>NC_089840.1:265431262-266706262 GCF_035609145.1 Eleutherodactylus coqui | reverse complement strand
CCCGGAGCGGCGCGGCTGCTGGAGGAAGAAGACTGCCTGCCGGGAGGCATACTAGCACTTTCTGCTTAGGTTAAGCAGCGCTGCTGATTAGAGCCACCTGATTGGCTCTTCGGCACCACGTGACTGCACAGCGTGCACCAATCAGGTGGCTCTAGTCAGGCTGCTTAACCTAAGCAGAAAGTGCTAATATGCTGCCGGGAGATGACCCCCGATGTCAACAACAACAGGAGAACAGGTAAGTATAAGATTTTTATGCTTTAGCAGCCATTAACCCATGGGTTCCCTGGGTCCATTAGGCAGACCAGGGAACAATGGCTGCTAAAGCATAAAAAAATTATTTGTGTCAGAACCCCTTTAAGCATTCCCAAAAGTTGTCAAGTTAAAAATTGTTCTCACCTATTGCTTAGAGTACTTAGAGATCCGCTGATCTCCCCGGGCTGCTTTCTGTAAGAGTCAAACCATTTAATCCCCTCATGGAACAAACGCGGTAAATGTACATCGCTTGGTCCTGGGCTTTAATCCCGGCTGATAACAGATGTATGACGTGGGATTAAAGGGGTTGTCCCGCGGCAGCAAGTGGGTCTACACACTTCTGTATGGCCATATTAATGCACTTTGTAATGTACATTGTGCATTAATTATGAGCCATACAGAAGTTATAAGAAGGTTTTCACTTACCTGCTCCGTTGCTAGCGTCCTCGTCTCCATGGAGCCGACTAATTTTCGCCATCTAATGGCCAAATTAGCCGCGCTTGCGCAGTCCGGGTCTTCTTCTGTTCTCTATGGGGCTCCGTGTAGCTCCGTGTAGCTCCGCCCCGTCACGTGCCGATTCCAGCCAATCAGGAGGCTGGAATCGGCAATGGACCGCACAGAAGCCCTGCGGTCCACCGAGGGAGAAGATGCCGGCGGCCATCTTCCGCAGGTAAGTAAGAAGTCACCGGAGCGCGGGGATTCAGGTAAGCGCTGTGGGGATTTTTCTTTAGGTCCCTGCATCGGGGTTGTCTCGCGCCGAATGGGGGGGGGGGGGGGGGGGTGAAAAAAAAAAAAAAAACGTTTCGGCACGGGACAACCCCTTTAAAGCCTCTGGTCCTGCAATCAAGCAGGAGCTGGTGAGGTTTTCAGCTGTCCGATTCTGCCGAGGACCCAGAGGAGAAGGGAGAAGCGTTTTTTAACCCCTTCCACCTTCTCCTTTCCCAAGTACATTGCGCTCAATGAGCCGATGTCAACCCAAACCATTGGCGTATGCTCCTTGTAATCCCAAACAATGCATTTTATATATCAAAATGTCCAAAACAAAACGAGGAACTCGTTCCCGTACTTTATTTTAGCGTAAATGTACTAATTTTAAAAGTAAACAACTATAAAAAAATGTGAAACATAACCTTTTTACTCCCAATAAAACTTAAAAACGGAGAAGAAAAAGTCAGTGAAGAAAAACATTAAAAAAATAGCCCTATACGTATGTTACACACACAAAAAAAAAATAGAGCAGTAAAACCACCACGTGGGTAAAATCCCTAAAAAGTGTCTTCGTCCTCTAGGATCAAAACAACTTCGTTCTTAAGGGGTTAAAGAATCATATCGCCTTTAAGGGTTTTTTCAGTACTAAATTATTGATGACCTGTTTGCAGGATAGGTCATCAATAGTTCATCAGTAGGGAACCACCGTTTGTGATCCCCACTAAAATGAAAGTGGCCCTCGCATGGGCGAGCACCACAGCCGCTTCAGGCCATGTGATGAATGAACCTGACATCACGTGTCTGAGAAGAGGCCGCGGTACTCATCTACAGACTCTTCAGTCAGCTGATCGCTGTGGACCCCCACCAATGAAGTATTGATGACTTCTCCTCTGTGATGTCCGTATGCCCTATCGGCTATCTTAGAAGCGCATACATGTGTAACATTGATCTGATTGGTTCCCTCCTGTATTTAGGTTACACGGAAGCATGAGCTGCGGAGGCTTGTAGAGCAATTGTTATTTCAGATCGCACAAGACAATGACAGCGAGGAAAATGTGGAGACAAGTGGAGATTGCAGGTAAGTCACTGAGTGATCCTGCTACTGTGTGCAGCGTATCATTGCAGCTCTTATACCCATGAGATGCCATTCAGGAGGTGGGTCACATTAGAGTCTGCGAATCCTGACAACTTTGATTAGGTCCATTGCAAATCTAATGTCTGACTATCCCCGAGGAAAGTTGGGTTAAAGTATGCACTTAGCTCCCTCTAGTGGTAGCTGTGGACATTCATAATTTTATGGTTTAAAGGGTATTGTTTAACCCCTTAAGGACCAAGTTTAGTAAATTTGCAGCGCTTGGTCCTGGGATTTAATCCCTGCCGATAGTAGAAATACGGCATGGGATTAAAGCGTCTGCTCCTGCAATCAAGCAGGAGCAGGTCGGGTCCTGAACGGTCAGACACAGCCGGGGACCAAGGGGAGAATCGGTTTTTAATCGCTTCTGCCTTCTCCTTTCCCGAGTACATAGCGCTCAATGAGTGCTATGTACTGAAAAAATTGAAATGCAACATGGCATTCACGTGACCCCCCGGAGCCCCCTGTAACAGAACAGCTAGCAGACCCTGATCAGCTCTACCAGTGACTACTGTCACTACAGGGGGATGTTTTCCTTGTAAGTGGAGCTCCTATGGATGCCCCAGCTGCAGTGGAAAAGTGTGAAATAAAAAAACAATGTATATAACCCGCAGGGATCTTATGTGTTGTCATGGGGGACATAGATGATAAAAAAATAGTTTAAAAAATAAGTTAATTACAGAATAAAATAAAAATATATACATAAAAAAATAATCCCAAACTATACATATTATATTGTGATAGACATGATGATTAGTCAGTGTAAAATGTCTATTGATTTGTACTAAACTAGAGGTATTACGCAGCTGTAGTGACTTTAACTCTTAGAGGCTAATGACTGCATAATTTCATTATAGTAATTGCTGGACAATGGTGAAGATATGTGTTTTGTGACTTCAGCCTAATGTGGAACTCTGTTGCATAAGGAAAGAGTTAAATCACAGTGTTATATGTTATTGCTTGTGTTCATCTTGAGTGTTTTCCCAGTCCTTTCTCATCCCCCCACACAGAATCTTCTTCAACAAAGATACTTACTTTCAGTTTCAGGTTTGAGCACATGTTTGTAAGACAAAGACTTGCTTATACATTGGAGTTGAGAGAAGGTGGGCAGGAAGGAGGGGAGATTCTATATGATCCGACAAATGAGAATCCTATATGTTACTGATGTAATCTGTTGCACGCCCATTAAAGGGCAGGTGTTATGCTTTACAATAAAAGGGGCTGTCTGGGTGTTTCTGTCCAGAGAGCCATTTTGGATATGAGACTGATAGCTTGTGTCTGATCTGGTCGATGATGTGTGCACACTATACAATTTGGAAGCTACAAAATACCCCGAAACCTGCTGGAGAAAACCAATGTCCAGCTCAATATATCACAACGTCCAAAGGAAAATGAGGAACCCGTTCCCATGCTTTATTTGAGCGTAAATATACTAATTTAGAAAAAACAACAGCTATAAATTTTAAAAAATCTTTTTTTTTAATAGCTTTTTACCCTAACTAAAATGGAAAAAGTCAGTGAAGATATTAAAAACACAGCCCTACATGTCACGGAAAAAACACAGCAAAAATAATTTTGGTAGCTGAAGAAAAAAATAGGGCAGTAAAATAAAACACCACATGGGTAAAAATACACAATGCCAAAATTGCGCTTTTTTGGTCTCCAAGAAAAAATGTTTAAAAAAGCAATCAAAAAGGCACATGTGCTCCAAAATAGTAACCATATAAACTGCACAACTATGTCAGCAGAAAAAGTTCTGGCGGTCAGAAGGTGGCGGCAGGAAATAATGACTTTTTTTTTGCAAAGTTATTTTTTAAAAGTTTTTTCATATTCTACAAATTTGCTATCATTGTAATTGTAGGGACCCGCAGAATAAAGTTATCGTGGCCCTTTGTGCTGCAGGGCATACTCTGTAAGGGCTTATTCACATGGACGTATATGGGCCGTGTTTTCACGCCCGGCCGATATACGCTGCCCCTCTCTGCAAGGGGAGGAGGCGGGACGGGGCAGGAGCTAGTGTGCAGAGATCCCGCTCCTCTCCTCCCCCACCACTGTTTGCAATGGGAGGGACGGGACAGAGCGGAACTTAGCTTAGCTCCGCCCCAACTTTCCAATTGCAAACAGTGACAGGGGGCAGGAGCTCAGCACAATAGCTCCCGCCCCGTCCCGCCTCCTTCCCTTGCAGAGAGGGGCAGCGTATATCGGTCAGGCGTGAAAACCCGGCCAATATACGTCCATGTGGATGAGCCCTAAAAAGTAGCTCCCCACCCCAAGGATAGCGGAATTGTTCTTCTTTTCCATTTCAGTCCACTTAGAAATTTGTAAAAGTTTTCACCTCCATTATAGGGTACATTAAGGGGTAACATTGAATAATACAACTAATAAGCCCCCCGACATCTACGTCAACTGATAAATAAGAGTGATGATTTTTTGAAAGTGAGGAGGAAAAACCAAAACTGAAAAGAAAAAGATTTGCGGCGTCATCAAGGGGCGGGGCATCAGGAAGACCAGTGGGAATCCCTTCATTATTTAGGTGGTGGCCCCCATTCTACATATGTGCCATGCAGGTAAATTAGAGCCATCTTGTAGCTGTCCTGTATTTGCTCATCTTCTCGTGTTTTCCTGCTCTCGTAGAACGGATGCGTTGCCCCAACCGGATGCGGATGTCCAGCCGAGCCCCCAACCTGCCGCAGCGTCTAAGCGAAAAAAGCAGAAAACTACCTCTCAAGTACAAGCAGCACTTCCAAATGAGACGCCGCCCCCCGCAGGGCGTCCTACAGGTTTGGTTAATATGTAATTAGAAAGCTTGTGCAGCTGAAAGAAAAAGAAGAAAAGCAACTAAAACAGCAGACATATAGAAATGTAAGAATCTCTAAAGGGGTCCTCCAGGGAAATACTATCGATGACCTATCATCAGGATAGGTCATCAACAGTTAACCGGCTAGAGTCCGTCGCTTGGGATCCCGACCGATCAGCTGAGTGGGTGCATGCTGTCTGTGCCGCAAATACACAGAGGTCGGAGTGGAGGCCTCCGCGCCACCCTACGTGAAGTGGCCGGCGCTTGTAACTGCAGGGACGGCTCCCATTGATTTCAGTGAAAGCCGTGCCTGCAGTTACAAGCGCCGGCCACTACCTGGAGGTTGGTGCAGAGACTTCGGCTACTTCCGCTCAGACCTTTGTGGCACTGACAGCATGCGCTCAGCTGATCGGTCGGGGTCCAGAGTGACGGACCCCAGCTGATCAACTCTTGATGATCTATCCTAAGGATAGGTCATCAACAGTATTTCCCTGGTAAACCCCTTTAAGTCTTCATTTTCTGCCAAGTTACTGAAAATTGTATTCAGCTTTCTTGGTTTTATCTGGAAAAGCTGGGTGACAATTTGGCCATCATGACAGCTACTCAGACACCTCAGTGGGGAGATCCGCTTGCTTCTACTGTAATGTGGGACCAGTGGATGTGTCTCTGTGGAATCTGAGAGCCAATCAGCAGTTTGGATAAGTTGATTGTGAGATTTGCAATGACTTAATGATTGCTCTCTGTTATCTGCCACTTCGAGCACGCTGTAGTGTTCTTCAAAAGCATGACTGATGGGAAGTCTAGAAAACTTTCCTCTCCCATGTTACTTATCCCCAGTGCTGAGAACCTCCAGGGTTAACTGGTAGCTACGGCCCCGGCTTTTAGATGAACATGCACGTGTGGAATATCAGTTGGTCGGGAAGGGTATCGCTTCGCCTTGGTGAGACCACCAAGAAGGTGTGGGGGACTTATAAGGCCATCCGTGCTCCTCTGGGAAATTTGCAAATGGGAAGATGGAGCAATACCTCTACAGCACCACCTATTGGAAGGCAGCATTCCTGCAAGTCAATGTCAGACCTTTTAACAAGCCTTGTAATGACTGGGAATTATGAGCCAAAGCCAGAATAACCATGCACAGACAGCTGTTTCGGGGTGATTGGCCCTCATCAGTATATAGTAGGTCTCTGGCTTGGCTAGTGAGAGACCTATAGACCTGGGTCGGTGAGGATATCCTTCTCCTATAACTAATTCCCAGAAACTACATCTCTGCAGACCAGATGCTAAGTAGTTTATTAACAGACCTATCCGTTGGATAGGTACCTGTGACTTCCACTACCCCAGTCAATCTGACTGGAGAACTTACAGCGCTCCAGCAAAGGCCACATCTCCTTCATTATTTACCAGGCACAGCTCCATACATTTTCTAGTGGCAGTGCCTGGTATTGCAGCTCTCTGTAGCTCAAGTGAATGGTACTTAGCTGTTGTGCAGTGTGGTACTACATGTCCTGTAGTGTTTTTTATGTGTACCAGGATGCGTGGCTCCTGTGGACACCAGATGAGGACGGTTCCATGTTATACTTCTGGTGCACAGTGTGCTGTACAGACCCTGATGAAGCTCCTGTCCTCACTTAGCAAGTTATTTGCATCTTCCAACTATTATATATAAAGACTTGCTTTATCTGCATTAGGTATCTCCTTAAAGGGCTTATCCAGAAGGTGGCCAACGGGATGCAACAGAGTCAGAGTGGAAGCGCTGCTCCAACCCCTGTGTAGCGACAATTGCAAGTGAAGCTCTCATTGGAATCTGTAGGACCCCAACCTGCAATTACAAGCACAGCTTCTATTGATTTCAGTGAGAGCTGTGCTTGTAATTATGAGTGCCGACCGTTACACAGGGTCAGCACAGTGCTTTTCCAATGACCCTGGTGTATCCTCAATAACCCCTTTAATTTTCCCTAAAAGGGGATATCCAGCCTTTAAAAATTGATGGTCTATTCTTAGGATAGGCCATTAATATCTGATCAGTGAGGTCTGCTGCTCCTTGTGATCCCCTGTTTGCTGGGCCAATGTATTTGTGCACTAAGCTGATTTCTGCAGGAAGCAGACAGCTCCGTTCTCTTTGCTGTGGCCAGGCTTGGTATTGCAGCCCCAACTTGCATTGAAGTGAATGGGAACTTGGTTTGCAATATTAAGTTTGGCTACTACTGTGAGAATGGAGCTGTCTGCTTCCTGCAGAAATCATCTCATTGTATGAGGACACTGACCCAGCAAACAGCTGATTGGTGGAGATCCCAGGTGTCAGACCCCCACTGATCTATTATTGATGGTCTGTCCTGTATCGGTCATCAGTAGTTTACAATAGGACAACCCATGTAATCTTCATTCTGTATTACCTTTGGATGACATTTAGAACAAATCACCAGTTTTCCATACAGCTCTGAGTTATACATTGTCCCAGAACCAAGTAATATTGTATAATAACTGTAAGGCTGGGTTCACATCTTGCTGATTTGATGAAGATTTTTTCACAGATTTTACCCTTTCAGATGAATTAAAATTGGAGAGGTGAAATCTGCTGCCGATCCGCTCCCAAATCGTCAGCCAATCGCTACCGTGTGATCATCCCCTAATAATGATATTAGTGATTGTAATCTACTTATCAGTGTTTATTCATACCCGGCAATAAAGTAACTTCTCCTTTTATGTTTCCTTGTATTGTTCTCCTTCATTCTTTTCTATCCTCCGTCTTTTTTTCTTCTACCCCATCTCCTCCATTTTGACTCCTTGGTTTTAACCCAAATTTCTCATGAACTGACCCCTTTCTGTGCCTTCCTGCACCCAGAGCCCTATCCATTGCAAAACTCACAGTTCCTTGTCCACAGCCTGGAAGGGCACAGTGATCTAGTGACGTGTGTTCTCATCCATGACACATACATGATCTCCGGGAGGTGAGACATGCAGATCAGTGTTAATAAAAGTAATACCACCGTTCTATAAACCCAAGGCGTTCCCCTAATATAAGGATTCGGTGCTGTATCTTTACTTACACTTGGGCCACTAGGAGGCGATCTTTATGCTGCTAAGTTATACACTGATCACTAAAGTGAAAAGGCAGAAGAGCTCACGCGACGTTCAGCTGATTCCATTACTGCTTGCAGCAGAATAAAGGCTCTATAGAAAGTCTGTGGAGTTCGTACACCGCTCATGATGACAGGCGAACAGACACCGTGCTCAGATGAGCATTTCTGCCCATCCATTTTAGCAATCAGTGGAGATTCAGCATCCGGACCCTCCATGTTCAAAACTGACAGATCACTATGACACGTCAGAAGTTTGTAAAAAGTTTAGTTGGACTGTAATAAGGGCTTGAAACAGATTGCCACCTAGTGGCAGCAACCGGCAACACAGATTTGTAAAGGGAATCTGTCAGCTTCTCAACTAAGGTTATAGGCTGATGGGAGCTGAAGCGCTGAGTCTAGGGATGGGACACTTATACTTGCCTTCCTACCTGCTCTCATAGCTGTGGCTTCATGCTTCCCATGCACACGTCAGAAATAGCCGACCAAGCTTCCCTGTCTCGGCTCGTCATGGTGCTCACGAAATCTTTGACTTCGATTTCTAATTAATGTAATTTGTCTATTGAAGTAATTAAACGGCAGCAGGATTAATGTATAATACCTCCTTTATTCCTATGCCCGAATCATGAAAGCGCTCAGCACTATCTATCACTTCTAGCTTTCTGTATGGTTAATCTCCTTTGAAAGGCTTAATCATGGATCTTTCTTTGATTCAGTCTTCAGGTTCTGGCTCATTTATCTCATCTGTCAATCATATAGATGTCATACGTGTCCTAAAGACGTATAATGAGCAGTCTATTTATCAAAAACAATATTAGCAATTTCTGGAAAAATCGGACCCTGTGATATTGAAATTCAGCACATAGAAATGTATAAAGAACAAATATTATCAGGCAGTCAGCAAATGGGATGTAGACCCTTGTAACAAGAGGGCTAGACCCGTGTAACGAGTGGGCTAGACCCGTGCAACGAGAGGGCTTGACCCAGAACTAGACCCGTGTAACGAGAGGACTAGAATAATGTAACGGGCAGGCTAGACCCGTGTGACGAGAGGACTAGACCAATGTAACGGGCAGGCTAGACCCGTGTAACAAGAGGACTAGACCCATGTAACGAGAGGAGTAGATCCAGAACTAGACCCGTGTAATGAGAGGACTAGATCCAGAACTAGACCCGTGTAACGAGAGGACTGGACCCAGAACTAGACCCCTGTAACTAGAGGACTGGACCCAGAACTAGACCCGTGTAAGCAGAGGACTAGACCCAGAACTAGACCCGTGTAAGCAGAGAACTAGACCCAGAACTAGACCCGTGTAAGCAGAGAGCTAGACCCAGAACTAGACCCGTGTAAGCAGAGGGCTAGACCCAGAACTAGACCCGTGTCACCAGAGGACTGGACCCAGAACTAGACCCGTGTCACCAGAGGACTGGACCCAGAACTAGACCCGTGTCACCAGAGGACTGGACCCAGAACTAGACCCGTGTCACCAGAGGACTGGACCCAGAACTAGACCCGTGTCACCAGAGGACTGGACCCAGAACTAGACCCGTGTCACCAGAGGACTGGACCCAGAACTAGACCCGTGTCACCAGAGGACTGGACCCAGAACTAGACCCGTGTCACCAGAGGACTGGACCCAGAACTAGACCCGTGTCACCAGAGGACTGGACCCAGAACTAGACCCGTGTCACCAGAGGACTGGACCCAGAACTAGACCCGTGTCACCAGAGGACTGGACCCAGAACTAGACCCGTGTCACCAGAGGACTGGACCCAGAACTAGACCCGTGTCACCAGAGGACTGGACCCAGAACTAGACCCGTGTCACCAGAGGACTGGACCCAGAACTAGACCCGTGTCACCAGAGGACTGGACCCAGAACTAGACCCGTGTCACCAGAGGACTGGACCCAGAACTAGACCCGTGTCACCAGAGGACTGGACCCAGAACTAGACCCGTGTCACCAGAGGACTGGACCCAGAACTAGACCCGTGTCACCAGAGGACTGGACCCAGAACTAGACCCGTGTCACCAGAGGACTGGACCCAGAACTAGACCCGTGTCACCAGAGGACTGGACCCAGAACTAGACCCGTGTCACCAGAGGACTGGACCCAGAACTAGACCCGTGTCACCAGAGGACTGGACCCAGAACTAGACCCGTGTCACCAGAGGACTGGACCCAGAACTAGACCCGTGTCACCAGAGGACTGGACCCAGAACTAGACCCGTGTCACCAGAGGACTGGACCCAGAACTAGACCCGTGTCACCAGAGGACTGGACCCAGAACTAGACCCGTGTCACCAGAGGACTGGACCCAGAACTAGACCCGTGTCACCAGAGGACTGGACCCAGAACTAGACCCGTGTCACCAGAGGACCGGACCCAGAACTAGACCCGTGTCACCAGAGGACCGGACCCAGAACTAGACCCGTGTCACCAGAGGACCGGACCCAGAACTAGACCCGTGTCACCAGAGGACCGGACCCAGAACTAGACCCGTGTCACCAGAGGACCGGACCCAGAACTAGACCCGTGTCACCAGAGGACCGGACCCAGAACTAGACCCGTGTCACCAGAGGACCGGACCCAGAACTAGACCCGTGTCACCAGAGGACCGGACCCAGAACTAGACCCGTGTCACCAGAGGACCGGACCCAGAACTAGACCCGTGTCACCAGAGGACCGGACCCAGAACTAGACCCGTGTCACCAGAGGACCGGACCCAGAACTAGACCCGTGTCACCAGAGGACCGGACCCAGAACTAGACCCGTGTCACCAGAGGACCGGACCCAGAACTAGACCCGTGTCACCAGAGGACCGGACCCAGAACTAGACCCGTGTCACCAGAGGACCGGACCCAGAACTAGACCCGTGTCACCAGAGGACCGGACCCAGAACTAGACCCGTGTCACCAGAGGACCGGACCCAGAACTAGACCCGTGTCACCAGAGGACCGGACCCAGAACTAGACCCGTGTCACCAGAGGACCGGACCCAGAACTAGACCCGTGTCACCAGAGGACCGGACCCAGAACTAGACCCGTGTCACCAGAGGACCGGACCCAGAACTAGACCCGTGTCACCAGAGGACCGGACCCAGAACTAGACCCGTGTAACGCGAGGGCCGGACCCGTGTAATGCCAGGACTAGACTTGTGTAGTAAAAGGACAAGTAGAGAGCGCCTATGTAGTCCATAGGATGGATGTAGCAGCAGCTTTCAAAGTCAACAGTGGGGGAATGGTGGGAAAGGTAGGTATTAACGTCACATGCCCGGACTCAGTGCTTCAGCCCCCATAATCTTGGTTTATGGAGCTCGTAGGAGCTGGAAACTGCCTTTAAAGGGAATGTATCGCCTTTATTTTTACTGAATAAAACCTGACAGGGAAACTCTTTCCATTTTTTTAATCCGTTATTATTTTCTGCTTATGATTTTAGTTTTTATTCTATTGTGTGTACATGACTGTGGTGGCGGCCATCTTTGCTGAGCTGCAGTTAACAGTACTTCAAGAGATGCTTTACAGCAGCGTCTTCAATTGTACACGCATAGCACAGGAGAGGACACAGTGACTTCTATGGGAGAGTGATGTTGGCATGCTCTGTGACCTGTGCAGGGAGAGGAGGAGGTGAGCTGTGACATCACCTATAGACTTATATGGGAGATAGTCATCTCCAGTGCCAGGAGGGCAAGGAGGTGAGGTGTGAGATTACTTATCGACTCATATGCGAGAATGTTGTGTCCTGTGCAGGGATGGGGAAGATGTGAGCTTTGACATTACCTATAGACTTGTATGGGAGATGGTTGTGTTCTGTGCCAGGAGGGGGGAGGTGAGCTGTGACATCACCTATAGACTTGTATGGGAGATGCCTGTGCAGGGATGGGGAGGAGGTGAGCTGCGACATCACCTATTGTGAATGGTGGATCTTGTGTTCTCTATATATAGGTGTCAGCTTGCAGTGTAATCCTGCCTGTGATGATAATTAGGGGACTGCTGAGCAGTTTCTCTACAGAGCGGGGAGTGTTAGACTGATGTTAGACTTTTAATATTAGGATTTTAGGATTTTTTTAAGATATAAACTATGATGTGAAAATAAAACAAATCACCAAACAGTCTTAACAAATATGTTCAATATAAAACCTGATTTATGCAAAAGGTAACTTTCTGATGACACAAGTATGAGGGAGCAGAGGAGCGACCTTCAGTACTTGACCCTCTATTATACAGCAGTCGGTGGACAAGATGTACAGATATACAAGGCACTGAATAATGTAACTCGGCTGGAGAGATAGGGACGGTTCTCTCACCCTTGTGTCAGCCTGTCCATCTGATACCGCTCGTCTGCGGCCCTTTGCACCCATTTTTCTTTTCCATCTTTTCTTGCCTGCCATCTTTGTGTAGTTGGGACACCTCAATACGTATTTGGGATTTACCATCGCGGTCAGAAGTCAGGACGCTATGCGGTCACACAGCAGGAATCACGTGCCTGGTCATGGTCTACCTGGATGGAGCCAAGATACGTAAGTAACACCTTCAGTTCTGTAGGGAAGTTGCAGGCAGGTGCGGAGAAATGGTGCAAAGTAAGAAGGCTTTCAGAAATGGAAGGGTTAATAGTTTATTTTTGTCAAATGACAAAATGTAAAGTAAATCAACAAAAGAGAAATGTAATCACATCACTATTTGGTGTGATCACCATTTGTCTCTTTACAGCAGCATCAATTCTTCTAAGTACACTTGCACACAATTTTTGAAGGAACTCAGCAGGGGGGTTGTTCCAGACATCTTGGAGAACTAAGCACAGATCTTCTGTGGATGTTGGCTCGCTCCATTCCTTCTGTCTCTTCATGTAATCCCAGACAGAATGGATGATGATGAGCTTTGTGGGGCCATATCAGCACTTCCAGGACTCCTTGTTCTTCTTCACACTGAAGATAGTTGTTAGTGATGTTGGCTGGATGTTCGGGTTTGTTGCCCTGCTGCAGAATACATTTGGAGTCAGACTCCTATTTTTAAAAGGTTTTTCCACAGCTTCCCCAAATCTTTGCACAGTGCTGTAGATAAGATGATTGATGTCCGGGACTGATGATGCGCTGAGGATTTTTATTTTTCACTTTCAGACTCAGATTCTCTGCCTCTTGGAGAACATTTTGTTTGCAGCGGATCGTCCGACAGCAGCATCAAAGTATGGAGCCTGAGCGCAGGTAAGAGGTGACACATCCAGGAGAAAGCTAGAGGTGCAGCGTCTGAGGAGCGGGCCCACAGCCGAGGAGATAGTGGGGTAGATGAGGCCTTGTAACGGGGCTCTACCATCTCCCCCCCTGGGGGGTAGCGGTAGCTCGGGACCTGACCAAGTTACTGCTGGGGGAGGTCACAGGGAAAAGTAACTGGAGGTTACCTGAAATCCAAAAGTCACGCATGACGCCACTGTTCCATCCTCTGCGGTGTATAATAAAGTAGTCTACATTTAGTCATTTCTGCCATCCACCTCCACCAAATGGCATCTTTCACCCATCCTTGTTGAGATGCTTTCTTTATCTAAGGGGAGCAATAAATTTCACCCCCCCTCCTCCTTTTGGTCAATAGGTTTGCAATGCTAAAGTCAGCTGGCTGGACAATTGGAACCTGATTAGCCACTCCCAGCTGTTTCCTAGTCGTACCTTTAACTTTCACTATAATATCAGTGTAAGCATGTATGCCATGCGAATATGTGATGTATTAAGTGTGGGCTGGATGAAGTGTGATGCAGTTTGACCATGGCAGTGAGACAGGGTAGGAGACAGGTAGGCTACAAACTCTGCCTAAATGCTTTACACTTCAAAGCTATCGCTAATGCTGTCACCTCTGTTCTCATCCTTGCTCTGTTTCCAAGCTTCTTTCAAGTGCCAACCTCTGGGGCACTCTATTCACATTAGCCCCTCTCTCCTGTCCTCAACTATGCACAGCTCACATGCACTCTTTACCTCCTTGCTTAGCCTCAAACCCCCTAATGCCACTAACAAACATACCAGTCGCCCTCATAAATCTCCTAACCATCTGCTAACCCTCGCTATCTTGCTGCTACTAGCAGCTGGGGATATCTCTCCCAATCCTGGCCCACCCTCCACTGTTCCTAGCTATCACCCCCTACCTGACTCACTGATAAAATCCCCAAGCCCAACTGCTAGCCCATGCGAACCTTCCCTTGACTCCTTTAAATGTGCGCTCTGGAACTGCCAGTCAGCATGTAATAAACTCCCCACCATCCACGACTTTTTTACTGCTCAATCTTTAAATCTGTTCTCTCTCACAGAAACGTGGATACAGCAGTCTGACACGGCATCCCCTGCTGCACTGTCTTACAATGGCCTGCAGTTGTCCCATACACCAAGACCAGATGACAGGCGTGGCGGAGGAGTAGGTGCTCTCCTCTCCCCGAAATGTACCTACCAGGTCATCCCCCCCTGTACCCTCACTCACTATTCCATCATTTGAGGTGCATACACTACGGCTTTTCCCCCCACTGTCCATGCGAGTAGCAGTTATCTACCGCCCCCCCAGGTGCTCCTTGCCTGTTTTTGGACCACTTTGTTGCATGGCTTCCCCACTTCTTATCCTGCGAAATTCCAACCCTCATCTTAGGTGATTTTAACATCCCCACTAATGACCCCAACTCCCCATCTGCCTCTCAGCTTCTATCGCTCACCTCCTCCCTTGGTCTCTCACAACTCACAGCCTCTCCCACTTACAGGGATGGCAATACTCTGGATCTGGTCTTCCTCCGTCTCTGCTCTGCTTCCATCTTCACTAACTCCCCTCTCCCGCTCTCAGATCATAACCTCCTCACTTTCTCTGTCATGCTCCCTAACATCTCTCCAGACCCACCTACCTACCGTGCTTACAGGAACCTTAAGGCCATTCACACCCAGGACTTTGCTAAATCCCTACAGTCCTCTCTGTTCCCTATCTCTCTCCTCTCCTGCCCCAACCTGGCTGCCGCTCACTACAACACCGCTCTCAAACATGCCCTGGATGAAGCGGCACCCCCCATGACCCAAACCATCCGATGCAGACCGTGGCAACCCTGGCTCACGCCTCAAACGCGCTTCATCCGCCGGTGCTCTAGAAGTGCTGAACGGCCGTGGAGGAAGTCGCAAACGTCCGCTGACTTCCTCCACTACAAATTCATGCTCAGAACCTACAACCTTGCCCTCCACCACGCCAAACAAGTCTACTTCACCTCTCTCGTCTCCTCACTATCGCACAACTCTAAACGACTCTTTGATACTTTTCACTCCCTTCACAGCCCTAAACCGCAGCCCCCTGTGACTGATCTCAGTGCTGAAGAGCTGGCTGCCTACTTCAAAAAGAAAATTGATGATATTCGTCAGGAAATAACTTCCCAATCCCAGACTAGCCCTGACCCTAGTTTTGTCAGCACAGCATCTAGCTCCTGCTCACTATCTGTACTCAGACTAGCGACAGAGGAAGAAGTCTCCAAATTGCTCTTCTCTGTTCGCCCCACCACCTGCGCTAGCGACCCTCTCCCATCACACCTCCTCCGATCCCTCTCCCCAGTGGTCATCTCCCATCTCACCACTATATTCAACCTCTCTCTGACCTCTCGCATCTTTCCCTCTTCTTTCAAGCACGCCATCATATCCCCACTGCTAAAGAAGCTGACTCTGGACGCGACTGATGCTACCAACTATCATCTCTAATCTCCCCTTCATCTCTAAACTACTAGAACGCCTAGTTTACGCCCGCCTTGTAAGCTATCAGAGTACTCTCTCCTAGACCCCCTACAGTCTGGCTTCCGACCCCAACACTCGACAGAAACTGCCCTTACAAGGGTATTCAATGACCTACTGACAGCCAAATCGAGGGTCAATTACTCCCTACTGATCCTCCTCGACCTCTCCGCAGCATTTGACACTGTTAACCACAAACTCCTTCTCAGTATGCTTCGCTCCATCGGCCTAAAGGACACTGCCCTCTCCTGGTTCTCCTCCTACCTATCTGACCGCTCTTTCAGTGTCTCCTTTGCTGGCTCTACCTCTCCTCCTCTTCCCCTTGCTGTTGGGGTCCCTCAGGGCTTGGTCCTTTGCCCCTTCCTTTTCTCTATCTACACAGCCCCTGTTGGACAAACCATCAGGAGATTCGGCCTCCAATGCCACCTCTACACTGATGACACCCAGCTATACACCTCTTCCCGTGACATCTCTGCACCTTTCCTCCAAAACATCACTGACTGTCTGCTGTCTCTAACACTATGTCCTCTCTCTACCTAAAACTAAAGCTCTCTAAAACTGACTTACTGGTATTTCCACCCTCCACTAACCGACCTCCTCCTGACATCTCCATCTCAGTGTGTGGTGCCACCATAACTCCTAGACAACATGCCCGCTGCCTTGGGGTCATATTCGACTCTGATCTCTCATTGACCCCGTACATCCAATCATCCAAGCAATGCTATGGAAAGCGTCGGCCGGCATCATTCCGCCGGCGAAATCACTGCCGTGGACAGGGGGCCTTCCTGTGCAACCGCCGATCTGCCGCTCTGTTAATATGCGTCACTTCAGCAGTAAACATTGTAGCAACCTCTTCACTGCAAGTTCCATGATACTTTGTACTGGCGCCCATCCTCTGCAGATCCTTGATCATACGCAGGACACACCACCTTCTGCACCCATCAAAGCTCGCAGACAGGACTTTCAGGAACTCCGCAATGTGCACGCTTGTGACATTATGCTGCTTCCATCTGTCCGCTCGTCCTACGCTGGTCAGATCATTATGGGAGAGGCTACGGAGAGGGTGGAAAGCGCAGAAACAGACAAGACGTTAGCAGAAGCACCACTATTGCACGGCTCGTGTGTCACGTGACGGACTGCGAAAATCTACTAAAGAGCAAGGATGGGTAAAGTCTCAATGTATTGCTGTGGATTGGATGATGAAAAGTAGTAGTGTGCCCGGAAACCTCTTTACATTAATATTATATTGCGTGTATGGAAGGAATAGTCAGAACGTATAACAAATACAGTGGCTCATGTGTCTTCGGGGGTCCCACTGATGATTGTTGCCTTCTTCCCACCCAGGTCAGCCTCTCCTCAGTATATACACCTTCTCTGCGGTGTCCGCCATCACTCATATACCACTTACAAAGCTGCTGATTTCTGGCTCAGGTGAGTCTCACTAGCAGGCGGTACAGATAAGTAGCATTAACCTCTTGTGGACATCGTAAACCGTCCGTCTGGTGCGCATATAACTCACGTCTTAGAAAGGTTTCTGCATAATTTGCAGCCACATGGAAGTCGTGCAGCTGCAGGAAAGGGGAGGCAGCCGTCTCTGACGCTCCATAGAAAAGGCAGAGATGGGTAATTAGAGTCCCTGTTTTCCTGATCGCTGTATACACGGCAGTCATTAACTCGTTTGTGACACACATACGACTATTTACGTTCTAAACGCACATACCCCATGCAGTTAGGACATTAATAGCAGTCCACAGCAGATACTGGGTATGAGGCGGGCTCGGGAGCAAAACCCGCGCAATACACGGTGGGCATCGGCTGCCTGTGACAGCTGATGCCTGCCCACAATAGTCTGATCACGGCTGTTAGCCCTTTAAATGCCGCTGTCCTTTTTGACAGTGGCATTTAAATGTCCTAAGCATTCCTCACCAAGATGAGATTGCGGGGTCGCCATCTCTGTATCATGGCAGCCTGGGGACTTCTTATAGCCCCCCACATTGGCCTTAATTGTTTGTCTTTTAAAGACTTGCCTATGGGCTGGGGCATGTCTTTAACAGGCAGCCTGTTAAAATACAGTATGATACAATACCATAGTATTGCATTATACTGTATAAGCAAACAAACAATCGCAAGTTCAAGTCCCCTGTGGGGACTAAGAAAAAAGAAAAAAAAATAAGCAAAATAAAGATTTTTTTTTTAATTATTAGAAAAATAAAATAATATTAAGGATCCTTTTCCCAGTTGGCACCTCTAAAAATATAATCCCTGCATCTGTAAAGGTCTAATTTATTAAAATATTCCTTTATTAATCCCCCATGATTAACTCCTTTAGAATTTTTTTTCACAATGATACAAACGTTTTTTTTTTTGGTCATTGCAATTTAAAAGCTATAAAAAAGTAGCACTTGCCCCAGAATGTACCAATCCAAACTACAGGTCGACAAAGAAAAAAAAACAGTCCTCACGTAGGCCCATTGACGGATAAATAAAAAAAGTTATGGGGGGGTCATAAGATGGCGATAGAAAGCAAGCCTTTTTTTCTTTAAAAAAAAAGTTGTTTTTTTTTAGTATTACTATAAAAAAAACTGTATAACTGATCTAGTTCTCTGTACTCGCACTGACCCACAGAATAAAGATAACGTATTGTCTCGTAAAATATCCCCCCAAATGGTTCAGTAGTGTGTTTTTCTGCATTTCGCCCTACTTACAACATGTTTAACAGTCTTCCAATACAATACATGATGCGTTAAATGGTAGCATAGATTAATACAACTCCTCCCGCAAAAAACAACAAGCCCTCGTGAAGATATGTCACCCGAAGAATGGACAAGTTATGATTTTTTGTAAGTGGGCATAGCGGAACTACAGAATCTGACCTTGGAGTTCGGCACAGCAATGACTCTTGGTCATGAAAGGGTTAAGCGCTGTGTAAACTGCTCAGAAAGTGGTGATGCCACTTACTGCTGCAGACCTGTCAGTCATGTGATCTCTCGGCGATGGGAGGCTGCTGACTCTGCACAGCCGATCTTAGCGTGTCTCAAGGATCCGGTATTTCCACTGTAAGACTATACGGGGGGATGAGGAGGACCGTAGGGCTGCGCTGTATTTTGTAACTCTCCTAAAAGTCCATAGGAGTTAAACAAACAGCACAGCCAGAAAGCCATGCAGTGCCCATAACTCAGAAACCTTGTAACTCGCTGTGCTATACTGTTTGTGCAACTTTCATTAACTTTTAGGGGACCTCTAGAAATAGCTTAGCCCTGCTATGCCCAGCTGTTTCTGTTCTCCCGACCACTGTCTGGTCACTGCAAACATTTGGGCAGGGGATGTTGGGGCCTGAACTGTAGATAGATGCAAGTCACAGAGCTTGGCCCCGCACCGTCATGACATATCCTGTCAAAATGCCATAAAATTCCCAGATAGGAATACCTCTTTAAGCAATCTCTGTGCCAACTTAGAGGGGGTTTCAGGGCAAGTACTATTGATTACCCATCCTCAGGATGAGTCATCAATAGTTGATCACCTCGGATCTGCTGCACGGTGAGCGTCATCAGAAAAAAAAAAATAATGCCAGAATTACGCTTTTTTTGTCAACCTGTCTCCAAGAAAAAATGTAATAAAAAGTGATGAAAAAAATCGTATATACTCCAAGGTTGTACCAATAGAAACTGCAGGATATCCTGAAAAAAATGAGCCCTCGTACAACTACCAAAAAAGTTGAAGTTTCATCTCCCCTCACTGATGCGATCCGTGAGAGGAGATTAACCCTTTCCAATCCACTGTCTGAAGACATTATGATTTAAGGCTGTACAGCTCCGATGTTGAAAGACGTCCGTCGGGGTTCTCTTACTTTATATTGCTAGCCTCTTCTGTCAGAGCCTATCCAATGTGTCCCCTCATGCAGTACTGGCTTTAGCCAGCAGATAGCGCTGTTGTATAACAGCAGAAAAAGAGTAAGCCCCCTAGGAAAACCAGGATACAAATTGGATTGGAAAGGGTTAAACGTCTTACCCGAGGCCTCCGTGTTTGAACCCTGACGCAATCCTCCTCCATGGACCTTCCCCGGCTTCTGCACATGCGCCAGCTGGGGAAGGTCCATGGAGCCAGGGAGCCCAGGAAATGTAGAAAATCTCCTTCCTCTCGGCTGAGCCTGGAGCAGTGACCGGTGGCCTCGTTGAGCGATCCCCAGTCATGTGATAAAAAGGTAGCAATCTACCATTAGGCTGGTCTCACAAGAGCGGACAGGAATTGCAGATTCCGCAAGCGTTTGATCTGCAGTAATACGCGGATCAATCAAATGCATTGGATTACAGAATTCCACTCACATTAGCGGGCCGGAATTAAGTAATCCACTCACAGAAAACAAGAGCGTAGCATGTTCTATTTTAAAGCGGATATCCACAACATAGAGCCCATTGTGCTCTGAGCACGGATATACCCACAGCCCATACGTAACTTCACTGTGTACGGGCTGTAAATACCCGCATTATCGCTAAGCGAAGGCGCAGGAAATATAAACAAAAAAAGCTGTGCTGTGCATGACCACTTGTGTGACTATGCAGTTATGCGCAGTACATTACGCGGCTGTATGCAGGGCCTGGACGGCCTCACAGCTGGGATCCTCTGCCTGCCTCAGATCGCTGCCTGTAATACGTAATTTACAAGAAGCCCTATAGGTGTCCTACAAGAAAATTAGGGCCACAATGGGTAATTTTCTGTACCCAAAACAAACAGGGGTATCCATTTTGGGTTAAAAGTCTTCATTCCTATGTTTGCTGTACAAAAAAAACCTGTTTTTAAAATAACACAATTTCCAACAAATGAAAATCATAAGTGTTTGCTTCTGCTTTGCTTGGATTCATTCAAAAACTGTGGGGTACAAATACGCAGTACACCCCTAAATGATTTCAATAAGGGGTCTAGTTTTCAAAATGGAGTCATTTGTGGGGGTTCTCCATCATTTTGGCAGCTCAAGGGCTCTACAAGTGGGCAATGGGGCCTAAAACACCTTCAAGCAAAAAAAATTTCTGAAAGCCACTGGCTGTTCCTTTTATTTTGGGCCCTATTGTGCATACCGACGTAAGATTAGGGCCACAATGGGTATGTTTCTGAACACAGGACAAACAGGGGTATCCATTTTGGGTTGAAAATCCTCATTTTCATGTGCACTATAGAAAAAAATATATGCCTTTTAAATGACATATTTGTAAAAATATGACATTTTATTTTTTCTCCTCTAAATTGCATTAACTTCTGAAACAAACTGTGGGGTTAAAATACTCCTGACCCCCCTCAGTGAATAAATTAAGGGGTGTAGTTTTTAAAATGCGGTCATTAGCGGGGGTATCTATCATTCTGACACCTATGAGCCTTTGCCATCTTGGCTTGGTGCAGGAATACAAAGTGTTCCTAAAAATATTAATAATATTAAACTTGGACATCTCCTAAAAGGTTTAAAAAACTAAAGTTTTTTAAATGTGTGTCCAGAATAAAGTAAACAGATTGAAATATATATCTTACCTAGAGATGAGCGAGCGTACTCGCTAAGCAAACTACTCGAACGAGTAGTGCCTTATGCGAGTACCTGCCCGCTCGTCTCTAAAGATTCGGGTGCCGGCGGGGGAGGAACGGGGGAGGGCAGGAGATCTCTCACTCTCTCATTTTTTCCCCCTGCTCACTCCTGCAACTCACCGCTTTCCCCCGCCGGCACCCAAATCTTTAGAGACGACCGGGCATGTACTCGCATAAGGCACTACTCGCTTGAGTAGTTTGCCTTAGCGAGTACGCTCGCTCCTCTATAAGCTTATCAAAAATTTGTACAGTATTTTTGCACATATTGGAGATATTGCAAATGAAAAGGTGGAAAAATTAAAAAAATTTTCAAAATTGTCCCAATTTTGGCGCTTTTAATAAATATACACAAATTCTAGTGGTCTATTTTTACCACCTAAATGAAGTACAATATGTGGCAAAAAACAATGTCAGAGTCACTTGGATATGCAAAACCTTTACGGTGTTATTCTATGTTAAAGTGACACACGTCAGATTTCCAAAATTTTCTTGGTCATTAAGGCACAAACAGGCTTGGTCAGCAAGGGGTAAATCAGACTCGAAAATGTCAGCTGCACTTGGCCTCCAATACAAGAGATGAATCACTGCCTGACTGTATAGATTTGCCTCTTACATCTACATGAAAGCTGGGTGATAACTCCTGTACAGTCCTGGGGAAACCTTTTGAGACTGATGCAAATTTTACTGCTTTAGTTTTTTACATCATTTAGTCAGATGTTTCTATGGTTACTAAAGTACAATTCTAAAGCATTTAAGGTTTTTACACTTTTATTGACAAATACACCAAGTTTAGGCAAAGACTCAATATTTACAGTGTTAATCCTTATTTATTGAGAACAACAAAAAGGGTGTGACGTATAGGAAACCTCCAGTGCTGAGCGTATGCAAACATCTAAATACCCTCGGGGTTATGGCACTATTACATTGTAATCCCTAAAATATAACCTTTATTATGTTTCAGTAAAACCGTCCCAAAAAAAGAAAAATCTGAGTTCTAATGAAGGCCCACATGAGAAGCCTAGAGCAAGGGACATAAACTGTCTCATCCTATCTGGCAACCCCACAGGACAGTTCATTGAAGAATTCAGATAGTCCTGTTAGACGCTTTGGAGGAACATCTATTATGTCTGGATGAATTTAAATTCACCTTTGATGAAAATCCTACTATTGCTACAATTTATGCCAAAATTACATAAAAAACGATGCCCATTCCGGGCCGCCCAATAATCTCAGGTAATAATAATTTGACAGCAAATACCAGTACCAATATAGACACAGTTTTAAGGCCATTTGTGACATCACTGCCTTCTTACCTGCAAACCCTATAAAAACAATACGTGATATATCTGTTTTCAGAGGGATAACTAAAGGCTTAGGGGCCCAGGTGCAAATGTTAAGCTGGGCCCCTTTCCCCATCTGTACCCATACATAAACCCAGAGGCGTAACTTGAAGCTTCTGGGCCCCAATGCAAAATTTGTAACAGGGCCCACAACTATAATGCTTTATTTGAAGCACTGGGCTCACTATATGGAGAAGAGAGGCCTTATGGGCCCCCTAAGGCTCCAGGGCCCGGGTGCAACCACATCACCTGCATCCCTATAGTTACGCCCCTGTCTGTTTTTGGTGAATGTCCTTTTGGCAACTGCCAAATATGTGGTACCGCCATGGGCACGGCTTGTGCACCCACTTATGCAAACTATTTCTTTGGGTGGTGGGAGTCTACAACTATTTTCACGGACGACATGGAAAAATTTATTTCACATAGCTTATTTTGAGGTCGTTACATAGATGACGTCTTTATCCTATGGCATGGTGATGGGTCATCCTTTGAACACTTTGTTTCTGTTCTGGATAACAACAGTATCAGAATTAAATTCACACATAAATAGCACAAATTATGCATTCAAATTTGTCCATTAATAATGATCATTAAGGCAGGATTCAAATGAACTTCTTTAGGAAGTCCACTGCTACAAACGGCCTTCTGCACTGGCAAACCTGGCCACCCTCCTCCTCCCCCATCACTGAAGAGGGAAATTCTAGCAGCGCAGTATCTGAATGCTAAACTTAATTGCTCCTAGAAAGAATCGTTCAAGTTGGAATGCGGGAAACTGTTTTTCAAGTTCAAAAAGAGGAGCTACCCTGCCAAATGCCAACTAAAGCCTATACTAGAGCAAATAGGGCCGATCAGAACAAGTTGAGGGGGAAACCCGAGGCTGATAGAAAGAAGATTATTAAGTGCATTGGTATATTCAACGGATATACTAACAAAATTATGCAAATCCTGAAAAAATAGTGCCCAGATTGCAGATTGTGAATTGGAGAGTGTCATAACTAAACAAGCCAGTATTACATACAGGAGGGGTCAGAACTTTAGGGACATTCTTGTCCACTGTCACTTTAATATTGCATCCAAGCCTAGAAGAGATAGCAATAAGGAGGACTCTCTTGGTAGCCAATCCTCTGGTAACTGCTCTTTTTTTCCATTTATGACAAAGTCCACCTTTTTTAGGAACCCTCTTGGCAACAAAATATATGTAGAACCAAATGTGTGATTATGTAGCAATGTACTACTGTCTCATGTTATATCTAGGAAAAACAATACAGGAACTGCACAGGAGAATTGGTAAACACCTTAGCAAAATCTGGACAAAATTTGATACCCTTCTGTTAGTGCAAACCAATATTTGCTATACGATATGCCATTAGGGTCCAAATTCAATTGTATACAGGTAAACTGAGCTCAGGAGATTATCTGTCACCACAACAAGACTTAGGGTGATCAAAGTAATCTATTTATTGAGTGACAGGCAACAGTTTATATAGGGGCACATGTTTAATTACAATAATTCTAATCTATTATAATTAGAGATGAGCGAGCATGCTCGGATAAGGCATGCTTGGGGGAGCGGCGGGGGGGGGGAGAGTGAAAGATCTCTCCCCCCCCCCCCCCCCCCCCCCGCCACCCCCCACCCCCACCCCCGAGCCTGCTTGGATGAGAATGCAATTACTCGAGAAGAGCGATGCTCGCTCGAGTAACTTCCTTATCCGAGCGTGCTCGCTCATATCTAATTATAATTCCTTTGTTAGCATTGGTCAAAGAAACATAAACAAAATATAAATATACAAGATAAGGAATTTAACATCTAAAATGCCAACAAACACACGCAGGCTCAGAGTTGACCATATATGATTAACTTCTTGAAACAGCAAATCTAAACAATAAGTTGTTTAGAGGGCATGTTTAGGAACATATGTGAATGGCTAGGAACGTATTTGAATGCATTGAAGTTCTGAGGTATTACCTAGATTAGGTGGGGTCCAGCATGCCAGGGCGGACTGCAGAAGTCTTGGATAATAAGGGTCAACACTGTAAATATTGAGGCTTTGCCTAAACTTCATGTATTTGTCAATAAAAGTTTAAAAACTTATGAAATACTTATAATTGTACTTTAGTGACCATAGAAACATCTGACTAAGAGAGCTAAAATCACCGAAGCAGCAAAATTTGAGTCAATTTGAAAACTTTTGGCCACAACTTGTAGGATCCGTAGCGCCGTGGAGGTTGTCACCCAGATGTAAAATAGAAACTGCTGAGCCGACGTTCCATCACCTCGTCGGAGGAGGACGACGCACGGGCCTTTGTGCGTTTCTGGAGGTTTATGATTCATTCTCTGGAATTGTTCTTACAAGAATGAAGGAGCCTCCAGACGCTTTATTTAGAATCCGCCACTTGCTTATTTTCACCTGCTCTGCAATTATGTACAAATCCACCACTACACAATTATCCCTCCCATTAGCCGCTCTTTGTTTTTGTATAC
This sequence comes from Eleutherodactylus coqui, assembly GCF_035609145.1. Taxonomy (NCBI): domain Eukaryota; kingdom Metazoa; phylum Chordata; class Amphibia; order Anura; family Eleutherodactylidae; genus Eleutherodactylus; species Eleutherodactylus coqui. The sequence goes on along the minus strand of NC_089840.1, from coordinate 266,681,180 downwards.
GCGACCTCGCAGAGAATAACGGGGAGTATTTTTAACTTTTTTGAAGTTTCTCGAGAACACCTGCTCCGCTTTCACGTTTTCATATAAAGACGGTGAAGATTCTTACAGCAGGTGGAGGAAAAACGTCAGTAACTTGAACTGTCACTAGCAGGAAGCTGAGATGTGGGATGCTGTATGCAGGATCTTCACATCTTAAAGAGGTATTCCAGCTCAGCAACCCCTGGGCCGTATGACCTATTAAGCCAGGCTCACACGACCGGGTCGGATACCAGACGCTGGAGGCTCGCAGCAGATTCCGGCTGTGAGCCCGGCCAGTGACCCTGCATATGGCACTAACCTGTATTGCGGATGACCGTGGAGGCTTGCAGGCGGTCATGTGCAGTATAGGTTTCGTTTTTGTCTGTTTGTATTATCCGCACCGTCGCTTACCGATAACACAGGTACGCATAGCCCACACACAATGGTAATTGAATATGGGCTGCAGGTTGGACGCCTCCATTGATATCAATGGAGACCATCCACGCAGCATTTGCTGTAAGAGAGAGAGCATGCTGCGATTTTTCTTCCGCTCATGGAATACACATTTTGTATCCATGAGTGTGAAGAACAAAATCAAAAATACATGCCGTACAGTCTCTTCATACACTGGGACCAGCAGAGGTAGATTTCAGCTCTGACATCAACAGAATGCTGAGTGCAGCTCTGAAGTATAATACAGGATGTAACTCAGGATCAGTACAGGATAAGTGATGTATGTGCACAATGTCTCCACCAGCAGAATAGTGAGTGCAGCTCTAGAGTATAATACAGGATGTAACTCAGGAGCAGTACAGGATAAGTAATGTATGTACACAGTGACTCCACCAGCAGAATAGTGAGTGCAGCTCTCGAGTATAATACAGGATGTAACTCAGGATCAGTACAGGATAAGTGATGTATGTACACAGTGACTCCACCAGCAGAATAGTGAGTGTGGCTCTGCAGTATAATACAGGATGTAACTCAGGAGTAGTACAGGATAAGTAATGTATGTACACAGTGACTCCACCAGCAGAATAGTGAGTGCAGCTCTCGAGTATAATACAGGATGTAACTCAGGATCAGTACAGGATAAGTAATGTATGTGCACAATGTCTCCACCAGCAGAATAGTGAGTGCGGCTCTGGAGTATAATACAGGATGTAACTCAGGAGTAGTACAGGATAAGTAATGTATGTACACAGTGACTCCACCAGCAGAATAGTGAGTGCAGCTCTGGAGTATAATACAGAATGTAACTCAGGATCAGTACAGGATAAGTAATGTATGTATATAGTGACTCCACCAGCAGAATAGTGAGTGCAGCTCTGGAATATAATACAGGATGTAACTCAGGATCAGTACAGGATAAGTAATGAATGTACACAGTGAAGCCACCAGCAGAATAGTGAGTGCAGCTCTGGAGTATTATATAAGATGTAACTCAGGATCAGTACAGGATAAGTAATGTATGTACACAGTGACTCCACCAGCAGAATAGTGAGTGCAGCTCTGGAGTATTATATAAGATGTAACTCAGGATCAGTACAGGATAAGTAATGTATGTACACAGTGATTCCACCAGCAGAATATTGAGTGCAGCTCTGGAGTATAATACGGGATGTAACTCAGGATCAGTACAGGATAAGTAATGTAGGTATACAGTGACTCCACCAGCAGAATAGTGAGTGCAGCTCTGGAATATAATACAGGATGTAACTCAGGATCAGTACAGGATAAGTAATGAATGTACACAGTGAAGCCACCAGCAGAATAGTGAGTGCAGCTCTGGAGTATTATATAAGATGTAACTCAGGATCAGTACAGGATAAGTAATGTATGTACACAGTGATTCCACCAGCAGAATATTGAGTGCAGCTCTGCAGTATAATACGGGATGTAACTCAGGATCAGTACAGGATAAGTAATGTAGGTATACAGTGACTCCACCAGCAGAATAGTGAGTGCAGCTCTGGAATATAATACAGGATGTAACTCAGGATCAGTACAGGATAAGTAATGAATGTACACAGTGAAGCCACCAGCAGAATAGTGAGTGCAGCTCTGGAGTATTATATAAGATGTAACTCAGGATCAGTACAGGATAAGTAATGTATGTACACAGTGATTCCACCAGCAGAATATTGAGTGCAGCTCTGCAGTATAATACGGGATGTAACTCAGGATCAGTACAGGATAAGTAATGTAGGTATACAGTGACTCCACCAGCAGAATAGTGAGTGCAGCTCTGGAATATAATACAGGATGTAACTCAGGATCAGTACAGGATAAGTAATGAATGTACACAGTGAAGCCACCAGCAGAATAGTGAGTGCAGCTCTGGAGTATTATATAAGATGTAACTCAGGATCAGTACAGGATAAGTAATGTATGTACACAGTGATTCCACCAGCAGAATATTGAGTGCAGCTCTGGAGTATAATACGGGATGTAACTCAGGATCAGTACAGGATAAGTAATGTAGGTATACAGTGACTCCACCAGCAGAATAGTGAGTGCAGCTCTGGAATATAATACAGGATGTAACTCAGGATCAGTACAGGATAAGTAATGAATGTACACAGTGAAGCCACCAGCAGAATAGTGAGTGCAGCTCTGGAGTATTATATAAGATGTAACTCAGGATCAGTACAGGATAAGTAATGTATGTACACAGTGACTCCACCAGCAGAATAGTGAGTACAGCTCTGGAGTATAATACAGAATGTAACTCAGGATCAGTACAGGATAAGTAATGTATGTACACAGTGACTCCACCAGCAGAATAGTGAGTGCAGCTCTGCAGTATAATACAGGATGTAACTCAGGAGCAGTACAGCATAAGTACTGTAATATATTTTCAAAGTTACTGAACCTTTCCTATATGTATTCTTTATGTATAGAGAAGATATACAATGGTGGACATGTGCAGTAAAGCTTTCCTATCCTGGCCGGTGCTCAGTTGTAACCTGACTAGTTAGGGGCTGCACGCACCATGTGATCACGGATTTGGCCGGAGTTCTCCTTTAAACACAAGAAATATTTCCTTTGGAAATAAGAAGTAAATCTTCAGCGAAGTCCTTGCGTCGTCCTCTTCTGTCAGATTGTTAGATATTCCATTCAGCTCTATCTGTTTTTGGCTCTATTAATACTTTATGACCAACTACCTCTCAATTCCTTCCTGAAATGCACAACCCCCCCAGAAAATAACAGATGACCTAGAAATATAAATCCCTGAGCTCTGCTTTTGTGCACGGGCGTCTGGTGTTCTGTTCCTCCTTTTCCTGACTTATCTTGGCCTCTTACATAAGAACCAAGTCCTGGATTGTAATCCCTCCTGACAAGTATTACAGTCACTATAGGAGATGCAACCCAACTTTCTATAAACCCTGATTGGCATATAAGTCTTTATCCTTCTTCTTTTGACCTTCTCAGACTCCGATTTCACTTTGTGTCAGTTTACACTGCAGTTTTGCATTCTAGTGAAGAGTTATTCCCATTTATATCATAGGTTCTGTATCGCTAGGATATGCCATCACTTTATGATTGGTCGGTTTCTGACCCTTTGGGCCACCACTGGCCCTTGGAATAACAGCGATGAAGTGCTGGTTTAGGGCTGTGACTGCTCTACTGCTTTCCCTTTCACCTATTCAGTGTTCAGGACCTTTGCTTGCTGTCAGTGAATGGAAACATTATGCTTTCTATCCAGAAGTTGAGTAACTGCTTTAACTGAATGCTTCTTACTGTTTGTTCACATGGTAGAACTCACCATAGAATTTTCAGGGTGAATTCCGCCTCGAAAAACCGTGTCAAAATCTGCATCTTTTTGCCGCGTTTTTTGGCGTGGAAATGCACTCGGATTTAGCCTTGTCAATGGGCAAAATCCGCTTACGGGATTCCGTGTGTAAATGTGGCCCATTGACGGGGCTTAAACCGAGCACAGATCCGCTTCAAAAACTGCGGCAAAAAGATGCAGATTTTACGACGTTTTTCAGAGATGGAATTCTGCGGGGAGTTCCGCTGTCAGACTGGGGTATGATACTTGCGCTGATACATTGTAGCAAACTATCAGGACAGGAGAGAGATTTGCGCTGCTGATGTGTATGGCTCAGAGAATTGTCTAGATCAGTCGTTCCCAAACTTTTTCAGCCATGGAGCCTTTTTTGAAGCACAAGTTTCTCGTGGAGCCCCAAGACAGCGGGACAGAGGGTGTGGCCAGAGGCGGTTAGGGGCGTGGCTTATCACAACATGAGTTTTACCTTCGGTATTACAAAAAGGACAGGGCCGATTTAAAAAGAAAAAACAGGAAGTACGCTGGAGCGCTGAATGGGTTATTGATATACATTCTATTTAGAATTAACATGGTTTCCATTGCAGTGGCCGGCTTTGGTATTGCAGTCCAAGTTCCCATTAAAGGGGTTCTGACACGAAAAAGGTTTTTATACTTTAACAGCCATTGTTCCCTGGTCTGCCCAATGGACACAGGAAACCCATGATTTTTGGCCAGTTAAAGCATAAAAACCTAATACTTACCTTGTGTTCAGTTGTTGTTGTGCCGCGGAGGTCATCTCCCAGCAGGCAGTCTTCTTCCTCCGACGAGCGGGATTGCGCACAGGCACAGAAGACAGGTGCCCTCTGACAGAAGTCAGGACGGGCCGCCTCTCCAGTGCGCACGCGCAGAAATTGCAGTTCAGCCAGGACGGACGGGCCGCCCACAGCAAGCACTGCTTGTGACGTGGCGCCCGTCCGTTCACCTCGGAAGTGGCTCACGAACTGAGCAGAGCAGGAAGCGGTCATTTTGACCGCTCCAGCTGTGCTTCTAGAAGCCACAGAAGACGATGCCGGATGGAGGGGACATGCCTGATGATCGATCCTGGCCAGGCAAGGTAAGTAAAGTTTTTTTTGTTTTTTTTTTGTCATGTCAGAACCCCTTTAACCTCAGTGCCTGTAATACCAAAGCTGGCCACTGCAGTAGGAACAGCATTGTCTGCTTCCTGCATAAAGCAACTCAGTACATAAGTGCACTATCTCAGAGAACAGCTGATCAGCAGGAGTCATGGGTGATGGACGTCCGCCGAGCTACTATTGATGACCTATCCTCAAGATAGGCTGTAAATGGTGTACAATTGGACAACCCCTTTAACCCCTTGAGTGACAGGTTTCCTACCACCCTGTCGTGCCCACCAGGGCAGGTTTTTTAAAATGGTCTAATCATTGAATTTCAACTAGTTTTGCAGTTGCGTCTCAAGAGCCATAACTTTTTCATTTTTCCATTGACATGGCCATATGAGGGCTTGTTTTTTGCGGGACAAGTTGTGATTTTTTAAACAGGGGGGAGGAAAAAAAGAAATGGGGGAAAAAAGAAAAAAATGGGCCATGTCATTAAGGGGTTAAATAATGTATTAACTTCCTTCTCTGGGTCATTACAACACATGGATACCACATGTGTGATTGTATTTTTGATTTTTTACAAAGTAAAGGGAGACAAGTGTTTTTATAATTTTTTTTATAATTTTTTTTCCTTTTTTTTTTTTTGTCCCTTTAGGGGACTTCCACAGGGACCCATCAGGACCCCTGATCACATTCCGGGGGTCCGATGGTGACAGCCCTTTACATGCTGCAGTGACAGCCCTTTACATGCTGCAGTCACATAGACTGCAGCATGTAAAGGGTTAACACAGCAGAGATCGGAGGTTTTCTCTGATCTCTGCTGTAAGAGCTGGTACCTAGCTGTCCTCTGACAGCCAAGCACCAAGCTCTCCCTGCCACAGAGACCATCGGCTTGCTTTTGACAAGCCAATGGTCTCTATGGCAACCTGTAAACAAAGCAGGAGACTTAGAAGCAGGAGATTGCCGGCAGATCGGCAATATCTTCTGCTGGTTTTTCAAAGCCCTTGCTTTGTTCTCTGTGGGTCTGTGCAGGCAGAGCACACTGTCACAGCTTGTGGCATTGTGCTCTGCAGCTCCCATAGTGATACATAGCCCGGAAATCTTCCGGGCTATGTCGCTATGAGCAGTGGAGCTCATCCCGGAAAATTTCCGGGCGTGCCACTCAAGGGGTTAAAACACCCGTTGAAGTTAATAGGTGCGTGAAAAAATAAACAACGCATATGCGTGCCGTGCAAGTGCATTCCGTGTTTGCTATTTTTTTTTAAGCACTTATTGATTTTCATGGCGATTTTGGGATATGAAAACATACCAAAATGGGACATTCTGTGATTTATAAGCATAGATCATCAGCCCATAACAAGATCCCATGTGAGAATGACTGCATTCACTTTCATGGGTCTGAGTTCTGTCGGCTACAAGTTCAGATGGACTTCAGATGTTAAATGCGCCCAAGTGAGTAGACCCCTAGGCTTTGTTCACCCTTCAGTAAATGCAGCACTATTGTTGCTTTAGCTTATGCATGTATACAAGTAAGTGGCTGTTCACTGATGGCAAGCAGAGATCTTAAAAGTTTGTTCTAATTGCAGATATTTATGGCATATTCACAGGATGTGCCATAAATGTTAGATGGCTACATGGGCCAATCTGGGACCCGCACCTATTTCCAGAATGGTGGCCCCCTAATCCACATGTCAGCGGCCACCAAATCTAGGCAGGGAATGAATAAAGAGGTACACTTGTGCACCTACCTCAAGAGCGGGGGTCCCCTGACCTGTCAGTGCAGGAACACCATGATAAAATGGGATGAATTTAAAATCCAAGAAGATTTATAAAGTTGCAGAACTTTTGACTGATTAATAGGGTTGACCCAAAAAATTACAGGAGTTGCACCACCATCGACTTTTGATCCACTCTTCATAAGAAAGGTGATAAAAGTCTGATCGTGGGAGCTTCACCACTGAGACCCCTACCAATCCTAAGAACAGAGGTCCCCCTCTTCTGACTGCGGGCATCAGCCAATAGTGACGTGGAGATTGAATTGAATGGTGGTCACACATGGACAGCGCCTCTCCATTCATTTCAATGGAGCTAATGGAAATAGTCAGGTAGTCTCATTGAAGATGAATGGAGCACCACCACACATGCTCAACTGCTGCCCATTTAACCTGCCCCTCATTGTGGGGGTGCAGTGAGGAGGAGATGGGACACAGGAGCTGCATTCTTGGGATCTGTGGGGGTCTTAGCGGTGTGGAGAATAGATAAAAGTTGATTGTGGTACGAGCCCTTTAACCCTTTCCAATCCACTGTCTGACATCTGAAAACATTCTGATTGAAGGCTGTACAGCTCCGATGTCAGAAGACGTCCAGCAGGGTATTCTTACTGTAGATTACTAGCCGCTCTGTTGTCAGGGGCCTCTCCAGCATGTCACGTACCGCAGTACTGGCTCTAGCCAACAGATGGCGCCATTGTATAATGGCAGAAAGAGAGAGCCCCCTAGGAAACCCTGAATCCAAAATTGGATTGCAAAGGGTTAAATGGAATCTGTCACTTACGTTAAGCCCTATAAACTAAGCTTATAAGCTGAAAGTAGGTGACCCGCTGCGTCCAGGGATGTAAGTGCATTCCCCGTCAGTCCGTCGGTGTCCGTCATTCAGTAGTCCGCTCGCTGTATTTTTATGTTGGGTGGACTTCTTGCCGTAGCAGCGCTGCTCATTGCTCTGCAGTGGAGGCTTCCAGCGCTGACACCGGGGGAACGACAAGAAAGGTAAGTATAACACATCCCCGGACTCAGCGGGTCACCTACTTTCAGCCCATGAGTTTAGCTCATAGGACTAAAAGTAGGTGAAAGTCTCTTTACATTATTCCCTGTCCATAGTATAGAGGCTGATTGATGATCATTGGGGATCCGACCGTTGGTACCCCACCAATCAGCAGAGCAGGGATCTGGAGCATCCTGGAAGAAATGAAACGTTGATCGCACATGCGCCTTATTTCATGGGGACCGCCGGAGATAGCCGAGTGCTTGGAAGTTAGTAGAGCAGTGAAGCAACTATGGCTCCATTCACTTGGGGACCCTCCGGACTACTGGTCCCAGTGGTTGAGCCCCCAGTAATCCACTGGTTACCGTTATTTTGTGGGACAACCGCTGTAAGCCTTAGCTACGTAGAAATGGTCTACACTTCCCATGTGATTAGCCGATAACCATTTTCCGCAGTGATGTTACAGACAGAGGATTAGTCCCATAATGTATTTGTTATGTTTCAGATGGTGGAAAGATTGAGGTTTGGAATCTGGAAACCCAAGAAAACCTTCAGTCCCAGAGATCACATGACGAGAAGGTCACGGCTTTACAGGTAATAGGGGTGTCTAGAGCAGCGGTGTGCAATAGTCCAGAAGGCACCACAGACTGCAGGGTCTTCTGGTGCAGAGAACGTAGCACCGTCGTTAGACCGCAACTCTGGGCTTTCTTCCCTGCATTGCTCACAGGTATGAGTACAAGGCTTCGAAGATTCATGTGAGCGCCCCCTAGTGGCCCCCTAAGAGGGGGGAACTGGGTGGATGGCACTAATATTACGGGCTCACTGTGTGATTGGCACTGGTATAGGAGGCGCCGTCAAGATGTATGAGCTCTAAGTAACTGAAAGGAGCCAACATGGCAAACCTGCTAAGGTACCCATACACCTGCGTCCCCCATACACCTGCGTCCCCCATACACCTGGACAATCAGCATGGCCCAGCAATCATGTGTTATACAAACTGACAGCTCTTCTGGCATCTTATCTTCAGGGTGTAGAAAAGGATCAAGCATCAAAATCCTTCTTTTTTTCCCAACATGATCCGTTAGAGGAAAGTCAGGAGGCCCCAAACACATGCAGGGGCTATCCGCACCCGACCAAAATCGGCAGGACCAGAGCTTTTGTCCAATGTGTGTAATGCTTAGTTCAGACCTGAGGGGGCAGTATATGACTGGTAGTCTCTCTTTAGTGCCCCCTGAATCCCAGCACTATGTACCATATGGTCAGGACCTGCAAAGCACTTTTAACCCTTTAATTTCCAGCAATTTTTCAACTTTCCGACTTTCATTTTTTGCAGCTTCCCTCTCCAATGTCTGTAGCTTCTTCATTTTTCCATCGACGTAGCTGAATAAGGGCTTGTTTTTCTGCGAGACCAGTTGTCTGTTCAAATGGTTCCATTTAATATAGCATGTAATGTATTCGAAAACTTTTAGAGATTTTAAGTGGAATGACATGAAAGCGTTAAAAAACACAATTGAGGCATTCTTTGTTTTTTCTGTTGCAGCTTTTAAGGTGCAGCAACATTGACAAGTTAACTTCATCCTATGGATCAGCACTAGAGATGAGCGAGCATACTCGGTAAGGCGATATACTCGAGAGACCAATGCCTTTTTCCAGTACCTACTGGCTCGTCCTTGAAGATTCAGGGGTGAGCTGGGGGTTGCAGAGGGGATCGGGAGGGAGAGAGAGACAGAGGGATCTCTCTCACTCTCCTCACCGCTCCCCCTCGCTGCCCTGCGCCGCCCCCGCGCCCCCCCCCCCCCCGAATCTTCAGGGATGAGCCAGCAGGTACTCAAAAAAGGCGATGCTCTCTCGAGTATATTGCCTTACTGAGTATGCTCGCTCATCTCTAATCAGCACCATAATGACAATAAGATGTTTACTTTTTTTTTTTTTTACTACATAATCTACTACTCTTAAAAAGTTTAAATTAAAAAACAAATGCTAGTTTGTCGTCCTCTGCGGAGCCAAATAACCTTTTTATTTTTTTAGCGATGGTGCGGCATGGCGGTTCATGCTTTGCGGGGTGACCAGTAGTTTTCATTGTTACCATTTTTGAGTGCATATGATTTTCGATCACTTTTTATTCCACTTATATTGGGAGACCAAAAAATTAAATTTTGGCATTATGCACCTTTTACGGCATTCGCAATGTGAGATAAATAACGCAGTACTTGGATACATCCAGCTTTTCAGATGTGGTGATGCAAATTTTGTTTATTTTTAGACTCTTTTGCGGCAAAAATGGAAAAGGGGGATTTTAAAATTTTTTATTAATTTTTTTTTTTATTTAGATTTTTTCTTGAATTTTATTGACTTCAAATGAACATTTTTTTCAGTCCCCACAGGAGACTTGAACTTGCAGCTATGATCAAAGATAACTGAGCTAGGAAAATTAGACCGTGAATCGCGCTGTGGACAGGCACTGATATGAGGGATTACATTCTGCGGACTGCTCTGCAGCTTATATTAGCATTGGAAAGTAGGGTAACATCTAGTTATTCTCTCTTCTGTTTAGTTCCATTCGGGATTTCTGTACTCGGGTTCATCAGAAGGTTCCTTGAAGGTCTGGAGAGTCGTCCCTTCTTCTGGAGCACTGAGTCTTCAGCACTCCTGTGACCCTCTGGCACTTTCCTTGAGGGGTTTGTACAGTCTTTGTGCTACTAAAGACCGGCTATACTTGGCGACGCAGGGATCGTGCATTAAAGCCGTCAACTGGAAGCAAGGTGAGATTCAGACCTAGGGGGGAGTCTAGGAGAAGAGATCCAGAGGAGGGCGCTCTCGGTTCCCTGTTCGGGGGCTTTGTCCCATGTCTCAGGGCTTTGTCTGAATAGCTAAAAACAATGTCCAGAAGGAACCCTGGACGGCTCCATAGCCAAATATTAAAGGGGTTTTCCAGGGAGAATACTACTGATGACCTATTATCAGGATAGGTCATTAATAGTTGATCAGCTGCGGTCCGTCGCTCGGGACCCCGACCGATCAGCTGAGCGGGCACATGCTGTCAGCACTGCAGATACACAGAGGTCGGAGCGGAAGCAGTGGAAGCCTTCGTGCCGACCTATGTGTAGTGGCCGGCGCTTGTAACTGCAAGCACAGCTCTCATTGAAATCCATGAGAGCCGTTCCTGCTGTTACAAGATCCGGCGATTACACAGAGGTCGATGCAGTGACTTTCACTGCTTCCGCTTCGACCTCTGTTTTTTTGCAGCACTGACAGCATGCAGCCGTTCAGCTGATCGGTCGGGGTCCCGAGTGACGGACCCCTGCCGATCAACTATTGATGGAACTATCCTGATGATAGGTCATCAGTAGCATTCTCCCTGGAAAACCCCTTTAATAAAAAGGAGACCAGAGTTACAAACTTCGGTCTCCGCTCTAGCACATGTCTGTTGGATTCTAGCATTTTTTTCTAGACAGAATAGCATAGTCGATTTGTGCTATTCTCTCTAGCCAAAATTCTGGAATCAAATGGAAACCTACTAAAGCAAAGACCAAAGCTTGCGGCTTTGGTCTCCTCTCTAACAACAACAGCTTATAGAGTTGTACACGGTTCCATCACAACTCCGTTTTCGGCCATCCAAATGGAGCCATGGACAGAAGTCGTGATTGGGGTCCTGAGTGCAATGTAAATGTAGCCTAACCAGGGAGCAGATCATTGGGCTGTTTCTTACACATTATTGTGGGATCGCTCCGACAACTGAAGCAACCTATAATTCAGCCGAGATAAGTTCTGGTTGTCAGAGTCAGTTCAGCCCACCAGAGTATGCTCGGTTGAATCTGAGCTCTGAGTTATAATGGAACCCATGTATAACGGGGCTCAGCAGGTTCAGAAGTGGACAATCGGATATAAAGATGGCAGAAAGTTTTAAGATTTAATGATATTAAAAGGACATGTACACTTGATGTGTGTAGCGGGGGATAACACTGCTGGAAATTGTGGGCCCTGTGCCATATCAGGCTGCTATAAGACGCCCATCTATCATCATGTCCTATTCTTAAATACATCCAAATTTGTATTTTTCAGACCGACTCATCCGTCTGTCCAATCACAATTCTAGCTCCGGATTTGTTGATGCGTTAGCTGTTACACCCAACAATCTCTTCATCACCACTGGATTTAACATTGACCAAGGACATGGCTATCTGAATGGTAAGTGCTGCAATATGTGAAATGTCCCACTTTGCAGTTTGATAGCTGGTGGCCTATATACGGTACACCAGGTTACCTTACAGAGCCTCAACAGTGTCTTCTAAGGTACAGAACCAGTTACATTATGGAATCTGTTAGCAGACTTCCCTATCTTTAGGCACCATAAATAGCAGCAGAGCTCCTGATTGCAGTGGGGGGTCATTAACTATGTTAGGTGCAGTAGTTTTCTTAAAATCCATTTTTCTGTGCTTCAGCGAAAGCACAGCATGCAGTCCGCTCTATACTGTGCTCGCGCTGCGTATGTTATTCATAAGCGTTAGATGCTGCAACTTCCCATACGCTGATTGGCAGCCTTCTTTCTTCGCACAGTATAGAAATAAAGCTGTCAATAATCCTTGTAGTGGATAAGAGGGAGGGGCACTAATTATGAACATCACGGACTACATGCGGTGCTCACACTGCAGCACAGAAATGGGGGTTAAAACAAATTCCTGCACCTAACATAGTATGTGAGCGCCCACTGCAATCAGGTTCATTGTCATATATATAACTACTATAGTACTGCCTCCTAGGTACAAGAATATAACTACTATAATACTGCCCCCTACGTACAAGAATATAACTACTATAATACTGCCTACTATGTACAAGAATTAGGGATGAGCGAGTATACTCGCTAAAGCACTACTCGCTCGAGTAATGTGCTTTAGCCGAGTATCTCCCTGCTTGTCCCTGAAGATTCGGGGGCCGGCGCGGGGCGGGGAGCTGCGGGGGAGAGCGGGGGGGGGAACGGAGGGGAGATCTCTCTCTCCCTCTCTCCCGCCCGCTCTCCCCTGCTCCCCGCTGCGACTCACCTGTCAGCCGCAGCGGCTCCCGAATCTTCAGGGACGAGCAGGGAGATACTCGGCTAAGGCACATTACTCGAACGAGTAGTGCTTTAGCGAGTATACTCGCTCATCCCTAACAAGAATATAACTACTATAATACTGCCCCCTATGTACAAGAATATAACTACTATAATACTGTCCTCTATGTACAAGAATATAACTACTATAATACTGTCCTCTATGTACAAGAATATAACTACTATAATACTGCTCCAATGTACAAGAATATAACTACTATAATACTGCTCCTATATACAAGAATATAACTACTATAATACTGCCCCCTATGTACAAGAATATAACTACTATAATACTGCCCCCTATGTACAAGAATATAACTACTATAATACTGCCCCCTCTGTACAAGAATAAAACTACTATAATACTGCCCCCTCTGTACAAGAATATAACTACTATAATACTGCCCCCTATGTACAAGAATATAACTACTATAATACTGCTCCTATGTACAAGAATATAACTGCTATAATACTGCCCCCTATGTATAAGAATATAACTACTATAATACTGCCCCTATGTACAAGAATATAACTACTATAATACTGCCCCCTATGTACAAGAATATATCTACTATAATACTGCCTCCTATGTACAAGAATATAACTACTATAATACTGCTCCTATGTAAGAGAATATAACCACTATAATACTGCCCCCTATGTACAAGAATATAACTACTATAATACTGCCCCTCTATGTAAGAGAATATAACTACTATAATACTGCTTCTATGTACAAGAATATAACTACTATAATACTGCCCCCTATGTACAAGAATATAACTACTATAATACTGCCTCATATGTACAAGAATATAACTACTATAATACTGTCTCTATGTACAAGAATATAACTACTATAATACTGCCCCCTATGTACAAGAATATAACTACTATAATACTGCCCCCTATGTACAAGAATATAACTACTATAATACTGCCCCCTATGTACAAGAATATAACTACAATAATACTGCATCCTATGTACAAGAATTTAACTACTGTAATACTGCCCCCTATGTACAACAATATAACTACAATAATACTGCTCCTATGTACAAGAATATAACTACTATAATACTGCCCCCCATGTACAAGAATATAACTACAATAATACTGCTCCTATGTACAAGAATATAACTACTATAATACTGCCCCCCATGTACAAGAATATAACTACTATAATACTGCTTCCTATGTACAAGAATATAACTACTATAATACTGCCCCCTATGTACAAGAATATAACTACTATAATACTGTCTCCTATGTACAAGAATATAACCACTATAATACTTTCCTCTATGTACAAGAATATAACTACTATTTTACAGCTCCCATGTACAAGAATATAACTACTATAATACTGCCTCCTATGTACAAGAATATAGCTACTATAATACTTTCCTCTATGTACAAGAATGTAACTACTATTTTACTGCCCCCTATGTACAAGAATATAACTACTATAATACTGCCCCCTATGTACAAGAATATAACTACTATAATACTGCTCCCTTTGTAGAAGAATGTAACTACTATAATACTGCCTCCTATGTACAAAAATATAACTACTATAATATTGCCCCCTATGTACAAGAATATAACTACTATAATACTGCTCCCTTTGTAGAAGAATGTAACTACTATAATACTGCCTCCTATGTACAAAAATATAACTACTATAATATTGCCCCCTATGTACAAGAATATAACTACTATAATACTGCCCCCTATGTACAAGAATATAACTACTATAATACTGCCCCCTATGTACAAGAATATAACTACTATAATACTGCCCCCTATGTACAAGAATATAACTACTATAATACTGCTCCCTATGTACAAGAATATAACTACTATAATACTGCCACCTATGTACAAGAATATAACTACTATAATACTGCCCCCTATGTACAAGAATATAACTACTATAATACTGCCCCCTATGTACAAGAATATAACTACTATAATACTGCCCCCTATGTACAAGAATATAACTACTATAATACTGCCCCCTATGTGCAAGAATATAACTACTATAATACTGTCCTCTATGTACAAGAATATAACTACTATAATACTGCCCCCTATGTACAAGAATATAACTACTATAATACTGCCCCCTATGTACAAGAATTTAACTACTATAATACTGCCCCCTATGTACAAGAATATAACTACAATAATACTGCATCCTATGTACAAGAATTTAACTACTGTAATACTGCCCCCTATGTACAACAATATAACTACAATAATACTGCTCCTATGTACAAGAATATAACTACTATAATACTGCCCCCTATGTACAAGAATATAACTACTATAATACTGCTCCCTATATACAAGAATATAACTACTATAATACTGTCACCTATGTACAAGAATATAACTACTATAATACTGTCACCTATGTACAAGAATATAACTACTATAATACTGCCCCCTATGTACAAGAATATAACTACTATAATACTGCCCCCTATGTACAAGAATATAACTACTATAATACTGCCCCCTATGTACAAGAATATAACTACTATAATACTGCCCCCTATGTGCAAGAATATAACTACTATAATACTGTCCTCTATGTACAAGAATATAACTACTATAATACTGCCCCCTATGTACAAGAATATAACTACTATAATACTGCCCCCTATGTACAAGAATTTAACTACTATAATACTACCCCCTATGTACAAGAATATAACTACAATAATACTGCATCCTATGTACAAGAATTTAACTACTGTAATACTGCCCCCTATGTACAACAATATAACTACAATAATACTGCTCCTATGTACAAGAATATAACTACTATAATACTGCCCCCCATGTACAAGAATATAACTACAATAATACTGCTCCTATGTACAAGAATATAACTACTATAATACTGCCCCCCATGTACAAGAATATAACTACTATAATACTGCTTCCTATGTACAAGAATATAACTACTATAATACTGCTCCCTTTGTAGAAGAATGTAACTACTATAATACTGCCTCCTATGTACAAAAATATAACTACTATAATATTGCCCCCTATGTACAAGAATATAACTACTATAATACTGCCCCCTATGTACAAGAATATAACTACTATAATACTGCCCCCTATGTACAAGAATATAACTACTATAATACTGCCCCCTATGTACAAGAATATAACTACTATAATGCTGCTCCCTATATACAAGAATATAACTACTATAATACTGCCACCTATGTACAAGAATATAACTACTACAATACTGCCACCTATGTACAAGAATATAACTACTATAATACTGCCTCCTATGTACAAGAATATAACTACTATAATACTGCTCCTATGTACAAGAATATAACTACTATAATAGTGCTCCTTATGTACAAGAATATAACTACTATAATACTGCCCCCTATGTACAAGAATATAACTACTATAATACTGCCCCTATGTACAAGAATATAACTACTATAATACTGCCCCTATGTACAAGAATATAACTACTATAATACTGCTCCTATGTACAAGAATATAACTACTATAATACTACCCCCTATGTACAAGAATATAACTACTATAATACTGCCTCCTATGTACAAGAATATAACTACTATAATACTGCCTCCTGTGTACAAGAATATATGCATTAATATTATCAGCATTGCAGTCGCTTTCCATGATACATCCTTATAATGGAGGATTAGGACACCTCTTAGGTCCAAAGTTGCAGGAAGGTGCATGATTCTCTAAGCTGCAGATATATTTCGATAACCGCCATTCATACCCCCCCCTCTTCTTTTCTCGGCTCTTCATCTGTTAGGAGAACGCTCCATCCCGTCTCTGTAGGAAATATAAGCGGTAACAGGCGGGCGTCAAGTTATTTTCTGATAGAAGCATATTTCAGTTAAAGAGCTCCCCGTGTGTCAGACGGAGTAATTCATTGCTGCGCCTGCATACCGCGTAACCTGCATTATGTAGGTCGAACTACAAGATCATTAAATGATTGTTTTATTGAGCTCAGGCGGAAAATTACAAATGGAGCTGGAATCATTCACGGCTGAGATGTTTTATTGAACGTCGCAGAAAAAAGCACTAAAAGTAATGTGCGGCCTTACCATAAGGAGCGCAACGCGCTAAAGCGCAGGGAATATTATGTATCCTGGAACAAGAATTGTCTGCTGGTGAAAGGAATATTTTCAGATTTATGAAGAGAAAAATGAACCTTTACTTTGGGCCGCTCTGTAATCTCTCCCTGATTACAATAGGCAAGGATATTACGAGTCGCCAAAGACATCTGCCGCCATCGAAAGGCACAAAGCCTCTTACACAGAGGTCATAAAGCGCAAAGGCTGGTTGTAATCTCCATAAACGTGCACAACGACATTTCAGACATAGAAGCTACTACAGCGGAACGGATTCCTAGAATGTCACATCAGCACAGAGGATTTAAGGAGAGGAGTCTGCTGGCCGGGGCTAAAGCGGCGGCCGGTCCACTAGTGAAGCAAGAGATGCATGGGACAGGGAAATATCTGAATGAGGGCTAGGCTATGGAAGGAGCAGGGTCTCCAGCAGGGCAGAGTATTTAAGAAGGGGTACAGCAATTCTATTGGGGGGGCAATAAGAGGGGTTGAGTGATTCTATTGGGAGTAGTTAAAGGGGTAGAATGATTCTGTTGGGGGACAGTTTGAGTGACAGGTTTAAGCAATCGTTTTTGTATACTCTATAGTAGCTAAGTAGCTACTATAGAGCTATGCAGGCACAGCGGGACACCGCCACTATCTCTCACCGAACAATACAGCTGTTTTTGTGCTTACTGCCCGTGCCCCACTGTGAATTCACAGCAGGACACAGGCAGAGAGAATCTTATCAGCACAGCCGGCTGTGATAACAGCCTGCTCCACTGATAACAGCTGATTGCTCAATTTAAGAAAACTTGAAGTGAGTGATCAATGACTCGTGCACGAAAACTGCACAATGTCCGTGCATTTAGAAAGAACGAAAATCGCTTAAAAGATTCTTTTGAGCGATTCTTGTTGTGTCTAAATCGGCCTTAAGTAGGATGAATTGATTCTGTTGGTAACCCTAATAGGCGTGGATTGGTTCTGTTGCGTGGCAGTGAGATGGGTGTAGTGATTCTGTTGGGTGGCAGTGAGAGGGGTGGAGTGATTCTTTTGGGTGGCTGCGAGAGGGGTGGAGTGATTCTGTTGGGTGGCAGTGAGAGGGGTGGAGTGATTCTTTTGGGTGGCTGTGAGAGGGGTGGAGTGATTCTGTTGGGTGGCTGTGAGAGGGGTGGAGTGATTCTGTTAGGTGGCTGTGAGAGGGGTGGAGTGATTCTGTTGGGTGGCAGTGAGAGGGGTGGAGTGATTCTGTTGGGTGGCTGTGAGGGGTGGAGTGATTCTATTGGGTGGCAGTGAGAGGGGTGGAGTGATTCTGTTAGGTGGCTGTGAGAGGGGTGGAGTGATTCTGTTGGGTGGCAGTGAGAGGGGTGGAGTGATTCTGTTGGGTGGCAGTGAGAGGAGTGGAGTGATTCTGTTGGGTGGCTGTGAGAGGGGTGGAGTGATTCTGTTGGGTGGCTGTGAGAGGGGTGGAGTGATTCTGTTGGGTGGCTGTGAGAGAGGTGGAGTGATTCTGTTGGGTGGTTGTGAGAGGGGTGAAGTGATTCTATTGGGTGGCAGTGAGAGGGGTGGAGTGATTCTGTTAGGTGGCTGTGAGAGGGGTGGAGTGATTCTGTTGGGTGGCAGTGAGAGGGGTGGAGTGATTCTGTTGGGTGGCAGTGAGGGGTGGAGTGATTCTATTGGGTGGCAGTGAGAGGGGTGGAGTGATTCTGTTAGGTGGCTGTGAGAGGGGTGGAGTGATTCTGTTGGGTGGCAGTGAGAGGGGTGGAGTGATTCTGTTGGGTGGCAGTGAGAGGAGTAAAGTGATTCTGTTGGGTGGCTGTGAGAGGGGTGGAGTGATTCTGTTGGGTGGCTGTGAGAGGGGTGGAGTGATTCTGTTGGGTGGCTGTGAGAGAGGTGGAGTGATTCTGTTGGGTGGCTGTGAGAGGGGTGGAGTGATTCTGTTGGGTGGCTGTGAGAGGGGTGGAGTTATTCTGTTGGGTGGCTGTGAGAGGGGTGGAGTTATTCTGTTGGGTGGCTGTGAGAGGGGTGGAGTTATTCTGTTGGGTGGCAGTGAGAGAGGGGGAGTGATTCTGTAGGGGGCAGTAAGAGAGGTGGAGTGAATTTGTTGGGGGTCTTAAGATGGGTAGCTTGATTCCGTAGGGAGACTGTGATAGGGGTGGATTGATTCTGTAGGGGTGCAGTAAGAGGGGTGGAATGATCTTTTTAGGTTGCTGTGTCCTAACCGCTCATGTAATTTTGTTATTGAAGAGAGGTACGGGAATGTATGGGGCAGAAATAGGAACAGACAGAGTTTAGTGGGTGGCGGACAGGAATTAGCAGCACTGAGTATTTCGGGAGAGGAGCAGTGGCCAGTTCACTACCGTGACTCTATTAATGAGACAAGGACTACATGTGAGTGGGAAATCACTGAATTAGATAATTGAAGGGTCTCCAGCAGCACAAAGTATTTAAGGAAAGGACTGTGGAGATCCCGTTGGGGGCTGTGACTTCTCCACTCATGTCATTCAGAAGAGGGATGTATGTGGATGGGGACAAATCAAAAAATACAGACTAAATGTTTGATGGTGGCATACAAGAACTAGCAGCACAGAGTATTTGAGGAGAGGGTGTGCTGGTTTTGGGGAAGGCAGTCACCTGTCCACTTGTCTTACTATATAAATGGTCTGTATGTAAACAGACTAAGATTACGATAGTGGAAGAAGCAGTGCAGAGTATTTCAGGAGCAGTGACTTGTCTTCACATTGCAGGGGTGGTGTCTTCGTGTGAGGAGGGTATATTTGGTGTGCCACTGTAACACAGAGGATTTCAGGACAGGATTGACCTGATCGTTTAGCCAACAGTGACCTGTCTAGTCTTGTGATGAGGTTGGTGGGGACAGAACTACTAATTTACGGGGACGATTGGAAACCACAGACTAACAGTGACACGAAACAGCAGGGTTGCCACAGCAGCACATAGTATTTCAGGATATGATAGAACTGAACTTAGATGGCAGAGATCAGTCCAGTCTTGTGATTATGAAAGCTGCATATGAATGGGGGATCAAGTGGGAGACCATAGACCAGAGGTGGCAAACCTATTGCATGCGTGCCAAAGGGGGTCCTCAGAGCCCTCTCTCTAGGCATGCGCTCGTTACTACACTAAAATGAGGTGATCAGATGTCCCGATTTCGGCGGGACAATTCTGTTTTGGGATCCTGTGTCCCGCTTTCCCCAGGGTCCCTAAACGGGACAGCCTTTTTGTCTCGCTTTCAGGATGTCTTTTCTACTTTTGGGACGTCGGGTCACCATGAAGGTGATTACCAGCTGGGGTATCGTGGCTTCCCGGCTGGTAATCACTCAGTGGCACTGCTGCGGAATGCACACACTCATGGCAGTGTGTGCACCTGGGTTCCTCCTCCTCTGACCTGCCCTCCTTGGTTCCGCAGGAGGAGAGGAGA
Source organism: Eleutherodactylus coqui (assembly GCF_035609145.1). Classification (NCBI taxonomy): domain Eukaryota; kingdom Metazoa; phylum Chordata; class Amphibia; order Anura; family Eleutherodactylidae; genus Eleutherodactylus; species Eleutherodactylus coqui. Next base: position 266,660,851 of record NC_089840.1, on the reverse strand, counting down.
AGGGAGGAGGCATCCGGGGGTGCTCACACTTCCACCCTCAGCAACGCCGAGCACAGGAGCAACAGCATTGTGAAAACCAGAAGGAGGCAAGTATATCTGTCTCAAGGGGGCTCTATTACAACTGGAGTTACTGTGGGGATCACTATTACTACTGGGGCCAATATAGGGGATACTATTACTACTGGGGCCACTGTGGGGGTCAGAATTGCTACTGAGGCCACTGTAGGGGTCACTATTACTATTGGGGCCTATATTGGGGACCCTATTATTACTGAGGCCACTGGGGGGGTCACTATCACTATTGAGGCCAATATAGGGGACACTATTACAACTGAGGCCACTGTGGAGCCACTATTACTATTGGGGCCAATATTGGGGACCCTATTATTATTGAGGCCACTGGGGGGGGGGGTCACTATCACTATTGAGGCCAATATAGGGGACACTATTACAACTGAGTCCACTGTGGAGTCACTATTACTCCTGGGGCCATTGTAGTGTTCACTATTTCTACTGAGGCCAATATAGGGGACACTATAACTACTGAGGCCACTGTGGGGGTTGCTATTACCACTGGGGCCTGTATAGGGGACACAATTACTACCAGGGCCACTATGGGAGTCACTATTATTACTAGGGCCAATATAGTGAACACTATAACTACTGGGGCCACTATGGGGGTCACTATTACTACTGAGGCCACTGTGCCGGTCACCATTACTATTGAGGCCATTGTGGGGGTCAGTATTACTATTGCGGCCAATATAGGGGACACTATTACCACCGAGGCCACTATGGGGGTCACTATTACTACCAGTGCCAATATAGTGGTCACTATTACAACCAGGGGCACTGTCTGAGTCACTGTTACTATTGAGGCCAATATGGAGGACACTATTATTACTTGGGCCACTGTGGGGGTCACTATTACTACTGGGGTCACTGTAGGAGTTTTTTTTACATAAAGACGCCTCGCATCCGCCGGTACATCTCATGTGCATGGGCACAATACTGTCTCAGCCATAGTATTCAGTTTAAATTGCCATGTTGGCAGTTTGCGATAAGTTGGTTTTGGGTTGCAGTTTGGGTGCCCACAGCACAGAGTATTTCAGGGACTGCGGTTGCTGATATTGTGGAGAACAGTGACTTGTATTAGTGTAGACAAAAACACCAGACGGGAGATGTTATGGTGTAAGAGGTGGAATGTAGACGTGTGAGAGGCCACTGTGGACTAAATGGGTTTTTTCCGCAGCACAGAGTATTTCAGAGTGCTAACCATACAAGCGCAGGCCGGCTCTAGAATGCCGCATTCATTCTTTGTTTCGCCTGCAGGTATGTATTCTCTGTGCCGCAGCCCTTCGGATGATGATTTCATCTGTTGTTCCATTACTTCTCCTGCACACTATTTTACTAATTTCCTTTAATTGCTTTTCGTCTGCGTCCGCGCTCGCTACGCTCGTCTCGTTCCTGCAGGTGACCTCTAGGGAGCGATAATGCAAAATGAACTTTCTTTTCCTCTATGAAGATGAGAAAATGATTGTAACAAGTGGAGAATGAGGCAGGAGAGCAGAGCGACCCCGCTGTATCCTACCCAACTGATGAGCCGCCTGACATTCAGCACAACGTCTGCAGCGCTCCAGGTTCGACGGGTCCGTGCAATAACAAATCATTAGATTTTAACCCTCTAACAGACACATTATAATTGGAAAAACCCTCTTAATAATGTCACTTTTCAATTGCAGATTTTGAATTTATGGTTTGTATAAATGTATTTGGCGCAGAATTTAGTCACTTAAAGCTCATTTTTCACCCCTTAGTGACATAACTAATTTTAAACTTAAGAACCAGTAAATCATTTTGTGTTCCAGCAGTCATAACTCTTTTTATTCTTTTATCAATGTAGCTGTGTGACGCCTTGTATTTTGTGGGACAAGTTCTTTGATTGATGCGGCGGTGGGAGGTTGATGACATCCTGAAATGCCCATATTACCTCTTCCGTGGGACAGGAGATATACAGGAGCTTCACAGATCTTCTCTGTTGCACGCTTGTCTCCCTTTGCTCTGCACAGACTGATATAACATCTGTATATTCAGTGTTGCAGACCCCACTTCAAACCGCTATAGCTCCAGTTCTATTGGTGCTACAGCCAAAATTATTTGCTTTAAAATGAGACCAAAAGCATGTCTCTAGCACCATTATAACCGAAGCTACAGCTGTTTGAAATAGAGCAAACTGTTTGTCCAAAAGTGTAATGCCCATTTTCTGTAGCAGGCAGCCTTCTTGCCAGATTTCCTCCTCCCCGATCTTCTTCTGGCTCCTCCAGTCCCCCGGGTCACGTCAGCTCCAGCCGGCTGGATCCTCTTCTTCCTGTGATGAGGCGTACTTTGCCGGCATTCTGCTTCCTTCAAGTAGTGATGTAGTGTTCACTGCCTGGCAGGGAATACTGAATCCTCAGCACGCTGCTTTAGATGGACTGCGCATGCGCGATGTCTCAGCCCTAGTGTTTCATATGCTATATGGAACACTATCGGCGAGATATTGCGCATGCACTCTAAAGCAGGCTGCTGAGGATTCGTCATTCTTTGCTAGGCAGTGAGCACTACGTCACTTGTTACGTTCACTGCCATGCAGGAAGTGAACTGCGGATAATGGACGCTCCAAAACAGGAAGAAGAGGATCCGGACGACTGGAGATGATGTGACCTGGGGGACTGGTGGAGCCAGGAGAAGATAGGTGAGTAGAAGATGCGGTAAGAAGGCTGCCTGGGTAGGAATAGAGAAGTATTGATTTTTTTTTCTAATGACAAATCCCCTTTAAACACTATTGATTTACATTGGAGTATTCAGACATGCACTTTTCACATGTGTATATTATGAACGTGAAAAAAATCGCAGCATGTCCTATTTTGGCCGTATTATGTACCGAATTGCCCATTAAAGTCAATGGGATCGCGAAAATACTCAGGAAGGCAGGAGAATTCCCTGGGACCTCCTAGTAAATGCAGTGAATACGCAGGCAAAAAAAATGCAAGAAGGTCCAAATGCACAATGTGGCGTTAATGGAAATCTCTGCTGAAAAACATGTTTTTCCTTGTAAATTCTCGCCTGTGATCATCCGGTCTGACACCGTAGCTCAATAGTAAAGCATCAGGCAGAATGTGACATGGATGTTGCAAGCAGCAATCCAGGGATGATAAAGCGCAAATCTTCTTAGGGGGAACCTGTCATGACCTTTGAGCCCCATAAAAAACATTATGGGGCTTAAAGGTCACAGAACATGGTCCAGGGAGGGGTGTTTTATATTCAGCGGGCACCCCATTCCTGTGCTATGTCCCCTCAAAGTCCGTGCACGGCAGCAGTACACATGCTCTCCCATTCATCTCTGTGGGAGAGCACAAGCACAGAGTGGCTGAAAAGAGTCACGCTGCTGGAGTGCACGGACTTCGGGGAAACGGTGCAGGAATGGGGTGTCTGTGAGTATAAGACATTGCTCCCTGGACCCCCGTTCTGTAACCTTCAAGCTCCTGCCAAAAAAGTCGCTGCATCCTTAAGTACCAAACTAGGCCGTATCCTTAAAGGGGTTGTCCACTTAATAGACAACATTGCCCCTATAACTACCATCGGTGTTAAATTAAGAAAAAGAGTAGTACTTACCCCTCTTCTGCCCTGGGGATCCAGCACTATAGTCCTGCCGTCCTCCTGGTGTTTACTGTGGAAGATGATGTCATAGGAGGTCACCTGACTGCTTCAGCCAATCAAGTTTTAGCTCGGTTGGAGCTATAGGGGCAAAGTTGTCCAGTAATTGGACAACTCCTTTAAGAGGTTAAGCTGCCCATAGACAGATTTTTTTTGTTCTTGGCAGAAACACTGATCTAGTACTTGGTCCAATGTTGGATGAACTATGGGGCAGACTGGTTCGATTCCTCTTGTTGGATCCCATTGCTACCCACAGAGACAAGCCACTCCTGAGCTGTTGGGCTGCCACTCATCTCCCACATCTTTACTGAAATTGGCTTAGCTGAACATGCCGGTTAATGGGGTTGTAAATACAATGGAGGGGATCTCGTAGCAAGAAAGCAAAATGAAGCCCCCCGCTGGTGCTGGTTGTGGTTCATGCTACTGACGTCCTCCATCTGTGGACAGGCGAGCCCAAAGCTTTATGTCTCCTTCCCTGATACACCATAAGGGCACCAGAAGCCACTCGTGAGATCAGTGATGGTACCAGTAGCGGTTGTACCGTATCTTTAAAGGCCTTTAGATAAACCGTTGATTACCATTTCGCTGCCATGATTGCGCATTATTGACATTTGAGTATCCTGGAGACCCCCTACCAGAGCATCGACATATCTGTGTTGACGCCATCATGTTCATCAGGGAGTATATATATCCGTGTTTGTTTAAATATATATCTGTCTGTGTGTATAGGCATCCGGTGGTCCAGAGTACTTGATAATCAAGCAGCTCTGCAAGCCCACGAATGCCAGATTATTGGAATTTTACCGTAAAAAGTTTTCGCTGGCCTTTTTGCACAAACCTCCCTGATTTCACACTCTTTGTCTTTGCAGTCCGCAATGTGGAATCGGGCAAATATCTGTGCACCTTGTCCTGCCCTGAAGTCTCTCGGTTCTTATGTTTGGCGGTTTCATGTACTTCCAATGGGCTGTGCCGATGGGTGACAGGAGGGAGGGAACTGCTGCTGTGGGAGGAGCTTCCAAGAGGAGCAGCATTGGACCGGTGAGCCCTCGTATAGTTGAATACATTTGAACCTTGCCAGTCATATCGAACATATAACTATATAAGTGAGGTATCTTGTTCCTCCTGCCTCATCACTGACTAATATGTGTTGAGGAGACAAGTGTAGACTAGAAGAACCTAAGACTCAGTCTGTTGTGTGTTCCTCTGTCTGAACCGGATTACACTTGGTATATTGTAGTTGGTGGATTTAATTTTGAATTCATTTCTAGCGTACTGGACATCTTCCAGAAACCGCCATAATGGAGATTAGCGACTGTGGCACATGCTACAGCCCCTATTTAGAGCCCCCACCCATTACAAAGGTACTAAAATTAAGGAGGTACCTGGAGACTCCTCATCCTGCAGCTACCTGAGTACCCCCTACACAGTAATAATACCCTCCTGGTGCTTCACCCATTTGTGTCCTTCATAAGGTAATAGTGCCCTCTTTGTGTTTTATAATGTTTATAATGCCTTTCTTTGCCTTCCACAAAGTAATAGATCCCCCTTTGTACTTCTACTAGGTAATAGTGCTCCCTTTGTACCCTTATTAAGTATTAGTGCTCCCTTTGTACCCTTATTAAGTATTAGTGCTTCCTTTGTGCTCCTGTTAGTTACTTGTGCCCACTTTGTGCTTCCATTAGGTAATACGGTAGTGTCCCCATTAAGTAATAGTGCTCCTGTTAGTTAATATTGCTCACTTTGTGCCCCATTAGGTAATAGTGCATACTTTGTGCCTCCATTGCATAATAGTGCTCCCCTCCTTTGTGACTCACAAGTCCTTCTCCAACTGCATTACTTACTTTATCATTGTCTTCCTTTCCTACGTGTGGCATCTTCATGTGCATCTTGACTTCTTCTCACGGCTCTCTCTCATTCCTCTGAGTGCCAGAGGGTAAGCAGCAGAGCATGGAGGAGGATGAAACAAAGTGCACGTGAAGATCCTGCAAGGTGTGCATAGAAAGGGAAGCCGCCCATAAAGTAAGTAGTGCGGTGCAGCCTCCAGGAGACTTGCCAACTCTTTGGTTTCTTTTTGGGATCTTCCCAAATGTCCCAGGAGAGTTGGAAGAGTTGGAGGTATGATATATAACTGTCCATTAGTGAGCCTTCTCAATGGTGATTTATTATATGTTTTTTGTATCCTATATAATAATGTTTTATCCAACCATCATGGAAGAATCTCCGGTGATTATCTGCTCTTGTCGTAGGTCTGCGGTACGGGTTCACTTCTGTCCAGATTTTCTGCTTCCTGCTCCAGAGACTGAATCAGAAGATGAGGAGGGTAAGGAGACCAAGGACACGGGGTCTTATCCTGGGATTTGTGTCAACCACAAGTTAACTGATTAAGAAGGATTTGTCAAGGGAAACAACCCCTTTAAACCCTTTAGTGGCACGCCCGGAAAATCTCTGGGGCCTGCTGCACTGACCATGCAGTTAAACACCGGAAGATTTCCGTGGACAGCTCTAGTGCTGAAATGTGCAGACCACTGAGCTGTCCTCTGACATCTTCCGGGGTTTTTACTGCATACTCAGCGCAGCAAGCCCTGGAGATTTCCCTGCCATAATACCAACTGTCAAATTACTTGCGAGATCAAATTGCATTGTTGACCCATTTAAAAAAATCTGCCCTGTGAGGCATGACATGGTAGTAATAAACCTGCCACTGAAGGGGTTAATAAGGCTTTAGTGCACCATTTATCAATATACAGGCAGCTGCTGCCATATACAAGCTGTATATGAGTGGATTTGTATTGGACCCCCCGTGCAGCTGTAATAATGTGTATATACTATTTATTGTCTATGTGTGGGGTCCTACATTTATATGTAACAGAGGAGGGGCATAACAAAACAGCGCCCGTCCTTTCATGCCCTCCCCGTACCGGTGCAGCCGTCTCTATTATAATCAGCACTCAGACTCTTATCTTATAACCACAATTTCCACATAAAAGCGACACAAAGGAGTGAATGAAAACTAATTCCAGCAGAAAGTAGCGGAGAAACACATCATTCATGTGCAAATTGACCGAGAAGTAGAGGAATCATATATTTTTAATGGCTCCAGAGGCCGTTCTCCACTGCATCTCTCTACGCTCTTAGATATCCTCTGAGATTTAAAGGAACAGTACATCTAAAATACATCTTCTCTTCATATGCTGTGCTGGTGAATGCAGTTTATTCTCTGCTGACACCCATTCTGGTTCCAGAGGGGTCATGACATACACTGAATGGCATGTTTATTAGAGCCCCCGGCCCTTTTATAATTGGCGTTTTCCTGTATGGAAATTCTCCCTGTGACCCCTGAGAGCAGCATAAAATTATGTGACACGTTTTCTGTGGATCCAGCGATCTGAGTGACTTCCAGCCAGGCCGGATCATTGGTGCTAGACTAGCTGGGGCCGGGGTGTCACTGCCGACCTTGTGGGGTTTACCCATGTAACAGTGTGGAGAGTATACCGGGAGTAGTGTGATAGAGAAAAACATCGAGCAAAATGGGATCATGGGGACGGAAACAACTTGTCACCGAAAGGGGTCAGAGGAGGATGTCAGGAACTGTTCTGACCAACAGGCGCCGCACAGTCAAGAGCAGCCGAATACAACGCTGGCGCTCGAACTAATGTATCCAAATATACAACCCGCTGTTCCTCAGCACGGATTATCTATAACAGCAGACAACGAGTTCCAGCGCCATTGTGTCTAAGAGAAACAGAAAGGCAAGACTCCAGGTGGAAAAGAGGACAAAAATTGTATCACTGAGCAGTGGAAAAACATCCCCTGGTCAGATGGATCCAGATCTCTGTTGCCCCGTGCTAATGGGAGGGCAGAATTTGGCACAAGCAGCATGAATTGCTGACCCTTTCCTGTCAGCTGGTCAGAACATGTCAGCACCCCCATCTAATCAGCAGCTTCCTGTCCGCAGGGGCCGATATTCCTGCAGAACGATTCCATCATCTAGTGCAATGTACGGCACAACGAGTTGCTACTATTCTGAAGGCCAAAGGAAATCCAACGTATTACTGGATGGGCACTCTAATATAGTCTGATACGTTATGCCATATTTGATAATCCAACATAACATATGGTAAAATCCTTTAATCCGGCATCAATACGTGCTGAACTATCAGAAGGGTGACAACCTTCCACATCGTCCTGCAGTTCTGAGCCGAAAACAAATTGCGGATTATCGGACTTTCGGGTTTATCAGATGCTTGTTGTTAAAAGGACAATGCAAGACTTTCATGGACAAAAATATGGCTGCATACTTCCAAATAAACAGCGCCACCCCTGTCCATGGGTTGTGTGTGGTATTGCAACTCAACTCAACCCTTTCCAATCCACTGTCTGACGTCTAAAGACATTCTGATTGAAGGCTGTACAGCTTCCGATGTCGGAAGACGTCCAGCAGGGTATTCTTACTGTATATTACTGGCCGCTCTGTTGTCAGGGACCTCTCCAGCATGCCCCATACCGCAGTACTGGCTCTAGCCAGCAGATGGCGCCATTGTATAATGGCAGAAAGGGAAAGCCCCCTAGGAAAACCTGAAGCCAAAATTGGATTGCAAAGAGTTAAAGTGAACTGGGCTGAGCTGTAATACCACACACATCCTGTGGACAGATGTGGCACTATTTTTGGAAGAAAGCAGCCATGTTTTTCTAATCCTCCCCAACTTCTTTAACACTTTACTTTCCAGACCGCGCAGCTAGTGCATCAGCATTAGCTCTGCGCCAGATAGCGAATCCCCATAGCGAGCAATGACCCCCTGCCAGAGGCTGCGACTTGAGCGCACGCACGGCATGACGCCGAGTGTTTATCATCACGCCGTGTAGATGTGTCATATCCTTGGCTTACTGTATGCTCAGCTGTGACGATGTTCTTTTCCAGAGGAGGAAGATCTGTGGGAAGCGGACACGGTGGCTGAACCGTCTGACGTGCAGGCAGATCGCAGCGGCTGGCAGTGGTGCGTGCTGATATGACGGAGAGAAGCCGCCTTCGACGACGCGTTTACACGTAAAATTACGTTTATTAAAAATAAAACTGTGATGAAAACCCTGAAGATGAGCGGATACCGTACACGTAGTATTGGTGCACATGGAGACATTCACAGCACATACGTGTGGCGGGGGAGGGGTTAAGCCCTTCGTGATCACATGTTAACAGTCATACATGCTGTCATACGTACATAGATAGATATAGAAATATATATAACGGTATTATTACATATATGTTCTGTCACAATGCCGCAGGGCAGCACGGGTCTTCTCCATGGTCAGTCCCGGGTCACTAGATATGTGCACCCATGCATACATACATGTATCATACATAAACATACAGCCCTATGGCTGCAGGGGGGGCTACTCCCGGCTAGGTGAGGTCGTCTTCCGTTGACCGGTCTCTTCTTCCGACACTCGTCTCCTCTCACGTTACTTGTGTTTTTGGGGTGCAGAGGTTTAAGAAATGTGGGGTTGTATACCGCCACCTGCCGTCAGGTCAGTTCCTGTATTGTAATATTCACCCTCTGTGTCGTCATACGACGTCATCACAATAACGGCGCCATCACATCGTCACCACAGGGATCCTGCGGGAAAGAAAAAAGTTCTGTAGTCACGTTGGTTACACGGTAAGCTGTGGACCACCAATACGGCTACAGTCAGACGGCACAAGGAAGTTGCCACCAAGCCTTCGCAGATTCCTGACTAGCAAATTTGGCTAGGTCATCAATATCAGTCGTGGTAGTCTGCCACTTGGGGCTCCTGCCAATCAGCTGCTCGAAGAGACCCCTGCACTCCGGTGAGCACCATGACATTTTCTCAGACTATGGCTATCCTGTTCATTCATCACTTGGCCTGGAAGCAGCTCAGTCCCATATTGGTGGATGAGACTGAGCTGCTGTACCAGGCACTGACACTATGAAATGTATGGCGCTGTACCCCGTATGTAGTGAAAAAGCTTCCGCGAACACCACGGCTAAATCAAACAGTTGATCCTATGTCGCAGATCCCCACCAATCTGATATTGATGACCTATCCTGAAGATAAGTCATCCATATCCAAGCTCCGAAAAAAACCCTTAAGGGTCTGTTCACAGAATTATTTGCGCAGAATCCACTTATAACAAAAAAGCGGTAGGAATCCGTGGTTATTTTGCCACGAGTCCACATGCTGATTTAGCCCTGTCAATAGGCAAAATCCACATGCCGAGTATCCAACGTTTTGGTGCAAAGAAGTTACATGTTACTCCTTCGTGTGGATTTCTGCAAAAACGCCTCGCAATTCCATGTTGACGAGGCTAAATCCGTGGCAAAAACCATAGCAGAATATAATATAATATATAATAATAATAATATAATATATATAATAATAATATAATATATAATAGCCACCGAATCCAGAGGCAGCTGTACAGGGGAATTCTGTTCAGAAAGTTTCATGGTGGAATCTGCCGTATGAAGATAACCTAAAGCTGTACTTACACGGGGGGGGGGGGGGGGGGGGGTTAGGTGTGGATCCGCGTCAGCTCTGCACCGTTTTGGTGCAAATTTTAAAGGGCTTTTCCGGGACATGAAGAGAAAAAATTTACGGGCTTAGAATGAAGAAAAAGTAAATACTCGCCTATCCCAGCGGCTCCCCGTTCAGAGCTGCAGCCCCGGTGCCCGCCGCACGAAATCCAGAAGAAATCTCACTGCTGTCAATCACAGACTTCAGTGTCCATAGAAGAATCATCGCCGAAGCTGTGAGTGGTGGAGCGGTCACATGCACAATGAACGGCACGTGACCGCCCGCCACTACTTCCAGGTTACGTGCGGCGGCGCTGCAGCACTGGGCAGGGAGTCATCGGGATAGGTGACTATTCAAAATTTTAGCACATACCATTAAAAGGGGGGTTGATATTTTCAATTATTGATGGCCTGTCTTCGGGATACTCCATTAATAGTTGATCGTCAGCGGTCCGACACATAGGACTCCCCGCTGATCACGGAACCGTGCAGAGCTGCTCTGTTGTAGGAAACATGTAGCTCAGTACATACTGCAGTGCGCCACAATGGTATTGCGGTGTATACAGAGTTGTGCGTTTCCGGCAGCTCACCACCTCTGTACATTAGTGCAGCAGTCCAGTCACCGCGTATTGGACCCCAACTGATCAGCTATTGAGAATACACCATCAACAGTCGAAAGCCAAAAAAACTCTTTAATGCTTATGAACATCTGAATCCCCAATCACAGGACAATTTAAGTCCCACCCCAAAACAACCAGAAATGTCCCCTTTTTAATACATTTGAGAATAAACTCCACCCCTTTTGCGATCCATTTCATAGGACCATACTACAAAACTCGAGACTGTTGATAATATGTCAGTGGAAGAAGCTTTTTATGCAACGGGATTTTAAAAGATTCCATTCACCCCCACAAAACCACTTATTATTTACGGTCTACAGCTTTCTTTAAACATCCAGTGTGGATTTGCCGCAGTTTTGCGCCATTTTTATTGTGGTACTGCTACCACATGTGACCATATACGCCATACACAGGAGCAGAAGTGGAGTTGTTGAGCAATTGACTTGCAGTTCAGCTATTAGTATACAACGTGCGTGAAACGTTGAGCAAATCGAGTCCCCGACTGTTTACTAATGACCAGCGGATCGCCAAATGAATACGAATCATGGGATCGGTTCTCTTGCCTCTAATGAACAGTAATCCTGACAACTGTAGGTGGATCTTGTTACCCAAATACGATTGTAGGGATCCCCCACTACACAATGAGGTCTCTTCTAGTGCTATGTCACATGACCGTAACAGCCCATCACTGGGTGCTACCTTGATTTCACTGTGGGCAACACTATTCCAAGGCTGTCTACAATTGGCTAGTGTGATCATGTGATGTTGGGCAGGACAACATGTCTGTGTGCAACGGGGGTCCATCTAATATAGAAATAACCTCTCAATGACTCCTATCACTGCCTTCTATTAGGTCAGCAGACACGTTCCCTGAGATACTTTGTGACGCTATCATTAAGGGGTTTTATGTGTCTGCTCGAAACTGTAACGTTAGATAGATGGACGGACTGTAGGGATGGATCACATATTTCAGATTTTCTTCTCCTTAAGCACTGGAGGTGACAGGTGAGGTGAAGAAGGTGAATACATCCCATTATATGCCATTAGTGACTGGAACAAGAGGACAAGTGTCATCAAACATGTCCAGGAAGATGATGGCCACGGTGGGAAATATCAGGCGCCGTCCATCCTCCCTGATATCTTGTCAGGGACCGCAGGGTAATCAATCTACATACAGTTCACAATTGACAGACACAGAGGGACTGTAGATGTGGCAGAAAGATCAATGGCATTATGAAGGGCACAGAAACTGAAAGGCTTTGTTCACTTCGTCAAACTTTTTTTTTTAGGGCTCCAAAAAAGTTAAACAATCTACCGTTTTGTGTACACAGCTTCTATGCATCTCTATGGTTACAGACTACAAACAAATCTCGTGTAGTCTGACCTTTCAGTCTTGTATAACTCTATGATGAAACCCAGCAGTCTGTGACCCTGAGGCCGCTCTCACGCCACACGCTTTTTACAGCGTTTAGCACGTCATTTCAAACACCGCTAACCGCTGTACAACACCCCCCCCTCCCTTGATTTTCATGGGGCTTCACAAACCAGCACTCGAACGTGACATTTCTAACACCACGATTTTCGAGTCCCGTGTGCTCTATTTTCATGCATTTTAGTGCTTTTTAACGCACCTCATCACAATGATGGGATGCATTAACCCTTTGCAATCCAATTTTGGATTCACGATTTCCTAGGGGGTTTTCTCTTTCTGACATTATACAATGTCACCACCTGCTGGCTAGAGTCAGTACTGCGGTATTGGACATTCTGGAGAGGCCCCCCGACAACAGAGTGGCCTGTAATATACAGTAAGAATACCCTGCCGGACGTCTTCCGACATCGGAAGCTGTACAGCCTTCAATCAGATTGTCTTTAGACGTCAGACAGTGGATTGGAAAGGGTTACAAAATGCTGACAAGCGCTGAAGTATGCGTTCAAACACGCCGCGCAAAATCGAGGTAAAATGCTGTGGTTTCAAATGCAACTTATTGTGAACGCATGTGTGAGAGCGGTCTAAAGATGCCTCAACAGTCATCAGGATCTGACAGCAGCCATTTTAGTTGTCAATGAGCCGATTTCTTTGTCAACAGGTCACTTAGATGCTCCACCCCCTCCCTCTCTTGGCTCTCTCTGGCAATTAGTTGCATTGGGATTATGCTCCTATTTCTCCCACTGGACGGAAACATATGTTATGCTGGCTTTTGGCATGTCACGCAAACAGTGGTCTGCACAGAAGAGAAAGACCCCATAGCAAAGATCAAACAGGACCCCCATTATGCTGTTGCATTTTGCTACCCAGCACGGAGGTATTTGGGGTTTGGTTCGTCCTTCATGACCCTTCTGCCAAATCTCCACCCCCTTGTTTGCTAACATTGCAGTCTTTCAGTAGAAGGAAGTCCTGCACAGGTTTTCGCCACCCATAGCAATGGTGATGGGACTTCTAGACCAGACTACACTATGGAGTATGACGCATTTGTAACAAGGCCAGCTGAATGCTTAACAGTAAAACTCAACTTTTTCGTTAAGCAGTCACTTTTCCTGAGCACTAACTGTATCTGTCAGTACTCAGATACCACAGGACTTACAATAGAGCCAATTGGAGTCAAAAAATGGGTGTTACAAGAAATATAGACACAAAACAGGTGAAAACACAACTGCATCTAGGGATTCAATATTAGATGAGGGATAGAGGGTGCTGAATATAATGTAATTAATTGCCATTGAAGACTGGATCAGATGGGCCTGAACCAAAATAACCAGAGAAATGCTGATCCTAATACTGGCCCTCCCTATATCTCTGCCTGACACTGTCCCTCAACACCAGACCCCACTGTCCCTAAACAGCCCTTTGTTGTCCCTATGAATGACCCTGTCTAAAACACTATCCTTGAGAACAGGAGGGCGTTAGGACCAAGACAAGAAGCTAAAGAAGCATATGCTGAAATGATCTAAGGCAGATGGCAACAAACAAGGAGAGATTGCAGAAAGTAGGAAACAGACTGGACTAGAGAACGAAGGAGCAGACTACTTGTAGATGATACAAAACTATGTAAAGTAGGTAACACAATAAAGGACAGAATGCCATCACAAATGGATCTGGATACGTTGGGGGAAGAATTGTGGCAAATGAGGTTTAACACTGATAAACGTAAGGATATGCACATGGGCATGGAAATGCATGTCACCATTACACACTAAGGGCTCACACCCACTGGCGTTTTTTTTTCTCTTGCGCTGCGAGAGCAAGTGAAAACACTCGCGGGGATGAAGAAATCCTCTGCCACAGCTGTGGCAGAAGTCCAGCATGCTATCCCAAATCTGTCAATGGGGTCGGCGCTGCAGTGGTTTGTGGCAACCCCCACAGTATGATTTTCAGGGAAGGGCTTGAAATATAAGCCCTTCCCTGAAAATCATCCCCAGCTGGTTAAAAAAACAAAAAAAAAACTTTACTCAGCTCTCCGCCGCTCAGACACATCCTCCGGCTGGCTCCCCTGCACTGCTGTCCAGCACTTTCAGCAGGCGGAGATTTAAAAATCCCCGCCTCCTGAAAGGGCTGTGCTGATTGGCTGAGCGGTCAGCCAATTACAGCCAGCGCTTAGCTATTCATTCACAACAGTGCAGGGGAGCCAGCCGGAGGACGCGTCTGAGCGGCGGAGAGGTGAGTAAAGTTTTTGTTTTTTTGTTTTTTTAACCAGCTGGGGATGATTTTCAGGGAAGGGCTTATATTTCAAGCTCTTCCCCGAAAGTCATGCTGCGGGGCTTGCCACAAACCACTGCTTTAAATGGGCCCAGCAGCAGCGCCGACCCCATTGAAAGCTTTGGGATAGCTTGCTGGACTTCTGCCACAGCTGTGGCAGAAGTCCACGCTATTCTCTCTATGTTTTCAATGGGGCTAGCGCTGCTGCTGCTGGCCCCATTGAAAACACTTTTGATATCATTGCGTTTTTCTTGCGCTGTGAGGCAAGTGTTTGCACTTGCTCTCGCAGCGCAAGAGAAAAAAAAACGCCAGTGGGTGTGAGCCCTTTATGGGAAACCACTGAGTAACACTGACATGGAAAAGGATTTGGGGATTTTAGTTAACTGTAAGCTTATCTGGAGCAACCACTGTCAGGCAGCTGCTGGCAAGGCTAATAGAATCATGGGGTGCATTAGCAGAGGTCTAGGGGAACATGACGATAACATTGTTCTTCCTCTCTACAAGTCACTGGTCAGACTACACATGGAATATTGTGGACAGTTTGGGGCACCAGTACTCAAGAAGGACATATCACAGCTTGAGTGGGTACAAAGGCGGGCAACTAAAGTAATAAATGTAATGGGTGGACTACAATACCCAGAGAGGTTACCAAAATTGGGCTTATTCACTTTAGAAAAAATATGGCTGCTGGGCGACCTAATAACTATGTATAAATATATCACAGGACGATACAGAGATCCCTTCATTCATCTATTTATACCCAGGACTATGATAGTAACAAGGAGGCGCCCCCTACGTCTAGGGGAAAGAAGGTTTCTACACCGACATAGAAGGGTGTTCTTTACTGTAAGAGCAGTGAGACTGTGGAACTCTCTGACTGAGGATGTGGTGATGACGAACTCACTAAGAGTACAAGAGGAGGCTGGATGCTTTCCTGGAATGTAATAATATTACATGTTATATCACTGATTACTTCAGAAGGGTCAGTGATCCGGGGATTTTTCTGATTGCCGGATTGAAGTTGGGAAGGATTTTTTTTCCCTAAAATGAGGAAATTTGACTTCTAGCTCATGCTTTTTTTTGCCTTCCTCTGGATCAACTTTGCAGGATAATAGGCTGAACTGAACGGGCAGGGGTCTTTTTTTCAGCACTGTTGCTAGACATTAGTGGACTAATGGCACAAGGCACAAAGACTGGACCAGAATTAGGCACTGAAACTAGAACATGGAATTTTGAAGAGAACACATATTGTTACAGCTATCAACCACACCACTCTGCAAAAGCCAAAAGTATTTATAGAGAGGAGAGCAAATTAGACCCTTCTCTCTGAAACAAAGCTGAGCATTGTGGTCTGCTGATCCCCTCCAACATGTCATAGCAGCTGCCCCAGCATCAATTAAGAAAGCAGAAGATAGCAATGCCACAGGATTTCTCTGCTGATCATCCTTTTATGAACCTGCCGTCTCATGTGCCTTATTTGTTTAGTTCTCATTGCATTATTCGCCTTCTGTGAACAGATCAATGTGTCAATCTCAGTGTATCTATTCTTAATTTTTAACCACAGGCAGGAGGAACTCGCACACCATAAATTGTAGGAGTGGATCAGAAGATGTGTGTATTTCCCCATTTCACCTGTAGGTGTCACTAGTGGAATCAGCATAGACTCCAGCTACAGAGTAAAGACCCAGAAGTAATTAGCTATAAACATTCACTAAAACAATCGGTCATAAATTATAACGCTCTGTAAACCTTAGTTTTTGCATATTTTATGGTACGAGTTATAGCGGAGAATTACTTGGCTTTCAGGGAAAAGGAACTTTCTGAGTTACTGCAGTAAATTTAGACTTCCAGCTAATCAAATGTCTATCTACACAGCCGCATGCTACAAAAGCAGTACAGACCTATTATGATGTTACGTCATTCCCCTATAATTTAAAGGGGATGTCCATTTGGAGTACCATTTTAGTTAAATGGAATTCCTATAAATTGGATGGGGGTGGGGGTGGGGTGGAATAGCTGTTATTACAGGTGGAAATGCAAGTAGAATAGTGAGTGCAGCTCTGGGGTATAATACAGGATGTAACTCAGGAGCAGTTCAAGATAAGTAATGTATGTACACTGTGACTCCACCAGCAGAATAGTGAGTGCAGCTCTGGAGTATAAAACAGGATGTAACTCAGGAGCAGTACAGGATAATGTATGTACACAGTGACTCCACCAGCAGAATAGTGAGTGCAGCTCTGGAGTATAATACAGGATGTAACTCAGGAGCAGTACAGGATAATGTATGTACACAGTGACTCCACCAGCAGAATAGTGAGTGCAGCTCTGGAGTATAATACAGGATGTAACTTAGGAGCAGTACAGGATAAGTAATGTATGTACACAGTAACTCCACCATCAGAATAGTGAGTGCAGCTCTGGGGTATAATACAGGATGTAACTCAGGAGCAATTCAAGATAAGTAATGTATGTACACTGTGACTCCACCAGCAGAATACTGAGTGCAGCTCTGGAGTATAAAACAGGATGTAACTCAGGAGCAGTACAGGATAATGTATGTACACAGTGACACTACCAGCAGAATAGTGAGTGCAGCTCTGGAGTATAATACAGGATGTAACTCAGGAGCAGTACAGGATAATGTATGTACACAGTGACTCCACCAGCAGAATAGTGAGTGCAGCTCTGGAGTATAATACAGGATGTAACTCAGGAGCAGTTCAAGATAAGTAATGTATGTACACTGTGATTCCTCCAGCAGAATAGGGAGTGCAGCTCTGGAGTATAATACAAGATGTAACTCAGGATCAGTAGAGGATAAGTAATGTATGTACACAGTGACTCCACCAGCAGAATAGTGAGTGCAGCTCTGGAGTGTAACAGAAAATATTTGATTATGGACAATATATATATATAGTATGAATTTAAACTACGCAGTAGCAGACACCATCTAATATACCAGAAAAACAACTTCATGAACTAGGTTGTGTAACTGTACCAAGAGACATATGTCAAGATAAGATAAGACTATCAAGAAGGTTAATGGGCAGCATTGATGCCTTCAATGTAATAGTAACATATAAAGTACTCATGGACTAGATATGTATATATATGTATACACACAAGTGATTTTTGAATTAATACCTACGCCACAGGATAATCATGAAATGTGTTAGATAAACCATGTGACCCTGTTCTTAGCTATGTACAGGGACACATATGCTGAGATGAGATAAGAACTTTGAGCTACTTGGGCCCCTCAGCACTCCGTCAAGAGGTTATTCACTGCGACTTAATAGTTTCTTGGAGGTATGCAAATGAAGAATCAGAAGGTATCCAGTGAATGCCATGTATTGTCTAAGAAGGAACCAATCAAAGGTCGGATTGAGAACTGTCCAAAGAACTATGATATTTCTTGGAATAATGAGATGTGGCCAATGGACATGAAGAAGGGTTAAATTGACCTATGAGAAATGTTGGATTGGAAACTAACCAATAAACTTGCATAGTTAATTGACCAATGATGTTGTGACACCCCAATGTAAGGGGGCTATAAATTAAAGCTGCCTGGCCCAGGTTGGGTGGGAATTCTTTGATGAATCCATAACTGAGTGGGCTCTGTCATTTAGTTCCTCCGTCATATCACGTACTGAACTCCAGGTGTGGCAGCCCTACTGCACGGGCCACCTGGACTTCAGTCTCAGGGTACACTCTGCTGTCCCTCAGCAGGCTATCGCCGTAGCATGGGTCATATGACGTCATTCACAAGGTACACTCCGCTTCCCCTAGACGGCCATATATTTTTGCCGTAACAGGAGTATAATACGGCGGCAACTCAGGATCCGTACAGGATAAGCAATATAATGAATTTACATAGTGACATTTCTGTGAAGGTTAAAACTCTACATAAACTGTAAAATTGGGTTAAAATGTGGGCAAATGCTTTAAATGGCTATTTCTATGTGCAGGAGTGCTGACTATCTTCCAGTAATAACTGACTCTGTAGAGTAGTATATGCTCCCTATATCTGTACACTGGAGAGTAGTCTGTGGCTTCCCATGATCAGACTATAATGAGTCGCTGTTATATGACAGCTGCCCTGTTTTCTCCTTCCTACAATAATCTTAGAGGCTCAGTGCAATCAGCTTGGGATCGGTTGCAGAATTGTAGCTTGTCAGGGGAGGGGGCAAATAGATCTGTGAAGATCAGGGACATAAAACAGGTTCCTGACCACCAGGCACTATCAACTAGAGAACTAGTGACTGTAAATTAAAGCACTAGGCCTCAAGGAAGAGGGTTCTTCAGATCTATGTTACCCGATATCAGTGAATCACCAGAAACAGGATCCTGTAACTCTAGACCACCAGGAATATGATACTATACCACTGGGCACCACTGGCAGAATATTGCATAAATGGGCAACCGGAAACAGATTAATAGTCCACCAAGACCAGTCTTCTGCACCAGTGGACCACTAGGGTCAGAATACTAGATAAATGGGTAACCAGAAACAGCATACTGGAGCAGCAGGGACATGATACTGCACCACTGTGACACAACAGACAGAATACTGCATAATTGGGCAACCATAAACAGAATACTGGACTGCTCATTACAAGATGCTCCACCACTAAGCCACCAGGGACAGAATAGTGCATTGCTGGACCACCAGAAACAGGATACTTGGGCCACTACACCACCAGGGACAGTATATTGCACCACTGGGCAAACATTATACTCAACTAGTGGGCCAACAGAGACAGAACACTGTATCACTGTGCAACCCGAAGCAGAAAACTGGACCACCAGGAACATTAGACAGTATCACTAGGACACCAGGAGTAAGATACTGTGACAATGAACCACCAGGAACTTGATACTGTACTACTTGGCCACCACAGACAAAACACTAAATAACTGGGCAACTAGAAACCGAATTCTGGACTACCTGGGATATGATATTGTACCACTACACCACCAGGGGTAGTATACTATATTACTGGACCACTATAAAAATTATACTTTACTAGTGGGTCATCAGAGACAGAATGCTACATCAATGGGCAACCAAAAGAAGAATACTGGACCACTGGGAACATGATACGGCATCACTAGGCCACCAGGAGCATGATACTTCACAACTGGGTGACCAGAGAGTGTCAACTGGATTAAATGTGACAACAGAGGGTGTAACAACTTGAACATTCTTCTTACTTGCTTGTCCGGCAGGGGATGCCTCTCTCATCCAGACTACTTTTGAAGTCTCCAAGCTTTAGAGGGTGAAGTCCAGGAATGTCCGTATCAGGTGAAAGGTCAGTGAGTGGCTGTAAGCTTCCTTCCTCCGGTAACGGACAGCGGTCATTTCGGTGACGTCTCCGTTTCTGTCTGCGTTCACAACTAAGGGGAAAAGATTGAAGCATGAAGTACATGGAATGTAATGGAGCAAATCTAGTTTATATAGTTACTTCATCATATCTTTCACCTATACAGCCATAATGGCCACTGAACTAATCTATATGGCTGCCGCCCAGCTTCTCATGGTCTACGAGGCCATTGCAATCATACTTTGTATATTAGAGCATCTTCTAGTGTGCGGTGAACAGGTAGAATGATGCAAAGTTTGGAACGATTAGATTGAATTTACCAGCGTGTAGCGAGATCTCTGTCCTTGGAGAGCCCGTGGCGTCAGAAGCCGCGCATGTAAGTGGCAATCAACCGAACGGCTGAACATCACAAGTCGGAATGTGCAAATAAATCCGGGCTGAAAACTTTAACAAGAACTGAAATCCGTCTGAAGAGAACCTGCGAAGACACGGCTCCTCGTATATAGCGGTCCGCAGTTGGCAGGCCAAGGTCGCGCAGGACATCTCACCCATAGCCCGTCTCGGTGGGAATCGTAAGAGCGCACATTCTGATGCCAGGATGTGAGAATTAAGGCTTTTACATAATCATTCGCTTGACTGCTTTGCACGAACGATCAGCGATAAATCGTTAGATTATCGCTGATTGGAACTTTCGCGCGGACCTAAAAATCCTCGTACGTCCTTTGTCGCCGCAACGACGACGTGCGGAATAGAAAACATGGGGGTTGACTAGAGGCGTGGTTGTGATTTATGATCCAGTGAACGATCGAAACTATCCAATTATTGCTCAGTGCAAATGTACGCCAAGCGAATGATCTATGATCGCTATGTCGCTGCGGGTCACATGCTCGTTACCGTTTATCTTGTAGTGGTGATACATAGACACCGCTGATCTCCTCCTTCAGGGGCTCTCCGCCACTGATCACATTTATAGGAGGAACCTTTTCCCATTTTAAGCACTGATGGACTGGCATGTGGTGATTCCACCATATAAAGAGGTTCTTCAGCAGCTGCAATGTATATTCAGGGGTGCACCGAGACTTGATGCTGCCTGAGGTGAAGTGTGAAAGTGTTGAGACTTGTTTTACAGGACAGAGTACTAGTGCCCCCAATAGTAACAGTAAGGTTGCGGTAACACGGGGCAGAAATCTCGTGGAATGACCGCAGCGGGTCCGCACAGAAATACCGCCAGATTTCCGCAGTAGAAATACACCTTCAAAACTCGCACCGTTCGGCGTGGGTTTTGAAGCGGTTTCGCCACCTGTATTCCACTGCAGCCATCTCTCCCGATACAGCAGACAGAGGCCGCTGCGGAAACAGCGATATAATTGACATGCCGCGGCTTTGAATTCCATGCAGCATGTCTGCTTTAGTGTGGCTTGGCCGCAACGGCTACTCCGCAGCGTGTGGACGACATTTTTGCAAATCCCGTCCACTTTGCTGGTTAGTCTCGGGCTTAAGATTGTAGACAGAATTTTCTGCACTGGAATTCTGCGACAATTCCGCCCTGTGTGAACCCGGCCTAAGAAATAAGACTAAAAGATTGGTGGTTAAGACAATTGGTGGGTCCCAAAGGGTTAAAGGGGAACCCGTTTGCCGTCCCGGCTGACCGACAGTATACAGCCAAACTGGTTCCCCTTTAACCCCTTGGGACCCACTAATTGTTTGTATATTTTAAGCACCAGTTGAACTGATGAAGGGGTTTATTCCCAAACACGGTTTCATAGGCTGGACACCCATCTCAGTCAATAAAAGGAGAAGTTTCCACACTTTTTGGTCACTTTCAATATTTTGCAGCCTGGAGTGTTGTGCCATCACCACCGGTCTTTTAGTCCTATTTCTTGCCTATCCACGCCCACCTAGGTGGGGCGTTATCTGGTCAGGCGGCACCTCCACTACTGCAATCCTCATTCTTCTCTTTTACCACATATGTAGATTCATTCTTCACGTTAAACACGACCATACAGGTTTTGCTCCACCCTTTTTTTGTTTTCTATCATTTTCAATAGTAACAATGACCATCTTAATAGCTCCAGTAGTAATAGTGACCCCGTTAGTGGTCGCAGTAGTAATATGGACCCTCATAGAGCCCCCAGTATTAATCATGTCCCCAGTAGTAATAGTGACCCCAAAAGTGTCGCCAGTAGTAATAATGCACCCAATAGTGGCTGCAGTAATACTAGTGACCCCCAGCTGGACAGCATCCCCACAAGCAACGCTCTCACTCTGTCTGCAGCTCTGATTGGGCAACCGCTTCGCTGCTATCACTCTGTGACCCCCTGACACCCCCACCCCCTCCTTCTTTAGGTATCCGCCCTGTGTACAGACTGGCGTTTGTGTGCAGGAACGCAGATGCCAGGGAAGAAGGGGGGGGAGGGGGTTAGGTCAGGAGTCACAGAGTTATGACTTTAGCAGCCACCCAACCAAAGCTGCAGACGGAGTGAACGCACTTTTTGTGGGATTGCTCCCCAGCCGTCTCGCCGCTGGAAATTATTTTTTAATGACCATTAATACGGCCAGTAAAAAATAAATACCGTCCGGTGACAACTGTAGCGCAGCCCCTCCGTGGTCCTGCAGACTGCTTCCTGAGCTTGCATTACCTTTCTATCTGAATCTCCTAGCCTCTTTTTCCTCAGATGGTCCTGTGATCTCATTTCTGACCAGACAGTTACGCTGTCTGAAACTAGTCAGATTCTCAGTCTGTGTGATACTCTTGCATAGATCTGCTACAGAAATTACCTAGAGAGGTACAGAGGCACTCCTATCACTGTTACTGAGGATGATCACACAGTTCCTGTCACACAATAGAGGAGATCACAGCTCATCCTCCTGACTATATACTTATGGTCTGTAGCTTATTTAGGTATAGAATATAGAAGGTAATTATTATAATTAAACTGTCCCCCCAGCAGGCAGAAATGGTATAGCCTCTAAGTAATGCTGTGCTGATGTATCATGGGATCGATTTGAAAATGAATGTATAATCTCACCATTAAGATGGTTTGGTGAAGGGAAAAATTTTTGTGGATGTAGGCGCCGCGGACCGAAATATAACGTGCAGTACAATCCAGGAAGTAAGCACAGCTTCTCCGTTTTAGTTTACACCAGCATTTTAATTTTAAATAAAACGGAGAGGCTTACTTCCTGTATTGTACTGAACGTTATATTTCGGTCACCTGCTCCTACACCCATCACATTTTTTTCTTCCTGTCAGTGTGACTATCATTGGGTTGGCTGCACCCAAACAACTAGGTCTTTTCCACGACCCACCATCTTAACCAGAGAGAAGAATCACATCTTCCGCAGGTTCCTCGACCTATATTTTTTCCAAATCACTCACCCATTCAGGTAGCTCCACCCCTATTTTTTTTCACCTTTCTACATACTATTGAGATGGTGGCTGATAAACATCCAACAGGGGGATGCGCTGAAGAAAAGTAGCTGCAATATACAGAGAAGACCTCCAGGGTGTGGCCGGCAATCAGGTGAGGGAGCAGGGATGAAAAATGTGTTTTCGACGGACTGGCCCTGAACTTTTGTCCAGGGCCACGCTTAGTTTAAAACTGACCCTGATTGCTGCAACACCTGGAGTCCCACTATTCTGTATCATATGAACCTAGATTACAATTAGGTTCTATTAGTAGAACAGTAAAGTTCTACCCTGTTTCCCCAAAAATAAGCCCTTCCCTGATTTTTAAGGATTTTCAGGGAGGCTTGAAATGTAAGGCCTACCTTGAAAATAAGCCCCAGCTGCATCATATATTAAAAAAAACAAAAAGCATTACATTACCTTGCAGGATCGGTCCATGTCCCTCCCGTTGCTCTCCAGAGCTCCAGCATGCTTCCTGCAGTCCTTGGCTGCCGACAGAAGACCGCTACGTGATTACGGGATTCGTAAATCCCGCCTCCAGGAAGCGATGGCTCTAATAGGCTCTCAAGCACTTCTTCAGCCAATCACTGCAGCGCTTGATGAACCAATGTGGTGGCTGCGATTGGCTGAACAGCGCTTGAGAGCCAATCGCAACCATCGTGTTGTGGAGGCGGGATTTATGAATTGGACAATCAATGCTCAGGGACGTGGACCAACCTAGTGCCTCTTTTGGGGCAAAAATCCATATAAGACAGGGTCTTATTTTGGGGGAAACATGGTAGTTTGCATTGTGTCCATATTCAGAGTATTTCAGACCGGCCTGAGGCCTCCTTTATACAGAGATCTTTTTGGGGACTTTGTATTAAAAAAAGCCATACATTTCATGCCTTTCTTGTTTGGACTCCCCTCCCACCATTAGCATTGCAGAGCTTTTATACCAGTCCTTGCAGAGTTATATGCAGGACACCACCACATACATTGAAAGGCCACTTTATTAAAGCTCTCTGGTGATCAGCGCTTCCGTGTATGGACATTCCCCCCCGTGACCCCGGAGTGCAGCGTAAAATTACATGACAAGTTTTCCGTGGATTAGTTTCAGTGTGAATCCACATCAGATAGAAAAATCCAGTGATCTGAGCGACTTCCAACGAGGCTGGGTCATCGGGGCTAGACTAGCCGGGCCGGGATGTCACTGCCAACCGCAGTGTGGAGAGTATACGGAAATTGGCGCGATCAAATAAAAACATCCAGC
Source organism: Eleutherodactylus coqui (assembly GCF_035609145.1). NCBI lineage: Eukaryota > Metazoa > Chordata > Amphibia > Anura > Eleutherodactylidae > Eleutherodactylus > Eleutherodactylus coqui. The sequence goes on along the minus strand of NC_089840.1, from coordinate 266,636,320 downwards.
GAAGGGGAATCCTGCGGAGGGATTCCTAAAAAGGGGTCAGAGGAGGATGTAAGGAATGGTTCTGCCCAAGAGGCGCTGCTCAGTCAGGAGAATCTGAATCTTACATTGGTGCTCCAACTAACATGTCCGAGTGACAACTCACCGTCCTCAGCACCGATCGGCTATAACAGCAGATGACCAGTTCCAGCGCCATTGTGTCTAAGAGAATCAGAAACTCCAGGGAGCGAAAGAGCCCAAAATTGTATCACGGAGCAGCAAAATAACTTGGCCTGGTCAGATGGATCCAGATCTCTGCAGCTGATGGTCAGACGTTAATGCAAACCATATGAATCGATGGCCGCTTCCTGCTAGCTGGTGAGGGTGGCGTAGGGAATATTTTCTTGGCACACCCCGGGCCTTCTGATACCTGCGGATGACGAGCTGCTGCGGTTCTGAAGGTCAGAGACTCTCCTAGATGTGGTCTCTAATGAAGTGGTTTTCGCTGTGTAGAGTCGGTGAGCGTTTCTAAACTTGTGCAGCGGCGCCCGTAGCTCTGCTTATCCCCCCGTTTCCTTCTTCCTCTGATACATGTGGTTAGGCATTCGATGAGAAGCTTTAATACAAGTATCGTCGTACCATAAAGTATTTTTATGATCTAAATGCTCGCGCAGAACATTCAAGGTGACATCCACATTGAATATATTTGTAATGTAATTTGTTCTGTGGGGGGAAGCAAAGTTCCTCTGCTCTGCTGTGAAGAGGAAGTCACTCAGAAGGACACAGCAGGGGAGCACTCAGCTACAATTAGAGCCTCATAATGGCTCGCAGCCATTTATTTAAAGTAAGTGCATGCGTTTTTCACGTCTTATATTACGCCACGACATAAGCACGCCGGCAAATATGGATGTATAAATGACACCCTAATTATGTTTCAGAATAAAAAGTTTATCCACCATTCTCACATTAGCCCTGACCAGCCAACTCCAGGCCTTCCATCTTACCGGCTGCATGGCTATGATTATGTGTATATATAGCTGGTATAACATAAGCTTATTTTTCTATATAGTGATATAGACAATGGTGGTAAAACCTGGGTATCTAATTATATATGTACAGCTCGTGTAAGTTATACATCTCCTGTATGTAGTGACATGTACCATTCTGGTATAACCTGGGTATCTTCTGTATATATGTAGACCTGGTATTGGTTACACATCTCCTGTATTTAGTGATATGGAGCATGCTGGTATAACCTGGGTATCTCCTGTATATAATTATATATGTACAGCTGGTATAAGTTATACATCTCCTGTATATAGGGATATGGACCATGCTGGTATAACCTGGGTATCTTCTGTATATATGTAGACCTGGTATTGGTTACACATCTCCTGTATATAGTAATACGGAGCATACTGGTATAACCTGGGTATCTCCTGTATATAATTATATATGTACAGCTGGTATAAGTTATACATCTCCTGTATGTAGTGATATAGACCATGCTGGTATAACCTGGGTATCTTCTGTATATATGTACACCTGATATAGGTTACACATCTCCTGTATATAGTGATATGGACCATACTGGTATAACCTGGCTATCTCCTGTATACAATTATATATGTACAGCTCATATATGTTACACATCTCCTGTATATAGTGAATACGAAGCATGCTTGCATAACCTACATATCTTTTGTATATAACTATATATGTACAGCTGGTGTATGTTATACATCTCCATAGTGATATGGACGATACTGGTATAACCTGGGTATTGCTATTCGTTATACACACTGTATGACACACACAGTGCACTCCAGCAGATCATACATTGCATTATACAGACGTTGAGCTGCCAGGAGGTAAGTGATAGATGTTAAGCTTTGCAGCCTGAGAGTTAACAGGAATCCAGCGGTATTCCGCATGTGATTGAAGTAGAGGCTATATTGATAATTGCTACATTTCCACTTACCAGAACTTGATAATTATTCCAGTAGCCACAAAGACAATGACTACAGAGATGACAATCGTCACATACAGTTGGGGGTCCGTTCCTGTAGAGAGAGACAAAATAAAATATGTGCAAAGAAAGAACATCTTGTTTCCAAATCCCTTTCCCAGTTATCTCCTCACCTTCATCTTTTGGAGGAAATCTGTGGGGTCTCAGTGTGGTCGGGACCCCTCGCAGATCTAGTCCCCGTGCAGGTTCATTGTTTTCTATGAGGCCCCACTCGGAATGGTAAAAAGGTCGAGGCGTAAAAGAAGAACTTTGAGCCCCTTCTTCATCTGAAACTGTAGGGTCCCACAAGATTGCCCAGGGGTATTGAGATGGGGGAACCGCTCCTTCAATGGCTGCCGGGAAGAGCAAGCTAGACGCCGAGGACTGACGCTTGCCTCGGGTAGGCACAGAGCGCTGATAACGGTGCTTAGGGTTCCTGTGGGCGAAGTAGGTGATTCGTGGTGGAAAGTCTTGTGATCCGATCATAGGGGAAGTATGAAGGTCGAGATGGTGAGTAGAGCTTGAGGGTTGTGGAGGATCAGGATGATGGGAGGTGTGTAGATGCTTAAGGACACCTGGGATAGAGGAAGATCTTATTGCACCATGGTGGGGAAACCTTGTAGGGTGCAGGAGGTTAGGGAGTGAAGAACATGTGCTTGATAGGAGTACAGAATAATAAATGAAGATGGTGGAAGGACAGCCAGACCTGAGAGAGAGGTGGAAGGTTAGTAGATGGACATAATCAACAACCCTTCCTCCCTTGGCTCTTTCTTCCCTTCCTAGCAGCCTTTTACTACATAGTTTGCTCCTTCAAGTATCATCTACCATTTATAATTCCTTTTTGTAAGACAGGTGCCACAAAAACTGATCAACTGATCGCAGCAAGTGATCGAGGGATCAGCTGTAGGAAATTCTGGCAGCAAGTGTTCAGCTCCCCTGCAGTGCCACCACAGGAGAAGTGAAGCATTACACAGTACCCATTGAACTTGGTAGGCTGTCCGTGTAATGTATGGACCTTGGGTTGTCCGGAGAGAGTTCTTTGGTCTGGCTAATTGATGATGGTTATGGGTGTTCGCTATGGTGGGTTACACCCATGCCCTGTATCTTTAGAGGGTCCATAGGGTCTCTCTTCCACATTGGAGGACTCCAGTATGATAAAGGAAGCATTATAGTTGGGGGCTCTGTTACAGATTTTGCATTGGGGTTCAACAGCTACAAGTTACTCCTCTAATGATGATCCTGAAAAGGGATACAGTGACCATTATGGAACTATGAATATACAGGGGAAAGCAAAAGTCTGGACACACCCGATTAACAGTTGTAATAATGAGAAAATTGACTATCAGTGTTTGAAATTATTAATTGGGGGGGGAGGGGGAGCTGCTTTTTTGGTGGAGGTGACATTTTCGGCAGCCATTTTGAACACCATATTGAATTTCAAATGCGAAAGGGGTCATGCGATCTATCAATTTTGGCTTCAATTTACTTAGAAGCACCCTGGAGCTGTCAGTTTTGCTTTATCTTTACTTGTTTAGGAGTTAACCCTTTCCAATCCACTGTCTGACATCTAAAGAGATTCTGATTGAAGGCTGTATAGCTCCGATGTCGGAAGACGTCCAGCAGGGTATTCTTACTGTAGATTACTGGCCGCTCTGTTGTCGGGGGCTTCTCCAGCATGTCCGATACCTCATCACTGGCTCTAGCCAGCAGGTTTTTCTGAGGGACTTTAAATGATCTCAGAAATAAAAATCCAAAGGCATTAAGTCCGGTGACCTTGGCGGCCATTCTGCCGGACCTCTATATCCAATCCAGCACCCAGGGAATTGCATGACCAATCATCTGCGGACATCAAGAGCGAAGTGCGCCATCATGTTGCAAGTAATGTGTAAACTCGCTGCTCTCCTTGAGCACGGATGGGAATATGGTGTCCTGTCACATCTGGAGGGGCTTCTCACTGTTAAGTGATCCGTCAATGAAAGAAGGCTCTGCATGTCAGACGTAATTTACCAACTTTCCCCTTGCACTGCTAAACAAGTAAAGATCGGGCAAAACTGACCTTTCCAGTGAGTTTCCCAGTAAATTCTAGCCAAGATTAATTTATCACATGACCCCCTTCGCATTTGAAAAGTCAGAGCTGAATTTAACCCCTTAAAGGGATGAGCTGTATCTTTCAATGGCTCTATTTAATGTACCGCACAATGTACTGAATTGTACTTTCTAAATGGAATGAAATGAAAAAAAACAACTGCAATTCCGCCATCTTTGGGGTGGGGTGGGGGTTACAGGGTAAACAATGCAGCAAAAATGGCATAATATTGCAGTCAATGGAAGCCGTCTGCCCTGTGTTCTACCCCAGCGTCGGCCGAAACTCTCACTGCGGATGTGAATATGGGGTCTCTGGGGGGGGCCGGGTCTGATTAAGCTGTGAGATTTAGCAGGCGATATCTGACCCGGCCGTGAGCATGAGGCCTTACTTTGATAGATCGGACCTTTACAGACGCAGCGATGCCAGATGCTGTATGTTTGGGTTTTTGCTGTTTTCATTTTTGTTTATTATAAATATGGGAAAAGTTTTTTTTGTTTTTTTTTATAATTCTTACTTTTTTTCTGATTATTTTCTAAAAGTTTTCTTACTCCTTTTTACATATTTTTGCAGTCTCCGCAGGACACTTGACCTTTTGATTGCTTGATTGCTCATGCAGTGTAATGTAATACCATAGTATTACATTATACCGCCATCTGACTGACATTCTACCAAGCCACCACAGGCATGCCTTGATAGCCAATCAGCCATGGCAGCGCTGGGGGCCTCTGGAAGACCCCAGTCTACCATGGCAACTGAACAGCCCAATTAATACTTTCAAACACTGGAGGTCAAATTTCTCATTATTACAATAGTTAAACAGGTCTGTCCAGACTTTTGCCTCACCCTGTCTAATGCGGTTTTATACTACCCATTACGGATGGTTGCTTAGTTTTCAGTCATTAGTGACAGCGCCACTCTTATCCATAGGTTGTGTGTGGTATTACAGCTTAGTCCTATGTAATTTGTAACTCCCTTGCATCTGCTCCTTCTCCTGTGATAGTTATCAAACAGGAAAGGCATGACTGCAGACTACACACAGGGTTTGTTTGTTGTCTGTTACCATGGAGACACATAAGTCTGCATAGGAGTTGTATACATAATACACTAGAAGATTTTTAATTAAAGGGGTTTTCTGGGGAAATAACTATAAATGGTCATCAGTAGTTGATCGACTCGGGGCCGTAGATTGGGACCCCGACCGATCAGCTGATTTCAATGGGAACCACGCTTGCAGTTACAAGCACCGGCCACTACACAAAGGTTGGAGCAGAGACTTCCACTCCGACCCCTGTGTAATTGCGGCACTGTCAGCATGCGCACAATCAGCTGATTAGTCGGGGTCCCAAGCGACGGACCCCAGGTGATCGGCTATTGATGACCTAGCCTAAGGATAGGTCATCCATAGTATTTTTCCTGGAAAACCCCTTTAACCCTTTCCAATCCACTGTCTGACGTCTAAAGACATTCTGATTGAAGGCTGTACAGCTTCCAATGTCGGAAGACGTCCGGCAGGGTATTCTTACTGTAGATTACTGGCCGCTCTGTTGTCGGGGGCCTCTCCAGCATGTCCCATACAGCAGTACTGGTTCTAGCCAGCAGATGGCGCCATTGTATAATTGCAGAAAGAAAAAAACCCCTAGGCAACCCTGAATCCAAAATTGGATTGCAAAGGGTTAAGGCAAGTTGCATTATTAGAAATGTCTTGGCTGCAAATCTTTACATACCCTTTAAATATGTAACAATATAATTGTCCGATTATTATATATGTTGTAATGCCGGGTGTACAGTATTATATCTCCATGCTCGTCTCATATCATCCCGCAGTTATCACACCCTCTCCGCTTACTGTACTTCTAGAAAGGTCTTATAATTGAGGACATTCCAGCACGGCTGACACATATCCCGGGGACGCGAGAACACGAAGTGAACATTCTTACTTTGCTTCCCACACTTGCTCTATCCTTACATTTCTTCCCAATTTACTAGTCCTTAAAGGGATTGTCTGACTCAGAATTTCCACACGTCCTGCACTGTCATCTGTTAGAGCCGACAGCGGCTACAATCAGCGTTACCCACTATGGAGGACCCATCGCATTACACGGCCGTCCATTTAGTTTAATGGTCAGTGCGCCATACTGTATCCTTGTGATGGTGGAAATAGTTTACATTAAGATATAATGTACAGAAGACGTTGAATACATTGGCGCTATTATGCCCTCTACACCAGTTTTCTGGATGACAAAAGTCATAATTTTGGTGAGAAAATTGTGACCTTTTTGGGCCTTTAGGCCAAAAAGTGGGCACGACCTAGCAATAGGGGGTGTGGCGGCATACGGCCCATCATATGTCATGTATGCTAGAAACCGGCATACACTATACTAGAAACCTACACCAGCTCATAGGTTTCCACCTCACATATGGAGGTGCCATCAGATGAGAAAAATGTTCTAACAGGCTTGACCCTCGTAATGCATTTGTTGCTCGTAGCCAGGGGCATAGTTTACCCAGACTGGCTTATGGAACGCTGATCTAAATAAATATGCCCCATTGTATTGTTTATCTTTCACTCATTCTCCAGAGCTGCACTCACTACATTATGTATCCTGAACTGATCCTGCATTACATCCCAGAGCTGCACTCACTATTCTGCTGGTAGAGTCACTGTGTACATACATTACTTATCCTGTACTGATCCCGAGTTACATCCTGTATTATACTCCAGAGCTGCACTCACTATTCTGCTGGTGGAGTCACTGTATACATACATTACTTATCCTGTACTGATCCCGAGTTACATCCTGTATTATACTCCAGAGCTGCACTCACTATTCTGCTGGTAGAGTCACTGTGTACATACATTACTTATCCTTTACTGATACTGAGTTACATCCTGTATTATACTCCAGAGCTGCACTCACTATTCTGCTGGTGGAGTCACTGTGTACATACATTACTTATCCTTTACTGATACTGAGTTACATCCTGTATTATACTCCAGAGCTGCACTCACTATTCTGCTGGTGGAGTCACTGTGTACATACATTGTACTGATCCTGCGTTACATCCTGTACTATACCCCAGAGCTGCACTCACTATTCTGCTGGTGAAGTCACTCTGTACATACATTACTTATCCTGTAGTGATCCTGAGTTACATCCTGTATTATACTCCAGAGCTGCACTCACTATTCTGCTGGTGAAGTCACTGTGTACATACATTACTTTTCCTGTACTAATCCTGAATTACATCCTGTATTATACTCTAGAGCAGCAATCACAGTCCCTGGGGTTGTTGGAAACTGCACGCTTCTTGACTGACACACCCTGCGCTAACAGCTTGCCTATTGTTCTATGAAGCCGCAGAGCGGTAAGTTTCTCCTGCAGCAGATTACAGTGCCTAGTGTAAAAACAAAACTTCCCAGAATGCAAGCCAATTTAACAAACTCCTCCATAGAAACTGAACAAGCAGGGTATGCTGGGAGATTTCAGCTCTTGGGCCGGCAGACTTGTGAATGCATAATACAGTCGGTAAAATCATCTGCACATTGCAGCATTACCCTGCTATAGGCGGACATTCTCTTACTGCTTCCTGATCCATTGGACATTGTTTCTACAAACCTGGCATTCTAGTTGCTTCCACCACTTAGCGCATTCTATTGTGCAGAGGAGCGCCTCGCGCAACACAGCAAGATATTAAAAACCTAAACTACATTTAGCACCTGGTACGCTCCCGCATTCCACTGTCTCTTACCTCCACGTAAATATTTGTGTCTCCTGGCTTGTAATATGGTAGTATTCTGTACAGCCCGAGCATTCCACCATTGGTCAAGGATTCTCATTGATTGCCCTTAAATTAGGTATTATACAATGCTACCATTTATCCATTTAGTATTACCTCTATAATCGAACAGCCAGACTATTATTAATAGTCCGACTGTTCGATTATGAATTCCCTATAGTGAAATCTATGGCACATTCTGTTTCCTGATGTCCTGGCTGTGTGAGCATTCTACTTTAGCTTCCCTACTATATGCGCATTCTAATTGATTGCCCTTAGATTGGGTATTTATCATTACCACCATGCACCCATTTAATGATACACCCTGATATTCTGGCTGATTCTCCAAAGCGAGCTTTCTAACATTGCTTCCCCACATTCTGCGTCCGGATATCCTGGCAGTATGAGCATTCTACTTTTGCTTTGTGAACATTTGTATTGATTGCCCTTAGTTTGGGTGTTTTACCATTTTTACTATGCATCCATTTAATATTACCTCCTGATATACTGACTATTCGACCATGAGTTCCCTCTAGTGAGCTTTCGAACATCGCTTCCCCACATTCTGCTTCGTAACATCCTGACTGTGTGAGCATTCTACTTTAGCTTTCCTATTGTATGAGCATTCTAATTGATTGCCCTTAGTTTGGGTGTTTTACCATTTCTACTATGCATCCATTTAATATTACCTCCTGATATACTGACTATTCGACCATGAGTTACCTCTAGTGAGCTTTCGAACATCGCTTCCCCACATTCTGCTTCGTAACATCCTGACTGTGTGAGCATTCTACCTTAGCTTCCCTATTGTATGAGCATTCTAATTGATTGCCTTTACATTGGGTATTTTCCCATTGCTTCCAGGCATCCATTTAATATTACCTCCTTGTAGTCTGACTACTTGATTATAAATTCTCCGTATTGAGTTTTCTAACATTGCTCACCCACATTTTGCTTCCTGACATTTTGGCTGTGTGAGCACTCCAGCATTGCTTCCCCGTACCGCAGTTATTAAAGCATTGCCCTCACACTTGACATTCTAATATTTTATGCTCGTGATGAGCAATCTCACGTTAACTCCTCATGTGCTATATGCTTTATCTCTTTTGCCATCTGCAAGATTTCTCCTTACACTCTGTGCTTTCCAATTCGGCCGACCTACTGCCCACACGGCGCACTCTAACCCTGCCTGCCCTCACAGCTGACATGTCCCTTTTTAGTTCCAGAGCTACAAAGTTGCATCTCATTGACTTGGACGCTTCTTCCTTGCACAAGAATGTTCTAAAATAGCTTTCCGATTTAACGTTACACCCTGCATATTCTACAGTCGCTGCCCTGTACTCTCAGCATTCGACCCTTGCATATTTGATGTGGAATGTTCTAGAATTCTTAATTCATTATATATCTGTATGAGGGCTGCAGATCCCTCTTCCTGAAACAAAGCTCCAGCACCCCTGCTGTCCTTCATACTGCACTTCCAACCCGCTTCTTAGAAGCCTAGAAGAGCTTACAATGGAGTAATATCACTAATGAACGCTGTCTTTTCTCCTTAAGGAGAGCACCTAGAAGGTGAGTCAGGAAACTTATAAGGCCATTCATGCTCCCCTGGGTAATATGCAAATAAGGGAGATGGAACAATACCTCTACAGCGCCACCTATTAGGAGGCAGCATTCCTCCAAGTCAATGTTAGTCTCTTTATACAAGCCTTGTAACATTGACTTGTAGGAATGTTGCCTTCTCATAGGTGGCGCTGCAGAGGTATTGTTCCATACCACAAATGTAGTAATACCTTGCTGATCCCTTGCCGCTTCCATCACTCTGCTGGTCTCTGTTTTTCATGCTTCGGTGGTAATAAGTCAACGTGACATTGACTTGCTGTGGCTGCAGCAGTGACCTCAGGGATGTTGGCACATTAGCGTTACAGCCAGTGATTGGCTGGAGTTGTCACGTTACGTCAACAGGTCATCGCTGAAGCAGGAAGAACGGAGACTCACAAGGTGGATTCATAGATAGTATGAAAGCAAGGAGACTGGACATCAGTGAATGCAGCGAATACCCCAGTGACTGTACTACTGCTATCTAGATTATATATATACACTGACATGCCAAAAGTTCTGGGAAGCGGTATATAAATTGGTTATGAAGTGGCGCTCCACTTGGGAACTTTCACACCCGTAGAAGTCATGAGGTGTTATCTTGGGAGTGAGGTTAAACACCGCCCAGCGTGCTCAAGGTAAGACTATGTCAATTATCGGATTTCCAATGAGGTACGATAGTGGGTGACAGACGAATGGGACCCTCCATTTCAGTATTTGTGCGGGCATTTAAGATTCCTCTATACACAATGGAATATATCATAGAAGGCATTACCACCCACAAAGGACAGCGCAGTCAACGGGTACTTAATGATCGCGACTGGCAGCGTTTGGCTAGAATTGTTCATCCACATGCAGTGCAGGAGGCTCCAGGAGGATGTATATCCTGCAGATCAGTACTCTGCTCTTTAGCTTCCATGGGATAGGGGAGCAGAAGACCCACCAGAGCGCCTCGCCTCTTATCTCCACAAAACTGGACACAGCGCCTCACCTGGGCTCCTGAGGTTAGTAACTAGATCCTAGAGGACTGGCAACATGTAGCGTGGTCCAATGAGTCATGGTATCAATTACTGTGAGCTGATAGTTGGGTTCATGTGTGGAGCAGACCCCATGAAACCACAGACCCCAGTTGTCAGCAAGGCACTGTACTGGCTGGTGGTAGTTCCATACTGGTGTGTGGTGTGCTGTCCTGGCATGGGTTGGGTCCACTAGCCCACCTAAACACATCAGGCCCAAGTTGTCCAGAATTGGTTTGAGGAGCATTCTGGAGACTTCCTATGAATGGTGCGTCCTGCACACGAGCCCATCCGAGTATTTATGGGATGAGGTGGAGATGGCCATTCACACCTGAGATCAGGCACCTACAAATAGCACAGAGCTGTGGGGGGGCTATCCGGGCAGCTCAACATCCCTCCAGACGTCTTCCATCCAATTGTGGAATTAATGCTACATTGAGTTGCTGCACTTTGCTAGGCTAGAGGGGTACTACATTTCTTTTGATTTTTGGCATGCCTGTGTGTGTGTGTATATATATATATATATATATATATATATATATATATATATGTCTTATGCAGGTGTGGAAAAAATAACTACAAAGGGAAGATGCTTTCAGCAGCCGTTTCCCTGACTCCCTCATACACATGAATGTTCATGCGTTTAGGGAGATATGCTGCAGTCAGCTCTGATGCCAGCTTATCTCCCCAGGGAACAGAAAGATGTTAAAATTCTGAGTCCCCAATCCTTCTTATTCCTAACATCATCTGTCATGGACAACTTGGGCCACCCATACACAGCAGAGAGTCGTCCAGCTCCACCATTATCGGTATGTTCAGACAACTAAATGCTAATTATTTGGGGGTCTTTAGTGCCCCTCTCCATAGCTCTCCCTTTTCTTGCTTTCTGCTCCCCTTATGCTTTGGGTTCAAACCCTGTTATACCATCCCAGTGAGATGTAACAAATAAAATGTACAAGGTGTCACAACACTATTCTCCATATAATAGATAAAAAATAACCTAATATACATAAAAGCTTTTATGCAAAAAAAAAGTGCAAAAATGCTGCAAAGTAAAAATGCTGCAAAGTGGTAAAAAAAATTTTTTTTCAATTAACAAAATATAAAGTGAATGAACTCTAAATCAAATCCGTATTTGGTGTCACCGCCCTTTGCCTTCAAAGCAGCATGAATTCTCCTAAGTATACTTACACAAAGTCAGGGATTGTGTAGGATTACAGTCAGGTATATGATTAACCCATTATACCAAACAGGTGATAATGATCATTGTTTTCATACATAAGTTGAAACAGTTATGTAGCTTTATAGGTAAATGGATGAGGAACAGCCAAACTCTGCTAGAAAGGTGAGGTTGTGGAGGACAGTTACCTGTCACAGGTTATGCACCATCGCAAGACTGAGCATAGCATCAAGACACAAGGTAGTTATACTGCATCAGCAAGGTCTCTTCCAGATAAAGATTTCAAAGCAGACAGCAGTTTAAAGATATGCTGCTCAAGCTCTTTTGAAGGAGCACAAAGAAATGGGCAACGTTGAAGATGGTAGACACAGTGATGGCCGAGGGAACTTAGTGCAGCAGATGAAAGACATATCATGCTTGTTTCCCTTCAAAATCGGAAGATGTCCAGCAGTGCCATCAGCTCAGGACTGGCAGAAACCAGTTGGACCCAGGTACACCCATCAACCATTCAGGGAACTCTGACTAAAAGTAGTCTTCCTGGAAGAGCTGTGGCCAAAATGTCTTATGTTCAACATAGAGACAAGGTCAAGTGACTCAGCTATGCACAAAAACATAGGAACTAAGGTGCAGAGAAATGGCAGCAGGGGCTCTGGAGTGATGAGTCACAATATGACAAATGTGGCTGTAACAGAAAAGGCAGTTTGTTCTCCGAAGGGCTGGAGAGCGCTACAATAATGAGTGTCTGCAGGCAGCAGTGAAGCATGGTGGAGAGCAGTACAATAATGAGTGTCTGCAGGCAGCAGTGAAGCATGGTGGAGAGCAGTACAATAATGAGTGTCTGCAGGCAGCAGTGAAGCATGGTGGAGAGCAGTACAATAATGAGTGTCTGCAGGCAGCAGTGAAGCATGGTGGAGAGCGGTACAATAATGAGTGTCTGCAGGTAGCAGTGAAGCATGGTGGAGAGCGGTACAATAATGAGTGTCTGCAGGCAGCGGTGAAGCATGGTGGAGAGCGGTACAATAATGAGTGTCTGCAGGCAGCAGTGAAGCATGGTGGAGAGCAGTACAATAATGAGTGTCTGCAGGCAGCAGTGAAGCATGGTGGATAGCAGTACAATAATGAGTGTCTGCAGGCAGCAGTGAAGCATGGTGGGTAGCGGTACAATAATGAGTGTCTGCAGGCAGCAGTGAAGCATGGTGGAGAGCAGTACAATAATGAGTGTCTGCAGGCAGCAGTGAAGCATGGTGGGTAGCGGTACAATAATGAGTGTCTGCAGGCAGCAGTGAAGCATGGTGGAGAGCAGTACAATAATGAGTGTCTGCAGGCAGCAGTGAAGCATGGTGGGTAGTGGTACAATAATGAGTGTCTGCAGGCAGCAGTGAAGCATGGTAGTAGCTTTTTACAAGTTTGTGGTTGTATTTAAGCAAATGGAGTTGAAAATTTGGTCAGGATTAATGGTATCTTCAATGCTGAGAAATACAGACAGAGACGTATCCACCATACAATTCATGGCGCCAAATTTATTCTGCAGCAGGCCAACCACCCCAAACATACAGCCAATGTTATTAAAAACTATCTTCAGCAAGAAGAACAGGGAGTCCAGGAGGTGCTGATTTGGCCCCAGAGCCCTGATCTCACATCATCCAGTCTGTCTGAGATTACATGAAGAGACAGGAATTGAGCAAACTGACATCCACAGAAGATCTGTTGTTAGTTCTCCAAGATGTTTGGAACAACCCCCCTGGCGAGTCCCTTCAAAAAACGTGTGCAAGTGCAACTAGATGAATGGATGCTATTTTGAAGGCAAAGGACGGTCACATCAAGTATTGATGGGATTTACATTTCCCTTTTGTTCCTTCACTTTGCAAAGGTAATGAGTCACTTAGCTGCAGGTCAAGGCTCTCTTGGGAAGCTCGTTCGTTGTGTGCAGCAACGCCCAACGTGGTACGTTGCGCTCAGGAAAATAGACAAGCTCAATAGACGTCTAATGAGTGTGCTGGTACGACGTGCACTCTTCTTTTATACCTATCGTCACAATGTATCTCTAGTAACCCGTAAAGACCCAGGCTGCTCTGTACCTTAAGGACCAGACACTGTTTAGGGATTTTACCCATGTGGTGGTTTAACCCTTTCCAATCCACTGTCTGACGTCTGAAGACATTCTGATTGAAGGCTGTACAGCTCCGATGTTGGACGACGTCTGGCAGGGTATTCCTACTGTACATTAGTGGCGGCTCTGTTGTCAGGGGGCCTCTCCAGCATGTCCCATACCGCAGTACTGGCTCTAGCCAGCAGATGGCGCCATTGTATAATGGCAGAAAGAGAAAGCCCCCTAGGAAACCCTGAATCCACAATTGGATTGCAAAGGGTTAATTGCCCTATTTTTTTTACTTCAGCTACCAAAATTATTTTTGCTGCGTTTTTTTTCTGTGATATATAGGGCTATTTTTTTTTATATCCTTTTCACTTTTTCCCCCCGTTTTTTTAGTTTATTGGGGGTAAAAAAAAAAACCCAAAAAGTTTTTAAAATTTATAGTTATTTTTTTTAATTAGTATATTTACGCTAAAATAAAGTATGGGAATGGATTCCTCGTTTTGTTTTGATATATAATATGTATGGTTTTGGATTACAGGGCGCTTATAGCGACGGCTTTGGGTTATTTTCTTTCTTATGTATATATTGTTGTTTTATTTTGTAATTTTGTTTTACTTATTTATGTAGCTATTCTTTGTACTATCTATGTCCCCCATGTTGTCATATAAGACCTCGGGGGACATTCACATGCTTAGCTTTTTTTTTATTTGACACTTTTCCACTGTAGCTGGGGCATCCATAGGAGCAGCATCCATAGGAGCCCCAGTTACAGGGAAAGCATCCCCTGTAATGACAATAGTTACTGGCAGAGCTGATCAGGGTCTGCTATGACCCTGCAGCTCTGCTGTAGTAGGGAATCCCGGCGGTCACATGATCACTGTCTCGTGTACTGAAAATTATACTTCCACTTTCACTTTTTATTACATAGCGTTCATTGAGTGCTGTGTGCTCAGGAAAGGAGAAGGCAGAAGGGGTTAAAAACCCCTCCTGCCTTCTCCTCTGGGTTATTAGCTGTGACTAACAGCTGACAAGCCAACATGCTTCTGATTGATTGCAGAAGCAGAAGCTTTAAACCCCCGCCATATTTTTCCTATCGGCTGGGTTTAAAGCCCAGGACCAAGCGCCGTAAATTTTTCAGTGCTTTGTCCTTAATGGGTTAAAACACACCAGAACTACAGATGACCCTAAATCCCTTAAAAGGCCTACTAAGTGTAAATAGTGCATGCAAGCATGCACATGTACTGAGATAACACTGTGGTATGTGGGCTGTCCCCGGTACTACCAGTTATACCTCTACAGTAAATTGAAGCAAAGCTGACTTCATGTATTGGACTGGAAAAAACAAAAAGAACTAACCCTGCTGCACTACAGGCACCGAAAGGGGCAGGGAATGTCAGCACAGGAGTGGCAGGGAATTAATGATACTGCATTTGTTGTTTTATATGCATTTTAAAGGGAACCTGTCATGCCCTAAGAGCTCTACAACCTAAAGTTATGGGCTCCTTGGACAGAGGCCCCTAAGTCCGACTCGACTTTTTATTCCTTGTGCATGCACACTCTGACCTTTCATTATGAACAGCGTAAGAGCATATGGAATGAAGAGATGAGTCCACTTAATGTACCAAGTGATGGCTTCTCAGGTGGACAGCAAGGTTAGTGGGAGGCAGTTGAGTATAAAAGTCACGTCCCTGGACTCAGAGGCCCCTGTCTAGGAGCCCATAACTTTACAGTAGGTTACTGAGCTCAGGTTTCCTTTCAGTGTTTATTAAAAAATGTCATGGATTCAGACAACTTTTTAAATCTGTATGCAGTTAGCTCCCCCTAGTGGTGGCTGCAGGCATCCTGATTGTAAAAAGGGAACTCCAACCTCTATAAAGAATATGATGAATGTCATCAGCACAGGATTTTGTACTTATAGAGATAAAAGAATAAATCAAATGGTGATGTTAGGTGAACACTCACTTTATAGGGGTTGTAGAGGATTAGAAAAGCATGGCTGTTGTTTTGCTGAAACAGCGCTGCATCTATCCACAGGTCATGTCTGGTATTCCAGCTTGGGTCTTGGCTGCAGTACTACACATAACCTGAGAAGAGGTGTGGAGCTGGGTTGGGAACAAAGTAGCCATGCTTTTCTAATGCTGGACAGCCCCTTTTTATGCACTTTCTAGGTTTGCTATCTTGAACACTCTGATTTTGCTCCCCTGCAGCATTCTACTATTGCTTCCATAGTCACTGGAACAACTCTTTGCCCACAATGTACTATCTGACATCGCTTTACATCACTTTTCTTTACCAATGCATTTGCTTAAACTGTGAACATTGTATAATTCTGTAACCTTTAGGCCTATTTAGACACAACAATTATCGCTCAAAATTCGCTCAAAAGCCGTCTTTTGAGTGATAATCGTTGTGTGTAACTGCACTGACATCGTCAAGCCATTGCTCATCGTTGTCTTTTAGCATGCTGAAAGACAATGATGAGCCTTATCAGGGATTCACAGCGGGATACAGCTCATACTATTGTTTCAGCTGTATCCCGCTTCCTGATGACAGGCTGGGTATAAAGAACAGAGCGGTCCAGCTTTGTTCTTCATATCTCGCTCGGAGTGCTTGGCTGTATAACAGCCGGGCACTCCAAGCAGAGAGCAGCTGGATGCACAAGACAAGCGGGGCCACCCCGCTTGTCTTCTGCATCCTTCGCTCGGAGCGCTCGGCTGTATAACAGCCGTGCGCTCTGAACAGGGAACAGCTGGATGCAGAAGACAAGCGGATACACCCCACTTGTCTTCTGCATCCTCCGCTCATAGCGCTCGGCTTGCTTGTAGCGCAAGGTGATCACTCAGCGTTTGAGCGATGATCTTGCACTGTAAACGACACCGATTATCGCTCAAAAGGCATCTTTGAGCGATAATTGTTGTGTCTAAATGGGCCTTTACATACAGCACATTCTAATATTGCTTACCCATGTGAAGCACTCTAATCTGTCTACCTTTGTTTGCCTCCTCGAACACTTTACATATTCTAACGTCTATCCTCACAGATGTGGTAGCATTGTGACACCATACATGCAGCATGTTCTAACATTGTTCTTATGTATTATCCGGCATCAATTTACATAGTTTTTCTTTACCATTGCACTTATTCATATTGTGGACATCGTATAATTCTGTCATTTTACAGACAGTGCATTCTAACAGTGCTTCCCTAAAAGAAGCACTCTAATCTGTCTAACTTTGCTTGTCTCCTTGGCCACTCTATATGTTATAACTTCCTTCCTTGCAGTTTAGACACTATAGCATTGTGCTACCATACCTACAGCACATTCTGAAATTCTTAACAAACATGAAGCACTCTAATCTGTCTACCTTTTGCTTGTCTCCTCCAACACTCTACGTTATAACTTCTTTGCATTGTATGCATCACTTTACATAACTTTACCAGTGCACTTGTTTATACTGTGGACATTGTATCATTTTGTAACCTTACATACATCACATTCTAACGTTGTTTCCCTAAATGAAGCACTCTAATTTGTCTACCTATTCTTGCCTCCCTCTTCAACAACTCTACATATTTCAAACTTCCTTCCTCGCAGTCTAGATGTCGTAGCATTGTGTCACTATACTAAACATGCAGTGCATTCTAGCATTGCTTCCCTGTATGAAGCACTCTAATCTGTCTACCTGCGGTTCTCTCCTTGAACATTCTATATATTATATCTTCCATTCTCACAGACATTGTAGCATGGTGACACCATACATCCAGCACATTCTAACATTGCTTCCCTAAATGAAGCACTCTAATCTGTCTACTTGCCTCCTTGAACACGTCCTTCCTTACTGTTTAGACATTGTGTCACCCACCATACATGCAGCACATTCTGAAATTCTTTCCAAACATGAAGTACTCCAATCTGTCTACATGTCAGAACTTCCTTCCCTGCAGTCTAGACATTGTAGCATCGTGTCACTCTACATACAGCGCATTCTAACATTCTTTCTTTGTATTAAGCATTCTAATCATTGTACCCCAAACCTGGAACATTCTTGTTTTGCTTTCCTAAAAGCACAAGGCATTCTAGTATCCCAGGCTTTGTATCACATTGTATCAGTATACAAGCAGCACATTGTAACATTGTTTCCCTACATGGAACAGTCTAACTCACACAATCATTTTTTGGCTTCTGTAAAGCACATTCTATTCCTGTTTTCTCCACGGAACCAGCATTGTTTCCCTACATGAAGCATTCTAACCTAAGTACCACGATCCTGTCCTTCCTATGTTTGCCCTCACAATTTGGCCATGTAGCATGGTCATACTTTGATCTTTCTACATCAGTCACTGCACACAATATGTTTTCATTTTTTAACACTTAAGGCATTCTAATTTTGCTTCCCCACAGAATCAGCATTCTACCATTACTTCCTCTAAACAGTTAATACAAAGTTATTACTTTATTGTATACTGGATATTCCAAAATGACTGAATATTGCAACCCATATACATAAATCCCTTACATACTGATAAGGTCACATCCTAATATACCCAAAGCAATATGAATCTGATATATCATATAAACCCAGAGGCATACATCCTATATAACCATATACATATATAACCCATATACCTAAATACTAACAAATATATATATATATATGTGTGTGTACATCATATATACCCAAACCCCAATAAGTGCAAAGCACTCTCTGTACTAACTGTATTTTTTAGTCAGTCTTACTCTTACCCATCACCCCGGCACTAACTAGTCTTATATTACACCTCCTCCCTCCAGTTTAGACTATTTACCCCATTGTATGATCTTACATACCACTTCATGTTGGACCGCACAGAGTTAACCCCAAGACGAGATGATCATTGCCTGTGGGTTGAAGAATCAGTTAGACAGAGACAACTGTAGAATAGCCGACACTTCCCTGGTTGCACATTATTATCTAAATGATCATTGCAGTCCATCCCTTATTTTTTCCGAACCCTCCCAATCTGATCATAAATATGTCTTTGTACCCTAATAGCTGCAAGAACGAACCAGGGAATCACCATAGAAATACCAGCCATCATTATAACGTGTTATATAAAGCTGGGGCGTAGCTAGGGGGGGGGGGGGGGGGGGCAGTGTGTTGGGTGCCAGGGGGTGCCAGCAAGTCACTCTGCCTTGGTGAGTATTTAATATAGGGCTAGGGCAGCGAACTGAATCTCTGCAAACTCTTTCTAGGACTGTTAACAAAGGTAGTTAGATGGAGGTATATAGATGACGTACAGGAGGAAACTCAATCAATCAATCCATCAATATTGTGAAGTTGTCTTCAGTCTATTGTTAAAGTCATACATAGGTTACGGGTTTGGAAATGGGACCTGCCCTTAGTGCTGGCATTTGTAGTTCGTTAACCACCCTCAAACCACATTTAGCTCTACTTCTTGAGGGTGAGAAAAGACTCTTCACAGTGATACTTTGTATAGACAGCAACGTATCGGTGTACCCAAAGCAACTGGTGGTGTTCCTTGCACTGGAGCACAATGCTGAACACCCACCAAGTCACCGACACACCCACAAAGCATGCAGTGCCACACACACACCCCAAGTGCTGCAGCCACACACCCAGCTTGGTGCACCGCTACATGGATGCACAACAGGTGGACATGCCCATTGCTCCAGAGCAAAGACGGATTTTTGCTCTTCTGGGTAAAAAATCACATACGACACAGGTATAGACACACAAACACAAGTGGTGCAGGGGTGCTCTGACCTCAGTTTTGGGGTGCTGAGGGGGACGCTTCTCAGTCTACCTCTCCTTTCTCTTTTTCTCGCTCTGTCTGGCAGGATCACTGCGCTCTCTCTCTCCCTCCCTCTCACACTTTCTCTCTCTCTCCCCCTCTCTCTCTCCCTTCCATCCACTCATATTATCTCTCTCCCTCCCTCGCAGGCTGTCTCCACCTTTCTCTTCTCTTGCTCTTTACCCTTCCTTGTCCACTGTTGCATGCAAGATGCAACATTCTGCAATGTCTTGGGAACAAGGATTGGGAGAAGGGGGGGCAAATCGGAATGATGCTCTGCGGGGCGACTTTGAGAGAGAGAGAGTTCCTTTTGGGTTAAAACGAGAGATGGTTTGGTAATAGGCCCTTGGGAGGCGAGAGGTTAATAGAGGGATAGTTCGCCTGCCTGCGGTGAAGGGGTTAACGGCGAGATGCTCTGCAGAGCTGCGTTAATGGTACAAGTTATTGCAGGCTCTGACAAGACGAGGACATTGTGTACTGAGGAGAAGAAGCATCTCGCTCTTATCTGTCCTACTCTCTCATTTTGTGCCAGTATGTCTCATTTCATGTGGCATGCGAAAATTGCCCGGTCCGTCACTCACTCTTACGGCGCTCTCTTTCTATACTTTCGGATTCTCTTTACATTTTCCACGCACCCCAACACCAACCACCCCTCCTATCTCTCGTTTGCTGTCTCCTTGCAAGATGCCTAGAGGTTACCATGGAGACAGAGGAGAGCGCATCGCTGGTACCAGCTGTCTCCCTTCCACCCAAATGTCCACCTGTCTCTCTGCACATTGCTGTCTGGTCTGTCTCTTATCTTGCAGGTCTGTCTGTCCTGTGTCTCACATCATCTCCTCCCCTCGTGCTCGGCTGTGGCGTTCAGCCTCTCAGTTGCACAAATCATTGCGCAAATGTCCTGTCTCTGTGGATTGGGTCTAATTCTACATGCAAATGGCTGTATTTTTCCCCGCGGTGTCTGTCGGTCTGTCTCGTATCACCTTTCCCGGTCTCATTCTTCTTTCTTGCTCCATCGGCCTCTCTTCATCACCTGTTTGATATTACATAGCATCTCAGGATGTCTCTTGTGATATGGCATGCTACGTCTGTCTCTCCCTCTAGGGTCCTGACTGTCTCTTGCTCTATACAGATGTCTCTTCCTCAGTCCCTCTAGTTCGAGACCGCATGTGCATCACATTTACGTAGTTCTGTTGTTAGGCCATCAGGTTCAGCCTGTGAAGGTGCCCTGCACCCTCCGTCACCCCCCATGGGGCAGCCTGCCACCCGCTGTATGTCGGCCGCCTCCACTGACCCATGAATGCGGACATGTGGCAAAACCCTTTATGTAAGCCGTCTCTTCATCGCCATCCCGGTTGACATAATCTTTGTTGTCATTCGCCTCAGTCGCACGTAGAAACTTTAATAATGCCCCTTGTGGGCATGCGTCCACCGCCTGGGTTGACATTCACCTGAACCCTGTATGCGAGCACTTCTAACACAACATGTTTTATGTTGATTGCCCTGTATGCTGGCATTTTGATGGTGCCCTCTGTCTGCACTCATTGATCTGCTACGTCCATATACAACCCTAGTGGGGGCACTTATGGATGTTCTGTGTTGACATTCAGCTAAACCATCAATGCTGGTGCCTCCGACATAAGTTATTTTATCTGGAGATTGTTGCATGTGGGCATTTTTGTAATGCCCTCTGTGGGCACTCGTTGTTGATATGTATCTAAATCCCTTGTATGGGCACTTATTGGGCACCATTCAACTCATGGCCATTTTGGTTCCATTACATGATGTTATATGTTGATACCAGATTCCTGTATGCGGCCAATTGAAGAATGCCCTCTGTGGGCACTCACTTATCTTCAGTGCATCTAAACCCTCTGTGTGGGCACTCATTGGTGCTTTGTGTCGCCACTTAACTCATGGGCATTTTGGTTCCAATACAAGATGTTCTATGTTGAAACTCATTTGATTCCTGTATGCGGCCACTTTGATAATGCCCTCTTCGGGCACTCATTGTTGACATGCATCTTAAGCCTCAGTGTCAGCACTTTTTGATGCTCTGTGCCACCCTTCTACTCATGTGGGCATTTTGGTTCTAATAGAAGATGTTCTATGTTGATACTCACTAGATTCCTCTATGCAACCATGCTGATAATGCCCTCTGTGGGCACTTATTGATCTTCAGAGTTGATACGCTTCTAAACCCATTGTGTGGGCACTTATTGGTTCTCTTATTGGTGCTCTAGGTTGCCATTGAACTCACGTGGGCATTTTGATGCTCACCAAATTACTGTATGTGGCCACTTTGGTAATGCCCTTTGTGGGCACTCATTGTTGACATGCATCCAGACCCTCTGTGTGGGCACTCATTGATGTTCCATGTTGCCTTTCAACTCGTTTGGCCACCCAGGTTCCAATGCAAGATGTTTAATTGTGATACTCGGTATGCAGCCACTTCAGTAATGCCCTGCTTGGGCTATCATCTCGTGTTCACATACATCTAAACCCTGTGTGTAGGCACGTAAGGGTGCACTGTGTTGCCATTTTGGTTCCAATAAAAGATGTACTATGTTGATGCTCACCAGATTCCTGTATGCGGCCGCTTTGATAATCCCCTCTGTGGGCACTCTTTGATCGTTTAGATTGACACTCACATCTACGTAGGCACAGTGATGTTTTTTGGTGGCTTTCATCCAGACTCTATATAATGGCACTTATGACGTCTTTTTTTGAGGTTCACCAGTATCCACCACTCTGATAATGCCCTCTGTGGGCACTTATTGATCTGCTATGCCCATATTCACCTGAACCCTACAGGGAGCATTTATGGGTAATATTTCTATGTTGACTCAGCTAAATCCTCAATGCCAGCTCCACCAACATAAGCTCTTTCATGTTGACTTACCTGCATGTCGGTCCTCATTGCTGACTACATGTAAACCTCCTACGTGGGCAGTTTTGTACTCTGTGTTTCCATTCAACTCATGTGGGCATTTTGGTTCCAATACAAGACGTTCAATGTTGATGCTCATCACTTTGCTTTATGCGGCCACTTTGATGATGCCCTCTGTGGCCACTCATTGATTATTTAGATTTATGTTCACCTGAACCCTCTTTGTATGCAATGTGATGTTCCTTGTTGGCTTTCATTCTAACTCTATATGATGGCGCTTATGATATTGTTTTTGAGGTTCCAGTATCCACCTCTTGATGATGCCCTCTGTCTGCACTCATTGATCTGCTATGTCCATATTCACCTGAACCCTATAGATGTTCTGTGTGTAGTCATTCAGCCAAACCCTCAGTGCTGGCACCTCTACATAGGCTATTTTATGTTGAGTTACCTGTATGTTGGCATTCATTGTTGCCATACATCTAAATCCTCTATTTCAGCACTTATTGGTGCTCTTTGCTGCCATTCACCTCATGTAGGCATTTTGGTTCCAATACAGGATGTTAAAAATAAAATAAATCCTGTTTTTTGTATAGCGCCAACTTAATCCACAGCGCTTTCAGGTAATTTATTTATTACCCACCACCAAGCTTGGTACTCATTTTACCGACCTCGGAAGGATGGAAGCCTGAGTCAACTTTGAGCTGGCTACCTGAACCATCGGGGATTGAACTGACAACCTTCAGGTCATGAGCGAGAGCTCTTCTATGTTAATACTCACCAGATTCCTGTATGCGGCCATTTTGGTGATGCCCTCTGTGGGCACTCATTGATGGCTTAAATTGACATTCAGGCAAAGTCGTTTGTTAAAGGTCACCAGTAGCCCCCCTTTTGATAATGCCCTTGGTAGGCACTTATTGATCTCCTATGTGGATATTCACCTGAACCCTTCATTCACTCTACACCGCTCCTAGATACTGTGTTGTTAAACCCCCTATGTGGGCATCTCCAACAGAAGATGCTTAATGTTGGTCGTTCTGAATATGGGCACTTTTATAGTGCCTTCTACAGGCACTTGCTGACATGTACCTGAACCCTATAGGTGGGCACCTAGCAATGATCTTTGTTAAAATTCAGTCAAAGTCTATGTGAAGGTGCTTATGATATTTTTGGTTGGCATTCACCAGTATCCTTGATAATGCCCTATGCGGGCAGTCTGGAGATTCACCCAGACCCTCATTGTAGACACTTCTGTTTCACCCTATGGGGCACTTATGATGTTCTGTGTTGATACTGACAGAGCCCTCATGTGGGCACTTATAGTAATGCTCTTTGTGGGTACTCTTTTTTGGGCACCTCTTTCAGTATATAAGGGCATTTATTGGCTCTGTGTGCTGATATTTATTTGAACCCTTTGTGAAGAGGTCATGGAACCTGAGGGGGCCCCTAGGTCCCCTGCCACATAAGAAGACACCAATATTATAAATGGCACCTGGTGGATGTGTGCGGGGTATTGGAGATTTTGCAGGAGCTTTAACCCCTTAGTGACACAGCCTATTTTAGACCTAGGGGGTCGCAACAATTTTTAGTGGATTTTAGTGGGTTTTCATGCCCAGGCGATATACGTAGTCTCTCTCTGTAGGGGAGGAGCCTGGAAGAGCCAGGAGCAGTGCTCTGAGTTCCCGCCCCCTCTCTGCCTCCTCTCCACCCCTCTGCACTATTTGCAATGGAGAGAGGCAGGACGGGGGTGGGGCTAATTCTATGAACTTAGCCCCGCCCCATCCCACCTTCTTTCATTGCAAATAGTGCAGAGGGGCAGAGAGGGGGTGGAGAGGAGGCAGAGAGGGGGCGGGAACTCAGTTCCTGCTCCTGGCTCTTCCATCCTCCCCCCCCCTGCAGATGAGGACACCGTATATCAGCTCGTCATGAAAACCGAGCCGATATATGGTCGTCTGAATCCACCCTTAATCATACAGCATAAATGACATCTTAATTTGTGTCTTCAGTTTGTTACTATTACGACAATACCAAAACTATATATATTTTTTATTTTTTTTCATGTTTGCACAATAAAACCCCTTTTTTAATACAAAAAATATATATATTTTCTATCGCTGCATTAAAAGTCCAATAACTTTTTTATTTTTCATGGACGGAGCTCTGTGAGGGCTTGTTTTGGTGTCTCTGTTGGTACCACTTTGGGGTACATATGGTTTTTTCGAACATTTTTATTGTATTTTTGGGGGAAATAAACAAAAAAAGCATTTTGCTTAGTTTTTAGCTTTTTTTTCTTTTTTATGGTAATTGCCGTGTGGGACAAACAGTGTGTTTAATCTATTGTAAGAGTCTTTATGTATGCAGTGATACCAAAGAGGTGAAATATTGGAAAAAAAGGGATTTTTTTAACTTGTTTTTACATGTGTTTTTTTTTTACTAACATTCTTTATGTCTGTGTATGAAACTTGAACCGGTGATGCTCTGATCGCTATGATAATACATTGCAGTACTTCTGTACTGCAGTGTATAATTGATAACAATAGCGATCATAGGCTATGGCAGACCTAGACGCCATTGTCTGGCCTATTGGCCCTCCACGATTATATAGTGTCAGCCACAGCCAGCTTCCACTGCGGATGGCGCAGGCTCAGCTTCAGAGACCGCGCCATCCGTATGATGAAAGCTTACGTCCATTTCTGCTTCCCACAAGTTTACGTCCTGTGGTGGAAAGGGGTTAAAGGGTTGTGCAAAGATTAAACACTATCTATTATCTACTGATCCGAATGTCCCCGCATGAATGGAGCGGCGGTGAAGCACGTGCGCCACCACTCCATTCAATTCAATGTGACTGCCAGAGATTGCTAAGTGCTTTAACTCAGGCAGACCTATTGAATGTGCATGCTCCACCGCCTCTCCATTCATGCGGCGACTTTCCGAACCCCAGTTCTAAGGATCAGCGAGGGTCCCAGCGGTCGGACTTGTTCTTATCCAAAAATCAACTATGGGGGTTTCAAGTTTTCTTGTCTACAATTTGCCAGTCAGGAGCTTGGAAAAGTTTAATGCCCATCCCTGTATGAGCCATAATGGCAGCCATATTGGATATAGAACAAATATTTTTTCTTTCTTTCACCTGATTTGCCCCGATTGAGGAGGGGACAGATTCACAATAGGGGTCAAATTGCTAATTGCACACACCTTGGACGCCGCCAGCTGTTCGTGGAGCAGCGGGTATCATTATAATGAGGCTGGATGGGACGCCTGGTACTTTTTCGCAGGACGTCTCAGCCGAGATAATCTGCCGCCAATTCCTGCGATCATTGTTATTTCCCAGCAGGATCATTGATAGAAAATTATACCCGTCTCCTGCGTTACGTTCGCTTTACATTTAGTCCTTGAAGGAGAAGCTTTTTTTTTCCTCGTTCATTGTATGTTCTTGCTAATTTTAGGAAGCCGCTTCCGCGCGTTGAATGAGTCGGTGAATGAATTGATGTAAGGTTTGTCAACAGCGCAGCACACGCCACGTTCCCCCCACACGCTGGCTGGGTGGTCTTTCTTTAGTTCTCCCCTGACATGAGCCTCGGCTTTGAGCCTGACTTTCCTGTTATCTGCCTACATTCTCAATTAATAATAGTCGTCGTCTTACATAAGACTCGGCGTGCGGCAGGCGATGGGAGAACACATTGCGGGAACACGAGGAAGGCCCGGGCTGTAGGCTCACAATCTGTGCGGCTTCCTACAGCATCATCGCCTCCTTTACGTCGCTCGCAGTCTTGTTCTCACGCTTCCGTCCTCTTCCTGTCAATCACACGGAGCCCATCTGCTACTGTGATCAGCGCTATTTATACATGGTGGACCCCGCCACCCCGCGCTACGTGGAGATGGGCGCCAGAATGGATGATCGCCACTCGTCATTCAGAATAATTATAACTCCGGGGAGAGAGACTGGTGTCTGCGGAAATCAGCCCACATAATTAAAGTGAACCCCCAGCCTATCCCCCTCGCCAGTTCCCACTAGACATGTATTTACCCTCCACTGAACACCAAGTAAGCCACTACCATCTAGTGGGCACCACATACCTTACTGTACCCCCTTTACTGGAGAGCAGCTACTGCCGTACTCCACTTACCACCATGCATCCACTTTGCATCAGCCACCTTCCTACTCTCACCCTCTGGGCATCTATTACCACCCTCCACTCTGGGCATCTATTACCACCCTTCAGCTGCTGGACACCAGCTACATCCCGCCGCTAGATATCATATTCCTATCCTAAGTAAGCACTAAAAACTATCCTATCCCCCTCCTATTTGACACTGGGCACCTGCTTACCCCCTTTACTGGACAACAGTCACTGCGTACTCCACCCACCACTTACCACTACGCAGCCACTTGGCATCAGCTACGTTCCTGCCCCCACCCACTCAACACCTATTATCCCCCATTTACCTACATACTCTGGTCACAATGGACACCAGTCATCCCCTTAACTCCACTGGATACCATATTCCTATCCCAATGAAACACCATGAACCTACCTATCCCCCTCCTATTTGACAGCAGACACCTACCTTTACTGGCGCACAGCTGATAGTGAACTCTACCTATCACTTAACACCATGCACCAGTTGGCATCAGCTATCATCTATCACCACCCTCATTTTGCCCTGAAAATGGTCACTTACATGCTCTGCTCACAGTGAACACCACATACTACCAGTCTCCAGCCACTGAACACCAGCTACCTACCTCCCCCGATTTGACACCAGGCACTTACTTAACTTTCTTTAATGGACAACAGCTATTGACATACTCCACCAACCACTTACCACCATGCGACTACTTAACATCAGCTACCTTCCTGCCCCCCTCCTTCCACTGGACACCTTCCACCTACTAGCCCTACCCATTTACTTGATAGCTACTGCCTGCATACTTGGCTCACACATGCTACCACTTACCTACCACCCTCCAGCCACTGGGCACAAGCTACCTACCCCTCTCCCTGATGCCATGTTCCTATACCTCTCAACTGAACTCCAGGAACCTTCCTACCCCCTTTCCCCGGCACTCAGTTAATCCTTCCCTTTACTCAACCCTAGTTACCGTCCTCCTACCCTACTGGATATCAGTACCTACCTCCCCCGTCTCCTGTTGGATACCTGCTCTCTACCCTTCCTCCACAAGGTATAAACCTTGTCATCTTGCCCACAAGGCTACATCTTCCAAGAGCCATGAGTACCAACGGCTGCCGCTAGCGCTCGCATTTTCTCGATGATTCTCCGACAACCTGTAAGTGCAACCATAATACTGAGGCCCTGATTTATCAAGACTGGCATTTCCTACACCTGTTTTAACATAAACTGCGCAGGATGAAGATGCGCAAAACTTACTAGGAGGTGCATGCATCTTAATAAATTTGGCGCAGTCTGTAAACCAGAAATCAAATCTATACACCAGCTCATAGTTGGCGCACATTTGTGCTATAATTTATGCCAGTTTCTGGTCTAAATGTATAATAATTAAGTCGGGCTGCGGCAGACCACACCCATCCCGCTAAACCACGCCCATATTTAGAAACAAAAAAAAAGCTTATTTTTGCTAAGTAAGGCGTGCACCAACATTTGTGTCTTCTTCACGCCAGAAGACTGGTACACACAAATATTGACATTCTATTTATAATAAACTCCACATACCTTAATCCCATGCGTTCCGACCCGTCTCGTCCTCCTCCAGCGTCCTGCGGCGTCACGCCCCCTGTGCGTGTCGTGTGACAAGTCACATGGTGCCGTGACGTCACAATCTCCGGGCGCTGCTGCATTTGTGTGTACACACTTGAAAAAGTCCTTGTAAGGATGAAACGCGTTGTGTGTGTGAATAAAACTTTCTAAGGAGAAAAGAAGGTGTAGTTCTCGGAGCGCGGATCCATTATTTATTATACATAGTCACTTCTTCTGAGTGGCTCTCCAGCTGACTGGCCCAGCAGGATACCAGGGAACTGTAAAGGCACCATGCACTAAAGGCTTGTCTGGATAAGGGGTGTAGTGGAGATCCTTCAAACAGGATCTTCACTTAACACCGGGTGAGTTCTACTTTATTTTACAGTACGTTTGCTGCAATACACGGACCTGTTTACTTGTGAAGCGCTATCCTGAATTTTTATATTTCTTTATATAATTCCTAGTGGCTGTTCTTGGAATGGCAGATCATATCCATTCACTTGAATGGGAATGAGATGCTCTCAGGCCATGTGACCAATGAGCATGACTTCACGGGCCTGAGAAGAGGCCACAATGCTCATCCAAACACTTGATCACAGATGTCCTGAGTGGAAAATCCCAACTGATCTGATATTGATGACCTATCATAAGTCATGGAAAAACCCTTCAACATATAGGAAGATCCTCCTAGTGGTCTAGTTCCACTAATTTTTAATGTAGATAATCCCAACAAAGCAAAAAAAAGGTGGCGTTGTACGTGTAAGCGGCGACCTACCGCTAGTCCCGGCCCTGTATATGTCTTTCTAGCCAATTGGCTGTCTCTATATCTCACATAGACTTTAATGGAGAGGACAACGTTCATGAATGACCACCTCCCCAACATGTGGCTGCTCTAAGGGATCAGATGTACATTATAATCAGAGGGGTCTAGACCCCGGTGTAGTGGCCCAGTACATACATTCCTGGCCCCCTCCATACTGTCGTACATGTATGTCTTATGTTGGTGCACTGTGCAAATCTGTCTAGTCATTCTGCTATATGGATTGCACAGCTGCAGCGTGTGATGGGTTAAGTGTCTGCAAAAGCCTGGAAATTGCCTGCGAATGTATCAGGTAATGTCCTGTCACATGGTATGAGTGAGAGTATGAATAGGAGTGTCTGAGAGCGGGACGACGTCCATGTCTTCTGGGTTCCTGAACAAGAGTGCCAGCTACATGAGGCTACTTCAACCCTCATGCAGTGAAGAATGGAAGAGGAGGAGAGGTTCCCTGGATTGACTGTTCTAGCATGAAAGAAGAGTGAGCCCCAAAGAGAGAGAGAGAGAGGGTGAGCAAACTGTGAGTGTGTTCTTCCCAAGGCCCAGTACAGAGGTGCTCATCTTTAATTCACACACCCAAGCGTCCTGAAGTCTGGGACTGCTGGGTGGAGGTACTCTTCTTCAATTGTTCATGCCCAAGCGTCCTGAAGTCTTGGACCGCTGGGTGGAGGTATTCATCTTCAGTTGTTCACACACAGGTGTCCTGAAGTTAGGGATCACCGTGTGGAGGTACTCCACTAAAGTCTAAATGCCTGCACTTGGAATTTTGTCTACTTTGTCTTGTACTGATGGAGTTATATTGAAGTAAAGTTTTGCCAGGCCCTGACCGATCCCACGGACCTGAGGTACGTTATCTCTGCGGCCCCTTTATTCTCCACCGAAGGTCATTCTGGTGTGTAGCGGAACGGTGGCGTCACCCGTGACAACTACTATCCCTCTCCTGGGGTATCCGGAAGCCCTGGACGAGGCTACGTGCGTCCCTCCGGGAGGAAGCCTGGTAAGTGATGCTGTGACAAGCCAGCATCTTCCCCCCCCTGCTCCTCAACATATGCCCTGTGTCCAGAATCACCCTACGGGATGCTACACTGGTGTTACTGTGATCTCTTCCTCCCATATAACCTGTTGCTAGGCAACTGCAAGTCATATTCAAGTAAGGCCAAGAAACCGGAACACTTACAAGTATTTTTCATCCTTAGTCATGTTGCAAAACCAGTTAAAGCATGGGATAGGTCAACTACTGTCCAAAAAGGTAGTGCTGAAAAGGAAGTTTTCCCTTCTTCCTGGAAGGAAAACTTAATTTGCATATTTTTTCCCAGGTAGCATTGCATAGCTAAAAGTAGTCTCTATGAGGAGAAAGAGCATCCTCTAGACCCAAATACTATTTATAAAGCCTCCTAAACAACCCCAAGGAGGGCAAACCTGTCCTTTCCTGCTATCTGTGCTGCCTCCATAGCTTTAGGTCAAAGCTGGACCTGGCTGTACAGTAAATACGGTCCCACCCAATATTGGACATCACTAAAAATATGACCCTTTACTTCAATGCAAGTGTCTTGAAATTCAGAGTCACAAATAGAGGAACCCCAAGTCAATAAGTCCCTTCAAAGAACAGATAACAGATTTACCAACAGCCCCTTTTCTGAAGGGACTGTTCTGCTAAAAGGGGTATTTCTGTCAGGTAAGGGGGTGTTCCTTGTCTAAATGGGGCGGGGCTTACAAATGTCCCATAATTTGGGATTTAAGGTCCTTTAAGACAAAGCTACTTTTGCCATCTTCCCATAACGCGTGGGCCCCCTCAAATGTTATGACTGCTGTGGCTATTTTTACAGTTGGGAATGACTACCCTCACAGCAACTCCCGTGCGAATGTCTTCACCCCCTCAAATGACATCATTTAGTTCCCATGTGGTGATCAACCAGGAAACACACACACAAAGTATGCGCAAACCTTCTTCGGCGCACCCACACAATGGTCTAAGTCTTTTTTTTTTTTTTTTTTTGGGAAGACACTCCATTTTAACCCTTTCCCAACTTTCAGGAACCAGATTTGCATATTTGCAGAATTCTAATGAAGATGTTCTGCATTCACGGGGTCTACCAGCTGTCTCCACCGGGTGTGACTACAGCTTATTCTCTCCCTGGCTCAACCCCAAATTTCATGAGCAAGAAAGATGTGCGCCCACAACATCAATGACTGCATCTGCTGGCCAAAGCGTCGCTTATGTGCGAATACACAGGAATCAATATTGCAGCGCGGAGGGCACATTAGATCCGTGACACAGTTGGTTAGTTTGGAAAAGAAGAAGCGGCGAGAGAGAACAGATTGTCACAGCAGACGACAAGAAAAAGCTCAAAGTGCTTCAGTGCAGTAAACGAGCCATTATTTCACTGATCAAAACCCGACAAGAGAGAAGCTGAGGCTTCCAGCCTGCCACGTTCATTAGCAGCCTACCCTCCAGCCCGCCGCGCCAGCGCCGGCCACTCTATTATTTTTAGATTATAAATGATGTGGCCTCCAAATGGCGCGGTGCATGTTGATTCACCAACATGACCAAAGAATGAGCTCCGAAACCCCCGTAAAATATAAAACCTGCTTCTGGGAAAGCTGGGTGAGGACCGCATCACCATGACAGCTCCCATAGGCTTCATTAACACAATTTTTTTCCCGCTCCAAAATCCACAACCGCCCCATGTATGGAGACTCGTGCCACGGTTCATACAGAACAGATTTTTCCACGCGTGGTTTTCGAAAAAAATAATTGACATGTCAATTCTGCCGACGATCGCACGTGATTTGTCCCATTGACTGGAAGTTCTGCTGCAGAATATTGTGGCACCTTGTGAATGAGGATGTAGGGCATGAGAGCCAGCTTCCACCACAAATGTAAGGCTATGATGGCACAACTGGGTCTGCGTTGGAAAGTCGTTGGCTTGGTGCACCATTCCATCCAGGATTTTGGAATAGATCTGGACCAGATCTGAGCCTAAGGGCTCA
This sequence comes from Eleutherodactylus coqui, assembly GCF_035609145.1. Lineage (NCBI taxonomy): Eukaryota > Metazoa > Chordata > Amphibia > Anura > Eleutherodactylidae > Eleutherodactylus > Eleutherodactylus coqui. The sequence goes on along the minus strand of NC_089840.1, from coordinate 266,604,383 downwards.
TTCAGACTGGCAGATTTAGTTTCAGTCTGCAAATAGGTTGTGTATTGACAGACTGAGGGCTTATTCAGATTATTGTATATCGGTTGGGTTTTCACGCCCGACCAAAATATGCTGCCCCTCCTTGCAAGGGGAGGAGGCGGGATGGGACGGGAGCTAGTGCATTGAGCTTTCACCCCTCGCAACTGTTTGCAATGGAAGGGGCGGGACAGGGTGGAACTTAGCTCCACCCCCATCCCGCCCCTCCCATTGCAAACAGTGGCAGGGGGCAGGAGCTCAATGAACTAGCTCCCAGCCTGTCCTTCATCCTCCCCTCGCAGAGAGGGGTAGAGTATATCGGTTGGGCATAAAAACCCAACCGATATACGATCGTCCGAATAAGCCCTGAAACTATGCCCATTCAATGCGTATTTTGGTCTTTCTTGCAGATTTCTTTGCAATCGCAACTGTTGCGCATTCCTGCGTGCAACCCCCCCCCCCTTCTCTAAGATTGCTCATGACTAAGAACAGCCAGCCTATTTGAAGCACAGTGGTAAAGTCGAAGTTTTTATGCCTATAAAGCTGCTTTTAATCTGAAGAAATAAAGATGATTTTATCCATCCATGTCTAAGTGCCGCAACTATGTGTTAGCACATGCCTGAATGCTCCAGACCAGCAAACTGCCAAAACTTCTGCTTTTATAGTGGTGGTCACACTTGCTGATGATCAATTAATCAAGGGCATTTCATTATCAGCGCCTGGCTGCAACTTACACTCTTAATTCCCATTAAATCAGTAAGGGTGCACTTAATTTTTCACACACTGCTTCTTCAATTTGACCTAGTTTTTAGATCAGATTTATAAAAATGATGTCCTGATACGTAAAGTCATAGAATTCAAAGAGGGTGTACTTAGTTTTGCTCATGTATGTTCCCCAGCTCTTGGGCAGTGCTGTCTCAATACATATGATCCAGGCTCCTCTGCAACATATCATGTATTTGCAGTAGGGACTGCGACCGATATTCTCTGCCATCGATTGCAGGTTGCACTGCAGTGGATGGATGCATGGATAAGAGCTCATTCACATCAGTGTCGGGGTTTAGCTCATAACTTCCCGCACTGCAATCCGATAAAAACTATGAAAGGGTCCTTAATAGAGATGAGCGAGCGTACTCGGATAAGCACTACTCGCTCGAGTAATTGGCTTTATCCGAGTATCGCTGTGCTCGGGGCTAAAGATTCGGGTGCCGCTGCGGCTGACAGGTGAGTCGCAGCGGGGAGCAGGGGAGAGAGGGCGGGAGAGAAGGAGAGAAAGATCTTACCTCCGTTCCTCCCCGCTCTCCCCTGCAGCTCCCCGCTCCGTGCCGGCACCCGAATCTTTAGACCCGAGCACAGCGATACTCGGATGAAGCCAATTACTCGAGCGAGTAGTGCTTATCCGAGTACGCTCGCTCATCTCTAGTCCTTAACATGTCAATTCTGACAGCAACATTTAAAATCCCTATTGGCATTTGAGGTCACGAACAGCCCCCCACGATGAGATCGCAAGGTGCCGCTTGATTATCATGGCAGCCAGGGGCCTTCTGAAGGCATATATCTATATTACACTCAAGTTCGGCACTAACAACCAATCAAGTTGAATCAGGGAACCCAAACAACCAATGAGGTTGAATCAGACAAGCCAAACAACCAATCTGGTTGCTGGAATTGTGAATCAGAACCAATGAGGTTGCTGGAATTGCTCCATAGTGCCGAACTTGAGTGTAATATAGATATATGCCTTCTGAAGGCCCACAAGGCTGCTATGTATTTCTGCCTGTTAAGACAGGCCTGTGGCAGGAATTAATACAATGCGGGCAGAAATCTCATATACTGCAATAGTGCAGTATTGCAGTATATGCTATAAAAGATCAAATGATTGCACATCCAAGTCCCCTATGGAGGCCAAAAAAAAGTAAAATAAGTGACATTTTTTATTACTTATAGTAAATGTAAAAAAAAAAAAAAAAAAAATGTTTCCAGTATTTATAATAAAAAAAAATTTAAAATAAGCAAAAACACATTTGGTATTGATGCATCTGTAAAAATCTGATCTATCAACGTAATAGATGATTTATCCTGCATGGTGCATGTCATCAAAATAAAAATTCACAATAACAGAATTGAGCTTTTTTGGTCACCTCGTCTCTAAGAAAAAATTTTGTAAAAAAAAAGCTATTATAAAGTCATATATGCAGGTACTTCAAAAAGGTGCCAACAGAGAATACAGGACGTCCCATAAAAAGCGAGCCCTGGACAACCCCGTCAAAGGAAACATTAAAAAAACTTATGGCAGTCAGGAGATGGCGGCAGAAAAACATTTTTCAAAGTTTTTTTTTTCTTAAAAGTAGTTCAGCAAAAAAAAAATAAAAATATACATATATAAATTTGGTCGTGTTATGATCGTAGCGACCTACAGACTCAAGTTATCATGTCATTTTTGCGGGTCTGCAGTGTGTATGCTGTAAAGATAAGACCCTCCCCCTAAAGCTGTTGAAATTGCGGATCTATGAATAAAAGGTTCCAGCTCTTCAGGGGTTTTGGAATCAATAAAAACAATACGATCAAAGGATAAAATCAGTAACACTTATGTTTAGATGGGGGGTCCCAAAACAGTGGACCCCCCTAAAATCCAGGTGTGGAATGAAGTCCGAAGCCATTATTCTTGGCTATTTTTGATGGATAAGTAAATACGGAACATCAAATGGGTTACAACGCGTTTTGGAGCTTCTACCTCCTTTATTAAGCATAGCTGAGCAGGGAGTAAAGACCTTGTATTTAGAATATTCAGAAATATCCCCCCATCTACACAAGTGGCAGTAGGGGGGGTGGGGTGGGCGTGGTTACATTTACCCGCCAATCATTCGATTTGTCGATCATGCCCACAGTAATACTTATTTCCCGAAAATAAGACCCTGTCTTAATTTTTAACCCAAAGGAGGTGCAGGGTCTTATTTTTGAGGGATGTCTTATACCTACCTAGCAGGCGCCATCCCGGTCTCTTTTATTAATTGAATGGCTGTGATTGGTTCATCGAGCACTGCAGTGATTGGTTCTCAAGTGCCACGGCTCAGCCAATCAGAGCAATCGCTTACTAGAGGCAAGGTTTACAAGCCCTTCTTCTGTCGACGCTGAGAATTGAAAGGCAGCCTGCCAGAACTGTGGAGACCAGCGGGAGGAACCCGGACGGCGCCAGCTAGGTAAGTATTGCTTTTTTATATTTTAAGCCCCCCACAAAAAAATAGGGTAGGGCTTATTTTCAGGGAAACACGGTATAATACACTTCAAAGTTATATTAGTCAATAAAAGTTATAAATCACTTAAGCAGTTTTCAAAAAGTACAAAAAGAAGTTCATCTATGTACTAAAAATGAGAGTAAAATTAAAGGTCACATGACCAGGCGCCGCTGCGCCGACACGCCTCTATACTGATTAAAAGCGATAAAAATTGTGTTTAAGAAATATGGGTGAAAAAAAATATATAAAATACGTATAAAAATATTAATAGAATAAACAATGTAAAATAACACAATGTATGAAATATATAAAAATCACATATTTCCAAGACTCAGTACAAATCTGGCCTCCTCTGTCAGGCCCTCGGCGTCCCCGCATGTCAGATGCTTTCTAGCACCTCGCTTAGGCCGTTGGGTGGAAGTGTGTTTAACCGGAAGATCCAAAACACTCTTTTGTTCTCAGCCTGGAAAATTCCCCCCCGAGGGATCTCCTCGGCAGGAGCGCGGTCGCTGCTCGCTGAGCTCGCACAATCCGTTTTTCTCTGTCTGTGCAGCTGTGGATCCCAGCAGAGCAAAAAAATACACTTTTTGGTAACAAATATGCAGAATAAACGCAAAATCTACATACGGACATGTAAACGTACCGCGACTGTGCAGGCTTACCCTGCAGAAGTCTATGAAACCTTGGTGACAATTGCTGTGAGAGCGGTACGGGCGTCCAAAATTGGTCGTCACCCAGCCTTCCCAAATAATGATGTAACTAAAAAAAAAAGTCAATTGTTTAAAAGGGACACTGATGAAAACACATTGTTCCACCGGTGTGAGGGAGTCCTGAGTGAGATTTTTTATTTTCAGTTTCACGTCTGTCCCATAAAGGGGGTCGGACCCGATGACCTTGGAGGTCCCTTCCAACTCTACAATTCCATGATGTATCAGCACACCATTAGCTAGAGGCTGTACCATTTCTGCCTGCTTTAGGACAGTTTAATACTCATTACCTGTTATATTCACCTAAATCAGCTATAGTCCATAAGTATATAGTCAGGAGAATGAGCTGTGATCTCCTCTATTATAACTGTGTGACAGGAACTGTGTGAACATCATGACTAATGAGTCTGTGTCCCCCTCTAGGCAGTTTCTGTGGTAGGATTGCGCAATGGCATCACAAAGACTGAGGATCTGACTAGTTTCAGACAACATAACCCCAAGTAGGTCTGAGCTGGTCAAAACTGAGATCACATGACCATCTGAGGAAAAAGAGACCAAGAGTTTCAGATAAAAAGTAATAACTAACCAAGGTTTATATACGGGGGGATAGCTACAAAATAAATAGATAAAAATCCCCGGAGCAGCCCTTCAATAACAGAAGAAGCGGCTGGCGGATTAGTTGTATTTTGAGAAGAAGGTTGGGGGGGGGGGGGGCTTCTTAAAGTGGTAGTACATGGCACATACAGCAGAAATAATCACATGAGGAGCGTTCCTTCCTTGTAGAGGGTCTCATGTGATGCAGTGAGATAAAGCGATTGTTTTATGTGGAAGGGGGTTAACATTTGATGATAAATGTAAATCCGTGCGGCATCAGAGGTGGCTTGCTTCAAAGGATGGCGACCAGGCTCTCTCGGGGGAGCCGCGGCCCGCGTTCTGTTAGGTGGAGATAAGAGAGGAGCAGACACTGTGTTCTGCCTGTGGCTCTCCAGCCGCTGCGGCAGGTGAAGCACAAACAGCTACCAATAATCTAAACTACGAAGAGCTGAACACGTCGCGACAAGAACAATAGCGGAACCGCAGGTTGTCTACTGCTGGTCTACAAGAATGGGCATGAATGCACAAGACATCCGGAAGGAATCACTTTTTTCATGTTCTGCAGTTTTTAAAAATACTTTCTGTTTCAATTCTTCTTCACCCTTTCCAAGATCTCTGCTTGCTGTCAGTGATTAGAAACACTATTGCTTACACCCAGTGGCTAAAAACTCATCCTGAGCAAATTCTCACAGCTGAGGGTTTGTTATAATTGCATCCTGTCTGGACAGTTCTGCCCGGGCTCCAGCTTGATACATTTTTGCATGTGCTGATACATTGTAACAAACTGTAGGGATGCTTTGTTCTTGGTGATGTAGTTTCAGCAGCAGCTATTGCATGACACAAGTCATTAATGGTACATGTGTAGTCATGTTGCTTCTATTGGGACCTGTTTGTATATGTAGACAGTGAGCTCCCTCTAGTGGTGGCTGCGGGCATCCAGAATTATATCATGTAAGTCTATGGCCATGTGAAGGAAGGAGGGGATCTGAAAAATGGTAGCCCAACTGCTATAAAGCTAGAGGGGGAAATGTATTAAGATCAGCATTTCAAATGCCGGTCTAGGGGCTTATTCACATGAGCGCATTTGCACAGTGTATTGCTCATGCAAAATTAGTACGTGCAGTACGCAGTGAATAGAGCCTATTGATTGCAATAGTTCCATGCACATAAGTGTATTTTGCACGCACATTTCATTTATGCAAAAAACGCATATTCTATTTTCGTGCGTATCGCGCATGAACATAGCGCATATTAAACTAATGTAACTTAATTGCCCTTTGAAATCAATGGGAGCACGCTTGCATGTTTTTTTTGCACATGCAATTACGCACGACATGTAGAGATGAGCGAGCGTACTCGTTTAGGGCGTTTTTGCACTCGAGCAGCACTTTTTCCGAGTAACTGACTACTCGGACGAAAAGATTCGGGGGACGGCAAGGTGCAGCGGGGGTAGCAGTGGGGAACAGGGGGGAGCTCTCTCCCCCCCCCCCCACTCCCCTCTGCAACCCCCCGCTCACCCCCGGCGCCCCCCGAATCTTTTTGTCCGAGTAGTCAGTTACTCGGAAAAAGCGCTGCTCGAGTGCAAAAACGCCCTAAACGAGTAGATTCGCTCATCTCTAACGACATGCGCACACAAAAAATGCAGTAAAACTCCCAGGACCGCATGCAAACATGCAATGCTCATTGCACAAATATACAAGGAAATGCGCTTCCCTTACACTCGTGTGAAGTTGGCCTTAATATGATTTCCGCCGGCGCAGGATACAAGTAACATATAAATAGGCGCACGCCTCTTGGTCGCATCGCGGCTCCTCCGTCAGCAGACACAAGTCTACAGCAGCTAGGAGTTGGTGGAGATTTCTAGCAGTGTTGTACTCAGCTGCTCCTGACTATGCTGTTCCTGTTGGTCGGAACGATTCCTGACATCCTCCTCCGACCCCTTTCAGTGAGTTGTTTCCATCCACAGGATCCCTTTTCACTGGATGTTTTCCCCGATCACACCATTCTCCGTATACCCTCCACACCACTTTGAGTAAACCCCACGTAGTTGGCAGTGACATCCCGACCCCGGCTAGTCTAGCCCCGATGACCGGCCTCGTTGGAAGTCACTCAGATCGCTGGATTTTCCCATCTAATGTGGATTCACACTGAAACAGATCGACGGAAAACTTGTCACAGGATTTTATTCTGCACTTGAGGATCACAGGGGAAATTTCCATCCAGGGCAGCGCTAATCATGAAAGGGCCAAGGACTCCAATAAAGGGGCCGCTCAGTGTAGATTGGAAGCTCTTGGGGTCAGCGCTGAGCAATAAAATGTGGATATTTGGCCGACTGTAAAACCGACTCAGAGGGAAAATTCTAAAAAGGTCAATTCTGTTAATAATAACAACACTTCCTCGCGCTCGCTCTGGTTATTACTCTTCGGGGACGGCGAGCGCTTCCTCGCTTCTGACAATTAGATGGATGAGAACAGTTTCTGTTGTTCTATTGCATTTTTAATAAGAACTTCTCGCCGTTTTCGCTTTTTCTTTTTCCAAATCGGGAAGACAGAATACACAAATCTCACCAGCGAGGGTCCAGAGAAACGCATCAGAGGGGCCCGAGCGCCAGACGAGTCCCAGACCCCCCTACTAGAACAAGATTTACAAGCACGAGGTGCGGCGGCGCACAGGAGGGGTATAATGCTGCTCTTTACCCTTTCACTGCTGGAAAAACCTGCACACTTTTGAGAAAAACACAAAACCTGATCGATTGACACACCGGGCCAATCCTGAGAACGCCCCCCGGCTCAGAGTAGTAATAGTCATTGGCACATTGGTACAAAATACATGTGAGAATCAGTGCCAAGTCTCCCAATAAGTCGTGCTGTCGATTATTTCATACATGATTTGCATAGCTTTTTCCCAGGGAGCATTGCGTGGCCAATAAAACTCCCAACAGTCGTGCTGCTCTCCCCAAGGAGAAACATTACAAAATACTAAAAATTCACGTTGTTGCCAAAATGCTTATTCGCATAAACACATTTGTGTTGCGTAATATCTGCGCAAAATTTGTGTGCGGTGAATAGAAGCCATTGATGGATATTGTGCAGGAAAACCCCAAAAACTAATTAAACTTAATTGGCCAGCTTGGGAGGTTTTCTGCACGTGCAAATACACAGGGCAAGCGTGTGCAAAAAAAAAGTAAATTATGCACAAACACATTGTAACGTCAATAGCGCAAATCCACTAGTAAATACACTTGGGTTTCCTATAGATGGGCAAACGTGATATTGTGATCGCCAACATGCGTTTTCACGGCGATGCAAGGTGGTTTTGGGGCAAAAACACGTGCCATCACTTCTGTGAAGTATCGATCCTCCGCTGCAGCGTTCAGCAACGTTAGAGAATCAGCAAGTGTTTGCCATTGTGTTCAATGGGAGACCTTGCACCACACTTGCGTGCACGCCGCCGCGCGGTGGGTTTTTACAGTCCCATTGAAAACAATGGGCGATGCAATGCGAGGAACACGAAATGATAGGACATTTAGTAATGTTTTATCACACGGGTATAGGACTCCATTCAAAAGGATATTCGTGAGAGATTTGTGCGCCTCACAACACGAGTTTCTCGGCCGGGTGAAGTTGGCCTAAAGGTTGGACCATGGACGCAGCGCACCGCCCCAAAATAAGAGATTTTAACACATATTATCAACAGAACCGAAGAGCAAAAAACAGAAACTGGTCAACGTCCGAGTCAGGGTCAGTAAGGCACCGGTGACAGGAATATCAGCGTGAGAAAATTGCATCTGTGTTCCCTGGCTGCATAAAAAAGAAAATACATCACCGAACAGGCGCTGTCTGCTCCGCCGCGCTTCTTCTGCGCATCTCCGGAACACTTGCTTGTGGTTTTCAGTCAGAGGTCCAAAAACTCCACCTCCAAGAAGAGCTTGCTCTGGTTGGTTCTCGAGTGCTGCAGCTCAGCCAATCACCACAGCGCTCGATGAACCAATCACAGTCATGCAATGCGATGCGTGTGATTGGTTCTCGAGTGCACTCGATGAACCAATCAGAACCAGCGCTTCCTGGAGGCAGGGTTTTTGAAGCCCTGACCAGGAAGCGCTGGGGACCTGCGAGAAGTGCAGTGGAGCAGACAGTGCCCGTTAGGTAATGCAGATGGGGTTTATTTTAGGGCTCAAACAGTAGGATTTCCTACTGCAAATGTTGCATTGCACCGCATGAAAACCGTGTTTTCGTGCGTTGCAACACATAGGGAAAGACTCCATAGGGAAGCATGAGCTACAAAACATTGCAAATCGCAGCTGTATAGAGCATGCCATGATTTTGTATTCTCGTAATGTAGCAGCCTACAAAACAGCGCTAATGTGAAGGAACCCATTATGCTTCAGATACATGCGATTTGCGGCACTGCCACATCCCGAAAAAATTACGCACTTTTGTCGCCCGTGTGAAACCAGCCTAAATGTCCCAATACAATGTAGGGGTGATTACATGTGCAACAACTAAAATCTTCACCCCATTAACCCTTAATGACATGGCCTATTTTGGGCTTAAAGGGGTTGTCTCGCGCCGAAACGGTTTTTTTTTTTTTCCATAGGCCCCCCCGTTCGGCGCAGGACAACCCCAATGGATGTGTTAAAAAAAAAAAAAATGTATTACTTACCCGAATCCCCGCTCTGCGACGTCTTCCTTCTTCCTTCTTCACCAAGATGGCCGCTGGGATCTTCACCCACGATGCACCGCGGGTCTTCTCCCATGGTGCACCGTGGGCTCTGTGCGGTCCATTGCCGATTCCAGCCTCCCGATTGGCTGGAATCGGCACACGTGACGGGGCGGAGCTACGATGACCAGCTCTCTGGCACGAGCGGCCCCATTCACCAGGAAGAAGACCGCACAGCGCAAGCGCGTCTAAAAAAGCAAGAAGACATCAGAATTAGACGGATCCATGGCGACGGGGACGCTAGCAACGGAGCAGGTAAGTGAATAACTTCTGTATGGCTCATAATTAATGCACGATGTACATTACAAAGTGCATTAATATGGCCATACAGAAGTGCTTACCCCCACTTGCTGCCGCGAGACAACCCCTTTAAGGACGTAACAATTTTTGGCAGATTTTCATTTCCATTTTTCAGAAGTCATAACTTTTTTATGTTTCCGTCAATGCGGTCATATAAGGGCTTGTTTTTTGTGTGGCAGACTGTAGTTTTTCCTGGTGCCATTTTTGACTATATTGTAAAACTTTTATACATTTTTTTATGATAGTAGGGAGAGAAAACGCATCAATTCTTTTTGTTTTGTTACAGCGTTAATCATGCAGCATAAATGATACAACACATTTTTTCCGCGGTTCGCTACGATTACGATACCAAAATTCATAGATTTTTTTTTTTAGGCTTTTCCGCAATAAAACCGCCTTTTCCTATATTGCTGCATTGAAAGTCCTATAACTTTTTTATTTTTCCATGGACGGAGCTCTATGAGGGCTTGTGTTTTGCGAGACGAGCAATAGTTTTTGTTGGTACCATTTTGAGAAACATACAGCTTTTGAAATCGCTTTTATTGCATTTTTTGGGAGGCAAAATGCTAAAAATTGCCATTTTGCCTCAGTTTTTTTTAACGCTTTTTGCAGTGCTGGATAAAAAGCGTGTTCAACTTATCGAACGCGGTGTTATGAACACAACAATACCAAATATGTTGTGTTTTAATTTAAATAAATATATATTTTATTCTAATATGAGAAAAAGCACAAAAAGGGGTTTTTTTAACTTTTTTTTTTTTTACATTTTTCTTTCTTGTACATAATTTTTATCTTTTTTTTTTTTTTTTTTTTACACTTTTTATGTCCCTGTAGGGGATTTGAACAATAACAACTATAATCGCTATGATAAAGCATTGCAGGAGTTCTGTCCTGTAATGCCTTACCGCTTGTATTAGTGATCACTGGCGTCCTGTTGCCAGGGTAACCCGTCGGGCTCTCTGCGATTATATCGCGAGAGTCTGATGACATCACAGAGGGTGCGCTCTCTAGATCGCGGCAGGGAAGGGGTTAACAGCAGGGGTCACGCCTCCAATGCACCCCAGCTGTTGCAGGGGGAGCCTGGCAATCAGTGATAGCCAGCTCCTGCTGCCAGATAGAGCGAGATCTCTTATGATCTTGCGCTATTCCCAGGGCGTATCTCCCCCCCTATCATTGTGATACATCAGAAGGCACATGGGAAGGCTGATAGTAATGGGTGATAATGAAGACCGGTTCTGTATATCTCCCTTGGGAGTCCTTGGAGGCAGTAGAGATGGGACTGTAGCAAGCTCTGACATTTCTTCTGCTCCTCCTCCCCGACACAGAACACAAATTTTCCATGCTGCGCCCTGACTGTTAGGCCTCGTTCACACGGGCGACAAAACTGCATTGCTACCAGTCGCATGATTTCCTTCACACAAGCGATGTTTTGTAGCATGCGACATCCCGACACAAAAGCCTCGTAGGTTCGCGATGTGCCCGCGACTCGTGAGGCTTTGTAGCCCAAGTTTCCCTATGGAGCCTTCCTCTCTGTTGGATCAGATCGCATGAAAACACGATTTTCGTGCGGTTCGATGCAATTATGACAGTAGGAAATCTTTCAATCAAAGCCACAACCTACTAAGCCCTGGCCGCAGGGAAGAATGAAAAAAAGACATCACTTTAGAAGCGCTCTCAGCCCGGCCGCATCTTCTCCCCAGCACTATTTTCCTACATGTCTTCTGTCCGGGGATTTAAAAATCCCGCCTCCTAAAAGCACTGCCTCCAATTGACTGACACTTAGCCAATCATAGCCATTCATCTAGAGCTGGCTCTGATTGGTTAAGCCTTAGCCAATCACAGCCAGCACTTCCAGGTGGTGATAAACAGTGCTGGGGATCAGGGAGAAGATGCAGCGGAGCCCCGGACAGCGCTTCTAAGGTGATGTATTTTTTTTTTCCTTAAATCTCTGCAGCTAGGGTTTAGTGTTAGGGTAGGGCTTATATTTCAAGCTGCCAAGAGATATCCCTGCGATGTCGTGTGGCCCGTGTGAACGAGGCCTTACACCTAGATCTTTACTCCTGGTACTATGTCAAAGCTGAGCTTTAACCCCTTAGTGACATTGCCCATTTTGGACCTAAAGCTGCAACGCTTTGGGGACTTTCATCTCCAATTTTCAAAAGCCATAGCTTTACTTTCATGTAGTCCTCACCTTCTCCGCACAAGTGGTCTGCCAGGCGTATCCAGCGGGAACTGTTGACAGGGTACAGCAGCGGAACAGAAGAGAAGGCGACTAGAAGACTTACATGGCTGGACTGAGCCGGTCAGCAACTTTAAACCCATACGTTTAGCTTATAGGGCTGACAGCAACTGCCAGACTCCCTTTAAAAAGCGATCTTGCAGGGACCCCCATTAACCCTTTCCAATCCAATTTCCCTGCTACCCGCACACTCCCGAGCTCTTCTTTATTTTGGGTGGGAAGCGCATTGTGGATTCCTTGGAATTACTTTAAAGAAACCACATAAAAATGACTGATTTAATTGCCAATTTTTTGAAAATTAACCCTTTACAATCCAGTGTCAGACCTCATCCAACATTAAGATTGCCCTGCATAGCTCCGATGTCAGACGAGGGCCGGAACGTTTCAAACCGGATGCGGGACAGAGCTCCGATGTAGCATAAATATGCTAAAAAAAAAAAAAAAAAAAAAAAAAAAAAAATCACAGAAAGGGCGATATCAAACAGACAAGAAAACATAAATAACTAAATGAGAGCGGCCATATACTCCCCAATACAGGAGGGCAGGCATGGACAAAACCTATACCCCAACATACAGACGGCCAGAACGCTAAATGGAGGAGCAAGTAACACATGTGAGGATACCAATGAGCAGCGAAGCGATGGATGTGATTGGTTCATTGAGCGCTACATTGATTGATTGATTGAGCAGCACCTGAAGAACCAATGCGATGGCTGCGATTGGTTCTTCAGGTGCTGCTCAGCCAATCAATGTAGCGCTCGAAACAATCACAGCCATCGTGTTGTGATGGGATTTATGAATTGGCTGAGCCGCGGCAGATATCAGACATAATGCGGGATTTATGCCGCTGCTCAGCCAATTCATAAATTCCACCTCGATAATGCGATGGCTGTGATTGGTTCATCGCGCATTGCATTGATTGGCTGAACAGTGCCCGAAGAACCAATCGCAGCCATCTCTTAGTGGATGCAGGATTTATGAATCAAGTAAGCAGGAACTGGTCTTGTATGGACTAAGAACCGCGCTGGAGCTGTGGAGAGCAGCAGGAGGGACCTGGACCGAGCCGGCTAAGTAACGTATTTTTTTTTTTTATGTAATGCAGCTAGGGCTTATTTTCAGGGAAACATGGTATTAGTGATGCCATATTTAAATCCAGCAGACTGCCCTGCACCTCATAGGTAAACCACACTGTCTCCTTAGCCTTCCCCAGTGTTCAAAGCCACACTGCATGTTACTCATACATACAAGGAAAGATTGCTCACGTATTTTGGCCAAAATATCAGCTAATACCTCGCATCTATCAAAGCTTATCAGTAACAAGCAGTGCAGTCCAGACAAACTCCTGTTGTGTATCAAAGGTCCCCTGACGTGTCTTCTGACATTTGGCTGTCCATGGTTCTCCCAGTGTCAGTGTACTCGATACAGTGGTTTGGGCAGAGCCAAAAATTGCGACAGTTTCAGGAATACTGGCACCACGGCGCTGGGCACCAGCAATCTGCCTGCGACCAAAGTTCAGCACATTAGCCGAGAGCAGATTGAGACACGACCATCACGTCATCCCACACAGCTGTTCCTAATGCTAATGCTGCCCATTGTTCAGTGGAGGCTGACAGGGCCACCACATGTTATGCAGTACCATTAAAGCCTATAATCAACACTTTATCTGGTGGAGCTAAACCCTAAATGGTCATATTACTTCATAGTACCCCTTAGTCTAGTAACAGCAGGGTGCTTAAAGGGGTTGTCCCACTTCTAGCTGCATCGCTGCAGGAAGCAGACAGCTCCATACATTGTGCAGTGGCCCAGGTTGGTACTGCAGGCCGAGTCCTATTAAAGTAAATGTGACTCGGCCTACAGCACCTATCCGGGCCACTTGGCAATGTACGGAGCTGTCAGCTTCCTGCAGCAAAATAGCTAGAAGTGTGACAACCCCTTTAAGTTATACCCTCCCCCTCCTGTTCTAACCTGGCTCAGTAGGTCATTTTAAACACCAGGGGGCCTATTCACAGACTGGTGTTTCATAAAATTAGTGCTGAATTAAGGTGCAAGCCTCCTAATGAATTTGTTGCATCTTCAGGGCGCCTTTGTGCCATTGTAGTGGAAACCCAATATATCTATATTTTGGGCCTATACTGTGGACCTTTGTAGTGGACAATGAACCTGTTTTTATTCTGTATACTAAATGCCAGTACTTTTCCATTACTGTTACAAATATAGATATGCCTTCTTTCATGTATCCAATGTATCTACTTCCTTTAATGAAACTTCTGTTCTCAAAACGCTGACAAGATAATATATATAGTATAAACACGGTATATTTTCCCCATCTGTTGTGTAAATTTAGAAGAAGTAAAGTCAGGCATAGATAACCGCAGTCTGAAACAGCTACCGCAATAATAACCCAAGCAGGTTTACTGGAAACGTATGCAAATAACACGGGAAATTTATGCAATTAATAGTTCAAGATGTAACATCCAATCATATCGAAGGAACCACACGTGGGTCCAAGACAACCCACTCATCTCATCCACCACCTGATGGCCAATCACAGATGACCGGAGGATGGAAGAATTGCAAGATGCTTATCCAATACGTTGTATCTATGTAATCTTTGACCTGCCCACATGGGCAGATATGTTAAACTCTTTAAAAGAGGCTGCGCGCCCAACAATAAAGTAGAATTGAGGAAGCTTATACATGCTGAACCTGTGTCAGTGTGAAAACTTCTTATGCGCATTATCAATTCAGAATTAATATGGAAAGGGTGTAAACATTCCTAATTGAGTAAGTCGTTGGATGCAAAAGGAAACCCACGACAGTTGGCGACCCAGATGGGACGTGATCGATAGGCTCCAAAGAGCTTGGACAAAAGGTACGGACATAGGCAACCTTGGACTTGGCGGGCCCAACAAATCATCAGAACACGGTAAGATAAATTAATTATCTATACCTGTGTGGCTGACTCCAAGTTCGCCTATGTGCCGTGTCAAGGCCGATCGATTTGGATCTGCACGACAGGTATTTTTAAATCTCGATCACGCGATAAGAACCTGTCATAAGATATAAAAGGAATGTTTGCATGCCTGTTGTCTTGAGAGTACTGGTCGATTGGCGAGGTCAGTAAGTTGCCCTAAGGGAAAGGAAGACCCTGGACAGGCGTCCCTGCTCGGGTCAGGTTTGGTGACGAAAACCTAAGAGTCAGGGACCTGTCAGGGGAGTTTGACCAGGTGTTCCTGCTCGGGTCTGGTTTGGTTACAAAACCTAAGAGTCAGGGAACTGTAAAACATCTGGACAGGTACCGCTGCTTCGGTAAAGTCAGGTAAGAGACCTAAGAGAGAGGGAACTGCCAGACAGCATCCTGAGGGGCAGTGAGACTAAGCCAGCCGTACTGGTGCTCTGTCTATTTGTGTGTGTACACCCATGCCTTGCCCGAATTGCCAAAAAGGATGGTTATTGACGATAAGTACCCTCGGATGGGAGATCTGTAGTCAGAATAATCCCTACCCCACCCACCGGTGTGGTTATGGTCCACTGCTTGAGGGTAGCAATCCACAAATATTTGTTTATCGTTTGAATGTCCACGAGTGGATTCCATGGTCTGAGGGTAGATTAATAAACTGTGTAGCCACAGAAATGCTAGAGACTCTAGGGCGGGACATACTGTGTCCGGCGTCTGAGGAGACTTCTATAATCATGAATCTGGTTGCCATGACTGAGATTGAGAGGCAGCAAACTTTGTACCAAGGCCAATTCTTACCCCCTCCAGAAAAAGTGTGGAAGGGGTGGAGAGTCAAGTTATCATTGATTAATCAAGCAATCTTTCTATGTGCTCAAAACGTCCTACCTGTCCTTTATATAAAGTTAGTGTGCTTGTCTGTTGTGTAGAGCTAATCCTGCTGAGTTGTTTATATAGAAATAGTCTGTTTGTCTATCATATAGAATTAGTATCCGTCCTGCTCAACTGTAAGAAGGGATTGTCGGCAGTGAGAACGCATTGGCTGGGTTATAGCCAAGATTAATGCACCGTACACAGCGGCGCTGTGAGTTTGGACTTTATAGGTTAGATGTTCATGATTGGATCCTTTCTAATAAAGGCGGACTGCTAAACTGTGAATTGTTGAAAGTTGAAAGTATAGGCTTGTGCCCGTAAGTGAATGTATAAAAAGGGTTAACTGAATTTGTTTAGTGAGAAAAAAGGCTGCTTACTTCATTTAAAAAGAGGAAGTGCTGTAACACTGAATAGAAGCGAAAGCAAATTCATGTGCTGTGACAAATAAACTACTGTTCGTATGTCTTGTTATGTAATCTAATCTTTGTTATACGTCCGTCATACAAATGTAAAAAGTTATATGCCACTCACATCCTGAGGGGGCTCTTAAGAATACAAAGTTACAAACAGTTGTGACCGTAAAGTTACAACCAAGTAGTTATACATTAGACATTAGAATTTTCCCTGAATGTCAGTCAGAGAAAGAGAAGGCGGGCTAGTATGGCGTCAATACCAACACATGCCAAAGACACCAGCGTTCAATATAACAGTTCAGTAAATAAGGAAATAGAATAATATCTCAGTCACTCAGCAACCTGGGACAAAACTGTTGTAAAAGTAAAATTAGACACATTCTACCTTATAATCCTGTATCTGTGCCTTTCCATTCTGTGTTAGAGAAGGGAAGTTAAAAGGGAGGAGCTGTCACGGGAGGGAGAGATTCAAAAAAGAGGAAGTTACTGGTGCTGCAGTCCCAGGGAAGTTAAATTTAAATAGTTTAAACTAGTTTAAATAGTTAAATTTAATAGACGTTAAAATAAATTACAGGGAGTAGGTGTAAAAGATGTATGTTAAGCAGAGAAGCTGAAGAATGGGAAACAAGCAGGTAACGATAAGGCCAGGTATCAACAGGAGGAACGGGGCAGATTGACCCGTAATTTGTAAAATGTAAATTGTGTGATGCATAAGACTTTATCTTTATTTGGTTGTGATGTGTATCCGAGGACTGCAACTGTTGAATGAGAAAATGAGGAAGTAGGTATACAGTCACACTCAGAGGGGTGGAGCTAGATGACACAAGTATATGTAATGGGACATCCCTTGTATAAGGGAGGGGGGTAAGAATCATAGATAGCCAGGAAGAAAAAGTTTTGTTTGTTTCCTCCTGTCTCAAACTCAGCTTTTCACGGTTCCTGACACCCACAAGACAGGCATAGGGAAATTGAATATACCCACCATGAAAATATATACGAGACTCAGATACACACCCCTGGGTCAAACAGTATCCCCCTAGTTTAAAAAACACAGCACATGTTAGGTGCTGTGTGCTAATGCTTTGGAAAAACTGCTGACCAACCACAATTTCACTGTTAATTTCCCTTGCAGAAAATGGCTGTAAGGCCTGGAGGCCTCCAAGACTAACCAAGTTCTGCAAGAAAGGTTGTTCTCCTGGCCAGGCCATACCTGTACCTACACCCGTTGCCAAATTCCACACCTTTCTGGGCCTTGTTTCATACTGCCGCCCATACGACAGTATTGACACAAAAGCACGGAGGACAACCACGGCCACTGGGATACTACTCCATGAGGTTGGATCCAGTGACTAGAGGAGCTCCCTCATGTGTTTGTGCAGTGGCAGCAGTACAGGCAATGGCTGATAAATCTTCTGAGTTGGTATTGGACTACCCCCTAGTGGTCCACACCCCAAATGACATCCAGAACATACTCATGCAAGTGCAACCCAAGCACTTATCTCTGGCCTATTAGATCCGGCTACAATGTGCTCTTTCCATGCCTCCCCCAATATTTCTTTCCGATGTTGTACTACCTTGAACCCGGCTACTCTTCTTTTAAATCAGGTATTCCGGTTCAAACGGGGGAGGGGAGGCATAGGTGATCTGAGTATGGCAGATCAGCTATTTTTTAAAAATTCTGTGCAACAAGATTCTGACAAAAACTGTTATTATAATCTACTGTTAATGATGCATATTTTGAGTTTTCTTTTGTAGATGGTGCCAGAGTGAGGATTGATGACTCCGAACCAGATATGCAGAAGTCACACAACAAGATGTCCTAAACGCAGAAGCTCTGCCTCCGCATGTCTCAGTGCAAGAAGCGGAACCGAAGGCCCTCACTGAGGCGTGTAGAGTGGTAGAAGGTAAGACGGCAACTCTTTACACTGACTCCTGGTATGCATTTGGCATAGCTCATGATTATGGCCCAATATGGAAGGCCAGACAGCTTGTTATCGCAGTAGGACAGCCAATTAAGAATGGTGCAGCGGTGCAGAGTCTCATGGAAACCCTACTACTACTACCTGGCAATGGAGAATTCACACCGATTTCTACAATGGAGAAGCGAAAGACGACACCCTCGCCGACAGCACAGTAAAGGCAGCGGCCCTCAAGCCGTGGAAGAAAGAAGAAAAGATACTGACAGCATGAGTCAGTGATAAAAACTTTGGACATTGATATGCTAAGACTTTACAGTTACAAGCCAACGAGGAAGGATAGCAAAATGGGCTAAAAGATGGGAGCAACAGAACTGGACGGCGTATGGTGAACAATCAACAGAACTTGCCTACAGAGGTCCCTGTCCCCATGATGGCCCAACTGGTACACAGATTCAAAAGCAGCAATGATGTCGTCACTGAACAAGAATGGGTGACACCTGGGTTCTCTGTAGCTGCTGTATCATTTATCCAGTTAGCATGATCTTTGCCATATGCGAGTCCGGACAGAAGTAAGGTGGCCATATAACACTTGTCTGGACCACTCTACCCATTTCAGAGATTGTCAATTTGACCACATTCAGCTCACATCTGTTGGGGAGTATGAATATGTGCTTGTTGTTGCTTGAGTCTTTTTCAGGTTGGAGGCCCACCCTGATACTAAGGTAAATGAGCAGGTAACCACACAGAAGCTCATGAATGAGGTAATCTGCAGATACAGGGTACTGGAAGTGAATGAGGTAAACGAAGGTACACACTTCATAGGTGAAATAATGTGACATCATGTCTGGAAGGTAATTGGACAGGGGAGTGTGCCTTAGTAAAGCCCTTATGCTCCTCCACATGCTGTCAGACAGCATTGAGGATAATGAGGTTACCCCCAATAGTTACTCTATCTTGATCCAACTCTGCTGTGTTCTGTAGTTATCCTGTCATGTTGGTCTATCCTTGTTTTCTGCATAGGTACGGCAGTTCCTTCCAGTCTTGTCACTAGGTAGTGTAGGGTCAGGGTGAGGCTGCCTGGACGTGTTCACCATTAGGACTATCTCCAGGAGGGACATTGGTGTGGGTGAAGATCAGGGAGTCCCATGCCGTGCATACCTGTGCACACTACTAGTATTGTAACAGTACACTAGAGTGAGAAGAGAGGCTCCTGGTGGTAGGTTTGACCTACACGTGTACATTGACATCATAGGACAGCCAAGGGAGGTACCTGACGAGTTTTAAAACTTAAAGACCTCGTTAAAGCTAGATTCGAGTCCATTTTTCTGATCATTATGGTAAATAAAATGTTGACTGGATTAATTAATGTTTATTATAATTAGCAGCGGTTTATAAATTATACTAGAGACGCCTTATAGGGACTAGTCGACCAATAGGACCTACCTCGACTATGACTTTTCAAAATAGAATGGCACTAGGTACGATTTTAGCCAAAAAGGGGAGTGTCTGTAAGATGATAGGGGAGACTTGTACCTACATCCCAGACAACACGTGACCCGCAGGTAAAGACGCAGTTGCCATTAAAAAGCTGACCGCACTAACTAAAAAGAGCTAACCTTAGTCTGTTTCCTCAGTTAGGTACATACCTAACAGCAGAATAGAAAAAAATAAGTCTTAAAACATTGTGTATTTAGAACACTGTGATAGGTTTTTCGCTAAGATTTTGCTTTATTTTATCTGCAGTGCACTCCGCTCATGCCACGCAACATGCCGGTGTTACAACACCCCTGGTCCTGTTACCTTGCCGCCTCTGGAAAAGGGAAGTGGGAATAATCACCTTGTAGCTCTTTCCTTACAGACTGATAGATATGATCATGCACTTACTAATGAGACAGGGGTTCAGTCATGTTCATCAGTCATTAGATAGTCCTAATTTTGCACTCTTTGTCGATGAATCGAGGTAGCATCAAGAAGGCGGGTTCTACACAAGTTATGCAGTGTTTACCTGAACTAGTAAAAGCCGCACCTCTCCTAACCTAATGCCTCAAGATCTCAGGTGATAGCCTAGACCTCCACATGTACCAAAGACCCGAGTGCCATGAACCCACACCTAGGTATCGGAAGGGCATTTACAGCCTAGGCGACAGTTGTGAAAGACCGCCACTCTACTGAGTTTTCAAAACATTCTACACTAGAGTTTACTCTGATAAAGAAGTTATTAATTATATTTGTCACCTTTATAGTCATCCTAATTTCTGTTTGTTGTTGGATACGGTGTATTCCGACCCTGATCTGCCCGACTGCCTGGTCCACCTGTCTCACTGTGATGTCCAACAAAAAGCCCACTGTCAGCGCAAACGTCGTCATCATGGATCCAGAATATGATGATGTCGAACCATCCTATACCCCCATAGCAGTGATAGCCCCAGCCTACAACACAATGCAAGTCTAGGGTCAGCGGTGGGGGATTGGTCTAGGGTCAGCGGTGGGGGATTGGGGTGGGACGGAGTAGGTTGAGTTTAGTGAAACAGATTTCAAGGGGGGTCTGTAGTGGAAACCCAATATATCTATATTCTGGACTGTGGACCTTTGTAGTGGACAATGAACCTGTTTTTATTCTGTATACTAAATGCCAGTACTTTTCCATTACTGTTACAAATATAGATATGCCTTCTTTCATGTATCCAATGTATCTACTTCCTTTAATGAAACTTCTGTTCTCAAAACGCTGACAAGATAATATATATAGTATAAACACGGTATATTTTCCCCATCTGTTGTGTAAATTTAGAAGAAGTAAAGTCAGGCATAGATAACCGCAGTCTGAAACAGCTACCGCAATAATAACCCAAGCAGTTTTACTGGAAACTTATGCAAATAACACGGGAAATTTATGCAATAGTTCAAGATGTAACATCCAATCATATTGAAGGAACCACACGTGGGTCCAAGACAACCCACTCATCTCATCCACCACCTGATGGCCAATCACAGATGACCGGAGGATGGAAGAATTGCAAGATGCTTATCCAATAATTAAACAATACGTTGTATCTATGTAATCTTTGACCTGCCCAGATGGGCAGATATGTTAAACTCTTTAAAAGAGGTTGCGCGCCCAACAATAAAGTAGAATTGAGGAAGCTTATACATGCTGAACCTGTGTCAGTGTGAAAACTTCTTATGCGCATAGTCAATTCAGAATTAATCTGGAAGGGTGTAAACATTCCTAATTCGTTGGATGCAAAAGGAAATCCACGACACCATATCTGAAGTCTATGCCAGCTGTGAGTTGCCACAGGTTTCAGACACAATATATGCAGCCAATGAGAGGTGGTGTGTGGGACACACCCACTAAAGCTAAGCCCCGCCCACTTCTGAAAAACTGCAAACGCTGATAAAGTTGCAATCTTGGAACTTGCACCAGAATAATTGTATTAAGTGACATATTGTGCCCCCATACCTACCGATGCAACTATTGTTACCCTTATACATGCACATACAAACTCAAGCATCATTGCAAATCTCTCGTTTTGTGTATGCAGCACCTGTGCAGTTCTGTGTGTTGCCATGGTCACAGCCTATAAACATTGCATGTATATTCATCTGCTCTCCCTACTAACCTACAGACTGTACTGTCCATCAGCGGGCGCACTAGTGACATTGACCCTTTAGTAACGTGGACCGCGAGCGCGATTTTGGAAGGCGCTAAACTCCTTGCGGGTGAAGAGTCCGGATGCAGGAAGAGAAGACGTTCTCCTTTTATTAATACAGTTGTACATTTATTATTAAACATTGTGAAACAAACAAAAAAAAAAAAAAAAGAAATGTTATACTACAACCCCTATCAGGCAGAGCGAATTGGCCTTCATTGCACCCACCCGCAGTCAGTAACTCCGCAGAGCGTCTGCCCCGCCGTAAAGGAATGTTAATCCACCTATGAGAAGAATAATACAAGATGGCTGCTCCTTCATGTGGTAAAAGCTGGAGAGTGCCTCGTCCCCCCTCCCACCCCCACCCAGACGTAAAAGCGTTCGTCCTGCTCTCCCGTCTCTTCTATCACCATCACACTCTATATCAGCGACGTGCAAGCTGAGGCTCCGCGGTAGCGGTGAGACTACAACCCCCAGCATACACCGACGGGTCACATGCTGGGAGTTGTAGCTTCACCATCATTGGAAGAGCTCTTACCTTACAGGTCTATAATGAAAAAAACCTACATCTAGAGAACTTAAATATTAACGCCACCCCGTCCCCGCCCCTAGCAATTCACAGGCCCCGCCTCCCTCTACACAACCCCCATGTAACGAGACTCCATCTACCCCTGCTTATGACCCTAACTGAAGAATTCACCCTCTCCCGAATGTAGCTCCCGGTTGTGGGGAACGTATTACAGAATTTCCAATGGGGGTGGGGGAGGAATAAAAGTGCAGATGTGAGGACAAAAATAAAAACTAGGGAGAGGGGGAGGGGACAGAGGTATCAGGAGATGATGCAGCGGTGAGCGGAGGGAGTGGTCCCTTTGGGAATATTCGGAATCTTGTCTCATCCGTGCAGACGTTCCCTGTAAAGACAGACATTTTTTAGTTTTCACTCCTCATCATCCCGACATTCAGAAAAATTTTTTCGGGATCTAGCTGTAAGCTGGTAACAAAGTGTTTCATTTCCCTGCAGCACCCCCGCAGGCGATATTAAGCATTACATGGTGCCCCACTGAAATCAAATGTACAAGTAGGGTCGTGATAGGTCTTTAGAAGTCCTGGCAGGCCTTGAAGGAAGTCTGACAGCAGCTGCCAGGGCAAGGAGGGATTCGCACCCTCCAGGGCAAACAAGGGACTGGACAGGATGCCTACCCTCTGCGGAGGACTGAACTGGATCCCACCCACCTTTCAGAGGCAAACAAGGAATTTCAGGGGATCGCATCCTCAGGGCAAAATGGGTGAAACTAAAAATGATTCCCCCTCTTTCCCTGCAGGGAAGGAGGAGGGGGGTGGGGAGGCTCCAGTTTAGTCTCAGGCAGGCGAGCTAATAGGATCCCCCCACTATCAGAGACTGAACGGAATCTTCCCCCTACACCTGCGGGAGACTGAATAAGATCCCACCCTCCAGCGACAAAGTGCTAACCTTATGCAGCAGAAATCTGAATGCAGCTCTCGGAGTAACTGGAGTAAGAAAAATGTACATTCATCAGTATTTGCACAGCTGCTCAGCATTGTGTATAGCGTATACTGCAGAGACCTGGGGGATATATATACACTCCTGGGACCTATGACATTAGTAGAAAGCTCCTCTCTGCACGCACCATGCCACACTGATTACAGTGACGACCATGAAGTCTCCAGGGCACCCCCAGGACAGCAGCAGAGTACGACAGACACGAAATACGGACGTCACAAAAGGACCTAGAAACAATCCAAGAGGATGGATATCCGCCCGGCCCCTATATACCAGGGAGATACCGGACAGCTACCGATGGCGTGCGTCACCAGCAGTACTAAAGCAGCGCCGTCTTTCTTCGAAACGCATTTTTTAGCTGCCATTATCATTAAAACTTGAAAACCCCTAATGAGAACACTTGTGTCCGTGTCCATTAAAGGGTCGCCTTACTCCCAAGCCTTTTGGTCAAGACCATTTCATATATACTGGCGGGAGGGGAAGGGGGGCTTCACAGGTTCCGATTCATTTCACAGGCTTGTAGGGCCATAAAAATGACTCCGGCTGTGACCCGGCGGCCGCGCTCCTCCGCCCACCTGGGAAGAGCGGAGATTTAGGTGCATTCAGTAATGTAAATTACAGGATTTAATTGGATCATAATTTTTGCAATTTTCATCAGAAATAAAACGCAGACCTGCAACTTTATGGCTCAGCGGGAAGGATTTTTGATTATGCCAACCCGAAGCTGAGGTTTAAAGGCGAGAAAAGGAAAAAAAAAAAAAATTCTAAGAGCACACAGCTCCACCTGCTGGCCAGTACTAGGTACTGCAATGAACGCAGGCAAAAATCACGATGAATACACATTATCTTAGAACAGTATTTCAACCGTAACGTTGAAATACACCATTGATGTTTGATCTGTGGGGGGAGGGGGGATAAAGAGCCGCGAGCCCTGTAGCTTTACTGTAACAGAGCGCAGCTCCTGATCAGACACGGCGCTGCCACATCAGTGTAAGTGGCGTTTTGTTACGGTTCATACACAGCGCCATTGTGCCAGCGGCTCGAAAGAACAATGGGGAATATTCATTATATCACTTGCAGCAGAAATTGGGCAGCAAGGAATGAGCAATTTTGGTGCAGATGCCAAAACGGTTGCTTTAAGGTGTATGCGGGGCCTGGGCACTTTTTGGGGTATATATAATCTTTTTAATGAATATAGCTATTGGAAATCTCATTTTTTGAAGAACAAACTAGATGTTTTTTTTTTAGGGATCATTTTTAAGAAAAATCTCTGTACAACCTTAGTGACTCTCCGGGCCGGGAGGGATGAAGATGGCGGTGCAGCTGATGCATACCGAGCATTACTATCCATCATTAGTCCACGGGCCCGTTTACACTGAACGACTATTGTTACAAACATATCATTGGACTCGTTTGCTTCTCGTTTGTCATTCATGTTATGCAGGAATAAAATCATTGTTCGCTCGTTCGCACATCGTTGCGTGTAAACAGCGAGCGTTTAGTCGTTCGCACTTACTGGTGCAGTATATGACTGAACGATCTGTATTCAGGGCTGCACGAACGGACAAGCTTGAGCCAACGACCAATCGCTCTGTGTAAAGGCAGACTAAGCCATTATACCCCCTTTGATTGGCCACATGAGCTGAGCTGGCCAGTCAGAGTCGCGTGCGGCATCTTAGAGTACTGATGCATACTAATAGAAGCAGTGCGGTTAGCTTTCCTTATCCAGAACTGGAGGGTAGCTTTAAGTTTGTTTTAGGCTAACTTCACACTGGCGAGCAAGATTTGGGGCTGTGAACCCCGCACCCAAAGTTTGTGCTTCTATGAACTCCATTCTTTTGGGTGGAGTTATTCACAGCAACGATTTTTTCCTCCTCGAGGTTGAAAGTTGCTGCTCGTCCTATTTTTTTGGCGTTCTTTCAGAACGCTTTGCCTATTGCTTTGAATGGGACCTTTAGAAGACATCGCATGCCGTGCGAGGTGCACGCAAGTCGGAAACACTTGTGATGCTCTGACATGTAAAACACAAACCCGAGGATCGCAATTTCACAAGAGCGATAGGAGGCATTTTTGAATGAAAAACACGTATAACGCACACGCTGGCAAGAACCATATTGCCAAGTTTCTCGGCCCAGTATCGTTCTCGCCCGTGTGCAGGTAGCCTCAGGGAGAAAAATTCCTAAAAATCACACAAAAAAATCCCAAACAAAAAGCACCACCCAACGTTACCACCCGTTTCTTTTCTGTCATCAATGGTCATCATGCAGGCAGTTTCTCCTCAATCAGTTATTACCAAGTTTCCCTGAAAATAAGACAATGTCTTAGATTAATTTTTGCCCCAAAAGAGACACAGTGTCTTATTTTCAGGAGGCGTCTTAATATTTACCTAGCAGGCGCCATTCGGGTCCCTCTTGGTGGGCTGTGGCGCTATGGCCCTTTAAGGTATGGTGACAACTTAAATAAAGCAGACTTGGAGAGAACATGGTTCATGAAAATACTCATTTTACCAGATTTTCTTGCAAATTATCTTTCAAAAATGACTGCCAAATTTTTTTTTGGGCAGAAAATAAGTAAAAAGTCGCAAAAAACGATGGATTTTTTCCCCATTAGGCTACCGACACAAGCAATTTGGCCCATATCACGCTTGCCAATGTGTTTTTATGGGCATGTGAGGAGTTATTATGGCAAAATCACTTCCCATCACTTCTTTGAAGCAGCGATTCTACGGCGCGTCTTTCAGGCGCATTAGAGGATCGTCAAGCATTTCTCATTGTTTGCAATTAGAAACCTCGCATGTGTTTTAGCCTGGGTTCACACATAACTGATTCCCACCGGAAATCTCGTGGTTTGGCCGCAGCAAAAACCACGAGATTTCCGCCGGGAAGACCGCCGCGGTGGCTTTGAAGCGGCCGGCCACTCGCTCTTCCACTGCGGCCGGCGCTCCCATAGAGGAGAGCACAGCCGCAGCGGATAGAAAAAAGAATGGATATGCTGTGGTCGGCGCAGCCGCGGTTTCGGCCGGATTAACCGCCCCGTCCACATGGCTGGCTAAACCCGAGATTAGCAGCCGCAGACGGATTTGCCGCGGCGAAACTCCGGACGGAATTTCCGCGGTAAATCCGCTCTGTATGAACCCAGCCTTACTGTGCCGTTGAAGACAATGGGTGATGGGTCCCAAGGACTGCGAAAAGATGGGACACGCTGCGATTTTTCCCCTCACCCTGATGCGATGAGCAAAAACATTACGTATGTATGACTATTCAACAATATGGGGTTCATATTCTCGGCCTCATGCCGGGAGGAGACACTGTGGATTACCAGCAGCGCACACAAGGCTGCCCGAGCTCAGGCAATACAGCATTGTACGTCTCCTGCCTGAGTGCAGCTGACAATAATCAGCAGGAAGGTTAATGAGAACAGAAAAGCTACAATGGAGACGGAAAGTGAAGCTTTCTAATGTGATGTGACGGTGTGGCGCTGTGCGATGCTCTGCAGCGTTCCCTTCATCCAGCTCAATAACCTCTTGTACGGCGGGGGGTGCTGACAAGACGTCTGGAAGAATCATCATTATCAGAAGGGTAAGGACAGTAATGTGTGCTCACTTATCACCAGTCGTATCTGCGAGACGGCCTAATTGTGCTGTCTTCAGGTCCCTGGATGGCGAGCTGCTCCTCTGGGCCGCCTCTCCTTCTGTACGCCAACCCCCTCTGGTTCCTGTAACGGGAGGTCCCTCTCTGCCATTCATCATCAAAATCAGCAGCATCGTCTGGAGCGGAGAAGAGAGGAACAAGATTAGAGGAGAGCAAATAAATCTAGACAGCAGCAAGCGGTACGGAGACTCTACTGCGCCAATCACAGACTGCGTTCTGCAAGCGGAGAAAAGAGCTGGTGCCACGGGCATAAGTGTAACGTGAGAGCAAAAGACTAAGTACTGAAAACAGCACCCAGGAGCCCTGCTAACTACTAGTCCCAAAATGCCTTGCCCAGGCATCCTATAGAAGGGACAGGTCAGTTTGCACCCATCAGGAGTCTCAGTAAGGCTGCCTGTCCACGGGCGCTGCGGTATCCCGCCATTATTGTGCACAGTCTAAATGCACAGCCAGCGCGCACTTTCAAGTAGCCTGAATCGATGATCCCTTCCTGTCAGCTGATCAGAGCACTAAAGCAACTCCATCTGAGTTACGGTAACTACAAGAAGCTTCCTGTCCGCAGGGGCCGATATTCCTGCCGAGTGATCACCTAGTGGAATCTATGCCATAATGAATTGCTGTAGTTCTGAAGGAAGCCCAATGCATTACTAGATGAGCGTCTCTAAGAGTAGTCGCTCAGTGTATAGAGATCATTCTAAAGTGTGAGCAGGGTGCTGGAGACACAGATGCAAGTCTGAGGCCCAGAAGAGACTACAAACTGTGCTCTGTGCGACAGCGTGCAAGTTCCATTGCAGGGAGGGACATCTGTGGACATCAGGTGGTCAGCAGCAGTGCGACCATCTTTTTGTCCGGGACCAGAGGGTCACTTTAAAGACTTGTAGATTGCTGGGTGACAACAGTCCCCATCATAGTTGCTGTCACTGGTTGAGAACATTAAAGGGGTTGCCCAGTTACCAGACAACATCCCTTTAATAGTATTACCTGTAGTAAAATCATAAACTGAGCATTATTTCTCTCTCCGCTGGGATGCAGCGCTGCAGCCCTTCTCTGTTGCCGGCGTTTTTTGTGACTGCTGACATCACATGAAGTCAGGTGACCACTGCAGCCAATCAGAAGCTGCGGCATCACATTCCCGAACTCCTAGCATCATGGCACTTCGAAGAATGAGCGGTGACGCTGCAGCCTCCGATTGGCTGTAGTGGTCAACAGACTTTATGGGATGTCAGCTTTCATAACAAACGCCTGGACCAGAGAGGGGTTATAGCGCTGGATCCCAGCGGAGAGGTAAGTACTGCTCATTTTATTATTATAGTAATATTATAGTACAGCAGCTCTACTTAAAGGGATGTTGTCGGGTCACCGAACAAACCCCTTTAAAAGTCATCACAGAAGACGATGACTTGGGGTCTAGGCGTCTGGATAGAGAAGTCTAGTTGCTGACTCTCCATCTGTATAGAACTGCAACTCCCCAGCAAGAGGGCCCTGTAGTTTGACAATCACCCTTTCCTTCACCGTCTACCCTCCCCCACACAAGAGAACCAGGATTGGATCCAACACCGCTATAGGTCTTGTGTGGTGGTGGGAGATCAGAACCTACACCATTCAAGGACCATTAAAGTGGAGTACATAGTAAGAAGCCTCTCTGCTCACTTTCATCCAAGTTGATGAACTCTTGTCTTTCCTCTCGGTCTCCGGTGCGGCGGTTGTGTGAACGCTGCATGATGTGCGATCGCTCTCCAATGTGATGTCCGATGCTCATCTGTTCCATCCCACTGTCTGAATCCCGCATGGTGCGCCGCGTTTCACGGATCTTCAGGGAAGAAAAAAAAATAAATAAATAATTAGTGAATGGAAACAGAAGCCTGCAACATGGTAACGCATAGCTCTGCACTCCTAATACACAGCAGCATCATGCACCAAACACAGGCCCTGCTGAACACTTCATCCGTAGGGGTCCTGGGCAGCAGACCACCAATCAACTACTGATGAGCCGTCCCCTGCTGCTCTTCTACAGACAGGTCAGCGATATTCCCCCTTTCTTTGCATTCCTCTGATCAGTATAGATCATCTCCTTCCCTCTGCGGCCTTTTTTGTTCTCCCCCCCCCCCATTTTCTCCTCCCACTTTCAAAAAAGTCATAGCCATTATTTTCCGGCGATGTAGCTGCATGAGGACTCGTTTTATGCAAGACCACTTGTATTTTTCAATGGTACCATTTAACATACCATATAATGTATTGGGGAACTTTTAACCCTTTCCAATTCACGCTCATTGAAGGCGGTACAGCTCCGATGTCAGAAGACGTCCGGCAGGGTATTCTTACTGTATATTACTGGCCGCTCTGTTGTCAGGAGCCTCTCCAGCATGTCACATACCGCAGTACTGGCTCTAGCCAGCAGATGGTGCCATTGTATAATGGCAGAAAGAGAAAGCCCCCTAGGAAACCCTGAATCCAAAATTGGATTGCAAAGGGTTAAAAATTACACAGCAGGGCAGGATGGAGCAAAAACACAACTGCAGCATTTTTTATTTTTTTTAAGACAAGTTTTTATGGCATTCATGGTGCAGTAAAAGACATTTATATTCTGTGTGTCGGTACGATTAAAGAGATACCAAATTTATATACTTTATGTAGCATTAAAAAAAAAAAAAATTCCAAAAATACCTTTAAAAACACTTTGTCGCCATCTTCTGACCCCCAAAACTTTAATTCTCCATCAATTGCACTGTGTAAGTGCGACCTGTAGCTTTTATTGGTATCATTTTGTGGTACACATGTGACTTTGATCACTTTTTAGTCTTTTTTTTTTCTTGGAGACGGGGTAACCAAAGGAAACAAAAAAAGTGCAATTTTGGCATTCCAGTTTTTTTTTTTAAATGATCATTTTTACAGCGTTCACCGTGCGGGATTAATACTGTGATATTTTAATAAATTAGACTTTCACGGATGCAGCGATATGATGATTTCATGACTGGGAAAAGAAGGGCATTTTAAAAAACTTTATATTTTATTTTTTGTAATAAAAAAAAAAAAAAAAAAAAAACAGAAAAAGGAAAAAACCTGAACTTGCAATGGTCTGATCGCTTGTGCAGTATTAT
The DNA here is from genome assembly GCF_035609145.1 of Eleutherodactylus coqui. Classification (NCBI taxonomy): domain Eukaryota; kingdom Metazoa; phylum Chordata; class Amphibia; order Anura; family Eleutherodactylidae; genus Eleutherodactylus; species Eleutherodactylus coqui. The sequence goes on along the minus strand of NC_089840.1, from coordinate 266,574,489 downwards.
AGCTGGGCTACAGTATACTGCATTCTGATAGGCGAGTATTCATGGCATTCCTGGGGGCCTTCAGAAGGCCCCAGGCTACCATAGCACCTCACGTTCTCATCGCAAGGAGGTTGTCCAAGCCTGATCCCTACACTTAAGTGCAGTGGAATTTAAATGGTTAACAGCCTTGATCAGAGTTACCTCAAGTTGTCACAGCTGACACTCACCATATAAAAACGGACATGAGCCATACTTGTACGGCGCATTTTGGGAAGAGATTAAAGGGGTTGTCCAGAAGGGTACGTTTAGTGGCACTGCAACAGTTATGTTACCGGGTCACATGATATGGTCTTTCTGTTGCCTGTTATTTTATCAAAGGGGGTCTAGTTGATTGGCTCATTTCCCGTGAGGAGGTAGCCAATAATCAGAAGACTCACAAGCGCCTGACCCGGTGTCACGAGAGAGCTGGAAATGGCGGCGTTGGCACCGCTGGATCGGTTCAGTATTTTGGCTGCCAGGATAGCCCCTATAAGAGCTCACTCACAAGGGCGGATGCGTATTTGGTCCGCAAAGGCAAAGTTTTTGCTGCATGTGGAGATGCGCATTTGCTGTGTATTAAACCCGTATACGTTAATGATGTCAGAACTGTCCCTCTCAGGTCTAGCAACCTGCATAAAATACGCAGCGAATACGCATATAACATGTGTATTTTATGCACCCATAGATTAGAATGGGCGCCTTATGCACCAAAATATGACATGCCGCTTTTTTTTTTTCCACATACGTGAAAAACATGTTTAAATATCCCAATGCGAATCAATGGGGCTTATGCATTCCGTATTACCGCGTTTCCCCAAAAATAAGACCGTCATATTATTTTTGCCCCAAAAGAGGAACTAGGTCTTATTATACTTACCTAGAAGGCTCGTCCAGATCCCTTCTGCTCCTCTTTATAGCTCCGGTACACGTTTCCCCGCAGTCCTTGGCGCTCGTACATCATCACTTCCTGGTTACAGGATTCATAAATCCCACCTCCAGGAAGCGATGGCAGTGTGCCGGCTCAGCAAATCACGGCCATTGCTTCTTGGAGGGAGGATTTATGAACTCATGAAGCAGCGACTCGGCCAATTCATAAACTCCACCTCCATGAAGCGAAGGCTGTGATTGGTTCTTCAAGAGCTGCACTGATTTGGTTCTTTGAGTGCTGCTCAGCCAATCAGTGCAGCGCTTGAAGAACCAATCACAGCCATCGCTTCCTGGAGTCCAGATTTATGAATCCAGTCACCAAGAAGCGATCTTCTCCCGGCGGCCAAGGACTGAAGCAAGCGTGCTGAGGCTCTGGAGAGCAGCAGGAGGACCCAGACCACACCTGCTAGGTAGTGTGTGTGTGTATATACACATATATATTATTTTCAGGGTAGTGTTTATATTTCAAGCCTCCCTGAAAATTCAAAAAACCCAGGGTAGGGCTTATTTTCAAGGAAACACTGTATGCGCTTAATACAGACTGAAAATATGCCAGTGTGAATAAGCCCTATGTAATCACTCTTCAAAGAGAACCCCCTGGGGTAGAACTCACCCCCCCTGGTGCAGTGCGCGTCTGCGATGTCTCCTGATATACGTTCGGGGCACCGGCTCCTGCCATATTGGAGTATGAGATGACCGTGGAAGACGAAAAGGTCTGACAGTTTGAGCTGTTTGTAATTTGCTCCTGAGATAGAAAAGAAAAACCAAAGTGAGAATAAGAATCAGGAAAAGTGGCGAAAATGCAACATGGCGGATAGGGGGGGGGGGGGGGGGGTCACTGTAGTCACCCACACGCAACACAGATTAAATTCATATACTCACCATACCGCCCATGAGGTCATTCATCATAGAAAACATGTCCATGAACCCGCCACCCTAGAAAGAAAGACATCAGATCAATCAGTGTTTCACAACGTCTCATAAAGGGTTTCTATGAAGTCGTCCGAGAACACTTACCATTCCCATCATGCTGTATGGGCTCAGCGCTCCCGTCTGGCACTAAAAACGAGCCATGAAGAGAGAGAGGACAGAGATAAGAGTCACATAAGACATAACATCAGAGAGATCAGACTCAGCTCAGAGGTGTCACCTGTAGGTCACGAGGCCCCACAGACCGTGGAAGCGCTGGAACACTGCCATCCGTCAGACTCAGGAAGGGCGACATCCCAAAATTCCCAGAAAACATGCGCCTCATGTGCTGACGGTGCAACGCAAATGGATCCCTGCGGAGGATCAATAAGGAAAGGTGAGAAAAGAGGGATCAGATTACCGGTAATAGAGAGGACGACAAAGGGTAGGGATCAGCGCTCACATTAGGAACATGGCGGGATCTTGAGGGTCGGTATCTCTCATAAAGCGAAACATGGCGCCCAAGATTTATCTTGTTCCTGCTGATAATTCTTAGTAGAATCTGCAGAAAAACCAAGTAACAAAAGTAGAAAGATCAGTAACATAGTCCATACTTACTGGTGGAGGGGGCCGAGCCTCTAGAGGCAACCACAGGGGGACGGATGGGGGCCGAGCCTCTAGAGGCAACCACAGGGGGACGGATGGGGGCCGAGCCTCTAGAGGCAACCACAGGGGGACGGATGGGGGCCGAGCCTCTAGAGGCAACCACAGGGGGACGGATGGGGGCCGAGCCTCTAGAGGCAACCACAGGGGGACGGATGGGGGCCGAGCCTCTAGAGGCAACCACAGGGGGACGGATGGGGGCCGAGCCTCTAGAGGCAACCACAGGGGGACGGATGGGGGCCGAGCCTCTAGAGGCAACCACAGGGGGACGGATGGGGGCCGAGCCTCTAGAGGCAACCACAGGGGGACGGATGGGGGCCGAGCCTCTAGAGGCAACCACAGGGGGACGGATGGGGGCCGAGCCTCTAGAGGCAACCACAGGGGGACGGATGGGGGCCGAGCCTCTAGAGGCAACCACAGGGGGACGGATGGGGGCCGAGCCTCTAGAGGCAACCACAGGGGGACGGATGGGGGCCGAGCCTCTAGAGGCAACCACAGGGGGACGGATGGGGGCCGAGCCTCTAGAGGCAACCACAGGGGGACGGATGGGGGCCGAGCCTCTAGAGGCAACCACAGGGGGACGGATGGGGGCCGAGCCTCTAGAGGCAACCACAGGGGGACGGATGGGGGCCGAGCCTCTAGAGGCAACCACAGGGGGACGGATGGGGGCCGAGCCTCTAGAGGCAACCACAGGGGGACGGATGGGGGCCGAGCCTCTAGAGGCAACCACAGGGGGACGGATGGGGGCCGAGCCTCTAGAGGCAACCACAGGGGGACGGATGGGGGCCGAGCCTCTAGAGGCAACCACAGGGGGACGGATGGGGGCCGAGCCTCTAGAGGCAACCACAGGGGGACGGATGGGGGCCGAGCCTCTAGAGGCAACCACAGGGCGACGGATGGGGGCCGAGCCTCTAGAGGCAACCACAGGGCGACGGATGGGGGCTGAGCCTCTAGAGGCAACCACAGGGCGACGGATGGAGGCTGAGCCTCTAGATCAGTGATGGCGAACCGTTTAGGGACCGAGTGCCCAAACTGCAACCCAAAACCTATTTATCGCAAAGTGCCAACATGTCAGGGGGGCGGGGCTTATCACCACGTATGATTTTACCCCTGTCATTCTAAAAACGACAGGGCTGTTTCAAAATAGACAGCGTGCAGATTTTGACTGCTTTGATGCGGAAATACTGCAGAATGTCCTCAGCGGAAATTTCTGTGGCAAATTTTGCAGCATTTCCGCATCCAAAAAGCAGTCAAAATCTGCACCCTGTCTATTTTGAAACAGCCCTGCCATTTCTGCCACATGTAAACATACCCCAGCGGTATAGTGACAGGAGAGCAACGGCCCCTGCCGGTATTCACTAACATGGTGAGCGGCTGATGGCGGTGCATGCCAGCAGGGAGGGCTCTGCGTGCCGCCTCTGGTACACATGCCATAGGTTCGCCAGCACTACTCTAGATGCAACTACAGAGGGACGGGGGCTGAGCCTCTACCTGCAACTACAGTTGGGGAGGGAGGGGGCTGAGCCTCTAGATGCAATTAATAGGGGGAGGGCTGAGCCTCTAGATGCAATTACAGAGGGTTTGTGTGTGGGGGGGGGGGGGGCTCTAGATCAGAGGTGTCAAACTCATTTTCACAGAGGGCCACATCAGCCCTATGGGTGCCTTCAAAGGGCCGATTGCAATTGTAAGACAGTATACTAATAGTGACCCCCATAGTGGCCTCAGCAGTAATAGTGGCCCCAGTAGTGATAGCGACCCCTATAGTGGCCCCAGTACTGATAGGGACCCCTATAGTGGCCCCAGTAATAACAATGACCACCATAGTGGACCCAGTGGTAACAGTAACCCCCAGAGACCCCAGTAGTAAGTGGCCACAGTAATCAGAGTGGCTCCAATAACAACAGTTTCCATAGTGGCCCCAATAGTAATTTTGCCCCCCATAGTGACCCCAGTAATATTAGTGTCCCCCATAGTAGCCCCAGTAGTAAATGACCACAGTAATCACAGTGGCTCCAATAACAAGAGTGGCTCCCATAGTAATAGGGTAACCCATAGTGGCCCCAGTAATAACAATGAACCCCTTAGTGAACCAAGTAGTGATAATGACCCCAGTGGCAACAGTGACCCCCCATAGTGGTCGTAGCGGTAACAGTGACCCCCCATAGTGAACCCAATTATAATAGTGATCCCAGTAGTAAGAGACTCCAGTAATCAGAGTGGCTTCAATAATAAGAGCGACCCCAACAGTGGCCCCAGTAGTGATAGGGTCCCCCATTGTGGTCTCAGCAGTGATAGTGACCCCAGTAGTGACTCCCTTAGTGGCCCCACTGGTAATAGTGACCCCACTAGTAAGTGACCGCCACAGTGGCCCCAGTAGTACGTTAAATTTGGCCCTAGTAGTAACAGTGACCCCCATGGCAGCTTCAATAGTAATAGTAACCGCCACATCAGCCTCAGTAGTAATTGGCCCCTGGCCGGCCAGCATTCCTACAGGCATTTCATTCAACCGGCCGCTGCTGAGCCTGTAACCGCGGGCCTCTCCACTTGGCATCCGTGCGGCATACAGGACGGCACACACAGACATGGCAAGGAAGAGGTCAGCTATCACAAACTCTGCACCGGCACCGAACCAGAGCTGCAGGCTGTGTGAATGAAGTGCCCATTCGGGTTCTTTCACACAAGCGTATATCAGCCGTGCCTTCACGCCTGGCCGATATACGCTGCCCATCGGATGCATTGGTTTCCAAATGGGCGTATTCCCACGGCTTAAAAATGGCCAGCCAAGATAGTGCATACGGCGTGCATTCCGGGCCGTCCGTTTTCACGCTGGCCAGGAAAGATAGTTCAGGAACTATCTTTCCGGCAGAAATACAGCGGCGGCTGCATAGATTCCTATGGGAGCCAATGGTAGCTGCCGGAGAGGGGAGGAAGTTTAGATGCCTCTAGATGCATCCTTTGGAGGGGTGGGTTTGTGTAGTAACTACGAATGCTGCCTTTGACATGGGAGATTGATGGTCAAACCCCAGCTGAAGCCGGCCTTAGTTATGTTGTGTTTATACTGTATATTTATTTGATGTCATAGGATTCATGGAAACTTGCTGTGACGATACACAAGACTGGAATACAAGGGGTGAAGAATACAAACAGGAGGGGGTATTGCGTTATCATTTAGGACAACATTCATCTCCACTGAGATTCAAGCTTCAGAGCTGGGAGTTCAGTAGAAACTGTTTGGGTAAGAATACGAGGAGAGAACAACAGAAAGGACATCATTGTAGGCACTTACTATAGGCCGCCTGGACAAGCAGAAGGTATGGAGGAACTCTTTCTACATCAGATGGCCAAGCTCCCAGAAAAACATGACAGTGATCATGGGAGATTTTACCTATCCAGACATTTGTTGGGATAAAAGTAATGGATCCAACCAATTCTTATCCGCTCTGGCTGACAACTTTATCTTCCAACAGGTAGAAGAGAAAACATGAGGACCTGCTATCTTGGACCTAATTCTTACCAACAGGGAGGGAATGGTTGAGGGAGTAAGAGTGTCTGGGACCTTAGGAGGCCATGAACATGCTACCCTTGAATTATGGCTTACAAGGGGAGGAAGACCTGAGAAGACTCAGACCTCAAGGTTGGATTTCAGAAAGGCAGATTTCAATGAACTCAGAAAGAGGGTAGGAAGAATCCAATGGCTGGAGGTTCTTAAGGACAGAAATGTCCAAGAAGGTTGGGAAATATTGGGAAATGAGATTCTCAAAGCAAAAAAATGAGAAGCATTTAAAGAGACCAGGATGGATGATTACAGAACTTGTACACAAGAGGGGGGAATATCTAAAGAAGAACATGTGGTCTGCAGAAACTGTAGGGCAAATGTCAGAAAAGCTAAAGCTAATAATGAGCTGAAGCTTGCAACAGAGACCAAAAGCAATAAAAGGATTTAGCAAAAGAAAAGTCAAAGATGCTATTGGATGCTTACAGGATGAAAATGGTGAATTTGTTAAGAATGATGTTGAAAAGGCCGAACTTTTAAATTCCTATTGTGTATCCGTTTTCTCTCAGAAAGTAAATGTAACATCAACTGATCTTCCCCGTGCTATTGGGGGAATAAAATAATGCAAGCCATCTATAAGCAGAGAAATAGCGACAGAGCACTTAGCTAACTTACATGAATTCAAGTCTCAAGGTCCAAATGAATTACATCCTCGGCTACTAAAGGAAGCAGTGGAGGTAATTACTGAACCACTCGCCATAATCTTTGACAATTCCTGGAGAACAGAAGTCCCAGAATGGCAAATGTTGTCCCCATCTTCAGAAAAAGGGAAGAAGATGGACCCAGGGAACTACAGACCCGTGAGCCTGACTTCTATACCGGGAAAGATCTTTGAACAAATTATTAAACAGCATGTAGGCAAGTACTTGGATAAAAATGGAGTAATTAACCAGAGCCAGCATGGGTTTGTAACAAACAGGTCATGCCAGACAAATCTAATTTCCTTCTTTGACAGAATCCCTGACTGAGTTGATCAAGAAAATGCGTTGGATATAGTATATCTTGACTTTAGTAAAGCATTTGATGAAGTATCTCATACCATTTTTATGGTTAAAAAAAACAAAAACAAAAAAAAACAATTAACAAACATGGGATCGACAAGAGAACCGTTAAGTGAATTCACAACTGGCTGAGTGATTCTACTCAGAGTGGTCATAAATGACTATATAGTCCATCTAATTGTAAGAAGGTCTCAATTGAGGTACTACAAGGCTCTGTCCTAGGCCCAGTGTTGTTCAACATTTTTATAAATGACCTAGAGGAGGGAATTGAGGGGAAACTGATCAAATTTTCTGAAGACACAAAGCTAGGAGGGATAGCTAACACTAAGGCCCATTAAGACAACGATTATCGCTCAAAAGCAGTCTTTTGAGTGACAATCGCTGTGTGCAACTGCACTTCCACGATGCAGTTTTCGTTATCCTGTTGCTCATCGTTGTCTTTCAGCGTGCTGAAAGACAACGATGAGCCTTATTAGGAATTCACAGCAGGATACAGCTGATACTATTGTTTCAGCTGTATCCCGATCCCTGATAACGGGCTAAGTATGAAGAACAGAGCTGTCCAGCTCTACTCTCTATACCGGGCACTCTGTGCAGAAAACATCTGGATGCAGAAGACAAGCTGGGACACCCCGCTTATATTCTGCATCCCCCGCTGGGAGCGCTCGGCTGTATGACAGCCGGGCGCTCCCAGCGGGGAACAGCTGTATGCAGAAGACAAGCAGGGACACCCAGATTGTCTTCTGCATCCTCTGCTCCGACCGCTCAGCTACAGCCGGCGCTCGAAGCAGGGAAACAGCTGGATGCAGAAGACAAGCGGGGGCATCCTCCACTGGCAGCGCAAGATGATCGCTCAACTTGAGTGATCATCTTGGCTGTAAATGACACAGCGATGATCGCTCAAAAGTCGCTTTAGCGACATCTTTTGAGTGATTATCGTTGTGTCTAAAAGGGCCTTAAAGAGGATTCAAAAAAATTTTGAAAGGCTTGAACAGTGGGCGGCGAATAACATTTCACAAGGAGAAATGCAAAGTCCTATATCTGGGCAAGAAAAATGAAAGAAGCACATACAGAATGGGAGGAATTGGGCTAAGCAGCAGCACATGTGAAAAAGACTTGGGTATACTAATAAATCATAGACTGAACATGAGTCAACAATGTGATGCAGCAGCAAAACAGGGAAACACATTTCTGGGATGTATTAAGAGAAGCATAGAGTCCAGATCACATGAGGTAATTATCCTCCTCTACGCTTCCTTAGTCAGACCTCATCTGGAATACTGTGTCCAGTTCTGGGTACCACAATTCAAGAAAGACATAGACAAACTGGATCAAGTTCATAGAAGAGTTACCAAGATGGTGAGCGGTCTGCAAATCATGTCCTATGAGGAACGGTTAAAGGATCTGGGAATGTTTAGCTTGCAAAAAAGAAGGCTGGGAGGAGATTTAATAGCTGTCTACAAATATCTGAAGGGCTGTCACAGTGCAGAGGGATCAGCCCTATTCTCATCTGTACAAGGAAAGACTAAAAGCAATGGGATGAAACTGAAAGGGAGGAGACACAGATTAGATATTAGACAGTGAGGGGAATCATTGAGTGGAACAGGTTGCCACAGGAGGTTGTGAGTTCTCCTTCAATGGAAGTCTTAAAACAGAGGCTGGACAGAGGCTACGATGACCCTGGAGGATCTTTTCAAATGTACCATTCTATGATTCTACTGGAGCAATGCGGCTCCGGCTGCAATGACTGGGGGGCGAGATGAGGTTCCGTCTGAGATCACTGGGGAAAGGGGAGCTGAGGCTCCGGCTGCGATGACTAGGGGTGTGGGGGGGGGGGAGCTGAGGTTCGGGCTATGATGACTGGGGAAGCTGAGGCTCTGTCTGAGATAACTGGGGAAGGGGGGGAAGCGGAGGCTCTAGCTGCGATGACTGAGTGTGGGGGGCAGGGGTGCTGAGGCTCCGGGTGTGATGACCAGGGGGATGGAGGAGCTGAGGCTCCGTCTGAGATTACTGGGCTGGTAAAGTGGGGAGCTGAGACTCGGGCTGCAATTACTGGGGGCGGTGGGGGGTGCCAGAGCTGAGGCTCCCACTGCGATTACATGTACAAGTAAGGGGGTCTGAATTATAATAGGGGTCTGGAATATGAATCTATTGGGTATTAGGGCAGCTTGATATCTGCGCTCGATGTTCTGCTTTCCAGGAAAGGGGAATACCCGCAGCTGCACTGCTCCGTCTCTGGACAGAACCGAACAGCGCTGGATGGACCCTACTGGCTATAAGGGGGTCCGTCTGCTTTCCGCCCAACTTTTGGTCAGAATAAAAAGTGCGGCATGCAGCGTTTTCTCCGGGCGCAGGTTCTGCCGCAGATGTGAGACCAGGCTTACTCACTGATGCCCGGTCAGTCGTGGCAGATTTAAGGCGGCGATTCCGCACCGCAAATCCAAAGCAACTTACGCTACAAGATTACTGGAGGGGTTTTCAAAATCGGAATTGCCTTTACCCCAAATTATCGCCACAGATCAGCGCAGATTCTCTGATCCGCGGCCGGCTCGCGCTGTTACAGAAATGTCGCCGGTTTCATCTTGTGTAACGCAAGCGGTGCAACACGCAGAAAGACTGGTTGCCGGGAACTCCGACCGCAGATTTTCCACTCTTCCACAAAAAAAGGTGGAATCTCTGGAAAATCCACAGCGACCGCACTGAAAACACGACGGAAACGGCAACATTTACTGCAGATTCTCCACAGCGACTCGCATGCAGGTTATAAACATGGAGGCCTCATGTAGCTTCAACCAAACGCTGAATAACCTCCAATGGTCCCCGATATCCCCCCGCCCTTCTTATAGACAGGTCCCCGATATCCCCCCGCCCTTCTTATAGACAGGTCCCCGATATCCCCCCGCCCTTCTTATAGACAGGTCCCCGATATCCCCCCGCCCTACTTATAGACAGGTCCCCGATATCCCCCCGCCCTTCTTATAGACAGGTCCCCGATATCCCCCCCTTTTTATAGACAGGTCCCCGATATCCCCCCGCCCTTCTTATAGACAGGTCCCCGATATCCCCCCGCCCTTCTTATAGACAGGTCCCCGATATCCCCCCGCCCTTCTTATAGACAGGTCCCCGATATCCCCCCGCCCTACTTATAGACAGGTCCCCGATATCCCCCCGCCCTTCTTATAGACAGGTCCCCGATATCCCCCCGCCCTTCTTATAGACAGGTCCCCGATATCCCCCCGCCCTTCTTATAGACAGGTCCCCGATATCCCCCCGCCCTTCTTATAGACAGGTCCCCGATATCCCCCCCTTCTTATAGACAGGTCCCCGATATCCCCCCCTTCTTATAGACAGGTCCCCGATATCCCCCCCTTCTTATAGACAGGTCCCCGATACCCCCCCTTCTTGTAGACAGGTCCCCGATACCCCCCCTTCTTATAGACAGGTCCCCGATACCCCCCCTTCTTATAGACAGGTCCCCGATACCCCCCCCTTCTTGTAGACAGGTCCCCGATACCCCCCCTTCTTGTAGGCAGGTCCCCGATACCCCCCCCCTTCTTGTAGACAGGCCACCGACATCCCCCCCCTCCTTATAGACAGGCCACCGACATCCCCCCCCTCCTTATAGACAGGCCACCGACATCCCCCCCCTCCTTATAGACAGGCCACCGACATCCCCCCCTCCTTATAGACAGGCCACTGAGATCCCCCCCACCCCCCCTTATAGACAGGCCACTGAGATTCCCCCCCACTCCTTATAGACAGGCCATTGATGCCCCCCACCTCCCCCTTCTTACAGGCAGGCCATTGATGTCCCCCACCTCCCCCTTCTTACAGGCAGGCCATTGATGTCCCCCACCTCCCCCTTCTTACAGGCAGGCCATTGATGTCCCCCACCTCCCCCTTCTTACAGGCAGGCCATTGATGTCCCCCACCTCCCCCTTCTTACAGGCAGGCCATTGATGTCCCCCACCTCCCCCTTCTTACAGACAGGCCATTGATGTCCCCCACCTCCCCCTTCTTACAGGCAGGCCATTGATGTCCCCCACCTCCCCCTTCTTACAGGCAGGCCATTGATGTCCCCCACCTCCCCCTTCTTACAGGCAGGCCATTGATGTCCCCCACCTCCCCCTTCTTACAGGCAGGCCATTGATGTCCCCCACCTCCCCCTTCTTACAGGCAGGCCATAGATATCCCCCACCTCCCCCTTCTTATAGACAGGTCACTGATATCTCCCCCCCATCGCTCTTACTATAGACAGGTCAATGATACCCCTCCTCCCTTAATTCTTCCTGCAGACAGGTTAGGGATATCCCCTCCTCCGCTCTTCCGCTCTTCCTGCAGACAGGTCCGTATTCCCCCCCCCCCCCCCTCCGCTCCTCCTCTGCACGGCTCCCCTCCCCCTCCGCTCCTCCCCGGTTCCCCTGGTTACCCGCTCCCGTCTGGTTCGGCCCGGTGCTCCCGATAACACAACAATAACACAGGCTGGCAGCGGAAGTGACGTCACGCCGCCCTCTCTTCCATAACGGAGAAGCCTGTGCGCTTCCTTCTATCTCCCAGCATGCACTGCGTGCGACGTGACGTCCCCGAGGGGTGTGGCCGCGATAGACAGAGAGCAGTGCAGTACCAGCTGCGGCCATATGGGCCGCCAAAAACACGTTCATGACACTCGGAGCGGCGCAGTGCGCAGGCGCAGAATGTCCACATAAAAGTGTTGCAGTGCTTTTATGTAATTTCTACTTTCTTTCTATTTTTTTTTAATACATAGAAGATTTTGGGATTAAACTGTGACTATTTTGACCGAGGTGGGCAATGCGCAATTTTAAAGCTGTGCGGTTTCACGCACAATTATGGCGTATGGATTGTTCACCATATTTACCGAGCCACTGCGACTATCGAAAAAGACAGATGGGGCTTCTAAATTGCACAAAACGTTACTAATTTACCAAAAATCCATGACCTGTCACAAGTGAAAATCGTGGCGGATTTTCACTCGTGTGCATTGGGCTGCGCTTTCCATAATTACCCTATGGAAGGCGTTTCATGCGTTACCCGCGTGTAGATTATCACCGCGGATGACGCAATGAAGAATCGCCCATGGACAGGAGGCCTGTCCACGGCTATGACGGAATATCGCCAGCGATATTCTGCTATGGGGGACGAGGTGGGGGCGCTGAGAGGTCTCAGCGCTGAGCCTATCTAACAGATAGGCTCACTGCGAAAAATCGCGGCACGCCGCGATGTGAGTCCCACGAGTGGAGAATCGCTATGATTCTCCGCTCGTGGACAGGGGGCTGCGCTTTCCATAGTAACGCTATTGAATACGCGCACTGCGTTATTCGCGGCCGGATTATCGCCACGGGTAACACAATGCACTTGTGCCCATGGACAGGAGCCCTTAGGCGGGCTTCACACGGCCGTGACGGGCTCCGGCCCCCAGAGACCCCAATACTTACCTCCGGATCTGGCGTCCTACGTCCCGCATGACGCTTTGGCGTGGCGCGCCGCAGCGTCATATGACACGCCGGCCACATCACATGACACACCCAGAGCGCAGTGTCATATGACGCGCCGGCGGTAGGCGGGGATGCGGTTTCACGCTATCTTCCGCCGTGCTACAGCGGAAGATAGCATGACGGACGGCTTCCATTGACTGCTATGGAAGCCGTCTGCGCGTACACCCGCGGGTGAGGTCGGGTGATTTCACGGTGCGGAATTCCGTACCGTGAGCATTGAGCGATTACGCGGCGGAAAGCCGTCCGTGGGAAGGAGCCCTTAGTCACAGAAAAACCCAGGATTAAAGATTTCCCACTATCTTATATATACAGCTCCAATACAGACCCATGTGTTGTCATGGTTACAGACTACAAACAAACCCTGTGTAGTCTGATCCTGCAGTAAGGGTAGTTTCACACGGGCGATCGCGATATCGGAGCGAGAAAATCGCGGCGATATCGCACTTTTGCTCCTGAGATGTCTGAATGTCAGCGCTGCATTTTCTTGCAAAAACATCACCGCTGCTTGTGATTTTCTCGCGCGTTTTCCTCGCGAGAGAGACAATAGGACTTTCTAATGTTAAAAACGCATGGTGTGAAAATCGCAAGTTTGCGCGTTGCGATGCGATAAAAGAAGGCTCCATATGGGCGATTAAAAAAAAGAAAAACATGGAAAGATAGGGCGTGCCGCAAATTTTTTTTTCACGCAAAATCGCACGCGTGAAAACATCATAAATGTGAAGAAAAACCATTGAAAAGCTTGGGTTTCATAATTCTGTGCATTCACATGCTGTCGCATTGCGCGAAAATCACGCCATTATATCGCACGTGTGCGTGTTCCTGCACTCCTGGTGCCTCTTCTTCTCGGCTGACCCGACCAGTGAGCTGTAAATACGTGCGCTTTTTGCTGTGACGGAAATAATTCGGGCTCAGCTGCTTCCTCGGTCCGTTCGGTTGCTCCTCAGTGTTCGCAGAAACACACTCAACTAAGAAAAGACTAAGGCCGGGCAAACACAAGCGTATCTCGCTGCGTGCCGCCCGTGTAAGATGCGCGCGGCATGCAGCAAGTACGCAATAATACTGCGTGTACTATCTTGGTGTGTATGTGCGTGTATTAGAACATGCTAATTCACACGCGTAATTAATGTTAGCAGCAACATGGCGCCTAGTGGAGATCGGATATTATGCACAAAACCCGCGCCCTAAGGCTGGGTTCACACAGGGCGGATTTGCCGCGGAAATTCCGTCTGGAATTTAGCCGCGGCAAATCCGCCTGCGGCCGCTAATCCCGGGTTTAGCCGGCCATGTGGACGAGATTTCTCCGAAATCTCGTCCACACGGGGCGGAAAAGCTGGTGCTGTGGCGCGGATTTGCCGGCGCAGCATGTTCATTTTTTTCTTCTTCCATTGCGGCCGCGCTCTCCTCTATGGGAGCGCCGGCCGCGGTGGAAGAGCGAGCGGCCAGGCCGCTTCAAAACGCGGGTTTTGAAGCAGCGCTTTTCCCGGCAGAAATCTTGCGGTTTTTTGCTGCGGCCAAACCGCGAGATTTCCGCCGGGAATCCGGCATGTGAGAACCCAGCCTTAGGGCACTGACGATGGCGATATCACCACAAGAAAATCGCAGTTTTATTCCAGTGACTTTTGAGCGTCACCAATGCTTTCTCTCGTGAAAAACGACGCATCGCTTTGCTGCCGCCCTCGATTTTCTCGTGCGAAAGTCAATAGGAGTTTCTAATGTTAAAAATGCATCACATCGCACGAAAATTGCAAGTTCGTGCGATGCGATAGAAAGGAGGCTCCATAGGGGAACATGGGCTAGAAAAAAAAAAATCGCAAAAAACACAGAAAGATGGGATAGGCAGCGATTTTTACATTGCGCCACATCGCATGAGTGAAAACATCGCAAAGGGGAAGGAAACCATTGAAAAGCATTGGTTTCAGAGTCCTGCGTGTCTCACTCACTCTCGCATTGCGCGAAAATCGCACAATTTTATCGTAAGTGTGAAGGAGACCTTAGTGAAATGTGTTTTTGTGGGAAATTAACAAAAAAAATACATATGAAATGTAAAATCTGTTTGTTCCGTCTACAAATCCACAGTTCTGGTCCGATTTGAGTGATATTTTTCCTGAGCGTTCTTCAGCATCGGACGGCGAATACTGGCGGAATTAAAAATTGAAAACTTGCCGACTTCCCCTGGAATTTTTGTTGCCAACAGCAACCAATCACAGCTCAGCTTTGATTTCTTATACTGCTGAGATAAAATGAAAGCTGCGCTGTAATTGGTTGTTCTTTCTTATACTGCTGAGGTAAAATGAAAGCTGCGCTGTGATTGGTTGCTCTTTCTTATACTGCTGAGGTAAAATGAAAGCTGCGCAATGATTGGTTGCTATGGGCAACGCAGATTTTCTTTTGGACAGCTTTAATGAGGCCGGCTTCACACTAGCTTAACTTGTGTTGCAAAAGTGAGTGAAAACACATGATTATGAAACCAATGATTTTCAATGGTTTCATTCTCATTTGCGATGCCTTCACTGCACACTCGCAGCGCTAAGAAAAATCAGCGCTATCGACCATTGTTTTCAATGGGGCCGGCGCCAGCAGCGCTGCCCCTTATTGAAGGCATAGGGAGTGCATCGCAGACTTCTGCCACAGCTGTGACAGCTATGGCAGGGGATTCCTCCATCCCTGTGGGGAGCACGGGGATGAAGGAATCCTCTGCCACAGCTGTGGCAGAAGTCCGTGATGCTATCCGATTGCTTTCAATGGGGCCGGCCACATTAGAAAACAAATGGTTGCAGGCAACCAGCGCAGCGATGAAAATCATGCCTAGCTGTAAAGAAAAGTGAAAACCCCCCAAAAATTAACAAACCTAGAAGTGCCATCCGGCTCTTCTCTCTGGCCCTGGCAGTCATCTCCTGTCTTCTGGAGGCTGAGGATTGAAAAATTCCCGCCTCCAGAAAGCGCTGCCTCTGATTTGTTGATGAATGTCGAAGCGCTGCCTCTGATTATATTTCAAGCCCTTCCCCGAAAATCATCACTGGGGTGGTTGCCTCCAACCCATTGCTTTCAATGGGACTGCAGCAGCGGCAGAGGTCCGCAATGTACTCCCTATGCTTTCAATGGGGCCACACAACGTACGGGTATATCACCTAGTATATATTTATATATATATACAATGCAGGGTATATCACCTAGTGTATATATATATATATATATATATATATATATATACACATATATGTATGCAATGCAGGGTATATCACCTAGTGTATATATATATATATATACACATATATGTATGCAATGCAGGGTATATCACCTAGTTTGTATATACTATATATATATACACACAAGGCAGGGTAAATCACCTAGTGTGTGTATATATATATATATATATATATATATATATATAAATATAATGCAGGGTATATCACCTAATATATATATATATACACACACACACACACACACACAACGTTCGGGTACATCACCTAGTTTATTATAAAACGGGGTATTTATCAGATCCAATCAGCATCATTCACTGCCGCCATATCAGTGAGCCGGACGCGGCAGCACCCGGGGCTAGGTGATAATAGGATGTGGGATAAAACATAGGTAACCACTAAACAAATCCATTAGGGACGCGGCGACCCAGTTCTCTTTCATGCCTTTCCTTGATGAGTAGAGAACTAAGCTCACATGTGACTGACGGCACATCAGGCCGAGCGTCGAAGAGATCCGCAAATGCATCTGGGACGCCAATCCGGCTGTGAACTATCTGCCTGTTTGAGTAAAGTGTTTTGTGTGTAACGTCTGTCTACAGTGTGAAGAATCTGTGCTGACCTAGATACAGCTTCATGGAACTTTTTTGATCATTCTGTTATTTAAAGGGACTTTTCAGGGTACGTAAACCTTCACAGCTTGATTTCCACCCATTTTGTTTTGCTTGTTTTCAATATATTAAAAAAATAGCTTTGCAAAAAGTCTTAAAAGTGTTGTCCTACTCATAGATGGGTAATGGCAATCAGCTGTTGTTGCGGGCTGGTTTCTTGGTGTTTGGAGCTCTTTTGCTGCATTAGCAGACAGCTCTGTACATTACATAGTGGCCAAAGTTGGTATTGCAGGCTGAGTCACATCCACTTTAATAGTACTCAGCCTGCAGTACCAGCCATGGCCACTGAACAATATATGAAGCTGGTTGCTTTCTGCTGCAAAACAGTACCATACACTAAGACATCAGCCCAGGGTAAAGGCTGATCGCCAGGGGGTGCAAGGTGACAGACTCTCAACTATCCAAATATGCCTATGCACCAGATTCAGACACCCATCTAATTCCATGTTAGACTCCTTTGGCCTTCGGAACCGCAACAATTCGTCATTGCAAAGATCCTGCTAGGTGAAGAAATTGTTCTGCAGGAATATCGGCCCCTAAGGACAGGAAGCTTCTTGCAGTTGCTGCAAACTAGATCTAAGTACTGACATGTTTTGACCAGCTGACAGGAAGGGGTCACCGATTCATGCTGCTTGCACGAAATTCTGACCTCCCATCAGCATGGTGCAACAGAAATCTGGATTCATCTGACCATGCGGTGCTTTTCCACTGCTCAGTGATACGATTTTTGCGCTCTTCTGCCGCTATAGTCTCGCCTTTATGTTTCTCTTGGGCTGAATGCACACAGGCAGAAATTCCGCATGGAATTTCCGCCATTGAACGCTGCCATAAGATTGCATTGGTTCACGCAGAGCAATGCAGACAGCCGCGATTTTGATAGCGGAAATCTCATGCGATAAAAAAATCGTGGCATGTCCTATTTCAGTGCGAGCCTCACACGGCCGCGTTATCGCTGACACGCCGGCTCTGCACTGCGCATGTGCAGCTGTGTGCCAGCTGGCACATCCACAGAGCAGAGCGAAGACGCCAGGTAGGTAAGTCGGAGGTCACTGCAGGGGCACAGGGTCGCATCGGAATCTGACCCGGCCCTCTGCATTCGGCCTTAGCCACAATGGCGCTCAAACTAGTCGTCTGCTGTTATAAACCGTCTGTGCTACGATCTTTGAAGAAATCAAACAGCATGTAGGCAAGTACTTGGATGAGAATGCAGTAATTAACCAGAGCCAGCATGGGTTTGTAACAAATAAGTCATGTCAGACTAATCTAATTTCTATCCATGGAAGAATCACTGACTGGGTTGATCAGGTATATACGTTATATATCGTATATCTTGACTTTAGTAAAGCATTTGATAAAGTATCTCATACCATACTTATTGAAAAAATGACCAAATATGGGATTGACAAGACAACTGTTAGATGGATTCACAACTGGCTGAGTGATCGTACTCAAAGAGTGGTCATAAATGGCTGCACATCAAGTGGAAGAATGTATCAAGTGGGAACCACAAGGCTCTGTCCTAGGCTCAGTGTTATAAATGATCTGGAGGAGGGAATTGATGGGAAATTGATCAAATTTGCCGACGACATACAGTAAGAGGGGATAGCTAACACTGGGTAAGAGAGAGGTTTTCAAAAAGATCTAAAAAAGCTTGAATAGTGGGCGGCGACTAAAGCTGGGTTTACACGGGACGAATCTCAGGCAAACGATGCCCGACACTCGTCCCTGTGTGTCCTCACTCTCATGCTCCTGCACAGGAGCTAGTAGTGCTGGCTCGCTCACAGAGTGGCCAGCAGGGGGATGGGGCAGTGCAGGAGAGTTCTCTTCTCTCACTCCCCTGCCCCTGTCCATTGACATAACATAGCGGCCGTTCAGTATTGAACGGCCACTATTTGCACTGAATGATGAGCGATCAGCTTATTGTCCATCGTTCATGGATGATGCATCCTTCCCGCTGAGAGCTAACGTTACTAGCTCCCGTGCAGGTTCACGGGAGCTAGTGTGTGCAGCGACGAGTGTCAGGCATCGTTTGCACGACACTCGTTCCGTCTAAAAGGACCTTAACAGAATAGTATTTAACAAGGAGAAATGCGAAGTTCTACACCTGGCCAAGAAAAATGAAAAAAAGCACATACAGAATGGGAGGAATTGGACAAAGCAGTAGCACATGTGAAAAAGACTTGGGTATACTAATAGATCATAGACTGAACATGAGATCTCTCTCACTCATCCCCCCCGCTGCTCCCCCAAGCCTGCTCGGACAAGAATGCAGTTACTCCTGAAGAGCGATGCTCGCTCGAGTAACTGCCTTATCCGAGCGTGCTTGCTCATCTCTAGAGGAGACACAAATTAAATATTAGAAAAAACTTTCTGACAGTTAGGGTGATCAATGAGTAGAACAAGTTACCATGGGAGGTCGTGAGTTCTCCTTCAATGGAAGTCTTCAAACAGAGGCTGAGCATCTCCTGCCTGGGATGATTTAGTGAATTCTGCATTGAGTAGGAGGTTGGACCCAATGACCCTGGAGGTCCCTTCCAACTCTACGATTTTATATATATATATATATATATATATATATATATATGTATATATATATATATGTAAATATTGCGGCGGTCAGTTATTTTCTTACAGGGTTTGCCATCTTCTCATTCAGGATAGTTGGCACCACATGCATAGAGGCTCAGTACCACCAAACTACTTCACATTTTGGCTTCTACCAGTTTTATTTCTTACACAGTAAACGCATACTGGAACATACAATGATTTCAGAGTTCACAACCCACAGGGTCCCTGTTACCGTTCCCCACCCAAGGTGTATAGAAGGTGTCCTCCTCTATCATACGGGTGATGGGCCCTAGTCTGTGTTCTCTGTGCTGTTACTTAGGACTGCAGGTGACATCTGCTGTACTACGGTACATCATCTGTCCTCAGCGCTATCACTGTGTTCTCTGTGCTGTTACATAGGACTGCAGGTGACATCTGCTGTACTACGGTACATCATCTGTCCTCAGCGTTATCACCATGTTCACGTTGCTGTTACATTGGAGTGCAGGTGACATCTGCTGTACTACGGTACATCATCTGTCCTCAGCGTTATCACTGTGTTCTCTGTGCTGTTACATTGGAGTGCAATTGTACAGTACTAATATATACATATATGTGTGTGTGTGTGTCCCATTTATTACAGCCCCTGACTTCATCATTGCTTACTGAACTCACAACATGCATGGTGCACAT
This sequence comes from Eleutherodactylus coqui, assembly GCF_035609145.1. Classification (NCBI taxonomy): domain Eukaryota; kingdom Metazoa; phylum Chordata; class Amphibia; order Anura; family Eleutherodactylidae; genus Eleutherodactylus; species Eleutherodactylus coqui. The sequence goes on along the minus strand of NC_089840.1, from coordinate 266,554,794 downwards.
AAAATGTATATTTTTCTCTTCACTATATTGTTTTCATCATAAAAACCACCTGAAAAAGTGATCAGGAGAGGAATTAAAATAAACTGCACAACCACATCAAGTTATATTAACAGAGTGAGTTGGAAATACTTCTGACTAACACTAAGTGCACAGCCGCAAACCAGTCAAACTTACAGATTTTCCATTCACTCTCGTGAAAAACAGACAAATACAAGTTGCTCAGCCTAGCATATATTATTTCTGGGGTGTTATATTGTAATAACAAGCTCATAATAGTAAGCAATGCATTAACCCAGTGGTTAGCTCCGAGAGCAAGCAGCGAACTTGAGTATACTGGTTACTAGTAACTACAGTACTAAACACCAAAGCTACGAAAGTAAGTAAAATGTTACGGTGCGTAAAGGGGAGATAAAATCCTGTGATGCAATGATAAACCCTCCGCTCTGTGGCTCTCTGCTAAGGCGATATCAAACAGGAGGATTAGATTTGGGCATCATACTGTTAAAAGGATGAAGGAAAGGTGAAGAAGGTTCAAAGGCGGGCATCTAAATTCATTTATGAAGCATAATGAAATTCTTGGCTTGTTTTTTTTTTTTGGGTTGATCCAGTGGTGTAGCTATAGGGGTTGCAGTGGTCGCAATTGTGACTAGGCTCCTAAGTCTGGGGGGCCCGAAGGCTCCCCATGCTGCAGTTGTTGGACCTCTGAGGCACGGGTCAGAAATGGAAGATGTAATTGTATTACTCATGCGGCTGCCATAACCAATCATGAGGCTGCTCATACATTTATTAATCATTATATACAGACTATCACAGTCACACATAGCATATCCTTCCTCTTCGGCTCTCAGTAATGTATGTGCATCAGAGAGGGGGAATGAACTATGCTATGCGTGGCTGTAATAGGCTGCTCATTATGATAGATGTATAGTAGTGCGGCTATATCTTCCATACATGGCTGGAGCTTCAGTGGTCTGTGGACTACAGTTTGCACAGAGGGGGCCTTAGTGACTTTAAGGGCACAGAGGAGGCTCAAGTGACTTTAAGGGGAACAGAGGAGACTACAGTGACTTTAAAGGGCACAGAAGAGGATTATTACTGTGTGGGGCACAGAGGAGGCATTATTTCTTATGATGGGCACTGCAGTGGAAATATTACTGTATAGTGGCACTATTATTCTGCAGGGCACTAATGTTGTATGGGGCATAAAGGCAAGTATTATTACCATGGGAATGCACTGAGAGGGGCATTGGGGGTAGCCGCAGGATGTGGAGAGTGTGCAAAAATTAGTTGTGGTTGAAAGAACCTTTCATGCCCAGACAGAGAAGAAAAAGGAAAGAGAATGACTTCAAATTGAGACGGCCATCTGTAATCACTGGAGGTAACTGCACTGTAGTCACTATCACTGGAGGTAACTGCACTGTAATCACTATCACTGTGTAGAACTGATATTTACATTATTTAGAGGTATACTAGAGCTCAGCCGCTGTATCTGAGCCCGCCGTATCATAAGTTGCCTAATAGTGTCTCTGATGTTTTTCCTTTTTTTAAAACTTTTTGGAGGGAAAGGGCGGCAAGAATACCCATAGCCTCATACTTGTCTGCTAGTGCTGCATCATCAGAAAGTCCCACGACTAGCAGCCATGAAGCTGCGCCAGGTCTAATTAGCCATTGGCTATGCCCCTGGGTTAATCTTATAGATGTACACAAGGTCATTACAAAGAATTGGCACATGGATGTTGGATTCTAAAAGCTGTTCCACGGGCAAAGTGACATGTTTTATGGGTGGAGGAAAGGCAATCCATCATCGGTGTAGGAAATGGTTCTTCACAGTAAAGGCAGTCGGAGTCTGCAATGTGCGAGATCATCATGGCAAATGTAAAAAATGGTTGAGACATTTAGCTAATGACTAATGATATTGAGAGTCGTAAATAACTATGAGACAGCATCGGCTTCATGGCCGTCCTCTGAACAGGCTGGTCTCGGATTAGTAGGACTTGAAGGACATGTCATCCTCAGCCATCCGAAGTAATTATGGTCGGCAAATCCAGGTAGGTGCCACGACTCACAGCACCCGTGAGAGCTCACTTACCCGGACTCAGCATCTGTTGCCCGACCTGCTACTGTTACTCCTGGCGCGCTCCTGTTTAATTCTGTAATTCACTTTTCCCCAAGGTGCTTTCACACACGGCTGAATACGCCACCATGGAAAAATCTGCACCATTTTGATATGGATATGCATTGGAATTGCTGCGGAATTTTAGGTGCTAACAAGCTGTGTTGTGGCAACTCTGTCTCACCTAACTTGTGTGTTTTCATGGTCTGTGGAAGTTTAGGAGTAGTTGGGGGAGGAATCTAGAAGACTAGAGGAGTATGCAGAGCTGTAGTCGGTGGAGGAGGACGTGTCAATGGGAGGCTGAAGCTCAGTTTTGCTTCTCCCTGCACAGAGCTGTGGGCCGTTTGCCATGGGATATCTCCCCTCCGGGGCCTGAAGCTTAGAGTGATGGCTCCTGCTAAGACCAAAACGAGAGGAGTAAATAGCCGATAAGGAAAGGCAATACTGTGTGTTGACCAACCGTGTCAGGAGTTGTCATCTATCAGATAATTTGGACTGAGGACACCTAGAATCGTGAAGAAAAGTGCCTCCTAGAGAAAACTTGTGTGTGTGTATGTGTGTAACAGAAGTGAAACGAAAGGAAGCCTAGTGAAACGGAAGGAAGACTAGAAGTGTTGTGTCTGAAGCTGTTCATTTGCTGTATTTTTGGAAAAAAATCTAAGTTGGATTCCATGAGTAAAGAAAACTGTGTATCTCTGGTTTTGAAAACTATCTTTGTCTCTGGTGGAACTCAAGATCTTCCATCCTGAGTTCTACCAGAGAGAGAAACCACAGAGGCGCATGGGGGCATCTTCAGCCCTCATGTGTTGAAGATGGAGGAGAAGGAGCGATTTCGCGGAATGCCTGCTTCTATGATCAGTAAGTGAGCCCCTCCAGAGAGAGAGAGCGTGAGCCAGTCCTAAGTTTTTCCTACATAGGCCCAGTGCAGAGGTACTCTTTTTCTCAATTGTTCACGCCCAAGCGTCTTGAAGTTTGGGACCGCTGGGTGGAAGTACGTGTCTTTCTGATTGTCTTTATCTACTCCTAATTCTGCCTGCACTTGGAAGACTGTCTATTTTGCCCTGTATCTCTGGTATTGTTACCAAGTGAAGTTATTCCAGGCCCTGACCGTTCCTGGGGATCTGAGATACTATACTCCTGTCTGTGGCTCAATTATTTCCCCGCCTAGGTTGACAGGAGGAACGCCCCTCTCATACCCCCAGCTCCCGATAGGGCCAAGTGCTGTTGGTCTTGGAAGATGCTAATCGTAATATCTGTGACAGAGCAGCTGTCCCCAGCACTGTGGCCTCCCAGCTGTCGTGCTCCTGCTATATGGCCAGCAGCCTTTTTCTTCTGTGTCATTCGTCCCTGTAGACTCTCAGCTCTCCTCCTGGAGTGTGCGGGGTATGCATGTCAGGGAGTGCAGTGGCTCAGCACCGGCTCCCTGCTACACTCCTGCTGTCTGTGGAGGGCATATGTGATTTCCAGGCCCCTGTTGGTGTGTCCTCCCTGCTTCCGAGCACAATATTCAAGGCAGCTGTGGTGGAGTGGGGGTGCAGCGGCTTCTGCGGTGCCGCAGCCAAAGGTGCTTCAGGACTATTTGCCCTCTGTCATGCCGACCCCGATCTACACAGAGCGGGGTGCTGCCTTCAGAAGCACAGCTGCGGAAGGACTTTAGAGGTGGGCACACTGCAGGGTGCTGGCTTCGGAGCCGCCGCTGACGCGCAGGGTACTGCCTTCTGAGCCACCGCTGCTGCAAGGGTGCCTTGAATGGCAAGCTCTTGCAGCTGTTGCGTTATGTTACTGGCCTGCCAGGACCTCCAGGCAAGCCAGCTGTGCAGCCAATCACTGACAGGGGGTGTTACCCCCTGTCAATCTTGACTCCACCAGGACTTTCTGGTGGCGTCAAGATACACTAATACCCCTTATGTCAGGGGTACAGAGTGTCTTATACCTTATGTCAGGGAGTACATTGTGTCTTAAACCTTATGTCAGGGGTACAGTGCGTCTTATACCTTATGTCAGGGGGGACAGTGTGTATTATACCTTATGTCAGGAGGTACAATGTGTATTATACCTTATGTCAGGAGGTACAGTGTGTATTATACCTTATGTCAGGAGGTACGGTGTGTATTATACCTTATGTCAGGAGGTACGGTGTGTATTATACCTTATGTCTGGGGGTACGGTGTGTATTATACCTTATGTCTGGGGGTACGGTGTGTATTATACCTTATGTCAGGAGGTACAGTGTGTATTATACCTTATGTCAGGGTGTGTCCTCTATATTACACCTTACGTCAGGTGATGCAGTATGTATTACACCTTCCATCCTGTGCATAATATAATAAATTCAAGTGCCCCTCATAAATAGTATAACTGTAAGGGTGCCATCACACTTGCGATCGCGATATCGCTGCGTTTTTTTACATGAATGTCAATAGGACTTTCTAATGTTAAAAATGCATCACAAGTTGGCGCTGTGCGATTTTTGTGCGATGCGTTTTTAACATTAGAAAGTCCTATTGACATTCATGTAAAAAAAACGCAGCGATATCGCGATCGCAAGTGTGACGGCACCCTAATTGTAGCTGAAAAAAAATAAAAGTGGAAATACATTGTTGCAGTCTTACTGACGCGTGTTCATAAACTGCGGATGCAAGGGGTCACTGATGCTCGATCGTCGGAGGGCTCGTCTGCCTCTGACATACGATTGAAGCTGCCTCTTTCCTTCTCACATATCCTCCAGCATTTTCCAGATATCTTTCAGATTTCAGTCTGTACTTTGCATTTCTTGCCTCTTTGCTCTCGTTGCTTTGGTGACGGAGACAATTGGCATTCGCTTCATTTGCCCAGGCAAATATTTTTATGTCTGCTGCTAAATCTTATACCAGTGATACAATCAATTTTCTTAAGAAATTTCTCATTTGTCATTCTTACAGAACTCCTCGAGGAAGTGATACATTTGTGCTGCAACTGATGTGGCGCTCAGTAACTTTGGCAAAGCCCGAGGAACGCTCTTATCTTTTCTCCCCATGGAGAGGAGAGAGGCCGCTGCGGAAAAGGGAAAAGAATTGACCTGCTGCGGAATTGAATTCCGCGCCGCTTGTCAGTTTTCGTGCGGCTTGGCCACAGAGTGTGAACGAGATTTTGGCAAAATCTCGTCCACTTTGCCGACTAAACCCTCCATACTCACCTCCCAACCGGTGTCTGTGTCTGTGCGACAAGCTGCTTGAATTCTCCCCGCTGTCCCCCGCCGTCCTCTCTGCTTGGCTCTGTCAGTGCTGTGTAAGTAAGTGCTATGATTGGATTGAGCGCCAGCCAATCACAGCTGGCACTCAATCCAATCTCAGTGCTTGCTGACACAGCGCTGACGGTAGGGGATTTGAAAGCCGAGCAGGGAGATGACAGCGTGGAGAATTCTAAAAGCTTGATTGGCTATGAATGATCGAGCACCGGCTGTGATTGGCTGATGCTCGATCCAATCACAACTCTTACTTACACAGCGCTGACAGCGGAGGATGACAGAGCCGAGCAAAGAGGACGGCGGGGAATGACAGTGGAGAGAATTCAAGCAGCCTGCAGCACCGCCGCCGGAGACACAGACGTCGGCTGGGAGGTGAGTATGGAGGTTTTTTTTAAAGCCTTCCCTGACTCGAGTATAAGCCGATGGGGGCTTTTTAAGCACAAAACAATGTGCTGAAAATCTAGGCTTATACTCCAGTATATACAGTAAGGCCTCCTTCCCACGAGCGTGACGGGCTCCGCCGCGTAATATTACGCTGTGAAGCCCGTCACGGCGCCCCCCAGAGCCCCTATACTTACCTGCGGGAGATAGCGTGAAATCGCTTCCCCGCCCACCGCCGCCGCGTCACCGCCCGTCACCGCCCACCGCCGCCGCGTCACCGGCCGTGTCACGTGCACGGCCGGCCGTGTCACGTGACGCGGCCGGCCGCGTCATATGGCGTCATATGACGCGCGGCGGTGGGCGGGAAAGCGTTTTTTCACGCTATCTCCCGCTGGTTACAGCGGGAGATAGCGTGAACGGACGGCTTCCATTGACTGCAATGGAAGCCGTCAGCGCGTACAGCCCGTCCTCACCCGCAGAAAATAGAGCATGCTGCGGGTGAGGACGGGAGAAATCGCGGTGCGTAATTCCGCGGTGGAATTACGCATCATGAGCATTGTGCTATTAGGTTCAATAGAACCTAATAGCAGGGTGCAACGCAGCGGATTTTTGCCGCGAATTTACGCGGCGTAAATCCGTTCGTGGGAAGGAGGCCTTAGTAATGTATGTAAAATGTTATTAATTCCACGTGATAAACAAAATAAAAAAAAATTCCAAAACACAGCAGCCAAATTGTTTTTCTTTTATATTAACCCACCAAAAAATTAATACAAGTTAGGCCGTCTGCTCACGGGCTGGACGGATTCCACATGCAGAATTCCACAGCAGAATCCGACCGTGTGCCCAGCCGGCATCTGTGCCTACCTGTCCTGAAGTATTTATATATGTACTGCAGGTAGTCCGCACGGCGAGCCATCGGACATGCGCAGTACAGATTAAAATTTTTTTATTTAAATCTCTGCTTTTCCCGCGTCATCACCTAGCGATTATGCAGAATCCGCTGCCTTTCTACGATGTCCTTGCAGAATAGCCGCAGATCGGACAGCTTCCATTGGCTACAATGGTAGCCGTCCATGTGGAATCTACACAGAAATAGAGCATGCTGCGATTTCTCCTCCTTAAAGAGCATGCTATGGGCGGTATTTGCTGTGGAATCCGGAGGCGGACACCGCCTCCGGATTCCGCAGTGCAAATCTGCCCGCGTGCAGGCGGTCTAATCAGTGAGTTATAGGAACCCCAAAATAGTGCCATTGAAAAATATAACTGGTTCTCCAAATTTTCTTATGGCAATGTCATAGGAAAAATAAACATATTATGACTTGCAAAATGCTGTGATGAAGGAACAAAAAAAATTGGTGACGAAATTGCCAACATTTTGCCAAAATTGCCAAGTTTACACCCACAGTTCATTTGCACTCTTAGGGCATACGAATCTCATAGAGTGGTGTCCTCCACAAAATGGAGAATGGTGAGTTCTTCAATGAGACGGGTTCCCATCATGGCGGTTCTTCTGCTATTCTGTCATTATAGGATATCCATTCATATGAATTGTCGACCTGTAATTCTACACTTTTTTCTGCAGCGCCCGCAAAATCAGCTGTTTAGCAGGCCGCACAATCTCAGCTTAGCACAACCCCTTTAAGGTGTTACAATTCTGTCCTGAGACCTTATCAGGAAGACCTTGGCTAACGGGAAGTTCGTATTTCCATTCATATAAGTGATGTATATTGATGAGCTACATCCCGAGTTCTCCACACTTCTCTATGCATGTATTCTCTATTTATTCCACCCATCCTTTTGAATTATTTTCTTTTCTTTTTGTCTTTTTGCAAAAAATTGAAAATCTTGAACAAACTCAAATGAAGAATGAAATTAACAGGCGAAGAAATTAGGTGGCGATATAAATCTGCCGAGTACATAAAACACATGGCTAATTAATTGAAAGTGCTTACATCAATGTTTCAGTTGAGCAGAAATTACTGTATATATTCTATTCTCATCTCTCATCATCTGATTTGGAGATAACGAGCAGAATTTTTCAGACTTCTTGGCATGAATTGCATAAAGCTTCTGTGTGGTCTTTTGCTTTAATTTAGGTAATATCCACTCAGAATTACATTTTTAGGGCTCGGTCAGACGAGCGTGCTTTCACGCTGCTAAGCAACTTGTAAACCACGCTGCTGACATGCAGGGATTATGTGCGTGAACGGGCTACCCCCAGCTACGAAAAGCAGCCCGTTCACGTCTGGGTGCGAGCAGCCTGCTTCCATGGCTCTCATAGGAGCCTATTGTAAGCACTCTGGACAGCATGCACCAAGGAGCTAACAGGCGAGTCGGCATTCGCTGTCTGTTCTCTGTTAGAAGCGCAGATTCTGAGCTTCTAAAAAGCGTTCGTGTGAGTGCTTACGTAGCAACCTATTGGTTGCTATAGAAACGTGGTTTACATGCTGCTGTAGCAACGTGTAAAACACGCTCGTCTGACCTAGCCCTTAGAAAACATGTCACTGCTACATAGTAATACAATAATACAAAAACATACAAGAATAAAGTTGTAAGAAAAAGTAAGTGAACCTTTGAATTGAATAATCTGTATATCCCCCTTTATCAGCACCTCCACCAAATATTTACTGTAGTTGATGGTGCGCAACATAGAGGGACCATTTTGGCCCATTCCTCCATGCCAATGTGTTTTAGTTCATCAATATTTCTGGAATGCCTTGCAAGCTCAGTCCTCTTCAGGACATGCCTTAGCATCTCCTAAGATTTAACGTCAGGAGCATGGCCAGCCATAAGTACGTGTGACCTATGCAATTGCACAGGGTGCTGGCCACCAGCTTATAGGGGGGAATCAGGCAAAGTAGGCTGGGGGCAGTCTCCCCTCTTATGCCCACCTGGCCAAGTGATCTTCCTTTTTCCATCCAGTGTTTTGTGGGGCTACATGAATCATCCTCCTCCTGGCTCTATCTCCTCTCTTCTGATATTGCGAGGTGCCACTGTCAGCCCAAAGTCATCCATACAGCACAATTGATTAGTTCTATTACTGTATCTATGTACTCAGCTTGGTTCTGGTATTGTATCTATGTACTAAGCTTGGTTTGTGCTGTATTTATGTTATGAGCTTGGTTCTGGTGCTGTATGTATGTACTAAGCTTGGTTCTAGTGCTATTTTTATGCACTGAGCGTGGTTCTGGGGCTGTTTTTATGTTATGAACTTGGATCTGATGCTGTATTTATATACCAAGCTGTGTGCTGCTTTTACATTATGAGCTTGGTTCTGGTCTGTATTTATGTGCTGAGCTTGGCTCTGGTGCTTAATTTATGTTATGAGCTTGGTTCTGGTGCTGTATTCCCAAAAATGTGGCACGCTGTGTGAATCAACATAAATGCAATGATTTGGAAATCTCATATAATCATATTTTGTTCATAATAGAATATAGAACACATATCAGAAGGTGAAAGGGGGACAGTTTTCCGTTTCATTTTTAAAAAAATTAACTCCTTTAGAAATTTAGCAACAGATGTCAAAAAAATTTGGGGCAGAGTTAAGAAGATGCTGGTAGTAAGGGCTCATGTCCACGGGCAAAATGTGATTTAAAATCCGCAGCGGATCTCCCGCACGCGGATCCGCACCCCATAGGGATGCATTGACCACCCGCGGGTAGATAAATACCCGCGGATCGTCAATAAAAGGCATTTAAAAAAAAATGGAGCATGAAAAAATCTGGACCATGCTCCATTTTCATGCGGGTCTCCCGCGGGGACGGCTCCCGCGGGCTTCTATTGAAGCCTATGGAAGCCGTCCGGATCCGCGGGAGACCTAAAATAGGAATTAAAAGCATTTACTCACCCGCAGCGGACCGCGAAGCTCTGCTCTTCCTCACGGCCGCATCTCCCTTGCTTCGGCTCGGCGGATGTGCCCGGCGCATGCGCGCGGCACGTCGACGACGTGCCGGCGACGTGCCGCCGGCGTCAGGAATTCATCCGCCGGCCGAAAATGAAGATCCGGCCGTGAGGAACAGCTGACCTTCGCCGCCCGCTACGGAAAGGTAAATGCTTTTAAATTTCTATTTTCAGCGCTCATGTCCGCGGGGCAGGAGGGACCCGCTGCAGATTCTCCATGTAGAATCTGCAGCGGATCTGATTTTCCCCGTGGACATGAGGCCTAAGTCGTACTAATGAAAAATAGTTGGAGGTACAATTCTCTGTTAAATCACATGACTGTATATAAAAAGAGCATGTTAGAGAGGCAGAGTCTCTCAGAAGCAAAGATGGTCAGAGGTTCATCACTCTGTGAAAAACTGCATCTAAAAATTGTGTAACAATTTCAGAAAAATGTTCCTCGCTTTAAAATTGTGAAGACTTTGAATATCTCACTATCTACAGTACATAATGTCATCAAAAGAGTCAGAGAATCTGCAAAAATTCATGTGCACAAGGGACAAGGCCGACAGTATTGAATGCTTGAGATCTACGGGCCCTCAGGCATCACTGGATTAAAAACAGGCATGATTCTGTAATGCAAATCACTGCATGGGCTCAGGAATACTTCATTGTCTGTGAAAGACAGTTCTCCATGTAATCCACAAATGCAAGTTAAAGCTGTATCATGCAAAAGAGAAGCTATACATCAACACAATCCAGAAACTTTGGCGTGTTCTCTGGGCCAAAGCTCATTTAAAATGGACTGAGGCTAAATGGAAAACTGTTTTGTGATCAGATGAATCAAAACTTGAAATTCTTTTAAGAATATGGAAATTATAAGTGTATCCACGGGTCAGGGTGAATATACTGATTAGGATGTGAATCATGTGATGTCAACGTATGTATATATTCCAGTTTATTATCAGCGCACAGTTCAAAAGCCTGCTTTTCTGATGGTATGGGGTTGCATTAGTGCCTATGGCATGGGCAGCTTACATATCTTGAAAGGCACTATTAATGCTGAGGAGTATAGAGGTTTTAGTACACATATTCCCATCCGTACAATGTCTCTATCGGGGAAAGTCTTGTATATAGTAACATAATATGTTAGGCTGAAAGAAGACAATGTCTACCTAGTTCAGCAGTTTCCACCCCCCATTGTTGATCCAGAGGAAGGCAACCCCCCCCCCCCCAAGGGGTAGAAGCCAATTTATCCCATTGTGGGGGAAAAATACCTTCCTGACTCCATAATAGCAGTCAGAATAATCCCTGGATCAACGTTTGAAAGTTCCTACCTGACTCCAAGACCGGGATCAACAACCCCACTGGTCACCTAATGTCTATATCCTGTAAAATCATAGCGCTCTAGAAAGACATCTAGTCCCCTCTTAAATTCCTCTATGGATTTGGCCATCACCAAGTCCGCAGCCAGAGAGTTCCACAGTCTCACTGCTCTTACAGTAAAGAACCATTTTCTGTGTTGGCGATAAAACCTGCTTTCTTCTAGACGTAGCGGATGCCCTCTTGCTACGTTCGCAGTCCTGGGTATAAACAGATCATGGGAGAGATCCTTGTATTGTCCCCTCATGCACTTATACATGGTTATTTGATCACCCCTTAGCCTCTCTGGGTATTCCAGTCCTGTCATTCCATGTACTAGCTTAGTCGCTCTTCTTTGAACCCCCTCCAGTACTGTAACATCTTTCCTGAGCACCGGTGACCAGAACTGTGCGCAGTATTCCATGTGAGGCCTGACAAGTGCCTTATATAGTGGAAGGATAATGTTCTCGTCCTTCGCCCCTATACCTCTTTTAATGCACCCCAAGACTTTATTTGCTTTTGCAGCAGCTGACTGACATTGGTTACTCCAGTTTAGTCTACAGTCCACTAGTACCCCCAGGTCTTTTTCCATCTCACTTTTCCCTAGTGGTACCCCATTAAGTGAATATTGGTGAGATCCGTTTCTCCTGCCCATGTGTATAACCTTATATTTATCAACACTGAACTTCATTTGCCATTTTTCTGCCCAAGCCCCCGGCTTATCCAGGTCCGTCTGTAGCCACAGATTGTCCTCTGTTGTATTGATTATATTGTATAATTTTGTATCATCTGCAAATATTGATATTTTACTGTGCAGCCCCTCTATCAGGTCGTTGATAAGTATATTGAACAGAATGGGGCCCAATACTGAGCCCTGTGGCACCCCGCCAGCGACTGTGGTCCAATCAGAGTATGAACCATTTACTACCACCCTCTGCTTTCTATCATTAAAGGGGTTGTCCTGCGCCGAAACATTAAATTTTTTTTTGCACAGACCCCCACATAGTACACAGTAAAAGCGCATCTATTTGTTTTTTTTTAAAAAAGTCTCTTACCTGGATCCCCGTTCTGCAGCTTTGAAGAGTCTTCTTTCCAAGATGGCGCCGCTGGTCTTCTCCCACGGTGCACCGCGGGTCTTCTGCCATGGTGCACCGAGGATGTTCTTCTCCAGTCTGCGCTCCACTGCCGAAAAGTCAAAAGTCTACATTCAAAGACCCCAAACTTTTATATTTTTCCAGGGCCAGAGCTGTGTGAAGGCTTGTTTTTTTCATAATGCCCTGTAGTTTTTATTTGTACCATTTTGCTGTACATATGACTTTTTTTGATCACTTTTAGGGTAGTTTCACAGGGCAATTGCAATTTTGCTACAAAACAACGCGGCAATATCGCAATGCTTTTTTTTTTTATAAAAAAATAATCTCGCATCGCTGTTGCCCGTGATAAAAATGACATGTTTTTTTTAATCCCAAAAGTCAATAGTCAAAAAGGAGGCTCCATAGGGATACATGGGAAATTAAAAAAAAAAAATCGCACATTGAAAAAAGATTGTGTATCTCACAATTTTTTGTTCTTTCAACATCGCATCAGTGAAAACATCCCCAATGGGAAGGAAACCTTTGTAAATCATTGGTTACATAATCTGCTTTTTTACTGAAAAGCACGCGATTTTCTCGCCTGTGTCAAACCGCCCTTATTGCATTTTTTGTTAGAAGAAATGAGTAAAAAAGCATTTAGGTTCAGTTTTTTGTTCTTTTTTTTATACATTTTGCCACGCAGGATGAAAATTTTTTTCTATTTTTTTGTAGGGGTCATAACATAAACAGTGATATAAAACATATTTTTTAAACAAAAAAGGGGAAAGTGCAAAAAAAACCTGTTTTTTCGTGCTATTTCTTTAACTTTTTTAAAATATTTTTTATACATGTTTTAGATTCTTCTATGTCCTTGTATGGGAATTAAACCTTGAATACGGAAGGTCGATGATGTTGTAGTGGCTCGAGGTGAGTGAGGACACTACATAAGGTTAAATGGTTGTCTCATGCATTTGTATTGTCAGTGTTTTACATGTAGTGTGTATCTGTGATGTGTATTGTACTTCTGCAGTACTGAATGGGTTAATGTCTGGGTTATGTTTGAGAAATGTATTATGTTGTATGTCATGTGATTGCGTCATATATATGTGGTTGCAAGGTGTAGTGCAAGGGGCTTCTTGTAAAAGTGAGTTGGAGTCTGAGGTGGTAGTCTTGTAAGTGAGAGAAGTCTGACACCCATACGTCAGTGATTGACCGGTGTGTGGAGAATGGAGGAAGCTGAACGATTCCTGCTGCTTGGCCTGGAACTAGCTAACCCAGAATATTCCAGTACTACCCTTTAAGTACTGAGTATGAGGAAGGACCACTACATGGCCAGATGCCAAGGAGCATTAATGTTAGTGTGGACCAGTAGAGAGTAATAGTGTGAGAGTTGCTGGGTGCGGGATCACACAGATAACTGGGACTGTGGATCATCCTCCCTGTCACACCACTTTATTTTGTTGTATCTGTGCCAGACTGTTGATGTTGTGAAGGTTCAAGCAGTTACAGTAAACAGACATTACCGACTGTTCCTGGTTTGTCCATATAGCTTTCCTGTATGTAGACTAAGTTATTGATGGCATCCAGATTCAACGCAGAGGACAGAACAGTGGCGTCACGAGTGACTAAAGGACATTAAGGTAACTCCATGTTACTTTTCCCTGTGACCTCCTCCAGCAGTAACTTGGACGAGTCCCGTGCTACCCCTAGGGGAGGAGATAGTAGAGCCACCGTGACCAAAGTAATCTCAGTCTTTCCCACCATCTCCTCGGCTGTGGGCCTGCTCCTCGGACACTGTAATGTCACAGAGGAAGCTTTCTCGTATATGCTGCCATCAACATTAATCGTGGCATATAAGGTGTTAATGGTGGGGACTGCTGTTCTCTCTGATTCCTGCTATTGCAACAGGACCCCAGCTGACGGTCACAGCTGGTCCCCACTGCGGATAACATGAGCTCAACATCATTTCACAGGAATCCCATGGGATGTGAAGAGGTTAAACACCCCGGCTAGCACTATTAATGGGGCCACTCACTATTTTGCATCGTTAATAGAGACTGTCATTGCCCGGCATTATTTTTGTTCTATGGGACCGAAACCTCTGCAGTCTCATTAAAAGCAATGGGCTGCTGGCAAGCCCGGCAGGGATTTTCGAGGGAAGGGCTTTAAATATAAGCCATTTCCTGAAAATCATCACTAGAATGTGTTAAAAATAAAAAAAATTATACTCACCTCTTCCCAGCTCCCGGGACTCAGGCACGTCTGGCCTGTCTTCTACCCGCACTGCTCTTACGCTCTTTCAGCAGGCGGGGATTTAAAATCCTCACCTGCTGAATGGGCTGTATCTGATTGGCTGAGTGCTCAGCCAATCACAGGCAGCTCTTAGCCATTCATTGAATGACAGCTGAGGGCTGCCTGTAATTGGTCACAGCATTCAGCCAATTACAGGCAATACTTGGCCATTCATAGAATTCTATGCATTCACTCGTGATTGTGCATGTTTGTGCACAAAAGTGCGCAACTATGTACGGCACACGCTTGTGAGAAGCTACCGAAACACAGCAATATTACATGTGTGATTTTTACATTTTTTTTATATAGTAAAGGAGGAAAGACAGAGTTTCGGGATTTTTATTATTATTTTTTTTAATATTCTTTTTATTTTTGTCCCAATAGAGGACTTGATTATCACCATATTATATACTTCAGTATAGCAGTGCATTAGAAAGCCATCGTAGCTGGCAGACCTAGAGGCTATATGCAAGTCTCTGGGTGACAGAGGGAGCCCCCTTCCTCTATTAGCCTTTTACATGCCCCAGCATGTAAAAGGGTAAAACACCAGATATCGAAGGTTTCTTCAGTCCCAAATGATAAAGCAAATGCAGGCTGTCATCCAAGCACCCGCTTCTCCTGGCACGGGAGACCTGTGTCAGGCTTCCAATGCAGCCGCCATCAAAGGACAGCGCTGCAGAATAAAGCCCACTAATGGCCACCATCAAAAGAAGTATGGGCAGTCATTAAGGAGTTAAATGCTGCTTTATGTACTAATATAAAAAAATGATTCAGCAGTCTAATCTAATGATTTTGACACAAAAAGTGGCAGCAAAAACCAAGAAAAAAACACCCTAATCATGTAGTTTATTTTGCACTACAAAATGCCCCAACTTACGCATAACACTCCTACTTGCACCAAAACTGCACACAGTTTTCACCCAGAAATATATTTTTTTACATCATCTATTAATAAAAAAAGAAAAAGCAGTCAAAATAATGATAATTCTGGGGGCAAAATCAAGAAAAAAAATGATGTGGTTGGATTTGTGCAAACAAATGCACCAAAATGAGTGTGCAACAAAAAATGAAACCAAATGCCTCTTCATTTACACCAACTTTTATTCGTTTTTATTAGCGCCAGTTTTTGCCAACACTTTCTTGTAGTAACGCTTCATAAATGTGATGGAAAGATAGGCCCCAATAGGAGGGGGCGAGACGGGGGCGGAGCTAAGTCTCACCGCTTAGCTCCGCCCCGTCCCACCCCTCCCATTGCAAATAGTGGCGCGGGGTGGGGAAGGGGCGGGAGCTCAGTTCTTGCTCCTGTCTCTTCCATCCCCCCCCTGCAGACAAGGACACCGTATATCGGCTCGGCGTGAAAACCGAGCCGATATGCGGTCGTCTGAATCCACCCTTAGGGTGACTACCGACTATAGTTTTTTTTCACTGCGAAATTTGCAGCGTTTTTTTTCCAGCATGGGTCTATGGGACTTGTAATGTTAAAATCGCGATTTCGCGGTAAATTGCGATTTTGCACGATCGCGATTTTAACATTTCAAGTCCCATAGACCCATGCAGAAAAAAAAAAACGCTGCGAATTTCGCAGTGAAAAAAAAACTGTAGTGGGTAGTCACCCTCAGTCATGAGAAAAAAACCAAAACGCTGCATGCTCTACTTTTGCACACCAATGGTCCCCATAGAAGTCAATGGAGGGTGCACAAATGCGTGCACAATCCGCAAGGAGATGCGTAACATGCAGCGTGATTTTGCTGGTAAATGAACACATCTGGAACTCATTAGCCATTTTAACCCTTTCCAATCCACTGTCTGACGTCTAAAGACATTCTGATTGAAGGCTGGCTGCTCTGTTGTTGGGGGCCTTTCCATCATGTCCCACACCACAGTACTGGCTCTAGCCAGCAGATGGCGCCATTGTATAATGGCAGAAAGAGAAAGACCCTAGGAAACCCTAAATCCGAAATTGGATTGCAAAGGGTTAATCGGTGTGTCTTATTTGCCGTCTGCAAATGAACGAATAAATAAAAAAGTAAAGCAAAATACGCCGATATGTAAAAAAAGCATAGTTTGTTCCGCAAAAACGCAGCTGGAGTAATATTGCGAGATTGAAAAAACGCTGCATTCCCTATTTTTGAGTGATTTCTCACAAGGAATCGCCCATTATTTTCTGTGGGATCTTTAAAAAAAAAATCCCATCGCACTCGCATGCCAGGCGATTCGTAAGAGAGTGCGATTTTAACCATTGAAGCTATTGGAAATACTTGCGGGTTTTGCGGGTACACGGATGCGTTGCACTCGCACCCATTATCACGCCTTTAAGAGTGCGATATCGGTCCAAGTGCCTCGGCCAATCAGGCGCTCACCCGTGTGAACGCAGCCTTGTTCTCTTCTTATTTGATGTTTTTGATGTTTTGAAGACAAGCCTGTGGTTTTCTGTGTGGTTGTGCCCAGATGGAACGTTCAGACGCCTCCAGAGCTGCACTCACAGTGTACGTCTTCAGCTATAGCCTAATAGTGTTGTTGTTCTGCAGGAAGCCACAGCCGACCGGTACAATCAGCAGAGGCCCGGAGGTACATTTGGCCCAAATTTGTTTTTGTACTTTTTTTTCCACCTAGGTAAGATTGACTGATGTCTGCAATTTTGTGAAGTGTTTTGGCTACAAGTCTCAGCATACAAGGGCGGCTGATATGGGGCCCTTGGAGAGCGGGGGCCAAACCTGGTTGGAGCTGTACATTTTTTCCTTTTTTTTCTATTTTTTCACCCCCGCTTTCGAAGAATCATAACTTTGTCATACTTCTGTCGGCAGAGACGTATGAAATGCCTTCATTTTATGTGACGAGTTGCACTTTTCATTAGTACTATTTAATGTATTGAAAAACTTTTTGGAATTTCTAAGTAGAGCGAAATGGAAAAAAACCCAAAATTGCACTATATTTTGTTCTTACAACGCTCACAATGTCCTAAAAATGATGTTACCTTTAGGGCTTATTTAGACGACCGTATATCGGCTCGGTTTTCACGCCGAGCCGATATATGGTGTCCTTGTCTGCAGGATGGGGGGAGGATGGAAGAGCCAGGAGCAGGAACTGAGCTCCCGCCCCCTCTCCGCCCCTTGCCACTATTTGCAATAGGAGGGGGCGAGATGGGGGCAGAGCTAAGTCCCGCCGCTTAGCTCCGCCTCCCATTGCAAATAGTGGTGAGGGGCGGGAACTCAGTTCCTGCTCCTGGCTCTTCCATCCTCACCCCCTGCACACAAGAACACCGTGAAAACCGTGCCGATATACGGTCGTCTAAATAAGCCCTTAATGTGTGGGTCAGTACAATTACAGCAATACCAGATTGAGGGCGCATTCACACGACCGTATATTGGCTGGGTTTTCACGCCCAGCTGATATACGGCGTCTTTCTCTGCAGGGGGAGGAGGCTGGAAGAGCTGGGAGCAGTGCTCTGAGCTCCCACCCCCTCTCCACCCCTCTGCACTATTTGCAACGAGAGGAGGCGGAACGGGGGCGGGTCTAAGTTCCACCCCCATCCCGCCTCTCCTCATTGAAAATAGTGCAGGGGGCGGAGAGGAGGCAGAGAGGACGTGGGAGCTCAGAGCACTGCTCCCGGCTCTTCCAGCCTCCTCCCCCTGCAAAGAGAGACGCCGTATATCGGCTGGACGTGAAAATCCAGCCGATATACGGTCGTGTGAATGCACCCTTAGATAGTTGTTTTTCTTGTTGTACTACTTTAAAAAATTTTCATATTTTTGAAAGAAAAAAAATTATTTTCCATCGCCATCTTCTGACCCCATCATTTCTTTATTGTTCTGTCAGTGTGTGAGGGCTCGTTTTTTGCGGGATGTCCTGTAGTTTCTGTTGGTACCATTTTAGAGTTTATATGACTTTTTCATTGCTTTTTATTCCAATTTTTTCTTGGAGAGATGGTGACTAAAAAAAGCTATTTTTTTTCTTTTTAATTGTCATTGCATTCACCATGCAGGATAAATAATGTGATATTTTAATAGATTGAATATTTGGGACATTCATGAAACATTTTACGCCCATTTCTGGCATAAGAAAAGTTCCAACATTTTGTGTCTTTTTTTTGCAATTTGCGCCGTCATCTGCCATTTTCGTGGCTGCCCCGGATTGACACGGTTATGTTTAATCTAAGCTAGAATCTGGTGTAAATTATACCAGAAATGGTCGGACAGGGTGTACATTTCTGTGTAGGCGCATGGTAGTGGCGAGATGCACCTAGTATACGAACAAGCGAGTGCCTCTTCATATATTGTGCGCTGGGGGTAATAATATTGGGACCGGTGTTTGATATGCCAGTCCTAATAAATTTCCCCTTATATTTATTTTTTATCTTGACTTTTTACACAAAAGATTTTAAAAGTTTTTTTTTCAACTTTTAATATTTTTGGGGGGTATAATAACAAAAACTTTATTCGTCCTATTTTTGCATTTTATCTAGACCGTGCGCTCTCTCTCTCTCTCTCTGTCTCTCTTTCTCTCTGTCTCTGTCTCTCTTTCTCTCTCTCTAGTAAACAGCAGTCTCAGATTTTCCAGAGACAGTCAGAACCGACTTGCAGAGAACGAGAGCGCTACATGTACATTTTCCAGTGTCTGCATTGTCCCTCAAAGATGTCACTTCTCAGTTGCCTCTACTGACAGGCGGGAAGGCAGTCAGCACATTCTTTCTGTGACGTGTGACGTACATATATATAAGGGGGGGCGACAGCTGACACCTGCTGACACTCAGAGATGTATGTGGAACCGGTCTGTTTCTTACTGCTCTGCACTATAATCCCAGGTAAGAGGGATGTCCTAAACCTATAGGGTGCAGTATATTATGTGTCCATCACTGATGTGTGTCCACCGCTGCTAATGGTGTGCAGCATATTGTGTGTCTACTGCTGGTGATGTGCAGCAGATTGTGTCCACCGCTGCTGATGGTGTGCAGCATATTGTGTCCACTGCTGCTAATGGTGTACAGCATATTGTGTCCACTGCTGCTAATAGTGTGCAGCCTATTATGTGTCCACCGCTGCTAATGGTGTGCAGCATATTGTGTCCACTGCTGCTAATGGTGTGCAGCATATTGTGTCCACCCCTGCTGATAATGTACAGCATTTTATGTGTCCACCGCTACTAATGTGCAGCATATTGTGTCCACCGCTGCTGATGTGCAGCATAGGCTGGGTTCACACTGGGCATATTCCCGGCGGAAATCCCACGGTTTGGCCGCAGCAAAAACCGCAAGATCTCCGCCGGGAGAACCGCCGCGTAAAAACTGCGGCGGTTTTGAAGCGGCACGGCCACTCGCTTTTCCGCTGCGGCTGGCGCCCCCATAGAGGAGAGCGCGGCCTCGGCGGAAAGAAAAGATAAATAGACATGCTGCATATTCTGAAACCGCGGCTGCGGCCGCTGCAGCCGCGGCCGCTGCAGCCTCGGTTCCAGCCTGACTTACCGCAGCGGATTTCTGAGAAATCTCGTCCACATGGCTGGCTAATCTCGAGATTAGCGGCCACGGGTGGATTTGCCGCGGCTAAATTCCGCGGCAAATCCGCCCTGTGTGAACCCAGCCATACTGTTTGTCTACCACTGGCCATGTGCAGCATATTGTGTCCACCGCTGCTGATGGTTTGCAGCATATTGTGTCCACCCCTGCTGATAATGTACAGCATTTTATGTGTGCACCGCTGCTGATGTGCAGCATACTATTTGTCTACCACTGGCTGTGTGCAGCATATTGTGTCCAACGCTGACAGCTTGCAGCATACTATGTCCACTGCTGATGGTGTACAGTATATTATGTTTCCACCACTAATGATGTTTTACGTACTTTGTGTCCAGCACTGGAAGAATGTCTTTATGGCTTGACTCTTGTGTTCACTTGTGAATTATACTCTGGCGGGCATTGTTATTATTGTTTAGACCCTTGATGTTAGATGTGACCCCATGTGACCATATAAATAGTGTTTCTCCAGAGTGACCTGTCACAGGCATCCTCCTACTTTCTGTGACCCATTGGCCAATTCTGTTTGTATAGAAATGTTATTACACTAGAAGATCTTTACCAAGTGCTCTACTGGCCAACCATAATCTACTGATCAACTATGATCTACTGGCCGGACATAATATCCCGACCAACCCTGATCTCTCAAGCATCAGTCTACTTATTATGTCTTCTAGATTATTTGTTATAAGATCATCTATCGCTTTTTAATCTCTTATTTTTTCTCTGTTTTGCACTGCATCAATGAAGGAGTTCTCAAGAGGTAGAAATACATCTCACTAGTCCTAAAGTATAGTTGCAGATCCTCTATGTTCTGCCATCGTTGTCCAGGTCCTCCACCTGTTATAACGGACAGACATAGTCCTTAATGTTATTTGCATAGCCATACTTCTGACTATGGAACATATTTGTCACTGACCGCTTCTCACCTACATATCTTATCTGCAATCTCCCTCTAGTTTCTGCTGTGCGTGTAACTGGTGTCCTGGGCGGGCATGTGATTCTGCCATGTACGATGACCAAGGAGTTGGTGAAAGCCGGACGTCAGTCTCCATATGCAGCAAGCTCTGTGCAGTGGCAGATAAAAGATAGGTAAAGAAATGATATTCTGCTGACAGCCATATGAATACCTTTTATCTAGAACGTTCTGTCTTTTTTTGGGGTCGCAGCTTTTCAGTATCTTCTTAAAGATTGTTATCTGGTCTATTCTCGTGTTCTAACACTCTACCAAATGTTCTACTGAATCTTTCCTTCCAGCCTTCAGTCTTATCTCCACTTCTAGCCTTCAGTCTTATCTCCACTTCTAGCCTTTGGTCTTAATCCCAGCCCTAGTTCCCTCCAACATCCCGTTCTAATGTTCTCTCTAATTGTCCTTTCTCTCAAATTTTCTAGTCTTCCATTCTAAAGTTAGCTACACCAATCAGATCTGGAAGTGGTTTATCTCTTGGAATGCCTAAAGATTGGACATGTTGAACACCAACATGCCCAATCCTTCTATTCTTCAAGGTCTACCATAAAGGGAAAGTCGAAAAAACCTCCAAAAACATTAGATTGCTAGATTTCTGCTGAATTCATTAGTTTCTGCTTGCACATGTTTTTTACAATGGGGTGAGCAGAATAAGCAACTGCCCAACCCATCTGAACAAAGGATCAGAAATGTTAAAATCCAAATGGCCCCATCGTTATTTCTCTGGACATCTTCCATCTAGGAGAGTTGTGAGACTTCCATAAGCATGAAATACGAAATTGGTAGATGTGGACAAGGTTTATCTGATATGTATGGCCATCTTTACTCTCCATCTAGTCTTCCGTTCTTACGCTGGTCATACACATTTGATAAACTTCAGCCAAACTTATCAATTTTGGTGGGATCTGCCAACAATCTAATGTGACTTCCAACAGCAGATGTTTTGGAAATGAAGGATCAAGCATGTTGGATTTCATCTTGTCCAATGCTTTGTTCGAATCGTTGATACTGTAAGCCTTTAATAGAGGTGTCTGACAATGCTCCACAATCATTTTTCCCTCTTTCCATTCCAACTCTTGCAGGGGTTATCCAGCTTCAAGACATTTTTTGAAAGCTGCTTAGGGTCGTGGGAAAACATTAGAAAGGTCATGCCCACCTCACCTGAACCCCTACCAGCCCTATTCCAACAGTGCCTAGTCCCCGCTGCTCTGCTTCGTACTCCAGCAATGATGTCAATGACACCAGGAACATTTGCAGGCAATCACAAGCTCCCTTCAGCCAGTGGTTTCCTGCAGTGGTCATATGTCTTGAGGTAGAGAGCAGCGAGGGACTGAGCACAGACCGAACAGGAGCAGTAGGGAATCGGGTGAGGTGAACATGACTTATTTTAGGTTTTCCCACCACCCTAAGTAAGTTTAAAACAAATTTGGAGGTCTGGATAACTCCTTGAAGATACCCATACATATAAGAATAAGGTTGGCTAAAACCGCTAATGGGTATGGGGTGTCTAGACTTTCCCCTACGGCAGATGTTGGGGGTAAAGAAGGATTGGGTTTGGGATTTAAACATTCTCGACCCCTTTGTTTTCAGGATTGATGAGATGCTATCAGAGTTGTCTCCCTTTTTCCCATTAAGAACACATGCATGCTGAGCTGAGCATGCATATCTTTCGAGGTGTTATGAGGAAGAGCATTAGGCCGACAGCGGTCTACAGCGTATGACCAGTTATACATCTTGTACCTCATTCCAGTATTATTCTCCATCTGATCATAAGTCTTTTCTTATATCAGTACACCCAGGCCGGTGCTCAACTTGCGTCCAGGTGGCATCACCTTCACCTCTCACCTAGCCAAGTCTCGTGCCTCGGTCCCACCATCTATGAGCGATCAAGGAATATTTTCATTGCACCTGAAAGATTTGACGGAAGAGGATGCCGGAAGGTACTTTGCAGTTGGCAAATATGGGAGAAGCACGCAGGAATGTTTAGTAACACTGAGAATCATAAAAGGTACGTACTTGTATGTTCTTTTTAGACTGAGGGTCAGGTTAGGGTTAATGCTCTGTTTTTGTGTCATCCCTGTTTGTGTTGTGTCTATGATGATACCATAAAATACCGTTCAGATATTACCGGGTGTTACATTCTGTCTCTAGATTGAAGTATTTTAGAGGAATTTGATAAAACATTAAAAGTAGTCATTATTTTTTTCCATTTCCACTCGAAATAGTCGATAAGGAAAGTTCAGCACTAATGAAATGTACGCCTAGAAGGTAAAGTGCCGCACTCGAACCATCCATCAGATAAGCACACCTCATTTATTTCTTGACATTTCTTTGGAGTGGAAGTGAATGGAAAGGAAGCTTCACACCACCTTTCAAGCATAGGCTGGGGTAATGAAAGGGTACATTACTTAGGACCCCCCATCACTACTAAAGGGGGTGTCACTAACGTCCAGAACCTGCTCGCCCAAGCTGACACTTTGGAAAGGCAATTGTATGGGATGCTGCTACCTACACTAGTTTTTTGATATTACTGCCTGGCAGCATTATTTTGGTACCTTGCAGCAGTGTTAACTGGGCACTGTACAATTGTATTATTTGGGCACTATAGGTAAAGGGTAATGATGCCAGCTGGACATGAAGTGATAGAACTGGACTTTGCTTTTATCAGTCACCTTTCCTCAGTACTGACGGTGTCTTCTAGTACTCAGCTACCAACCCTAGTAGGTAATAAAAATGAAAGAATAGGAACTCACCAATAGATGACAGGACCAGAATGAAAATGGTAACCAAGTGATGGTACAAATAAATGATGGTAATGGTAGTCAGATAATGAAGCAGACAGATCATGGAGAGTAACTCCAAGAGATAACTGCCTGACCCTAACTCTAGATTTTCCCTTCAATTATTGTGTCCTTGACGCTGACCCTAACACTAGACACCACTGTCCCTGATTATCCCTAAAGATATCCTTAAAGGAAACCCTATCTGAAACACTGACCCTGACAACAATTAGATTGCACTAAGACTCTGAGACAAGAAAACCCAACTCAGCAGAACTGAACTATCAATCAAGACAGACAGATACAAAGAGAAAAGCAAGCAGCAAACTACAAGGCTAAGAAGCAAGAACCAGACTAGATTTCCCCAAATCTTCCCCATGTCTATTCTTAACTCTAACCCTACCACCTGAGCTATCCTTAATGGAAACCCTATCGGAAGCACTAATTGACAAACAATGAGAGGAACTGGTACCCAGACACAAGAAAGCCCAACTGAACAGAACTAAGAAGCAAGACAAAGACAGATACAGAGAAAGCAAGCAACAAACTAAAAGGCTAAGAATCAAGGATCAGACTAGAAATAACTGCAGGCATAAAACCACATTGACAAGAAAAAAGCTAGACTAGGAACAAGATACTAGAAACCTAAAAGAAATACTGGATATAAATGCACATAGCTTATTCTATAACCAGCAACAGACTGCAGAAGCCAGGAGTACATAAAGAGTGGCAAATGAACTTTTCTCCAAATAGGGCTGAGCTGCAGCAGTGTGGTCAGCTAATGGATCAGTTGTACAATAGTTACATAGCCACTACTCCAACAAGAAACTAGAAAAGAGGGGTTGAAACAGCAGGAGTATTAATGCTTATCGAAATAACAAGATCTATCAACAGCAGGTCTACTTGTTGATGGTTTCTAGTTCTGAAAAATATGAAACAAAATGTGGAAACAGTAAAGCTATTGGAATTATGTTGGATTTTACCATTTGATGACTATACTTGAAACATTTTTGGCTGTCTGAACTTGATGAAGGAGGAAAAATCAATTCATCAGGCAGTACAGCTAGGTTAGTAGTTGATTCCAAACAGAGGCGTAACTTGAAGCTTCTGGGCCCCAATGCAAAATCTGTAATGGGGACCCCAATTCTAATGCTTTAGTCATAGTACTGGGCTCCTTTTATGGAGAAGAGAGGCACTATGGACCCCCTAAGGCACCTGGGCCCGGGTGCAACTGCGTCCCCTGCATCCCCTATAATTACGCCCCTGGTTCTGAATACGCATACAGAATTCTACGAGTGAGACTGAATGTAAGGGTGCATTTACACGGGTGAGTGTGATATTGGTCCGAGAAAAGGGACCGATATCACACATGTAAAATTGTGATGTTCACTGCGAGTGCGTTGCGATTTACGAGAAAATCACACATATTTTCAATAGGAAAAATGTACATGCAAGGGCGATCTTTTTTTTTTCCTACCCTCATCCAATGGGAACAACTCGCAGAAAAATAGAACATGCTGCAAACTTTCTGTCTCACAGCATCGCACATGTAAATAGCTCCATTGAAAACCATGCAGTGTGAAACTCCCCGCTATGACTACAGCCTCACAGAAGTGGGCACTGGATTTTTCACAAACCTTTGTTGTAATCTATCACTGTATACGAACAGCTACATAATTCCAATCTATAATCTGGCTTTGCAGCAGTCTGTAGGCAGCAGAACATCATGTGGGACGTATCAGTACTTCACAGAGAGATCATATGGCCAAGCTGAAAATAGTGCGGGGAATATGGGGAACGGTGGAAATTGTGACCCATCCTCCCTATCGCTAAGGTTTCTCACTTCATTGTATACCATTATGGGATATACTGCAACCATGTGGGTACAAAGTAGATCAAACCGTCTCCTTGGCAGATGTATAACAGCGGTTTCCTTCACCCCCCCCCCCCAGCCGACCCACATCCTGTTATTATCTTCTATGTGTTGGGGGCTTCGCTGACGCACACGGAGGGGACTCAGGAAACTTGTGACACATCTGAAAGAGGGTCCCCAGTACAGCTGATATCACAGTTTCCTTTAGGTAATGATATTAAATATAAATCATTAGTAATCAGTTGGAAGGTGGAACAAAAGTAACAATGGGGTCAGTGACAAAGAGTAGAGAAGAAACCGTAAAAGGGTAACCGAGTGGGAGTGGAGTGCTGAGACAGTTGCCAGTCGGAAAAAAAAAGACGTCTTGTAGGTAGGTGGTCTTATCTGGGGAGTCTAAATATACATGGAGTCTGTGACAAAAAATATTTTGTACATGATTTTGGAAAGTATAGGACTTGGCGGCTTCATCTCCGTATGCAAAGGCAACTCCAAACAGCAGCTCACCGCATGGATACACGTTTTACGGGATGAACTCGAGTCTTCATTTATTCTATTTTTGGGAACATCTAACATTTAGATCACCTTTTTAATCTGCTTTTTTTCTGGAGAAAAGATTAACAAAATCTGCACATCCCATACAGTAGACTGTAAGAGCAGTGAGACTATGGAACTCTCTGCCTGAGGACGTGGTGATGGCAAAATCAGGAGAGCTCAAGAGGAGCCTGGATGCCTTTCTTGAGCAATACAATATTATATGTTATAATTAGAGATGAGCGAACCTACTCGGCCACGCCCATTTTTCGCCCGAGCACCGCGATTTTCGAGTGCTTCCGTACTCGGGCGAAACGATTCGGGGGGGGGGGGGGGGGGCGCCGTGGGTGAGTGGGGGGTGGGGGGGATAGGGAGAGAGAGAGGGCTCCCCCCTGTAGTACGGAAGTACTCGAAAATCGCGGTGCTCGATCGAGTAATTACTCGATACGAGTAGGTTCGCTCATCTCTAGTTATAATCACTAATAACTTCAAAAGGGCTGTTGATCCAGGGATTATTCCGACTGCCAGATTGGTGTCAGGAAGGAATTTGTGACCCTTAAATGGGAAAAATTGGCCTCTACCTCATTGTTTTTTTTTTGCCTTCCTCTGATTCAATATTCGGGAAGGGGTAATAGGCTGAACTGGTTGGACATATGTCTTTATTCCGCCTTACATACTATGTTACTAGGTCATAAAAGGGCATATGTATCAGAATAAAACCCATTAGTGACCATCATAAAAAGGCGTATGGCTGGTCATGAAGGTGTTAAATACATAAGATGGTCTACATAAAGGAAGGAATGTAATCCATGTGTAAATGAGTTGGATCTCGTTGACATATGGTTAAAAGTAGGAGCAGTTACATATATCCCAAAGCAAATGAACGGCGCTAATATGGCTTTTGTGCAAAAACAGGTGATGTCGATATTTTTTTGATTCGTTATGTTCCGTCTTCTCACTGGCTTTGCTTTCTGTTGTTGCGCAGTGATGCAGTTTCCCCAGGGTCCTCTTCCTCCAAAAAGTTCAGTCAACTTGACCTGCAGGATTGTTGACCCCGATGGTTCTTCCACCTCTGTTCATTGGCTACATGATGGAATCTTAGTCCAGCCATCCAGCAGAATATCCATGAATGGCAGTAGTCTGTACCTCCATAGTCTTACTCAAGAAGACCATGGCAAGTGGAGCTGTGAGGTGAATGGTGCAAGATCCAGTGTGACCCTTTTGGTAGTTGGTAAGTCATCATCAAAGTATCTCATGTGAATTTCTTGTATAATAATTTTGGACTCCTCTATAAATCCAAATAAATTATTACAGCATAGGAACTGCCATGTCGGTGAGTTCATGTCTAACTATTTCAGTCCTTCTTTAATCTTTAAAGAGATTTTCTTACCATAAATGAGATGCTGATTGAATATTAGTGAGTTTCTGAAATCTGGGAGAAAACCCTCCAAGGTTACACTGGCCTAACAGCATGCTAGAGGGTCTTCTAGTGCGCCAAGGCACAATAGTAACAATAACCAAGGTCCAGTGAAGGACAAACTCATTTGGCCTTGACTTTGGAACCAATCATTTGGCACTAGTTGTCTCGAGGGACCCCATTCCGAAACAGTCTGTATTTCCTGTAGAGAACATGCTGTTACGCAAGAGGTGTGAACCTGCTGTGCCACTCATGACTTGGGCCTACTCCTGATTGCAGCTCCTGGGGTCTCTGGCATTCACCCTTTAACCCCTCCAGCTGGTCTTGTCTGCAGGGGCCTCGAAACGATTATCTTAAGAGTGGTCTCGGTGCAGTGGAAGTGCACACGGGCAGGTCATTGGCACCGTAGTGTGGTACAAGAGGGACAGGCAGAGATGTAATCAAGATATAGGCAAAGATCAGGATAGGCAGAGTTATTGTATTAATGGACTGACAGGCAGAGAGTCTAGAGAGTCAAGGCAGGCAGAAACCTAATAAATTGTGGTCAAGGTACCGGCTTAGGTCAAGACAAGAGAAGGCAGAAAAACAGGTAAAACCAAGGGTCAATCAGAACAAATAGCCCCTTTTCCAGAACTTAACACAACCTATTGCTCAGGCACCCTCCAGTCAGAGAAGGTGCATTAAATAGCCATAGGGCAATCCAGATTGATTGGAAATAGGAAAGCTGGGTACACGCTGGTTCTTAAAGAGACAGCTGGGTGTGCGCAAGCACCCTATGGGCAACAGTGATAGGAGCTGTGACAGAAGGTTGCATGGAGCGACATTTGCCACACATGACACTGGGCGAATGTAGATGGCTATGACCAGTATGAGGAAGAGCTAGGAGGAACCTCTGGCCTCAACCAGTGACCATGACATGTGTTGCCTTGGCTCCTCTGCTAACAGGTTCCAGAATTATTTAAATTTCCAACTTGTTCTTGATCGATAAATTATATCAGTAAAGTACCAGAGCTACAATTCTGGGTCAAATCCTGAAAATCAGGCACTGTTGATGATATTTAAACTAATGTCTTGGTCATTGCTCCAGATTTATATCCATTGTCCTCCAGTTATTACCATGCATCTTCTTCTACCAGGTATCGCCGGTCCAGATCCTCTCTTGCTGTACACAGCCATGGGCTCTTCTGTTCAACTCCCCTGTAACGTCATGCATTTGCCCGTGGAACGGCAACTGAGTTTTCATTGGAGCAAAGATAGTAAAAGCATTCCTAGCAACAAGCAAGTGCTGTTCCTCAATTATGTGAGGCCAGAAGATGCAGGAACTTACCGATGTGAAAGCACCTACAAAAGCCAACAACTGAACAGACGAATCGAACTGAAGGTGATCCAAGGTCAGTCAAACTTGTCAACAACTTGGGGGATCATGTGGAGATGTTCTGGTGAAGGCATCTTACCACCATATTCAATGGTTTGGTTTAGAACGGTTCCATGTGTCATTAGCCATTAGTTGATTCATTACAGATAAACCTTAATAGTAGTTAACAATACGTGATTACATGAGACTTGTCTTTTTGATCTTCAGTGTCATCCTCTGGACCTGAGTTCACCAGGGAAGGTTCCCAGCTGCAGCTGCTGTGTAACATCAGTGGTTCGACCGGCAAAGAGAAGTTTCAATGGACTGGGCCATCTCTTACAGACGGACAGAAATACGTCATTAATGGAGCACTAGTGAACCTGCGGGATGTGCATATACAGGACTCTGGGATGTGGACCTGCTCAGTTTACAGGATGAATGAAGTTTTAGGAAAGGTGGAGCATTGGGTCAATGTGCATGGTAAACCTTCTGCCAATTTTACTTACAATATTATCGAACTAGAATAAGCAACGTCCTCTAAAATGTTCTGGGGCTATAAAAAATAAGGTTAAGGATGACTTGGACTAAATTTATTCCTCTTAAAGCGGCTACTTTCCTCGAAAAACAGCTCTCCACGGGTTTGTGTGACCTTGCAGATCGGTTCCATTCTGTTAGTTTGTGCTGCTAGGACCTGTAGTTCTATGAGGTTCCAGGAGCACGCTGCTACAGGTGTGGGATGATTGAGCTGGCTGGGTGTGGAGTTCTCCAGCCAGCCAATCAATACTGGTCTGCTGCACATATATACCAGTCCCTCTGGCTAGAGGATGCTATTTTCCCAATGCCCTAGTGTTTGCTTCCATGCATGGTGTTCTGTATGGTGTGGACAGTGACGTGTTATGTGTGTCTGTGCAGGTGGCCGGATATGTGGTATGAACAGTCCTGTTCTGTGTGGTGTGCATTCCCGGGTGTGTTGGTGTGAACTGTGTCATGTCTGCTTGGATCATTTATCATCTAGAGCTAGTTAGGTCCCCAGGTTCCAGTGTGGGGCTACCCCTATTGTGGTGATCGCCCGGCTTGCAGGATGGACCCCTGGGGTAAGTTGTCTTGTGAAAGTAGGGACCCATGAGACAACAAGGACCCTTGTCGCGGGCTCGTGGGCTTAAGTGTCTTGGCCAAAATATGAACCAATACCTCGTACCATATTTATTCCCTTTGTTTATGCGTGCAGGTATGCTAGGTGAGTGTTTTGGGCTTTTGTCAGTCATTGTGTATGTATGAGTCCAGTTCACAGTTCAATTTCGCTTGTTCCATGTGTGCATTTGCGTAGTATTTCAAGTTACGGAACTAGCGCAGCTGGTTTGGGCGTGACACATTCACTTAAATAGAGTGGGGCTGGAGCACCCAACCTGTGGACAAGTGTGGGACTGTTTTTGGAAGAAAGCAGTAATGTTTTTCTAATCCAGAGTACCACTTTAAATATCCCATCACATTGCCCAGTCTATACTCTGTTGTTACTCTGGTTTGTCGCCAACATTTCCTTGATTTTTCTCTTGCTTCATCAATATCTGTTTCTTTGTTCCTGCCCACCCTCTTTCCACTTTTGTTCATCTTTGCACCTTATCTACCCACTCCTAACACAGATGCTTTATCTGTAAAGTTGTCTTCCCACTTTTCAATCTCCACCATCCTTTCTCGTCTTGGTCTTCGGTCCATCATTTCTTCACTGCCTGCTCTACTGTACTTTTTCATCAACTAACCATGATTGTACCTCCTCTTTTTGTCTTTTCCTTCCACCCTTTCCTGTCCTGGCCTTCATTCTATCTCACACTGGCTCCTCTCTCTTTTCTCTCTTCCTCCTCTCGTCTTTAGTCTTCCAGATCTTCTGTCCATCATTCTATATTCTCTACCTGTTCCTATCACTATTATTTCTCCATATGATTTTACCTCACTCCTTGCACCTCTCCTGTCTGCTCCTTGGACCGTCGCATTTTCTTTTTCTTCTGATTTACAGCCATCATTGTATTTCTTTCACCTGTGCTGCTTTATTGCTGACATCTTTTGACCATCATTGTAACTTCTCTGCCTTTTTCTCCTACCATCATTTTTAATTTTCTTAGTCTCTGCTCCACTTTTGCATCTTCTTTACCTTCTTCAACACCAACATCTTCTTCTCATTATATCCCTTATACCTTCTTCTCTCACCACCAGTTTCTTATTATTGTATCACGTCTACCTTCTTCTTTCACCATCACTTTTTTACTGTCTCACCCCTACCTTCTGATCTCACCAGCTTCTTACTATTTTTCTATCTTCCTCTTTCGCCTTCAATGTCTTATTGTTGTATGTTCTTTACCTTCTCTTACCAACTTCTTATTGTTGTATGTCCTCTACTTTCTTTTCTCACCACCATTTTTTTATTAATGCATCACCATTAGCTTCTTCTCTCATGTCCTACTTCTTACTATTCTATCTTCTCTACCTTCTTCTCTCAGCAACTTCTTATTGTATCTTCTCACTCCATCTTCTTATTGTTGCATGTTCTTTACTTTCTTCTTTCAACATTACTTTCCTCTGATTGTGTCTGCTTTACCTTCTTCACTTATCACCAACTTCTTATTATTGTACCTTCCCTACCCTCTTCTTTCAGCATCGGCTTATTATAGTAACTCCTCTACTGCAACATCTCATTATTGTGTATTCGATACCTTCTTCACCATAATCACCATTATTGCACTTCCTCAACATTCTTCTCCGTGTCTAACTTATTATTTTATCTCTTGTACTCTCTTCTCTTGCCACCAACGTCTTATTGTGGCATCTGCTCAGCTTTCTCCTCTCACTAACTTATTATCGTATGTCCTCTACCTTCTTCTGTCATCACCAATTCCTTCAGCACTACTTTCTTCTCTCATCTCGAACGTCTTACTATTCTATCTCCGCTAGCTTTTTCTTTCACCAACTTCTTAGTATTGTATTATTGTTCTACCTCCCACTTCTTATTGTTGTATATTATTCTTTAATCTTGTTCTCCATCTCCCACTTACTGTTGTACCTCCTCTACCTCCCTCTTTCATCTCCAGCTTCTTATTATTGCATCTCCTCTACTATAGCATTTCGTTATTGTATATTCTTCTCTCACCATAATCTGATTATTATACCTCCTCTGCCTTCTTCACTCACCTCCAATTTTTTATCTCTTGTATTCTCTTCTCTCATCACTAACTTCTTATTTTTGTATCTCCTCAGCTTGCTTCTCTCACCATTTTCTTATTATTATATCTCCATTACCTTCTTCTCTCACCAACATTTTATCTCCTGCTATCCTGTCATGTTGCTATCATCTGTTTTGCCATTATTGGTGCATGTCTCTGCTGTCTCGTATATCTCATACATATTCTTCTCCACTGCTCTTCATTTGATCATCTCCACCATTTCATATTTTCCTCCACTTGCTCCTCAGCCTCCCCTTTTCCACCTGTTCTTCACTGCATCGTATCATCGTATTTCACTAACAATATGTTCTAATTCTTGTTAAATATTCTCTTTCCCAGCTGCCCAGACCGCAGATGTTGGTGTGTTCACCTCTTGGCATGTCTTTCTCACTCTGATGCTCATACTGGTTTTCAGCCTGGCAGTCATCGCTATTATTTCCTTCCGTAACCACAAGGTAAGTAGCGGAAAAAAACGAAAAAAACAAGCGATTAAGTCAATTAATTTAATTAATAACTGCAATCAATTTGCAGATGGCTCTGTGTCAAATCCATTGTGGAGATTTATGAAAAGTGGGTCACTGTCTAAATACTTCTGGACCCAAATATATACCCTTAGCTAGAGTGCCCATAGCAGTAGTGTTCATAAATAATAACACACACTCTTTCCAGGGACCCCTCTGCGTTGGCTAACAGACAGGGTCTAATAGGTCATATGCACAGTTGTTGCCCAGCAAGGACAACCCCTTTAATTTCCTCCCTGCGAACATCAAGCACAGCCAACCTTCAACCCTCGAATGACTATGGAGTATGTTTACTTAGACCTGCGTTTAATACACTGGTCTAAGTAAATTATGTACTGGCGAACGTGTGACAAATATATTAAGAGATGCCAGCCTCTTAATACATTAATTGGAACTGGTGGCACCTCGGAGCACCAGATGGAAGCCTACGCCAGCTAGAAGCTGGCATATGTTTCAGCTATAACTTATGCCAATTTCTAGCAGAAATGATAGTAAATCTGATAGGCCATGAGTTGCCAAGCCCGCTATTGCTAAGCCCTATCCATAGTTATTTTAAACGTGGTGCGTAAATCTTAAAAAAAAAATAAAAATCACAATTTTGGCACAAAATAGCGACTTTTTGACACCAGAGTGTTAATACACAACCTCCTATGTCTTTATATCTATGGACAGCATTATTCTCACCTCTCCACTAACCTATTTGCCTTGTTTATTTCAGAGGCGACTGTCTCACCTGAAAGCTTTAACATCCGTGGAAATTCTTACAGTTTCTCAGCCAAAGAAGCTCTCCGTCTCCGAATGATACCAATTTTACCGGAATTACCAACCTTACTCGCACTTGGGACACCTCGACCTTATCACTCCTGTATTCCGCTTGCTATCAGTTATAACGTGCTCCTCCTCTTTACCGCATACTTTGGGGGACTACACAGATATTATATTTCTACAGTATTTTGTATATAACATATTTTGATTGCCTTGTTGTAACTTATTTTTATTATATATTATATGTGCCTTTTAATGTATTTTAAAATAAAATTCAACTACAAAATAAAACCTATAAAGACTCCAACCTAGCTCTGGATGTTTCCATCGATAAATCAAATGCGGATAAAACTAAAATCATTCCCCCTACAGCTCCAGCTTATCAATTCGCTAAACTCCTGCAATCCTTTGACCTGGTTGATGTCTGGTGAAACCTTCACCCCTCGGACAGGGATTATACATATTACCCTGTAGCACATAATCTATATACCACAATAGACCATGTTTTCATACAAACCTGATTTGTCCCCAAAATAGCTCAGGTAATGATTCTGACCTGCCCACGGTCTGACCATTTACTGTACTCAATCTCATTCACAGAACTACCTAGTTACAAAATGACGGGATACTGGCGGTTGAATAAATCCCTCCTCAATTACAAAGGTGTGCAAAAGGAGATTTTGGACACCACTGAGGATTTTTTTGTGCATAACCTTCCTGGTGACACCTCATACGCCACTAGAGATGAGCGAGCACCAAAATGCTCGGGTGCTCGTTACTCGAGTCGAACTTCCCGCGATGCTCGAGGGTTCGTTTCGAGTAACGAACCCCATTGAAGTCAATGGGCGACTCGAGCATTTTTGTATATCGCCGATGCTCGCTAAGGTTTTCATTTGTGAAAATCTGGGAAATTCAAGAAAGTGATGGGAACGACACAGAAACGGATAGGGCAGGCGAGGGGCTACATGTTGGGCTGCATCTCAAGTTCCCAGGTCCCACTATTAAGCCACAATAGCGGCAAGAGTGCCCCCCCCTCCCAACAATTTTTACTTCTGAAAAACCCTCATTAGCAAGGCATACCTTAGCTAAGCACCACACTACCTCCAAAAAAGCACAATCACTGCCTGCATGACACTCCGCTGCCACTTCTCCTGGGTTACATGCTGCCCAACCCCCCCTGCACGACCCAGTGTCCACAGCGCACACCAAAGTGTCCCTGCGCAGCCTTCAGCTGCCCTCATGCCACACGCTGGCCTCATAGCCACACCACCCTCATGTCTATTTATAAGTGCGTCTGCCATGAGGAGGAACCGAAGGGACACACTGCAGAGGGTTGGCAGGGCCAGGCAGCGACCCTCTTTAAAAGGGGCGGGGCGATAGCCCACAATGCTGTACAGAAGCAATAAGAAATCCAATCCTGTGCCACCTCCATCAGGAGCTGCAAACGTGGGCATAGCAATGGGGAATCCATGTGCCACACAGTATTCATTCTGTCAAGGTGTCGCATAGCTCAATCCACACTGCAAGGGGAAAGCCGTCAGCGCTCTGCCCCCTACCCAAGTCAGTCAGTGTCTTTGTGCCAGACAGGTCAAACACCGCAATGGGAACTAAGTTTGCACCAACAGCATAGGTGGGTCCTGGGAAACCCAAGACATGAACCAAAAATTGATCTGAGCGGCCAAACATGGCAGACTTGCAACACGCCCACGACATAGGCCTCGGCCCACAGCTTCAGCAATCCTAGGCAGGAAGCGGACTTTCACTGCACCCAGGACATAGGCCTCTGCACAAACCCTCAGCAATCGTGGGCCTACAGCGGACTCCAATGCTAGCGTAGCTGTGCACGTCTCATTAGCGCTGTATTGCTCCTGTAGTTTGTCCCAATGCAGTGCCCTGGATAGTAGAGCTAATGTCATATTAAATACAGGTGGGCTTCGGCCCACACTTCATGCCCCGGTCAGACCGGGGTTTTCTATAAGTAGTCACAGGCATGTACAACTCCGCAATGGGAATTCCGTGTGCACCCACAGCATGGGTGGGTCCCAGGAAGCCACCGGCGGTACATAAATAAATCCCATTGCAGTGTCCTGCACAGCTGAGCTAACGTCAGATAAAATACAGGTGGGCTTCGGTCCACACTGCATGCCCCAGTCAGACTGGGGTTTTTTATAAGTAGACACAGGTAGGTACAACTCCCCTATGTGAAGTCCCTGTGGACCCACAGCAGGGGTGGCTCCCTAGAACCCACCGGCAGTACATAAATATATCCCATTGCAGTGCCCTGGACAACAGAGCTAACATCAGATTAAATGCAGGTGGGCTTCGGCCCACACTGCATGCCCCAGTCAGACCTGGGTTTTTTATAAATAGTCACAGGCAGGTACAACTCTGCAATGGGAATTCCGTGTGCACCCACAGCATGGGTGGCTCCCTGGAACTCACCGGCGGTACATAAACAAATCCCATTGCAGTGCCCAGCACAGCTGAGGTAACATCAGATTAAATGCAGGTGGGCTTCGGCCCACACTGCATGCCCCAGTCAGACCTGGGTTTTTTATAAATAGTCACAGGCAGGTACAACTCCGCAATGGGAATTCCGTGTGCACCCACAGCATGGGTGGCTCCCTGGAACTCACCGGCGGTACATAAACAAATCCCATTGCAGTGCCCAGCACAGCTGAGGTAACGTCAGATTAAATGCAGGTGGGCTTCGGCCCACACTGCATGCCCCAGTCAGACCTGGGTTTTTTATAAATAGTCACAGGCAGGTACAACTCCGCAATGGGAATTCCGTGTGCACCCACAGCATGGGTGGCTCCCTGGAACCCACAGGCGGTACATAAACAAATCCCATTGCAGTGCCCAGCACAGCTGAGGTAACGTCAGATTAAATGCAGGTGGACTTCGGCCCACACTGCATGCCCCAGTCAGACTGGGGTTCTTTATAAGTAGACTCATGCAGTTACAACTCCGTGTGGACCGACAGCATAGGTGGGTCCCAGGAAGCCACCGGCGGTACATAAATAAATCCCATTGCATTACCCAGCACAGCTGAGGTAACGTCAGATTAAATGCAGGTGGGCTTCGGCCCACACTGCATGCCCCAGTCTGACCGGGGTTTGTAATACATAGACACTGGCAGGTACAAATCCCTAATGTCAAGTCCCTGTGGACCCACAGCATGGGTGGCTCCCTGGAACCCATCGGCGGTACATAAATGTATCCCATTGCAGAGCCCTGCTCAGCAGAGCTAACGTCAGATACAATACAGGCTTCGGCCCACAGTGCATGCCCCAGTCAGACTGGTAATATGTACCTTAACAGTAACCGTGTTGGTGGGAATGTGGTGGCGACTGCGGACCTAGTAGCGCGGTTTTATTTAGTTGGTTTTCGGAATGTGGCCAGGATTAAGTGGGCCGTGGCGGGGGGGCTCTCTTGTTGTGTCGTTAAAGGCGAAATTCTTGGACTGCCACCAGACGGACCAATGCAAAGGTATTTGCCAAGAATGTTTTCATTGTTGGAGGAGGAGGGGGATGTTTTTGAGGCATTATGTGTCCTCTCCACGTGTCCGTGGTTATATGCAACTTAACAGTAACCGCGTTGGTGGAAATGTGGTGGCAACTGCGGACCTAGTAGCACGGTTTTTTTTAGTTGGTTTTCGGAATGTGGCCAGGATTAAGTGGGCCGTGGCGGGGGGGCTCTCTTGTTGTGTCGTTAAAGGTGAAATTCTTGGACTGCCACCAGACGGACCAATGCAAAGGTATTTGCCAAGAATGTTTTCATTGTTGGAGGAGGAGGGGGATGTTTTTGAAGCACTACGTGTCCTGTCCACGTGTCCGTGGTTATATGCACCTTAACAGTAAACGCGTTGGTGGGAAATGGCCTCGCCGCCATCATGTCTTTGGGAAGCCTCCATTTCCACACCCCAGTGACATAGCATTAGCAGCGGTATAGGCAGAGCCCAGAATTAGTAACATTTCAGCGGTAGCATTAGGGACAGGCCCCAGTAACATATCACTAGCAGCATTATAGGGGGAGCACAGTATTAGTTTCATTTCAGTAGTAGTAGCAGTCCAGACAGGCCCCAGTAACAATTCCGAAGCAGCAGTTTACGGGGAGCGCAGTCTTAGTTCCATTTCAGTAATAGTAGCACTCAAGACAGGCCCCAGTAACAATTCCGAAGCAGTAGTATAGGGGGAGCGCAGTCTTAGTTCCATTTCAGTAATAGTAGCACTCAAGACAGGCCCCAGTAACAATTCCGAAGCAGCAGTATAGGGGGAGCGCAGTCTTAGTTCCATTTCAGTAATAGTAGCACTCAAGACAGGCCACAGTAACAATTCTGCAGCAGCAGTATAGGGGGAGCACAGTATTAGTTCCATTTCAGTAGTAGTAGCAGTCAAGACAGGCCACAGTAACATTCCCGTTGCAGCAGTTTAGGGAGATAACAGTCTCTTTCACATTTCAGTAGTTGCAGTATAGACAAGGCCCCAGTTACATTTATGTAGCAAAAGTGTAGGCCAACCCCACACACCTTGCTGTACCATGAGTGCAGGCGAAGCCCATAAAAATTACAAGGATTACACTGTAGGCGAGGGCCCCAAAAAA
The DNA here is from genome assembly GCF_035609145.1 of Eleutherodactylus coqui. Lineage (NCBI taxonomy): Eukaryota > Metazoa > Chordata > Amphibia > Anura > Eleutherodactylidae > Eleutherodactylus > Eleutherodactylus coqui. Next base: position 266,516,937 of record NC_089840.1, on the reverse strand, counting down.
TTGGTGTACCAACAGTACAAATGTACCTCAGAAAAATTGCCCATGCCCAACCAAGAGGGCAGGTGAAACCCATTAATCGCTTTGGTTACTGTGGCTTAATTTACAACTAGGCCTGGAGGCAGCCCAGTTAAAATAAAAATTGGTTCAGGTGCAAGTTTCAACGCTTTAATGAGAATTGAAACGTAAAAACATTGTTTACAAAAGTAATATGACTGAGCCTTGTGGGACTAAGAAAAATTGCCCGTTCGGCGTGATTACGTGAGGTTTCAGGAGGAGGAGCAGGAGGAGGAGGATGAATATAATACACAGATTGATGAAGCTAAAAGGTCCTGCTTTTTTATGGTGATAGAGAACGATGCTTCCATCCGCGGGTGCAGCCTACGTATTGTTTAGGTATCGCTGCTGTCCGCTGGTGGAGAAGAGAAGTCTGGGGAAATCCAAGCTTTGTTCATCTTTATGAGTGTAAGCCTGTCGGCACTGTCGGTTGACAGGCAGGTACGCTTATCCGTGATGATTCCCCCAGCCGCACTAAACACCCTCTCTGACAAGATGCTAGCCGCAGGACAAGCAAGCACCTCCAGGGCATACAGCGCGAGTTCAGGCCACATGTCCAGCTTCGACACCCAGTAGTTGTAGGGAGCAGAGGCGTCACGGAGGACGGTCATGTGATCGGCTACGTACTCCCTCACCATCCTTTTACAGTGCTCCCGCCGACTCAGCCTTGACTGGGGAGCGGTGACACAGTCTTGCTGGGAAGCCATAAAGCTGGCAAAGTCCTTGGAGAGTGTTCCCATGCCTGCGCTGTACATGCTGCCTGATCTCCACGCCTCCCCTGCTACCTGGCCCTCGGAACTGCGCCTTCTGCCACTAGCGCTGTCGGATGGGAATTTTACCATCTGTTTGTCCGCCAGGGTCCTGTAGTATAGCATCACTCTCGAACCCCTTTCCTCTTCGGGTATGAGAGTGGAAAGGTTCTCCTTATACCGTGGGTCGAGCAGTGTGTACACCCAGTAATCCGTAGTGGCCAGAATGCGTGTAACGCGAGGGTCACGAGAAAGGCATCCTAACATGAAGTCAGCCATGTGTGCCAGGGTACCTGTACACAACACAAGGCTGTCCTCCCTAGGAAGATCACTTTCAGGATCCTCCTGCTCCTCAGGCCATACTCGCTGAAAGGATGACAGGCAAGCAGCATGGGTACCCTCAGCAGTGGGCCAAGCTGTCTCTTCCCCCTCCTCCTCATGCTCCTCCCCCTCCTCCTCCTCCTCAATGCGCTGAGATATAGACATGAGGGTGCTCTGACTATCCAGCGAAATACTGTCTTCCCCCACCTCCGTTTCCGAGCGCAAAGAGTCTGCCTTTATGCTTTGCAGGGAACTTCTCAAGAGGCATAGCAGAGGAATGGTGACGCTAATGATTGCAGCATCACCGCTCACCATCTGGGTAGACTCCTCAAAGTTTCCAAGGACCTGGCAGATGTCTGCCAACCAGGCCCACTGTTCTGTAAAGAATTGAGGAGGCTGACTCCCATTACGCCACCCATGTTGGAGTTGGTATTCCACTATAGCTCTACGCTGCTCATAGAGCCTGGCCAACATGTGGAGTTCTACCGTGTGGGCACGTCGCACAGCAGTCGGTGCACTGGCAGATTAAACCGATGTTGCAGGGTCCGCAGGGTGGCAGCGTCCGTCTTGGACTTGCGGAAATGTGCGCAGAGCCGACGCACCTTTCCGAGCAGGTCTGACAAGCATGGGTAGCTTTTCAGAAAGCGCTGAACCACCAAATTAAAGACGTGGGCCAGGCATGGCACGTGCGTGAGGCTGCCGAACTGCAGAGCTGCCACCAGGTTACGGCCGTTGTCACACACGACCATGCCTGGTTGGAGGCTCAGCGGCGCAAGCCAGTGGTCGGTCTGCTCTGTCAGACCCTGCAGCAGTTCGTGGGCCATGTGCCTCTTCTCTCCTAAGCTGAGTAGTTTCAGCACGGCCTGCTGACGCTTGGCCACCACTGTGCTGCCACGCCGCGCGACACCGACTGCTGGCGACGTGCTGCTGCTGACACATCTTGATTGCGAGACAGAGGTTGCATAGGAGGAGGAGGAGGGTGGTTTAGTGGAGGAAGCATACACCACCGCAGATACCAGCACCGAGCTGGGGCCCGCAATTCTGGGGGTGGGTAGGACGTGAGCGGTCCCAGGCTCTGACTCGGTCCCAGCCTCCACTAAATTCACCCAATGTGCCGTTAGGGAGATATAGTGGCCCTGCTCGCCTGTGCTTGTCCATGTGTCTGTTGTTAAGTGGACCTTGGCAGTAACCGCGTTGGTGAGGGCGCGTACAATGTTGCGGGAGACGTGGTCGTGCAGGGCTGGGACGGCACATCGGGAAAAGTAGTGGCTACTGGGAATCGAGTAGCGCGGGGCCACCGCCGCCATCATGTTTTTGAAAGCGTCCGTTTCCACAAGCCTATACGGCAGCATCTCCAGGCTGATCAATTTGGCTATGTGCACGTTTAACGCTTGAGCGTGCGGGTGCGTGGCAGCGTGCTTGCGCTCAAACAGTTGCGCTAGCGACGGCTGGACGGTGCGCTGAGAGACATTGCTGGATGGGGCCGAGGACAGCGGAGGTGAGCGTGTGGGTGCAGGCCGGGAAACGGTCGTGCCTGTGTCCTGAGAGGGGGGTTGGATCTCAGTGGCAGGTTGGGGCACAGGGGGAGAGGCAGTGGTGCAAACCGGAGGCGGTGAATGGCCTTCGTCCCACCTTGTGGGGTGCTTGGCCATCATATGCCTGCGCATGCTGGTGGTGGTGAGGCTGGTGGTGGTGGCTCCCCGGCTGATCTTGGCGCGACAAACCTTGCACACCACAGTTCGTTGGTCGTCTGCACTCTCAGTGAAAAACTGCCACACCTTTGAGCAACTCGGTCTCTGCAGGGTGGCATGGCGCGAGGGGGCGCTTTGGGAAACAGTTGGTGGATTATTCGGTCTGGCCCTGCCTCTACCCCTGGCCACTGCGCTGCCTCTTCCAACCTGCCCTGCTGCTGCTCTTGCCTCCCCCTCTGAAGACCTGTCCTCAGTAGGCTTAGCAAACCAGGTGGGGTCAGTCACCTCATCGTCCTGCTGCTCCTCCTCCGAATCCTCTGTGTGCTCCTCCCTCGGACTTACTGCCCTTACTACTACCTCACTGACAGACAACTGTGTCTCATCGTCATCGTCCTCCTCACCCACTAAAAGCTCTTGAGACAGTTGCCGGAAGTCCCCAGCCTCATCCCCCGGACCCCGGGAACTTTCCAAAGGTTGGGCATCGGTCACGATAAACTCCTCTGGTGGGAGAGGAAGCATTGCTGCCCAATCTCGGCAGGGGCCCGAGAACAGTTCCTGGGAGTCTGCCTGCTCCTCAGAATGTGTAATTTTCATGGAGTGAGGAGGCTGGGAGGAAGGAGGAGCAGCAGCCAGAGGATTCAGAGTTGCAGCTGTGGACGGCGTAGAAGACTGTGTGGTCGATAGATTGCTGGATGCACTTTCTGCCATCCACGACAGGACCTGCTCACACTGCTCATTTTCTAATAAAGGTCTACTGCGTGGACCCATGAATTGTGAGATGAATCTGGGGACCGCAGAAACTTGCCTCTCTCCAAATCCCGCAGCAGTCGGCCGCGATACACCGGGATCAGGAGCTCGGCCTTTGCCCACACCCTGACTTGGGCCTCCGCGTCCTCGCCCCCGTCCACGTCCTCTAGGCCTACCCCTACCCCTCAGCATGGTGTATTACGAGTAGAGCAGAAACAGAACGCTGTAATTAAATGTGCCGCTTATTGGCCTGTGGTTGGAGGCTGACTTCGCGTATGGAACGCACAGCAGAGCCAGGAAACAATTATGCGCAAGGCTGGGTATAAATCACCGAATACTACCCCTAGCAGAGACGCAGTAAACTGAAGACAGTGACAGGCAGGCCAAATATAGTATATTTTTAAACTTTTTGGGAAAAACCACACTGCCTCTGATATACACTGTATTTCGATTTCCCTGTTGGAGGCTGACTTCGCGTATGGAACGCACAGCAGAGCCAGGAAACAATTATGCGCAAGGCTGGGTATTAATCACCGACTACTACCCCCAGCAGAGACGCAGTAAACTGAAGACAGTGACAGGCAGCCCAAATATAGTATATTTTTAAACCTTTTGGGAAAAACCACACTGCCTCTGATATACACTGTATTTCGATTTCCCTGTTGGAGGCTGACTTCACGTACAGAACGCACAGCAGAGCCAGGAAACAATTATGCGCAAAGCTGGGTATTAATCACCGACTACTCCCCCCAGCAGAGACACAGTAAACTGAAGACAGTGACAGGCAGCCCAAATATAGTATATTATTCCACTTTTTGGGAAAAAGCCCACTGCCTATATAGCCAGTATATCTCTTTCCCTGCCTCACCAGTACTGCCCCTATACTCTGTAAAATGACTGCAGACTGAGGACGCTATGGTCTGCACGCCCGATATACAAAAAAAAAAATTGTGCAACACTGCTAAAAGCAGCCTCAACAGTACTGCACACGGTCAGATGTGGCCCTAAGAAGGACCGTTGGGGTTCTTGAAGACGAATATAACACCTAACACTTTCCTATAGCAGCTACAGCAAGACAGCACTTTCCCTGATCTCTCTCTCTGTGCATCTGTGGCGAGCCGCGGGCGGGGCAGATTTAAATACTCGGGTGTCATCTGATCTCCCCAGCCACTCACTGCAGGGGGGTGGGATAGGGCTGGAATGTCACAGGAAGAAGTTGTAATGCCTTCCCTGTGTTTCTATTGGCCAGAAAAGCGCGTAAATTTCTCAGGGAACGAAATGTAATGGAGTCGAGCACCGCGTGGTGCTCGTCTCGAGTAACGAGCATCTCGAACACCCTAATACTTGAACGAGTATCAAGCTCGGATGAGTATGCTCGCTCATCTCTATACGCCACCAATTGGGAGGCCCATAAGGCAGTACTCAGAGGGAGATTCATTTAATTAGCTTCCAAAATAAAGGCTCAATGGGTGAAGGAGCTACAGCAAAAAGAAGCCCACTATTCTTCCCTGTTGTTGGAACACCATAAAAATAACCCCTCTCTGGACCTCCTTTCTGAAATTTCTAAAGCCCATACTGAACTCAATCTATGCTTTAACTACCATAGCAGAAAAACAATTAAGATGGTCCATGATTGAGTTTATAATTCTCTTCTACAAACTCAATATTTATCCCCCACAGCAAACAAAGCCTTTATTCACGTAATCCCCAAACCTAACAAAGATCATTCTGCTTGCATTGTCCAATTTCCCTAATTAATAATGATCTAAAGATTCTTTCTAAAATTATGTCCAACAGACTTAACTTATTCATCAATCAGTATATTCACCCAGACCAGGTTGTATTCATTCCCGGTCGGCAAGCCACCAATCAAACTAGAAGGGCAGTTGACATTATCTCTGCTGTGCGATCAGGTTGGTATGGGGAGACAAACAAGTGAAGACCTCTCCTTAGCCTAGATTTACGCAAGGCCTTTAATTCGGTCTCTTGGCAATATTTATTTTTTATTCTTGAGGGCATGGGTTTTGGAAAGAAATTCAAAACCCTAATCCAGGCCCTCTACTCATTTCACTCCGCTTCAGTCCAGATTCGGGGCTTTGAGTCTGACACAATAGCTATTGAAAGAGGGACGAGACAGGGATGCACATTATCGCCTCTTCTATTTGCATTAGCAATCGAACCGTTGGCCTCTATGCTTAGAGCCAATGGAAGTGTTAGAGGCATCCACATAGGGTGTCATGAACACAAATGCACCCTATATGCAGATGATGTGCTGTTATTCATCTCCTCCACCCTCACCTCTCTTCCCAATATATATCAAACTCTGGATAAATTTGGAGCAATTTCAGTTCTCAGAGTTAATGATACCAAATCGCAGGCTCTAAACCTAAACTTACGCCTTTCCATGATTAAGCTATTGAAACTTAATTTTAATTTTCATTGGGTCACAAAAAGTCTTCCTTATCTGGGGACACGCCTCTCTGAAGCTTTTGATACATTATATCGCGCTAACTTTCCCCCCTGATTAAAAATCTAGAACAAAACCTAAATACGTGGACCTCCTACAATCTATCATGGTTAGGCAGAATCCAGTCTATTAAAATGACATGGCTTCTAAAAATTCTATATATTTTCCGTGCTTTGCCCATTCCCATCCCAGCAGCGGACTTGAAATGTTTACAATCCAAATTGTTGACATTTTTCTGGTCGAACAAATCAAGGCGTATCTAACAGTCTACCATATATGCATCTCAAAGTGCAAGAGGCTTCGGGGTCCCTAATATCACCCGTCATGACAGAGCTCAATGGGTATTTATGGAGACACAGGCAGTTTTCCCCCAATCTTTGAAAGATATATTTTGGCACAGAGCGGAATATAAAAAAGCAATCCAGACCCTGTCTTCTTCCTTGGCACTTTGGGATAGATTATCTAAAAGATATGGCCTGTTATCTAAACATCTCCCCATATACAGTATATTTGGTAATCCAGCCTTCCTCCCTGGTATGAATAAAACAGACTTTGGATGGTGGATAGCCAAAGATCTTACCAGAAGGACTGATTTTGTGGATAGATTGGGCTTCAGACAATTGAGTTCTTTCGGGCTATTCACTCTATTCCAAACGAGGAGATTTTTCGTCTACAGCAAATTAAGCATTATGTATTGACTCGTACCGAAAATAGATGAAAACTGTTTAAATTATCTATCTTTGAAAGCCTTTGTATCAAAAAAGCCAGGGTGTTACGGTACTAGTGAGGTGCTTAGGTACGCACGGCACGGAGCTCCCTGATCTACACCCACACCACTGTCCCTTCCTGGAGATAGCCCTGATGGTGGACACGTCCAGGCCGCAAACTCTGACCCTACGCTTACTAGTGGGGACAGGCAGGGACCGTAATACCTAAGCAAGAGACAACTACCCACTAGCACCGACAGGAAAGGCAGATGACAAGAACCAACACGAAACAATACAAACAGAACAGAGGCAGATGGTAAGGTTTGGCTGATAACAGCGAGGTCTAGCAGACAAACTGACAGAAGCAAGATACAAACAGAGGAGGACTTGAAAACCCTGGCTGATGACAGCGAGGTCTAGTGGACAAGGTATACCATACAAGGCAGACTGGCTAGAAGTCTGAGGGAATGGCATAAAGTACCAGGGCCAGATTACCAGCAGGTCAGAGTAGCTGGACTACTCAGCAGACACTGAAAACTGAACATAAAAACAAGGTCTAGTGGACAGGCCTGGCAGATAACAGAAGGTAAAGCAGACAATAGAAAGGTCCAACAGATAAGAGAATCAGAACAATAATTGGCCACTCCCAGGCAGCATGAGCTGGATTATATAGGGAGGCGGGAGGAGCCGATAGGTGGATAGACCTTAAAGTAAGAGGCAGGATCAACGGCAGATTTTTGCATAAAAGGGAACTTTAATCCATTATGGTTCACACTCTCCGATTGTCCAGCACCGATTACGTGAGCAGTGCCAGCCAATCAGAGAGCAGGTATATGGCATGAGTAATCTAACACTACCAATGCACTGTGCCAACTAAATAGTCAGATAATTGCAATGACTATCTTGGATAACTGAAAATGGAGCCCATAATTAGTGGATTGGCATAGAAGACCAAAAACAAGTAATATAACCCCTCTTCTGTCCCTGCACAGAATTTTGTCCCAGGATCAGAGTGTTGATTTAATGGAGAAGAAGATCTCTGTTCAATATCATCAAGTCTTGTCCCAAGTAGAGAATGATTACAACAAGCGCCTCACACTGGAGTCATGTCCTGCATTACACAAATATTCCGTTGATTAGGAGGAACACTATGTAATACTTGATTTTTCCTGTGGAGGTGCTGCAGGGAAATGTAACACTTTTTGCCAGGTTTCCTCCAGCTGATTGCTGTGGATCCCAGCAGGGGGATACTTTGCGATCAGCGTATTGTCAAGAGACCAGTCTAAGGGTGCGGGCAGACGAGCGCATAAACGGCGCGTTTTTGCGACCAAACGTATATACGTGACCATCTGAGGCAATGGTTTCGAATGTATTCGTTCACATGGGCGATTTTACGGCGCGTAAAAACGGCAATTCGAAAAAAACGGAACATATGCGACCGAAATACGCGCCAACGCATATTCGAAAAGACCGTTTGCAAAGTAGGAACAAACGAAAATACGCTTTCTAGCTCTGGTCGTGATCGGTGAAAAACGATCGCTCGGGCGATTATACGTTGCGCTCGTGCGAACGTAAATACGCCTACGCTCGTCTGCCCGCACCCTAAAGGTCCTTTTACACTGAACACTAATTGTTGAGATTCTCGCTGGATCACAGGAATCTGAACGATATTCATTCAGTGTAAAATCCTGTCAGCGACTGAACAACCTACAATAATTCGTTCGTCCTTCAGTTTCTTCAGGCATAAAAATGAAACGAAGATCGGCCCATGTAAACAGGTAGTCATTGATCCATGAACGACTGCCGGTTTACTGTCAATGGAGGTGGGCGGACGCTGATTGGGATTGGGACAATAGGGATTGTTGAAACTAGACAATTTCAAAAGTGCAAGGGAGGCAATTATTTTGTATGGGAGCCTTATCAATGAGCCAGAAAGGAGGGTCGGTTTGGGATAATTAAGAGCAGGGAAGATCAGTTGCAGATGTGATAATGGAACCAGGGGGAGTATGCCACAGCGTGTAGAGTGGGGTGCTGTGAATTGCAAAGTGGCAGTAAGCACTGGCGTAGCTATAGGGGATGCAAGGGATGCGGTTAGTCCCGGGCCCAGAGCCCTTAGGGGACCCATAAAGCCTCTCTTCTCCATTTAGGGAGCCCAGTTGTTAACCCTTTCTAATCCAATTTGTATCCTAGTTTTCCTAGGGGGCTTACACTTTTTCTGGCATTATACAACGGCACTATATGCTGGCTAAAGCCAGTACTACAAGAGGTGACACGTTGGATAGGCTCCGACAGCAGAGAGGCCGGCAATATACAGTAAGAGAACCCCGACAGACGTCTTCCAACATCGGAGCTGTACAGCCTTAAATCATAATGTCTTTAGACGTCAGACACTGGATTGGAAAGGGTTAAGGTTGTGTGTCTGGGATCTGTGGTTTTATAGGTTTCCTTGTGCACACCTTCATAAGTAGAGGTTAATTGAGCTGGCTGGGTGGGGTATTTTCCACCAGCCAATCCCCCTCGTCTGCGGCAGATAAGTACCAGCAAACTCTTGTGAGACATTGCTGGTCATTTTAGTGCTTCATTGTACCTCTGTGTTAATCGCAGTCAGAGCTGATGGGTGCATGCTTGTCTGAAGTGTCTCTTTCCTCCCCTGAAGATGGTCTGGACACCTATAGCCCCTGTCTGCATCATATGCAGACCCCCTCTTCCCTTCCCTTGGACAGGTGCAGCCTCCAGATGTCTTATGTCTTGTGTGTGTGTCAGATGCGTGATGCCTGACATTGTTCCCTATGTCAGCATGGTGGCTGACTCTCTATTCCCTAGGTGTGAGGACTGACTATGGTTTACCATCTGTATGCATGTGAGCTCTGGGTGGTGTTCCTGATATATGTTGTATGCACAACCTGGTATGTTGGTGTGAACACTTATATCTGTGCAAGTGACCTGATATGTGCTCTATGTGCAGTACTGTTCAGTGTGTAAACAGTGTTGTGTCCTATGTGCTTTTAGTGCATCTCTCCAGGCTCCTAATCAGGGATAGCCAGGTCACAGATAAAGACAGTTGGGGCCGACCTTATCAGGACGATTACCCTGATTACTAAGGGACAGAGGTCCTTCCATCTTGCCTGGAGAGGTGTAGTTTGTAGCGCAAATACTATATAACTGTGTTTGCGGGTTTTAAATGGACACACTTGCATCCATCCTAGGGCATGGTGTCTTAGTGCGCCGAGCGGACGTAACACCAGTACTATGTATAAAGCATTATCGTTAGGAGCCCTGTTACAGGTTTTGCATTGGGGCCCAGGAGCTTCAAGTTACACCTCTGGCGGTAAGCCACAATTTTCCGCTGAAGACTATTAGAGCTGTAATAACAGACGTATTAGTTGTCATCCAGCTTTCGCAGGAACAGATAACCACAGAGTTACTGCGGTTCTCCTTTATTTTAGGGTGATGCACTCTTGACACGCACTTTGTAGCACGTCGCGCTAACTGTAATTCTCTCTGCTTCCAGGAATTCTTGAGCACATTCTACCCTCTAGTGTCTGACGATGTCAAATAAACCGTGTCTTCCGTCGGACTCAGCTCTTCTCGCTATGACATCTCTATCTATGCAGGTTCCTTCCACCCCCGGTCAATCTCTATATGACTTTGGTACATAACTTAATATGCGGAAAAAAAAGCATATATATGTAGCAGAGCTGACCCAGCGCAAAAGTCAGAACCTATGATTATTTTAGTATGTCACAATCTAGTCATACAGAGATTTATAGCACCAGAAATACGACTGGAATTGAAACCCTATTTTTTGGCATTTTCAGCTCTTTATTTTTATTAAAAATGTTTATCCGAATTCCTCCCACCTGCTGCTGAGACGACGGGCGGATGATGGCAGAGGTAATTGTTCTTTCACACAATGCTGCTGGATTACACGAGTATAGCCAGAATTGTAGCCACGAAAACAGGATTGGATCCAAGTCTCTTCTGCATCACATGACCATAGTCGTTTGCAGAGGATCTTTTAGGCCCTCAATAGTACCAGGAACCAGGAGTGACTACAATCTGAACAGTAATAGTGTCTCCCATAGTGGCCCCAGTAGTTATAGTGTTTCCCATAGCGGACCTCATAGTAATAGTGGCCCCATAGTGGCTCCAGTAGTAATCGGGTCTCCCACAGTGACCCCATTAGTACTAATGGCCCCCATAGTGGCCCCAGTAGTATTAATGGCCACCATAGTGGCCCCAGTAGTACTAGTGTCCCCCATAGTGGACCCAGTAGTAATAGTGTCTCCCATGGTTGCCCCAGTAGTTACAGTGAATCCCACCATAGTGGCCCCAGTAGTAATAGTGTCTCCCACCATAATGGCCGCAGTAGTAATAGTGTCCCCCATAGTGGCCCCAGTAGTAATAGTGTTTCCTATAGTGGCCCCCATAGTATTAGTGTTTCCCATAGTGCCCCCAGTAATAATAGTGTCCACCATAGTGGCCTAAGTAGTAATAGTGTCTCCCATAGCGGCCCTTATAGTAATAGTGGCCCTATAATGAATCCAGTAGTAAAAGTGTCCTATAGGGGACTCATTAGTACTAGTGTCCCCAGTAGTAATAGTGTGCCCCATAGTGCCCCCAGTAGTAATAGTGCCTCCTATAGTGGCCCCAGTAGTAAGTGTCCCTTATATATGTGGCCCCAGCAGTAGTATCCCTTATATAGGTGGCCCCAGCAGTAATAGGGTCCCTATAATGGCCCTAGTAGTAATAGTGTCCCCCTAGTGGCCCCAGTAGTAATAGTGTCTCCCATAATGCCTCCAATAGTGATAGTGTTTCTCATAGTGGCCCCAGTAGTAATTGTCCCTTATATAGGTGGCCCGACTAGTAATAGTGACTCCAATAGTGGCTCCAGTAGTAATAGCGACCCCCCGATTGGCAACTAGCCTGACAGCATCTCAGGCTTTATGTTTGACATGTGTGTTTTAGATAGATAGACAGATATTAAATAGATAGATATGAAATAGATAGATCGATCAATAGATATTAGATAGATAAATAGATAGATAGGAGATAGCTAACTAGATAGCTAGATAGATAGATAGATACTAGATATTAGATAGATAGGAGGTAGATAGATATATAGATAGATTTGAAATAGATAGATCAGATTAGATAGATCGATCAATAGATATGAGATTGATATTAGATAGATTGATAGATAGATATGAGATAGATCAAAAGATATTAGATAAATATTAGATAGAAAGACATTAGATAGATATGAGATAGATCAATAGATGAATATGAGATAGATGGATATGAGATAGATCAATAGATAGATATGAAATTGATAGATAGATTAAATAGATCGATAGATAAATAGATAGATCGATAGATAAATAGATAGATCGATAGATAAATAGATAGATAGATAGATATGGTATAGATAGATAGATATGAGATAGATAGATATGAGATACATAGATAGATAGATAGGAGATAGATCAATAGATAGATGTAATCTGAATTCACTTCTGATGCTCCCAATTCTCTATCCCATGTTTGCACAACTTGGCAGTTGGTTGGCGCCAAAATTAAAATCGCAAGCCTCTTGTGGCCACAGGTAGGTTTTCAGAGAGAGAGAGAGAGAGAAAACGAACCTAGGAAAAAAAAAAAAGCTCGGCACCCAGCGTCCTACATACTAAAATGATCGAGTCTCCCTTTGTAATAAATGGGGTTCGTTACTCGAGTAGAGCTCTCGAATTTTACGAAAAGCTTGATCTCGAATAATGCGGACTCGAGCATTTGGGTGCTCGCTCATCTCTACATATAACTTTTTACCCTGTACTGTACTTACTGCAGCATATACGCATGGTTCCAAATACTGTAGGTTGAAAGATTCTGCCTCACCGCCGCTCCAGGGGCCTACAAGATGCCGTGTGGCTGGTCACATGTCTGTCAGGTCCTTTACCCTGCACAGTCATGTCAAGCTAGTGGCAAAGTTTAATCTTTACCGCTAGAAGTGGCTAACGTGATATGACTATGCCCTGGACTGTGTCATGACTATGATGCCAAGAGGCTAGCAACAAGCTTCCTGACATCTTAGTCATGTCAAAGTCTGCGGGTCATATGTTGTGCAGGCCTGATGGGGACCATCAGTGAATAGAAATGTAACCATACTGACTGTAAATTGAACCCCTTCACTGTCTCTGTCGCCACCGAATCTACACATTGCCTATTCCATACAGGGCTGTCATTTACCATAGAAGCAGATTTAGGAACATTTTACATTTTTGCAGAACTTTACCTTAAAAGAAAACCTGAAGTTTACTCTTTAAATGAATGTTACACCTTATAGTTGCGCTGTCATCTGGATGATAAAAGGGAGCAATAGCTTGCATTCAGCTATATAGGAAATGCAGAAAAGATTAACTGCAGATTTAGGGTCTCTGTTAAGTCATAGAGGAGGTGGAAGGAGTTAATTTCTTGTATTTTGTATGTATATTTTGCAGGGTGAGTATAGAATCCGCTTGTGGGTTCCCTACGCCGACGCGATGACAGCAATAGCTTGTTTATGACAAAGTTACTACCACCGGAGTCTTCACACACCGAATGTAGGTTAGGTCATAAAATAGGGAAAAATGACACCTTGATGGATTGCTGGAGGATGTGGCCCATTATATAATTTTGGAGTCCCTCGGTAGGCTCTGCATAGGGTTACCATTATCCCAGGGAATCAGTAAAATAGGGGACTTTTGGCCGATGTGATATTTACTGCAGATCTATTGTCCTACATGATATATATCCCCATTATACACTACATAACCAGTGTCCCCCAGAATCAGTGCCAGACGCGGACTGCCCTTTTGACTATACTAGCAGGACAATACCCCCGTCAGTGCTGGCCCTAGGTTACATGGCACTCTTTGCGGAATTCCTTTTGGCACCCCCACATCATAAGAAAACAATATATATACATGGCACCGATAAGCAGTCTGCCTGTATTCTGCTTGTGAAGAAAGCAGCAAGATAGCAGCGTACTCACACCAAAAGAGCTCAGACAATACATACTGTACTAGAATTACGTTCATAAAATAAATACAGCACCAGAAACCAGCTCATAATATAAATATAACACCATAAACCAACATCAGTACATAAATACAGCACCAGAACCAAGCTCGTAACATAAATACAGCCCCATGATCAAGCTCAAAACAAAAATTCAGCTGCAGACACAAGTTCGTAACATAAATTCAGCACCGGAACCAAACTTCTAACATAAATACAGCATCAGAACCAAGCTCAATGTAAAAATACAGCTGTAGAACCAAGTTTGTAACATAAATGCAGCCACCGAACCAAGCTCAGTACATAAATATAGTCGCAGAACCAGGCTCATAACATAAATACACTACCAGAACCAAACTCACATATAGATACTGCACAAAAACCAAGCTCATTAAATGAATACAGCACCAGAACCAAGCGGAAAACAGAAAAACAGCTTGAGAACCAAACTAATAACATAAGTACAGCCCCATGACCAAGCTCAAAACATAAATACAGCCGCAGACACAAGTTCCGTACATAAATTCAGAACCAAACTTTTAAAATAAATACAGCATTAAAACCAAGCTGAATAAATAAATACAGTCGCAGAACCAAGCTCATAACATAAATACAGTACCCGAACCAAAAGCATAACATAGATACAGCACAAAAACCAAGCTCATTAAATGAATTCAGCACCAGAAACAAGCAGAAAACATAAAAACATAAAGCTCGAGAACCAAACTAATAGCATAAATACAGCTCCAGAACCAAGCTCAATATATAAGTACAACACCAGAACCAAGCTCATAACATAAATCCAGTACCAAAACCAAGCTCATAACATTAATACAGTGCTAGAACAAAACTTATGACTAAATACAGCCCAGACATAAGTTCAGTACATAAATATAGCACCAAAACCAAGCTCAGTGCATAAATACAGCACCAGTACCAAACTAATAACATAAGTACAGCAATAAAACCAAGCTCGATACATAAAGAGCTCAGTACATAGATACATAAATAAGCTCAGTAGATAGATATAATACCAGAGTCAAGCTCATAGCGTAAATACAGCAGCAGAAGTAAGCGAGTATGTTGCGGGGGCACCAATGGGCTGACAGTGGCACCTCGGAACATCAAAGGGCAAGAGAGAGCCAGGAGGAGGATGCTGTCACAAGGAGGAAGATCATCTGCCCAGGGACAATCGCCCCCAGACTTCATCCACTTGGTTCCCCCTACAAGCTAGCTGCTGGTACCCTGTGCAACCACACAGGTCTCATGTAGCTAACGCACGGCATGGCCCCCATAACCAATGCCAGACAGTGACTAAAGCCATCAACAATGCCAGCTAGAAAATGCCATTCATGAATAATACCATCCAGTATGACAACAGGCGATCTATTAGAATTATCATCTATGCATTAGGCTGGGGATTGAGGCTAATATTGTAACAGGTGCGGAATATGACGCCGGATATGGAGAGGCATTACGCCGGTTCAATGCTCTACTGAATGTACCATGAAGAGTAATATGGCAATAACATCCAACAGTTTACTAACGCTCCATCAGCACTATTTTTCGGTCCGTACCCTACGCATAGGATGTTCTTAATATCGTGCGGGAAGTGTAGCATTATCACAGGCCATAACTGGTTTACCAAGTAGCTCCACAGATGCGGGGTGATAGTAGGAGTCTCCTCTGAAGTAACCGAGACCATATTTACATATTTACATGGGCGAGGAAAATATGCGAGTTCTGTGTAATTGTGAGACGCACAGAACTTGCGGGCTGTAATAACCCATTATTTTTAATGGGCGTATCTACGTGGGCGATTTCTCTTTCACAGTAATGCTGCTTGAGTGGAAAATTGAAGCATATTTTATTTTTTGGACGATATTTGGGTTCTTTGGGACAAACAAAAAAATTGCATCGCCTGCAGAGGTGATTTTCATACAAGTGCAATGCAAGCTTTATTTTTCCTATTGAAACAAAAGGCATTTTTCACCTGCATGAAACTGAATGTGCAGCGCTGCATTTGCAATCGCAGGGAAAAAACAGAGGATTAAAAGCGCAATTTCGGTGTGAGTTTCTCGCATAAATCCAGCCTAAGGGCTTATTTAGACGACCGTATATCGGCTCGGTTTTCACACCGAGCCGATATACGGTGTCCTTGTCTGCAGGGGGGGGGGGGAGGATGGAAGAGCCAGGAGCAGGAACTGAGCTCCTGCCCCTCGCCACTATTTGCAATGGGAGGGGTGGGACAGAGGCGGAGCTAAGCAGCCGTACTTAGCTCCGCCCCTGTCTCGCCCTAAGTCTTGCAGGAGCTTTATTTCACCAAATGACTAAATCCACTACCTGAAATATGCAATCACTGTTCCCTGACCAAATTATTAGCCCAGGACCTTTCAGTTTTACTGGTGAAGAAGCTGGGCGATGGTACTCACGATTACACACTGCCAAAACTTGAATATCCAGATACAGGCCATTGGTCTATCTACTTTCACTACTTGTCTCTCTCTGGGCGATGGCTCTGCACTTGTGGTTGAAAATTGCAGCTTACTTTTCAGATTGCAACAACTGGGGAGCGCCACTCCCAGAATCTGAGTTTGTCTTTCTCTCTCTCTCCTACAGGAAAACCCAGTTCTTTAGCAGCACTGGGGCAGCTCAATCCTCACAAGGCTCTCTGCTATCTGTAAAAAAAATGCAGTGTCACCACCCAGCCTGGGAACAGTACCTACCTTTTATACCCAGCCCATCAGCCAATTAATGGGCAACTTGGCTCCTGTTAAAGCACAGCAGTAAAGTTAAAGAAAAAACAAACACAGTCAAGTCACTTCTCTAAAAGTTTGAGGAGGAACATATATGTATATATATATATATATGTGTGAATTGCGCAATTTTGTGGGAAAATCAAGAGCACTGGGGACTAATTAGACTGCGCAGCCTTTTAAAACACGGCACGGGTGTGTCCCACATCAATGTGAACAGTCCCCAGCATTGCAAGCAGTACGGTGAAATGTGCTAGTACACGTGCACGATAAAAAAAATCACGCTATTTTCGCCCTAATTGTGCAGAGTAAATGTGCAGGGTAGCCCAGGCCTCAGGTGCATCCTCAGGGTGCGTACACAGCCGAAACATGAACATTGTGATGCTTCTGATTATCGGAGAGCACGTTCTCCTTTGTATCTGTATTATCCACAAGTATCCCATGTCCCCTAAGTCTGAGGATCTTGGGGCAGTTTAAAGGGTGTGACTGTATTTACCACCAAGAGCGACGAAGTGTACAGTGATTACCTAGACATGGACAGCAGGTGGCAGCAGTAGCGCACGCAACGAGGCTGATGTTTCATACATCTTAAGTAAAATATGCGCCGGGCTCAAAGCAACAAAGCAAGCCTCTTAAGACATTTGTATCATCCAGCGGCACCTCCAGGTATCAGATGGAAGCCTATGTCAGCCGCGAGCTGAAGTACAATTATGCTATTATATACACCGGTTTCTGGCGTACATTATAGCAGATCTAATGAGCCTATCCTATACAATGGGGCATATGTATTATACTCTCTATGCAGGTTTTGTGCTGTACAAAAGCTGCAATTTTCGCACTCGGGGACCATCAATTTACTGTAATGTATGTCAGAAACTGGTGTATATGATAGCAGAAACCACCTCAAAGCAGGAATAGATTTCCATCTGGTGCACAAAGGCGCTGCCAGATGAGACAAATGTATAGCACCTCTTCATACATTTGTCTCTCTGAGCCTGGCGCGTAGTTTACTTGGGTTAGCGTATGAAACACCAGTCCGACTCTAAGTATTTATGACCCACTGAGTATGTCTATATATGGGAGCCTATTTACTTAGACCGGTATTTCATAAGCCGGTGTAGAGGGGTACGACATAGCAGCGGTGTATTGCAGATGTTGTATTTTGTGCAACATTAATAATGTTCTGTTGTTCTATAACTGTTGATTCAAATTTCATACCTCCAGGTTGCCGAGTGGAGTGATGGGACATAGAGTGTATAAGGGGTTAAATCATTTATGTCCATATTCCATTATAGTTGAACTATGTGTTATGTGTACCTGAAGAACATTCAAAGAAGTCATATGATCAATCTATTCTAACTCTGATAAGGTGAGCTGCCAGGGCCGAGAGGTGTACCGAGAATTGCTGAACTGAGCAGCCGACCAAGCGTTGCTGAACCAAGTAGTGTACCGAGAATTGCTGAACCGAGCAATGTACCAAGCGTTGCTGAATCAAGCAATATACCAAGCACTGCTGAACCGAGCAGCATACAGAGCATTGCTGAACCAAGCAGTGTACCGAGCATTGTTGAACCAAGCAGTGTACTGAGCATTGTTGAACCGAGCAGTGTACCAAGCATTGTTGAACCGAGCAGTGTACCAAGCATTGTTGAACCGAGCAGTGTACCAAGCATTGTTGAACCGAGCAGTGTACCAAGCATTGTTGAACCGAGCAGTGTACTGAGCATTGTTGAACCGAGCAGTGTACCAAGCAGTGTTGAACCAAGCAGTGTACCAAGCATTGTTGAACCAAGCAGTGTACTGAGCATTGTTGAATTCGAAAGCTCTACTCGAGTAACGAACCTCATTGACTACAATGGGAGACTCGAGCATTTTTGTATGTGGGACGCTGGGTGCCAAGCTTTTTTTTATCCTCGCCAATGACGTGCGCTGCGGTGGGGAGGGGCCAAAACAGGCATGTCACAGCGGGGAGGAGCCAAAAAGTGGGGCGGGGTCGAACACGGCTTGTTGCTCGTTCGAGTAATGGGCACCATCGAGTACGCTAATACTCGAACGAGCATCAAGCTTGGCAGAGTATGTTCGCTCAACTCTAATTGTTGAGCCGAGCAATGTACCGAGCGTTGTTGAGCCGAACAGCGTATCTAGCATTGCTAAACTAAGCAGAGTACCAAGCATTTCTAAACCAGGCAGCATACTGAGCATTGCTGAACCGAGCAATATGCCAAACACTTCTGAACTTAACAGCACACCAAGCATTGCTGAACCAAGTAGTGTGCCAAGCATTGCTGGAACAAGCTGTTACATCCATGTGGCGCACTAAAGCACCACGACTCACATGGATGCAAGTTGGTGTCCTAATAAAACCGCAACAACTCTCATAATGTTGCATACACCAATTACACCTCTTCAGGTAAAGATGGAAGGACCTCTGTCTCTTTCTAATCAGGGAAAGTGGGGGAACCCTGCCTAAAAGCGGAGTGATAGAACAGCCGGAGCCGGAGATCAGGGATCATAGGCAGAGGCAGACATGACCGGGTAACGGGGAGGAAGGGGTTAATTGCTAGGATTTTGATAGAAAGGTGGGGGGAGTCAAAAGGGGGAAGCTAGGTGGGGGTAGGGAGGAGCTAGTTTGGGGGTAGACTCACTTCCAAGGAGACGGCGAAGAGTCCCGCCCACCCGCCCGGAGAAGATGTGGGAGGGGGGTGAACATTTGTCATAGCAGCTTGGGGGGGAGGGGTCCCTTGGAGCCAGTAAAAGGGGTAGTAGGGGGGTAGCAGGGGCTGGATAGCTTCCTTCCCCTATTTTAAGTGGTTTAGCTGTGGACTGTCGCCTTTGGGTCTCGCAGGGCGGGCCCTGCTGAGTTGGTGGGTGTGGTTAACCAAGTTTGGCTAACCGGCCTTGGGGTCCGGATGAGGCGACCTAGGGCGAGGTGATGAGTGGTGGGCCCCCGAGTCTGTCGACTGGCGGCGGGGGCAATGGTAGGAGAATAGTGTCGCCTGAGTCGGAACTGCGACCGGCGGCAGGTGCAACTATTTTCCGGCGGTTGGTGGTGAGGCGACAGGTCCAGTGGTGGGGCTCCAGGGATCTCTCTCAGGTTTAGTTCAGAGGGGGTTAGTTGTTATTATATGTTAATGTTATGTTTGTAAATAAACATGGCTGCTGTGGCCATAATTAATCCTTACTGAGTTGGACTTCTCATAAAAGCTACTACTCCCTCTTAACTTAAGAAAATAGGAACTTTTTTGTATTCTAATATAGCCCTCATTCCAACAGGTTACCATATGGCTGCATACCAAAGCCGTTGAAACAAAAAGGTACTAGCGCATTCCAGTGTGAAGTGGACATCAAGCAGTTGCACATGGTCATACGTATTGACTCCAGGTTGTCTGAACACAAACTTAATCACACCTCTTCCTAGACCAGGATGTAATCTTAAATGTCCATCATGTTGTGTTCACCCTTGTGTTCAACTCAATAGAATTTGCACATCAAGAGGGGACATCTCCTCTGATTTGCATATGGAACTGGTTTAGCTACCTACTCAAGATATTCTGGTCAAAGGCTCAAAATTATAATCAAAATGGCTGAATGAAATCTAAATATTCATACATTTAGTATTTTTCTAACATTGTCCTAATAAGGACAGCCCTACTGTCTTCATCTGGGACCTGGCTATCCCTAATTAGGAACCTGGAGATATGTACAAAACACCAGACATGACACTGTTCACACACAGTGAACACTGAACATGACCATTCACACCTCATGTCTGACCACCTGCACAGATATATGGAACAAGTCGCTGTTCACACCAACACACAAGGTCATGTATACCCCCTAGAACAGGATTGCACATACACCACATGTCTGGCCACTTGCACAGACATACAAGACAAGTCGCTGTTCACACCTATACATGATAATGCATACTACATAGAACAGGAACCCCACCCAGAACTCACATGCATACAGATAGGAAACTAAAGCTAGTCCAAGTGTCCTCACACCAAGGGGATAGAGAGTCAGCCATCGTGCTGACATACAGGGAACAGTGTCAGGCATCACCCATCTGACACACACATAAGACATCAGACGTCTGGAGGCCGCACCTGCAAAGGGATAGGGAGACTCCTGTGGGTTTATGCACCTGTGCAGTCACCATACCACACACTACTTGATATATGCACCCCAGAACACAAGGAGGGGAGGAAGAACAGGTGTCCAGACCGTCCTCAGGGAAGGTGAGAGAGACACTTCAGACAGGCTTGTATAACACCACTCTGAGTGGGATTAACACAGAGTCCATAAACAGAGTAAAATGAGTAAAGCACTAAAATGACCAGCATCTAAATCCCAGATGGGATTGGTCAGAGAAGCACCACACCACAGCAGTGTACCAAGCATCACTGAACCGAGCAGTGTACCGAGCATCACTGAATTGAGCAGTGTAATGAGCATTGCTAAACCAAGCAGTGAACCTAGCATTGCTGAACCGAGCAGTGTACCGAGCATTGCTGAATTGAGCAGTGTATCAAGCATTACTGAACTGAGCAGTGTACTGAGAATTGTTGAACCGAGCAGTGAACCTAGCATTGCTGAACCAAGCAGTGTACCTATCATTGCTGAACCGAGCAGTGTACCGAGCATTGCTAAACTGAGCAGTGTACTAAGCGTTGCTGAATGGAGCAGTGTAAAGAGCATTGCTGAACTGCACAGTATATTAAGCATTGCTTAACTGAGCAGCACACCGAGCATTTCTGTACCAAGCAATGTACTGAGCATTGCTGAACTGAGCAGCATACCGAGCATCACTGAACTGAGCAGTGTACTGAGCAGTGTAATGAGCATTGCTGATCCAAGCAGTGTACTGAGCATTGCTGAACCGAGCAGTGAACTGAGCATCACTGAACTGAATAGTGTAATGAGCATTGCTGAACCAAGCAGTGTAACCGAGCATTGCTGAACCGAGCAGTGTACTGAGCATCACTGAACTGAGCAGTTAAGGGAGATGGAATAAATCCTCCACAGTGCCACCTATTGAAAGGCAGCATTCCTTCAAGTCAAAGTCAGACTTTTTATACAAGCCTTGTTACGATGACTGGGAATTAAAAGCAAAGCCAGACTCCATGTACATACAGCTGTTTCAGGGTTATTGCCCTTCATCAGTGTACAGTAGGAGTCTGGCTTTGCTAGTGAGAGGCCTTGGATAGTGGTCAGAAACACTCTTTTCTCCTTAGGGAGAGCAACTATATACTATAAACTAAGTGAGGAGACTTAAATGGCCATGCACGCTCCTCTGGGTAATATGCAAATAAGGGAGATGGAATAAATCCTCCACAGTGCCACCTATTGAAAGGCAGCATTCCTTCAAGTCAAAGTCAGACTTTTTATACAAGCCTTGTTACAATGACTGGGAATTAAAAGCAAAGCCAGACTCCATGTACATACAGCTGTTTCAGGGTTGAACTGAGCAGTGTAATGAACATTGCTGAACCAAGCAGTGTACTGCGTGTTGCTGAACAGAGCAGAATACCAAGCATTGCTGAACCGAGCAGCGTACTAAGCCTCACTGAACCGAGCAGTGTACCGAGCATTGTACCGTGCATTGCTAATCTGAGCAGTGTACCAACTGACTGAGAAAGAACCTGCTTGTTTCTAAACCCAAACTCTGCACCACTTGCACCATGAAACTCAGCTCCAGACACTAAAGTGACTGAAAGTTATTACTAGTATATCTGGAGGTACATGAAGTTCCTGTTCATAAAAGTTTAGTTGAGCAAGAGATGATGTGGTCTTTCTATGGCAACGTGGCCTCCGGCTGCAGGATGTTGGGTTAGGCCTGTGACCAGGCTTTCTCGCAACGCTGAACAATACTGATCCAGAGTTGAAAAATGAAGCCAGCCAGCATTGCAGTCTTCCCTGCAGTAAGTCCATAAAACGCTGCTCATTTTCGCTTGTTTGAACTATATTTTGAATGATAATCATTCCGTGTAAAAGGGCCTTAAGGGGGAGCAGGAATAGCGTGCGCTTTTGTTATTTTTAATTTTGTTTGTACTTTTACTATAACATTTTGTTGGGGCTCTGTCCCCTTTAACAGATTCCGCGGAGTATGGAGAAGTGGTGCTCTACTGGCGTTCTAGCTCTGACGAGAGGAGGGAAGTCCGAGAGATCAGGATATAAACGTTTTTGGCGTGAGGAGTTTAGAGGATGCTGCTGAAAGGACGCTGCATGTAGAACATCGAGACGCTGAAACAGCTTATTGTGGAGTCTACGCCCGTGAGTAAACAGCAGCTGTACTTGTTCTGGACAGTGAGATACTACGGATACACCATGACTCGAGTCTCCTGAAGAACCAGAGACTGATTGGTCCACAGTGAGACACATCTCCAACTTTGCTGCCGTTATCGGGGGGGGGGGGCACTCCTTATTAAATAAAGTTTAATTGTGGAAGCATCAAACCATTAGCATGTGGTCGCATTCAATACACCCAATTACGACACCACAGGGAATTCCTCAAGAATTATCAGAGGCCAGGAAGGATGCCGGCAATCATCCATATGAAACACAGTGCTGACAAGAGAGGGTGACTTGCTTCTAGCTGTTCTCTTAAAGATCATGTCTAGCTGTCTTTCAGGAATAACTGCATGAAGATGTTCTGCATGAATAACTGTATGAAGGGCTCTTATCTGCTTTCAGTTCCATTGTTCTCCAACAGGAAACAATGCTATCAGCACTACCCGTGCTATTGGAACTTGTTACCATGCGGCGGCTGCCGCGGCCGCGGGTGGTTGGTCGGCGCGGTGCGCGCGCTCGTGGGTCTGGGCGGCGACGTGTGCGCGGGCATCTGTGAGTGCAGCTCTATGCACGAGTCCCTGTTATGAGATTCTGCTAGGAGGCGTTGCCTCCCCCTCTCCGCCCCTGGGCGGAGGCTTCTGTTTATAAGACTGGCAGTGAGGTCCATTCACTGCCAGTTATTGGTTTCTGTTTCAGTGTGCTAGCATCCTGCCTCTGACAGTCTCCTGCTTTCAGCTTCTGCTATATCTGCCAGGTTATCCCATCTGCCTCGGTCTGTTTATATTTCCTGTTGGTTTTCTTCACCTGCCCTTCCTGTCGGTATCCTACCCTGTTCCATCTTGGTACGCCAGCGTCCCTCCTCGGTCCCTAGCGAGTGTAGGGACCGCCACCCAGTTGCCCGCCTGGGGTTAGCCAGGAGTGGAGGCAAGTAGGCAGGGACAAGGGTTGTGGGTAAGTTCTAGGGCAACCCAGGCTGGCGCATCATCGGGTAGGATATCGTAACATAATAACTGGCCCTTAAAATTTCCCTACGGGTTTTTGTTTGTTCTCTAATGGAGACTATGAGCGTCCTTGCTAATCAGTTGCAGGAGCTAGTGGGCGTGATCCAAGACCTGTCCGGTCATATGGTGGCCCAGGAGCAGCGGATGTTGGCGCAGGTTCCTGCCGCCCCATCTATTCCTGAACCCAAATTTCCTCTCCCTGAGGTGTTTTCTGGGTAGAGAAGCAAGTTTTTTGTTTTTCAGCAGGCATGTAAACTATATTTCCGGATGCGGCCCGGATCCTCCGGCTCTGAGTGCCAGAAGGTGGTTTTGATTCTGTCCTTGCTGCTGGGTCCCCCCCAGACATGGGCCTACTCCTTACCTGAGAGTTCTGCTTGCCTGCAGTCTGTTGATGCATTTTTTCAGGAACCAGGAGGTATTTTTGATGAGCCGGACCTGTCGGGGTTAGCCGTATCTCACCTCATGGCTTTGCGTCAGGGGCAGCAGTGTGCTGAAGACTACTGCTCTACGTTTAGACAGTATGCCAGTGAAACCTCCTTGAATGATGGCGCCCTCAAAGATGTGTTTTTGTTGGGCCTTTCTGATGCTATCAAGGATCTAATTATTTCCCATCCCGCTCCCATAACACTTAATGAGGCGATGGTATTGGCAGTAAAGGCTGACAGGAGACTGAGATCTAGAGAAAAGGAACGTCAGGCCTGTAAAACTAGGGAATCCTGTAGATCCGTTCCCATTTCTCCCATGCCAGCTCCAGGGGCCGAGCCTATGGAAGTGGACCAGATAAGTTCCTGGGAACGGCGACGGTTCCGGACGACTCACCATCTTTGCCTCTACTGTGGGGAAGACGGACATCGAGTAGCAACCTGTCCACAGAAGCAACGGCAACATCAGTCTGAAGAGGCGGAAGAACTACCGATCCTAGGCGATTCTCTGAAGGGTCGCCTAGGGTCACAGGTACTCCCTAGGTTGTTGGTGCCTTGTCAGATTGGCTTCCGGAATTTTATTCGGTCCGGTCAAGCCTATATTGATTCGGGTGCTGCAGTTGTGGGGGGTCTTTAAGCAGACCGTTCGGCTGATGCTGTCTGCCTCCCGATTATTTTCAGGTTTGAGTACTCAAAGACAACTTAGATGGATGACCACACGGGTATGTGGTTAGCCAAAGAAGAAGTGAAGTTTATTCAAAGAATTACAGATGATATAGAAAAGGTTTGCTGACGAATTGATTTGATTACTGCGCATGCCCCAGGCATGCCCAAGGCTACATAACATCTGCAGATTTTAATTAGCAATACATATCTTTCAAAGACGTCTCCTACATCAATGTCCGGTGACAACTGTTTCAAAACAAAATGTTCCTGGACGCTTCTTACTAGAAGGGAGTGAGCTTTCTCAAGGGAAAGGAGACATGGGAGAGAGAAAGCTGATAAGGCATATGTGAACATATTCAAGGTCATTAATTGGGATCTAACATCTTTCTAGGTAAAAGTTGAAATTAATACAGATACATGTATTAAAGCAAAACAAGCAAAGAGATACAAAATGGAGTCGCTGTAGTCTATTATTAAGCGTCAGCCCTTACACGTATAAGCTTAAACCTTTAGCAGAAGAAGACGCAAATTATAAACACATAAGTATTCTGTGAAATACACTTATCAATTTAAAAGCATAAATGTGAATTAACCCCTCCCATTCCCCCGTTTTGGACATGGAGTCAAGACACGTATGACTCCTAGTCCATAAACACGTGATTCATATCGGCGAAGAGAAAGCTTTTTTTTTCAGTACATTTAGAAATACATGAAATTATAACCTTAATTGCTCTATAAATGCATAATAAAATCATCACAACTTGGAATATACTTTGTAGAATCCCCATAAACCAACCTCCTAAACCAGAAAACCAATTGGCAAGGTTCAAAGAACTAAATGTGTTACCCCACCAGCTATCCCTGGTTTCTGAGTTTTCATTTGTCCATGAAAAACAAGCAAAGAGATACAAAATGGAGTCGCCGTAGTCTATTATTAAGGGCTCCCACCCACTAGCGTTTTTTTTTCACTGCCAAATTCGCACTTTTTCTTTTTCTACAGGGGGTCTATGGGACTTGTAAAGCTAAAATCGCGAGCTTTACAACTCCCATAGCCCAAAGACCCCTGCAGAAAAAAAAAAACGCTGCGAATTTCGCAGTAAAAAAACGCTAGTGGGTGGGCACCCTAAAGCGTCGGCCCTTACACGTATAAGCTTAAACCTTTAGCAGAAGAAGATGCAAATTATAAACACATAAGTATTCTGTGAAATACACTTATCAATTTAAAAGCATAAACGTGAATTAACCCCTCACACAGTCAATCTGAATAATTTAAATTTTATCAGACCTCTAATAACCGAATTTTCCATGCTGAAGCCCCCCATGCACTTCATTGGTTGATTCGACCCCCCTCTCCGCAGGTGATGTTAAATGGAGGACTCCCATTCTGCAGTTCGCTGTGGGTGTTCTCCATTCTGAGAATCTGTCTTTCCTAGTTATGGAAAAGATGTCTGTTGATGTGGTGCTTGGTATGCCCTGGTTGGCACTGCACAATCCCCAATTTGATTGGTCCACCTGAGAATTGACTCATTGGGGGTCATCCTGTCATAATCACCTAACCACTATAGCCATGTGCTCCGCAGATACTGTGCTTATTCCGGAATATTTGTCGGATTTTCAGGAAGTATTCTCCAAAAAACTGTCTGAGACTTTGCCTCCCCATAGGGAGTGGGACTGTGGTATTGATCTGATTCCTGACAGTCCCATCCCTAAGGGTGCCATTTTCAATTTGTCAGGGCGTGAGCACGAAGCCCTTAAAGGGGTTGTCTCGCGAAATGAAGTGGGGTTATACACTTCTGTATGGCCATATTAATGCACTTTGTAATATACATCGTGCATTAATTATGAGCCATACAAAAGTTATTTACTTACCTGCTCCGTTGCTAGCGTCCTCGTCTCCATGGTTCCGACTAAATTCGCTGGCGGCTTGCTTTTTTAGACGCGCTTGCGCAGTCCGGTCTTCTGCTCTGAGCACGAGCCGCTTCAGTGTGCTCGCCGCTACAGCTCTTCTGCGCATGCGCAGACGAGCTGTATCTTCTCGGGAGCGCGCTGGAGCGGCCATTCTGCTACCATCCTCTGTTAGAGGAAGATGCAGAAACTGGAGCCGCCCAGCCGAGAAGCCCAGCCGAGCAGCCCAGCCCAGCAGAGCCGCCCAGCCCAGCCGCCCAGGTAAGTGATGGGTGACGGACTGACGGGGGTGATGCGTGACTGACTGCCGCTGTGGCCCCGGAGCCTACCGCTGGGCCCTGGAGCCTACCGCTGGGGAGCCGGGGCCTACCGCTGGTCCCCGGAGCCTACCGCTGGGCCCCGGGGCCTACCGCTGGGGAGCCGGGGCCTACCGCTGGGCCCCAGAGCCTACCGCTGGGCCCCGGGGCCTACCGCTGGGGAGCCGGGGCCTACCGCTGGGGAGCCGTGGCCTACCGCTGGGCCCCGGAGCCTACCGCTGGGCCCCGGAGCCTACCGCTGGGCCCCGGAACCTACCGCTGGGGAGCCGGGGGCTAGCGCGGGGAAGCCGGGGGAAGCGCGGGGAAGCCGGGGGCTAGCGCCGGTTACCTGCTGCCTGGCGGTGGGTGACTGGTCGGCCGCGTTCAATCCCGGGGTCCGGTCGGCGCCTGCGGGGCATCTGGTTGTCAGGGAGACACAGCTGGTAGCGTCTCGGGAGCGCGCACGTCGGGCTACAGCAAGCGACGGGAAAGGAGCCGGCGGCCATCTTGGGGAAACTTTTTATAAGTTGCTGAAACGCTGGAACTGTAAGTACAAACCAGCTAGAAAAGTCATTTACAGGGGGGCTTAGTAATGTTTGCTTAATTAGGGGGACTGGGCAAAAAAAAAATTTTTACTGCTTCCTCGAGACAACCCCTTTAAGTCCTATATCTCAGAGTCTCTGGCCAAACAACATATCCGACCGTCCAGGTCCCCTGCCGGGGCAGGTCTCTTCTTTGTTGAGAAGAAGGATGGGACATTGAGGCCTTGTGTGGATTATCGGGCCTTGAATAAAATCACAGTGAAGAACCAGTGCTCCTTGCCCCTGATTCCTGACTTGTTGAATCAGGTGGTAGGGGTGGTTGGTCAGCGCAGTGCGCGCGCTCATGGGTCCGGGCGGCGGCGTGTGCGCTGGCGTCTGTGAGTGCAGCTCTATGCAGGAGTCCCTGTTATTGAGATTCTGCTAGCAGGCGTCGCCTCCCCCTCTCTGCCCCTGGGCGGAGGCTTCTGTTTATAAGGCTGGCAGTGAGGTCCATTCACTGCCAGTTATTGGTTTCTGTTTCAGTGTGCTAGCATCCTGCCTCTGACAGTCTCCTGCTTTCAGTTTCTGCTATATCTGCCAGGTTATTCCATCTGCCTCGGTCTGTTTATATTTCCTGTTGGTTTTCTTCACCTGCCCTTCCTGTCGGTATCTTACCCTGTTCCATCTTGGTACGCCAGCGTCCCTCCTTGGTCCCTAGCGAGTGTAGGGACCGCCGCCCAGTTGCCCGGCTGGGGTTAGCCAGGAGTGGAGGCAAGTAGGTAGGGACAAGGGTTGCGGGTAAGTTCTAGGGCAACCCAGGCTGGCGTATCATCGGGTAGGATACCGTAACAAACTGCTGATAAGGCCAAACGACGATTTGTAGGTTGGCCAGAAATTAATGATCAGTCCATCATGCACATAAAGTACACGATGGACACGCTTTTAAACGCAATGATGATCATTTAAATGATTGCTTTTTAGCGATTTTTGAGCGATCATCACTCAATGTAAATGGGTCTTAATTAGAGATGAGCGAACACCAAAATGTTCGGGTGTTCGTTATTCGTAACGAACTTCCCGTGATGCTCGAGGGTTCGTTTCGAACAACGAACCCCATTGAAGTCAATGGGCGACCGGAACATTTTTGTATTTCGCCGATGCTCGCTAAGGTTTTCATGTGTGAAAATCTGGGCAATTCAGGAAAGTGATGGGAATGACACAGTGACGGATAGGGCAGGCGAGGGGCTACATGTTGGGCTGCATCCTAAGTTCACAGGTCCCACTATTAAGCCACAATAGCGGCAAGAGTGGGCCCCCCCCCCCTCCCAACAACTTTTACTTCTGAAAAGCGCTCATTAGCATGGCATACCTTTGCTAAGCACCACACTACCTCCAACAAAGCACAATCACTGCCTGCATGACACTCCACTGCCACTTCTCCTGAGTTACATGCTGCCCAACCGCACCCCCTCCCCCCCACAGCGCACACCAAACTGTCCCTGCGCAGCCTTCAGCTGCCCTCATGCCACACCACCCTCACGTCTATTTAGAAGTGCGTCTGCCACGACGAGGGACCGCAGGCACACACTGCACAGGGTTGGCACGGCTAGGTAGCGACCCTCTTTAATAGGGGCGGGGCGATAGCCCACAATGCTGTACAGAAGCAATGAGAAATACAATCCTGTGCCACCGCCATCAGGAGCTGCACACGTGGGCATAGCAATGGGGAACCTATGTGCCACACACTATTCATTCTGTCAAGGTGTCTGCATGCCCCAGTCAGACTGGTTATATGCACCTTAACAGTAACCGCGTTGGTGGTAATGTGGTGGTGACTGCGGACCTAGTACCACGGTTGTATTTTGTTGGTTTTCGGAATGCGGCCAGGATTAAGTGGGCCGTGGCGGGGGGATGGTGTGGGGGCTCTCGTTGTGTCGGTAAAGGTGAAATTCTTGGACTGCCACCAGACGAAGCAATGCAAAGACATTTGCCAAGAATGTTTTCCCTGTTGGAGGAGGAGGGGGATGTTTTTGAGGCACTACGTGTCCTCTCCACGTGTCCGTGGTTATATGCACCTTAACAGTAACCGCGTTGGTGGTAATGTGGTGGTGACTGCGGACCTAGTACCACGGTTGTATTTTGTTGGTTTTCGGAATGTGGCCAGGATTAAGTGGGCCGTGGTGGGGGGATGGTGGGGGGGCTCTCTAGTAGTGTCGGTAAAGGTGAAATTCTTGGACTGCCGCCAGACGAACCAATGCAAAGGCATTTGCCAACAATGTTTTCCCTGTTGGAGGAGGAGGGGGATGTTTTTGAGGCACTACGTGTCCTCTCCACGTGTCCGTGGTTATATGCACCTTAACAGTAACCGCGTTGGTGGTAATGTGGTGGTGACTGCGGACCTAGTACCACGGTTGTATTTTGTTGGTTTTCGGAATGTGGCCAGGATTAAGTGGGCCGTGGCGGGGGGATGGTGGGGGGGCTCTCTAGTAGTGTCGGTAAAGGTGAAATTCTTGGACTGCCGCCAGACGAACCAATGCAAAGGCATTTGCCAACAATGTTTTCCCTGTTGGAGGAGGAGGGGGATGTTTTTGAGGCACTACGTGTCCTCTCCACGTGTCCGTTCCATGTAAGCAATAGTAGCACTCAAGACAGGCCCCAGTAACAATTCTGAAGCAGCAGTATAGCGGGAGCGCAGTCTTCGTTCCATGTAAGCAATAGTAGCACTCAAGACAGGCCCCAGTAACAATTCTGAAGCAGCAGTATAGCGGGAGCGCAGTCTTCGTTCCATGTAAGCAATAGTAGCACTCAAGACAGGCCCCAGTAACAATTCTGAAGCAGCAGTATAGCGGGAGCGCAGTCTTCGTTCCATGTAAGCAATAGTAGCACTCAAGACAGGCCCCAGTAACAATTCTGAAGCAGCAGTATAGCGGGAGCGCAGTCTTCGTTCCATGTAAGCAATAGTAGCACTCAAGACAGGCCCCAGTAACAATTCTGAAGCAGCAGTATAGCGGGAGCGCAGTCTTCGTTCCATTTCAGTAGCCTTAGTATAGCCAAGGCACAAGTGACATTTATGTAGCTAAACTGTAGGCCAACCCCACACACCTTTCTGTACCATGAGTGCAGGCGAAGAACATAGAAATTACTATGATTACACTGTAGGTGAGGGCCCCAAAAAATTGGTGTACCAACAGTACTAATGTACCTCAGTAAAAATTGGCCATGCCCAATCAAGATGGCAGGTGAATCGCTTTGGTTAATGTGGCTTAAGTGGTAACTAGGCCTGGAGGCAGCCCAGTGTAACGAAAAATTGGTTCAAGTTAAAGTTCCAACGCTTTTAAGCTAATTGAAACTTAGAAAAATTGTTCAGAAAAATTATTTGAGTGAGCCTTGTGGCCCTAAGAAAAATTGCCCGTTCAGCGTGATTACGTGAGGTTTCAGGAGGAGGAGCAGGAGGAGGAGGAGGAGGAATATTAGACACAGATTGATGAAGCAGAAATGTCCCCGTTTTGGATGGTGAGAGAGAACGTAGCTTCCATCCGCGGGTGCAGCCTACGTATTGCTTACGTATCGCTGCTGTCCGCTGGTGGAGAACAGAAGTCTGGGGAAATCCAGCCTTTGTTCATCTTGATGAGTGTTAGCCTGTCGGCACTGTCGGTTGACAAGCGGCTACGCTTATCGGTGATGATTCCCCCAGCCGCACTAAACACCCTCTCCGACAAGACGCTAGCCGCAGGACAAGCAAGCACCTCAAGGGCATACAGGGCTAGTTCAGGCCACGTGTCCAGCTTCGACACCCAGTAGTTGTAGGGGGCAGAGGCGTCACCAAGGATGGTCGTGCGATCCGCTACGTACTCCCTCACCATCCTTTTGCAGTGCTCCCGCCGACTCAGCCGTGACTGGGGAGCGGTGACACAGTCTTGGTGGGGAGCCATAAAGCTGGCCAGGCCCTTAAAGACTGTTGCACTGCCTGGGATGTACATGCTGCTCGATCTACGCACATCCCCTGCAACATGGCCCTCGGAACTGCGCCTTCTGCCACTAGCGCTGTCGGCTGGGAATTTTACCATCAGCTTGTCCGCAAGGGTCCTGTGGTATAGCAACACTCTCGAACCCCTTTCCTCTTCGGGAATCAGAGTGGGCAGGTTCTCCTTATACCGTGGATCGAGCAGTGTGTACACCCAGTAATCCGTAGTGGCCAGAATGCGTGCAACGCGAGGGTCACGAGAAAGGCATCCTAACATGAAGTCAGCCATGTGTGCCAGGGTACCTGTACGCAACACATGGCTGTCTTCACTAGGAAGATCACTTTCAGGATCCTCCTCCTCCTCCTCCTCCTCCTCAGGCCATACACGCTGAAAGGATGACAGGCAATCAGCCGGTGTACCGTCAGCAGCGGGCCAAGCTGTCTCTTCCCCCTCCTCCTCATCCTCCTCATGCTCCTCCTCCTCCTCCTGTACGCGCTGAGAAATAGACAGGAGGGTGCCCTGACTATCCAGCGGCATACTGTCTTCCCCCGCCCCCGTTTCCGAGCGCAAAGCAGCTGCCTTTATGGTTTGCAGGGAATTTCTCAAGATGCATAGCAGAGGAATGGTGACGCTAATGATTGTAGCATCGCCGCTCACCACCTGGGTAGACTCCTCAAAATTACCAAGGACATGGCAGATGTCTGCCAACCAGGCCCACTCTTCTGAAAGGAATTGAGGAGGCTGACTCCCACTGCGCCGCCCATGTTGGAGTTGGTATTCGACTATAGCTCTACGCTGTTCATAGAGCCTGGCCAACATGTGGAGCGTAGAGTTCCACCGTGTGGGCACGTCGCACAGCAGTCGGTGCACTGGCAGCTTAAAGTGATGTTGCAGGGTGCGCAGGGTGGCAGCGTCCGTGTGGGACTTGCGGAAATGTGCGCAGAGCCGGCGCGCCTTTACGAGCAGGTCTGACAAGCGTGGGTAGCTTTTCAGAAAGCGCTGAACCACCAAATTAAATACGTGGGCCAGGCATGGCACGTGCGTGAGGCTGCCGAGCTGCAGAGCCGCCACCAGGTTACGGCCGTTGTCACACACGACCATGCCCGGTTGGAGGCTCAGCGGCGCAAGCCAGCGGTCCGTCTGCTGTGTCAGACCCTGCAGCAGTTCGTGGGCCGTGTGCCTCTTATCGCCTAAGCTGAGTAGTTTCAGCACGGCCTGCTGACGCTTGCCCACCGCTGTGCTGCCACACCGCGCGACACCGACTGCTGGCGACATGCTGCTGCTAACACATCTTGATTGTGAGACAGAGGAGGAGGAGGAGGAGGAGGGTGCTTTAGTGGAGGAAGCATAGACCTCCGCAGATACCAGCACCGAGCTGGGGCCCGCAATTCTGGGGGTGGGTAGGACGTGAGCGGTCCCAGGCTCTGACTCTGTCCCAGCCTCCACTAAATTCACCCAATGTGCCGTCAGGGAGATGTAGTGGCCCTGCCCGCCTGTGCTTGTCCACGTGTCCGTAGTTAAGTGGACCGTGGCAGTAACCGCGTTGGTGAGGGCGCGCACAATGTTGCGGGAGACGTGGTCGTGCAGGGCTGGGACGGCACATCGGGAAAAGTAGTGGCGACTGGGAACTGAGTAGCGCGGGGCCGCCGCCTCCATGATACTTTTGAAGGACTCCGTTTCCACAACCCTATACGGCAGCATCTCAAGGCTGATGAATTTTGCGATGCGGACGGTTAACGTTTGAGCGTGCGGGTGCGTGGCGGCGTACTTGCGCTTGCGCTCGAACACTTGCGCAAGCGACGGCTGAACGGTGCGCTGAACTACACTGCTGGATGGGGCCGAGGACAGCGGAGATGAGGGTGTGGGTGCAGGCCATGAGGCGGTAGTGCCTGTGTCCTGAGAGGGGGGTTGCATCTCAGTGGCAGGTTGGGGCACAGGGGGAGAGGCAGGGGTGCAAACCGGAGGCGGTGAACGGCCTTCGTCCCACCTTGTGGGGTGCTTGGCCATCATATGTCTGCGCATGCTGGTGGTGGTGAGGCTGTTGGTGTTGGCTCCCCGGCTGAGCTTTGCGCGACAAAGGTTGCACACCACTGTTCGTCGGTCGTCAGGCGTCTCTGTGAAAAACTGCCAGACCTTAGAGCACCTCGGCCTCCGCAGGGTGGCATGGCGCGAGGGGGCGCTTTGGGAAACACTTGGTGGATTATTCGGTCTGGCCCTGCCTCTACCCCTGGCCACTGCACTGCCTCTTGCAACCTGCCCTGCTGATGCCCTTGACTCCCCCTCTGAAGACCTGTCCTCCTGAGTAAGCGTTGCACACCAGGTGGGGTCAGTCACCTCATCGTCCTGCTGCTCTTCCTCCGAATCCTCTGTGCGCTGCTCCCTGGGACTTACTGCCCTTACTACTACCTCACTGCAAGACAACTGTGTCTGATCGTCATCGTCCTCCTCACCCACAGAAAGTTGTTGAGACAGTTGGCGGAAGTCCCCAGCCTCTTCCCCCGGACCCCGGGAACTTTCGAATGGTTGGGCATCAGTGACGATAAACTCCTCTGGTGGGAGAGGAACCGCTGCTGCCCAATCTAAGCAGGGGCCCGAGAACAGTTCCTGGGAGTGCTCCCGCTCCTGAGCAGGTGTTATTGTAGTGGAGTGAGGAGGCTGGGAGGAAGGAGGAGCAGCAGACAGAGGATTCGGATTGGCAGCAGTGGACGGCGCAGAACTGCGGGTAGACGATAGGTTGCTCGAAGCACTTTCTGCCATCCAGGACAGGACCTGCTCACACTGCTCATTTTCTAATAACCGTCTCCCGCGTGGACCCATTAATTGGGCGATGAATGTGGGGACGCCAGAAACGTGCCTCTCTCCTAATCGCGCAGCAGTCGGCTGCGACACACCTGGATCAGGAGCTTGGCCTGTGCCCACACCCTGACTTGGCCCTCCGCGTCCTCGGCCACGTCCACGTCCACGTCCTCTAGGCTTACCCCTACCCCTCAGCATGCTGTATTACCAGTGATTAGATTTCCCAGGCAGGAAATAAATTGGCGCAAGACTGCAGGCCAAATATAATTTTTGCCCTTTTTGGAAAACGAAAGGCCCCACTGCCTCTAGTGAATGAATTATCTAAGTTTAATAACTGTGCTGTGTCCCTGCTTATGTGTCACAGAACGTGAGGGTAGCAGAGTTATTAACTGTGGCAGAGCAGGTATTTTTTTTCCCAATTAAGGAAAGCAAATGGCGAACCCAGCAGTAAAGCGTAGCTGGCTGCGTATGATTTAGCAATGTTTTTCACGCAGCTCACACGTCTCCACAGGCGTAAGGACGGACACAGGCTGGACAAATAGATTTCTTTTCAGTTTTTTCCCACCAACAGGCAGCACTGCGTATATTCAATGAACCTGCGAAGTTTAATAACTGCGCTGTGTCCCTGCTTATGTGTCACAGAACGTGAGGGTAGCAGAGTTATTATAACTCTTGGAGAGCAGGTATTTTTTTCCCCAATTAAGGAAAGCAAATGGCGAACCCAGCAGTAAAGCGTAGCTGGCTGCGTATGATTTAGCAATGTTTTTCACGCAGCTCACACGTCTACACAGGCGTAAGGACGGACACAGGCTGGACAAATAGATTTCTTTTCAGTTTTTTCCCACCAACAGGCAGCACTGCGTATATTCAATGAACCTGCGAAGTTTAATAACTGCGCTGTGTCCCTGCTTATGTGTCACAGAACGTGAGGGTAGCAGAGTTATTATAACTCTTGGAGAGCAGGTATTTTTTTTCCCAATTAAGGAAAGCAAATGGCGAACCCAGCAGTAAAGCGTAGCTGGCTGCGTATGATTTAGCAATGTTTTTCACGCAGCTCACACGTCTCCACAGGCGTAAGGACGGACACAGGCTGGACAAATAGATTTCTTTTCAGTTTTTTCCCACCAACAGGCAGCACTGCGTATATTCAATGAACCTGCGAAGTTTAATAACTGCGCTGTGTCCCTGCTTATGTGTCACAGAACGTGAGGGTAGCAGAGTTATTATAACTCTTGGAGAGCAGGTATTTTTTTTCCCAATTAAGGAAAGCAAATGGCGAACCCAGCAGTAAAGCGTAGCTGGCTGCGTATGATTTAGCAATGTTTTTCACGCAGCTCACACGTCTACACAGGCGTAAGGACGGACACAGGCTGGACAAATAGATTTGTTTTCAGTTTTTTCCCACCAACAGGCAGCACTGCGTATATTCAATGAACCTGCGAAGTTTAATAACTGCGCTGTGTCCCTGCTTATGTGTCACAGAACGTGAGGGTAGCAGAGTTATTATAACTCTTGGAGAGCAGGTATTTTTTTCCCCAATTAAGGAAAGCAAATGGCGAACCCAGCAGTAAAGCGTAGCTGGCTGCGTATGATTTAGCAATGTTTTTCACGCAGCTCACACGTCTACACAGGCGTAAGGACGGACACAGGCTGGACAAATAGATTTCTTTTCAGTTTTTTCCCACCAACAGGCAGCACTGCGTATATTCAATGAACCTGCGAAGTTTAATAACTGCGCTGTGTCCCTGCTTATGTGTCACAGAACGTGAGGGTAGCAGAGTTATTATAACTCTTGGAGAGCAGGTATTTTTTTTCCCAATTAAGGAAAGCAAATGGCGAACCCAGCAGTAAAGCGTAGCTGGCTGCGTATGATTTAGCAATGTTTTTCACGCAGCTCACACGTCTCCACAGGCGTAAGGACGGACACAGGCTGGACAAATAGATTTCTTTTCAGTTTTTTCCCACCAACAGGCAGCACTGCGTATATTCAATGAACCTGCGAAGTTTAATAACTGCGCTGTGTCCCTGCTTATGTGTCACAGAACGTGAGGGTAGCAGAGTTATTATAACTCTTGGAGAGCAGGTATTTTTTTCCCCAATTAAGGAAAGCAAATGGCGAACCCAGCAGTAAAGCGTAGCTGGCTGCGTATGATTTAGCAATGTTTTTCACGCAGCTCACACGTCTCCACAGGCGTAAGGACGGACACAGGCTGGACAAATAGATTTGTTTTCAGTTTTTTCCCACCAACAGGCAGCACTGCGTATATTCTATGAATAATAACTGTGTTGTGGCCCTGCCTATACAATTCTTTCCCTGCAGTATCAATGGAGGGTGCAATGCTCTGCAGAGGCGATTTTGAGAAGCCCAAAAAAAATGCAGCACAGCCAACAGCAGCCTGGACAGTACTGCACACGGATAAATATGGCCCTAGAAAGGACCGTTGAGGTTCTTGAAGGCTACACTCACTCCTAACACTCTCCCTGCCTATGCAGCACTTCTGTCCCTAATGCCAGGTGCAACGGTCTGCAGAGGCGATTTTGAGAAAGAAAAAAAAATCCCACTGCTAACAGCAGCCAACACACAGCTATCAGTGGCCCTAATAAGGACCTTTGGGGGGTCTTGAAGCCTACACTAACTACCAATTCTTTCCCTACAGCAGCTCCGGTATAAACAGCACTGTCCCTCATCTAACTCACACCGCATCTGAGGCGAGCCGCGGGAGGGGCCGACTTTTATATTAGGCGAACACCTGATCTCGCCAGCCACTCACAGCAGGGGGGTGGTATAGGGCTTAAACGTTGCAGGGGGAAGTTGTAATGCCTTCCCTGTCTTTCAATTGGCCAGAAAAGCGCGCTAACGTCTCAGGGAAGGAAGTGAAAGTAACCAGAACACCGCATGGTGTTCGTCACGAATAACGAACATCCCGAACACCCTAATATTCGCACGAATATCAAGCTCGGACGAACGCGTTCGCTCATCTCTAGTCTTAATTCTTTCTACATTTATTTTCTGAAGCCTTTAATTCAGAATTTTTTCTCCAGGTCTTCATTCTTGACCTCTACATTCATCAGACTTGATGATAATTTGAGATGAGAGAAATCCTGGATGTCAAGAGAGTTAGGCCGCCTGCACATTTCCACCGCTGGAAGCCTACATAGGATTGCGTTAACAAACGCAATCCTATGCAGACGGCCGCGGTTTGTCTGCACGAAATCTCGCGCGGCGAACAAACCGCGGCACGCTGTCTTTCTGTGCAGGGCTCGCAGAGCCCCGCACAGAAACGTCACTCACCCGCCGCTGGCTACGGTCTGTGCATGCTCCAGCTCCCTTCCAATGACCCTTTGGCCAATTCCTCCCCCCTATGTTTCCTAACGGTGTATTTAATTTGGAGAGTGGAGTGCAGCAGAAGCTATCACCTCCCAAAAGGGACAGGACCAACCATGACAGGGCCCCTACCCTCCAATTGCCGCATGGTCTGTTTCTATGCTATGAAGACCCCTACCTATAGGCATGCATAAAATATACAACAGGAACTGGCATAGGCCAAGACTTAGC
Source organism: Eleutherodactylus coqui (assembly GCF_035609145.1). NCBI lineage: Eukaryota > Metazoa > Chordata > Amphibia > Anura > Eleutherodactylidae > Eleutherodactylus > Eleutherodactylus coqui. The sequence goes on along the minus strand of NC_089840.1, from coordinate 266,478,970 downwards.
CAAACAACTGAGTAAACGTTTGGGTTGGCAATCTCTAATTGACTAAACAAACATGAGTTTTCTTGTTGTTATGAAATTAAAAGGGTTTTCATTTGTATGTAAATGAAGCGTAATCACTGTGTAAATGAACATTTTACAACTTTCTAATAGACTTTATGTTTCAATTACTAGCTTGCTGTCAGCCAATGAAAACAACTTGAGTTACATTCAGAGGCAGTAAGCCTTTATGGAGCTGTGGGGGATTATAAGAACCAAAGTACCTCCATCTTGTCTCTTCATATACACAGTTAATGGACAATACTAACATGATTTTTAACTAACGCTTACATGATGATTCAGCATAAAAGCTAAAAATATTAATCCTGTGATTATGAGCAATTTACATCTGGTATCTTGTGGTATCTTGTGCTGGACACTGGTTTTCGTAAAACTCAAGTCCAGACAGTTTCACTTTAGTTATTGTAAAATCTTAAAATATATGGGAAATATATGGTAAATTCCAGATTGCCAAGAACGCACATACACTGTTTTGCATAAAACGCCTTAATTTCTTTGAAATGGTATATGACTGAAGGTTCTGCAATAAATCAGAAATTTCTAGCATACAGCCTGTTGCTGTGTCGCATTGATTTTTCTCCAAGCCGGCTTGTTACTCTAATTTGGCAATCGGTAACATATTGGAAGAAAACCCTTAGCTTTTCGCCGACAGACCAGATCCTGCTCTTAGCAAAGAAGGGATACAACTATAGCCAGGGTAGACAATACTCTAAGAGCTAAACAGCCTGAACTCCAGACTGATACATTGTAACAAACTACTAGAGGGATTTGTATTGCATCTACTTTCGGGGTATTCACTGTGGACACGCTAAAAACGCTTACTGTTGCCTTCATCCACTCCCGGCTCGATTATTGCAACTCGTTGCTGATCGGCCTCCCCTGCACCAGACTCTACCCTCTCCAATCCATCCTGAATGCGGCAGCCAGGCTCATCTTCCTGTCCAGCCGCTACTCAGACGCCTCTGCCCTGTGCCGGTCACTGCATTGGCTGCCCGTTAAATACAGAATTCAATTTAAACTCGCCACCTTCATCCACAAAGCCCTCCACAGTGCAGCGCCCCCCTACATCGCCTCCCTCATCTCAATCCATCAACCAGCCCGGGCTCTCCGCTCTGCTAACGAAACCAGATTGAGCGCCCCTTTAATTCGAACTTCTCATTCCCGCCTCCAAGATTTCTCCAGAGCAGCACCGGTCCTCTGGAACGCACTACCAAAGGCTACCCGAGCAATCCAGGACTCGCAGAACTTCAGGCGTGCTCTAAAAACGCACCTCTTCAGGGAGGCATACCGAATTCCCTAAACAAACCCCTTTGTACACCGCCTGATAACATGCTCCCTGACCTACTGACTGCAATCCCTGCTAGCCATCATAAACCGCTCCTGCAGTCATACTGTTTCTGCCGTCACACGGCTAAATGTCTGACCATTGTCTATGTGTAGATCACCCCTCACTCTCCACCTCGCCATACAGTGCACATCTCCAGCCCCTTTACCTTCTGTATCACCCCATTACTTGTAGTATGTAAGCTTGTTGGAGCAGGACCCTCACCCCTATTGTTTCCATCAATTGATTACTATGTAACTGTGGTTCTGTAATGTTTGTACTTTTGTCTTTCTGTATCCCCTGTCTATGTAAGCGCTGCAGAATATGTTGGCGCTATACAAATAAAGTTTATTATTATTATTAATACTTCTCAGCTGAGAGCAGGACTAATAAGAGTGGTTTCCCATCTGCGGTGGGGATTCAGTTTTCCTGCTCTGTTCGGGAAGCAGTAAAGAGGAATTTCCTGACCGAATGGGATCCATCTTATGAGGTAACCGAACAGCACCAAACGGACCCCAATGACTATAATGGGGTTCGTTCGGTTTTCTTTCAGCTGCTCGGCATTTTACCGGAAGAAAAAGCGTGGTATGCTGCGCTTTTCCCCCCCAGTATTTTGTGCCAGATCTGCAACAGAACCTCCAAATGGAATATCCAACGCAGATGTGAACCCTGTGTTAGGGCTCAGTTTTGGGTTTCCGTCTCTCTGCTTTGTTTTTGAAACAGAGGCCAAAAGCAATAAAAAAGGATTTGGGGGGTAAGTCAAAAGAAAAGTTAAAAATGCTATTGGATGCTTACAAGATGAACATTGTGAATTGGTTAAGATCGATGTTGAGAAGGCCAAGTTTTTAAATTCCTATTTTGTATCTGTTTTCTCTCAGAAAGTAGATGGAACATCAACTGATCTTTCCTGTACTTTTAGGGAAATAAAAGAATGCAGGCTATCTATAAGCAGATAGATGGTGAGGGAACACTTAGCTAGGGCCTTATTCACACAAACATGTTATCGCAGATATTTTGCTACATCGGCCAACCATCTGAAACATGAAATTCCAAATTCCAATGCATTTGTTCGGATGGACGATTTTCCGGCGTGTAAAATCTGCCAAGCTGAAAAGATAGCACATATGCTGCGGACCTGGATGGACGCTTTTACTTGCCCTATCTTTTGGCCGCGATCAGCCAGCAACTCTTATAGAAGCCTATAGGAGCTGCCATCTCCCACTTCTCTTCATCAGCAGCTCGCATAGGCTTCAATGGGAGCTTCTATTGCCGCAATCAGCCAGCAAAGGGAGGGTTTTCTCTCGTTCATGTGATTTTCAGCTATGATGGGGGCACCTGAAAATTGCAACGTCTGTGTGAAAAAGCCTGACTTACATGAATTCAAGTCTGCAGGTCCAGATAAAAAAAATCCTAGGGTACCAAAGGAAGCAGCAAGGGTAATTGCTGAACCACTCCCCGTAATCACTAAAAATTCCCGGAGAACAAGAAAAGTGTCTCAGAAGATTTGAAAAGGCAAATGTTGTCCCTATCCTAAGGCCTCCTTCCCACGGACGGATTTCCGCTGCGTTGCTCGCAGCTATTAGGTTCTGTTGAACCTAAAAGCTCAGGGCTCACGGTGTGGAATTCCACAGCGGAATTCCGCACCGTAAAATCTCCCATCCTCACCTGCGGCATGCTCTATTTGCCACGGGTGAACATGCGGACGGCTTCCATTGCAGTCAATGGAAGCTGTCCGTTCACGCTATCTTCCGCTGTAGCACAGCGGAAGATAGTGTGAAATCGCCTCTCCGCCTACCGCCGCTGCGTCATATGACGCAACCGGCCGCATCATGTGACGCGCTGGGCGTGTCATATGACGTGGCCGGCATGTCACATGATGCTGCGCGCGCGTGATGCCGAAGCGTCATGCGGGAGCGAGGACGCAGGATCCGCAGGTAAGTTTGGGGTCTCTGGGGGGCGCCGTGACGGGCTCCGCCACGGAATTCATGCGGCGGAGCCCGTCACGGCCGTGTGCAGCCGGCCTAAGAAAAGGAAAGAAGGTGAATCCAGGAAACTACAGACCTGTGAGCCTGACTTCTATAGTGGGAAAGATCTTTGAACAAATTATTAAACAGCATGTATGCAAGTACTTGGATGAGAATGGAGTAATTAACCAGAGCCAGCATGGGTTTGTAACAAACAAGTCATGCCAGATGAATCTAATTTTCTTTTATGAAAGAATCACTGACTGGTTGATCAGGGAAATGCGGTAGATATAGTATATTGAAAAAATAATATAAAAGCACCTCATCAGGTCAAATATAGTATATCTTGACTTTAGTAAAGCATTTGACAAAGTATCTCATACCATACTTATTGAAATAAAAGGACCAAGTATGGGATTAACAAGACAACTGTTCAAGCAGAGTCTGGACAGACATCTGTCTGGGATGATTTAGTGAATCCTGCATTGAGCAGAGGGTTGGACCCGATGACCTGGAGGTCCCTTCCAACACTACCATTCTATGATTCTTAATTGAACTCAAACTGTAAAAAACTTTTTTTTTCCTCCATTGATTTCAATGGGGTTTAAAAAAAATAACAAAAAGAGAACGGAATGGCTCCCATTTGGTTTTTTCTGTCAGGTTTCCATTGTTTTGGATGGAAATAAAAATGCCGCAGACTGCGCTATTTAAAGAAAAAAAAAAACGAAAACCCAATGGAATTGAAGCACATCGAAGCCTTTCTGTTTGCTTTCTGCTTTTTTTGGAAACACATTGAATTCAATGGAGAAAAAAATTGATATTTTTTTTTTAGTTTTATTTCAGTTTCTCACCTCCAAAAATGGAGGAGAGAGATGGAAACCGTGAACTGACCCTAAGGCAGGTGTGAAAGACGCCTTACTGTATACTGGTTTACTGCCACATTATAGCCACAAATATAAGAGTAGTTCCAATAAATAACAGTGTATTACCAGAACAGGTCCTGTACAAATGACAAAAGAACTTAAGGTGCTTTTATATCTGCGCTTGGAGTTCCACTTTCCTGCTTCATTTGGGGAACAGGAAAGGGGAATCTTTGCAACCAAATCGTTCCATCTCTGGACGGAACCGAACAGTGCCAGGAGGACCCAATGGTCCATAATGGGGTCTGCCCGTTGTCTGTCCAGCTGCATGGCTTTTTCCTCTGGAATATTCAGCCACATCTGTGATGGAACCTCCAGCCGATGTGAAACAACCCCAAAACGCCATAATCAAAATGTAAAAACAATCAAATTTGTTTCTTTTTGATTGTAGTCAGCGAGCTGTAATGCCTGTAATGTAAAGGTTGTCTACATTTCCCTTCCTTGACTTGGTGCTGACTTCATACACTTGTTGATTTCATATGTGATTTGATGGCCCAGATCTGCAGTTTCCTGCATACAATGGGAGGAGAAATGAGATCTTAACCCCAAGGACAAGATACCACCAGGAGCAGACACATCTGTGCCCCACATCCTGCAGGTAAGAGGCGCAAGCTCTTCATTTACAGCAGTTTTCTCTTTCTTCATTGTTGAATGTTTTGTTGTTTTTTTTCCTAATTATTGAAAATTTTTACAAGAAAATAGATAAAAAGAAACAGAAACCAAAAATTCTTCTACAGCCAGTGTGAGAGCATAGACATGTTACAGTGAATCTAATCCAACCACCGAAAGTCATACGCAAATATGTTCATTTCTTACTAATTGGATTAATGAGTCCTGAGGAAAGAAGGAAAATAGGGCTTACATAAAATTCAGGAGAGTTGTACTTGGCAAAAACATTTTAGGAGGAAGGAAGGACAGGGGCATCGTCAAAAATCAACAAGAGGATAATTAGGAGTAAAATGTATTAATTTTCCTGAAAGAGTAGTGAATCTGCTGTGAAAAGGTCACTTGTTTAGTGGGATAGAGTCAAATCAGGCCAAAATACTGAATTCCAAATAACAAAAAGTTAAAGTAAATACAAAAACACTCTAAAAATAAAAAATGCAATAAATGAAGAAATAAATGGAAAATAAAAAATTTAAAAAAAGCAAATCTAGAAGAAAAAATAACAGTAAAGTAAAGAAGCCGTTAAAGATGCTGAAGAGAGAATAAAGAAACAATAAATATAGAAAAAAATGATTAAAATGAAAGCCAAAAAATATAAAAAAAAGAAAAATAAGAAATCTAAAATAAAAGAGGAAATGATAAAATATAACTCAGTCACGAAAAGACAGTTTGGGTTTCCCCGTCTTTATGGGCCGTCATTATTTTAGGTTTCTAAACAAATTTATGAACCCTTTAAGTCAGACAGTTGTGAATTTTATTTTCTGGTTTAAATATTTTTTATCACTACTATAGCAGCGCAAGAATATTTTACCATTAGGTTTTTTTTATTGTATGACCTTATAGTCTTTTGCAGTTTTATTATATAGTTAATATCGATAAATTGCTTTTTACTGTATGGTCTGTATTTAGATTACTTTTAAGGTTCCTACTCACACTGTATTTCCAGTATTTTTAAATGCTTGTAGAAGTGCCATGAGCTTTAAGCCTTTCAGAATATTTTTTTGAGCACTTTTGGTGTACTTTTTATTTTACAACATTAGTAACATGTATTGATTCGGGTGTTTTTGAAGTTCTATAGAGAAGCCTATGTTAAGAAATGCAGAAAAAACTCCATACACCGGGCTTTCTGTGTTCTGAAAAAACAACATAAATAGCACAAAATGCCACAAAAACACCAAAAATAAAAAGGTTGTACATATACATTTAAAAATGTCAACAAAACTGCCACAGAGAATGGAGCAATATACCGAATCTTGCCTTTCTTTATGCGGTGTACTTACAGTTTCAGAAATATTTGCAATTTTTAGCATATCAGGACGAAATAAAAACAGAAGACAAGAGACTGAAATAAGGTCTAATTATAGAGTTGGGATGTTTTTGGATGAACATATAAAAGTACGTCCATAATACGGATCCGTATCACGGTCATGTTTTACAATTCATTACATCCGGATGTCATCCAGTTTTTAGCCGTATTAGTCTCCGAATGCTTATTATTTTCTATTGGGCAAATACTGGCCCATACTTGCTCAATACAAAAGAATGAACATATGGAGACAAATATGCAAAAAATAGATCATGCTACGTTTTCGAAAACCAGCCATAAAAAATAGAGCCATGTAGTTAGCCCTATAGATTATCTCTGTATTACGGTCCCCTTAACATGGACCTAATACGGAGCAAAAATACACTTGTCTGAAAGCAGCCATATACCTTAAGTTTTAGTGAGCCCTGAAATGAAGAACTGACCAGGAAAGATGTTTTTGAATTCTGCTTTATGATAAAATTGTAAAACATTTGACGCAAATACTTAGTTTCTGGAAAAGTTTGGTGACGACTATTCTAACTGTTATTATAGATTTAACAGCAGGGTCAAACCAGCCCAACCAGAAAGGTTGGGTCCAGATTATCCCTTGATAATAGGGTCCTTCCCCATTATCAAGATCCAGGAGATACACCAGGAGACAACCCTGAAGCTGAATGGTGCTGTTGATGGGATTTATCATTAATTTAGGTTTTTTTTTTGCTTTTGAGAATTTTTGTGGGTATTGTCTATATATGGTGGTGCCTCAGAATAATTTTCTCTGGTTGTCCCAAGGTACCCCAGCTTAGACTGTTTAGAAGGGAGTTGGCACGGGTATAGCCATATCTTTTAATGTGCCAATATAAGAAAATCCAGTAGGTTTACCAGTAGTTTTATGATAGGCCGATGACAACACATTGTAATACCACTATTGTGCCATATGACTATTTACCGCTGCTACATCGAAAAACTCACTTCCATTATTTCTGTCAACTAATTTGGATCCTGACTTGTAGGTTATATTCCGTAGACCCATTAACCTCAAGCTAAAGAGAGCACAAGGTTATTAAACAGGTTGTATACATATTAATAAAGTTACCTAACATGGCGCTAAACCTAATGCAACTTTTGTGATGCTGTGAGCAAGAGCTCCTGCTCGAAACATGTAAGCGTTCAAATACCCATGCTGTGATTTTTTTATCCATGTTCTTACTGAATTTATGAAATAAAGAAGTCTTTTATACTGACTGAGTTGCTGGAAAATGTTCAATTTTTTGTGTTTACCAGCAGTAGCTCTCTGCTTCTGTGCACTCGGTGGGGTGGAATAGCAAAGCTGGGTAAGCTGACAATTTCTCCAGTGTTTTGTTATGGACTACTATTGTGTGTCGTTGACTAATCTATCGGTCCTTCAGTGCAGGTAGCCCTCACCACCACCTTGCACACATTCCAGGACTACAAGTATCATAGTTTAGCAATATGTATTCCAGTATATAGAATCAAACAAATTTGATTTTAGTTTTTCTCTTTATGATACAAAAATTTCAATAAATATAAAAAAATAAATAAAAAATTAAAATAAAAACCTTAAATATAACAATAATAAAATAAACACTAAATACAGCCGTAAATGTAGTATAGTATATATATAAAAACATGGCCCCTGTAGGGGACTTGAACTTACTATTGTCTGATCACTTAAAAAGTGATAATAAAAAGTTTTCATCTGTGTTTTGATATCTTGGTATAAGAAAAGGGAAAGTTAAAAAAATACATAAATGTGCGTAAAGTCTTGTAACATGAACTATAACATTTGGGCTGGTTTTGGAGGCCCCTACGGCAGACATGAGCCTCTGCAGAAGTAATGTTTCTAGGGGAATAACCCTTGAAAATACATGAGGTTTACGTCTTATCTATTTGGAGGGGTAGGTGGGGCATGTGCCCCGGGTGTTGGGCTCCAAGGGGAGGTTGCCAGCAAACAATTTTACCTTGGTTAGAATAGCTAGATACCAGGTAGGATGGTGAATTGAATCTTTGTCCTATGTAAAGGAAATCCAAACTCTGTATATATGTACAGTGTTGGATGTAGGGAAACAAACAGTCCTTAAAGGAGTCATCCAACTTAAAAAAAAAACAAACACTGAAAATCGTATATTCCCACAGTTCTGAGATCTTTGTTTACAAGCTTACAGTACGTGACTGTTGCAGACAATCAGTGGCTGCGGTGATCATGTGTCATATAACTGGCATCACTGCTCAACGAAGGGAACCATGATGCTAGTAGTATGACACAGTAATGCTTCTGCTATTACTCCTACCACTGTTACTACTATTACTAATACCATTACTACTGCTACCACTATTATTCCTATTACTAGTAGTACTACTGCTGCTACTACTATTCCTATCCCTATTCTTAGTACTACCCACTACTGCTGCTATTACTACCATTATTACCATTAATAGTACTGCAAACACTACTACCACCACAATTACTATTACTGCAAATATTACTACTACCACTATTACGAGCAATACTACTGCTGCTATTACTACTACTACTACCACTATTACTAGTACTGCTGCTACTATTAGTCCTACAAGTATTACCAGTACTGCTGCTATTATTACTCTTACCACTATTACTAGTGCTACTACTACCATTATTAGTAGTAGTACTGCAAATACTACTGTCATTATTACTCACTATTAATAGTAATACTACTGCTGCTACTACTACTACTATCACTAGTACTACTACTGCTGCTGCTGCTACTACTACTAACACTATTACTACTATTACTTCAAATACTACTACTAACACTATTACAATTACTATTATTGCTACTCCAAATACTACTATTATTACTAGTACTGCAAATACTACTACTACTACTACTACCACTATTACAAGTACTACTACTGTTGCTACTACTACCACTACTATTAATAGTATATTATTAGTACTACTACTACCACCACTAATACTACTTTTACTAGTACTACTATTATTACTAGAACTACCTCTGTAAATATTACTACTACTACTATTACAAGTACTACTACTACTACTGCTCCTAATACTACTACCACTACTATTACTAGTAAGACTACTGGTACTACTACTACTATCACCACCAGTACTATTACTATTTGTAATACTACTGGTACTACTACTACCAGCACTTTTATTACTATTACTAGTACTACTACTGGTACTACTACTACTACAACTGTTACTACTAATACTAGTACTACCAATCACTGAAAACAGCCATATACGTACTGACTCAGGAGGGCAAACGTGCACCACCTCAACATGCAGATAGCAAACTGCTAAACGTGGCAGCCAATTACAGCTGTGAAGGACACCAATGAAACAGCCACTCACACAACCTCCTAATATAGATGGCGGTAGCTGCTTGGTGTATACTCCTCCAAAGAGTAGATGCAAAGTGTAAGACCCTTCTGATACATGTGGTGCACCATGCAGACCAGCAACCTATTTATGATGCCATAATAGTTTGGCGGGTTGACCTGCTCCTCAATAAGTGAACCACATTGGTACTGCCACCCTGGGCTCCCCTGGCATTTAAAAGCCGCACTGCAGCATGTATTATGTATTTATATTAGTGTAGGGACTCCCAAAACAAAAGGAGCCTTGATGATTGGCTTGTGAGCGCATGTATTTTGGCCAAAATCCAACTAATACCTTGCATTTTGGTGATGGGTTATCTTCTACGGTGATGGGTTATCTTCTATAGTGATGGGTTATCTTCTACAGTGATGGGTTATCTTCTACAGTGATGGGTTATCTTCTACGGTGATGGGTTATCTTCTACGGTGATGGGTTATCTTCTATAGTGATGGGTTATCTTCTATGGTGATGGGTTATCTTCTACAGTTATGAGTTATCTTCTGCGGTAATGGGTTATCTTCTACAGTGATGGGTTATCTTCTACGGTGATGGGTTATCTTCTACGGTGATGGGTTATCTTCTACAGTGATGGGTTATCTTTTATAGCGATGGGTTATCTTCTACGGTGATGGGTTATCTTCTATAGTGATGGGTTATCTTCTACGGTGATGGGTTATCTTCTATAGTGATGGGTTATCTTCTACGGTGATGGGTTATCTTTTATAGCGATGGGTTATCTTCTACGGTGATGGGTTATCTTCTATAGTGATGGGTTATCTTCTACGGTGATGGGTTATCTTCTACGGTGATGGGTTATCTTCTACGGTGATGGGTTATCTTCTATGGTGATGGGTTATCTTTTATAGTGATGGGTTATCTTTTATGGTGATGGGTTATCTTCTATAGTGATGGGTTATCTTCTACGGTGATGGGTTATCTTCTATAGTGATGGGTTATCTTCTACGGTGATGGGTTATCTTTTATAGCGATGGGTTATCTTCTACGGTGATGGGTTATCTTCTATAGTGATGGGTTATCTTCTACGGTGATGGGTTATCTTCTACAGTGATGGGTTATCTTCTACAGTGATGGGTTATCTTCTACGGTGATGGGTTATCTTCTACGGTGATGGGTTATCTTCTACGGTGATGGGTTATCTTCTACGGTGATGGGTTATCTTCTACGGTGATGGGTTATCTTCTATGGTGATGGGTTATCTTTTATGGTGATGGGTTATCTTCTACAGCAATGGGTTATCCTCTACAGTAATGGGTTATCTTCTATGGTGATGGGTTATCTTCTATAGTGATGAGTTATCTTCTATGGTGATGGGTTATTTTCTACGGTGATAGGTGGCCTATTTTCTGTTTGAAGGATTTTGATTTGAAAGTAAAACAAATTTCCATTTGGTTGATGAAAGCCCAAAAATAACATTGTCCATGACCTTAAACTTCTTCCACTTTGTGACACTTATTGTACCGTTGTCTATTCTTTCTTCTTTTTGTTTATATGGTTTTGTGTCATTCTGACCTTTCGGTGAGTTGCACCAGGTCTGTATATTTGACATTTACTTACTCTCTCGGGGTCTCTAGATGAGAAATAGATTAGGCTGTTTACACTGATGACATCACAAGACAAAACATTTACTTCTATTTATACCATTTTTTTTCTATTTTTACTTTCATTGACCCAAGTGTGGGTTACATAGAAGCAGGGTCTGCATCTGTGATGGAGCCAATAGAAAGAGAAGACCTCAGCCCAGGTTGGTCTCATCCCTACACTAAGTAGTGTAACTAAAGCCATAGGGGTCCAGAACAAACTTTGGTCCAGGGTCCTATCTCCACCACCCAGAGCAAATTTGGGTCCATCTCCTTAAATCTAACAATCAACTTACTTATAAACTTTATTAAAGAGAATGTGTAATCAGAAAATGACCTATTATATAAATCACATTTTTTCTGTTAATCATATTTTTAAAGAATGTTTGGTATTTTTTTTTTATTCAGTCACACTTTGTCTACAAAAAACTAAAATCCTGCTTTTTTCACACTGACCACAGAGATCAATACTAGTCTGTCACTTCCTGATCTCTGCAGCTGTCGGCTCACTGACATCACGGGCAGGATTACACTTGTTCAAAAACAAAAAATTAAACAGATTGCACTCAATGTGGACTCCCCTTTTTACTCGCATGGGAACATTGTAGTATAGTAGACTATCAGGACCAGAGAGAGATTTGTGATGTGCTCAGCTCATGCCTAGACTGGATACAAGTGTAGAAAGTCCCATTGGTTTTTGTAGAGACCACGCAGAAAGGCGAATGCAATTTCCTTCATTCAACAACAAGGAGAATATTAGAGGACAGATGCTTCTGCACCACCAAAGGAAGAATTGGGTGTTTTTTGAATTCTGGAGAATAGAGCGGAAATGACCCGTAAAAAATGGAAACAAAGATAAATGCTGTATGTCTGTCAACAGTGTAACTGGAGTCTCTTGAGAACCCTTCAGGAGTCCTGGCCCAATTGTTTTATCAGACATGGATGATGGACCAACCTTTACAAAAAGGTGCCCCAGGGTAGAAAATGGCATAAAAAAATAAAATAGACATTATTTACCCTTCTATTGTGTCTCCCATCCAGCGCTTCTGATCCAGTCTCTCTACCTTTATCCCTACTGCAACAGGTAGTGAAGACGCTCACCACTCACAGCCAATTGGTGGCCTGAGCGATTAAGTGTGTGAAAAACTGTGTGCAGCTCTCATGGGTCGGTCCCTTGGGGGTTCGCATGGCTTCCTCTGCCAAACTAGCCATAGACAACATTAACATTTCCTCCAGCAGAAGTGGGCTCACCAGGCCTGAGAGGAGGAAGCATCCGAATCCTGAGTCCATAAAGAAGGGAGACTCCAGTGGGAGGTACTGTAGGCGGCCTGGAGTTGATCTTATGTTGAGTTGGTGCAATTCCCTTGTCAACTCATGAGGCGACCACATTTTGCACTGCTCAGAAACTTTACTTAACTGGTGTGAAACGGCACAACAAAGAGTCCTTTGAGTAGTGGAATTCTCGAAGCAGGGTTCAACAGTGGGCGTTTCGCGGCCTAGCTTGGTACTCTGCGATTCAATGGCGTTATGTCTAGTAGTGTGTTGGAAACAGAGCTTGCATTCTCCTGGTGGTCTGTAGGACTTATCAGTAGGGCACTATCCCATTGGGATACCAAACTCCACAGCCAGCGTTATCCGGACTTCTCACTTCTCAGCAATATTGCACATCTTAACCCCAGTGCTGTGTCGCTCCCTCGTCTAGGACTTAGGTCTGCCCTGACCATATGACCAGAGCCAAACACGCGTGAACGTCCAGAGCCTGCCCCGTTTAAAGGCACAGAAGCCTTACAACTGCTACTTGCAAACAAATTGTGGAGGGTTACTTAAGCCAACCCGTTACATGTGCATGAACGGCATGTGACTGCTGACACATGTGAGTGATAAACATGTCGTTACTGGATCGTTGGTGGAAGGGTGAGTAATGGCTATGTTATTTCTTTATGCCATGCTCTAGCATGGGCAAGATTTTTTTAATAGGTCACATGTTGTGAATTTTGTTGCAGATTTTGGTTGGGATCTTCAGAAGATTTCACTCTTTCAATTGAATTGAAATTGAAGGGGTGAAACCAAAATCTGCGACAACCTCCTCGACGTGTGAACCCACCCATAAAGGGCTTTTCTAGGACTGAGCTACTGATGATGTATTCTTAGGATAGTTCATCAATATTTGACTGGCTTGTGTCTGCCACCTGATAAACTCTTTGCCGGTCCATATGGATGTGTTGCTGAAAACATACAACTCTGTATACACTGGAGTGGCCCAGGATGGCATTGCAGATACAGTTCCCATACAAGTGAATGTGACTTGAACCTGCAATACCATTCCAGGCCACTGTGGTATGTACAACGCTGTCAGCTATGATCTTAGCATTTGCATCCAGGCCTTCCTCATTCTAACCCAGGATTGTATTGGCTTTGGTAGTAGCCACCTGACATTGATTGCTAAAGGTCATTTTGCCATCCATTAATACCCCTCTTATTTTTCATGTGTGTCTTGCCTATTGTTTTACCAGTTTCAGGGGAGTAACTCTAGGGGACGCAGCTGCTCCTGGGCTCAGGACCCTTAGGGAACCCATAATGCCTATCTTTTCCATATAGTAAGCCTAGTAGTATGAATAAAGCATTATAGTTGGGGTCCAAAAGCTTCAAGTTACGCCCCTGCCAGTTACCCTGTAATGATAACCTTTATCTTACCCCATAGCCTTAATCACATGGGTGGCGCATTGTTAGCTTATATGTTTTATGTTTGTATTTAACATCAGAAAAGTAGGATGCCGTATGAGAACAGAAGGGATGGGGGGGGGGGGGGGGCTTGTTTTGTGTTGCTAGAGTTAGAGGAATAGGTAGGTTATTTTTGATGCATGTGTGGGTGGATGCGAAGTTTTCTTCTGGGGGATGTGGTGGACTCCAGCAGGTTTGAGGTTTGCCATAGCTACGTTCTGATTTACCCATCGCTTCTGTATGTCACAATCTTTTCCTGTCACCTAGACCCCCCTGATGAAAGAATACATTCTCACAAATGGCAGAAATACAAAGCAGGAACAACTCAGGAAACTCCCCCTTCATGGTCGATGCTCCATCTCAATTTTTCATCACCACTTGCACCCTTTTTCTTTATGCCTTAGAGAAAGGCATGGATAGAGGAAATTGGGCTACTGCTTGGCAGTGCATTGGGGGAGGGAACCATTGCAAAGGCAAACAACGGTCTTCTACAGTGCGTATTGGCGCACTGTACTGTATTTTTTGCGCATGCAGGGCCTGTTCATATGCGCTTGCGACACCCCTCGCTCTGATTTAAAAGGCTATGAGGTCCAGATGTGCGCATAAATTTCTATGGGAACCTTTGCTGCAAATACACAAAAAGATAGAGCAGGTCCTATTTTTTGCCCATGACCGAAATGCGCGTAAAAAAAATCGTTAACGAGAACAAACCCATTGACTTCAATGGGTTATATCCTCTGCATATTGCGCACGCTGGTTCCACACGCACAATGCGTGACACAAATATGTCCTTGTGAAGCAGCCCTATGGAAGAAGTCTATCCGCTTACTGCTGAGTGAGACACTGGAAGCTACACCCAGGCTGGACATTAGTCTATGTACAGTACCACCCGCCAGCATTGTGGTTTTAGGGGTCTCAGGATGGTGGCATAACTACAATTACTAGCCAGAAGTCAGACGTCGGGCAAAACCCCCCTCACTGAGGAAAACTACCGGTCTACCCAAAGGATCCAATCGGCCAGAGGCCTAAGGAGATATCTAAAGCTGGCTATAGAGGTCTGGGTACGACCAACGGACCTTTGAACCTATTTGCATACGGCGCAGGATGATTAGAAAGTTAATTTCCAATGGTATGATGCGCTAATAGGGGCATAATACATATTCATATTATACATATTTAAAATGCTATCCTACTGCCTGATAACGTGCTGCCGCAGCCTGTCAGGTCTGGTGACAGGGTCCCTTTAAGAAGCTGTAGCATAGGCACAGCGTAAGATCTGCCTGGCCGAGTTCACATTTGCGTTATGGCTTTGCCCAACCCATCGCACAGCGGGTGCGAGCGTGCCGACTTTTAGTTTCGACAGGAAACACAGAGCGGTGTAAGAGTCTGAAGGCGGAAGGGTACTTTAAGGCAGTGTTCACACTTGGTGGTTTTTGATTGTTTTTGAACCTCAGCAAAAAATCTCATTTGAGAAAACAACAAACATATTTCTATTATTCTCATTGCTATGTTATAACTAAATGCCAATAAAAAAATGTTTTTAAAAAAATACACTGATGTGCTGCAAGGAGGCGAGCCAACGAGTCCGGGGATGTAAGTTTTATACTTACCTTCCCCACTATGCTCGAGGTGTCAGTGCTTAGAGTTCCGCCCTAAGTAGTTCTCTCATTCTAAACACAGAAGAGGAGGACTACTTAGCGCGCCACCCAGTGCACTGCAGCAGCTTTCTTCAGTACTGACACCGGGGCGAACAGTGTGGAAGGTAAGTATAAAACTTACAACCCCGGACCTGGTCGGTAGGCTACTTTCAGCCCATAAGTTTAGTCATAAGGATCAAAGTAGCTGACCGATTTCCTTTAAATAACTTTTGGGATTTTTTCTTTCACTCAACTTTTTCTATTTATTGCATCCCACATTTTCAATGATTTGCTTTATTCCTACAGTCCAGAATCCAATGTTCTACAATTTCCACTAATCCAGCATTCACTTCTGGCACATAACTGTAAAGTAATCTGAATTTCATAAGATTGTTTCCTCCCCTTCCCCGGTAATCGACTGTCAAGCTGCTTCTGGCCAGAATTCTTCCTTGAAGCCGCCATAGCATTAAATGGCTGTTATTTAAATGTATGGGAGTTCGTGTAACGCATGGACGGGTTTGGAAGAAAAATAAACTCCGGACTTCATTAAAACATCCTTCTTTATTCATACATCTTTAGAATCCATTGCATACCATAGTAGACTTCTCAACATGGTGAGTTGCTACGCGTTTCGGAAATTTCTTCATCATGGCGTATCCTCCACTACACCCACAGTCCTGTACATATTGGATTTGTGCCCTGACTCCTCTCCAAGCTCGCTGCGGACCTGAGCTGATGCATGGAGAGGTTTGGTCACCAGAGCAGAAGTCACTCCTCGAGGGAGGTTCTCTGTTCTTGCTCATAGACGGGCCCTTCACACGTATTTCACTTTTTGGCTTATTTTATGTACACAAGTAGTCTGCTCCATATCATTGACTTGTGGTCTCCCCACATCTGCAGGATGTTCACGACTGCTATCAACCACCCTGTATCCAGGGACATCGAAGGCGGAAGATGGGGGCAGATGAAGCCCACAAACCACATCAGACCTCTTATCTCCTTCTCCGTCTGTTAAAATCACATTGTTCTTGTAGGGAGGGAATTCAGAGCTTATTTCCATCTTGCTACACATATACATGTAGATGCTTACATCCAATGTGAAATGCATGTAGTCTTGTCTAAATTCTTAAAGGGATAGTCCTGTTTGGACAACCTGTTCTTTTATTTGAGATGCTCTTTAAACAATCTGATCCAGTGGGAGATAATGACTTGGGTCCTTTCCCATTAGGAACCTCAATATCGCCATCTCTTCTGTCATGAATGGCCCACTGAACTTTCTAATGGGATTTTATGTCATGCCACAAAATGTGGTATTATCTCAGCACTGTATAGCAGTTATTTGGGCACTGCATGTCATTATTAGACTAAATTCACATCTGCGCTAGGGATTCCATTATAGGAGTAGGAAAATGGAATCCCTTGGATGAACGGATCCATCTCATAACAGAAGCAAATTGTGCCGAACAAACACCATTGACTATAATGGGGTCCTTTTGGTTCCGGCACCTATCTGGCATTTTTACTGGACAAAAATGTCCTATATCCACAACTTTTTCATCCGGCATTTCAAGCTGGATCTGTGCATAGAGTCTTGTGTGTTCAATGCATAGCACTATTTAAGAATATGTATCTCTATTGTTACGTCATTTGGAGTATATATGTACCATGATGCTATTAATAAATCAGAAATACACTGCCTTTGATAAACAAACCTGTGTCAAGTGCCAGCTGTCTGCATGCCTTCGCAATAACCAATTTGGAGCAGGCAGTGAAATCAGAGGGACCCACTGTGTGCTACTATATGGCAATATTAGGTGTTCAGCATGCAACACTAGTATGTAGGCATTCTGTAACAGTAGTATGTGAGCGTTGTCTAGCACTATTATATAGGCTTGATATGGCAGTATTATGTGTTAACCATGTGGCACTATTATATAGCCACCATATGACATTAGTGTGTGAGCACTATAGAGCACCATTATGTCGGTACCAAATGAGAATATTATGTGTGCATTGTATGACACTATTATATAGGACCAAATAGAATTATTATCTGTGCACTGTATGTTGTGATTTGGCACTCAGTGGCAGTATTTTTGACTTAAGGTATGGAACAGTATTCTGGCTAGTGTTAAGTGTTAATCTCTATTTCTTTGTTTGCTAATAGTTTTAGGGAAACCCCTTCCCTACATACGTATGTTTTACACAAGGGTCTTCACAGACTTTGGTGCAGCCCTCACAATAGCATAAAGAGTTCATTCCTTGTATCTTATGTATTTATCTTTCATTTACAGTGCATCGGGATACATTGCAGATCTAGATAAAGAGTTTACAAAGTCATCAAGAATCCAAGATTTCAACTTTTTGCCATGAAGGAGAATCTATGGGGAATCTGCTTAACATTTCTGTATGTCAAAACATGTGAGTAAGAAGTCATCATGCCCTATAGAAATAGTGAAATATTATTAACTCTATCATTAAAGGGGTTGTCCCGCGAAACAAAGTTGGGGTATACACTTCTGTATGGCCATATTAATGCACTTTGTAATGTACATTGTGCATTAATTATGAGCCATACAGAAGTTATTCACTTACCTGTTCCGTTGCTGGCGTCCCCGTCTCCATGGTGCCGTCTAATTTTCAGCGTCTAATCGCCCGATTAGACGCGCTTGCGCAGTCCGGTCTTCTTTCTTCTGAATGGGGCCGCTCGTGCCGGAGAGCGGCTCCTCGTAGCTCCGCCCCGTCACGTGTGCCGATTCCAGCCAATCAGGAGGCTGGAATCGGAAATGGACCGCACAGAAGACCTGCGGTCCACCGAGGGTGAAGATCCCGGCGGCCATCTTCGCAAGGTAAGTAAGAAGTCACCGGAGCGCGGGGATTCAGGTAAGCACTATCCGGTTTTTTTTTTAAACCCCTGCATCGGGTTTGTCTCGCGCCGAACAGGGGGGCTATTGAAAAAAAAAAAACCAGTTTCGGCGCGGGACAACCCCTTTAATTTGCTGGAATTGAAAAGTTCAGGTTAGCCCCCTGTCTACCTCACATGGACAGTCTTAGCTACATGCTCTGGCCACTAACTTGAAGGGGGAGGGGAGGAAGAACAGGCAGATGTAGACAGGGGCAACAACTTCCCTTAGGTCCACCCTGTCGAGAGATCTTCTTCCTCCATGGAAATATATCTACTGCATATACTGTGGTTGGTTTGCGCTGTATTTATGTTATGAGCTTGGTTCTGGTCTGTATTTATGTACTGAGCTTGGTTCTCATACTGTATTTATGTTACTAGATTGACCCGATCTTCTCTGCGCGAACATAAAATGTTTCATAAGTGGTGGTTGTGAACTCTAAATCTGTTTGTTAGGTGATTATTTAGAGTGTCACCTTGTATTTGAAGCAGATATCTAATATAAAAAAGCCTACAGGTCTCTGTCTGCCTGTCTCTGTCTGTTTGTCTATGTGTCTGTCTCTATCTGTCTCTCTATCTGTCTGTCCCTCTCTGCCTGTCTATCGCTTTTTTTCTTTTTTCTCTCTGCCTCTCTATTGCTATCACTCTTTTTGTCTCTCTATCGCTCTCTGTCTCTCTACGCTCTCTCTCTGTCTCTCTATCGTTCTCTCTTTCTGTCTGTCTCTATTGCTCTCTCTGTTTCTCTTTCTCTTTTTGTCTGTCTCTCTATTGCTCTCTCTCTGTCTCTGCATCGTTGTCTCTCTCTCTATTGCTGTCTCTCTCTGTCTATCGCTTTCTCTCTGTGTTTTTATCGCTCTTTCTCTCACTATCTCTCTATCGCTCTCTCTGTCTCTCTCTCTATTGCTCTCTGTTTCTCTATCACTCTATTTCTCTCTCTCTCTCTGTGTCTCTCTATCGCTCTCTGTCTGTCTCACTTTCTATCTCACTATATATCTGGTGCTGGTGCCGGCCCTCAGATTGCCTAATATGCCAGTTCATTGATTTAGTACTTATTGTATTTCAGGCGTCTCCTTGCCATCCAGTGATAAAGTCCTAGCGGAGGTTGGAAAGGACGTATCCCTCCCTTGTGGTAAAGACACCAATGGGGATATTATCTGGCTAAAGGATAAAATTCCTGTTATTAAATACATTAAAGAAAGGAAAACCTACGGCTCAAATGCAAAAGGTAAAACTATATTAATATGTCTGTCTCCTCTGGCAGGACCGCTATGGCCAGATGGATATGTATGCCAGCTGTGATGTTGTGGAGGCATCTGCTAGCATTTACACCAGTTTCTGGCGTAAATTATACTAAATGTGGTCAAGCCACTTTTTGGAAAAGTAGCGCGCCTGGAGTGAAGGTCCAAAAAGTTACAGTTTTGGTGTGTACATCAAAATCGTGCTTTTTTTCTTTCAAAAAACTGGCATACAAACAATGGTATATATGCCCCAAAGTGTTTGCTCTGCTTTTAAACTATTTACGGCTAACTTCTTAAAAACTTTCCTGGGGGTGGCCATCTTGGAGGCACACACTTCTTACCCGTACTGTCTGGGTAGAGAGTGCATCAGGCTTCCACTAATGATAATGAGATGACTCTGCTCATTTGTCCCAGTCTATACAGAAAAGCTGAGCTGCAGAAAACTGGAAATGTTAGCTTAGTGTGACTGCTCTTAATGGCTAGTGTAAAAACTGGAACATTTCATGATTCTTTTTATGCGGATAGTAAAAGAGAAAATGATATTTTATAGTAGTGATATAGTCTTTGGCATTTTGGTTGTCAACTATAATTTCCAGACATCATCTAAAAACTGCTGAATAGATTTTTTTTCTGGCTTGACCAAAAAGGACATGGAGAATATTCATGGTTCATTTATCTTGTCCATTTCAGATCAAACTCGTTACAGTGTTCCGTCCCACAGAACCAATGACCTATCCCTGAAGGATGTTAAGATGATAGATTCAGGGACCTATATTTGTCAGTATCAACAGACCAATATCAGAACTGTGGAACTCTTTGTCTTTCAAGGTATGTTATAGTGGAAGCATACAGCTGTGGGTGTCATTGGGTTGGTAGAGTGTTCAATAACTAGTAGAGACTCATTTAGACATATGAAGACATGACTATGTTTGCCTTGTGTGGCACCAAGTGCTAAGGCAGCAGAAATGCAGTCCTAAGCTCTCGCTCACGACCTGAAGGTTACGAATTCAATACCCACATGGTTCAGGTATATGGCTCAAAGTCAACTCAGCCTTCCATCCTTCCAAGGTCGGTAATATGAGTACCCAGCTTGGTGGGGGGTGGGGGGGGGGGTCATTGATAAATTACTTGAAAGTGTTGCAGAATAAGTTGGCACTATACAAATAACAAGATTCATTTATTTTATTTTGATTAGTTAATATGCCTGCCAATATGTCTTGACAGAAGATGAGAAAACCCAAATTCTAGAAACATGCATTAGACTTGGTTCCAGTCCATCTCAAGATTTTGGTGCTGTCCTCCATCCTAGTGATACTCAACCTTTCAACTGAGGGAATTTAAAAAATTTTCTTCCACTCCCAATAAAACCCAGTTCCAAAAAGATCAGTGAGCAGGTTGGCAAAGCAAGTCATAAAATTAAGCCAACATAATGGTCAAGTTTTGCTTGTTCTCATTTTGAAGACCATTTTGCTGGCCAGCCTTTACCCACTTCTCGAGCTCGGTGTTTGAAGTCTCCAACAATGGAGACCCTCTGTGGTTCTAGCTCTCTGCAGTGCTACAAAGGCCATAAAATGTAGTCTACATCACAGATAACAACAAATTTTATGTACTAAAATTACTATGATGTTCCAGAAGATGAGCTTTGTAACAATGTGTATGCTGAAATAAATAATAGACCCCTTCATACCTGATAATAGCAGGCTCCAAGCTTGACCAACTCATGTGATCTTATGATATGTCTACTGGCGTAGCTATTGGGGTTGCAGGACTGCAAAGCCTAGGGGGCCCACTGCCCCATAGACCCCTTCAGGGCCTGGAACACAAAATTGTGATGATGGCCAACATCTAAACCTCATGTTAAGGTTAGGTTAAGCATAATTCTAATTGGCGAATGCAAAAAATACCCATGGGTGAAATCGCCTAAAATATAAATGCTTTATTATTCAAAAATAGACAAGGACAACATCAAAAATATTATAAAATAAGTACCTATACACATTTTATTGAGACAACCGCGCATGCTTTGTACTGAGCTTGCTCTAGCAACACACTATGATTGGTGGAGCCATTGACATGGGATTGGTCAATCTATAGTACCATTTGCTGTTTATTAAGATTTTCTTACATTTGTTACTGTCCTGGCTGTGGTCTGGATTGGATACTCAAAATTAGAATTAGGTTTATAAAACAAGGAGTGTGTGATAAGTGAATAGTAGATGGTTTAGGGTCTGAATTTAATGCGTGGTCTGAATTCATTCAAGGGGTTTCGTATGGGAGCTGAAGATCTTTTTTTATTGCATAAATTCATTTTTGGGTCTAATCTGGGATATGAAGTTATTGTGGGTTCTGAATTCAGTTTGGAGTCTAGTCTGGGGGCTGAATTACTTTTGGGCTCTTGTCTGAATTAATTTTTGGGTCTAATCTGGAGCCAAGTCACTATCCAAGGGCATACGTACCATAGAGGATGATGTGGCTGCTATTGGACCTGTAGAGAGAGGGGGCTCAGTAATGTTTGGTAGCATCTCATTTTCTACTGGGTGACTGCGACCACTGCAAGACGTCTTCCCTCAGAGGAACTTAATTTCTCATAGACAAGGGGTTTGGAAAAATGTTTTAGGGGTCAAGGATAGGAAGAAGAAGGGAAAACAAACACCAGACCCTTCTGTCCTTGGTGCCCAAATCCAGCACCTTAATAAGACACGCATTAATATTTTTGCTGTGGGTACCCCACTTCTATGTATTCCATTGCCCTTATTCTGCATTTTCTACTTATGCCGCTTAGTATGTGTCAGGTCCTGCTGGTAAGGGAGATGGAATAAATCCTCCACAGTGCCACCTATTGAAAGGTAGCATTCCTTCCAGCCAAAGTCAGACATTTTATACAAGACCGGGAATTCAAAGCCAAGCCAGACTCCATGTACACTGATGAAGGGCAAAAACCCTGAAAACAGCTGTATGTACATGGAGTCTGGCTTTGCTTTGAATTTCCGGTCATTGTAACAAGGCTTGTATAAAAAGTCTGACTTTGGCTTGAAGGAATGCTGCCTTTCAATAGGTGGCACTGTGGAGGATTTATTCCATCTCCCTTATTTGCATATTACCTAGAGGAGCGTGCATGGCCATTTGAGTCTCCTCACTTAGTTTATAGTATAGTTGCTCTCCCTAAGGAGAAAAGGTCCTGCTGGGAGTTGTACTTTCATAGTTTTGTGTTTTGTTGTGTGCCCTCGGTCACCCTAAATTTCACTTGGATCTGGTAAATGCTTGCATCCTGTGATGGATCCTATCGCATATTCTATGTTTTATCTTATTCAACCTTCTTTGTTTTCTACAGTATCCGTATCCCCTTCTACCAGCCTTCTCCTATCAGAAGACCTGGTAATGGAATTGACATCATCACCTTCACCAGTTCCAGGATTGGTCTCCTGGGAGAAGGATGGGACTGAGCAGTCGACCGATCCTAAACTGGAGGAGAACAATGTGCAGTTGAACAGCAAAGGCCTTTACGTGTGTCGCATTAAGATTGATGGTGGAAACAAACTTGACATCAGTAGACAAATCACAGTTTTTGGTATTAGAAGCATACTCTACCATTACTCTCATAGACTGGTAACATAGTCCTGGTAGTGTCTTTATTCTCCACTTTCTATGGAAAGCTAGGATTCCCCAGTGGTTTTTATAGAATATAACTGGGATATTTCAGAATCCATTACTTCTTCCCTACTCAGATTTTCTTTTGATGATTTTTGCAGGTTTTCATGACCCTCCTCCCATAGTCTACACATCAGGGAAGTCTCCCGTCATCCTTCCCTGGATCTTCAACTTCAAAATTCGAGACAAACTGTTGTTGCCAGAGGTCCATGTAGAAAAAGGGTTCATCACTTATCAATCAAATGTCCTCAATCAACTTAATGTCATGGAAGGCGCAGCAAGTTGGCCTGCAACAAGCAATTCACGGGATGCGACTCAGATATCAAATGATCTGAGTATTCATCTCCTAAATCCTGAAGGGGGCCTATATCGGGTGGAGATCCTGCTAAGGATCGGGGATAGAAAGAAGAATCTGATAAGAGAAGTTTACCTGGCCAGCCTCACAGGTAAGAAACATCCATATTGTTTCATTAGTGGAGTTGGAAGGTTTGAGATTGGGTGTTGCGACACCGGTGTTCAAGGAACTTCAAAAGAGAAATATCATTCCAAAGCTCTGACTTATTATCTCATCTGAAGACATTCTGTTGACTTAAAAGGAAAGCATAAACTAATACCCCATTTAAACACAACGATTATCGCTCAAAATTTACTCAAAAGCCGTCTTTTTGAGTGATAATCGTGTTTAAAAGCGCGGCCATAGTGCAGTTTTCATTAACGATTCGCTCATTGTTGTCTTTCAGCTATTCATTTATATCTGCTCATTCTGAACTGAATAGTCCAATGGGCGGAGTTATTAGTGACTGACAGCTACTCCTGTATCATATAATTAAATATATGGATAGCGTTCCAAACTAATGGTAGATTAGTGGATTGGAAAAGGACCTGGTGTGGATCGCCCATTGGGTGACAGGCGTCCACACCGCTGTTCCAAGTCAGCTTTATATATATTTAAATATCCAAAGCACCGAATCCCTGAAGATGTCTTCAACACCTAGGGTATAGGGTGTTCATAGGGGGAATCCGAGAGTATACGGAACACCTCAATAGTATAAAACACAATAGAAGTAAATAAAATCCCCGCACTCTAGGTGAATGGTTAATCAATGAAAACGAGGTTAACTTACTTCGTAGAGGAGTCCGCGGTGGGAAGTGACTCCTCTTAACTCCAGAATAGCCTGTAGTAAATCCAAGTAAATGGTGGAGAAATCCATTTTTTTTTCTTTATTATTTTAAGTCAGGCAGAAACAAAAAACTAAAACAACAAATAAAATAGGAAATCAAACGGGATTGAGGACAGTCACAGTGAGTGGTAAGCAACACGTTTCGGAGGTCCTCTGAATGCCTCCTTTATCAAACTTAATGTTAGGGAGTATATACAGAGTAGGTTCTTTTATAGTAAATTTTGAAAGTAAAATAAGGATTTTCCCGTCAGGTGTGGTACATTTTGGTACGCCCCCTACCTCACAGGATACGCCCCTGGAGGTGGAACAAGCAGCACAATCATACACAGATGGCTGTCCATCACTAATAGCTCCGCCCATTGGACTGTTCAGCTAAGAATTATCAGATATAAATGAATATAATACAAGTTATACTGAATCTTTCCCCATAAAACTATATATCAGTCTTCTCAGCTCCTCCTGCTCTATAAGATGATCCTGCAGTTTGGACAGCGCGTTCCAGCTGACAGATTCCCTTCAATTCCACAGCACAAAGCCCCATAAGGATAACAGTGTGACACAGAAATGTCCATGCGGAATAATTCCATCCTGAATGAAAGGCACAACCCATTCTCACCAGCTACTGTTCCTCCTGTTTAGTTCAGGGTTGCTGAGTTGATCACCAGAGAATCCCCCCCTCCAGCTGATGATCTCTCACTTTTTCCTCTCTGAATAACTGCTGCGTCACTCACCCAAGGCTCTCCCTCTCCGGTACTCACAAAGTTTAGCTACAGGTCTCTCTCTTCCATGCACTCTCTAAAAACTACTGAGTCCCAGCCTTTTATACCTAGCCTTCAGCCAATCAGTATGCAGCTCAGGTCTTTTCAGTCCATAGCAACAAAAGCAGAACGAATATTATATTATATATATAATCTTTGTAAATAAGAAAAATCCTACCCCTATAAGAAGTTGTCACTTTGCTACAAGACTCAGCATGCAGTTAAATCTCAGGCAGAGGCAGATATACAAATGATTAGAGTTGTGGCATGATTAGATGAACGGTTTTGCTACCTGAGGCCCTAAAAGTGGTTCCAGCCTTGGCCTATAAAAAGGCTCTCAGAGGCTACTTTTGTGTTGTGTACATTGCTCGTGTGGAGCTTGTTGACCATTAGATGCCTCTATGATGCAATCCAAGAGATTTTGCTCAGTTAACAGAATTTGAGAGGGGGCGCATTATTGGAATGAGAGATGATAGATTGTCATATCTAAGAATTGCCACCACCTGAGTCATTCTGACCAGACTGTTAGGAGGTGTTGGACCAGTGGATGTGTGAGGGCACACAAGGCGACTGGGCTCAGAACAACCACCACAGATCACTAGTAGAGAGGATCATCCGACAAGCACCTCCAACTGTTTCATTGTCTGCCATGCAGTGTCTGTTGGAACCATTTCCTGGTGCTTGGCTGAAAGACAATTGGTCCTTCATGTACGGCCTTTGACACCCATCCACTGTTACCTCTGTTTGCAGTGGTGTCATGAACGACGAAACTGGATGCCACAGAGTTGAACTGGGTTGTCTTCAGAGACAAATTCAGGTTAAGTTCAAGCACTGATGATGGCTGTGTTCATGTTTGGAGACCTCAGGGTGAGCACCTCAATCCTACCTTTGCTGTGGAACGGCACACTGCCCCCTGCTGGTGTGATGGTCTGGGGGGTCATCGCATACAACAGTCGGTCACAACTAGTAGTGGTACGAGGGACAATAACAGCTCAGCGATATGTTCAGAACATCCTGCAGCCACATGTGTTCCTCTCATGGCGGCTTCCAGCAGGATAATGCTCGGCCGCACACACAAGGGGGACACAAGAATGTCTCCACAACATTGTCACACTTCTGTAGCCGCCCGGTCACCAGATTTATCACCAATAGAACATGTATGGGACCATCTGGGACGCCAACTTCAACAGCCTACGAGTTTCCACAATCTAGAGACTCCGTTACAGGAAATGTGGAGCAATATGTTGCAGAATACCATACAGAACCTGCATGCCACCATGCCCTCCGTATTATATCTTGTAGCCAAGCTAGAGGCGTTACAACGGGGTACTAGAGCCTCCATGCCCGCCCCTATCACACCTTGTATCCAAAGTAGAGGCGTTACAAGGGGGTGCTAGTGCCTCCATGCCTGCTTCTATCACATCTTGGATCCAATCTAGAGGTGGTACAACAGGGTACTGGAGCCTCCATGCCAGCCTGCATCACATCTTGTATCCAAGCTAGGGGCGGTACAACAGGGTACTGGAGCCTCCATGCCCACTCCGTATCACATATTGTATCCAAGCTAGAGGTGGTACAACAGGGTACTAGAGCCTCCATGCCTGCCCGTATCACATCTTGTATCCAAGCTAGAGGTGGTACAACAGGGTACTAGAGCCTCCATGCCCGCCAACTCTAACAACTTCTAGGGGAGAGATTTTTTTGAACCATAATCGTTCCACCTAAAAGCACCTTTATTAACTGAAAGCCTTCACACATTATTTTACAGCCCTTAAAGGGGTATTCCAGTCACAGAGTAACATTCTAAAATCTAACGTCTGTCACTATAAGTCATTCTGTAATCAGTTCCCTGTACCCGGTCTAGCTATTTTCTTCATTTTCTATCTGACACATAACCCTCGGCTTGTAAACTATCTCTACTTCCTCTGAAATTTTGTCCGCAGTTGCTACTTCCTCTCCATAGTCTCCAGCATTCGGCTGTGAGCAGTGCATGATGGGAGGAAGCACGGCGCTGTATTGCTCATGTGCAGTTCAGACGTTTCTGTCTGTCGGCTTCACTCTGTGAGAGGTTGGTGCTGGTAAGTTGTAGGACCCGTAAGCTGGAGGCGGAGCTCCAGTGCTGGCCGGTAGACAAGCTCTATGCATGCTGGGAGTTGGAGGTAGCAGTCCGTTGTGATTACTGCGGACGTGATGCACGTAAACACAGCAGCAGATTGGTGGCTGATTGGCACTACTTGGCTGGACCTCCTAGACTTCAGAATTGTCTAAATTTCCATTTTGTTCCCAGAAACCCTTTTACACAGGATGACTGACAGCCGCCCCAGCGTGCGATCATCACTCACTGAATGGAGGCGGTGCGGGCTGGGAATCATTCCAGCCCACCCGCCTCCAAACATAGTAAACAAACAGTGGTTCATAGATGAATGATGACCTGTTTACACTGAACAATAGAACATACAGCTGCGCTAACGCGTTCGTAATGCGCGTCCCATTTACACGGGACGACTGTCGGCTACACAAGCGCAAGAGTGAGTGACGTCACCGCTAGTTGCTAGCACCCGTGCAGAACCTTTAGGCAGATCAACGCTGCTAATCGCTCACTTCTCGTTAACTTCTCGCTCAGCGCTTCACATTCTATTTGAGCGGGGAGCGTTTAGATGCGGCGAAACGTGAGTGAACCAGCGATGAGGTTTATGCTGGTTGAACGTGAGCGACAAACAAAAAGTAAATGAATAGTGTGCGAAGGCTCTGCATTTAGACGCGACAATTATCGGGCATTCTCGTTCATTTGAATGAATTGTGTGATAATCATCCCATGTAAACAGGGCATTACTTATTATCTCAGAGCCCTCACTTATTATCTCAGAGACCCCCACCTATTATCTCAGAGCTCTCACTTATTATCTCAAAGCCTTCGCCAAAGGTCCATTTACACACAAAAGTGATCGCTTAATATTTGCCAGTAACTGACAGTTATGAGCGATCATTTAGCATTAGCTACTAATGGGTTAATTAGCCCAGTAGTAGCTAACTAACTTCATTTGCATGTATTTAGAGAACAGCGGGTGGTCTGTTCTCTAAATACATTGCTATTGTTCTCCAGTGAGACAGCTACTGAAAGAATGTTATCAGCGCTGCCCACTGAGGTCCCTCTTATCAGGGATTTTAAGCTGAGCTGAAGTCAGTGATGGACCAAAAGTGCAAGGTAAGTGCACAATGGGCGCACATTTACACACAATGATGATCCCTGAAAAGATGGCTTTTGGGTTATCTTGAGCAATCATGGTTGTGTATAAATGTACCTTTATTATCTCAGAGCCCTCACTTATTATCTCAGAGCCCTCACTTAATATCTCAAGAGCCCTTACTTATTATATCAGAGCCCTCACTTATTATCTCAGAGCCCTCACTTATTATCTCAGAGCCCTCACTTATTATCTCAGAGCCCTCACTTATTATCTCAAAGCCCTCACTTATTATCTCAGAGCCCTCACTTATTATCTCAGAGCCCTCACTTATTATCTCAGAGCCCTCACTTATTATATCAGAGCCCTCACCTTTTATCTCAGAGCCCTCACTTTTTACCTCAGAGCCCTCACTTATTATCTCAGAGCTCTCACTTATTATCTCAGAGCTCTCACTTATTATCTCAGAGCCCTCACTTATTATCTCAGAGCCCTCACTTATTATCTCAGAGCCCTCACTTTTTACCTCAGAGCCCTCACTTATTATCTCAGAGCTCTCACTTATTATCTCAGAGCTCTCATTTATTATCTCAGAGCCCTCACTTATTATCTCAGAGCCCTCACTTATTATCTCAGAGCCCTCACTTATTATCTCAGAGCCCTCACTTATTATCTCAGAGCTCTCACTTATTATCTCAGAGCCCTCACTTATTATCTCAGAGCTCTCACTTATTATCTCAGAGCTCTCATTTATTATCTCAGAGCCCTCACTTATTATCTCAGAGCCCTCACTTATTATCTCAGAGCCCACACTTATTATCTCAGAGCTCTCACTTATTATATCAGAGCCCTCACTTATTATCTCAGAGCCCTCGCCTTTTTTTCTCAGAGCCCTCACTTATTATCTCAGAGCCCTCACTTATTATATCAGAGCCCTCCCTTATTATCTCAGAGCCCTCACTTATTATCTCAGAGCCCTCACTTATTATCTCAGAGCCCTCACTTATTATATCAGAGCCCTCACTTATTATATCAGAACCCTCACCTATTATCTCAGAACCCTCACCTATTATCTCAGAGATCTCACTTATTATCTCAGAGCTCTGACATATTATCTGAAAGTTGACTTAACTATATCAAGGAAAGACATACAATGCCAGAGCCCTCACTTTTTTTCCAGTCAGGCTGGGTTAATCCTCAGTTTTGCCCTGAGCTCCCCACTTACACACATACAATTCTCTAAGACGTTCCCATTTTAGTGATCTGTATTGCTATATATTCCCAGATTCGTCCAGGCTGGGGTTTTAAATGACAGTCACTGCAGCTCAGCTACTAGTGTAGCAATAATGATCTATCATCATCTCCGAGCTCTGCATTATTATCTCATAGCTTACCGGCAGGGTATACTTAAGGCCATACTGTATGTCATGCATTAGATCTCCTCCCTGGTACAGATACAATATGGGTGATACTTGGGGGTGCAGTTAGCAGCAATCACTATAACACCCAATGGAAATCATGGAAAAAAATAGAAAAACCCAATTCTCTCCTGTGCAGCGACCGTGACAGGAATGACAAAACGTCACCGTGTAACGATCACTCTGACAAAATATAGATGTAAGAAAAACGGAAGAGTCTCCATTGAATGATCGCAGCTTTCTTATGGTTTCCATGGTTACAGCCATTACTAGAAAGAGATAATTAATAATAGCAGGACTAATCGCATGAGGTTACCAAGGCTGCCGCCGTCACTTCCAGCAAGAATTTCTATTTCTAGATTTTTTTTATCTTAAAGTTGAAATAATTGGATATCTCTGAGGAGAAAGGAGAAGGCGATGGTAACAAAAATGTTCTCATTATCAAAAGATCAGTAAGAATGACAATATCCAGATATTTCAGAATGTCACTTAAAGTGACAGTCTGCTTTTATCATTATGTTGCTTTAGTTCTGGTTTTCTCCTCTGATTGCTTTCCTAATACATCTTTATAGCGGTCGGAGCTCTGTTTTTCTGATACAGAGCTCCAAATCCTCTGCATTGTCATAGATTTAAAAGATAAAATTCTGGATGCCCGAAGCCAACACTAGGGGGAGCTCAGGTGCTTATATGCTTAGAACTCCCCCTAGTGGTAGCTGCAGGAAGAAGAGGTTTTTCATGTAGCTTTATGTCTGTGCATGGGATTTGGAGCTCTGCATCAGAAAAACCATTAAAAATGTAAAGGTTCTATGCACAATATATGACAGTCTGATATAACCATTTTTTGTACAGTTCCTGTTTCAAACAGTGACATCAGTCCGAACACCAAAGTCCCTCTCGAATGTAAGGTAGATCGCATTGACATCAAATGGACACTGTGTTGGCATCAATGGCAGACAAGTCATGAGAAGTGTGGAAAACCGGGAAACCAAATCTGGAATACAGAAGTCACAGCAGGAAATGAGACTGTGGTCACCTGGACCTGCAGTGTCACCAGTGGTAAAGAGAGACTGGCCAGCGCCAACGTGACACTAGGTGAGATGCCAAGAGAGACAGTATTACAGTGTTCTGCATTGAATATGTCTGAACCTCACTTTTCAGTGGAGGTAGCTTGACCAGTCCTGTTTTCATATTCTTGCACATAGGAGGCAGTATTAAAGTAGCTATATTACTACCCCCCTATGTACAAGAATATAACTACTATAATACTGCCTCCTATGTGCAAGAATATAACTACTATAATACTGCTTCCCTATATACAAGAATATAACTACTATGATACTGCCCCCTATGTACAAGAATATAACTACTATAATACTGCCCCCTATGTACAAGAATATAACTACAATAATACTGCCTCCTATGTGCAAGAATATAACTACTATAATACTGCTTCCCTATGTACAAGAATATAACTACTATAATACTGCCCCCTATGTGCAAGAATATAACTACTATAATACTGCCCCCTATGTGCAAGAATATAACTACTATAATACTGCCCCCTATGTGTAAGAATATAACTACTATAATACTGCCTCTTATGTACCAGAATATAACTACTATAATACTGCTCCCTATGTACAGGAATATAACTACTATAATACTGTCCTCTATGTACAAGAATATAACTACTATAATACTGCCCTCTATGTACAAGAATATAACTACTATAATACTGCCCTCTATGTACAAGAATTTAACTACTATAATACTGCCTCTTATGTACCAGAATATAACTACTATAATACTGCCCCCTATGTACAAGAATATAACTACTATAATACTGTCCTCTATGTACAAGAATATAACTACTATAATACTGCTCCCTATGTACAAGAATATAACTACTATAATACTGCCCCCTATGTACAATAATATAACTACTATAATACTGCCCTCTATGTACAAGAATATAACTACTATAATACTGCTCCCTATGTACAAGAATATAACTACTATAATACTGCCTCCTATGTGCAAGAATATAACTACTATAATACTGCTTCCCTATATACAAGAATATAACTACTATAATACTGCCCCCTATGTGCAAGAATATAACTATTATAATACTGCTCCTATGTACACGAATATAACTACTATAATACTGCCCCCTATGTGCAAGAATATGACTACTATAATACTGCTTCCCTATATACAAGAATATAACTACTATAATACTGCCCCCTATGTGCAAGAATATAACTACTATAATACTGCTCCTATGTACAAGAATATAACTACTCTAATACTGCCCCCTATGTGCAAGAATATAACTACTATAATACTGCTTCCCTATGTACAAGAATATAACTATTATAATACTGCCCCCTATGAACAAGAATATAACTACTATAATACTGCCCCCTATGTACAAGAATATAACTACTATAATACTGCTCCCTATGTACAAGAATATAACTACTATAATACTGTCCTCTATGTACAAGAATATAACTACTATAATACTGCCCTCTATGTACAAGAATATAACTACTATAATACTGCTACTATGTACAAGAATATAACTACTATAATACTGCCCTCTATGTACAAGAATTTAACTACTATAATACTGCTACTATGTACAAGAATATAGCTACTATAATACTGCCCTCTATGTACAAGAATTTAACTACTATAATACTGCCTCTTATGTACCAGAATATAACTACTATAATACTGCCCCCTATGTACAAGAATATAACTACTATAATACTGTCCTCTATGTACAAGAATATAACTACTATAATACTGCTCCCTATGTACAAGAATATAACTACTATAATACTGCCCCCTATGTACAAGAATATAACTACTATAATACTGCCCTCTATGTACAAGAATATAACTACTATAATACTGCTCCCTATGTACAAGAATATAACTACTATAATACTGCCTCCTATGTGCAAGAATATAACTACTATAATACTGCTTCCCTATATACAAGAATATAACTAGTATAATACTGCCCCCTATGTGCAAGAATATAACTATTATAATACTGCTCCTATGTACACTAATATAACTACTATAATACTGCCCCCTATGTGCAAGAATATAACTACTATAATACTGCTTCCCTATATACAAGAATATAACTACTATAATACTGCCCCCTATGTGCAAGAATATAACTACTATAATACTGCTCCTATGTACAAGAATATAACTACTCTAATACTGCCCCCTATGTGCAAGAATATAACTACTATAATACTGCCCCCTATGTGTAAGAATATAACTACTATAATACTGCCCTTCATGTACAAGAATATAACTACTATAATACTGCCTCTTATGTACAAGAATATAACTACTATAATACTGCCTCTTATGTACCAGAATATAACTACTATAATACTGCTCCCTTTGTACAAGAATATAACTACTATAATACTGTCCTCTATGTACAAGAATATAACTACTATAATACTGCCCTCTATGTACAAAAATATAACTACTATAATACTGCCTCCTATGTACAAGAATATAACTACTATAATACTGCTCCTATATACAAGAAAATAACTACTATAATACTGCCCCTATGTACAAGAATATAACTACTATAATACTGCTCCTATGTACAAGAATATAACTACTATAATACTGCTCCTATGTACAAGAATATAACTACTATAATACTGCCCCCTATATACAAGAATATAACCACTATAATACTGCCCTCTATGTACAAGAATATAACTACTTTAATACTGCCCCTATGTACAAGAATATAACTACTATATTACTGCTACTATGTACAAGAATATAACTACTATAGTACTGCCTCCTATGTACAAGAATATAACTACTATAATACTGCTCCTATGTACAAGAATATAACTACTATACTACTGCCCCTATGTACAAGAATATAACTACTATAATACTGCCCCCTATGTACAAGAATATAACTACTGTAATACTGCCCCCTATGTACAAGAATATAACTACTATAATACTGCCCCTATGTACAAGAATATAACTACTATAATACTGCCCCTATGTACAATAATATAACTACTATAATACTGCCCTCTATGTACAAGAATATAACTACTATAATACTGCTCCCTATGTACAAGAATATAACTACTATAATACTGCCTCCTATGTGCAAGAATATAACTACTATAATACTGCTTCCCTATATGCAAGAATATAACTACTATAATACTGCCCCCTATGTGCAAGAATATAACTATTATAATACTGCTCCTATGTACACGAATATAACTACTATAATACTGCCCCCTATGTGCAAGAATATGACTACTATAATACTGCTTCCCTATATACAAGAATATAACTACTATAATACTGCCCCCTATGTGCAAGAATATAACTACTATAATACTGCTCCTATGTACAAGAATATAACTACTCTAATACTGCCCCCTATGTGCAAGAATATAACTACTATAATACTGCTTCCCTATGTACAAGAATATAACTACTATAATACTGCCCCCTATGTACAAGAATATAACTACTATAATACTGCCCCCTATGTGCAAGAATATAACTACTATAATACTGCCCCTATGTGTAAGAATATAACTACTATAATACTGCCTCTTTTGTACCAGAATATAACTACTATAATACTGCTCCCTATGTACAAGAATATAACTACTATAATACTGTCCTCTATGTACAAGAATATAACTACTATAATACTGCCCTCTATGTACAAGAATATAACTACTATAATACTGCTACTATGTACAAGAATATAACTACTATAATACTGCCTCTTTTGTACCAGAATATAACTACTATAATACTGCTCCCTATGTACAAGAATATAACTACTATAATACTGTCCTCTATGTACAAGAATATAACTACTATAATACTGCCCTCTATGTACAAGAATATAACTACTATAATACTGCTACTATGTACAAGAATATAACTACTATAATACTGCCCCTATGTACAAGAATATAACTACTATAATACTGCCCTCTATGTACAAGAATATAACTACTTTAATACTGCCCCTATGTACAAGAATATAACTACTATATTACTGCTACTATGTACAAGAATATAACTACTATAATACTGCCCCCTATGTACAAGAATATAACTGCTATAATACTGCCCCTATGTACAAGAATATAACTACTATAATACTGCTACTATGTACAAGAATATAACTACTATAATACTGCCCCCTATGTACAAGAATATAACTACTGTAATACTGCCCCCTATGTACAAGAATATAACTACTATAATACTGCCCCTATGTACAAGAATATAACTACTATAATACTGCCCCTATGTACAAGAATATAACTACTATAATACTGCCCCTATGTACAAGAATATAACTACTATAATACTGCTACTATGTACAAGAATATAACTACTATAATACTGCCTCTTTTGTACCAGAATATAACTACTATAATACTGCTCCCTATGTACAAGAATATAACTACTATAATACTGCTCCCTATGTACAGGAATATAACTACTATAATACTGCTCCCTATGTACAGGAATATAACTACTATAATACTGCTCCCTATGTACAGGAATATAACTACTATAATACTGCTCCCTATGTACAGGAATATAACTACTATAATACTGCCCCCTATGTACAAGAATATAACTACTATATTACTGCTACTATGTACAAGAATATAACTACTATAATACTGCCCCCTATGTACAAGAATATAACTGCTATAATACTGCCCCTATGTACAAGAATATAACTACTATAATACTGCTACTATGTACAAGAATATAACTACTATAATACTGCCCCCTATGTACAAGAATATAACTACTGTAATACTGCCCCCTATGTACAAGAATATAACTACTATAATACTGCCCCCTATGTACAAGAATATAACTACTGTAATACTGCCCCCTATGTACAAGAATATAACTACTATAATACTGCCCCTATGTACAAGAATATAACTACTATAATACTGCCCCTATGTACAATAATATAACTACTATAATACTGCCCTCTATGTACAAGAATATA
Source organism: Eleutherodactylus coqui (assembly GCF_035609145.1). NCBI lineage: Eukaryota > Metazoa > Chordata > Amphibia > Anura > Eleutherodactylidae > Eleutherodactylus > Eleutherodactylus coqui. Next base: position 266,442,947 of record NC_089840.1, on the reverse strand, counting down.
ACTGCTATAATACTGCTCCCTATGTACAAGAATATAACTACTATAATACTGCCTCCTATGTGCAAGAATATAACTACTATAATACTGCTTCCCTATATACAAGAATATAACTACTATAATACTGCCCCCTATGTGCAAGAATATAACTATTATAATACTGCTCCTATGTACACGAATATAACTACTATAATACTGCCCCCTATGTGCAAGAATATGACTACTATAATACTGCTTCCCTATATACAAGAATATAACTACTATAATACTGCCCCCTATGTGCAAGAATATAACTACTATAATACTGCTCCTATGTACAAGAATATAACTACTCTAATACTGCCCCCTATGTGCAAGAATATAACTACTATAATACTGCTTCCCTATGTACAAGAATATAACTACTATAATACTGCCCCCTATGTACAAGAATATAACTACTATAATACTGCCCCCTATGTGCAAGAATATAACTACTATAATACTGCCCCTATGTGTAAGAATATAACTACTATAATACTGCCTCTTTTGTACCAGAATATAACTACTATAATACTGCTCCCTATGTACAAGAATATAACTACTATAATACTGTCCTCTATGTACAAGAATATAACTACTATAATACTGCCCTCTATGTACAAGAATATAACTACTATAATACTGCTACTATGTACAAGAATATAACTACTATAATACTGCCTCTTTTGTACCAGAATATAACTACTATAATACTGCTCCCTATGTACAAGAATATAACTACTATAATACTGTCCTCTATGTACAAGAATATAACTACTATAATACTGCCCTCTATGTACAAGAATATAACTACTATAATACTGCTACTATGTACAAGAATATAACTACTATAATACTGCCCCTATGTACAAGAATATAACTACTATAATACTGCCCTCTATGTACAAGAATATAACTACTTTAATACTGCCCCTATGTACAAGAATATAACTACTATATTACTGCTACTATGTACAAGAATATAACTACTATAATACTGCCCCCTATGTACAAGAATATAACTGCTATAATACTGCCCCTATGTACAAGAATATAACTACTATAATACTGCTACTATGTACAAGAATATAACTACTATAATACTGCCCCCTATGTACAAGAATATAACTACTGTAATACTGCCCCCTATGTACAAGAATATAACTACTATAATACTGCCCCTATGTGCAAGAATATAACTACTATAATACTGCCCCTATGTACAAGAATATAACTACTATAATACTGCCCCTATGTACAAGAATATAACTACTATAATACTGCTACTATGTACAAGAATATAACTACTATAATACTGCCTCTTTTGTACCAGAATATAACTACTATAATACTGCTCCCTATGTACAAGAATATAACTACTATAATACTGCTCCCTATGTACAGGAATATAACTACTATAATACTGCTCCCTATGTACAGGAATATAACTACTATAATACTGCTCCCTATGTACAGGAATATAACTACTATAATACTGCTCCCTATGTACAGGAATATAACTACTATAATACTGCTCCCTATGTACAGGAATATAACTACTATAATACTGCCCCCTATGTACAAGAATATAACTACTATATTACTGCTACTATGTACAAGAATATAACTACTATAATACTGCCCCCTATGTACAAGAATATAACTGCTATAATACTGCCCCTATGTACAAGAATATAACTACTATAATACTGCTACTATGTACAAGAATATAACTACTATAATACTGCCCCCTATGTACAAGAATATAACTACTGTAATACTGCCCCCTATGTACAAGAATATAACTACTATAATACTGCCCCTATGTACAAGAATATAACTACTATAATACTGCCCCTATGTACAAGAATATAACTACTATAATACTGCCCCTATGTACAAGAATATAACTACTATAATACTGCTACTATGTACAAGAATATAACTACTATAATACTGCCCCCTATGTACAAGAATATAACTACTATAATACTGCCCCTATGTACAAGAATATAACTACTATACTACTGCCCCCTATGTACAAGAATATAACTACTATAATACTGCCCCTATATACAAGAATATAACTACTATAATAATACTGCACCTATGTACAAGAATATAACTACTATAATACTGCCCTCTATGTACAAGAATATAACTACTATAATACTGCTCCCAATGTACAAGAATATAACTACTATAATACTGCCCCCTGTGTACAAGAATATAACTACTATAATACTGCCTCCTATGTACAGGAATATAACTACTATAATACTGCCCACTATATACAGGAATATAACTACTATAATACTGCGCTATATATATAATAATATAAATACTATAATACTGCCTCCTATGTACAGGAATATAACTACTATAATACTGCTCCCTATGTACAGGAATATAACTACTATAATACTGCTCCCTATGTACAGGAATATAACTACTATAATACTGCTCCCTATGTACAGGAATATAACTACTATAATACTGCTCCCTATGTACAGGAATATAACTACTATAATACTGCTCCCTATGTACAGGAATATAACTACTATAATACTGCTCCCTATGTACAAGAATATACCTACTATAATACTGCCCCTATGTACAAGAATAAAACTACTATAATACTGCCCCCTATGTACAAGAATATAACTTCTGTAATACTGCTCCCTATGTACAGGAATATAACTACTATAATACTGCTCCCTATGTACAGGAATATAACTACTCTAATACTGCTCCCTATGTACAAGAATATAACTACTATAATACTGCCCCCTATGTACAAGAATATAACTACTATAATACTGCCCCTATGTACAAGAATATAACTACTATACTACTGCCCCCTATGTACAAGAATATAACTACTATAATACTGCCCCTATATACAAGAATATAACTACTATAATAATACTGCACCTATGTACAAGAATATAACTACTATAATACTGCCCTCTATGTACAAGAATATAACTACTATAATACTGCTCCCAATGTACAAGAATATAACTACTATAATACTGCCCCCTGTGTACAAGAATATAACTACTATAATACTGCCTCCTATGTACAGGAATATAACTACTATAATACTGCCCACTATATACAGGAATATAACTACTATAATACTGCGCTATATATATAATAATATAAATACTATAATACTGCCTCCTATGTACAGGAATATAACTACTATAATACTGCTCCCTATGTACAGGAATATAACTACTATAATACTGCTCCCTATGTACAGGAATATAACTACTATAATACTGCTCCCTATGTACAGGAATATAACTACTATAATACTGCTCCCTATGTACAAGAATATACCTACTATAATACTGCCCCAATGTACAAGAATAAAACTACTATAATACTGCCCCCTATGTACAAGAATATAACTTCTGTAATACTGCTCCCTATGTACAGGAATATAACTACTATAATACTGCCCCTATGTACAAGAATATAACTACTATAATACTGCCCTCTATGTACAAGAATATAACTACTATAATACTGCTCCCAATGTACAAGAATATAACTACTATAATACTGCCCCCTGTGTACAAGAATATAACTACTATAATACTGCCTCCTATGTACAGGAATATAACTACTATAATACTGCCCACTATATACAGGAATATAACTACTATAATACTGCGCTATATATATAATAATATAAATACTATAATACTGCCCCTATGTACAAGAATATAACTACTATAATACTGCCCCTATGTACAAGAATATAACTACTATAATACTGCCCCTATGTACAAGAATATAACTACTATAATACTGCTACTATGTACAAGAATATAACTACTATAATACTGCCCCCTATGTACAAGAATATAACTACTATAATACTGCCCCTATGTACAAGAATATAACTACTATACTACTGCCCCCTATGTACAAGAATATAACTACTATAATACTGCCCCTATATACAAGAATATAACTACTATAATAATACTGCACCTATGTACAAGAATATAACTACTATAATACTGCCCTCTATGTACAAGAATATAACTACTATAATACTGCTCCCAATGTACAAGAATATAACTACTATAATACTGCCCCCTGTGTACAAGAATATAACTACTATAATACTGCCTCCTATGTACAGGAATATAACTACTATAATACTGCCCACTATATACAGGAATATAACTACTATAATACTGCGCTATATATATAATAATATAAATACTATAATACTGCCTCCTATGTACAGGAATATAACTACTATAATACTGCTCCCTATGTACAGGAATATAACTACTATAATACTGCTCCCTATGTACAGGAATATAACTACTATAATACTGCTCCCTATGTACAGGAATATAACTACTATAATACTGCTCCCTATGTACAGGAATATAACTACTATAATACTGCTCCCTATGTACAAGAATATACCTACTATAATACTGCCCCTATGTACAAGAATGAAACTACTATAATACTGCCCCCTATGTACAAGAATATAACTTCTGTAATACTGCTCCCTATGTACAGGAATATAACTACTATAATACTGCTCCCTATGTACAGGAATATAACTACTATAATACTGCTCCCTATGTACAAGAATATAACTACTATAATACTGCCCCCTATGTACAAGAATATAACTACTATAATACTGCCCCTATGTACAAGAATATAACTACTATACTACTGCCCCCTATGTACAAGAATATAACTACTATAATACTGCCCCTATATACAAGAATATAACTACTATAATAATACTGCACCTATGTACAAGAATATAACTACTATAATACTGCCCTCTATGTACAAGAATATAACTACTATAATACTGCTCCCAATGTACAAGAATATAACTACTATAATACTGCCCCCTGTGTACAAGAATATAACTACTATAATACTGCCTCCTATGTACAGGAATATAACTACTATAATACTGCCCACTATATACAGGAATATAACTACTATAATACTGCGCTATATATATAATAATATAAATACTATAATACTGCCTCCTATGTACAGGAATATAACTACTATAATACTGCTCCCTATGTACAGGAATATAACTACTATAATACTGCTCCCTATGTACAGGAATATAACTACTATAATACTGCTCCCTATGTACAGGAATATAACTACTATAATACTGCTCCCTATGTACAAGAATATACCTACTATAATACTGCCCCTATGTACAAGAATAAAACTACTATAATACTGCCCCCTATGTACAAGAATATAACTTCTGTAATACTGCTCCCTATGTACAGGAATATAACTACTATAATACTGCCCCTATGTACAAGAATATAACTACTATAATACTGCCCTCTATGTACAAGAATATAACTACTATAATACTGCTCCCAATGTACAAGAATATAACTACTATAATACTGCCCCCTGTGTACAAGAATATAACTACTATAATACTGCCTCCTATGTACAGGAATATAACTACTATAATACTGCCCACTATATACAGGAATATAACTACTATAATACTGCGCTATATATATAATAATATAAATACTATAATACTGCCTCCTATGTACAGGAATATAACTACTATAATACTGCTCCCTATGTACAGGAATATAACTACTATAATACTGCTCCCTATGTACAGGAATATAACTACTATAATACTGCTCCCTATGTACAGGAATATAACTACTATAATACTGCTCCCTATATACAAGAATATAACTACTATAATACTGTCCCTATGTACAAGAATATAACTACTATAATACTGTCCCTATGCAGGGACATACAGTAATATAAATATAGTAGCTAAATGCTACATAGGAGGTGACTTACAGCAGTAACTGTATATACTCTATTATATTAAGTGTTATAGAATTAGTCATTTGTACTTTTTGCCATATAGTGCTGTAGAATCTCTTGGTGCTACGTAAATGCCCTTTTTATATGCAGTGACTGTTATTTCTTGAGTTTGTTATTAGCACAGATGTAGTATTTCAGAATAATCCGTCTCCTATTATCCCATTGAGCTTACCATCTAGCACACCAATTTGCACCAGAGCAAAACTAAATGGAATGGAGAAAACTCACATCATCTTCTTATTACCTGTGTGAGAATTGAACCTGTAGCCTCCATACCAATAACAGCGCCATCTAGCTATCACCATAGGCATTACCATTTAGCCAGAACTTTGAAAAAGCAGTGACTTTCATAATTTCTGGTGAGATATATATATATTTTTGTATTTTCTACAGCAGTGAAGCCAGATCTCCTGGACCCATCTAGCTCCCTGTTCTGGGTGATGGTTGGAGTGGGAATCTTCATACTTCTACTAACGGTGGTCTTCATAACACTTGTGATTGCTTGGAAAAGAAGGGTGGTAAGTAATGCGAAAATCATTTCTTTTGGGTACATAAAACTTTATTTGCTTCTAATTGGGGTGAATGAACAGTTCCCCAAGCCCCTTCAATAAGAGAAGTGACTTCACTATGCCTATCACAGTGATGTCACTTGGGGGACATGTAGGTCCTGGGGCCCCTGAAGATGCCTTATGGGACAGTTTATTTTGATCCTGAGCCTCTAATTTAGACTTTTCTGATTAGCTGATGTCCCCAGTAATGCTCACATTTTTTAGGACCACCCACATTGATTTGCATGACCCCACCCTAATTGAAGTCCATTGCAAAAAAAAATAGGATGGTTGGTTCCAATATCTTCCCTTCACTCAGATGTGACACAGACTGGTTGCTAAATCTGTAACTATCCCATTGTATCCATAGCAACCCCTCTGTCTTAGATTATTCCGCTTCCAAAAATGAGAAAGAAAAGACCATAGCGGAGATTTATTTAACTATCTAAAAGTAAAACTCTCTTGATTGCCCATAGCAACCAATCACAGCGCAGAATAGGGGGAGGCAGAGGCGTAACTTAGTGTTGGGCCCCAATGCAAAATCTGTAACAGGTCCTTCCAGTTATAATGCTTCACTCATAGCACTGGTCTGTATAGGCAAGAGAGAATTTATGGGCTTCCTAGGACTCTAGGGCCCATGAGCAACTGCATCCATTATAGTTACTCCTGCGGGGGAAGGTGACAATTGGGCCATTGGGCTACACTGGGTGGAAAAAAAGTGGTAACTTGAGAAGCGTTGGTACCTGCCCAGATGACTTGCAGCAATTTTAACGAAAAAATGTCACTAATGATGTTTATAAGTGGAACTGCTCTAATGAAGACTTATACTCAGGATTAGTTATCAGTCATTGATGGGTGGGGGTCCGCCACTTGGGATCCCCACCAATCAGATGATTGAAGAGGCCATGGCACTCGGGTGATTGCTGTGGCTTCTTCTCAGGCATTGGATGTCACATTCATTCGTCACGTGGCCTGAGAGCAGCTCAGTCCCCTTCAGGTGAAAGGGACTGAGCTGCTATACCAGGCACCGCCACAAGACGGTGCAGTGCCTGAAGTGACCGTGGAGTCCACCTGACCGCTACTGTCACTTCAATCAGCTGATTGATGGGGATCCAGATGGGAGGACCCCACTAATCAACTATTGATGACCCATTCTGAGGACAGATCATCAATCATTTACTCATTTGCTCCTCTAGTATGACTGCACTTATTATGGGTGGTATTATTTATATTTACACCCTACAATATGTACACTCCCCAATCAAGGGACATTTTAACTCTACCCTGAATAGGACTTACCTCTAAACAACCCTAGGACGGCCATTTTTCTGCAGATTTGTATAAGCCCCCCCTCCTTTGCAGTCCGTTTTTTGTGACAGTCTTGTATAACATAGGATTGTTGGGATATGGGCATTATGTTCCTATCTTGTGCTGATCCTTGCTGCTTGACTTTGCAGAGGCGGGCACGGCACAGGGCATGGCTGCTAGAGAACCTACACCAGCAGAGAAGATGTGAGTGTAAAGGGTAAGTCCACAGCTATACGTATAGATGGCGCTCCTTTACTCGTCTCTTACATTCTCATGTCCAATCTCGTCTCTTGCAGATTTTCACCCCAGCGGCTCAAGGAGAACATCTGATTATGTCTGAGGTCCCGTAGACCACGTTGTACAGATCTCGCCTTCACTTGCAGAGCATTTCACCATCCCTTGATGGAAGTCTGCAGAGGATCGCTTATAACTAATGTTTGTGGAATTTGGTTGGATTGTCCTACCCATCCTAAGGACTACAACGTGACACAACACTGCTTGCTGCAACTCCAGCCGAATGTCGGCCATGGGACTTATACAGACACAAAACAATGCTAATGTATCCCGGACGGCTGGGTGCAGCAGAGCATCGCTCCACATAACTGCTCTGCAGACTGTTACATTGTATTGCTCTGCAGATTGTTACATTGTATCACCTTGCATGTATTACTGATACTTCGAGAAGGATGACACGTCCTGCAGAATATCTTAGTGAGTATAATATCCGCCGTGTTGCCAGTTATTAAACACCTTTATCTTCCTGTCTGTGGTCCTTATAATATATTAGCTGATAGTTAAAGAAAAGATGGACAGATGTAAGAAAAAGTAAGTGAATCCTCTGGGATTCCCTGGATTTCTGCATTGGTTACTAATACAGGGAAGACACATTTAGGCTTTATTCACACAAGCGTATATCGGCCGCCGTTCTCACGGCTGATGTACGCTACCATCCGATGCATTGGATTCTAATGCATCACATCAGATGGGCGTATTCCTGTGGCGTAAAAGCGTCTGGCTGGCCAATATAGCGCTGGGCACTTTTACGCTGGTCAGGAAAGATAGTCCTGGAACTGTCTTCCTGGCCGGAATACGTCGGCAGCTGCATAGACTCCTATGGGAGCCAATGACAGTGGCCAGAGAAGAGAGGTGGGAGAGCATGACTGCTAAACTCCTTCCCCCTTCTCTCCTCCTCTCCGTTCCTTGCCTGCTGTTTGCAATGGGAGGGGTGGTACAGGGGGTGGAGCTGATTGCAAAACTCCTGCCCCACCCCCTCATATTGATGGCTGTGGAAAAGGGGTGGAGAGTGGGCAGAAGCTTAGCACCCGACTCCTCCCCTTACCGAGAGTCGGCGAGGGGGAGGGAAGGGGGAGACAGCTTAGCAGAGCTAAACTGTCTTCCCCTGCACAACGGCCTTGCGGGCTCGGCGTATATCAGCCAGGCTCGGGCCATCTGAATCAAATATTATCTTTGTGCACCCGTTCACGCGTTTTTACGGCACACATAAAAACACCGCCGCACATGTAAAAAGAGCCCTTAGGGCGCCCACCCACTGGCGTTTGCGATTTTCGTGCGTGAAAAACGCAGCGTTTTCCCCGCGTTTTCCGCGGCTTTTCCATTAATTTCCATTGACTTTCATGGGTGCATTAGGAGAAAAATAAGGACACATATGCAACTGACAGTTCCTATGTTAAAAACGCAACGCAACGCAAAACGCCAGTGGACAGGAGTACATTCAATTCTAATTGCTCTTGAGAAAAAACGCAAAACGCAAAGAAAAAAAAATCGCCAGTGGGTGGGCGCCCTTAGGCCTTAGTCAGACGGGCGTTTTTTGCCGCGATTTGCGCATGCGCATGCGTCCGGCGATTTTTTAAAACCATTGCTTCGCAATGGTATCGGACACATGGGCGCTTTTTATGCGCTCGTCCGAAAAATTATAGAACAAAAAATCGCAGATCGCACCTATCTGCGATCTGCGATTCCTGTTCGCTTCTGTATATGCGCTCAATGGGGCCGGCGGCAGCAGCGCCGACCCCATTGAGAACATATAGAAGACAAATCATTCTTCTCTGCCACAGCTGTAACAGAGAAGAACGATGTTTGCCCATTGAAAGCAATGGGCTGCCGGCGTGCGCGGGGTTAATTGTCGGGAAGGGGTTAAATATATAAACCCTTCCCTGCAATTCATGCTAAAATGTGTTAAAATAAAAAAAAATTGTATACTCACCTTTCCGCTGCAGCCGGAGTCCAGCCGCGGCCGCTGTCAGTTCTCCTGAACTGCTTCTCGGCACTATTCAGCCGGCGGGGCTTTAAAATCCCCGCCTGCTGAATGATCTGCTCTGATTGGTCACAGCCTGACCAATCAGAGGCCGGTTTCACTCACACACCCATTCATGAATGGGTGAGTGACTGCTGCCTCTCAGCGCTGAGCCAATCAGGGGCAGGTCTGACTCACATCCATTCATGAATTCATGAATGGGTGTGAGTGAGGCATGCCTCTGATTGGCTCAGCGCTGAGCCAATCAGGGGGCAGGTCTGACTCACACCCCCTTCACAAGGACTGCAGGACGGCTGCCCGGAGCTGCAGGCAGAAGGTGAGAATGCAATTTTTTTTTATTTTAACACATTTTAGGATGGATTGCAGGGAAGGGCTTATATATTTAAGCCCTTACCGACAATTCATCCCGGGCTCACCCGCAGCGCATTGCTTTCAATGGAGACGGCTGTATTGCCGTCTCCATTGAATGCAATGCGCTGGACAGCTCCGGCCCGTTTCTAATGAAACGCGGCTAGGAGCAGATTTTCGGGCGCTTTGCGGGCGACTTGCGCGCACCGGTCACGCGATTTGCGGATGCGCATCCGTCATGCGATCCGCAAATCGCGGCAAAAAACGCCCGTCTGACTAAGCCCTCAGGCTGTATTCACACTGATAAGTGCAATATTGGTGCAAGAAAATGGGACCGATGTCATACTCTGAAATCGGCATTGGATTCACTCGCAACTTTCACATGCGTGAAAAAAATAAATAAATAAATCACATGTTCCAATAGTAAAAGGGCCACACTGGTGAAAACATATTTTTCCATCCCTGACCCCTAACCTGATTGCCTATCACGCTCTGCAAATCTTCCCTGTGTAGTTACTTCCCTGCAGTGCAGCCCTCTGTCGGATGCTTATCAGGCACCAATTTAAGATTAGGATTTTTTACTTTCAATTAATCCCATGATGCACCAGCACAGCATGAGGGTGTGTTCACACGAGCGTAGGCGTATTTACGTTCGCACGTGCGCAGCGTATAATCGCCGGAAAGAACGTTTTTTGCCGATCATGACCAGAGCTAGAAAGTGTAATTTCATTTGTTCCTACTTTTCAAACGATCTTTTCGGTCATCGAAAATATGTCGGCACGTATTTCGGTCGCGTATGTTCGGTTTTCTGCGGGTTGCCGTTTTTACGCGCTGTAAAATCGCCCATGTGAACGAATACATTCGAAACCATCGGCTCAGATGGTCACGTATATACGTTTGGTCGCAAAAACGCGCCGTTTATGCGCTCGTGTGAACGCACCCTTAGCTAGAGGCTATACCATTTCTGCCTGCTCGAGGAAGTTTAAATTATCATTACCTTCTATGTTTACCTAAATAAGCTACAGCCCATAAGTATACATTCAGAACAATGAGCTGTGATCTCCTCTATTCTACCTGTGTGATAGGAGTGCCTGTATCCCCCTCTAGGCAGTATTTGTGGGTCCATGTAACAGCATCACACAGATTGAGAATCTGACTAGTTTCAGACAACATAACCCTAAGTAGATCTGAGTTGGTCAGAATTGAGATCACGTGACTAGAGATGAGCGAGCGTACTCGGAAAAGCACTACTCGCTCGAGTAATTTGCTTTATCCGAGTATCGCTGTGCTCGTCCCTGAAGATTCGGGTGCCGCTGCGACTGACAGGTGAGTCGCAGCGGGGAGCAGGGGAGAGCGGGCGGGAGAGAGGGAGAGAAAGATCTCCCCTCCGTTCCTCCCCGCTCTCCCCTGCAGCTCCCTGCTCCGTGCCGGCACCCGAATCTTCAGGGACGAGCACAGCGATACTCGGATAAAGCCAATTACTCGAGCGAGTAGTGCTTTTCCGAGTACGCTCGCTCATCTCTACACGTGACCATCTGAGGAAAAAGAGGCTCGGAGCTTCAGACAGAAATAAATAGCTAACTAAGGTAACACAAGCTCACTCATACATAATTGGGCTAGCTACATAATGAATGTATAAAAAATTTAAAAATAGAAAAAAATTGTATCACACTCACATGCAAGCCGCATAGCATGCGAGTGTGATGCATTTTTTTAAAGGATCCCATAGAAAATAACAGGCGATTAGTGTTTAGGACATGCAGTGATTTTTTTCTTATGTTGGTCTATCGTTTATATGTGTACATTCATTGCACATGGCAGTTCCATTTAACGTGCGGGTTCGGTCCATATCACAATCGGACAGAACTCACGTGATAAAATCCCCCTGTGTAACTACAGCCTCTGGCCCCTTTACACGAGTGTATCTGCACACACAAAATTTACACGTACAATATGCAGAGAATAGAACTCGTTGATCTCAATGAGTTTGTTCAGATGCGCTTATTTTCCTGCAAATTTTGAAATCGCACCATGCTCCATTTTCCTGAGCATTTGTACACCAAAAGTCCCTATAGATGTCAATGGGAATGTGTAAATGCCCTCAAAATATGCTAGGAAATGCGTGAAAAACTGCGCAATTGTGCAAAGAAACGAATACATCTGGAACTCATTAGACTAATTAGCCATTTCAATGAGGCACCCAGGACGTAAACTTACATCATATAGCGTTAACCCCTTGAGTGGCACGCCCAGAAATTTTCCGGGACGAGCTCCACTGCCGATAGTGATCTAGCCCGGAAGATTTCCGGGCTATGTATCACTATGGGAGCTGCAGAGCACAATGCCACAAGCTGTGACAGTGTGCTCTGCCTGCACAGACCCACAGAGAACAAAGCAAGGGCTTTGAAAAACCAGCAGAAGATATTGCCGATATGCCGGCAATCTCCTGCTTTGTTTACAGGTTGCCATAGAGACCATCGGCTTGTCAGAAGCAAGCCGATGGTCTGTGTGGCAGGGAGAGCTGGTGCTTGGCTGTGAGAGGACAGCTAGGTACCAGCTCTTACAGCAGAGATCAGAGAAAACCTCCGATCTCTGCTGTGTTAACCCTTTACATGCGGCAGTCTATGTGACTGCAGCATGTAAAGGGCTGTCACTGCAGCATGTAAAGGGCTGTCACCATCGGACCCCCGGAATGTGATCAGGGGGTCCTGATGGGTCCCTGTGGAAGTCCCTGTGGAAGTCCCCTAAAGGGACAAAAAAATAAAAATAAATAAAAATTAAAAATTTTTTTTTAAAAAAGTAAAAAAATTATAAAAAAAATTATAAAAACACTTGTCTCCCTTTACTTTGTAAAAAATCAAAAATACAATCACACATGTGGTATCCATGCGTCGTAATGACCCAGAGAAGGAAGTTAATACATTATTTAACCCCTTAATGACATGGCCCCTTTTTTTCTTTTTTCCCCATTTCTTTTTTTCCTCCCCCCTGTTTAAAAAAATCACAACTTGTCCCGCAAAAAACAAGCCCTTATATGGCCATGTCAATGGAAAAATGAAAAAGTTATGGCTCTTGAGACGCAACTGCAAAATTAGTTGAAATTCAATGATTAGACCATTTTAAAAAACCTGCCCTGGTGGGCATGACAGGGTGGTAGGAAACCTGCCACTCAAGGGGTTAAAGGGGTTCTGTCGGCAAAATAAAAAAAATTATACTCACCTGCATCCTGCCCTGCATCCCTGTGCAGTCTGACCTGTGGAAAGAAAAGAGTTAAAAAACAAAGCATACTCACTTAATCCCGTTGTATTTGGTCCCTTGTTGTTTAGGTGCTGCATGAGGGGTCATGTCCCAGTGGCTCCTGCGTGCGCATGCATGCTCCCATCAATCTGGCCGCGTCTAACCTCTGCTGTCCATGGAGAGTTGACGGCGAGTGCGCAAGCGCGCTGGGAAGGGGGACCCATGCGCACTCGCCGTCGACTCTCCGAGGATGGCAGAGGTTAGGCGCGAACAGGAAAATCAGTAGGCAATATGTCACTTGTGACGCATCAATCACTGACCCGGGCGGCAGGACTTGCGTCCGGCGCTTTGCCAGCTTCTGCCCTCTGATCGGACGGCTGCCGGAGGGAGAGGAGAAAACCAGCAGGTTTCCGGTGCCAGCCTCGTAAGGCACAGCTAAGTTTTTTTCCCTGACAGAACCCCTTTAAGGGGTTAACAGTTGCCCCAAATACAATATACAATAGTATACACGACATACAATAGTGCCCACGTGCACAGAACTCAATTTCCGCTGCTTTCCATCACGCCAGTATAGAATCACATGACAAAAATTCTTCTTGCTGGAGTCACCACTAGGGGTGCTCACTACATATCGATAGATGCAGCTCCTGTGAATCTGATTCTGACCAAGCGCCGTACATGTATGGGGATGGATTTAAGGAATAGTCCCATCTCAGGAATCCTATTTCAAGGTGTTCAAAATCACCCATAAGCTGTTTATTTCCTAAATGCTCCATTCTCCAGTTATTACAGATATTGATTCCTGTGGACTCTGGTTGTTTATTGCTCGTTGCCAGGGAAACGACCACCTCTTCTATGGAGAGAAATAGCAAAAGAGCAGAGGAGGCCGCTGCTTGCCCACTTCTTTCATTTAACCCTTTGCAGTCTAATTTTGGATTCAGGGTTTCCTAGGGGGCTTTCTCTTTCTGCTATTTAACAATGGCGCCATCTGCTGGCTAGAGCCAGTACTGCGGAATGGGTCATGCTGGAGAGGCCCTCGACAACAGAGCGGCCAGTAATATATAGTAAGAATACCCTGCTGGACGTCTTCCGACATCGGAGCTGTACAGCCTTCAATCAGAATGTCTTCAGACGTCAGACAGTGGATTGAAAAGGGTTAAGGCCGCTTTCACACGGTCGAGAAAATCACGTGAGATTTGTGTGTTGCGAGACGCACAAATCTCGTACGAATATGAACCCCCCCAAAAACCGTGCACGTCCTTTCTCTTAGTGTTCCCTCATAACACATCGCCCATTGTTTTCAACGGGGCCGGAAAAAAACATTGCAAGGCGTGCGAGGTGCACATAAGTGTGATGTGAGCTTTCCAACAATGCAAAACACTTGCAGATCCTCTGGCGCAACTTTCAGTTGTTCCCTGAAGTGATGCGAGGCGTTTTTGACACAAAGACGCCTTGCCTTCCATAGGGACATCGCACGTTTCCGTGTGCGATATTGGGCCATAATCTCCCGTCCTGATATTGCGCTCGCCTGTGTGAAATTTACCTAAACCTGACGGCCAGGATCCCAGGAGCTTTCAGCCCGGCCACCAGCTACCGCTAGGCTCTGCTGTAGCTTCTTCCATCTCCAACAGGAGAAATGATTGGATGGTAAAAGGCTGCTGGTGGGGAAGTTCAAACTACTGCAACTGTCCGGGCATGCTGTTAGTTCTAGTTCTTTCAATCTCTAGGTCCTACATCTGTTGAGATTTTGATAGAACTATAACTTCCAGCATGCCCTCACAGTTCCAGACATTCAGGACATGCTGGGAGTTGTAGTTTTGCCATAACCTTGTGAAACGATAACGCCAGTGACACATTCCCGTGTTTTGTTTCCAAGGCTGAAAACGGATCTCCTGACCCAAACTCCAAGCGTCATACATCCCTATGATGCTCAGGGTTCGGGTCAGCAGACACGCAGTCAGGCCGGGATGCAATTCCGTATTATGGACACAAAACGCAGGCCAAAATACGGCAGTGTGTCACCGGCATTAGGCTACGATTGCCCTGTCCAGCTGGTCGCGGCCAAGCCACACCCACCGCTGAAGCCAATGGCCTTATGATTACTGGCAAAATGGTGTAGCTCCAAATCCGATGCATCCTTAACGTAAGGGTGCTTTCAGGCGGACGAGTCTGTCACCTACTGTTAGTCCTATAAAGTAAGCTTATAGGCTGAAAGTAGGTGACCCGCTGAGCCCGGGAATATAAGTGTTATACTTACCTTCTGTTACATCCGCTCAGCGCACTAAAGCGCCACTCCTCACCACGGATGCAGGTTTGTGTCCTTTTAAAACTGCAAACACTCACACAGTATTGCAAGGACCAATTGCACTTCTCCAGGCCAAGATGGAAGGACCCCTGTCCCTTACTAATCAGGGAAAGTGGGGAACCCCTGTCTGAAAGCAAGGTAGTCGTCCTGATAAGGTCGGCCCCACTGCCTTCATCTGGTACCTGGCTATCCCTGATCAGGAACCCAGAGAGATGCCCTAGATACACACAGGACATGACACTGTTCCCACACACTGGACACAGAACAGGACGGCAGATAGAGCACATGTCTGGCCACCTGCACAGACATAACACACACGTCACTGTTCACACTCACATACTAGGTTGTACATACAACATATAATAGGAACCCCACCCAGAGCTCACATGCATACAGATGGTAAACCATAGCCGGTGCAAGTGTCCTCACACCAGGGGAATAGAGAGTCAGCCACAGTGCTGACATAGGGAACAGTGCGAGGCATTAACCATCTGATGCCCACATAGGACATAGACGTCTGAAAGCCACACCTGCCCAGTGGTAGGGAGAAACCTGCAGGTCGCCTGCACCTGTGTGGTCACCGTACCACACACTACACAATGCACGCACCCCAGAACGCAAGGAGGGGAGGGACAGCAGGTGTCCAGACCATGTTCAGGGGAGGGGAGGAGAGAGGGACACTTCAGACAAGCATGATTAAAATGACCAGCAATCTCTCCCCAGAGTTTGATGGTATTTATCTTCTGCAGACGAGGGGGATTGGCTGGTGGAGAATACCACACCCAGCCAGCTCAATTAACCCATACCTGTGAAGGTATGCACAAGGAAGCCTGTAGAACCACAGGTCCCAGATGCACAACCTTAACACCTTTCTCATCATTTCCCCAGTGTTACCGCTGAAAGATGCCGCTGAATGCTACTAAATAGAACAGGCGGACTGCTTAGCATTACCGTTCACTGTGATAGTCACGGCTGCATAATGAGAACGAAATCATGCCCTTGAGTAAAAACCCTAACACCTACATCCCTGGACTCCACCTACTTTCAGCTCATAAGCTTAAAATAGGCAACAGATTCTATTTAAATCAATTCCACATCTGTAATTCCACATTAAAATGTCCAAAGAGACTTGCAGGTTTTGGTGTAAAATTTGCAGCGGTGGGATAAGCGCCAAATGTCAGTGCGGAAAGCGGAATAATTCCGCCCTGTGTGAAAGCTCCCTAGCTATCCAGCTAATTAATAAAATTCAGACGACCTACAGCTGCCACTAGAGGGAGCTCACTGCATAGAGATTTAAAGGGTGATTGGCTGCAGCATTCCCAGACTGACTCTGCAGCACGTTAACAAACCTGGCAGGGAGAACGGTAGATGCAGCGCTGGAGCTGCGGGATCCCGGGATGGCTGACTACAGGCTCTTTTATTACTTTACCTCGTTATCTGCTCATTTAAAAAAATACAAGTTGGAAAACCCCTTTAAACGCGCCACCTTCTCATTTACTGAAACCACCAGCAACACTCTCAGAAACAACGTGTCTCACCTCCGTATATTTAGAGATGAGTAAAAGTCAGAGTCTTGTTTTTACATGTAGGAGGAATGCTCTGCACTGAGGGGATCCTCTCCCCGGCGTCACTGTATAAGCACGCAGATTCTTCAAAATGTTACTTTTATTCGCTGTACTGAAACTTTCTTAATTACAGTATATGCTACTAAAA
Organism: Eleutherodactylus coqui; assembly: GCF_035609145.1. Lineage (NCBI taxonomy): Eukaryota > Metazoa > Chordata > Amphibia > Anura > Eleutherodactylidae > Eleutherodactylus > Eleutherodactylus coqui. The sequence continues at coordinate 266,425,303 of NC_089840.1, read as the reverse complement.
CGTAACCTCCAGTGTAAGATGTCAGGTGCTTCTAGTCTGAGGCCAGCAGAATTGGGAATGCAGCTCTGGAGTATAATAATAGCTGTGACTGATGTGTGAGAAGAGGGGGAATGGCAGAAATAATAAAAGCAGCATAACTGTACAAGTATTACTTTCAGTCCCTATTAAACAGGGGCACACATACCGTAGAAATGTTGTGGCCTCACCAGAGGCGTAACTTGAAGCTCCTGGGCCCCAATGCAAAACCTGTAACAGGGCCCGCAACTACAATGCTTTATCCATACTACTGAGCTCTGTATATGGAGAAGAGAGGCCTTATGGGCCCCCTAAGGCTCCTGGCCCCGGGTGCAACCGCATCCCCTATAGTTACGCCAGTGGGCCTCATAGCAAAAGTAAGAATTGAGCTTTCCTCCCTCTCAAAAATTTTTTTTTAGAAGGGGGGTAAGAGGGAGTTCCTGTTTATATGTTTTACTGCAAAAGTGTTATTAGGTCTACGTTGCTTTAAATCTGGTACAGCGGATAGTCCAGAGGAACCAGAAAGTGGAACAAGTGCCATTTTAGATATGCTGTTCAGTGGCCATGGCAGAGTTATTAAAGGGGTTGTCCAGTTGTAAACTTCATGGCTAATCTTCAGAATAAGTCATCAATAGATTGGAGGGAGTCAATTGCCTTGCCAATCAGCTGTTCTCTGAGCCAATGCACCTGTATACTGACCTGATTCCTGCAGGAAGCAGACAGCTCTGTTCTCGCTGCAGTGGCTAGACACGGTATTACACGCAAAGTTCCCATTCATTTTAATGAGCCCTTGGCCTGCAATACCAAACCAAACCAAACCTGACATCTACAGTGAAAATGAAGCCGTCAGCTTTCTGCAGGAGTCAGCTCAATGTACAAGCGCACTGGCTCAAAGAATAGCTGGTTGTCAGGGGTCCCTGGTGACAGTATCCTGCCAATCTCCTCTTGATAACCAATCCTGAGGATAGGCCATCAATAGTTTTCAACTGGACACCCCCTTTAATTCTCTAGTGAGTGAGTTCCATTTCAATAAGTGTAGAAGGTGCAGTGGAGACTTTGCTAACACCAAAGGCTGCAGAACTGGATGGCTGCTATGTCCGGTAACATTTGCAAGGGAGAGGGGAAAAAAGGATATTGTGATTACTCCTTCTACCGATACAACTGGGTTTCCCGCTATTTGCTGATCCTAAAAGACTATTGAAGATGTTTAAGAAAACAAGTTTGATTGCAACATATGGAGAGCGGGTGAATATCTTTCTTTTGCCCGGTAGCACATCACCATCTGTGTGGGCAAGCGCATTTCTTGAGCCTTCCGACCACGATCAGTGTTGTGATGCCGGTGAGATTTTCTGCTGCCCAGGTTTTGGCAGTGGAGCGTGAAGCTGGCACAGAGCATCGGGATGCACGTAATCTGGTGGCTGTCAGAAAACCTGAGGACTTGTTGGAGAGTGTAACCCTGCCTAGGGCATGTTCTGGTACAGCTAACCCCAGACCTGAGCTCAGGAGGGGCACATAAGTTGGCAGAGGGTCTGTGGGGGCACAGGGGCTTTGAAGACATGGAACTCAATAGTGGCAGGATCCCTTTAGGGGAGCTGGGCACAGAAGATGTTAGGAGGAATTGGAAAGTAGGGGAGAGAGGGTGGTTTGGACTCTGTGGGGGGCAGAGGCTCAGAAGTTGTCAGGGGCGCAGTTGGGAGATGCAGGGAAATGGATGAAATAGACTTTTTCTATGTCTTCCTCAATAGTTTTCAAAAGCATCTAGAAAGAGCTTTATGGCTAAGAGAAGACGTAAAAAATGTGTCAAGATTTGCACCAGTTATGTTCAGTAGCCAAGAAGTAGCAAAAAGCAAAAAATTTGTGTAAAACATGCTAAACGGATGCTCTAAATACCTTATGCCACATGCACCAACTTAATACACGTAGAAGACGTAGTGCATTTCCACCAAATCCTAACCTCCCATCACCATAACAGCCCGTTACTGCTATAATAGTTCATTATATTTCTACAAATCCAAACCGCATGAGTAGATGTGATTTTTCAGTTACTGGTATAATCCATATATTCATATAATGACACTCCCTGTACCCGAGTTTATAGAGCTGAACACCTTGTAGTATGACTAAAGACCACTAGGGGCTGCAAGACTTCTTCACATGTTCTTCACAGGTTGGAAGGTCTACAGAGGGTTATAGATGATTTTATTGTTAACACGCGATAATAGCAAGTGCAAAAAACGAATGGTCACATACAACCAGAGCGTAATTCACACTACGCCTAAGACGAACGCGAATAGAAGGGGAATGCACACAAACGTACTCCGAAACAGACTGAAAGTAAATGGTACTCATAGGGAGACATCCAAAAAGGACTGACAAATGCCAAAACACTCAGCACACCTCAGCAGATGGAATAACTAATAAATATTAGTTTGTATTTTGGCCAAGATACGTAGGCTCAGTAGCCCACGACAAGGGTCCTCGTGGGCTCCTGAGCCTAAGTATCTTGGCCTACAAGTGGGCCAATCGTCCTAATAGGGATGGCCCGACGCTGTAACTGTGGGGCCTGGCTCGGCCCAAAATGGTAAATGGTACACAAGCAGAACAGGACACTGTTCACACCAACAGACAAGGGAATCCCACCCAGAACCTCACGCATGCAGCAACACCAACCTGTACATGCATGACTCCAAACACCAGGGCTCTGGGAGGGAATGAGGAGAAAGATAAATGACCAGCATCCTCTACCAAGAGGATCTGGTACATATGTGCAGCAGACTGGTGGTGATTGGCTGACTGGTGCAATACACACCTAGCCTGTTCAATCATCCCACATCTGTGGAAGTGTGCTTCTGGAAACCCATAGAACTACAAGTCCCAGGAGCACAATGTGACACAAGAGCTTAATAAGTGAATGGAACAAAAGGAGAGAATCAATCCAGCAGAACCTGCTCATACGGCAGTGTAGAAGGGAGTGTATTAGAGGCAGGATTACTGCAAGGTATAAACTGTTTCCAATCCACTCCAGCAGCCATCTTGTCTCACTATTCCCCATGTCTGTGGCAGATGTCTGGCTCAGGCCTCTTTTTTGTCGCTCTCTGTTTCCTGAAGGGTGCACACACACAGTCACATTCTTAAAAGGCCAGTGTGCATCCTCCTATTCTGACCCTGCCAGTCATAGAGCATGGCTGGCTATATCCAACTTTTGTTCTTTTTGGCCTAGATGAAGTTGCATTTGTTCTGACTTCCCATCCTCTGGCTATATCTGACCTCACTACATTCTCTGCCCCTTACCTCAGCTTGTTGTTTTGACCATTCTGCTGCCTGCCCACTGCCTTATTAATCCTGCTCTGTGTGCGCTGACCTCTGACCTGTCCCTTGTTTGGAAGTTATGCTGCCTGCCTCAATTCCGGACTCCATTAATTATGCCTCTCGGGTATCAGCCCTGGTGTATCATAGTGTAAGAGGGGTGAGCTGTGCCTTGTTCCGCTCCAACAGATAACAGCGGCTATGCCGCTGGGTACTGAGCTCTGGAGTGAAGCTTTGTCCACTGCTTCTGTCAACCACTCCGTGGCATCTAGGACTGAGCTACAGTAATGCATTATCAGCTTTGACCACAGTGGGAGCTTCAACAAAACCAAAGGCTATTACTAATAGAAGTGACTTGAGTTTACTAGAAGCTTCTAGCTCAGGTTGTCATTGGTTGTGGGGAAGGACCAGCCATCTTGAATCTGTGATGCAGCTCTGAATTCAGTGAGTGAGAGAAGGAAGCAGTACCGAGAAGTCTTCAGTATAGTAGTGGAGACCGTCTCTAGAGACAGTGCAGAAGGCAATGGCCCCATGATGGAGAGCTGCCAGACAGAGGAGTAAGTTGAAGCTTCTGGGCCCCAATGCAAAATCTATAACAGGGCCCCAACTATAATGCTTTATTCATAGTACTGGGCTCCCTATATGGAGAAGAGAGGCCTTATGGGCCCCCTAAGGCTCCTGGGCCTGGGTGCAACCGCATCTCTTGCATCCCCTATAGGGGCTGCCAGAGACTGACATGGCGCTGATGACCAGGGGCTGAAGAGATGGCTGCATGGAGGACCGTCTGATCACTGGGACAAAGAACCCCTGAGCACATGAGAAGAGAGGAAGTCTACCTCCCTGCAGATGCCGGACACCAAGGCTGCAGTGTTGAAGTTCAGGGGTGTCCAAACTGTGAGATGCCAAGAGGATGCCGGCACATGTAATGCACAAATTCCACCAGGACGATTATGAGTAAAACCCATGGCTAGGGTGTGGGGGAGGTCACGGACACATGGGAACTGAACTAATACTAGTGTCCTAAAGTATTGGTACCATTAGTTAAGCAAGGCCTTGCAAGGGTTACAGGGTTACAGTGTGCCATGCTTATGTTGTAAAATGTTACATGAAGTTGTATTATATGTGTGATATAATGTGATATGTAAGGGCGTAGCATGGCACCTGTTGGTGGAAAGTCACACGTGACATTACAGCCGGATATTACGCAGAAGTTGAGCCTCAGTGTACTAATGTGAGATACACCTCCAGATGTCGACGGGGTCAGTGACGCCTAGAATATCGGGCGAAGATTCATAGCTCCTACAGAGGTCTGTTATGTGAAGTAGATTCGATAGAGACCAACGGCCGGGATTTAATGTACAGGGGACTTGCTACTGCCAAACGCCGTCCTCTGTGCATCTGAGATATGAGAGGTGGTGTTCCACGCATGGCGTTCTACCAAATGTTTAGGTACTAGGACTACTAAGTGATGTGCTGTGTAACATGTATGTACCGGGGTGGCAAGGCTCTTTACAGACGTACTGTGTGCCACGGAAAAACTATGGTGGATGAAAGTGATTTACCGCATCTACGATGCATGAGGCCACGATGATGTACATGCCGCGGACCTCTTGAAATAAAATATGCAGTACTAGTAAGAAAATAGACTGTATTAAGAGGGATGGAAGTGCCTTGTCTGACTGAGATGGAGACCTGTAGATTCTGGTTAAACGAATTATGCAACATTCAAGCATCATGCCCTCCGATAGAGTGGAAATAGTATTCATTTGCTAAAGTTCAGTAAAAGTTTTTTTGTTTTTTTTTTAAATGCTGTCTTCGCCTCCATCTGTCACCGCCATACATTACACCACCACCTGCTTCAGTAGCTGTTACACTGGAAGTAGTCCCACTACTGTAAAATTCCAAAGACCCCACACTGAAGCCCAAATCCTGACTGGTGGGGTGAAAAGGAGAAGGTGTCATCAGGTCCTCAGGTGTCATCTCTAGATTTGTCCCAAAGTCAAAACAGTATGTGGCACAGCAGGTCCACATCCACTGATCCTGACATAAAGCTGGGTTTTCAAATTGATTTTTAGGCTTTGGATGAAGGTAGAGAGTCTGATGTACTGGGGAAGCAAGTGCCAGGCATAGAAGAAATCTTGTGATGGTGACGTCAGGAATAGGCTATAGGAGAAAAGAGAAGGATACCAGAGATTAAATGTTGGGAGGTATCAAGAGATTAGGTTAAACATGTATGCAACGAACAGGTTTATATAAGAGATTTCATGTCGGTAGGTATCAGGGCATCAGGTCAGTAATATATGGAGGGGATAAGTTGTGTATCATTATCATTATTTTTAATGACTTTGCTGGGAAGTGAGTAGCCAGGTAGAGACTGGCAAAGAGGAAGGTAGAGGAACACCATGTGAGGTGGATGATCTGATGTTCAGGAGGAATTGAAACAGTGCAAGAGTGTTAGAGGAAGATGTTACAGCAGTCTAAGCAGGATATGATGAGGGCAGTACTAGCATTTTTCAGGTGGAGGCAGAAGGAGGCGGTAAGGTTTGAAGGACAGGATGAAATCCAAGGTCATCCGGATGGTTAGGTGTCCTCCTGAATTCTTATATCAGCCGCAACTCGGAGGCTCCTAGGTGCTTTGCTACAACAAGTCTCTTTCAATCTTGTACCAGAAACTTGTAAGTCAAGAACAAGTGACACCTATCCATATAAAAATAGAAAAAGATTTCACTCACCTCTCCTTCACCCAGACAGCACTTTAACCCCAACATCAGTAGCTCATGGAGCTCAGGCTTTCACCGTCCAGTCCCAGCGACATCACAAGCAAAGCACAAATAGAGGAGGAAAGCAGCTTCACGTGTAAAACTCTCTGCCTTTATTAACAAACCATGCCGAGATACATCAGAACAGAACGCGTTTCAACCCCAGTCAAGACCTGATTGGGGTTGAAACGTGTTTTGTTCTGATCTGATGTATCTTGGTACGATTTGTTAATAAAGGCAGAGAGTTTTTCACATGAAGCCAGCTTTCCTCTATTTGTGCATCACCTATCCATACTCTATGTCCATGTTAGTGGATGCTGCTTCTTCCATCTTCTTCCATGGACAGCCCAAGTTGAGCAGCAGGATATACCAACTGACTAATAGTTGTATTATTAAGACTTGGGGAAGGCAATGGCAAACCACCCCGCAAAAAACAGTCTGCCAAGAAAACGTCACGATGTGACATCACCCTAGGAGTGACTTGGTGCTTGCACCAGGGGACTTTACCTTTACCCTAACACTTGTCCAACATAAGTCATACCTTGGATTTACTGTATATTCAAACTTCAAATACTTATAAGGATATTTAGCCCCCAAACTAAACCTGTCTGCAAGAGTCTGAAAGGTAGTTGGCCTCTCATTCCTTCCAGTGCTCCGGTGTAGCTGCACAAAGTGATGTGTCCACCCCACCGAGTCTGAATGGACTTTGGGATTACTTTTCATTAGATTTTAAACTATTATTTTTAGTATAAAGAAATATCAAATGACAACATTTAGGGCTTCATAGACTACAAAAGTCAATTTATGTTGGTCCATACAGTATATTTTAGATAGGATCACCCATAGTATCACCATGTAGAGAAGAGATCAGTAGCTGAATATCCTGGACCCACCCCTGTACTAAAACAGTACTAGAGTCTTTGGTCTGTCAAAGGCTGTATTCAGCTAAATGCCAAAAGAATGACATATTGTTGTTGTTGTTGTTATGGCCACTGGCCATGGCCAATGGCATCTCTTACGTCCTCCTTTCATCGGCCATGACTGGCATGTCCTCTTTCCCCACATCCTGGCAGTCACCTCTGCCCGAAGGGTATGCATGCGTACCTGATCTGCCTCTTAAATGGCCAGTATGTGCAACCGAGCTTTCCAGTCCCAAGCATCTCTGGATGAGCTCACGTCAACTTAAGGCACTCTATCCCAGTGGAGGGAGTCTGAGCAAATATTCTACTTCTGTGCAAAGGTGCTAGAATGTTCCTTTTTGATCTCTTGGTTTTTGACCCATGCTTGTCCTACTCGGCTTTCCTGGTTTCTCCTGTCCTGACTTCGGCTTGCCTATTGTCTACACTTTTTCTGCCTGCTGCCTGCCCAGCCCATCAGCCTGCTTCTCGTCTATGCAAGAAATCCGCCTGTCCTGACTCCAGCTCTATACTTTGACTACATCACTGTCTATACCCTCTGGTACTGTGTTACGGTATTCCTGAGCAAGTTGCGCCAGCTGCCTCTTAACTGAGTCTATTTCTGGAGTACCGGTCTTCGGTCCCTACAGCAAAGAACAGATTCCAATTGGTGGGGTTAAAGGGTGAAAACTGGGGATCCCCAATTGCAATCTTTAGATTTACTCCTAAGTAAAACAGTTTAGAGGCACAGCTGATTCATGTCCACTGCTTTATAGTTGTAAAGACTCTATATACATTGCAACTTACATTAATTTGTACGGCAAAGTAAGAACATGCTATTGATGATCCACATACAGGTATGTCCACTGTTAACTTTCCTCTAATTTCATTACGGCTGTCCAATTTATCATATTACAAATTGAATATAGCAGTGCAACATACTAGCAAAATCCTCCACAGGTTGCAGCACCCATCACAACCACTGGGTGGCCACAAATAGAAAAATATAGAAGAAACATCTCCCAACAGAGTATCGCAAAAAAGTATTGTTCTCAAAGCTAGTCATCTCTTTCCACACCAATGTGGAGGCCGAGGAAGAGTAGCATTGAACTGCTGCCTCTGCTTTTCTTTGATATATCATAATGGTACAACAGTAATATATGCTTACCTTTTGTTGCCACTAGGGGGAGCTGACTACATACAGGCTTAGACAGCTTGACAGAACTACTTAACAGGACTAATCATATGCACTGTATGGCCTTATTTATCAGGATGCAGTATAGAACTATTTATCAGCTCACCGTATGAGCCACTGTATGGCATTATTTATTTGGGTGCAGTATAGAACTATTTATCATCTCGCTGTATGGCATTATTTATTGGGGCAGTATATGGCTCTATATACTGGAGTTGCATATAGCACTATTTATCAGCGTACAGTATGGTACTCTGTTTATCTGGGCACTGTATGATATTATTTATTGAGGCATTATAAGACATTATTAATCATATCCCTGTAGCATGATTTATCAGCTGACGGTATGGCACTATTTATTGGAGGAGTAAATGGTGCCGCCATATAGGAGGGTTGTATATGGCACAATTTATGAGGGTACACTATAGTACTCTGTTTGGAAAATATCTGACACTATTTTACTATTTATCAGTGCACTGTATGGTACTATTTATGGCAGCGCTGCATGGTATTATGTGTACCGCAACAAATCCTCTGTGTCTGGGGTCGTGGATAACTTCCTCAGTGAACAAATGGACCGTGGATTGCCTATGAAGCCATACCTGTGACATGACTTTATAGATTGCCTGTCAGATAGTAACATACCGTGTTTCCCCGAAAATAAGACCCTGTCTTCTATTAATTTTTGCCCCGAAAGAGGCACTAGGTTTTATTTTCAGGGGCTGTCTTATTATACTTACCTAGCAGGCTCGGTTCACACTCCCGAGCCATGGCATTGATTGGCCAATTCATAAACCCCGCCTCCACAATACGATGGCTGTGATTGGTTCATTCAGCGCTGCATTGATTGGCTGAGCAGCGCTTGAAAACCAACCAGAGCCATGGCTTCCTGGAGGCGGGATTTATTAGTCCCGTAACCAGGAAGCAATCTTCTGTGGGTGGCTTAGGACTGCAGGAAGCACGCTAGAGCTCCGGAGAGGAGCGGGAGGGACCTGGACTGAGCCTGCTAGATAAGGTATTCCTTTTTTTAATGTAATGCAGCTAGGACTTATTTACGGGGTAGGGCTTATATTTCAAATTCCCCAAAATGTTAGGCTAAAGGGAGAAAATATCCATCCAGTTCAGCCTGTTTCTACCCCCCTTTGTTGATCCAGAGGAAGTAAAAAAAACTCCAATGAAGCAGAAGCCAATTAGCACATTTGGGGGGAAAAACTCCTTCCTGACTCCATAATGGCAGTCAAATTAATCCCTGGATCAACGTTTAAAAGTTCCCACCTGACTCCAAGACCCGGATCAACAACCCCGTTGGTCATTTAATGTCTATATTCTGTATTATCATAGCGCTCTAGAAAGGCATCAATCACGGTATAATGTAATACTATGGTATTACATCATACTGCAAGAGCAACCAAACCACCGCAAGTTCTTGTACCTTATGGGGACTAAAGAGAATCGGTAAAAATTAGTTATAAAAAGTTTTAATTATCAAAAAAATAAAAGGTAATAAAAGTAGTTAAAATAAAAACCTTCTGCCCCATTTAGGGCTCATGCCCATGAATGCATCAGTAAAACGCTGCGGGTCTTTCTACAGCTTTTACCGATTTTATAAACAACAGCTCTGCCGGCAGAGATCACAGCTCTGGCTGCGAGTGTATATGTAATGCGAGGTGAATGCGTGGTCGTGGACATGAGCCCTTTAAATAAAAAATCAAAATTAAAAAAACAAAGATATATTTGGCATCGCTGTCTCCATAAAAGTTTGATCTATCAAAGTAACACAATATTTACCCGGCATGGTGTATGTTGTCAGTAAAAAATACACAACGTCAGAATTGTGCTTTTTTGGTCACACCGACTCCAAGAAAAAATTAAAACGGATCAAAAGGTCAAAATGAAACTACATGATGTCCCTCAAAAAAACGAGTCCTCACACAACTATGTTGACGGAAGAATAAAAAAAGTTATGGGAAAATATATATTTTTTAAAATCAAAAACGCCTCGAATCGGCCCGATATTACCCTCGCCTGTATCAATTCAGCCTTACTCTATATATTGGCTGATGTAATAAGGCTGTCGTGTGATACCATCTGGTGTTTTTAAGCTTATCGTATTCTTTCTCAGAGAACAGGGGGGAAAAAAAGGAAATCTTTGAATTTGTTTTTGTAAGTCTTAATGTTTTTGAATTAGCCCTTCATGAAAGTTCCTTATTTCCTCTGATCACAGAGTCACATGAGTTGTTTTGCGAGTCGCCGCGTTGAGCGTGTTTACATGTTGTCATTGGTTCTGCACATTTCATTACTTAGGTCTCAGCTGTTCTCTGTCTTTGCACCAAATGATTTGATGCTGCCCCAGATGAGAAGCTTCCTGTGTGCGGTGGGAGGAGGATAGAAGATCTTAACCCAAGGAGAACACACAGCGCCAGGAGCAGAGACATCTGTGCCCCAGATCCTACAGGTAAGATGTACAAACTCTCCAACAGCTACTTTCATCAACTCTTCTACCTGTTACTTCACTGACGGTAATTTTCGTGCAAAATTCTCAAGTTTTGTTTTATTTTAGTCCTTTTAATTTAGTTTTTCCTTTCTAAGTTATTTCTTATCATTTTATGTTTGTATTTTAATTGGGAAATGTAACTTTTTTCTTTTTTCTTTTTCTTTTTGCTAATGTTCTTCAGTCACGTAGACAAGTTTGAAAAATGTTGCCAAAAATAAGTGTGAAAATAATGAATCTCATCGCAACTTTTTGTCTTTTAACATTTTGTAACCAGCTGACTAAATTTTTAAGATTTTCTATTTATTACAAGATTTTACATAAAATGTAAATAAGATTTATTATATATATATATATTTAATGGCAATGAACTATACAACTGAAGATAACAGTGCTAGGTGGATATTGTTATAGCCATTATTTTTTTTTTTCAAAAATTCTTTAAAATTTCTAATTTCATAATTTCTTAGCGTATTATTGACCCTTCACACATACGGATTAGCGGATTCTAATGGTGCCATATACAAACTTCTTAAATTTTTTTTTTAGCGTTTTATTGTCTCTTGAAGATTAGCGAACTCTGATGAAAGCAGAGTTATTAAACAGAAATGATTGATCACCAACGATCTTAAATTCTCCATGTGAGGGAATTAACCAACTCAAAATTATTAATTTTAGCTGGTAATTTAATAAAAGGCCACATGAGCAAATTTGTTCTCCGTCATAGATGACCGAATATGTATGGATCCCAGGCCATCACTATAGCAATTGCATAGTTTGCAGTTGCACCGGAGCCCGGGAGGCGGAGGGGCCCTAAAGATCCTTTTGCACCACATGAGGACACTAGTACTATAAATGAGGCGTGATATTTTCAGCAGTGGGCCTAGTATTGCATTAGGACTCAGAAGCTCCATGTTATGCCATGATCTAAACAAGGCCCAAAACCTGGATCTCTGCATGACAGATCAAAATTAGTAACCTATTTATTAAAAAAATGCTATAAAAAGGTGCAGTGAAAAAAATTATGTAATTTGAAAAAGCTATAAAGCAAATTTGCCATCGACATCCTGGATCTGGCAGCTGACCTGACATAGACGGTGCCACCAAAACATAAACGTCAGAGAAGGACCGTGATTTTAATAAATGTGAAGTTTACTTATAAAGGATGATAATAATAGGAACTATAAAAAACATGCATTTTTTAATTTTGTGTCACCATATTTCACAGCGCTTCACAAATTTGTGGGTGCAAGGCCAACGTCCGCTATATATCGCTTGGTATCATAAAAGTGGAATATAGTCATTTATTTTATGACTGTAATTTTAGAAAAAATTAAAAAAAATTACAAAATTGAAGATGATCATTATTGATTCACTACTGAGGTCTGCGGAAATTTTTGGACAACATATTGTAATTATTTTTGCGTAATTACATATAACCTTATGTTTTTGTGTATATATATATATATATATATATATATATACTCACACGTGCCGTATTACATTATATTTCATCTTATAATTGGAATTTAATTACTAAAAACATTTTTCTAAACGCGAAATTAGGAGTCCAACGTGATTCTATAAAGGAAGCAGTATGTGCCTACGATTTCAGTGAAATGTACAGTGATTGTGTTATACAACCTGCTACATGTGGTTCTCTGCGGTTGCCTATCATCCTTGTTTTAGCTACACTGTATTAGGTCTACAAGCACACTAGAGCTATGCAAATAATTCAATTATAATTTGCTATTATTTTTGAAACCTTATAGTAATAAAATAATAACATGGTCCGTAAAATCCAAAATGGATTATAAAAATATACAGTAAATTTTAAATAATATTTTACTTTACATGGTTGAATATTTTTGATTTTTTTTTTTAAATCATGCCCGATGTGAGCATTATAGTACAATATCATCAGGGTGATAGGTAATGATCCCCATGGTGTATTCAAAATAGTTCCTGTATTCAATGAAGATGAATAAATATGAACATTTTTCATTAAATGTAAGAAAAAAAAAAGCAAAGACAAAAAAATTCAAAAAGTTCTGATTTACTGGGAACGTCTACTTACTTTGTGTGTCCTGTGCCGCTCAATATCACATCATCTGTGTAAACGTATTCAAAATTTATGGAGAACTCTACAGGCTGCAATGCATTCTATTCTATGTACTCGCCGTTCACAAAATTGTTTGTGGACTGTTATTAGGCAAAGATGAGAACCTTCTATGGAGGAAAGGGAAGGAACACATGCCAGATGCCCCTGGGGATCAGAAAAAAAGGAAACTGGAAAATCGTAGTCCAATTTTTTTTCCCGGCAAGTTCAGGCATTGAGTAATGGCCTGGCCCTCCCCACGGGCATTGAACGGTCATCAGATCCCATCTGATGTCTATGGCCAGCCTTGTCCTATAAACAGAGGCATAATATGGAACTTGTGGACCTCCAATGCAAAGTCTGTAGGAAAGCTATGCAACTTTCACAGACCTTCTCTAGTATAGTCTTGTCCTGTAGGGCAGAAGACCCTTTTGACCTCCTCCAACTCCACGGCTCGCATGCAATTACTACCTCCTTTCATCCCTGTTCACACACGGTTCAGATAGGAACAAAGGTCTACACTGTATTAGACATGACATATCAGTATTGGGACTCCCTTTATTTTTTATACAGGGTGGTTTTTGTGATGTTTTATAGGTAATTTAGTTTCTTGCATGAGTGAATTTAAAAGTGAAACAGATGAATGTCTATTTCCTGGTTACCTCCAGAAGATCTTGCATGAGTTCTCTCTACTCCTTTTTATTTTTTTGCACGCTTATCTAAACAAAAAATTTTTTTTAGCTGTATCATTGTCTTCTTAAATATTTTTATTGAAGGGTGATGATAACTTTTTAGGTTACTGTTTGTTTATTCGTATGAATAGGATGGGGTGAATGGAGTGGGTGTTCATGGCGGAAAGTGTTACATACAATATATAGTGGAGAAATTCATTCAGAAACTGCTGGGTTTTCCTCATCGATTCTCTTAAGGCTTATAAAAGCAATAAAAACAGCAGTAGAGGATCATAATAATATAATAAAAACAGCCAAAAAGAAATGCTGCGCTTCATTATTGCTGTAGAACAAATCGTTTTATCATTTCCATTTGAAAAAAGCTAAAAATATTCCTGGCGCGGATGTAAGTCAAGGAGGATAGTTACTAAGAATTGCTTCGTTTTGAGGATGGCCCTAAGAAAATTTGTCAATAATTTTGTCCTATTAGTATATTACACTATCATAAAGTGCTTCTACATCTGTAACTTCCAACAATGGTATCGCGGCAGGTTGGTGTTCCTTGAGAAGCTCATAGGGTGCCGTGTGAAAGCAGAGAGTAGTAGAGAGAGAATTGTTTTTGCGGGGTGCCATGAGATAAATATTTTTGCCAAGGTAAGCCAAAATAGGTTGGGAAACACTGTTCTACATCATGTGTGCTGAGCTGCTATGATCGTATGGTTCGATGTGCACTTATGTTTAGTGTGGGGTAAGGGTTCGCTTCTCTGCTCCATCCTTTCTTGGAGCGTTAGTAGACAACCTCTGGGCCAGCAGGGCTTTCAATGAGAAGGTCCAGGGTAATATAGCTTGTTATGCGGTTACCATCTCAGAAGAGACTGTCTCTGAATGTTCTAAGCAGCTGAGGGTCAATGCCCTTGTGGACAGGAGCATTACCCGACCAGTGATTGTCCACCTCTCCCGTCATGATGTTGAATGGCGCTTAAATAGAAGAGCACACTAATATCTGAGTAGATTTTGAGCTTCGATATTTGGGTTATCGGTACGCACTTCTTTCTTTTCTACTTAAAGGGGATCTCCAGGACGGTATAAGTAAAGTCTATTTAGGAAAACACCGTATGCATTCATAATTTGAAATATATTAACAGTGGTCATTAGATCTCAGAGACCTCCCCAAAAATGTGGAACCAAAGTGTCATATATTATGCACTATGAATAAGCGAACCGGTCCTGTCCTAAGATCAATTAACTTTATTGATACAATCATGGGCAAACATCCTTAAATTTACTCTACTTAGTGAAAAGTAATTTTAACTCAAAATCTTAACTCAAAATTTGGTAGAAATTTTTTTGGGTGGTCACTATTGAGAAATTTGGGAGTAGTTGGTCATTTTCCATGTAGCTGTTTCACCTTTTCCTATTACAGTGATATAAAGGGGCCAAAAATATGCAGGTTCTAGAGAAAACCCCTCTGCCGAGATCAAATGTTTCACAATGATGTCCCAATGATGAAAAGAAATGTTATTTAAAATTAAAAACTCAAAAATTTAATTTAAGGTAAAAAATTAGAATTTAAAAACAACTTTGTTTCTTTTTAACCCAAAGAAAACCCCAATTTTCATAATTCGGTATGGAGAAAAAGACAGCAAGTGGGCAGAGAATCTTGTAGAAAAATAATGCGTAGAAGAACACAGAATTGCAGGGGTTCGAATCAGACGTGTTGAGATACAGTAGGTGTTGCCGGTCTAGTAATGCTGGCTAGCTGAAGGGTACGGCGTGTCAATATTCATAGAGAACTGTGGCTGACAAGCCTGGCGTAATCTAGGGTAGGTAAATAACTAAAAGTCGAAGGTGCCAGTGGCATGGAAACAATAAAAAAAAATTATTGAATATCAGCAGGTTACGCGTTTCAAGGCTGAGGGCCTCTTCATAAGACAGCTGGATAGAAGATTCTGATAACTTGATCAGAACATTCCAATCAGAAAAAAGGTAATTGGTACCTTTGGTGATCAGTGGAGACTGTTTGTGGTCAGTATCCAAATGCTAATTGTCACAGTTTCCGCTGGCCATCAATGGTGTAAATTGACTTTTTTTTTGTTAGAATGTTTTGATCAACTTACCAGAATCTGCGATCCAGCTGTCTGATGAAGAGGCATGAAACGCCTCGAAACATGTTACAAGTAGAGATGAGCGAACGGACTCGTTTAGGGTGATTTCGCAATCGAGCACCGCTTTTTTCGAGTAACTGACTACTCGGGCGAAAAGATTCGGGGGGTGCCGGGGGGCGGCGTGGTGGAGCAGGGGGTAGCAGTGGGGAACAGGGGGGAGCTCTCTCTCCCCCCCCCCGCTCCCCTCTGCAACCCTCCGCTCACCCCCGGCCCCCCCGAATCTTTTAGTAGTTACTCGAAAAAAGCGGTGCTCAATTGCGAAATCGGACAAAACGAGTACGTTCACTCATCTCTAGTTACAAGCCTTCATAGTTTCCATACCACTGCCATATTCGGCTTTTAGTTATTCACCTACCATAGGCTGTGCCCGAGCTCTAGCCTTTTCAACCATGGTTCTTCCCTTATGATAACTGTCCTAAAAAGAGTGATCGAGGGTAACATTTCTTATCCAAATATCCAAATTATCTTTTTAGAAAGCGCGGTGCTCTGGTGAAGGCTATCAGAGCTGCCCTAGGTTGTGTGAGTACAGTATATTTCTTGCCTATTAGAAAGGTCTCCTTGCATTTCCCTGACTGGACCATTCCTGTTTTTGCCAAGGGTCTTAACATCGCCTGATAATATGGCTGTATGGCATTCTCCTATACATGGACGTGCCATGGCTCAGAACAAATTCTGAATTGTACGCAGGTGTACTATGCAATCCGTAGCGCTATATGGGTCCATACTGTACATGTACAATTTCATACAGAGGCTTTTTTGTCACAAATTCATATGGAATGTTACATCAATGCCATATTACAGATATGTTCTACTCAAAGCTTCTAGGGAAACCTATACCTGCAGTAAGGTATGATATAGCGGCATCAGATGGTGGAACAACAAGTGACTAGGGTTCTATTATAAAGTGCTGCAAAGACTTTGCGTGCTGCTAAATTGTGCAACCAACTTTGAAGATAATTAGTCAAAGTCGTTACTGTCACTCGCTTATTATCAGTAGCAATAGGAATACCTACAATAATGGCAAATGGTGCCTACTGGTAACACATGAGTGTACGCTGTACATTGGTTTTCATGAGTTTGAGAATTTTGTCCTAAGTGTTTCGCCACTGCAAATCCGCCTGCAGCCATGCGGACGAGATTTCTCAGAAATCTCCTCTACAAGTGATGGCGAATCCGTCGTGACCAAGCCGGCGTGGTGGCTTAGATTCGCCGGCCGCAGCATGTCAATTCTTTTTTTTTCCTCTGCGGCCGCGCTCTCCTGCGGCACCAGCTGCAGCGGAAAAGCGTGCGGCCAAGCCACTGCAAAACCCGCGGCTAAGTGCTGTGGATTTTGAAGCAGTGCTTTTCCCGACGGAAATCTCAAGTTTCTTCGCTACGGCAAGATTTCCGCCGGGAATACGTCCCATGTGACCCCAGCCTTATGGCTCTGTGTACCACATCTGACTCTGTATGCGTGGAGATATTCTCAGCATCGTTCTGTGGACAATATCTTCCTACATACGGCATTTGATGGAGACTGTCCAGCTTCATAATGAAGCATACATGCAGTGTCCAGGAGCTCAAAAGGCTCCTAATTTTTGGTTCAAGTGTTTTTCGCCTAAAGTTGGATTGAATCCTCTCAGCAAAAATGTAGCAAAACACTTTTTTTGGTAAAATGATGAGATCCGCTCCATCCTTGGCCAAAAGTCTACTTGAGTTCAGCTTTATGATGTTGAACCATAAAAAGGTTGATGGTGGTGAGTAAAATATTACGGTTGGAGACCAAGCCCAATGATGGTGGAACCGACTAACATCTCACGACTGACATTTGGTGCACCAGTTTTGAAAAGTTTATTGGACCCACTAAACATATCACTGGTTTCTGCTCCATGATTGCCAATGATGATAATTATTTACTGCTCTTATTGTAGAATTAGGATATATCCCCGCGCAGCAGATCTGCAACAGAAATCTTAATGACTTTTCAATACATTTAAATGGAGTTTGCAGAAATCCATGTGCTTGCCGCCAAAAGAACCTCGTTCACACGGTTGGAACTAGAGATGAGCGAACGTACTCGTTTAGGGCGATTTCGCAATCGAGCGCTGCTTTTTTCGAGTAACTGACTACTCGCGCGAAAAGATTCGGGGGGCGGCTGATGGAGCGGGGGGTAGCAGTGGGGAAAAGGGGGAGCTCTCTCTCTCTCCCCCACCCACTCCCCTCTGCAACCCACCGCTCACTCCCGGCGCCCCCTGAATCTTTTTGCCCGAGTAGTCAGTTACTCGAAAAAAAGCTGTGCCCGATTGCGAAATCGCCCTAAATGAGTACGTTCGCTCATCTCTAGTTGGAACTAATTTTCAGTTGCAGTTCAGTTGTGTACCCTGAGGGCTCCTTCAGACGAATGTATTTGGACACAATGCGCAGAGAGTAGAACCCATTGATGTCAATGGATTTGTTCTCATGAGCGTGTTTGGTGGAAAAAAATAGGACCTGCTCTATTTTCTTGCGTATTTGTGCAACAAGAGCCCCATAGAAGTCTATGAGAGGTGCACAAATGTGCACTCAATATACAATACGCTGCACATTTCTGTGACTAGCAGAACACATGTGGACCTTATTAAGCTAAATATCATTTTAAATCACGAGGGGGGTGTCGTTGTTTTTAAAGCATGATCCTTCCTTGAATTGTAGTAGTTGAGAGTGCCAAGGTGGCATCACCTGTTCAAATGACCGATTGGGCTATATGAACATCATAGACAGTGGCATACATAGAACTCATGGGGCCCAATAGCAAAAGCGTAAATTGGCCCCCATTATGGTGTCCATTCTTGCCACCTAGGACGAGTTGGCCTGGTATTTCTCCAATCAGATGCCCCTTAAAATGACCCTTTGGCGTATTCTAAACCTCTTTATTTGCTAATAATGCAGTTCCTCATTGGAGGAAGGTTCCACATATGGTCTTGCTATCCAGTAGCTGTGAGCCCTATCCTCCAAAGTCCGTATAGCAATCGCATGGCCTGCCTCTATGGTACTACGCCCTTGGTCATAGAGCACTTGTGAACTCGTTTATGTCTCAGAACAGACTACTGCTTAGTAAGAGTCCTGTTCTTGAGGACCTTCTGCAGTCATGTCAGTACAGTATGGCCATTCATGCTGTCCGGTAATACTATTCTTCTCTGTCAGCAGCCAATAGAGGGCAAATGTCCAAATGGCTGTAGCTTCCGCCAGCAAAATCAGCTGTTTGGTGGGGTTGTATACGAGTGTATGGCACCCTATTGTACTTCTGTATACCATTGCTCAGCGCCCTGCCATGGATATGTTCTCTTCTAGAAACTTCACCTCTAGGGAGCACTAATTGTGTTGCCATCCAGCACGCCATGTTGTGGTACAATACAGCTATGTAATACAGAGCCATAGGGACTCCATGTGCACCCTAAGGCTCTGTGCAGACGGCTCCGCTGTGGGCCTGTTGACTCAGGGTAATGAAGTGTACCTGCAAAAAAAGTAATTATCCGAAATTTCTTGTACCAAATCACTTCCAGCGTAATTCCCCATAAATAGATGTAATTGCATTATAATTCGGCTGTAAACATTATTTAATACCCCGGTGGAAACAGAACATTTGTTTAGCACTCAGCATCGTGCGCATAATCATCTCTACTGCAACAAACAATATTCATGAAGCAATTAACACAGCAGGATCTCATCAGCGTCCGATAGCGAGCGGAGGAGCAGCTGTAGTTATCATCGGCAAGGTCACTATATTAAGAGGCATTGATTTAGCTGCAGAGTGAGACGAGAAGCCGGAGGGAGAAGATGCTATAAAATATCACTCAAAAAAAAATGCAGAAAAAATTACAGAATGTTAAAAATTATAACTAAGTTATTTTAAAAATTGCTGAAAATGTACAAAGTATAATTAACAAATGGAAAAAAATGCTTAAATATCATTTAAAAAAATAAAAAAAACCTAACATTTAAAAAGTAGAAATTAAAAAGTTGAAAAAGAAGGCATAAAGTTTCCTTCAAACACATTTTCGTCAGCGTAGAAAAAGCCATGACTGTCAAGCGTTTTCATATTAATCGTGACATTTGCAATATGCAGTTTCTTCTGCCATGTTTCTGCCTATTTCAAGCACCATCATCCCAGAGCGGGCTGCGTTTTCATAAAAAGGCATTAATCCAAAACAGCAAAAAAGCCACCAAAATGCAGGGAAAAAAACCAAAACACATCATAAAGGTTAAGGGCGCCTTCACACAGGTGAGATTATTGCGCAGGATGCAGCACGGTTGCGGATTTTGTCAAACATTACAGAATATATTGCGTTTTCAACTGTAGAATGCTCAACATTTGGTGGCATTTCTTAAGCTTTTTTAATTGCGGAGTTACATCTAAAGAATGTTAGAAATCCGCAATAACAAATCTGGAGACGTCGTTAGATTTGCAACTGTAACTTTTTCTGCTGTGGAAAAAAAGGAGAACGGATTTGAGTTCAAAATATTTCAAATCATATGTATTGCAAGCCCCAGAGGATTACATAGGGGCGGCAGAACTGTCCATGCGGACTAATTCCACCCGTGTGGAACGCCCTAAGAGGCCTTTCAGATGGGACACAATTATGACACAGTATAAACCGCTACCTGCAGATTTTAATGCAGAATTAAAAATGGCTTGAGACCTGCCTGCGACTCAGTTAGAACCACGGATTTGGCAGCATCCTGCGGCGTAATTCAGTCTCCTGTCGTGCCTGTATTCTGGCATTCGTTGGCCCAAACGTATTATTTGTGCCTTAGTAGACACTTTCAGAATTGTCTAGAAAAATGGCACAAATTTGTCAAGTTGTAGAATGTGCCGGGCTGAGTGCTAGTGTCACAAAAAAAAAAATGACATAAAATCTCACTCAAAAATTGGAATAAAATATTGAAAAAATAATGAAAAAATTATGTTAAATATTCAAAAGTGACAAAAGTATTTCTAAAACTGAACTGTACCCCCTGAGAGGTGGTGTAAAAAAGAAAACGGAGTCTAATGGGTGCTCAAGATGATCTAGCAAACAGCGTGCGAAACTGTGATCAATTTGGCTAATCTTCAACTGCCTCATTAACTTTAAGCTGTCCGTATATCAGGCAGCCTAGTAAATCTGCCCCAATCTGTGTAGTGTGTTTTATATTCAACTACAGACTTGAATGTAACATCTGGCTGCATAAAAGGGCAGTTAAAAATGCAAAAATATATAATTTGTCTACCAAAAAGTTGGAAAAAAAAATGTGGAAAAATTACATAAAATAAGAATGAAAATGATAAAAAGTAACATAATTCTAACAGTATAATTAGAGATGAGCGAGCGTGCTCGTTTACAGCAATTACTCGATCGAGCATCACTTTTTTCGAGTAACTGCCTGATCGGGTGAAAAGATTCTGGGGACGCCGGGGGTTGCGGGGGTAAAGCGGGGGGGGAGAGAGCTGTTCCGTATTACTATCCCCCGCTCCACCCTGCTGCCTTCCGCCGCCCCCCGAATCTTTTCGCCCGAGTAGGCAGTTACTCGAACAAAGTGATGCTCGCTCGATTAATTGCCCTAAACGAGCATGTTCGCTCATCTCTAATTAGAATTGTATTTCAAAATTACAAAATACTGTTCTAAAGTTAGTACAGGAAGGTAAAAAAACACCTAAAATGTATTAAAATATAAGAAGTATGAGCAACTAATACGTTAAGATAAAAAAAATAGAAATGTACCGAAAATATCAGTCTAAATCTGTAATAAAAACTAAAAAAATGTCAACTAATAATTTTTCATGTAATGTCACCTAAAATTGCTGCTTATGAATTGTTTTTCAGCCTCAATCAGTGTCTGATTTCAGATACTGTAGAGGGCAGAGCTGCGGAGTAACATGAGGCTTATCGTCATGGGATTTTAATTCTTTCTTGTGAGAAAAACAATATCAAAGGATTTTGCGACATGGTTGGAAATTCGTGATGGTCGCAAACTTGTAGGTGATTTTCCCACAGGCAATAACCGGGGCTACACTACAACCAGAAATTTACCGTGACTTTGTGCCACCATCAAGATGCACATTGCCATATTATAAATCCCTTTTCTATCTATGGGTATAAAGGTATAGTAGAAGTGTCTATGACTCTTCCATTCATCTGAACTGGGCTAACAGAAAACTACGTACGCGCTACAAGATCAACTCCATTTTCACATATGGAAAGAAATTTACAAAATTTTCCCTGAAACTTACGCACATTTTAGCCTGAACTGTGTCCATACTGTAACTCTGGGGTCGAGCTGACATTTTTTCCTAATGCATTCCTTGAAGAGACCAAACAAGTGTGCCAATCTACATCACATGAGGTATACTCCATTGGAAGTATAGTGAATACCATACTTTGTGCGGACACTATATGGTGGCATATGTAATATGGCCTTACGGTACCTCCATATCTATCTTTACCCGTTTAGTCAGGACCGACTCTCGGACACTTTATGGATCAGCCCTCTCCACACGGTTCTGTTTTATGCTGCTTCTTTTAATCCGATCATTTGATGGTTGGTGTCGGCTTTGATAGTATCATCCAGCACCCTCCTTGGTGGCCACAGTCTTCTTTTGCCGCTGACCATTCCAAGCACTATCGATGTGTCTAATGAATTAGCTCATATTATGTGGCCGGAGTATCAGAGTCTTTGTGTCACAATTTTGCCCCCAATGAAAACTTTGGTTTGATGCGGTCTAGGTGTGTTTTGTTCTTGATCTTGGTAGTCCAAGGAATTCATAAGAGTTTCCTTCAGCACCAAAGTTCGAAGTCATCAATCTTCCTCCAATCCGTTTTCTTCAGTGTCCAACTTTCACAGCCCTAAGTTGTGATTGGGAAAATGTATTGCATGGAATATCCGTCATTTTGCTCAAATGCTTATGTCTTTGTTTTCGAAGATCCTATTTATACTTGAGATTACGCTGTGACCTAGCAGGATTCATCATTTTATTTCGGGGTCTGATTCTTCTTTGTGATCGATTTTTTGATTTCTTCATTGTTGATTAAGATGTTTCCCGTACCGTCAGGATCTTGGTTTTATTTATTCAAGTGTAGGCCGGCTTCTTCACTTCCTTCTTTAACTTTATATATCTATATATACTTCTGATTTTATACGGTGACATAGGGAGTTTTTTTTTAATATAAATCTGTCAAAAACATTGTGTCATGCTTCATCAGACATTGTATATACAGAGGTATTCTCAGCATTGCTTCTAGGGGAGCTAGGGCCCACATACGGCACTCTCTTGAGTATCATATGGCGCACACAGTTCCCAAAGCTCCGTGGTATGGACTCTGCACACATAGGGAAAACATAATACTAATACAGGAAATATCTGTCAGATTGCTAGGGGCAGGCCTGGACCTGCCCATCTTCCCTGATTCCCGGTAGGCCGCTGTTGTTGATCCCACACTGGGCTGCCTGGTCCACCCTTTTAAATTCCATACATTATTTCTGATGTGCCCTGGGCTGTCTGACTAGCCTGGCGCACAAGATCCTGAAGGCTGTATTCACCAAAGCATCTGTAGTACAGGTATCAACACAAAATGAGCATTTTCTACCGATCTCATGCGACTGCCACCCTAGAAGTCTGATCAGAGATTCTCGTAGTTTTTACACAGTCCACGGCATCATATCAGAAAAGGAGTCACTAGTACTTAATAGAAAAATAACGTAACTAATACAAAACTCCTCCGACATACAGATGCATCGGAGCTGAATTGACAATTCCCCTTTTTGTAATTCAACATAACCGGCGTATGTCAGCCAGAAATTTGTCAATCCAACCCAGTTCTGAAGAACTTTCAATTATTTTAACATGATGTCTTGCAAGGGTCAAAATGAATTTTCCCATGGGACATAAATCATTTATTGTAGCAGCATGCACTTAAAAGGTGTGAATTCTTTTGTAACCAACTTTTTCTTTATTGCTACGGTGCATTGAAAATAGCGAAATGAAGTGAAAAAAAAATATAGGAAATTTTTATAACAATAATTTGGAAAGATAGATGGATTAGAGGCAAATCAATAAAAAAAATTCTTGCAAACATTTACATAACCTTCAAAGATATTTGTGTATAAGCTGGTTTTGTCATGATAGGGGTTGTTTCAAGATTGACTTTTATCATCTACCCACAGGGTGAGGGATTAAAGTCCGATCGGAGGAGATCTTACTGATACAGAAGACAGGGGTCCTGTGTCCCGCTCCTCTAATCACTGCTGGCTCACTGCATCCCCGCAGTGATGTGGAGATTGAATGGAGCAACAGTTGCATATGTGCGGCGCCACTCCATTCATTTCACTGGGGTTGACAGAAATAGTCGATTTTGTTACAACCCCTTTAACAGTTTCCTTACCCTGCATTCCTGCCTTTATGCGGAGGGCAAAGCTATAGATCACATAGCTACAGACTCTATAGCTGTTATCCGACCCTTAGAGTGAGGGGCGCAGCCCTGGGTTGTCAGTTGCCCTTTGCTACCAGAAGTGCAGAACTCACCCCTCCGGTGGGGTAGGAAACTGTCCTAACAAGGGTCATGGAGCAAAAAAGATATGTTTGGATTTCCTGAAAGGCAGTAAAATGGTTGCAATGTATCCTTTTCTTCATGACGTCGTTGTAAGATTCCCCTTTGCTTCTATTTTTCTCGAGGTGATGAGTTATTATTAATCAGAGGATGTGAGAAGGTTCACGGTGAACCCGGAGGAGATCCCTGCAGAGCAGAAGCCCACACGAACTCCTATGACAAACCGATACCGTCACCCAATCACAGGTGTCAGACTTCAGGTCCTCCAGGTCTTAAATTAATATTCCACTTCAAAAGAAACAACATGGATTCACAAACATAAAAATGAGTAACTTTGTAAATGCATGCCCCATCCTCCAGTCACATCCAGAGCTGAACTCACAATTCAGCTGGTTTCCTGTTAGCATGCGATTACACACTCATTGTCACAAACAATCGCACCCCTAGAAGAAGTTGTCACTCTGCTGCAGAACTCGGCATGCAGTTCCATCTCAGGCAGATATGTAGATGAAAAGAGTTGTGGGGGGATTAGCTGATGGTCATCGGAGGCCCTAAAAGTGGTTCCCCCTTGGCCTGTAAGAGGCTCTTGGAGGCTCCTTCTGTGTAGTGACCTCTTCTTCCACTTGTGTGGAGTTTGTTGACCACTAGATGCCTCTACGCTACAGTGGATTGGGGCCACACGGTGAGCGGACTCAGGACGACCCCTACAGACCACTAGTAGAGAGGAGCGTCTGACCAGACTGTTAGGGGGTGTTGGGACCAGTAGATGTGTGAGGGCACACAAGGCGGCCGGGCCCAGGACGACCCCTACAGACCACCAGTAGAGATGAGCGTCTGACCAGACTGTTAGGGGGTGTTGGGACCAGTGGATGGGGGCACACAAGGTGACTGGGGTCAGGACGCCCCCTACAGACCACCAGTAGAGAGGAGCATCTGACCAGACTGTTAGGAGGTGTTGGGACCAGTGGATGGGGGCACACAAGGTGACTGGGGTCAGGACGCCCCCTACAGACCACCAGTAGAGAGGAGCATCTGACCAGACTGTTAGGAGGTGTTGGGACCAGTGGATGGGGGCACACAAGGTGACTGGGGTCAGGACGCCCCCTACCGACCACCAGTAGAGAGGAGCATCTGACCAGACTGTTAGGAGGTGTTGGGACCAGTGAATGTGTGAGGGCACACAAGGTGACCTGGCTCAGGACGCCCCCTACAGACCACCAGTAAAGAGGAACGTCTGACCAGACTGTTAGGAGGTGTTGGGACCAGTGGATGTGTGAGGGCACACAAGGCGACCGGGCTCAGGACGCCCCCTACAGACCACCAATAGAGGAGCTTCTAATCGCCTGACAAGCACGAGCAGCTCCAACTGTTGTGTTGTCCGCCATCATTAAGGCCCCGGTGGCAGTGTCTCAGTAGTGGATGCTGGATGAGGGGGTCTGTGCTGCAGTGAGGCCTCGGTATTCTGGGGTTAGGGGAGCGGCGTTGCAGGCTGAAATCAGCTGCGGATCTGCAGCTAAAACCGCGTCAAAATCCTTTCGGAAGTGGTTTTTGATGAAGAAATATTGTGGATTTTGCAGCTGCGATGCTCTGCAGCAATACTGCCGTGTGTACAGGACCGTTCACATGGGGAGACGTTATGCTGCAGGACGCAGAACTGCGGGAACTGCAGATTTTGATGCAGAATTGCAGGCAGGTTTTTTCAATTTTGCGTCAGACTCCACAGCTAGCATGGCGCAGATTGCGGTGGATGTTACCGCGGCGTGCGGTGTGTCCTGCGGCCTATCCTGTCCTGTGTGGAAGGTCCCTGGGAGTCGCCTTATAGAACAATTTATGTAACAGCGGCGGTGACTTCAGATTCCTGGCAGCTGTTGTCTCGCTGGTGTCAGCAGAACACACGTCCGTCCTGCCCCATTATTCAAATCGCTACTGCTTGTGTGGGTGGGGCAGGCACTGGAGACATTTAGCCGTGCGCCAATCTTGAAAACATGACACAAATATTTCCATGCAATCGTAACTGTTTCCTACGGAAATTTTTGAACATCTCTTTCCATTAAACAAACAATCGCGACTCCGATTTCATCCTAATTTGAACACCTGACTGACCAGCCGTGTCACACCAGGTGGGTGACGGGTACAGGGTGCGCCACGGTAAAGTAGCGGCCTCCTACCCCACCGCCGCACTCTTAGGAAAGGCGTTTAAGAAAATCTGTCTCTGTCGTCCGTAGCAACCAATCACAGCGCAGCTTTCATTTCTTACACTGCTGAGGTGAAATGAAAGCTGTGCTGTGATTGGTTGCCTTTTTTTATACTGCTGAGGTAAAATGAAAGCTGTGCTGTGATTGGTTGCTATGGGCAACAGGTTTTCTTTTAGGCACCTTTACGAAATAGGCCGCACGACGCACCGCAAGCTGAGGTGAATTGTGCACCAAAATCCGCAGGCTACCTACCTGGGATTTAACCCTTTCCAATCCACTGTCTGACGTCTAAAGACATTCTGATTGAAGGCTGTACAGCTCCCGATGTCGGAAGACGTCTGGCAGGGTATTCTTACTGTATATTACTGGCCACTCTGTTGTCGGGGGGCCCCTCCAGCATGTCCCATACCGCAGTGCTGGCTCTAACCAGCAGGTGGCACCATTGTATAATAGCAGAAAGAGAAAAGTCTCTAGGAAACCTTGAATCTAAAATTGGATTGCAAAGGGTTAATGTGGAATCGAAAATGGTCTAAATCTGCCCACAATTCTGCATCAAAATCCGCAGTTAGACCTGCAGATGTGGCGGCGTCCTGCGGCGTAATTCCCTTCTGGTGTGAAAGTTCCTTTAGGCTGCCTTCACACTGGCGAGTACGATGTCGGTCCGATATCACACAAGTAAAATTGCGCTGTTCACTACAAGTGTGTTGCGATTTGGAAAAAAATCTCACCGCACATGTTTTCAATAAGAAAAACCAAAAATCACACTCGCATGTATAGACGAGCACGTTCCCCCCCCCCCCAACCATTGGAAACAATGGGCGAGAGTTTTGCGGAGTATCAGAAAAATAGAGCGCGCTGTGATTTTTCGTATCATCCCCGCAATAGAAAAACAATGGGGTGTATTTCAGGGAGAGTAGTGTGCGGCGATAATCGCACTGAAACTCGCTCATTTGAATGCACCCTAAGGGCTCCCACCCACTCGCGCTAGCGATTTGCGATTTTTTTAGCGCTGTGATAGAGCGCTAAAAATTTCTAGTTTGAAACAAATGATTTGTAATGTGGCTATGCGCATTTGCGGTTTTTTTTTTCGCAGCGCGGTTGCGATTTTTTATCGATTGTGACTGCCCTATATTAGTGCGATGTCCGATTTTTCCCTCGCCCATGCAAGTCAATGGGTGCCGTAAAATCGCATCGCACATCGCAGAATCGCATGCGCGACTGCTTTGCGATGCTTTGCTCTATAATTAAGTTTAAAGTGTCAAAAACGCTGCGATAAAAAAACCGCAGGACAGACAATACATAGAGCTTTGCAATGCGAGTTTAGTGGGCGAAAAAATCGCAGCGCAATCGCAAAAAAAATCGCAAGTTGGCAACTGCGATATCGCAGAGATTTTAAAAACGCCCTCGCAAGTGGGTGGGAGCTCTAAGGCCGGCGTATTTGCGCGCACATGAGTGGATGTTTTTTTTCAGCGCATCGTTGTGCTTCACTTTTTCTGCACGCAAGGCGTGTGCTTTTGCGCGCAGCAATAAAATACGCGCTGATCAAAAATGATAATTCCAATGAGTTCCGGATGTGTTCTTTTCCTTGCGCAATTACGAAGTGTTTCACGCATCTCCTTGCGCATTTGCGCACCCCTATTGACTTCTGTGGGGATTTTTGGGTGCATGCGCAAATACGCCTGTGTGACCCCGGGCCCTGGACAGCTTTCCTAAAGGTATGATGCCGGACTACTTTACCGCCAGTGTGAGGTACGTGTCCGCCTCTTACGCTCACCACTCAGGGCTCTAGGCAAGCTGAGTGATGGACCATATTGGCTGCCGGTCACCCAGCTTTCCCAGAGCTGTAATAGCCTGACAGAAGAGGATGATAATACAGCGTAATAAGCTTCTGCTCGGTATCTGCCACCTTCGCTTATTTTAGACGCGTGAATCTCGCTAACGAGCGGTTAGAATAGCGCTGACGGTAAATCACATACTTCGCAGTTATCTGGAAAGTGCTGATCTGTGATTCTGGGGAAGCCACATGAAACCTCGTAGAGGAAATAATGACCGGACACGGGACGACAGAAAGGGGCGCAAAATAATATTTAAAGGGCCGCGCGCCCAGTTTTATCCTCGTCCGGCCATCTAGCCACAGAAAACTACGGCTGCGTGAGAATATACAACTCTTCCCGCTTCTTTGCACGGATCGGCTCGCCATCGGTTCCGTTGATCAATTTTGAAGGTATTGAATTAACTCTTCGAACTTTTTGCGCTCCTTCATGTGGTAGTATACGACGGAGGAAGACCGGGCACCGCCATGTCCTACTACATCATGATGCTTGTCAGGCACCACCGCCATGTTGCAGGGTGGGGTGGTTTAAAACCTTTATCCTAAGGCTAACTTCACTCGGGCGAGCGTGATATGGGGCGTGATTAAGGGCCTCATCATCCATGCATACGTAAAAATACGCCACATATTTGTGCAGTAAATGAGGTGGATTTGCGCGCATCTGCGCATAGTACTGTACGTTTTTGCGTATACAGGGCATGCTCCTATGTACACGCAGCACCCCCCTGCCCTGATTTAAAAGGCTATTTAGCCTAATAAGGTCCAGATGTCTGTTTTTCATGGAATTGCACAGCGTGTTGCGCATCTCCCATAGGTTTCTATGGGGACCTTTGTTGAGCAACAGTTAACCCCTTCAGTACAACAATCAAACCTGAGTTGGGAATTCACAATGGAATGGAAAAATCCAGCGAGTCAGCAAGGCCATCGGTGCTAGATTAGCCGGGGCCTCACTGCCAACCATGTGGGGTTTTCTCGTGTAACGGTGTGTAGAGAGAATGGTTTCATCTAGGACAAACAGCGAAAGGGGATCTTGTGGATGGAAAGAACCCTTCGATGAAAGGGGTCAGAGGAGGATGTCAGGAATCATACCGATGAACAGGCGCTGCAGAGCCAAGAGCAACTAAGAACAAAGCTCTCGCTCCAACTTGTATGTCTGAACACACAGCTCACCGTTCCTTAGCACGGATGGGATACGACCAGTTACAGCGCCATTGTATCTAATAGAAACAGAAAGGCGAAACTCCAGCGGGCAAAAGAGCGCAAAAACTGAATCACTGGTCAGATGGATGCTGATTCCTGTGCTGATGGGAGGTCAGAATTTGGTGCAAGCAGCATGAATTGCTGACCCCTTCCTGTCAGCTGGGCAGAACATGTCAGCGCCTCAATCTACTCTGCAACTTTCTGTCCGCAGGGGCCGATATTCCTGCAGGATGATTTTCCCCATCTAGTGGAATCTAGTGGCTAAAAACCAAATGAAGTCCAAGGTGCCACTGCTTAGGGGTCTCTAATAAAGTGGTCATTCAGCATAAAGGAAGCTCTTTATACAGTTTTCTTGGTGTTGCCCATGATATCATACTCTATAGAAATGGAACTTGGCCGTATTTTCAGTCGAGGTGATGCTAATAATAGACGTTTTCGACATATTGATTATTAAAAAAAAATACAAAAGCAATAAAATTGGAATAATGGAAAAATTTAAGTCTCCCCGTCTCCTGCTGTGATACAGAGGCTCTCGTTAACACTTGGTCTGCTGATTACTGACTTGTATCTGGTGCCCTCTTCTGGTAACTTGTAGTATAACAGCCTTTTCCTACGATGATACCAAAAGTCTATACTTAAAGGGTAACTCTAAAACATAACATTTCGATATGAAGGAAATAATATGGACAATTAATCACACGGCCGCCATTGTGACAAATAGATGTCATGTGGTTGTGATTCGCCCATCATCTCTAAAAATCAGTATTGCAATTTACGTAAACATGAAGAAGAAATTCCTGCACTTCTGTAAGAATAAAACAACTTCTTTATTATAGCATTTTTAAAAGTCCTTAGTGCATGGTAAGAAAAGCTTGGTTCTGGTATTGCATTTTTGTACAGAGCTTGATGCTTGTGTTGTATTTATATACGGAGGTGGGTTTGTGCTGTGTTTATGCATTGATCTTGGTACCGATGCTGTATTTATGTACTGTGGTTTGCTTGTGCTTGTATATATGTTATGAGCTTGGTTCTGGTGCTGTATTTATGCTGTGGAGTTGGTTTATGCTGTATTTATGTTACAAACTTGCTGCTGGAATTGTATTTAGGTACTGAGCTTGGTTCTAGTGCTGGATTTAAGTATTGAGCATAAATCTGATGCTGTATATATATTATGAGCTTGGACCTGGTGCTGTATTTATGTACTAAATGTCGTTCTGGGGCTATATTTAGGGCATGAGCTTGGTGCTAGTACTGCATCTACATACTGAGGTTGGTTCTGCTGCTGTAGTTATGTACTGAGCTTGGTTCTGGTTCTGTATTTATGTTATGAGCTTGGTTCTGGTGCTGTATTTATGTACTAAGTTTGGTTCTGGGGCTGTATTTATGGTATGAGCTTGGTTCTAATACTACATCTACATAGTGAGCTTGTTTCTGCTGCTGCATTTATGTACTAGGTTTGGTTCTGGGGCTTTATTTATGGCATGAGCTTGGTTCTAGTACTGCATCTACATACTGAGGTTGGTTCTGGTTCTGTATTTAGGTTATGAGCTTGGTTCTGGTTTCGTATTTATGTACAAAGTTTGGTTCTGGGGCTTTATTTATGGCATGAGCTTGGTTCTAGTACTGCAACTACATACTGAGGTTGGTTCTAATGCTGTATTTATGTACTAAGCTTGGTTCTGGTTCTGTATTTATGTTATGAGCTTGGCTCTGGTGCTGTATTTGTGTACTAGGTTTGGTTCTGGGGCTTTATTTATGGCATGAGCTTGTTTCTAGTATCACATCTACATACTGAGGTTGTTTCTACATACTGTTGCTGTTTTTATGTACTGAGCTTGGTTCTGGTGCCGTATCTCTTGTGAACTTGGTTCTGGTACAGTGTTTATTCCCAGAACTGTTCTGGTTTGGGTAGTCTGCTATCCTGCTGCTTTCTGCACAAGCAGAATATAGGCAGGCTGACTATTAGTGAAATATACATTGTTTTTTTCCCCTATGATGGAGAAGGGAACCAAAAGAAAAACCAATTCCGCACACGGTGCCATCTGACCTACGGCCGACACTGGTGAGGTGCATCACAGTTCATGAAGCTATTGATCTTCTACGGCCTCAAGCTGTCCATTGAGTGAAAACCAGACATTTTAAGATAAAGCTTACAGACATTGCATCAGGGGCCATCGAATGCGGATGGGGGTTATGTGACATGGATGCGGCATCGTGCCCGGGGTACCACCCAACAGCATTTCTTCAGGGATGGCAGAGCACATAATCTGAATGGCACTGAGAATGGCATGGATTTCACGGAATGTAGTAGATATTAACCCCTTAGTGATCAACCAATTTTGTGCTTTAAGAACTAAGTGATTCTCATTGTCACACTGCAGGAGCTGTGACTCACTGACAGCCGTATGAGGGCTTGTTTGCTCGGGATGAGCTGTACTTTGTCATCACACCACTCTGGGGTTCATATAATGTGTTTTATCACGCCTCCCCCCCTTGCAGAAAGGGGCACCGTATATCGGTCGGTCGTGAAAACCCAACCGATAAACGATCGTCCGAATAAGCCCGAAGCATGTATTTATAGAGATACAATTGAATCTGCATCGCTACATTTTAATGCCGGGCGTATTCGCGTATTTGTTCGCAATATGCAGAAAATAGAATCCATTGATTTCAATGGTTTCGTTCACATGCACGTATTTCCTGCGCGTTTTGGTTGTGCAAAAAACCCCCGCAGCATACTCTACTTTCCTACACATTTGATCACCGAAAATAGCGATATTCCGCTGCGGGGGAGGAGGTGGGAGCACTGAAAGGTCTCTGCGATAGGCTTACCACGGAGAATTGCGGCAAATTGCAGCATGCCACGACTTTAGTCACGCGAGTGTGCATACGGCTTTATTCCCACGAGCGCATATTGGCCGCCATTTTCAAATGCAGATACCCTAGCGCACAAAAAAGTATAGTAAAATATGCCGGCGAGCGCGCAAAAATGAATCACTCGTTACAACTTCACATGCACCCGTGTGAGTCCAGCCTAACACCTATCAGATTTGGATTTTTTTGGGCAACAGAGTTATTTGAGGTCTTGTATTTTGCAGGAAGACTTGTAGTTTTTATTGATACCAGTTTGGGGAACGTGGGATTGCTTTGGGTTTTTTGGGAGGTGAATATAAGTAAAATAGCAACTCAAAAAAATAATTTTTACATAAAAAAATTTGGGTGTATTTTATACATTTAAAATATTTTTTTGGGGGGGGGGGGGCAGAAAAAAAGCGTACTGGATTTTTTTTTTTCTTTAATTTAAGCTACATTGAATTTTTTTTATGTTATTTTTTTACTCCCTCAAGAGAAATTGAAGATTTGATCATTCGATCACTAGGATAGTACACTGCATTACTTATGTAGTGCATTCTACCAAACCTATGACATCATCCTGCCAGAGGCGGGGTCTAATAGTTACATAGCAGACATGGAGGCCCTTGTCAGGCTTCTGGATTCCATGGAAACCCGCTAGTACCTTGCAATTGCACTGCAGGGTGCTGATGGGTGACGGAAGGAGCCCCACCCCTTGTCATCTGCTTACATGCTGCTGTTGCTTGTGGCATGTAAAGGGTTCAACTACCAGGATCTGAGGTTTCTCTGGCTGTTAGAGCAGGAGCCTGGCTGTCAGTAGTCGGCCAAGCCACTAAAAAGATGCAAGATTGAAGCCCGTTAGTGGGGTCAGTAAATAGGCGTATTGGCCGTGACAAAGAAGTTAAGGAAATATTTCTCAAAAAATCCCCCTGTACTGTTTCAGGATGAGATCCTAGACAGCGGTCCGAGGCCAAAAGAGGAAATACCCTCGATAACATTGTCTCCAAGTGAATTTAGATCCAACACCCCCTGCAAAAACGTGTTTTCCCATCGCGGTTTCATCTGATGTGATGGCCCCTGATGCAATGTCTGTAGGGCTGCAGACAAGATATCTGCTCCTCACTCAGCGGACGGCTCGAGGTCGTAGAAGATCAGTAATTCCATTAACTGCGATGAACATCAGGTAGTTCATCAAATGTATTGAACAGTGTGCTCTCAGGCTGACATCAGGTGTAGGACGAGAAAACTCAAGCCGTGCGCTGCTGAGCCATTAGTAGGAGTGAGAGGGCGCTGTACACACTTCTCGCACGGCCAGGCATTTTAGTAAGCTGCCATCAGTAGAAACCTCTCATTTTTCTGGTATAGAAAGAATAAATAGATTTACCCATGGGGGTGATTAGAAACAAGCGGAGTTCGTCAACTGTCGATCAGTGGAAGTCTGCCACCTGGGACCCCCACTAATCAGCTATTCCTCTATCATGAGCTGGTTTCTGTAGCAAGCTCTGTTCCCACTGCAGTGACCAGGCTTGGTATTGTAGGCCATGTCCCCTTAGAAGTAAATAGGAGCTTTTCCTGTAATACCAAGCGTGGCCACTGCAGTGGGAACAGAGCTGTCTGCTTCCTGCAAAAAACAGCTCAGCGCATAAGCACACTAACCCAGAGAACAGCTAAACAGCAAGGATTCTGGGTGGCAGACCACTGCGGATCTACTACTGATATTGTGTCCTAAAGATAGGCCATCAATAGTTTACAACTGGACTTCTTCTTTAACCGTGAAGCATTTTGCATCCTGAAATTTGCAGACATGCTTTCCACAGGAAATGAATCACAAAACGGATCCATTGTATTTTTTATTGATAAGTGCTAATGGGCTTGGTAAGCAATGCAAAAAATTGCTATGTACTGCAATACTGAACTATTGCAGTGTATAGTCAAGCCTTGACAAAGACCTGGAAAGGTTGAAATGTTGCCTGTCAATAAAGAGTTGGTCATTTTTTCTATTTCACCATTTATGCTACCACATCTTTCATGGACCGAGCTCTGCTGGGGGTCCTGAGCCCGGCCACCTTGTGTGCCCTCACACATCCACTGGTCCCAACACTCCCCAACAGTCTGGTCAGATCCTCCTCTCTACTGGTGGTCTGTAGGGGGTCATGAGCCCGGCCACCTTGTGTGCCCTCACACATCCACTGGTCCCAACACCCCCTAACAGTCTGGTCAGAACGGCCGGTGGGGGACAATTCATGGATACGACCCTCCAGCTTCTCACACCCCAATAATGCGCCCCCCTCTGGTAACGGGGTGAAATCTCTTCTCTGCGTCGTAGAGGCATCTAGTGGCCAACAAGCTCTACACAAGCAGAAGAAGAGGTCACTACACACAAGGAGCCTCCGAGAACCTCTTGTAGGCCAAGGGGGAACCACTTATAGGGCCTCAGGTGACAAGACCGTTCATGTAATCAGACGCAGGACGATTTTTGCAGCAAAACCACAACTTCTTCTAGGGGCGCGATTGTTTTTTGACAAATAGAGTATTTTTTGTTTTGCTTTCCCTAAGTACTGTGTAACAAAAACTGTTACTGCTTCATAGAAACCATCATCAAGTTGCTGTTGACAGAGCTGCCATTCTTAAAAACGCCCTACTTCTTGATTGAAGATCTTTTCCGGCACCGATTGGGTGCGTTTGCGGTAATCTAATGAGACGTTCTTGAACAAGTTGAACAGGGCCTCCATATTGGAACACATGGAGGCTGCAGAAGTTTAAAGGTCCACATTTTTTAATAAAAACCTGTTACAAAAATAGTTTTTGGCCCCAAATACTTGCAACTAAATTAAAGAAAGTGGTGAAGGTATCCATGGCTGTGTATGTAGTATGAGGCGCCGTTGTGTGTAGGTGGATGCATACATCAGTGCTCTTCTCTCGGGGGGGATGTGGTGGGCTCCTGGCAGGTTTGATCTTCACCATAGATGAGCTCTGATTTACCAGTTGCTTCTGAATTTCACACACGTCTCACTTATATTTCCCCCGTTCCCTCCCGAGACCCCCAGCCGCAAAGCTACTCTGTAGGGTAATACAAACCCCAGCATCCTAGCCGCGGCTCTGATTCATCCTTAATACACCCGTATCTGGCGGAGATACCAATGGGGCAAACGCTACATAAAAAAAACCAAAAAAAACCCCCACAAAATACTCGAATTAAACATTTTGCTCGTCAAGCGGAGCTCCACACATACCAAGGCTTTAGAATACGGCGATTTCAGTAAAGGTGATCCACAGACATGAAAATCACAGCATTAACCCCTCAAGGACACGGCTTGGTTCGGTACTTACGGACAAGACAATTTGGGGGGGATTTTCATCTTCGCCTCTAGTTACATTAGTTATAATGTATTCTATAACTTTTATTATTATTTTTTTTTGGGGGGGGGGGGACAGGGTAAAAAAAATAAAATCTGACAGTTTTCTTTTTTAATGTTCACTAACTTACATGCTATTTTTTTCTGTGGGTTATTATACCAAAATTATATATATATATATTTTAGGTTTTTCCACTTTTGTGTAAGTCCCCCCTCACCACCTTTTTAAAAAAATGATTTATTATTATTTTCGTCATCACTACACTCAAGGACCCAGAATCTTTGTTATTCTTCCATGGATGAATCTGTGTGATTGCTTGTTTTTTGCACCATTTTGGGTACATATAATGTATTTTATAACTTTTCTTACGGTTGAGAATGCATTCATTCTGCTACTTTTTGTTTTGTTTTTATTTTTTTACAAAATTCACCATGCGCTATAAATGACATGATTTTTTTTTCTGGGTCGGTATGATTACAATACCAAAATAATATATATTTTTTTAACGTTTTTTCACTTTTGTATAATAAAACCCCTTTTTTTCTGAAAAGTATTATTTTCTGGCATCTCTGCATTCAAAGATCCAGAAGGTTTTATTTTTTTTTCCACGGATGAAGCTGTGTGAGGGCTTGTTTTTTTCCGTAACAAACTGTAGATTTTATTGGTATCATTTTGGGTTACACATAACCTTTTTGATCAATTTATTGTTTTTTTTGGGGAAGCGAAAAGAACGAAAAAAGCATTTTTGGCTCAGCTTTTTAAAATTGTTTTATAGCATTTGACCTGCGTGATAAGAAGTGTATTCAATTTCTTGTACAGGTTGGTACAGATGTGGGGATACAAAGCATGTTTTTTTATTCATACTGTAATTTATCTTAAACAAAGGGAAAAGTGTAAAATTGTTTTTTTTTACTACTTTTATTTTTTTCTACTTTTTTGGCCTCGTAGGGGACTTGGAGCTGCGATCCTATGATTGCTAAAATAATACACTGCAGTTCTTCTGTACTGCGGTGTATTATCTATATTCTTTACTATTACAATCCATGGCCGACCTGAACGCCATTGCCGTGGCAGTCCGTTGGCCCCTTCGCTTTTAAATGTCAGAGGGCCGATGGCATCACAGAGAGCTCCTTCTCTCCGTTAACCATGTACATGCCGCAGTCAACATTGATCACACATTGTAAGAGATTAACAACATCACTGCAGAGGGACCCCGGCTGTCAAACACTGCCAGCTCCCGTCGCAGATGGCACAGCCTCAGCTTCTGAAACTGCGCCATCTACATGCTGTAAATATAGGGCATTTTGCGGCAACCTCTTTCTTTCCACGAAGAATATGAAGGTCATGGGGCGGGAAGGAGTTAAACAGACTTGATATTGTGCACAGATTTCTGCCTCTTATCCAAAGGAGTGGAACCCTACTCCAGCACTTACCGCCACATATCAGTGTCATGGACACTGGTGGTATGGAATAATATTTTCGGCATTTGCTGTCACTTTGTGGCAAAGAATTTAGTGGCAGCTGGGTTTTATTTGGCTTTGTGTAATGGTGCCCAGCTTTCCCAGAAATGAAAAACTTCGAGGGTCTTTTGGATGGGGGGTTGGGAGGGGGGGGGGGGGGGGGAGTTGCAAAATCTGTCTCATACACTTCTCTCCCACTCCTTCCTGTTGACAAAGCGGCTTTCATATAAGATCTGAGAAGTTTTCTACGTATCCAGGAATGAGAGAAGGATCCTTCATAACGACGTCTTATCTGGAGAGGATCTTACCCACAGAAGCCGCTCGTCTCTAGGCCCGACCTCAACAACACTGAGCTCAGGATGACATCTCAATGTTCTCCCAGGTGCATCAACCACAAGAGGAAGGCCTATTCTCTGTATGATCTGAGACCTTCTGGAAAGCTCCACAGTCCAGTACGACAAACGGTTTTGGGCTCAAATTGAATTTGTCCCTAAAATCAAAATTTTCAATATATTCAGCGGTTGTCTTGGCTGTCAGTAAATAATGGTATTAGTTGGGCAGCAGATGATGTTATCATTTGGGCACTGTATGGTGGTATTAGTTGGGCAGCAGATGATGTTATCAGTTGGGCACTGTATGGTGGTATTAGTTGAGCACTAGATGATGTTATCAGTTAGGCACTGTATGGTGGTATTAGTTGGGCAGCAGATGATGTTATTAGTTGGGCATTGTATGGTGGTATTAGTTGGGCAGCAGATGATGTTATCATTTGGGCACTGTATGGTGGTATTAGTTGGGCAGCAGATGATGTTATCAGTTGGGCACTGTATGGTGGTATTAGTTGAGCACTAGATGATGTTATCAGTTGGGCACTGTATGGTGGTATTAGTTGGGCAGCAGATGATGTTATTAGTTGGGCATTGTATGGTGGTATTAGTTGGGCACTGTATGGTGGTATTAGTTGGGCACTAGATAATGCTATTAGTTGGGCACTGTATGGTGGTATTAGTTAAGCACTAGATGATGGTATTAGTTGGGCACTGTATGGTGGTATTAGTTGAGCACTGGATGATGGTATTAGTTGGGCACTGTATGGTGGTATTAGTTGAGCACTAGATGATGTTATCAGTTGGGCACTGTATGGTGGTATTAGTTGGGCAGCAGATGATGTTATCAGTTGGGCACTGTATGGTGGTATTAGTTGGGCAGCAGATGATGTTATCAGTTGGGCACTATATGGTGGTATTAGTTGGGCAGCAGATGATGTTATCAGTTGGGCACTGTATGGTGGTATTAGTTGAGCACTAGATGACGCTAGTAGTTGGGCAAGATATGGTAGTATTAGTTAGGGCTCAGTCACACAGCGCCGATCCGCCCGTGTTTCTGGACGATAAAACGGCCACACCGCGTGCGGACGAATCTCCGTATGACCAGCTCTATTGCCAGCCATATGTTCTTTTTTCCGGCCGGTGCAGAGATTCATCCGCACCTGCAGTGCGGCCGTTTTATCATCCAGAAACACGGGCGGATCTGCGCCCGTGTGACTGAGCCCTTAGTCAGTAGATGATAGTATTAGTTGGGCACTGTATGGTGGTATTAGTTGGGCAGCAGATGATGTCATCAGTTGGGCACTGTATGGTGGTCTTAGTTGGGCAGCAGATGATGATATTAGTTGGGCATTGTATGGTGGTATTAGTTGAGCACTAGATGATAATATTAGTTGAGCACTGTATGGTGGTATTAGTTGGGCACTGTATGGTGGTATTAGTTGGGCACTAGATAATGCTATTAGTTGGGCACTGTATGGTGGTATTAGTTGGGCACTGTATGGTGGTATTAGTTGAGCACTAGATGATGCTATTAGTTGGGCACTGTATGGTGGTATTAGTTGGGCAGCAGATGATGTTATCAGTTGGGCACTGTATGGTGGTATTAGTTGAGCACTAGATGATGATATTAGTTGGGCACTGTATGGTGGTATTAGTTGAGCACTAGATGATAATATTAGTTGGGCACTGTATGGTGGTATTAGTTGGGCACTGTATGGTGGTATTAGTTGAGCACTAGATGATGCTATTAGTTGGGCACTGTATGGTGGTATCAGTTGAGCACTAGATGATACTATTAGTTGGGCACTGTATGGTGGTATTAGTTGGGCACTAGATGATGATATTAGTTGGGCACTGTATGGTGGTATTAGTTGAGCACTAGATGATGCTATTAGTTGGGCACTGTATGGTGGTATTAGTTGGGCACTGTATGGTGGTATCAGTTGGGCACTGTATGGTGGTATTAGTTGAGCACTAGATGATGCTATTAGTTGGGCACTGTATGGTGGTATTAGTTGGGCACTAGATGATGCTATTAGTTGGGCACTGTATGGTGGTATCAGTTGAGCACTAGATGATGATATTAGTTGGGCACTGTATGGTGGTATTAGTTGAGCACTAGATGATAATATTAGTTGGGCTCTGTATGGTGGTATTAGTTGGGCACTAGATGATGCTATTAGTTGGGCACTGTATGGTGGTATCAGTTGAGCACTGTTTGTTATTTGTAGAGGACTAAATTGTGGCATTATTTGAGCAGTGGTATTAAAGGGATGGTCCGAGTAGTTTCTTTTGGTAAAAATACGTTACCCATCCAAATCAGCTAATTGCTGGAGGTGCTGAGAACACAACATTGGGGGGGGGGGGGATCAGCTGTTTGCCCCCGCACCTGCATTGTGGGAGGGGTTCACATCTTGGCACATATGAAGCTCTATTCTTATTAGCAGTAAAGTGTTAGAATAGGGTTGAACACATAATATGTACGTCCTTGGGGGATCGAGGAGGTGATAGTTTTTGCGTGTATTTTTGAGGGACTTGGCTTCTTGTAGTTGCAGCAGATTAGATGGAGGTGCTGCCAGGTTCTGACCAGCTGCCAGGAACGAGTCATCATTCATGCTGCTTGTGCCCATTCTACATGCGTACAGAGTCAGGCCAGATGATTATAGTAGATAGTATGATAGACTATAGATGGAGCTGTGCAGGTATATACTGTATACTGGTGGAGAACATGTACCGTGCGCTCATCCATACCTATGGAATATGGCCGTACAGCGAGAATGATGGCCAGGAGCAATGCCGCTACTCTCATCTGTTTTCTTATAGTTTGTGTCACCTTGATTTGAGTATCTGCACCCCCTTCCCCCGTTTTCCTGTGGTCTCCCCGTAGCGGCAGGAAATATACGATGGTTTTCATGTAGCATCCTAGGAAATAGGATAATACTAGGTACGGGTAGGGGTGTGTGATGCCCACAAAACCACTTCAGACCCCTCCTCTCCAGTTCAGTCTGTTCAAATCACATCCTCCTTGTATGCAAAAGAAATCAGTCCTAGCGCTCGCGTCTCGCCACAGATGCCTGCGGGCAGGATATGTACTCTGATCGCACCTCTGCATGTGATCTGTGACTACTACATATGCCCATTGGGTTCATCACTCAGCTTTTCATAGACTCTGAATAGCAAGAGTTACTACCACTATATTACTGTGTCAGTCTTTACTGTAACCCTGGAATTAAATTCACAAACCAGGCGACTTAGAGAGATGAAGTTAGTTTCTATCCACATAATGAGGCCAAGCTTTTACATTGATAAACCAGTAAAGGAGCGTGGCTACACTTGTGAGAGGATGTGATAGTGCCCCATTCACAGCGCAATTACGTCACGCTCGTTACCTTTTTGTACTTTTTGTGTGAGCAAATGCGCACAATTTTTCGCGTGCAACGGTCCCATACATTAAAATGGCTAATTAGCCTTATTAGTTTCATATGTTCTATTTCCCTGCGCAAATGTGCAGGAAAATAGGACCCGCTGCGTATGTTTTTAGGCAATGAAATTACGCACACAAGATACGTGCTGGGGAACAAACTAATTGAAATCAATGGGTTCTATTCACTGCATATTGCGCCAAGACAGTCGCATGAAATTACGCCGCTGTAGATTAGTCTGCGGCATAATTCCACGTGGTTAGAATCAGATGATAAGGAGCGGGTCAGAGGCATGGGGGTCAAAGTCACTATACAAGTCAAATACAGAGCCGATTAGAGTGAAATTACAATCTAGCATTGAACAGTGTTGTAGAAGGTATACAGACGTAGGGCACATAGAGGGCATAAAGTGTGCAGGCAGGGCGGGGATGAGTGGGCACTTGAAAGCAATTGCTCTAAAAAGACGCAGGGGATGGTATTTATGCGGCAAGGAACTGTATAAGAGTAC
Source organism: Eleutherodactylus coqui (assembly GCF_035609145.1). Classification (NCBI taxonomy): domain Eukaryota; kingdom Metazoa; phylum Chordata; class Amphibia; order Anura; family Eleutherodactylidae; genus Eleutherodactylus; species Eleutherodactylus coqui. Next base: position 266,384,012 of record NC_089840.1, on the reverse strand, counting down.
ATACAGCTAATAAGTGAGGTTAAAGGTCAGGAGAAGCTGCTTATATCGTAGTACATGGAGGATTATTGTTCTGGAATAGGGTATACGAGGGACCCTGACTGCCATAGTCACCTGCAAACTCTGGAGTTATATCATGGAGTCTAGCAATCTCCGTGGTATATACTAAGTGGATCAGACGTCCCGATTTAGGTGGAAGAGTCCCGTTTGGGGGCCTGGGGCTACTGTGGGGTGTCACTACTATTGCTGGGGCTACTGTGGGGTGTCACTATTACTGCTGGGGCTACTGAGGGGGGCACTACTATTGCTGTGGCTACTGTGGGGTGTGACTATTATTGCTGGGGCTACTGTGGGGGTGTCATTACTATTGCTGGGGCTACTGTGGGGGTGTCATTACTATTGCTGGGGCTACTGTGGGGGTGTCACTATTATTGCTGGGGCTACTGTGGGGGTGTCACTATTATTGCTGTGGCTACTGTAGGGTGTCACTATTATTGCTGTGGCTACTGTGGGGTGTCACTATTATTATATACTGTGGGAGGGTCACTATTACTGTTAGGAGTTGTTGGGACCAGTGGATGTGTGAGGGCACACAAGGTGACCGGGCTCAGGACACCCCATACAGACCACCAGTAAAGAGGAACGTCTGACCAGACTGTTAGGGAGTATAGGGACCAGTGGATGTGTGAGGGCACACAAGGTGACCGGGCTCAGGACGGCCCCTACAGACCACCAGAAGAGAGGAGCGTCTGACCAGACTGTTAAGATGCTGGGACTAGTGGATGTGTGAGCGCACACAAGGTGACCGAGCTCAGCCCCCCACCCCACCCCCACCCCACCCCGACAGACCACCAGTGAGGATCATCTGATTGTCCAACTGTTTTGTTGTCTACCATCCAGAGACAGGTGGCGCTATCATTTCAGATTTGTGTCTGTCTGAGCAATTCCGCAATAAATGATGCTTTTGCTCTGATATTGTAATCACTCACTTATATCAACGCTACAATCACACAGAGAAAATGTAACTCCATTTCCACAACTCCTTCTAGGGGACGGATTGTTTTTGGGTTTTTTTGCAATGATTGCATATAAGAAGAATAGATCTGACAACAGCAACTTGCTGATGGTCTCCTTGTAGCAATTTTTTCTTTATTTTACAAATTAAAAATACTAAAAAACAATAAAAGTGTAACAAATATACATAACATGATGACATTGTGGGCCATACAGCCATTTATAGGGTGTGGTTTACTTTAAAGATTGATCTATATTTGAAGAATGTAATATGCTAAGTTGGGAATGATCACTTATCTTACTTGCAGCCTTGAAAAAAAACGAGTTCTATGTACAACAATTAAGAAACTGTGAAGAAACAAGACAGCTTCTCGAAATGAAGAAAAAACTACAAAGGTTCAGCCTTTACCTGGTGTTTCTCCAAATAGGTAAGTGATCAGTAGGCATTAAAGGGGTTCTCTGGTTGTAAACTAATAATGGACTATCCTTAGGCTAAGCCATCAATAGTACCGTAGATTGTCAGGGTCTGCTATCTGGGAGTCTTGCTGATCAGCTGTACTCTAGGCCAATGTGCTTGGACACTGAGCTGATTTCTGCAGGAAGCAGACAGCTCTGTTCTCACTGCAGTGGCCAGGCTTGGTATTAAAGGCCCTTCACTTTTATAAAAACTTTGCCTGTAGTACCAAGCCTGCCCACTGCAGTGAGAACGGAGCTCTCTGCTTCCTGCAGAAATCAATCAATTGTAGGAGCACACAGGCGTGGCAACAAGCTGATTGGCAGAAGGCTTAAGCTGCAGACCTTTACTTAGTTACCACTGATGACATGACCTAAGGACAGTCCATTAAGTAGTTTACAACTGGGCAACCTTTTTAAAGGAACACTTCAAACCAAATGGATATAATGTGCTATGTCTATTAGAGGGCATGAGCGGGCAGAGCATGACTAATGTCTTTTGTAGTCATTGACTTTTCATGGATGACCCCCTTAGGTCCTGAATTAGATATAACATAGTTAGAAGTAATATATAATCTACAATAGGAAGCTTATATCAGACCATTCCAGTTATGGAAATCACTCTGAGCTCCTACACAGTGTTGTGGCCCCTTGTGAAATGCCAGAAGCCCGAGCCCATAGACCTCCTTCAGCATTACCTCACAACTTCAAAAATGAGAAGAGGGGCAATCCATGCGGTGTAAACTTTTTTGCATTTAGCCACGCTTCTAACCTTGTTCAATCCCATCTAGTCATCATTGTGCCACCAAATAGTAAAAGTTTTGACCTTTGTGCAACACACAGAAATGGTGCCCCCTCAGTGCCCCATACAGTAGTAGTGGCGCATGGTGATAGTGCCCTCTCACAGTAAAGGTGCCTCCATAGTGAAACCTACGCAGTAAGTATGCTTATTTAGTATCTACCACACAAAAGATGTCCCTGTGATGCCCACAAACAGTAATGATGCCCCCTTAGGGCTTGCAGAGTAAGGATGCCCCCTTAGTGAAACCTACACAGTAGGTATACCTAAGATAGTAGTGATGGCCTCATACAGTACAGATGCCTACTTAGTTCCTCCAGTAATTCCCACATAGTAATAAATTACGCTTTAGTCCCCACTAGAGATGAGCGAGCATACTCGCTAAGGCAAACTACTCGAGCGAGTAGTGCCTTATTCGAGTACCTGCCCCAAAGATTTGGGTGCCGGGAGGGGGGGGCGGGGGAGAGCGGGGAGGAGCGGAGGGGAGATCTCTCTCTCACTCTCTCCCCCCGCTCACTCCCGCAACTCACGGCTCACCCGCGCCGGCAACCAAATCTTTAGAGACGAGCGGGCAGGTACTCGAATAAGGCACTACCCGCTCGAGTAGTTTGCCTTAGCGAGTATGCTCGCTCATCTCTAGTCCCCACCCATACTGATGCCCCCATAGTGCTCCCCACAAAAATACCTCCTTTGTGGCTCTAGTGATGCACCATATAGTAAAGATTCCCCTATTGTGCCCCTAGAAATGTCCCCTTAGTGCCCCCACACACGGAGCTCCCTTAGGGCTTGTTCACATGCTTCGGTCGCATCACCCTGCATTTTTCGGCATGTCCTACAGGTCTTATGCGCATGCAAGCTCAGCGTATTTGCAAGCGCAAAAAAAATATGCAGAAGGCCCCATTGTTTTGCTGCACTGGGCCGTTGATCTCTATAGAATATGCCATGCATTTTTCACATGACCGAAAGTCACGGGAAAAATACACATATGTGAATGAACACATTGAAATCAATGGATTCTACTCACTGCGTATTATGCGCGATTGCGCGTTAAAAATACACACTTAATACGCTATGTAAATACGGCCATGTGATCGAGGTCTTAGTGCCCTTTCACAATAAAGATTTCCCCTTAGTGCCCCTAGTGATGCCCCTGAGTGCCTCCAACTAGTCAAACCAAACGTATCACCTAGCCGCATTACTGTAGATCACTCTGCAGGTTTCCGTCAGCGCAACAGAAGTGATGACCTCACTGTTTTTTGCCTGCCCAATCCAAGCACCGGGCAGGTGGTGGGCACTTACCTGGTGACTCCTCGACTCCCCCTTGCATTCAACTGTGAAGTGAGGACACAGATACAGTAGAAATTGGGATATTTGGCATGCCTCCTGGGACAGCAAGGCAGAACCCGAAATCCAGGACTGTCCCACTAGATCTGGGACAGTCAGGAGACATGCCAGCAGAATCTTCTGCTATCATATCTCTATGACAGAGCAGAACCTTATCACGCCTTTAAGATCTGCCGGCGAATAGTCAATCTTGAAGTCCAATCAAGGAATATGGTTGTGATACTTCATGTATGTGACCCCTGCACTTATTTTTAAAGGACTCACCCTGGCATCCAATAAAAAAGTTACAGCTGAGGTTGGGAAGAAAATCTCCTTGCCTTGTGAAGACTCAACTCAAGACATCAAATGGAACAAAAATGGAAAGCTCTTTGCAAAATTTAGCCCATCTGGCGGATTACAATATACCAACGCCCAAGGTATGTAAGGTTATATAGTGATTAGAGATGAGCGAGTATACTCGCTAAGGCACATTACTCGAGCGAGTAGTGCCTTAGCCGAGTATCTCCCCCCTCGTCTCTAAAGATTCGGGGACCGGCGCGGGTGACAGGTGAGTTGCGGCGGGGAGCGGGGGTGAGAGAGGGAGGGAGAGAGATCTCCCCTCCGTTCCTCCCCGCTCTTCCCCGCACACCGCCGGCCCCCGAATCTTTTTAGAGACGAGCGGGAGGATACTTGGCTAAGGCACTACTCGCTTGAGTAATGTGCCTTAGCGAGTATACTCGCTCATCTCTAATAGTGATGTCTTAGAGCCTGGGGCTACTCCATAATATTATTACAGGGGTTGTCTGGCTGGTAATACTCCATGTTTATTTGCTGTCCCACCTGAGACCACGCATGCTAATGAAGGACCGGATTGCTTATTTCATGCTGCAGAAAAATATAGACCTTGCCCTATCTTTTGACCGAACACACTAGCGGCTCCATAGACTCCTATGGGAGCCGTCAGAAAAGGGAGGCGGAGGGAGTTTAGCAGCGGCGAGCGCTGCTAAACACGGACAGGTGCCTCTAGTGAGGCATTTAAAAGTGATTACGTATGAAAATACGCGTGTGAGTAAAGATAGGGCAGGACCTATAGTTCAACCTTTTTTTTCTTTCCGCATGCAATAGCGCAAAGTTTAAACGGAGAAAAAATAGCAGCCTGTCCCATTTTAGGTGTGCCCTTGCATCGCCCGCCGTTGTCAATGGGGCTGGCGGCTGCATGCTTTTCATTTCACTTCTGGTTTCTCATATCCGTTTTAATAACGGGGGATCAGTCAAAAAAAATACTAATGTGAACGTGACCTTATTATTGTTTTGCCGCTTTCACATGGGCGACAGTGTTATCAGCGCTACAAAATCGCAGCTGTATTCCCACACTTTTGTAGCATCAGCGATGCGTTTTTCTTGTGACCAATCACGTTGTGGAGGCGGGATTTATGAATTGGCTGAGCCGTGGCAATGATTGGCTAATTTATAAATTCTGCCTCCACAACGTGATTGGTTTTTCAAACTCTGCTCAACCAATCGATGCAGAGCTGGATGAACCAATCACAGCCCTCACATTAGTTGATCGAGCGCTGGATTGATTGGCTGACTAGTGCTAGATGAACCAATCAGAGCTCTTGTTTCCTGGAGGCGGGATTTTTGAATCCAACAACCAGGAAGTCATCTTCTGTGGGTGAACAAGAACTGCAGGACACCTAGCGGAGCTCCAGAGAGCAGCAGGAGGACCTGGACTGCGCCTGCTAGGTAAGTATTCCTTGTTTTGGGGGGGTGAATGCAGCTAGGGCTCACTTTAGGGGTAGGGAATCATCCGTGAGATGCGATGCGATAAACAAGGAGGCTCCATAGGGAAACATAGGCTACAAAACCTCACAGATCATGGCAGTATAGAGCATACCGTGATTTTTTTCCTCGGGACATAGCAGCAGTGAAAGCATCGCTAATGTGAAGGAACCCATTGGAAAGCATGGGCTTCACATACGTGCAATTTGTAGCACTGTCACATCGCAAGAAAATTGCGCAGTGTTGTCGCCCGTGTGAAAGTGGCCTTAGTCATACTTGTGTTTTGTTCTCATTTATTCCTTATTGTTTAATCGTCATTTTTTAAAATAGTTTTTTATTTCCTCTCCTTCTGATTCCTGTTCTGTAGCCGCTGCAGACAGGGAGCGATACAAAATCCCATCCCGTATTACAAACAATTTGGAGATCACTAATGTGCAGCTCACGGACGCAGGCAGCTTCGCATGTGTTAAAGCTGAGAACATTGTGAAAACCCTGGAACTCATTGTCTTTGATTGTAAGTAATAGCGCACATTTTTTAAAGATACTTTTTAAAACCTTCATTTACTGGCTGGGTCTTAAAGGAGTCACTTTGGACAATCCCTTTTTGTTGGAAGAACCTCTGAAAAATAAGATGATGACAGTGAATTCTATTGCAATTTGTTGCAATCTACAGGGGAACCTGGCAGCAAGGCTTCAATATCTCTTCAGTACTTTCACAGGGGAAATGAAGAATTACATAGTCAGGTTCGCTTCAACATTAGGGCACACTGTGCATCTGCAATGGGCTTTGTGGCAACAGCATTAATTTCAACTGTATCCACCTCCACAGGGTGCAGTTGAAAAACTTTGCGGGGCAGGAGGCATCAGCTCCCTGTAGAATGATGGAAGTGGTTGTTTGGGGCTTTTGAAACTTTTTCTACTGGTGACCTATCCTTGGGATAGGACATGAATAGATAATCGGCAGAGGTCTGTGCAACGTGCCATAGGGAGACCCCGGACACCTGACTTACGTGGGCAGCTGGGAGGGTATAGTGCTGGCTTGTCATGGCGGCACTTACCATGCTCCTTCCCGGAGGGACACACGCAGCCAAGGCCAGAGTAACACTGCAGTCCACCTTGGACACCCCTAGGATAGGGAATGCCCACCAAACTGGAAGATAGGGGGGTAATTGTCACGCGTGACGCCAGCATTCCAACACTCACACCAGTATGACCCTCTGCGGATAAGTAATTCAGCCACAGACGGTTCTTAAGTACCACGGGTCTCTGGGAACGGTCAGAGCCCGGTATAAACTTTAGGGTTCAGTCACACGCAGTTCCTGCACGAAGAAGACGTCCGCACTGCTGGTACAGATGACTCTCCACAGCGCTGGAAGAAAGAGCACATGACCGGCAATGGAGTCGGTTATGTGTTCTTTCTGCCGGCGGTGTGGAGAGTCGTCCGTACCTACAGTGCGTCCGTCTTATCCTGCAGGAAGACAGGCGCATCGGCGCCCGGATGTGCCCGTGTGACTGAGCCCTTACTTAAATGAAGAATAAACAATACAAGGCAGTTCAATTGTAGACTTCACAGTGAAGGCAAATGAATAGACTTCAGAACTTAGTACCTCCACACGGCTCTTAGAGGCTCAAAGACACACATGTGTGAACAGAAATTATTATCTTGTAGTACCTCCGCCCAGCCTTGGAGACACGTGGGTTTGAGAAATAAAGGGTGTACCTCTACACGGTAATCCAGACTTCAGACGGCCGCGTAGGAAAATCAGAAGATTAGATAGTACCTCTGCACTAGCCTTGAAGGAAAGTTAGTACTCACAAATGCTCTCTCTCTCTTGGGGCTCACTCCATTAACATTCAATCACATTTGGTATGGGAAAGCTGTCCTCCTCCTCCATGCTTCAGCACATGAGGGCTGAAGGTGCCCCTATGTACCTGGACCTCCTGAACAGCAACACTCCTGAAGACATGGACCCTTTCCCGCTCTCAATCACTCATTTTTATAACTTACTCTCATACCACATGACATGACAGACTTGATACATTTACATACAGGCTTTGGATTTTATCAGACATTAACCTCTCAAGCACTGCAGCTGTGCAACACACACACTGTATATGACAAGACAGGTTTGCACAGTGCATCTACATAGGACAGACATGTATGAGATTTATAGAGGGGACCAGGATAAAGTACTGGGTCACTACATCTGCAGCTCGGGTTCCCGTCGATCAGCTGCTTCCCATCGCCGCTGCCAGTACAGACTGTACAGGCACAACTCACATTGAATTCAATGCAATGCCAACCTGATCTGCTTCCTGCGTTGCCTGTAGTGACAGCAGTAGAAATCCTCTCAATGGTGTCACCAACAGCACTGAGAGTCTAAAAGGATACAACAGGTCATCCAAGCCCATATGCAACGCCACTAGTACGAGTCAGAGCCTATGTTCACATGCTCGTCTAAGTGCATGACCACTGCGGACAATCACCTATCTCAGTACTGCCCACCCTGGTCTCTGCTCACTTCTGTGTCGAGTGGTCAACTGCCTAAGAATGTGGCCACTTTGGCCAGTCACTGGGCTAAGCAGTCATACGATTAGATAGGCACGTGATCGCTCAACATAGAAGTAAGCAGAGGTCAAGGCAAGGTGCAAGGGGTGTTAAACCTGTTGGCTAAGACGAGTAGGAGTTTTTACTTATTTTGAAAGACACTACAAATTTGGGGCTGCAGGGAGTGGGGTAATTACATGGATGGGGTGGGATGATGCACAGAGGGACCTCTTGTATGGCATCAATATACTGGGCTGACTAAGGTATGAAAATGACCCTGTACATAGTTCCCATTGTAATCAATGGATTACCTGTGCAATGTATGAATTTGCTCAGTCCTCCAGAGAAAGACCCCATTGGTGGCCTCTCGACACTCCCAATAATTGACGGCAGAGGCGTAACTTGAAGCTGTTGGGCCCCAGTGCAAACTCTGGAACTGGGCCCTCAACTATAAAGCTTCATTGATAGTATTAGTTTGCAATATGGGGAAGAGAGACTTTATGGGCCCCCTAGGGCTCCTGGGCCCACGTGTGACCCTCTGTACTCCCTATACTTATGCCCCTGATTGACGGAAGTCCTCAACGAGTGCCCCCACTCCCCTCTATTAACTTAGTATTCCCAATTAGTATTTGAAATGGTTTTTCTGCACCAGACAGTAACCAGAAGGGTCCCGGACTTCTTAAAGGGGTTTTCTCACGACTTCAAATTGCTTTGCAAGCACTGTGTTCTTTCCGGTTGCTACTGACCAGGGCATGTGACTGCTGCAGCCAATTACAGGCTATAGAAGTTCACTGCTGTTGTAAGGGGGTAACGCCACAGTGTTTCCCCTTACTGAATAGAGTGGCATACAGCCGTTGACAATAGCGAGTGATGGCCACACTTCGCCCCCCATTGGTCTGGGTCTTGGCGGGAGAAAAAAAAGAGACCGGCACTGGCAAGCGTCTGCAGCGCTGTTTGCAGAGCTCCCCTCTACTGGCCACAGCCATGGCTTGTGATGCAGGAGGTGAAGTTCAGGCACCATGTTGTCGGTACTGGATGGTGTCATCCTGGTGAAGCCTCTAGGAGGCGGAAGAGGGAAATTCTGACCCTAGTGATGAAGAGCGTGCCACTGCCCAGAAGACTCGCCCCAGACAAGAGATAGTGAGGGCTAAGCCCCCTTTTCTTGCCAGATAGATTAGCACCACAGGGTGCAATATACATAGACAAGAGCTGCGTCACGGCTCTAGTCTAGTCCTGAGGCACAGAGCCCAGTGCAGAAAGCCCACTAGCAGCACGGAGGCCTGATATAGCAGAGCTGACGTCGTGGCATTGAGTAACAGTAACGGAGTGACGCGAGCGCAGTCCCCAGGCTGGGGAACAGCATACAGGAATGGCGACATTGAGAAGGTCCAAAGATCTGGGTCCACAGAGTATAGACCGCATGGAAGGAAAGGGAGCCTCCCTTCCCGCAAGAGACTTGGTCTTCGAAGCAGACAACGCCAACGGCAATGTGAACCCAGATGTGATAGAGCAGCCAGGGATTCGGAACAGCTGCAAGAGATGTAAGACTGATCCAATGACGTTAGTGTGCATATACCATAGGGACACTGACAATGACGGACGCTCACGGACTGGAAGAGCATCTCCCCAAGGGGGTGGCAGTTATGCCGGGACTGCCGTCAATCTAGAGGCTTGCACGATGAGCCATGTGTAAAACATGATGTGATGAGGGACAGGGCACTTTGATATGCGCAGACAAATCTGTAACGCTCTGATGGAGATGTTGATTCGCACCTTTGGTGCGTGTGAGGTCACAGTGACGCGGAGCTCCTATAATTTAGTGACGTAGTCTGGCACCTACAGTGCATTAGGCCGCGATATCGACTCGCCGTAGTCCTTCCGTAATACAATGACTATAATGTAGCAATACACGGATTGTGGATAGTAATTATGGTGGGCAAAGTTCCTTGTCACCACAAGGGCAGAGAAAGGGATATAGCCCGCACCTACGGAACCCAGAGAATGTCGGATGGAGATATCTTAACCCTTTCCAATCCACCGTCTGACATCTTCCAACATTCTGATTGAAGCCTGCACAGCTCTGATGTCAGAAGACGTCCGGTAGGGTATTCTTACTGTATATTACTGGACGCCCTGTTGTCGGGGAGCTCTCTCTGTCATGTCACATACTGCAGTACTGGCTCTAGACAGCAGATGGCGCCATTGTAAAATGACAGAAATAGAAAACCCCCTAGAAAAACCCTGAATCCAAAATTGGATTGCAAAGGGTTAAGTTTTAATGTCCGGGTTAATTCATGTAACATTAAAGCACCAACACCCTTCCATGGAGCGATTTCTACCAGCTTGTTAAATAAAGTTTATTTTTATTGAAAAAAAACCCAAAAACACTGCCTCCGTTTTTCAGCGCCATCTGAACCTGTGTCGTACCACCACCCGTAATACCAGGGCCGGGGATTGGCTGCAGCTGTTACACGTCCTGGTCAACAGGGCAAAGTGGCCGTGAAGCTATTTTTACGTTGTTGGGAAACCCCCTTTAACTTTCTTAATGCCCCATTTCATCATGTCTTCAAGAATCCATAACTTCCTAACAATACTTGTGTTTTAGTCTCGGCAGAACCTTCTGATATCCTCCTCATGTCTGAAAACCTGCGACTGAGCATTACATCTTCTCCCGTCTTGAATCTTGATGTGTCTTGGCTGAGAGATAGTTTAAAGATTGGCGTTGGTCCGAAGCTGGAGGTGAAGAACATAACAGTAGAACAAAGTGGGAATTACATGTGCCAAATAAAGACGAAAGATGGAGTTGAAGCTCGTTTTTCAAAAACTATCAGTGTCAAAGGTAACGCCATTTTTGTATTTTTTTTTTACAGCCTCTAAGATAGATATCTAACATTTTCACTCATTCGATTCCTAAACGTGAACCAATAATCTAATGTCTTTGAGGCGGGAAAAATAACCTATAGCCAGACCTCCGCGGTAACATAATGAGGCTGTCGTAATTGGTAACTAATATATTCTATTGAGTAGGGCAAGGATGGGGAATTTGTAATTTTCCATAGAGCTCCAGGGTTATTACATTGCTTCCACTTATACAGACAGTGACTCTAACTGGTAATATTACTCACTAAATATTCTTTAAAGTGTACTTCTTACCATAAAAAGCTTGCCGTAACTGTGGGCAGCATGTGATCAAAGGCTCAAGATTTTGTTCTGTCCATCCACCATGCTTTACACTCCACTTCTACTTGCTCTGTCTATCAGAATTGTTGGACTATGTTGTTAAAGTTGGATTGGGAATCTTCCCACATTTTTCATTTACAGGCTTAACACCATCTCCAACCACTGTGTTCATGTCCGGGAAGCGGGCCATAACCCTCCCCTTTAGGTTTAATTTCAAAGTACGGAACTCTCTGCAAGACGGGGTGAAGGTGATAGAAGGAAACGTCATGCGTTTATCGAGTACTAATGAATCTTTACACACGCTCAAGCTTGATTCAGAGGCTGCCTGCTGGTCCCAAACATGCCATCTAAAGACCAATCCCGAAGACTTGAGCGTTAATATCACCAATCCTAAAAGTGGTCTTTACCAGATGAAGATTGTTCTAGAGACTGGCACTAGACAGAAGAAGCTACATCGGGACATATGTGTGGCCAATCTCACAGGTAAGGTCATCAGTAGAGATGAGCAAGCATACTCGCTAAGGGCAATTGCTTGATCGAGCATTGCCCTTAGCGAGTACCTGCCCGCTCAAGGGGGCAAAGATTCGGCTGCCGGCGGGGAGCGGCAGGGAGGAACGGAGGGGAGATCTCTCTCTCCCTCTCCCCCCGCCCCCCCCCGCTCATGGCCGCAACTCACCAGTCACCTGCGTCGGCAGCCGAACCTTTTCTTCCGAGCGGGGAGATACTCGCTGAGGACAATGCTCGCTCATCTCAAGTCATCAGCATTGGGAGGGTCATTACAACTGGGAGTTGTTGTTCTACCACAGCTTGAGAACTTCATGTGATGCTATATTTTCATTTCCCAGTGTCCACATCCCACAATAACAGCGTTGCAGAATCCACTGTCGGTCTCCTATGTGGTACCAACTGCATTGAAAAAGATTGGAGGCTTTGCTGGCGTCACGAGAACATAAGCAATAACATCTGTGGACCACTTGGGAACGGAAAACTGCATAAAGAGATCACTGTCCTGCAGGAGACGAGTGGAACCTGGACTTGTGGCGTGCTTAGTGGAGAAAGAACGGTGGCGAGCGCCAAGATGAAACTGGGTAGGTCATTTAGTGCAGAATCTGTAAGCCTCAAGGTTATAAAAGCACATTGTTCTAAGCACAGATGCAACTTAAAGGGGTTGTCTGGTCGTAAACTATTGATTAGTCAAAAGTAGATCGGCAAGGGTCCACCACTGGAACCTCCACCGATCTACTATTCATTGGGACAATTATGTGAGCTGGTTTCTGCAAGAAATAGACAGCTCCATTTCCACTGCAGTGGTATCACAGGCATGCCTCCCAACCATCCGACTCTGGTGGGACAGTCCTGGTTTTTAACGGCCGTCCCATCATACCGGCAGGCAAGAAGCATGTCCTGCCATCCCCTTCGGGTCCCCCGGTCTTGAATCTCAATCAATTTTCATCCCTCACATGGGACTTGGCCTCTCAAATAGCACAACTCTGTATACAGGCTCCTCCCTCTTATTCTGGACACACTGTGTTCATAGCAAGGGAAGAGAAGCCTACATAGAGAGTGTGTAAACGATGACGATAGATGATGCAATGCACATTCTACTAATTCATTGAGGTTCGGGAAAGGGGTTCGACAAGTGAGGGAACTATTACTGAAGCCACAGAATGGAGGCACTATACTTAGGAGTGTACCTCAGGCCATAGAATGGGGAATAACACCTGGGGCCATAGAGGGAGCATTATAACTAAATGGGGCTACAGTTTGGGGATATTTTGGGGACCACAGTGGGCACACTAGTACTGTATGTTACTGAGGGGGAATCAGCAGGGTGGGGAGAGTGTGCAGAGACAAGCTGTGGCTAGTCATGGTGGTCTGAGCCCACATAAAGAAGTAAAAGTGGACATTACCATTCAGAGAAGACATCACTTGTTATCACTGGAGGTAACAGCACTGTAATCACTATTACTGTGTAGACCTAGTATCCAATCGACTATTGACAGTCTATCCTAGGGATAGACTATTCGTAGATTACAACAGGAAAAACCCATTAAAGTTCCTAGACCCCAATGTCTGCAGACCCCACAAGGCAGAAAAACATTGTGTACCGAGGACATCATTCATAAGTTTTAACCTTGTAAGAGACCCTCTAAGAGACTTAAATATCTATTATCCTCTTTCTTCAGAGATGCCGCAAGCTTTTCTGTCAAGTCCCCTCTTCTGGGTGACCGTTGGGGTCGGAGTGATTGTGTTTCTAATTATTGTGGCCATCCTGACCATTATGATCGCCCGGCATCGTAGAGTGGTAAGCATTTAGTTGACCTGTTACAAGAGCCTCCCTATATAATACAACAAGATTTTCCTCACTTCTGACACATGGACGCCGGGGCAGACTACATAAGTAGGTCACTGGGCAGTTCCTGAGGGAAGCAAAGACCGCTCTTCCTTCCCAACAAACGCTGAGGCTGGTGCAGAATATTTTCCACTCCACTAATGACTTTGGCTTAGAGCTGCTCATCTTCACACTATTGAGTCAATTTATGTGAATGACCTTAAACACAAACTCCCAGAATCCCTTGAGCAGAGGGAATATTAACAAGTACAGGAAGTATTGGCATGGGGGGGACTTATATTATATTTACATCAATTTTAGATAAGCCTTTCAATAATGTTCTTAATTCTCTTTCAGAGACGAGCAAGGTACAGGGCTTGGTTAATTGAAAACCTGCACCAGCACAGAACATGTGAATGTGATTATAAAGGGTAAGTGTCCATGATAAATAAGTAAATGTGGTTAAAAACGTGAAGTAAGCAGCCTAGAAGCGGATGAGTGTAGACATTTCTAGCAGGAATTAAATTTTTAAACCTTTTTAGAGATCAACTAAAGCATCCATAATGAAATATTTTAGTTGATCCACTTAATTATACTTTACACTATGTACAAGAATATAACTACTATAATACTGTCAGCTATGTACAAGAATATAACTACTATAATACTGCCTCCTATGTACAAGAATATAACTACTATAATACTGCCCCCTATGTACAAGAATATAACTACTATAATACTGCCCCCTATGTACAAGAATATAACTACTATAATACTGCCCCTATGTACAAGAATATAACTACTATAATACTGCCCCCTATGTACAAGAATATAACTACTATAATACTGCCCCCTATGTACAAGAATATAACTACTATAATACTGCCGCCCTATGTACAAGAATATAACTACTATAATACTGCTCCTATGTACAAGAATATAACTACTATAATACTGCTCCTATGTACAAGAATATAACTACTATAATACTGCATCCTATGTACAAGAATATAACTACTATAATACTGCCTCCTATTTACAAGAATATAACTACTATAATACTGCCCTCTATGTGCAAGAATATAACTATTATAATACTACTCCTATGTGCAAGAATATAACTACTATAATATTGCCCCTATGTACAAGAATATAACTACTATAATATTGCCCCTATGTACAAGAATATAACTACTATAATACTGCCTCCTATGTACAGGAATATAACTACTATAATACTGCCCCTATGTACAAGAATATAACTACTATAATACTGCTACTATGTACAAGAATATAACTACTATAATACTGCCCCCTATGTACAAGAATATAACTACTATAATACTGCCCCTATGTACAAGAATATAACTACTATACTACTGCCCCCTATGTACAAGAATATAACTACTATAATACTGCCCCTATGTAGAAGTATATAACTACTATAATACTGCCCCCTATATACAAGAATATAACTACTATAATACTGCCCCTATGTACAAGAATATAACTACTATAATACTGCCTCCTATGTAGAAGAATATAACTACTATAATACTGCCCCCTATGTACAAGAATATAAGTACTGTAATACTGCCCCCTATGTACAAGAATATAACTACTATAATACTGCTCCTATGTACAAGAATATAACTACTATAATACTGCTCCTATGTACAAGAATATAACTACTATAATACTACTCCCATGTACAAAACTATAACTACTATAATACTGCTCCTATGTACAAGAATATAACTACTATAATACTGCTCCTATGTACAAGAATATAACTACTATAATATTGCCCCCTATGTACAAGAATATAACTACTATAATACTGCCCCCTATGTACAAGAATATAACTACTATAATACTGTTCCCTATGTACAAGAATATAATTACTATAATACTACCCCCTATGTACAAGAATATAACTACTATACTACTGATCCTATGTACAAGAATATAACTACTATAATACTGTTCCCTATGTACAAGAATATAACTACAATAATACTGCCTCCTATGTACAAGAATATAACTACTATAATACTGCCTCCTATGTACAAGAATATAACAACTATAATACTGCCTCCATGTACAAGAATATAACTACTATAATACTGCCCCCTATGTACAAGAATATAACTACTATAATACTGCCTCCTATGTACAAGAATATAACTACTATAATACTGCCCCCTATGTACAAGAATATAACTACTATAATACTGGCTCCTATGTACAAGAATATAACTACTATAATATTGCCCCTATGTACAAGAATATAAATACTATAATGCTGCCCCTATGTACAAGAATATAACTACTATAATACTGCTCCTATGTACAAGAATATAACTACTATAATACTGCCTCCTATGTACAAGAATATAACTACTATAATACTGCCTCTTATGTATAAGAATATAACTACTATAATACTGCCCCTATGCACAAGAATATAACTACTATAATACTGCCCCCTATGTACAAGAATATAACTACTATAATACTGCCCCCTATGTACAAGAATATAACTACTATAATACTGCCCCCTATGTACAAGAATATAACTACTATAATACTGCTCCCTTATGTATAAGGCTATAACTACTATAATACTGCCCCCTATGTACAAGAATATAACTACTATAATACTGCCTCCTATGTACAAGAATATAACTACTATAATACTGCCCCCTATGTACAAGACTATAACTACTATAATACTGTTCCCCCATGTACAAGAATATAACTACTATAATACTGTCCTCTATGTACAAGAATATAACTGCTATAATACTGCTCCTATGTACAAGAATATAACTACTATAATACTGCCCCTATGTACAAGAATATAACTACTATAATACTGCCCCCTATGTACAAGAATATAACTACTATAATACTGCCCCCTATGTACAAGAATATAACTACTATAATACTGCCCCCTATGTACAAGAATATAACTACTATAATACTGCTCCCTTATGTATAAGGCTATAACTACTATAATACCGCCCATCATGGAGTAGTTTCCTGTGTATCGCTGTTAAATTGTAATGTTGTCACCAAATACATTCTCTATTTGCAGGTTTGCAGCTCAGCGGCTCAGACACAACATATGATTGGGATATACCATTATTGTAGACTTCTGCTGTACATTGCTGTGCTTTCTATTCACCTGCTGACCTTTTGCACGGATGCATGTAACAACGCTGCGCAATGTTGCCTCAACAGTTTTCCACTACTGCTGTGTATAGTGCTGCTGTTTTTACTGTCTTTTATTTAAATACAGAAATCTTACTTCTTGGTGACTCCGCCTCCTTTTCTTTGATATCTCTATAGTACATTAGTATTATATACTGTATATAGGGAGGGTATATGATATATATACAGTGAGTCTGGGGTCTTCTGGGCCCTCCAGCATACATGTGAAGTCCACGCTCTATCTATACTGAACATGCCCACTTATTATCACATTGTAATCTTTTTTGTTACTATTGTACACACCTCATCAATTAGATCTAAAAGGTCATTTGTAGATTTAAGGTCCATTTACACGCAACGCTTATCGCTCGAAATTTGTTTAAATGATGGCATGTGAGCGATAATCGCTGTGTGTAAATGCTACCATTGTTCACTCTTTAGCTGAACGATGATTTTAAGGTGAGCTTAAAATCCATTGTTCAGCCAGAGAGAGATAAAAGGGGCCGCATGCTGTGTTCTGGTAGTCTGGCAAGTCACGGCACCCCTAATAGTGTCTTCCCTTCACTGCCACTATTAGTGATGGAATTACCACTGACGTGGCCACCATAGGGCTCTCCACATGTGATCCCAAAACTCATAGCTGTATTTGCATAATTACAAAAGTCAAAGCTAGATTGGTTCATTTTTTAAGAAATGGAGTGGGATACCTCTGCTACCTGCTAGTGAATGGAGGAAACATTCCAAGCCTGAAAATCATTTCTGACCTGGTCCCCAAGGGCATACATTACACAGAAGCCTGTGCTGGCCTTGAGTCAGATGGCACCTTGTGCAAAAAAATGTTGGCACTTCCCCCTCCCCTGTCATAAGGTAAAAATGGTATATATTGCACTGATGGCAGTCTGCCTGTATTCTGTACAGAAGGCAGCAAGATAGCTGCACACTGTACCAGAACCAAGTTCAGTACATACATACAGCACCAAAAGCAAGTTCATTACAAATACAGTACTAAAGCCAAGCTCATAATGCAACACCCCTGAGGGGTGACCCTGGGCACCTGGCTAACGCGAAGAGCTGGGAGGGATAAGTGCTGTCTTGTCACAGCGGCACTTACCAGGCTCTGGTCCTCGAGGGATGACACGCAGCCAAGGCCATCTTCGACACCCCTAGGATAGGGAATGCCTATAAACAGGTTGATGGCAGTAGTAGTACTTATTACTCGTGACGCCACAGTTTCCACACACTGGTATGCTATGCAGGGGAGAAAAGAACACAGAGACTTGTGTGTTGTACCTTGGGTCCCCAGGAACGGTTAGGGCCCGGTATAACTTTTACTGACTGAATAAACTTTACAACACAGGTATTCAAAGCAAGGCAGGTACAATTCACTTTCAACGACAGCAGGCAAGAGCTCAGAGGTAGGGTGGATACACAGGATGAATACGGTCCTACAGTCCACGCTATCTGTACAGTACTGCTCCTGGACTGAGAGCACTCCAGAGGAGGAAGGGGGTAGGGGTCACGCCACAGACACTCTGGCAGACAATTATTGACAGGAAGGCTTAAAACAATAACTGGGTGTAACTCATTCACGTACCTCTGTGCGGTGATCCTAACTTTGGATGGCCGTACAGGTAAAGCCTGTAGTGTGAACAGGTACCTGTTCAGAACTTTTTGTGGGGCTTTCTCTCTCTGATGGTGGGACTCACTCCTCTCACATCCACACTCCAAACGCTACGAGATATCGCTCTTCCTCTTCCATCTTCACCTACATGGAAGCTGAAGGTGCTTCCATGTGGCTCTGTGTTAGCACTCTCTTGGGTCCCTGAACAAGATGGCACTCACAGATTGAAACCAGAATTCTTCTTCCTGCTCTCTAACACTCACATTTATAACCTCACTTGTACCACATGACAAGACAAACGGATACATCTACATGCAGGCAGTGATTTTATTACTGTTAACCTCTCAAGCGCCGCAGCTGTGCAACACACACACTGGATATGACAGGACAAACTTTGCACAGTGCATCTACATAGGACAAAACATGTGTGACATTTATGGAGGGGACCAGGATAGTGTTCTGGGCCACTACAATAACTTAGAGGGGTTTTCCAGGGAGAATACTATTGATGACTTATCCTTAGGCCTGGGCTTGTAATTGCAGGTGCAGCTCTTATTGAAATCAATGGGACCCCAGCCTGCAGTTACAAACACAGCTCCTATTGATATTAATGGGAGCTACACTTGCAATTACGAGCGCTGACTACTATTCGGGGGTCAGAGTAGTGCCTTCACTACGATCCCGGTGGGAGCTACCTCTACTCACCCTGTCTGCAGCTCCAGTCCAGCGGCACAGTGTAAAGTCTGTGACCGCTGACCTCTGCACCGAGGTGAGTGGTCGGCGGTCACAGACTCAGCAGCAGCTGCCACCACCAGATCAGAACTGCAGGTGAATGTAGAGATGAAAGTTTGTAGAGATGCTGAGCGGCCAGAGGCCTATAAGGGGGTTGCTGTTGGCCTGTGGCCCAACAGCATCCCTCTGACTATTTCAGGGGTCACTGTTACTACTGGGACCACCATGGGGGTCACTATTACTGCTACGCAGCACGTAGGAGAAGAGAAAGTTTGCGGCAGTACTGAAGACCTGCACAAGGCCTTGCAAGGGTTAATGGGTTATGATTCAGTGTGGTATAATTGTACTGTCATGCAATGTGTTGTGCTGATGTGTTATATGTGTTGCTACATAGGTGAGTAGATGTAATAATATGTATCTATAGCTATAATGTTTTGTTGGTCAACCACACTTTGTCTAGAAGAGCTCAGCCTAGTTTACAGGCACTGGTCAGCTAGCCAGAAGATAGACAGTCTGTGATAGGTAGAAGGGTCCCACTCACGGGTTGGTTAGTAATGTAGCTTTGTGTAAAATGGAGGGGAGGAGTTAGAGGAAGTTGGAGAATAGTCTAGGGAGGAGTCTGACAGAAGTCAAGAAGAGAAGTTGCCAGACAGAGCTGTGCAGGAAAGAGGATAGCTACTAGCTAGTGCAGTGGGAAGGAGGACAGAAAGTGTGAGTACCCAAAGATTCTCGAAAGAATAGGAGATACTCAGCAAAGGCCTAAAGTAACTGTTGTTGTTCGGTTCCACCACAAGACGGAGCAGGGAACCCCAATGCATATCTGAATGCTGCCAAATGTTGAACAGTCCCGTCCTCTGGTGAATCTATGTGCAATATTGCTATAGAATGACTAATGCATCACTCATGATAACAGAGAGTGCAGATATATTGGGGGGTGTGGGGGTCCTGCAATTAATCCTATTGTTCAGCCATGATCAGCAGGTTTCATTGCAGGTCAGTATATTCTGGAGGCCCCTCTGGATATTTAGACAGCTTAATATTTGCTCTGAAACTCGCGGTTCAGCAATCTCTCACAACCAATCTGACCGACGTGACGGTATGATGCTAAGCTGAGAGAGCAGGATAACGTCTGCCGCCGGAGTGAAGCTCACCGAATCTTCCTACAGCGTCTCATGTTAGCTCAGAGGAGCGTGCACTGATCTCACAGATTGCTTTCCAGCCGCCTGTCTTTAGTACGGAAATTCGGCTCTAATAGCATCAATGTTCACAGTTTTCTAACAAGTCATGGGGGGGGGGGGTTATTATCTCCATTAGTTCATAAATATCAGTCCAAGGGATACATTTGTGAGATCAAGCATGATAAAGTCATAAGATTTCTGGCTGTTCAGCTGAATAATTTCAAAAATCACTTCCATAGGTTGCCCACACTATTTAGTGCTCAATTAATGCTGCCATACAATGCTGAGACAATATTTCCATACGTGATCCAAATAATACTAACATATATAGGTGAATGTCAGGCAGGAACTAGTGTTGCTCGTATTGATTGGCCAGGCGATAAAAATTTTGGGCGAAAATCATAGGAAAAGATAATTTTCCATAATGCCTGCTGCAGGGGTCAATCAGCAACCAGACGCCTTGCTGATGCCACCAAATGTGTTCTCCATTTTGCATATAGGTGGCAGGTTCATTGTGGTCTGTACATTGGGAGAGGGTATATTTCTGCTGCTGTCAACATATATAGCAGCAAAGCTGATGGATAAACCACTTTAGCGTGGGGAATATTGCAGTCCTCGGTTTGTGGCCTGAGACATTGTTCAAAGTCGCCATTATTTGCAGGCTTTATACAGCTAGAAGTGGGGTTTGGCGAATTAACTTACACTGTGCCAAACAGGGATAGTACAATTATACAAGCTGTACTGCGAGACCTTCTGTTCTCACATATCATGGCGCCCAGGGATTGCAGCTTATTTAGTTGGCAGTGGTGTTGTGCTAATATAAAACAAAAAGTAAAACAAAGAGGGAAACAGCAAATACACACAGTGCATGTCAGCGACCTCAGGCATTGTTCAGTTACAAGTCACGCCACTCCGAATTATTTGCAGCCTTAGGGCTTATACCCGCCGAAATCCATGGCGTTGTCCGGCAGCTATTAGGTTCTATTTAACCTAGTAGCTCAAAATTCACACTGGGGAATTCCTTAGCGTGAAAGAAAACGCAGCATGCTCAATTTTGCGCAGGAATATGCGCAGCTGGCTTCCACTATAGTCAATGGAAGCCCGCCGTCACGCTATACTTCCGCTGTAGTAAACTGTACTGCGCATGCGCACCGGCAATCCGGATCCGGAGTGGTGAGTATGGGGGTTTTGAGGCGCGCCGTGGTCGACTCCACTGCGATATTCCGCTGGCATAGGCATAAGGCCTTATGCAGCTAGCAGTTGGGTTTAGAGAATTAAATTACTCTGTGCCAAACAGGGATAGCACACAAAGATACAAGCGGTACTCTGTGGCCTTCTGTTCTCACATATCGTGCTTCCTGTGATGTGCCTACATAGTGGAATTCCATGTTGCCAAAAATCACATCAATGAAAGATAGCCGTGATTGAGTCCTGAGATTAATTAGTGTTTTCTTGTCCATTCACATGGCGTATCATGCGAAAAGTACGCAGCAGAGCAGAATTACGTTGGTCGTCAGAAATCCTCAGAATCACTTCTGGTGCTTAAATAGATCCAGTCTTCGTTTCTGAACACTGGACGCAGGTAAACTCCCTCTCCTTCCCTTCCAGCCATTTTCATCAAAAGATAGTTCAAGACTTATCTTTTGATGCAGCGTGAAAAATCACCGACCTAAAAATGGTTGCTGATTTGATGTTTTAGCGGTGTGATTTTTTCACGTGCCCAAAAATCGCCCATGTGAATGAATACATTGGAATCCAGTGCTTCACATGGTCGCGATTTTTGGCCGATGTTTTGCACTTATCCTTGTTGGTCCAAGAGTATGTCAACTCCTGTGTGGGTGTACTCAGACATGGTGTTGGCCCCTTTGGCTTCTGGGTGTCTAAGCTGGCCAAGTGGCTGGAGTTTACACAACATGCTTTAGAGGTGCTTGCCTGCCCCGCTATTAGTGTGCTCTCAGAAAGGGTGTTACACAGCTGGGTGTGTGATAACTGACAGACCCATCCACCTGTCCACAGACAATATGGATTGCCTGAAATGTATAAAAATGAACCAGGTGTGGATTTCACCTGATTTCGGCCCTCCCCCCCACCCCCACCCCCACCAGCATCACCATAGCAGTTTCCACTGATTAGTCAGCACACTGGCAATTTTTACTCACATATGATTGAGCATAGATTTATGTTAAAGACCCCACCGTAATCGGTCGCTAGTGGTGGTGGAACTGCTGCTGCTCTCTTTCTCCGGCTTTCACCAACTTTCCTCCTGCTTCTCCCAAAATGAAAATATTCTAAAGCCTAAGAAACAGCTATAGCTCTTCAGCTTTTGCTTGGAGGAGGTCTGTGCTCGGCTGTTCCATTCACCTCGTAGGATTTGTCCTTTGCAAACTTTATGACATTGCTTTTAAAACAACCACCACACCTGCTGTCTTGCGTAGTGAAATATCTAGTAGCAGTACAGCTGTTACTTGGAAGAGGTCCATGTTTGAGTGTTGTCTTCAGCTGGCAGAATTTCTCCTTGTTAATGTTATGACATTGCTTGTAAAACAACCACCACACCTGCTGTCTTCCTTGGTACAATGTTTCATCTAGGAGACCCTATGTGGGCCTTCTTTTTGTTTTCAGTGACATTCCTGTACTACGACTGACCCACTGTACACTATTTTGACCAATTTCTGGAAGGAGCGCAGTGTTCCCCAGATGTGCGGCTTGTATTCCCATGCAATTTGGGGGCTTTGGTGGCATTGGGGACCTTCTGGAGGGCAAATTAGTGAACCCGATTTTTACTCCCACAGACTTTAACAACAGTCGCAATTAATGATTATTTTCATAAAATTGTCCCGATACCAGCACGAACCGATTATCCCACATAGTCACCAGCAGGAACCCCACTCAGGCTTTAATACATAGACAGCTTTATTATTCAGTACAGGTCTATATATTGCCCTACGCACTTGAGGTCTGGTACCTAAGGCGGCCTTTAGAAGGGGGCGGTTTAGGACACAGCAAAAATCAAAATTTGCTATATAGATGCTTGTGGTAATGGTAGCTCTGTCTCCTAAATACTGGAAGCGGTTTGTTCAATGAAGCCTATGTAGTGAATAGTGGAGCAGGGTCCAATAGGCTCCCCTGCAGCTGGCAGTATTTGTTAAACCGCGCCTGTACTGGCACTGCAGTGGTGGTACTGTAGTGCAGAGAGAGATGGAGAGACTGGAGCTGCCATCATCCTTCTATAGATCCAAAATACAAAGACTGCTATTATTATATACACCCGCTAATTATACATAGTATCTGGATAGATGGCGCACAATACTATGGACATACACAGGACCGTATGCGGCTATTTACTGTGCTGTAATATAAAGGGGTTGGCCAGGCAAACTCTCCTGCACCAACTGATATCATGCATGGAGAGTCGCAGTTGTACGCCAGACGTGATGTTGCAGAGATCCATCCGATGCCCAGCAAATTTCGCTCATGAGTCCCATTAATTGTCCTGTCTGGCATGGCCGATGTCAGATCAGGCAGGAGAGTATGCTTGGACAACCCCTGTATGGTGCTTCTTATTGGTCTGTGTCTATTTGTATGAAGATATTTAGTGTTTGGCAGTTTGGAGGGGGCACAATGTGTATGGCACTATTTATTACGGATCACTATCTGTATGGCACTACTTACGGTGGGGTATTTTGAGAGGTGTTAGCTGTGTGGCACTATTTACATGAGTTACTAGGTGTAGGGTACTTTTTCGGGAGCACTGTATGTGTTGACCTTTTAAGGTTGCATTGAGTATATGGCACTATTTTTGGAGACACTGTTATTATTTAGGGGTGCTATAGGTATTAATTATGTAGTAGAGTATTTATAGGCAATAAGCAGTTCAGCTGTCACAGTAATGGGGTCAATCAAATGAGGATACTAAAGAGGGATGCAGTATGGAGAATTTAAGTTTCTACAATGGGTTGGGATGCGCTGGAAAAAGGAAAGTGCCATCAAATTCAGAAGTGAGTCACAACTGAAAGAAGTCATCATGGTGGTCTGAATCTGGATCTGGAAAGCATATGACTAAATGCAGAGAAGACAAGAGACTACATTACCTGTGGATTGTTCATCCCCATAGCACTGAATCTCGGCCCATGTAGAAAGAAAAATAAACAAGTTAAAAAGAGCATTCTTGTTGATCGGCGCTTTTTACGGTTAAAAAACTGATATCAATTCGGCCTACTTGCACTTTTTTGCGTGTGTGAGAAAAATGCAGTGAATACACATGCAAAAAAAAAACAGCATACGCAACAAATACACATACATACATGCAGTAGGAACACTGTAATGTGTTAATAATATCATTCCAGCTGAATTCACTGTCTGCTCCAAATTAATTATAATGAGAAGTAGCATGCATGCAAGGTAACTGAGTCTGACTCCATGTTGGTCAACCATCAGTACACTTCTGCTTTATTCTTAACATCACGGTACAGATATAGTGGAAATGACGCAGTAATACAAATACACGCTCTCAACATCACAACAACTCATGATTGGCTTAGTATGTAATGGCGCTAATGTTTAACATATGTTAACGCCTTAAGGTGTATGTTGCTACTAAACACGTAATTTCTAGGAAACGCAATTCGATTACACTTTATCAATATCTCCGCCTGGACCAAGGAATCCAAGGGAGGGGTTAAAGAGCAGCTGCTCTCTTATGAATGGTGGGCATCCCAAGTCTTTCTCATGAGAAACATATCTGGAGACAGTGCTAAGTCCTGGGAATCGTGTGTAGGAGATACCGCACAAGAATCCAATACACAGTGTACAATATTGAACCAGTTGACCATTCAACTGCTTGCTATTTCCTAGGAATGTGTGTGTATATATATATATATATATATATATATATATATATATGTATATATATATATATATATATACATATTAGCTTAGGCTGATGTAAGAAACATGTGTGTGGGGGGGGGGGTCTTGTTTCTATGGCGTACACACTGCAGCAGAAGTGACATGATGACTTTATTCTGTACGTCACTACGATTACCACAATACCACATTTATATTAGTATTTTCTGTTGCTATTTTCTGGCAGCCATAACATTTTTAGGTTTCCGTCTACACAGTTGTAAGGGCTAATGCCCACGGACGGATTAATGCCGCGTTCCCCGTGGCGTAAATCTGCGGCGGAATAACGCAGCTGTTAGGTTCTATTGAACTTAATAGCTCCGTCCTCACATGCACCGCAGATTTACACAGTGGGAAAAAATTGTTCTATTTTACCGCATTTTTCCTCAGCGGGAGGTCTCCATTAATATAGTATTAATGGAGACCGCAGAAAAATGGTTTTCCGCGATTACCAGCGGGGACTTTTTTGTTTATCCCCGCGGGATTCCCTGCGGCGTAAAACCAGGGGTGTATCCCGCTCCGTCTGTGGGCCCTAAGAGGGCTCATTCTTGTGGTTCGTCCTGCATACAAACCTTTTGATGGCTTTTTATTCCATTTTCTTGGAGCTAGGGTGACAAAAAGGCACAATTATGACGTTGCGTAATTATTTTTCAGACATTCACCATTCACAATAAATTATGAGTCACTTTAATTGATCAGATTTTTACGGATGCAGCGACACCAAATATGTTTTTGCTTTTTATTTGGATTTTTTAAATTAAAAATATGGGAAGGGAGGATAAACTTTTATTACCTTTTTTTTTTAATACTTTTTACATTTTTTTAAGTCCCCACAGGGGACTTGAACTTGCAATCATTTGATCACTCCTGCAGTATAGTGTAATACCATAGTATTACATTATACGGCAATATGAGAGGCAGTTTATCAGAAGGCCCCCAACTGCCATAGCAACCTAATGGTACCCTGGAATCCCATTTGGCACCCCTAAACTTCCATCAGAGCAAAATTGATGTTGGCCTTTAAAGGGTTAACGACTATAATCAACGCAAGCTCTGATTGCGACGGCGTGTCAGCTGTCAAAGATAACAAATGCCCGCATTGTATGCGGTGGGATCTACTCCCGATCCTGCTCGATACAAACCCCGAACCTCCATGACATAACTGTACGTCCTGGAGGTTATGGGGTTAATGGGGTATATTCAGACTCAGTGGCGGCATGAGCAGTAAATACGGCCCTGACAGATACGGCTCTGTGATCGAGGCCTCGTTACTCAGGGTGTCATCAGCTCCATTCTCCCTGCTACTAACTGTCATTTGCACATTAACTCCTCCAACTGCCTTCTCCATGCTAACTAAACCTTGACGCCTGATTGGCTGGCTGCCAGCAGTCTGTAAACAGACCTCTGATTGGTGCTCGGCTCACACACAACAGAAATCCGCTAACAAGGAGGAAAAACAGGTATATGATATATAGTGTCATCACAACTAACATCACACATTACAGCAGACCCTCCTTAACAACATACAGTATTGGGCAGATTTATCATGTTTGTTGCCCATAGCAACCAATCACAGCACAGCTTTCATTTTACCAGAGCAGATTACCAAATAAAAGCTGCACTGTGATTGGTTGCTATGGGGCAACAATGATGTTTTTTTTTATCTAGACAGTTCCATAAACCTGCCCCATAGGGCTCACTTAACACTGCTGTAGGTTGCCACACAAGACATTTGATGCCATATAAAACTATGAGTCAGTGTTTAAATAGTATGTAAGGAGGGAGCCCAGGCTGGAGTTTGTGCTGTAATGAGCTCTGTTATGGTTCCTATAGTTATGGAATTTGGATGGTGTAAGGGCGGCCTCTACTGGCTGTCATACATTACTGCAGTTTGTGCATTTCGCTATAGAGTGTTATATGGGACTTCCCGTTGGCTGCAGAGGTCAGGTGGGAGATCTGGAGGACTTGAGATTATAGACTGCTGCAAGCTGGAGAGCAATCCCAGTGGTAACTACGCCTTAAGAGAGACCGCATTGCTGGGAGAGAGAGCTGCCAAAGGAGTGAGGAGTCAGCTTGGGGAGCCGTATGAGACGTGTCCTGGAGAATCTGTGCCTGTTACAGAGGCACAAGAAAGGAGTCAGAAGGTGTTTGAGAAGCATTAGCTCCATAACATACCAGAACCAACATCATTGGGAAAACAGAGCTGCAGGGTCTACAGCTAGAGAGACTGATACAGAGGATTCACATCGTCTTACAGTTCTGTGATTCGTTTTACCCCAAACAGGCATCCAAAGACGCGTCACCTACATTACAGTGCTCAACGCGCTGGAGGTCTGTAAGTGAGGTCGGCCCTCAGGGAAAGGCCCAGCATGTGCACAGAGGTAGTGACATAAAACTAGGCCTGTCAGTTAAAACACGTGAGCTTGAGTCGACACCAGAGGAACATATACTTACCCGGCAGTTGCAGATAAGTTATTGGACAACACTTCTGTTACTTTCGGACTGTGTGAGGGTTACCACCATTGCGGCGTTCAAGCATTCAGTGGTACTACCACATATTCTACAGTGAAGTGTTTGGTGATCTATAACATATTGTTACCATCCCCCACTCATGTTAAAGTTCAGCATACAGTAAGTTACAGTCAGGTAGGTTGTCTAACGTTTTCAATAACCACGTATCTATTAACAGAAGCTTCTATGGCAACTCCATCTGCAAGGTTATCTGTTAAAATGTCTGCATCGTACCCCGATTTCTGTGTCGCCTGTCCCTACTGCGACAATTACAATGTGCCCACATAATACTGTGTACACTGTAATACCCCCATAGTCAGGGGTGTAGCTCTGGTGGGACATAATGGCCATAGACCCCCCTGCCCCCCTCGGGCACCAAGGCCCCTTCACCCCTCTATAGCTTCGCCACTGTATATAGTACCGCAATAATATGTAGGTCAAAATAATACTCAACCCTTTCCAATCCACTGTCTGACGTCTGAAGACATTCTGATTGAAGGCTGTACATCTCCGATGTCGAAAGACATCCGGCAGGGTATTCTTACTGTATATTACTAACCGCTCTGTTGTCGGGGGCCCCTCCAGCATGTCCCATACCGCAGTACTGGCTCTAGCCAGCAGATGGCGCCATTGCATAATGAGAGTAAGAGAAAACCCCCTAGAAAACCCTGAATCCAAAATTGGATTGCAAAGGTATAAAGGGGATGTACGAGGATGCACAACCTCTCTCGCTCTTGCCTACTACATTTTTCTGTCTCACAAAAAATAATACATATGGACGAGTATACTTTGTTTTTAACATTGCAGTCAATGAAAACTGTATGGCTGTATGTTACCGTACACTTAGCGTATATGTTTTTTTGAGACTAGGGGGGAAAAGTTGACCATAAAAAAACACACTTTTTTAAAAATAAAAAATGGTTTAAAACACAGTAGATACACAGCTCATTAGACAATATCCCACATGATAGGCTTAGATACTCCATCATAGAACAGTCATCTAATAGTTTTAGATACACAAACCTAGCAGACAGTATCATACATGATATTTAGATACACCTCAGCAGCAGATCATAGAGGGATCAGCCCTATTCTCATCTGCACAAGGAAAGACTGGAAGCAATGGGATGAAACTGAAAGGGAGGAGACACAAATTAGGTATTAGACAGTGAGGGGGATCAATGAGTGGAACAGGTTGTCACAGGAGGTGGTGAGTTCTCCTTTTAATGGAAGTCTTCCAACAAAGGCTGGACAAATATCTGTCTGGGATGATTTAGTGAATCCTGCATTGAGCAGGGGGTTAGAACCGATGACCCTGGGGGTCCCTTCCAACTCTACCATTCTAGCTGTATGATTCTATGTATCACATATAAGGCCTCATTCGCACAAACGTTTTCATGCGGCTATTAAGCCGCGATAAGACGGACAAGAATCCCGACCATGTCAAGCATTGGATTCCAAAGTATTCATCCACATGAGCAAATTTCAGTCGCGTAAAAAGATTACAGCATTTAAACGTCAAATCGGCGACCGTTTCAACATGTGATATTTCTGCGGATACTTCGGGGAAGGCTGACAGCCGCAGCGGAGGATCGCAGAGTTTCTCCCGTTGTTTTCAATGGGGAACCCTCGCACCGTGTGCACCTAGCATATAGGGTGATGCTGCCGCCGGCTCCAATGCAGACAATGGGTGATGCGAGGGCACGCCCAAAGATAGAACGTGCCGCGATTTGTTTTTCACATTGCATCGCGGTGCGAAGCGATACGGGAGAAAATCGGTCATGTGTATGACCCCATTCAAAAGAATGAGGTTTATATTGTGCGAGATTCGCAATGCACAAATCTCAGGGGATTTTCTCGGCCGTGTGAAAACAATATCACTCATTATAGGATTAGATACACCAGCTCTGCAGACAGAGTCACAAATGATAGGATTAGATACAGCAGATAGTATCTCACATGATCAGCTTAGATACAGTAGATGGTATCCCACATGATCGGCTTAGATACAGCAGATGGTATCGCACATGATCGGCTTAGATACAGCAGATGGTATCGCACATGATCGGCTTAGATACAGCAGATAGTATCCCACATTATCGGCTTAGATACAGCAGATAGTATCCGACATGATTGTCTTAGATACAGCAGATAGTATCCCACATGATAGGCTTAGATACAGCAGATAGTATCCGACATGATTGGCTTAGATACAGCAGATAGTATCCCACATGATAGGCTTAGATACAGCAGATAGTATCCCACATTATCGGCTTAGATACAGCAGATAGTATCCGACATGATTGTCTTAGATACAGCAGATAGTATCCCACATGATAGGCTTAGATACAGCAGATAGTATCCCACATGATTGGCTTAGATACAGCAGATAGTATCCCACATTATCGGCTTAGATACAGCAGATAGTATCCGACATGATTGTCTTAGATACAGCAGATAGTATCCCACATGATAGGCTTAGATACAGCAGATAGTATCCCACATGATTGGCTTAGATACAGCAGATAGTATCCCACATGATAGGCTTAGATACAGCAGATAGTATCCCACATTATCGGCTTAGATACAGCAGATAGTATCCGACAT
Organism: Eleutherodactylus coqui; assembly: GCF_035609145.1. Classification (NCBI taxonomy): domain Eukaryota; kingdom Metazoa; phylum Chordata; class Amphibia; order Anura; family Eleutherodactylidae; genus Eleutherodactylus; species Eleutherodactylus coqui. The sequence continues at coordinate 266,353,814 of NC_089840.1, read as the reverse complement.
GATTGTCTTAGATACAGCAGATAGTATCCCACATGATAGGCTTAGATACAGCAGATAGTATCCCACATGATAGGCTTAGATACAGCAGATAGTATCCCACATGATCGGCTTTGATACAGCAGATAGTATCCTACATGATGGCTTAGATATAGCAGATAGTACCCCACATGATCGACTTAGATACAGCAGATAGTATCCCGCATGATCGGCTTAGATACAGCAGATAGTATCCCACATGATCGGCTTTGATATAGCAGATAGTATCCCACATGATAAGCTTAGATATACAGTTAGGGCCAGAAATATTTGGACAGTGACACAAGTTTTGTTATTTTAGCTGTTTACAAAAACATGTTCAGAAATACAATTATATATATAATATGGGCTGAAAGTGCACACTCCCAGCTGCAATATGAGAGTTTCCACATCCAAATCGGAGAAAGGGTTTAGGAATCATAGCTCTGTAATGCATAGCCTCCTCTTTTTCAAGGGACCAAAAGTAATTGGACAATGGACTCTAAGGGCTGCAATTAACTCAGAAGGCGTCTCCCTCGTTAACCTGTAATCAATTAAGTAGTTAAAAGGTCTGGGGTTGATTCCAGGTGTGTGGGTTTGGATTTGGAAGCTGTTGCTGTGACCAGACAACATGCGGTCAAAGGAACTCTCAATGGAGGTGAAGCAGAACATCCTGAGGCTGAAAAAAAAGAAAAAATCCATCAGAGAGATAGCAGACATGCTTGGAGTAGCAAAATCAACAGCCGGGTACATTCTGAGAAAAAAGGAATTCACTGGTGAGCTTGGGAACTCAAAAAGGCCTGGGCGTCCACGGAAGACAACGGTGGTGGATGATCGCCGCATACTTTCTTTGGTGAAGAAGAACCCGTTCACAACATCAACTGAAGTCCAGAACACTCTCAGGGAAGTAGGTGTATCTGTCTCTAAGTCAACAGTAAAGAGAAGACTCCATGAAAGTAAATACAAAGGGTTCACATCTAGATGCAAACCATTCATCAATTCCAAAAATAGACAGGCCAGAGTTAAATTTGCCGAAAAACACATCAAGAAGCCAGCCCAGTTCTGGAAAAGTATTCTATGGACAGATGAGACAAAGATCAACCTGTACCAGAATGATGGGAAGAAAAAAGTTTGGAGAAGAAAGGGAACGGCACATGATCCAAGGCACACCACATCCTCTGTAAAACATGGTGGAGGCAACGTGATGGCATGGGCATGCATGGCTTTCAATGGCACTTGGTCACTTGTGTTATTGATGACATAACAGCAGACAAGAGTAGCCGGATGAATTCTGAAGTGTACCGGGATATACTTTCAGCCCAGATTCAGCCAAATGCTGCAAAGTTGATCGGACGGCGCTTCACAGTACAGATGGCCAATGACCCCAAGCATACAGCCAAAGCTACCCAGGAGTTCATGAGTGCAAAAAAGTGGAACATTCTGCAATGGCCAAGTCAATCACCAGATCTTAACCCAATTGAGCATGCATTTCACTTGCTCAAATCCAGACTTCAGACGGAAAGACCCACAAACAAGCAAGACCTGAAGGCTGCGGCTGTAAAGGCCTGGCAAAGCATTAAGAAGGAGGAAACCCAGCGTTTGGTGATGTCCATGGGTTCCAGACTTAAGGCAGTGATTGCCTCCAAAGGATTCGCAACAAAATATTGAAAAAAAAATATTTTGTTTGGGTTATGTTTATTTGTCCAATTACTTTTGAGCTCCTAAAATGTGGAGTGTTTGTAAAGAAATGTGTACAATTCCTACATTTTCTATCAGATATTTTTGTTCAACCCTTTAAATTAAACGTTACAATCTGCACTTGAATTCTGTTGTAGAGGCTTCATTTCAAATCCAATGCGGTGGCATGCAGAGCCCAACTCGCGAAAATTGTGTTACTGTCCAAATATTTCTGGCCCTAACTGTAGCAGATAGTATCCCACATGATCGGCTTAGATACAGCAGATAGTATCCCACATGATAGGCTTAGATACAGTAGATAGTATCCCACATGATCGGCTTTGATACAGCAGATAGTATCCTACATGATAGGCTTAGATACAGTAGATAGTATCCCACATGATAGGCTTAGATACAGTAGATAGTATCCCACATGATAGGCTTAGATACAGTAGATAGTATCCCACATGATCGGCTTTGATACAGCAGATAGTATCCTACATGATAGGCTTAGATACAGCAGATAGTATCCCACATGATCGGCTTAGTTACAGCATGTCAGCAGACAGTATCACTAATGATCGGATTAGATACACTAAATAAAGGACATATATCATTAAAAAGGTTTTGAATAGCTGCTTCCTATCGTGACTCCGCCGTCTGCACATCCGACAAATCCCAGCGTTCCCCTCCAGCCTGCTGCAATCTCTTGTAATCTTCCCCCTAACAGCTGTCCCGGCACTACAATCCCTGCTCTCCCCGCCGGCACCCGGCGCGTCATCATACTGATGTTCCTACAACTCCCAACATTCATCTATGGTGGAACCACAACTCCCAGCAATCCCAGCCAGGCTCAGACATATCTCTCAGGCCGGGTTCACACTGGCGTATTTGTGCATTAAATATTTACACAAAAGTAGAACCTGTTGATCTCACTGTGTTCATTCAGAAGCACATATTTTGCGTGCGCGATTGCGTTCCGCAAACAAGAAATGCGGCATGGTCTATTTGCGCAGGAGAAGAACACCTCTGGATCTCATTAAGGAGTTTGGCCATTTCAATGCTGGGAGCAGCGGTACGTATTTTTTGCGCACGCAATTGCAGACGATTTACATGTACGTAAAGTAAAAAACACAATTGCGCGCACAAATACGCAACTTTCATTCATCAAAAATGCGTGCAAAAAGACTTATATGCCCTGGCCTCCTCTGCTAACTACTAATAGCAACCTATGGCTCTCCATATATTGTGGAACTACAGGTCACAGCAAATCTCTACTTGAGAAGAAAAATCTGTGCTGCCCCACAGAGCTTACAATCTATTGACTATGAAGGCAAGAGTATGACATAAAGTACCCTAGTAGCATTAGCAATACCCACTGCAGAGGGTAGCCAGGTAGTGGCAGGTGCCCCTAGTGTTGGGTGGCATAGGGAGAGCCTTAGCCAGGGTATTTAGATATACGGCTAGGGCAGAAGACTCAAGTTTTGCCCCAGGTGTTGGAAAGCCCAGTATGACTCTGAACCACAGCTGCGGAACCTCAACTCTCCTTGTGGGACTACAGGTCCCAGCGTATTCTGTTGACAGGTTCCCCTATCTGGATTCATGATTTATCATTCATTGCCTATTAAGGTAATAGAACATTAGAACGAGAACAATGAGTATATCCCCCCCATCCCAACTTTAGGGAACACCCCCCAATCCCTCTCAATGGATGACTAGCAGCAGAGAATTGAATGTGATTGCATCACCATGATTGTGATGATGATGTCATCAGTGGTGTGTTCAGGATGGCAGGGGTGGGCGGGATGAGCAGCGGTGAGATATCAAGTATCCCCGTGTGTGACGCTTTTCTCCGAGAGCGAGCTGGGGCCACCGCCGCCGAAGTCACTCCATGTGATAGGATGCACGGAGCCAGATACGGCTTATGAAAAGCTCGTTCTCCTAAAGCACTGTCTAATCCTGTGAGGGGAAATTAATTCACTGCACAATCCCCCTACCCTTTATAGGCTTATCCCCCCCCAACCACAGACGCCCCCTCCCCCCATCTGGTTCACCCCCGCAGCCCTGGACATTTGCAGATCACTATGGAGATATTGGGGTGATGCTGACCCCCCGGGTCATGTACGGTCCATATGTCTTCTAATCTCATCCCTTGTCTCCATCTGCTACTGTCTCTCTCCATGATTGCTGTCTATTCCATAAATCTGTGAGTGATTGACACCGGGGCGGTTTAGTACTCCCACCGTCATTTCTCTTCCTCCCCCAGAAAGGTGGGGGTGGGCTGTCTGCCTCTGGTACAGGTACGGACCTCCTTGGTCACAATGTAGCAAGTGTCTCGGAACTCTCAAGTCTCTTGCTGATACTTTGTATCCACATCTCAGAATCGTCTCATTCTTCTCCCTTTTTCTCCCTTTTTACCCCTCGTTCTACAAGACCCCTATTAAAAAGAATATTACGATAGTCTATATATATATATATATATATATATATATATATATATATATATATATATACTGTATATACGCCAATCTATTCCTGTGCACAGGAGCTTACGATCTAGATTCCCTCGTGCCTCCTCTTTGCTTCCTTTCCCCCTCTACCCCCTTCATCTTCCTCTCTCCATCCTCTCTCCGCCCTGTTGCTGTCCCTCCTCCCTCTCCTCTCCTCTGTACCCTGTGTTCATATACAGCTGGCTGCTGCTTGCATCCCCCTCGGGGTGTGTATGTGTGTGCGCGTGTGTGTGAGCGAGCGTGCTATGTAATGACACACTCAGTGAGACACACAGAGATACTTCTGTCTCCATGGCAGCACTAACTAGAAGGTAAGCTCTAGGTTTTCTCTATCGCTCCCCTTTAACCATAGCCTCCGTGCCCCCTATCCATCACCCCCATGTCCGCTCACATCAGCACACCTCATTCTCCATCACCGATTCCCCTGAAACCTTCACCCCGGACCCTCTCGCCTCCATCAAATATATTGGTAGATTTCTAAAATGCCAATTTCTGCAGAAATATTATCCTGTAATACACAAGTCCCCCTAATAATCTGCGTGATGTGATGCCCCCCACTCATCCGTCTGGCATATGCCCGTCCATCCCTCCTATCATCTCATTGTGTCTCCTCATTATTCCATATCACTTGTCCTCGGCTCTCAGTGACTCCCAACATCTGCTTTCTTCCTCCGCGCTCCTTTCATCCCCGCCGTTTCATCTCTTTATTCCGCGCTGTGTCCCTGATTCTTCTTAATTTCAGGTTTCTCGGTTACTACATAATTCGACCTGTAATTGCTATTTTGCCATCATTTCCTGTAATTCCAGATTTCTCCATTACTCCCTCCTTTTTTATCATTGCTTCTACTACCCTTCACTCCCTACAATTCTCTGTCAATCCCCCCTCCCCTTTACAGTCCTAAATCCCATCTAATCCTAATGTATAATCCTTATAATTGCTCCCTACTTTCCCCAATATACATATTATTTCTCCCTTCTTCCGCATATAAATCACCATTTTCCCGCTTCTTCTGACATTGGAATCCATATTTCATGATCACCTTTATCACCCTCCATTTAATCCCGTAATCCTATATTCCGCTATTCATCCCTAGTTGTATGTACACGCTCTTCTACCTGTTGCATTTGAGAACAGCCACTTGCCATATATTCCTGCTGTTACCTTATATAACCAGTTACCCTATGTAACCTTAGGGCAAATCACAATGTAATCCACTAGCTCTGGGATTTATCTAGTGTTGTCACGCCAATGTCACCATCTAGGTAACCCTATGACATATATAACCCCCCACTGTCACCCCATTAACCATACAGTGACCACTAATATAACCTTATATCCTGTAACATCCATCATTCTACTGAGACCCTACAATGTAAAACTGTCATCCTATAACAGTCACCCTACATCTACCCACTAAAACCGTTGTATCACCTTACAGTATGTAACCTCTTACTGCAACCCTACAAGATGTGACTGCCATACCTATTCCAAAATCATACTGTATGTAAGTGCTATTGCCGTACTGTAACCCTTTAGCATGTAACCTTGTCCCCATCATCCCATCATACATCATACAATATGTAAGTGCCAGATAAACCCTGTAAAACCTGCTGTACCTCTAGCGTTTGTTACCGTTATTGCCCTACTGTAACCCTAAAGCGTATAGCCTCTAACACATTTCAGTGTATATCTGATATATCACCTCTGCCACCCTTATGCAACCCTAGAATTTATAATTGCCATTGCATGCAACATCTGCCACGCTACTATAATTCTCCAAAAATGTATAACTGTCTATACCCTCTGCCCCTTAGTGTAAAGCTATAATTTCCCCCTACTATAACCCTAAAGCATATTGCCTCTGCCACCCTTATGCAACCCTAGACTTTATAACCACCATTGCATGCAACCTCTGCCATCCTATTATAACCTTACCAAAAATATATAACAGTATATAACCTCTGCCCCTTACTACGGCTCTACAGTTTGTTATCCCTTTTCCCCTATTATAACCCTAAAGTATATTGCCTTTGCCTCCTTACTATTATCCATCAATGTATAACTGCTATATAACATGTTACCCCACAGCAATTGCAGAATTGATACTTACCTTTGCATGCAATCTCTGCCATCCTACAGTTTATAACCGCTATTGCTCTACTATAACCCTAAAGCATGTAATCTCTCGCTCCCATACTATACCCCTACCATATATGACTGCCATATAACCTGTCACCCAGCTGCAACCCAAAAATTGGTAACCAGTATCCCCCTACTGTACCCATTTGACCACTGAAATTTGACTACAACCCAACAACATGTCATCTCTTTAACCCCACAGAATGTAATGGCCATCATGCAACGATAACCCAACATCGTGTAAAGTTAGTCATAATGCTACAATTGTAGAGTATGTAACTAGTGACCATCTGGTACCGTATGTTATCAGGTAGGTAATTACCCTCACACTGCTGCATGTTATCTTCATCACCCTATTATAACCATAAAGTATATTATAGCTGTTACTTGTTGTAACCCTGACGATGATGATTTATAACTGTGTGTAACCCCCAACACCATACTTAAGCTTTCCATATGTGTCCACTATTATCTATTATAACCCTATAACATACAAATCCTGCCACTATACTATAACTATTCAACCTTTGTGACCTTACTGGATCCATACTACTATAACGATACAGTATAAAGCTACAGTAGGTATCCTCAGATATCCTCCATCACCCTACCATAAACCAGCAGTACGTATCCTCCATCACCCTACCATAAACCTACAGTAGGTATCCTCTATCACCCTACCATAAACCTACGTATGTATCCTCCATCACCCTACCATAAACCTACAGTAGGTATCCTCCATCACCCTACCATAAACCTACAGTATGTATCCTCCATCACCCTACCATAACCCTACATTATGTATCCTCCATCACCCTACCATAAACCTACAGTAGGTATCCTCCATCACCCTACCATAAACCTACAGTATGTATCCTCCATCACCCTACCATAACCCTACATTATGTATCCTCCATCACCCTACCATAAACCTACAGTAGGTATCCTCTATCACCCTACCATAAACCTACAGTATGTATCCTCCATCACCCTACCATAAACCTACAGTATGTATCCTCCATCACCCTACCATAAACCTACAGTAGGTATTCTCCATCACCCTACCATAAACCTACAGTATGTATCCTCCATCACCCTACCATAAACCTACAGTATGTATCCTCCATCACCCTACTATAAACCTACAGTAGGTATCCTCCATCACCCTACCATAAACCTACAGTATGTATCCTCCATCATCCTACCATAAACCTACAATATGTATCCTCCATCACCCTACCATAAACCTACAGTATGTATCCTCCATCACCCTACCATAAACCTACAGTATGTATCCTCCATCATCCTACCATAAACCTACAGTATGTATCCTCCATCACCCTACCATAAACCTACAGTATGTATCCTCCATCATCCTACCATAAACCTACAGTATGTATCCTCCATCACCCTACCATAAACCTACAGTATGTATCCTCCATCACCCTACCATAAACCTACAGTATGTATCCTCCATCACCCTACCATAAACCTACAGTATGTATCCTCCATCACCCTACCATAAACCTACAGTATGTATCCTCCATCACCCTACCATAAACCTACAGTATGTATCCTCCATCATCCTACCATAAACCTACAGTAGGTATCCTCCATCACCTTACCATAAACCTACAATATGTATCCTCCATCACCCTACCATAAACCTACAGTATGTATCCTCCATCACCCTACCATAAACCTACAGTATGTATCCTCCATCACCCTACCATAAACCTACATTATGTATCCTCCATCACCCTACTATAAACCTACAGTATGTATCCTCCATCACCCTACCATAAACCTACATTATGTATCCTCCATCACCCTACTATAAACCTACAGTATGTATCCTCCATCACCCTACCATAAACCTACATTATGTATCCTCCATCACCCTATCATAAACCTACAATATGTATCCTCCATCACCCTATCATAAACCTACAGTATGTATCCTCCATCACCCTACCATAAACCTACAGTAAGTAACCGCTCTCCCCTTACTAAGACCTTCCAGTATGTCAGAACTTTTGGGAAAACCCTACAAGTATTGCCATGCTAAACTATATAATATCATCACCTTACTATAACCATATAACATGTGCCCTCCTAAATCTATTATAACCCTAAATGCAACCTGTAAATTCCATGACATATTATAACTATAGAACATACAACCATCACCTACTACAACAATGTAACATGTAACCCTTGTCAACTGCTACAGACCAACAACATTTAACTTGCATGACCCATCATGCCTATAAAACATATCATTGTTACCTTATAACACATGTAACCAGTTAGAACAGTAGAACACCTGCCACTGGCTATAACTGTACAATTTGTAACTTTGTCACCGACTATAGCACTTGGCAGGTGTTCCGCTGTTATAATTGTGCTACCTATAACCTCAGTCACCTACTATAACTATATAACATATAACCTCAGTCACCTTCTATAACCATATAACCTATAACCTCAGTCACCTTCTATAACTATATAACCTATAACCTCGGTCACCTTCTATAACTATATAACATATAACCTCAGTCACCTTCTATAACCATATAACCTATAACCTCAGTCACCTTCTATAACTATATAACCTATAACCTCAGTCACCTTCTATAACTATATAACCTATAACCTCAGTCACCTTCTATAACTATATAACCTATAACCTCGGTCACCTACTATAACTATATAACCTATAACCTCAGTCACCTACTATAACTATAAACCTATAACCTCAGTCACCTACTATAACTTTAAACCTATAACCTCGGTCACCTACTATAACTATATAACATATAACCTCAGTCACCTACTATAACTGTACTTGTAATCTCTGGCACCTACTATAACTGTTCAATTTGTAACCTCAGTCACCTGCTATAACTGTACAGCCTGTAACCTCAGTCACCTGCTATAACTGTACAACCTGTAACCTCTGTCACCTGCTATAACTGTACAATCTGTAACATTTGCCACCTACTATAACTGCAACCTGCAATGTCTGTCACCTACTATAAATGTATAACCTGTAATCTCTGTCACCTACTATATCTACAACCTGTCACTTGTAACTACCATAACTGTACAACCTGTAACCTCAGTCACCTAGTATAACTGTACAACCTGTAACCTCAGTCACCTAGTATAACTGTACAACCTGTAACCTCAGTCACCTAGTATAACTGTACAACCTGTAACATTTACCACCTACTATAACTACAACCTGTAACCTCTGTCACCTACTATAACTATACACCAAGTAACCTCTGTCACCTACTATAACTATACACCAAGTAACCTCTGTCACCCACTATAATAATAATAATCTGTATTTGTATAGCGCCAACTTATTCCGCAGCGCTTTCAGGCATGGATAAATGCAAAACAATACAACAATTGCAATGTGAGGTAAATTGGATTGGACACAAATGGGTTGGGGGTGGTACAGGAGGTGCAGGGGGTGGGGAACACAGGCAATAGGAAATTTCATGTACAGATCATTTATTAGAAGGCAAACAGGGTGGAGCACCATAGGGAGGGGCGGGGGACTAGGTCAGGAGATTTGGTATGCTTCCCTGAAGAGGTGCGTTTTTAAGGCACGTCTGAAATTTCGTGCATTGGGAATTGTCCGGATGCCTTGGGGTAGAGCATTCCAGAGGATGGGTGCTGCTCTAGTGAAGTCCTGTAGGCGAGCATGAGAGGTTCGTATTACAGGGGCGTTTAGTCTGAGGGTGTTAGCCGATCGGTGTGAGCGCGCTGGGTGGTGTACTGACAGTAGGGAGGCGATGTATGGTGGCGCAGCGCCATGCAAAGCTTTGTGAGTGAGGTAGAGGAGCTTAAATTTAGTTCTGCAGTGGATGGGCAGCCAATGCAGTGACTGGCATAATGCAGAGGCGTCTGAATAACGACTGGATAGAAAAAGGAGTCTAGCTGCTGCATTTAGTATGGATTGGAGTGGAGCGAGTCTAGTGCGGGGGAGGCCAATGAGTAGCGAGTTGCAGTAGTCAAGCCGGGAGTGGATGAGCGCAACCACGAGCGTCTTTAGCGTGCCCATGGTTAGGAATGGACGTATTTTAGCAATATTTTTGCGGTGCATGTCGCATGTTTGGGCCACAGATTGGATGTGGGGGGGTAAAGGAGAGGTCAGAGTCCAGTGTGACCCCAAGGCATCGGGCATGCCGTCTGGGGGTTATGATGGTGCCAGACACTGGAATGGAGATGTTGAGGGGAGGTCGGTTAGAAGGTGGAAAGACAAGGTCAGTTTTAGAGAGGTTTAGTTTGAGAAAAAGGGAGGACATAGTATTAGAGACAGCGGACAGACAGTCAGTGATATTCTGGAGGAATGGTCCAGAGATCTCACGAGAGGAGGTGTATAGTTGGGTGTCGTCAGCGTAGAGATGGTATTGGAGGCCAAATTTGTGGATGGTTTGTCCAATTGGGGCAGTATAGATAGAGAAGAGAAGGGGACCAAGGACCGAGCCCTGGGGTACCCCAACAGCAAGAGGAAGTGGAGCAGAGATAGAACCAGCAAAGGAGACACTGAAAGAGCGGTCAGAGAGGTAGGAAGAGAAGCAGGAGAGAGCAGTGTCCTTTAGACCAATAGAGCGGAGCATAGTGAGAAGGAGATTATGGTCGACAGTGTCAAATGCAGCAGACAGGTCAAGGAGGATTAGTAGGGAGTAGTCACCTCTCGACTTTGCAGTCATCAGGTCATTTGTTACTTTTGTAAGGGCAGTTTCGGTCGAGTGTAGAGAGCAGAAACCAGACTGGAGGGGGTCGAGGAGCGAGTTGTCAGAGAGAAAGCGAGTAAGGTGGGAGTAGACCAGGCGTTCCAGTAATTTGGAGATGAAGGGGAGGTTTGAGACGGGTGGGTAATTGGCAGCATCAGTTGGGTCCAACTGTAACCTGTAACCTCTGTCCCCTATTATAAATATACAACCTGTAATCTCTGTCACCTACTATAACTACAACCTGTAACCTCTGTCACCCACTATAACTATACAACCTGTAACCTCTGTCACCTACTATAACTATACAACCTGTAACCACTGTCACCTACTATAACTATACAACCTGTAACCGCTGTCACCTACTATAACTGCACAGCCTGTAACCTCTGTCACCCACTATAACTATACAACCTGTAACCACTGTCACCTACTATAACTATACAACCTGTAACCTCTGTCACCCACTATAACTATACAACCTGTAACCTCTGTCACCCACTATAACTATACAACCTGTAACCTCTGTCACCTACTATAACTATACAACCTGTAACCACTGTCACCTACTATAACTATACAACCTGTAACCTCTGTCACCCACTATAACTATACAACCTGTAACCTCTGTCACCCACTATAACTGTACAACCTGTAACCTCAGTCACCTACTATAACTACAACCTGTAAACTCTGTCACCCTCTATAACTATACAAACTGTAACCTCTGTCACCTACTATAACTATACAACCTGTAACCTCTGTCATCCACTATAACTATACAACCTGTAACCTCTGTCACCCACTATAACTATACAACCTGTAACCTCTGTCACCTACTATAACTATACAACCTGTAACCTCTGTCACCTGCTGTAAGTATACAACCAGTAACCTCTGTCACCTACTATAACTATACAGCCTGTAACCTCTGTCACCTACTATAACTATACAACCTGTAACCTCTGTCACCTACTATAACTGCACAACTTGTAACCTCTGTCACCTACTATAACTATACAACCTGTAACCTCTGTCCCACACTATAACTACAACCTGTAACCTCTGTCACCTACTATAACTACAACCTGTAATCTCTGTCACCTACTATAACTATACAACCTGGAACCTCTGTCACCTATTATAACTATACAACTTGTAACCTCAGTCACTTACTATAACTATACAACCTGTAACCTCTGTCACCTACTATAACTATACAACCTGTAACCTCTGTCACCTACTATAACTATGCAACCTGTAACCTCTGTCACCTACTATAACTATACAACCTGTAACCTGTCACCCACTATAACTATACAACCTGTAACCTCTGTCACCTACTATAACTATACAACCTGTAACCTCTGTCACCTACTATAACTATGCAACCTGTAACCTCTGTCACCTACTATAACTATACAACCTGTAACCTCTGTCACCCACTATAACTATACAACCTGTAACCACTGTCACCTACTATAACAATACAACCTGTAACCTCTGTCACCTACTATAACTACAACCTGTAACATTTACCACCTACTATAACCACAACCTGTAATCTCTGTCACCTGCTGTAACTGCACAACTTGTAACCTCTGTCACCTACTATAACTATACAACCTGTAACCTCTGTCCCACACTATAACTACAACCTGTAACCTCTGTCACCTACTATAACTACAACCTGTAATCTCTGTCACCTACTATAACTATACAACCTGGAACCTCTGTCACCTACTATAACTATACAACCTGTAATCTCTGTCACCTACTATAACTATACAACCTGGAACCTCTGTCACCTATTATAACTATGCAACCTGTAACCTCAGTCACTTACTATAACTATACAACCTGTAACCTCTGTCACCTACTATAACTATACAACCTGTAACCTCTGTCACCTACTATAACTATGCAACCTGTAACCTCTGTCACCTACTATAACTATGCAACCTGTAACCTCTGTCACCTACTATAACTATACAACCTGTAACCTCTGTCACCCACTATAACTATACAACCTGTAACCTGTCACCTACTATAACTATGCAACCTGTAACCTCTGTCACCTACTATAACTATACAACCTGTAACCTCTGTCACCCACTATAACTATACAACCTGTAACCTCTGTCACCTACTATAACTGCACAGCCTGTAACCTCTGTCACCTACTATAACTATACAACCTGTAACCTCTGTCACCTACTATAACTGCACAGCCTGTAACCTCTGTCACCTACTATAACTATACAGCCTGTAACCTCTGTCACCTACTATAACTATACAACCTGTAATCTCTGTCACCTACTATAACTATACAACCTGTAATCTCTGTCACCTACTATAACTATACAACCTGTAACCACTGTCACCTACTATAACAATACAACCTGTAACCTCTGTCACCTACTATAACAATACAACCTGTAACCTCTGTCACCTACTATAACTATACAACCTGTAACCTCTGTCACCTACTATAACTATACAACCTGTAACCTCTGTCACCTCCTATAACTGTATAACCTGTAACCCCTGTCACCTACTATAACTATACAACCTGTAACCTCTGTCACCTACTATAACTATACAACCTGTAACCTCTGTCACCTACTATAACTATACAACCTGTAACCTCTGTCACCTACTATAACCACAACCTGTAATCTCTGTCACCTGCTGTAACTGTACAACCTTTAACCTTAGTCATCTACCATAGCTGTACAGCCTGTAACTTCTGTCACCTACTATAACTATACAACCTGTAACCTCTGTCACCCACTATAACTATACAACCTGTAACCTCTGTCACCCACTATAACTATACAACCTGTAACCTCTGTCACCTACTATAACTATACAACCTGTAACCTCTGTCACCTACTATAACCACAACCTGTAATCTCTGTCACCTGCTGTAACTGTACAACCTTTAACCTTAGTCATCTACTATAGCTGTACAGCCTGTAACCTCTGTCACCTACTATAACTACAATCTGTAACATTTGCTGCCTATTATAACTACAACCTGTAACCTCTGTCACCTACTATAACTGTACAATCTTTAACCTACTATAACTGTACTTGTATCCTTGGTCCCCAGCTATAACAATGCAGGTTGTAAACTCAGTCATGTTACTTGACTTCCACGGGGTTTGACCATTACTTCTCAAACTACCATATCAATTTACAGTCATCCTGTGTAATGACTGTTGTACCTCAACCACCTTCTTAATTCTCACAATCAACCATCCTAATCACTAATACCCTTCTACACTTCTCTAATAGCCCCATCAGTTTACCAGCCTGTCTACAGCAGCCTATGCCGTGTAATGCACCAGGTTTCTCCAAGCACCCTTAATTATTACATCATCCTACTTTTCTTTCTGTTTCTCTGTCACCATCTTTTTTACTGCTGTCCTTCGTTATCTTGTCTGATTGCTTATGCCATTCGAATCATGTCCATGAGCCATAATTACCAATCTATGTGGCTGAATGTGCCCTGAATACTAAATAAAATTTGCTGTACTCAAAAACATTACATCCCTCAATCCTTTCACACATCTTCCTCTCATCAAATATATTGACTTTTAATGTCTGATCATCTCACATCAAGTGACAACCCTAGTTCCAACCTTGGCATATGGAAACACATTGACATTCAGACTGAGGAATCTACGCCTGTGGCTAAGAAGTTATTAAATTTGGTCATAAAGTTGTATTAAACTATCAGTAGATTGAGTGTATAGAAGAGATGATCTTAGGCCAACGTGATCTGGACAGTATAGTTTCTTGACCTATAAATGAAGATTCTAGGGCTGAAAGCTGCCTACTGGCATTGGGCACACACAGAAATGGTCTGTAATTCAGTTAGTATCATTTATCACCATAGGCTAATCCTACTATCCTTTTTGACCAGTTTAGTAGACAGCCTGTCCTACGTTGGCTTGGTCTTTCATGGATTTCCAGTTAGGTGAGATTATTACATAAGTGTGGGCCAACAGGAGCCATCAGCAATTAACAGTCAACTTCTGAAGAAAGAAAAGAACTTTTAATGATGATATATGGTCCTCGTATCTTTATAACTCAATATTTGCAGTATGAAATATCCATAAAAGCCTTCTTTGGCATCTCTGGTCCTGCCAAGGAGGAGGAATGATTGATGCTAGTGTAGAGGATTCTCATTGAGCAATGCCAGGCTCATTGACACAAATGCAAAACCACAAGGCCCTTACATTCTCAACAGGGTTAAGCAAAATAGATGGTGGGTCGGTTTGACAGTCGATAAAACACAAATTATTTTATAGGGCTGAGTAGTTATGAAAACTAAAAGGAATATCTCCGTACGTGCCAACAAGCCCTGAGTGATTTGCTCTCTGGTTTGGATATAATGCATATGAGCTCAGTGCACGCGCAGCTGATACCAGAATCTTATGGTATCTTATAGTGTATACACTGTTCATGTCTGGGGCCAACACCTCTTAGGGTAGGGACCACCATGGCTAATTTGCAATCCTATGCAAATCTGAGAAAAGGCTAAGAGGTAACCATGTATGCCTATAGCTCTCTGGATGATCAGATTCACATGGTCGTATTGTGAGTTGTGCTAGAAAATCTTGGGGGCCACTTGCATTGGACAGTGCACATTGTATGTACCAGTCTTGTCCATAAAAAGTGACATACAGTGATTATATTTAACATGGTCCATGGGAAAAATTGCACATGTGCATTGCTTATAATGTGGCCATGTGCTGTCCCTGGAATATACAGACAGTACACGGGCTGAAATCATGGCCCTATGAATTTGCCCCAAGGCTTGATTTGCATATCTTTTGTTTGGTTGTCTTCATAAGTCCCATAGACTTCAGTGGAGAGTGCTATGCACATGGGCACCTACCTCTCCTATGTGTAGATGCAATAGGCTGTCAGGTGAGTTCCGGGTGCCAGAAGTGGGATGGAGCCCACCAACTGGAATCCAGCCCTAAGTGAGTGTCATGGAGAAGTTCCTTATGACTTACCAATGTGCAGTATCGGGCACTGGTGAGTTGCAAATATGTAGCTGAGGACAGTAAATATTGCTTCACTTTGCATTCAGGACATATGGGCTTAAAATGTAATCATGCTGATTTAGACACAACAATTCTCGCTCAAAAATCGCTCAAAGCCCTCTTTTGAGCAATAATCGTTGTGCGTAACTGCACTGACATCGTTAACCAGTTGCTGATCGTTCTCTTTCAGCATGCTGAAAGAGAACGATCAGCCTTATCAGGAGATCACGGCGGGATACAGCTGATACTATTGTTACAGCTTTATCCCGGTCCGTGAACAGATGGGGTATGAAGAACACAGCAGTCCAGCTGTTTTTTGCATACCCTGCTCGGAGGGCTCAGCTGTATACCAGCTAAGCACTCCGAGCAGAGAAAAGCTGGATGCAAAAGACAAATGGCCCCACTTGTCCTCTGCATACCCCGCTTGGAGCACTCAGTTGTATAACAGCTGAGCGCTCCAGGCAGAGAACAGCTGGATGCAGAAGACAAGTGGCCTCGCTTGTCTTCTGTATACCCCGCTCGGAGCGAAAGGGATCGCTCAACGTTTGAGCAATCACCTTGCCCTCTAAATGCACACAACAATTATCGCTCAAAAGTCACTAAAAAGACATCTTTTGAGTGATAATTATCTAAACCAGGCTTTACAAATTCCATACATGCACTACCTTGCCGTTGGTCTTGTGAATCACCCACCACCCATGACCTTCTTAACATCTCCTCGGAGTGCTATATAAGCAATATGCTGTCTGTGGCTGGTACCTGCCAGCTCTTGGCAGCTGCTTCTTGGGGGAAGTCATGGCTAGCCAGAAGTCCCTGCAGGGTAAATACTTCAAATGGAAATAGCTGAATACAGAGCTTGGTTGTTCCTACCGGCCTTACAGACATTGAATTGTTCAGCAGGGTGTATTTTCGAACCCCCGCACTATTCAAACCACCTCCCTGCGATTGTGCAGTGAAGAGAAATAGGAAGCTCTGGACTCCAAAATGATAAGTGGGTTTTTCAGAAATGAGACGTTTATCACCTATCCTATGGATGAGTGATAAATGTCCATTGTGGGACATCTACTTTATTGTTGATATTTGGACAAGTCAATTGTGCATCTTAAAGGATGTTTCGAGTCTATAATATTGATGGACTAGCCTAAAGGTCCATTTACACACACAGATATCTTTCAAACGATTGAAAGATCAGCGATCGTTTTGCATAAAGTACTAATAGGCACTAATTGCTATTAGTACTTTATTAGCTTCATTTGCATGCAAATAAGCTTCTAGGAGCTGTTACAGAACTCAGAAGGAGGTCTAAGCCCTGTAATTAGCTCCATTGTTCAGCCATGGGCTCCCCGTGGAGAATTCAGCACCATGGACAGTAGACACAACCTGCGGTCCTGCTTATTATCAGCTGTTCTGCCAGTGGGGCTAAGAACTGAGAATAGCTGTAACAATGTTATCAGCTGTAATCAGCTCTCTCATGGCAGAGCACAGCGTGTGGTCCTGCTTATCAGCTGTTCTGCTAAACAATGGAGATCAAGCAGAACTGAAAACAGTTGTTCGTCCGAACAGTGAAAGATGGCCACGTTTGGACACAATGATTATCGCTTAAACGACGGCTTTTGAGTGAATTTTGAGCGATAATTATTGTGTCTAAATAGGATAAGCTACAGTATGTATGCCTTATCATTGGGGTCCAGCTCCCAGCATCTCCACTGATTAGCTGAATGATAGGGCCAAGACCCTTTTACCTGGCACAACGCCATACAGATCAAGTCTTTAGTTGCAGGGACTAATAAGGATAGAAACCAGTCAACCCTTACGACAATCCTTCCATTGAAACAAAGGAAGGTCAACCAAAAACACACAACCTAATCAACCCTGGGATGAGTTGCACTGAAAACGTCTGGGACCAAAATGTTAGCCTTTCAGTCATTCTTAGAATTTAGCTTTTTGGTCCTTCATTAACGGTTTACATCTTTATGATTTGTTCTCTTTAGTATTTCCTTTCGGAGGTAGACCATCGGAAGGAGTGAGACAGACTGATGCGCACTGTCATGATATTTTTCTCTGTCTTCCCTCAGGAGACGTTCTTCAGGGATTCCACGTCAAGCATCAGAAGTGGTATGAGCTCTCTAACAGAGAGTGACTGCAATTATCACAAGACTGTGTGCAATTCCCAAGACACTACAAGAGATCAGTGGAGAAAAAGAAGACGCGCACACGGTGCAAGAGACAGCACGTACTCGGCAAGAGATTGCAAAGAAAGGAAGTCAGTTTTTGGAAAGTGGGCAAATTTCAAAAAAACATTTGGCCAAGATAGATTGTTAATTTCCGGCACGGAGAGTTGATCGACCAGGAGATGGCGAATGTAGGGTAGAGCACAGGGCATCACGTTGCAAACACTAAACAGCAGTTAGAGGTGGATACATTGCTATACATGTGCACTATAGTGGTGGACATGAGAGACCTGTAAAACATTGAAGGGTCTGAAGAGAGTGGCAGGGTAAATGGTGGGAAAGGGTAAGAGATTTCAGCCAAGGGTTAAAATGTTCAAGGGTTGAAGACAGCAAGTGGAAAAAAGGCAAGAGTAGAGTCTTGGTAGAAAAGGCTTGTACAGATTGGTCAAGGAAGGAGTTACGGGTGTGGAAAGTGAGAACAAGACAACTTAGTTGAAGAGCAGTTTAGGAAGAGGACCAATTAATGGTCAATATTTTGAAGTGTGGGTAGCGGGAAAGCTGAGCAACAAGAAGGTTGAGAGTGGGGCAAAAAAGTGTTTGGAGATAACCGTCGGTGTAGTGAGTATCCAAGAAGGTCTAGGACTAGAGAGTAAGAAATACTAACGAGGCAGAGGAAGTTGAGGAGTACATGGTGGTCACAGGAAACATTGGCAGGGGGTGATAATAGATTTGACAACTCAGAGGGGTTCAGGCAAACACTTTTAATACAAGTTCTAGGAATTTTAGAACATTTAAAGATTTGGGCATTTGAGGGATTCAATCTATCAAGAAACTGAAAAGCAAAAGAGATAAAAGAAAACTAAAAACAGCAAAGAACAGAAATTCAAGAAGGAATTGACAACACAATATCAGAACCTTTAGCCAAAAAATGCCACGGACCCCTGATCAGGATGAGGCCGATGAGCTATATCAAAACAACTCCGTATCCTGGCTCGCATGTGGAGCCCTCTCATTACTTGCAAACGCTTGGAGCATCTTGAGTTTAGCCAGCCGCGGTGGGAGCGGGCAGCGCCCTCGCCCTCTGGAACTGCTCCTTTGTTTGCTGGCAGGAACGCATTTACTCATGGCTGCTGTGCCCCTATCATTGTTTTCTGTGGTGCAGCTGAGAAGAAGACATTCTCCTGGTTACGAATGGAATGAGGGTTTGTGCAAAGTGTTTGTGTCCACGTATTACACACTGGCACTGTCCACGTGCTTGACTGTGGCCTGCCTCTCTTATCATCGAATGTGGATGGTGCGCTGGCCTGTTAGTTACAGGTTGGGTGGTGCACGAAGACAGGCATTGCAGGGTGCTCTCGGAATCTGGGCAGCTTCTTTTGTGCTGTCCACATTGCCATCCATTGGGTGGCATGACAATGCCCGCAGGTTCTACACACGTGGTTGCCACTTCCTGGCTAGTCGGATTGGATTGGGCTTTGGGCTGTGTTTCCAGCTACTACTGTTAGGTGGGGTGGGCACTGGTCTTGGATGTTTAGGAGTGACTATATACCACGCTTGCTGTTGTCCTGCATCTGGGAACAGAGGAGGGACGGGGGAAGGAGGGGCAGAAGGGATGCTGGAAGTACCAGCCATCGTAGTACAGGATGCTCAGGGAAAGAGACGCTCATCATTGGATGGGTCAGAATCACCAAGGACGGCAGCGCAGGTCACCGGACTGGTTGGGGGCATTGTTCTGCTGTATGATGCACTGACCGGGCTACCGATACTGGTGAGATGGGGGAACCGGGTTTCCTATGTTTATGTTCACCAACCTTGTTTTGCTTTCATGTTATAGGTTGTTCTCCTCAGTGACCTCCTTGATGTACATTTTCACTGTTGTCATAAATTCATTGACATAAAGGTTGTTGCAGACAGATAATTCTAGAGAAAGCTGCAAGTCCTCAGAGTCAGGAGGGAGTCGGTCAGCCAGGTGTTTTTTGGGTGCTAACTATTGTTAGCATCTTGTTAGGGTGACCTTACACCGGAAAACTATTGTCTGAAAAGTCACGTGAAACAGTCGCTACAGCGAGGTGCTAGTATACAAATGGCTGCTGTTTGTGTGCCTTTACACTGAACGATTCTTGTTTAGTTTTGGTTGCTGAAGAGAAGAGAGAGAGAGAGAGAGAGAGAGAGAAAGCGAGGCAGAGAAAGAGAGAGAGATAGAAGGAGAGGAAGAGATAGAAGGAGAGGAAGAGATAGAAGGAGAGGAAGAGATAGAAGGAGAGGGAGAGGAAGAGTGAGGGAGGGAGAGATAAAAAGAGAAGAGAGATAGAAAGAGAAGAGAGATAGAAAGAAAGGGAGACGGATAGAAAGAAAGACAGAGAGGGTGAGAGAGGAAGAGATAGAAAGTGAGGGAGAAGGAGAGGGAGAGACAGAAAAAGAGGAAGAGAGATAGAAAGAGAGGGAGAGGGAAGGAGAGGGAGGGAGATAAAGAAAGAGAGGGAGTGAGAGATAGAAAGAGAGGGTGCAAGAGATAGGAAGAGAGGGAGAGAGATAGAAAGAGAGGGAGAGGGAGCGAGAGATTAAAAGAGAGGTTGAGACAGAAAGAGAAGGTGCAAGAGATAGGAAGAGAGGGCGCAAGAAATAGAAAGAGAGGGAGATTGATAGAAAGAGAGGGAGAGAGATAGAGAGAGAGTAAGCGACAGAAAGAGAGGGATACGGATAGAAAGAAAGGCAGAGAGACAGAGTGAGAGGGTGAGAGAGGAAGTGATAGAAAGAGAGGGAGACGTAGAAAGAGTGGGAGAGAGACAGAAAAAGAGGAAGAGAGAGAGGGAGAGGGAGAAAGAGTGGGAGAGAGAGATAGAAAGAGGGAATGAGAGATAGAAAGAGAGGGAGAGGAAGGGAGATAAAGAAAGAGAGGGAGCGAGATAGGAAGAGCGAGTGGGAGATAGAAAGAAAGGGAGAGAGAGGAAGAGGGATAGAAAGAGAGGAAAAAAGAGGGAGAGAGAAAGTGAGAAAAGGAAAGAGAGCGAGGGAGAGAGAGAAAAAGAGGTCAGTAGCTTACAAGTGGACAACCCCTTTAACCCTTTCCAATCCAATGTCTGACATCTGAAGACATTATGATTTAAGGCTGTACAGCTCCGATGTGGGAAGACGTCCGTCGGGGTTCTCTTACTGTAAATTGCCAGCCTCTCTGCTGTCGGAGCCTATCCATCGTGTCACCTCATGCAGTACTGGCTTTAGCCAGCATATAGCACTGTTGTATAATGGCAGAAAAAGAGTAAGCCCCCTAGGAAAACCCGGATACAAATTGGATTGGAAAGGGTTAAAGCATTTTAAAGGATGCAAACCTTAACTTGACTTGTTTAATGTCTTTTTGCTGTTAAGTGTCAATTTAGAATTTGCTGCGTCTGTAGAGTCCTCTAGAGTTCAGAGTACAGCAATATCACCTATAACAACCAATGAGATTCCGAATGGACAATTTACAGAGCGCGTTTGATTCCGTCGGCGTCCGCGTGTACCTGTAATTTTCTCTACTGCAGATGGTCTGGGCGGCTCGCCGCCGGACATGCGCAGTGCATATTTATTTTTTTCAAATGTAGTTTTTTCCCGTCCCGCTGCTAGAACCCATGACCTTTCTGCAGTGTCAATTGCGGATGGGCTGTGGGCCAGATGGCTTTCATTGACTGCAATGGAAGCTGTGCATGTGTAATGCAGGGCATGCTGTGATTTTTCCTCTGCTCACGGAAATCGCAATTCGTTTCTGCGAGTGTGTTGAAAAAAGTCGCTTTTACATAGCATGTAACAAACGGTATTTGCTGCGGATCCACGGTTTGGACGCTGACTGCGGATTCTGCAATGCAAATCCATTTGTGTGCCCCAGGCCTTTAGGGCCCTTTAACATGAGTCAATATCAGCATTAAGTGAGCTCAAATCATTGAGATCGGTGTTCATTTAATTGGCCTTTTGCACCGGCTGACATTGGGGAAGGGGGGGGGGGGTGAAATAGATCATATGATCATTCGTCCCTCATTTATTTTAATTGTTTTTTTTCTTTTGTTGGGAGGGAAGCGGGCGCCTGATGATGAGTAGTGTTGGTCACTCTCTTACCTGGCACTTTAGTGAAGATGAAGTTGCTCAAGTTGGCCTTCCCTAAAAATATCCAGAGTGTCTCTTTAATGGCTGTCAGCCGCGTATCCGGGCAAAATGTGCTTATTTTTTTGGCAGTGATCAGCCCAGGAACGCGTGTTTGTTTGTTCGCCGACTGATTGCTGCCCTGTTTACATGTTCATGATCACTGGCTTGTGTAAAAGGGCCTTAAGGGCTCCTGCAGACGAGCGTAGGCGTATATACGCTTGCGAGAGTGTGACGTGATTGTGCTGCGAAGGGAGTGCTGACACGTGCTTTTACCCGTGTAGCAACGCTGTTAACTGTACTCTTTTGCGCTGCCGTGATCTGAACGGTTGTGCACCCCTATAGATTCCTAGGGTGCTTTGGGTGGGCAAATGTGTAGAAAATAAGAGCATGTTGTGTATATTTTGCGCGCAAAAAAAATGAGCACAAAAGCACAGGATGTGAGGGATTCCAATGGGTTCTATCATCTGCGGTTTGCGCAAGCGATTTTGCATGCACGAATACGTGCGGAAAAATGCTTGTCTGCAGGAGCCCCAAGGGTGTGTTCAAATGGGCAATTTTCCCAAGAAAGTCTGGAATTTTTTCCAAGACGGCCAGAACTCGAACAGGCAAAGCATTTATTTGAAAAAAAGGTCATATTATGGACTAAAATTGCCCATTAACCCTTTCCAATCCACTGTCTGACGTCTGAAGACATTATGATTTAAGGCTGTACAGCTTCAATGTTGGAAGAAGACGCCCGTTGGGGTTCTCTTACTGTATATTGCCAGCCTCTCTGCTGTCGGAGCCTATCCAACGTGTCACCTCATGCAGTACTGGCTTTAGCCAGCAGATAGCGCTGTTGTATAATGGCAGAAAAAGAGTAAGCCCCCTAGGAACACCAGGATACAAATGGATTGGAAAGGGTTAAGTCAATGGGATTGCGTTAATCTGCAGTGAATGTGCATGATACATATGTATCCGCTGCGTATTTACACATGAACACAAGAGAAATCAGTGGCGTCTTCTTGTGGTTTTTTTTTTTTTGCGTGCGGTAGGGTACAAAAACACCAGAAATATGCAGTTCAATACCGTCAAAACACTGTGTATTTAACGGACCAAAACTGCATCTGCCCAAGTGCACGAGCCCTTAAGGAAAACTCCAGGACTTTTACCATTGATGACAAAAACAGGACACCAATACTTGATCAGCGGGGGTCCGCCACTCAAGATCCTCACTGATCTGCTGATTGACAGTGCTGGAAGCAGATAGCACTGTCCAAATGTCAGTGGCCTGATTTGGTACTGCAGGCACAGTTTCCGTTAAGTTCAGTGGATGCTATGGCTGTAGTACGGGCCACTGCAGTGTTGACAGTGCGATCCACTTCCAGTGCTGTCCACATTAACAGCAGGCTCGGGGATCAGCTGATTGGTCAAGATCCTAAGTGGTGGATTCCAGACGATCAAGTATTGATGACCTATCCTGAGGCCATCAATAGTAAAAGTCCCAGAGAAACCCTTTAAAAAAACATCTGGTTGTTTTTTTCCCCAAATTGTATACAGAACACTATAAAAGACCAGAAGTGTTGGCCCCAATGCAAAATCTGCAACAGGGGCCCCCACCTTCCATGTGCCATTCATAGCACTGGTGACTTCTTATATGGCTGGGGTCTTTGGGCTGCCTTGGGTGCCAAGACTCAGGTGCGGCTGTTACCCCTACACCTATTGCTGTGCCCATGTCCAGCTTGTATATCCTGTCTCTCTACCTTCTCACTTGTGTTTCCCTGGTAAACACCTACTCACTTCTCCTACACAATCTGCTTTTTTGTTCCCTATCTCATCTCTTCCCACTCACGGCATCTTCCTGCTCTCGGCACCTCCACTTTTTATTCTTCCTCTAATGAGCTTCCAACTTGTACCAGTTCCAATAATAATCCATCCCTCTTAATTGACACATTTCCTATTAATTATGCTGCACCGCTCTGTGATGTGAGTGCCAGTATTTAGGAGTAATCCAATAGCAGTTGGCCTGGTCGAGACGTAGGTGGCATCCATGGGCACCATTGAGGGGTGCATCATATACATCATTTATGCTTCAAAAAGGGGGTATATAATGAACTGCTTGGGACCCCCAATCAGATGTCTGAAGTGCCCATAGTGTTCAGGTGATCGCTGCAGCCTCTGCACTGCATACCAGGCACAGCACCATACATAGTGGCAGTGCTTGGTGTAGCAGCTCATTCCCATTCAATTGAATAGAACTGAGCTGATCTCAGGCTGTGTGACCAATGAACCTGATGTCACAGGTCTGAGAAGAAGCAATGCAGCTCCCCGAGTCACTGTGTCCACAGGCTGTCCATGCGCCTTCCTCTGGACGGTTACCTCCACCAGCTCGATTCCAGTGCGAGAGGCAATGACGTCAGGAGGCAGGGAAGGCGGTAGTTGAGAGAATTGGGCTTGATTAGTCTGCTGATGCAGTGACTTCGGGAGCTGCAGGCACCGCCCGGGTGACGAGACTGGCATTTAGGGCGCCAAAGAATAAAAGTAAGAATTTGGGGTGACTCTTAGGGCTCATTCACACAGGCGTGAAAATCGCACAGAAGTTAGCCACACAAACAAATTGTAGCTAACTTCGCTAAAAATCGCGTGAACAGGTGATTTCCTGCTTAAGTCCCAAGCTTAATTAGTGGTGAAATCGCCCATTCACGCGATTGGGAGCTGTGTGTCACTCTAAACGAGTGCTGCGGGAGGAGACAGATAAAAGAAAGCCCCACGGGGCCTTTCTTCATTGCTGGGGACTCCCTTTATCTCAGCAGGGCTGGAGAGATATCCCCGCTGCGGGAAGAGAGAGGTTCCCCTGCAGGGGAAAAGAAGTAATCCCCCAGCAGCAAGATCGAAGTTCCCCTGCAGGAGAGAATAAGAGATTCCCCCATTGCTGTGGATTTCCTTATTTTCTCCTGCAGGGGAACCTCTCTCCCCACTACAGGGGAATTCCTCCAGCCCTGCCCTCACTCTGTCCCCGCTATGGGGGAATCCCTCAGAGAACCTCTCTAGCCCCAGCCCCCTCACTCTCCCTGCTACGAGGAATTCCTCATTTTCGCTGCTGTTTAGATTTTAGGGACAGCTGAACAGCAAGTTTAATATGTCCCTCTGTAAACTCCTGTAAGTCCCCGCTGGGAAGTTGGGTAGTCCCATGGAGTCCCTTCATCTCCCATTCCCATTGTTTAGAACTAAACGGAATGTGTAGCTAATCTCCCTTTCCCTTCCCCTTGTTGTCCAGCTCCCATAGGAGTCTATGGAAACTCCTGCGCATCAAGTATAGGTCAGGTCCTATTTTTGCACGCAGCAGGGAATTTGAGTTGTTGAAACTTCAGTCGTCCATCTCCTATTTTTTTAGGTGCGTGTTTTTTGCGCCGCTATAATTCCTTTATCTGAATGTTTCCATAGGAAAACATTGGCTTTTTTTGCGCATGTAAGGCTTTATTCCCATGAGCGCATATACGGCGCATTTTCACACCCGGGCGTATATACGATACCCCTGTGAAGCATTGGTTCGCAATGCATTCGTTCACATGGACGATTATACGTCGCATAAATACACTGGCAGCATGTAAAAAGAACATATACGCGTCCGGCGCAGATACGCTCAGCCAAAACATGGTTCTGGAAGTATGTTTTGGCCTATATATGCCAGCGGGTCCTATAGACTGCTATGGGACCAGGGAAAGAGAAGGGAGGCATTTTGCTGCGACCAACCCTGCGTAAAGCTTACAGGTGCCTCTATATAGGAACTGGAAGGCATCCTGAGGACTTTGGCAGAGCGAGGGTTTTCCGGCATGCGGCACATTTTATCGTTAAAAACGGCGCTCACTGTCGTGTGAATGGACGAGAATACCCTGGCCATGGTCGCGGAAAAACACCCATTTAGGCGCTTATACGGAGCAGACATGAAAATGTAAAAACGCCGTTGCCGTATATGCGCTCGTGGGAAAGAGCCCTAAGTTAGCTGCGCGAATTCCCCGTGTGAACGAGCCCTAATTCTGTGTTTTTAGACAAACGTACGTGTGTAATGCATTGAACATGCTGGAGAGAGTTATGGAGATAGCTTAGTACTGAAATTTAGTTACCACTAGGGGGAGCTCACTGCATACAGATCTAGCTGTACATCTCCAGCTTTAGTAAGGATGCCTCTACATGGTAACATACGTGATTTAACACTAATTGCCGAGCTGCACTTATACTAACAGCTGGAAACAGTGACAAGTACATGTGCAGCTCAGCAATTAGCGGTAAAACATGTCGCAGCGTGTACGGGCACCGCTCAACCTGGAAGATGCCCCCTGTCCTGTCAGTCTTCCCTTGATGCCTTCCTGGTTTATGTTTCTGCTCTTCCTCACAACTACGTTGATTATTTTAACAATTAACTTAATAATCTGTTTCACTTAATTAGCAGTTTGGAGGCAGCGGCTGCTGGAAAGCGTTAACCCCGCACATGCCACTTGCGTATAGCACTCCAATTTTTTAATTGTCAACGCTTCCATTGCTAACAGATATTTGACCTCAAAGACCCTCCTGGGAGTTGTAATATAATCACAGCTGCAGAGGAGCAGGGTTGTTCTAGAATATACGGCATTGAGTCTGACAAGTGATAACGAGGTTTTTACTGCGCCCAATGGCCTGCCGCTATATATGTGGACATGAGAAATGGAGCTGCCGTCTCCACAAACCAGCGCTACAATGTAGCCCGCGGGGTGAGAAGACTTAGAGAATAATGAGCGTATAATGGAAATTTCACAGCATTCAGGTATACTTTGTGTATCAATTCTACACTCTTTTCAAGATCTCTGCTTGTTGTCGGCGAATAGAAATAACTCCAGAGACCCGCGGAGTGGAAGGTCTGCTACAATACTATCCAGTATAATCTGCTGGGAGCGAAATAGCCTGATACACTTTATGTGCACTGATACATTTGTAGCAAACTTAGGCCCCATTCACACAGGCAGTTCAGTTGCAAATACACGTTTTGGTGCAGTTTTTAGTGAATGGAGCCTTTACATGGAACAGAATATCCTCCAACAGCGTTGCGTAACACGCCTTCCTGCGGAACATTCAGCACCACAATCTGTGTTGCTAACGTGTGGATTTCGGTGCAGAATTGAAGATAGAAGAATCCTGCCAACAATTCCATAACAAAATCCACAGTTATCAGTATGGATTTTGGTGCATATTCTGCTACGCTGTTGTGGGATATTCCGTCCCGCGTGAAAGGTCCCGAAGGCCTCTTTCACATGGCGGTAGGCATTTTTATGTGCGCCCACCGGTGTAAACACGTGAATGGGTGCACAAATCTAACATTTGTGCACCCGTTCAGACGGTATGGGCCTCGGTGCATGTACGCTGAGGGTGCACTGCCGTTGCCTCCCCTTCCCTCCCCCTTGCCGGCTCACCTGCTCTCTTCTTCCCTTCAGCTGTTTTGCAATGGGAGTGGGCAGGACGGAGGCATAGCTAAGCAACCGCCCCCTCCCAGCAGCCAGCGATGGAAGGGGCTGGAGCTTAGCTCCACCCCCTCCCATTGCAAACAGCCGGAGGGGAGGAGAGAGGAGGAGAGCAGAGGGAGGGAGTTTAGCAGTCCCGCTGCTAAACTCCCTCCCACCCCCCTTCTCCGGCCGCTGTCATTGACTCCCATAAGAGCCCATGTAGCGGCCAACATATTCCGTCCAGAAAGATAGTTCCAGGACTATCTTTTGGGCTCGACGTAAAGGCGCCCGGTGCTATATTGGCCAGCCAGTCGCTTTTACGCCACAGGAATACGGCCATGTGATCTGATGCATTGGATTCCAATATATCAGATCGTAGCGTATATCGGCCAGCTGTGAAAACGGTGGTTGATATACACTCGTGTGAAAGAACCCTAAGGGTGCATTCACACGAGGCAGAATTATTCCACGTTCCACACTGAAAATTGTTGCTTATTCCACCACCGCGAGTCTCAGTGCGGATTTTGATGTAGAATTGTAGGCCAATTTACTTCATTTCACATCAAAATCTGCACGGATATTTTTGTGCGGAACGCAGAATAATTTTGCCCATGTGAAAGACCCCTATGAGGCCTTCCTCAGACGACCGTATGCATTTTCACATTCGTCCACGCGCAGCCAATATTCGCATGAATGCATTTTTGACCCGATCTTAAGGTCGCCTTCACTCGGGCACTAAGATTTTCGATCGACCACGTCACAGCAGCAGCACGGCCAAAATCACATGAATGAGGGGCAGCCGTGGCCGAGTCATGGTTGCATCTCCCGTTTATGCACCCATTCAGACGGCCCAGGTGCGGCGAGTATACACTGTACCTGGAATACCGTGGCACAGGGGGGAGAGAGTTTAGGTTTGCTAAACTGCCTTCCCCTCTTCACACCCTCGCCGGCTGCCAGCAAGTGGAGGGGGCGGGACAGGAGCGAGTGTGCTAGTCTCCCGCCCCCTCCCTTTGCAGGCAGCCAGCAAGGGGTGGAGAGGGAAGGGTGAGGGAGTTTAGCAGAGCCTCTGCTAAACTCCCTCCCAACTCCTTTTTCAGCAGCTCCCATAGGAATCTATGGGACCGTCCGCCGTATTCCAGCCAAAAGTATGCACTATCTTTTCAGGCTGGCCGTTTTTGCTCACAGGAAAATCAGCTATCTGAACTGATGCATTGGAATCCAAGGGATCAAATGGTCGCATAGATCAGCCAGACTGTGAAAACGTGGCCGATATACGCTCATGTGAATAAGCTCTTAATTAGCTAATTTAAAGCTATTTACACCGAGCGCTGCTTCATGTTAAAAAATACGCAGAAGAGATGGCAAGCAACCATTGGAAGAAAGCTGTCTTCTTTTCCTACTGTTGTACGCAGGGTAACTCCCTCCCCCTCCCTTTTTCCTGCTGTCATATAAGTCTATGGGAGCTTGCTGTAAATCATGTAGAAAGATAGGACAAGACCTACCTTATCACACGCTGTATAGAAAAGGCGGCTGAAAACGGTCGCGTAGGTCCTATTTTTTATTGCGCGATTATTTTACGTGGCCAAGAATCGTTAGTCTGAATGAAGCAATTGAAAACCAAGGCTGCCAAAATACCTGCGTAAGTACAGTCGTCTGAATAAGCCCTAAGGACAAGCGAAAGATCGGAGCTACTGATGTGTTTAAAGGTATGTTCACACGTAGGAGGAGTGATGCAGATATGAAATCTGCTGCTGATTCGCGCTGCTGCGCAATTTGTTTTGGTGCAGATTTTCTACTGCGGAAAACTATTTCTGCTATGTGTGAACAGACCCTAGGGTTGTGCTCACACGTAGCCTACCTTGGTGAAATCTGCACTAGAGATGAGCGAGCATACTCGCTAAGGACAATTACTCGAGCGAGCATTGTCCTTAGCAAGTATCTCCCCGTTCGGAAGAAAAAGTTTGGCTGCCGGTGCGGGTGAGAGATGAGTTGCGGCGGTGAGCAAGGGGGAGCGGGGGGGGGGGGGAGGGAGAGAGAGATCTCCCTTCAGATCCTCCCCGCTCTCCCCCGCAGCTCCCCGCCCGCCGCCGGCAGCCGGATCTTTTCTTCCGAGCGGGCAGGTACTCGCTAAGGACAATGCTCGATCGAGTAATTGCCCTTAGCGAGTATGCTCGCTCATCTCTAATCCGCACCAAAATCCATGTTAAAATCCGCATCATTTGTTATGGATTTTGAAGTGTTTTTTTGCAGCAAATCCGCAGCAGATTCCACTCTTTCGGTTGAAGGGTTGAAGTCTGTTGCAGATTCGCGGAAACATCTGTACCAAACTCCATTCCAATGGCGGATTATGTCACGGTTTTGCTGCGGATTTTCCGCACCAGTTCCGTGTACCCAAAAGTTTTTTCCACTCTCCAACGGTGCTTTCACACATATCGAAATATTATGCAAGACGTTGAAGAATATTCCGCCATGCGGAAAAATCCGCGCCAAAGTCTACACATCTGACATGCCCATTATGACAAGGATTTGAAAATCCACATCAAATCGACATTTAAACATGCAGATTTTGACCGCAGAATATTCAGTGAAATCACCGTAAAATAACTTTCCCCAAGGTAGGGAATAGCATAAAATGTCAAACACTCAGTCCTCACCCTTCCACTATGTTTCTGGTCCACCACCACCAGCCCGGTCCTCTCTGCTCTTGTCCCTGCTGAAACGGGAAGCAACTATGTCACAGTCATCGCTCACATGACTGTGGCAGCCAATCGCTGCCCTTTGAGGTCATATATGCATGAATGGCACATGACTTCTTAGGCCAGCGATTGGCTGCAGCAGTCATGTGAGCAATAACGTGACGTCATTGTTTCCTGCTTCAGCAGGGACCTAAGCGGAGGGGACTGGGTTGGCAGTGCTGGATCGGGGACATTACAGAAGAGGGACTAATGGCTGTTTTATTTTTTTTATGCCATTCCCTACCATGGGGCAAGTTTTATTAAAGGCCAGGAATACTCTTTAACAAACTTTTAGTTATGAGAAGTATTATGTTACTGTGGATTTGCAGTCTCCAGAAGCAAACAAGAATATTTCTATTCATTCACAGCAAGCTGAGATCTTGAGAGCGTTACGGAACTGAAATACAAAGGATATCGGAAATTTAGGGTACCTTTTATAGGCTAATAATTAAAGGGGTTGTCCCACTTCTAGCTGTTTTGCTGCAGGAAGCATATGGTTCGGTATATTGTACAGTGACCCGAGTTGGTAGTTCAGGCTAAGTCCCATTCACTTCAAAAAGATTCAGTCTGTAGTACCAACTTGGACCACTATGCAATGTACGGAGCTGTCTGCTTCCTGCAGTGGGACACCCCTTTAACTTTGTTCACAAATATCCTTAAAAAAAAGTTATCTATCAGGATGTACTCTACATCTGTTATATATTTAATAACCTTGGATTACCTGGATTTCCTCAATACTTTTGTGTTAATGGGGTGCCTGGACAATGTGCCGATAAGTGTTTCATGCTTCCAGGACCCCCAAGAATCAGCTGTAATCTGCAGGGGCAACCTGGCAGTCAGTGTTCCGTTTTCCTGCAGCTCCTCCACAGGTGAAATGAAGTATTACACAGTCCCCTTGGAAATCAATGAGCTGCCCATAAAATGCATAGAGGTGTCAGATCCTCCAAATCAAGACATACTCTTTGTAGCAGCTCTCTACTCCTGTATGGGGCTCCTCCTCTATTAACCCATAATTACCCAATAGGATATGTGGACATGTGGAATATTCACATTCCCTAAAGCAGACAAGCCCTATAAAACCAATATGTGTTAAACCTGTTGCAGCAGGATCCTTTTATTCCTCATCTGTACTATTGGTATATTTTGTATTCTGCGCCTCGCTGAATCAATGTTTATTGATTTCCTGGCATAAATCACTTTATAGTAATGGAAGAATGCAGTTATGAAGGTGACGCCGAGTCATTGATCGCCAGCAAATAAAAGCATTCCGAATAGGCACATCAGAAGATGTAATATATATAATGAACCCCCGCCCCCTCATTATAAAGGTCCGTGTCATCACCCAGACTTACAAGACCCCTAAATGGCAAATCTTCTTAGTTATGCAATAATATGTGCCAAGACATGTAATACTGGCAAATCAGCTGGAAAAAAATGGCGCCTGAACGGGAGCCTCTAGGACATCCTTATGCCCTAACTGGGTTCAATAGGACAATGCCGTCAACTCATTTGATTAAAAAGCCGGTGTAACCAAGAAGTGTCTGGTTCCTTAAAATGACCCTTTGGTCCCAGATAAACCATGATGGCTCCACCAATTCTCTGACTACCTGATGCCCAGTCTGCATTGGTAGTACATCAGTAGTTCAAGGGCCTTAAACGCTGACCGAACAACGAACGATAATTCTTTCGCTTATCATCAAATAGCCCGAATGGCTGTGTGGTTAGTGTGAATGGAGGCGGATGGCCAGAAGTGATCTCCGACCCGCTCCCCCTCCATTCACTGAGTGATCATTGCTTCGGTATGAAAGGAAAGGAGTGATGACTGTTGGACACCTGACAATTGTCCCTTGTTAAAGGACCCTAAAATACAACATTCTGCTCACATAAGCACTGCTGGCCAATCAGAGCGGCATGTATTGTCTGACTACCCATGTGTTACCAATGTACAGTGTGCAGCGGGGAGTCAGAGAATCGGTGGAGCCATCCTGTTTTTTTCCGGTAGTGAAGGCTTGCTTTAGTAATCCTATTTTATCTAATCTGTAATGATAATCTCCACCTTGTCCCTGGTGGACAGTGGTCTTTAGTCTCAAGAAAGACGAAAAATGTGCACTGCTCTGATCCTGTCATGCTCCACATATATGATAGTGCTGGTGGTAAGCCTCCATATCAGCTGCAGGTGTTTCAATAACATGTAGAAAAAGATTTCTGACATCTGTCCAAAAGAAGTTATAATTAATAATGCTTTTCCTATCAGTTAATACTACATATAAAAAACTACGCACTTGGTGAAAAATGCTTACGCGTTTCGAACCCATGTGTTTTTCCTACGGGCAAATCACAAATAAAACACGTAAGCTATTGGTCTTGTGAATATGGAGCTCCCAGGAATTACAGTAACTCTTTCGTAAACTGAAAATGACACGTGCTTTACATAGTCTGAGGGTTTGAAACGCCTGAGGGTTCGAAACGCGTAGGAATTTTTACAAAGTTTTTCACATTTTTTTTAACTGATTTAATAAGCAGTGCTGATTTTTACTGAAATCCCCATCATCAGTAGAGCATTCAGTGTTTGCTACATTACTTTGTGTATGGTGGGCTGGCAGATGGGGTCAGTAATATTACTAAGGGTCTGATTAGGAAAGGAATAAGAGTGGAGATTGGAAGTATTCTTTCAAAAGAGTATTTAGGCAGTTACTGATGATATAAGTGGTATCCTCTTTCCCTGGTTACTCAATTCCTGTGTTTCAGATCACTAGAAGAACCAAAGTTTAGGAGACAGAGGAAGAAGCTACAGCCAGTGCATGCTGCCCCGTACCAGCATTGCACTCTCCTTTGAAAGGATACAATCAATGATGCTATCATGATTAATGAGGTGCAATGTGGCGAGGGGAGCCCAGTTGCAATTGGGACCACTGCAACCCCTATAGCTATGCCACTAGAGGTTGATAATGCTCCCTGGTGTCCATGAGGGCGAGTAGTAAAATTTCCTGGGGTGTGGTTATAAGGGACAGATCAAATAGTGTTCACTACTGTCTAGAAGAACATGAAGTTTAGGTAATATTCCCTGGTATACAATGGGAAAGGGTTGGTAAGACGTGTTGAGTGAAGTGTTAGGTAATAATCCTCAGTGTATAGTGGGTGAAGAGTTTAGGCAATATTCCCCAGCATCCAGTCATGTGGAGTTCAGGTAATAACCCCTGGCGTATTGTGGGTATAAGTGTTGATAATATCTTCTCAAACCTGGTTAGGAGGAACGTTTAGGTAATAAACCCTGGTATATAGTGGAGAGAAGTTTATTCCTTAGTGTACTGTGGGTGGAAAGTTTAGGTAATATTCCCTGGTGTCCAGTGGGAAAAGAGTTGGTAATATATTTTGGAGTCTGGTTAGGAGGGACGTTTAGGAATATTCCCTGGATTGATGATATTTTCTGGAACCTAAAGGGAGAAACCCCGATGTACTGTGGGTAGGGAGTTTAGGTAATATTCCCTTGCATCTAGCTGTGTGGAGTTTAGGTAATATTTCTTGGTGTCCATTAATGTGAGGTTTTCTATGATCTAATGTGGGGAAAGGATTGGTAATATCTTCTGGAGCCTGTTGAGGGACGTTTATTAATATTCCCTGGTGTCGGTGGGAATAGGGTTCATGATATTTTCTGGAGTCTGGTTAGGAGGGATGTGTAGGTAATAATCCTTGGTGCATAACCAGTGAGGAATTTAGGTAATATTCCCTGACATCCAGTCATGTAAAGTTTAGATAATAATCTCTGGCATATTGTGGGTAAGGAATTTAGATAATTTTCCCTGGTGTCATGTGGGAAAAGGGTTGGTCATATCTTCTCAAACCCAGTAAAAAGAAAGCTTCATGTAATAATCCCTGGTGAGGAGGGACTTTAGGTAATTTTCCTTGGTGTTCTGTTGGTAGAAAGTTTCGGTAATATTCCCTGGTGTCCAGTGGGAAACGGGTTGATAATATCTTCTGGAGCCTAATTAGAAGGGACATTTAGGTAATATACCTTGGTGTATAGTTCCAATAGGATTGGTGGGTAGTTAGATAGTATTTCCTGGGGATCAGTCATGTGCAGTTTAGGTAATACTCCCTACAATGTCCTGGAAGTGGAGAGTTTTGGTAATATTTCCTGGCATCTAGTTGTATGGAGTTTAGGTAATACTCCCTGGTGTCCATTCATGTGGAGTTTAGGTAATACTCCCTGGTGTCCATTCATGTGGAGTTTAGGTAATACTCCCTGGTGTCCATTCATGTGGAGTTTAGGTAATACTCCCTGGTGTCCATTCATGTGGAGTTTAGATTATATTCGCTGGTGAACTGTGGGAAAAGAGTTGGTAATATCTTCTGGAGCCTGATTAGAAGGCGTTCTTAGCTAATAATCCCTGGTGTAAAGTAGGTAGAGAGTTTATGTAATACTCCTTGGTGTCCATTTGTGTGGAATTTAGGTAATAATCCCTGGTGTACTGTGGGAAAACAATCGGTACTATTTTCTGAAGCCTGGTTAGGAAAGATTTAAAAAAATATAATCTCCAGTATATACTGGGTAGAGAATTTAGGTAATGTCCCCTGATGTCCACAGGTATAGGGGGCATGTTAGGCAATGTCCCAGTCAGTTCAATGGTGTAGGGGGCAGGTTAGGCAATTGTTACCATGCGGCGGTTGCTGGTCCTCCCAGGGCAGCGGTGTGTGGGGTCCCGCGGTCGGGGAGCGTCCCCCCAGCATGTTGTCCGGCTGCCGGGAACGCGGGTGCCAGGCCGGGGTGGGCGCTGGGGTGCTGGTTGCGCACGGCGCCGTGCGTGCGTGCACCTGTGAGTGTAGCTGCCGTGCATGAGTACACTTTATTTATGTTCTGTTGGGAGTTGGCTGTCTCCCTTTGTTTAAAGGTTGGGCAGAAACTGGCAATTACTACCAGTTATTGGTTTCCCTCAGTGTGCTAGCTAGTCTGCCTCTGTTGGTCTCCTGATTCTGTCATCTTGTCTGCTATACTTTGCTATTATCTGCCAGGTTTTTCCATCTGCCTCAGTTCTGCTAAGTATTGTTCATGTTGGTTATTTACATCTGCCTTTTCTGTGGGTATTCAGCCCTTTCCATCAGGTACGCCAGCGTCCCTTTTTCGGTCCCTAGTGAGAGAGTAGGGATCGCCGCCCAGTTGCCCGCTTGGGGTTAGCCAGGAGTGGAGGCAAGCAGGCAGGGACAGGGGTTGGGGGTGAGATCTAGGGCACCCGGGCTGGCGTATCAAGGGTAGTATACCGTAACAGTAATATCCCCTTGGAGTATGGTGGAAGGACATTTTCATTAAATTCCCTGCTGTCCCGTATAGGGGAAGGTAAAATAAGGTTCCCCGGTGTCCAGAAGTGTAGGAGGCAGGTTAGGTAATGTTTCCTGGTGTCCAGAGGTGTTGGGTGCCGGTTAGATAATGTTCCCTGGTGTCCAGAGGTGTATGGGGCAGGTTAGATAATGTTCCCTGGTGTCCAGAGGTGTATGGGGCAGGTTAGATAATGTTCCCTGGTGTCCAGAGGCGTATGGGGAAGGTTAGATAATGTTCCCTGGTGTCCATAGGTGTAGGGGCAGGTTAGGTAATGTTCCCTGGTGTCCATAGGTGTAGGGGCAGGTTAGGTAATGTTCCCTGGTGTCCAGAGGTGTAGGGGGGCAGGTTTGTTAATATTCCCTGGGAGCATGGTGGATGGGTTTTCATTATATTCCCTGGTGTCCATTAGACAAGGGTGCTGGTAACATTCCCTGGTGTCCATAGTAGATGTTAGATCACAGGGGGGTAGAGAATCTACAAGTTACAACAGTCTGCTTGCTTGGTGCACCAGAATGCGATACCCTCAATATTCCCAGAGTGTCTGGCATCAAGTTCAGGGCAGAGCAGCACAAAGCAGGAGCGGATGTCGGGCAGTAACTGCTGTTACTCATCACTAATACGGAGCAACGTGCCACAAATATACATGTTATACTTTACCTGCGATACATTTCTCTGTCAACCACCTGGCAAATACACTTATAATGTCAGTTGCCATAGAGACCATTGATCACTATGGTAAATGCATCACGAAAAGTCAATGATGCATTAGACACCCCGGAAATAGACATCCTGATGCAGCGGGCACTTATGCGTACATGACGACAGCGTCGCTAGGAAAATTGGCATTCCTGCCGCGATCCCCGGGCTGTGAGTGCGAAAAAATGTGCTTTAGTTAAAATCCTGAGTGCCTTCCCCAATATACATCTGTTCTACTGCTAACCGCATGCCGGAAAATGCAATAATGACTCTACCCACATAGGGGGCAGTATTATAGTAGTTATATTCTTGTACATAGGGGGCAGTATTATAGTAGTTATATTCTTGTACATAGGAGGCAGTATTATAGTAGTTATATTCTTGTACATAGGGGGCAGTATTATAGTAGTTATTTTCTTGTACATAGGGGGCAGTATTATAGTAGTTATATTCTTGTACATAGGGGGCAGCATTATAGTAGTTATATTCTTGTACATAGGGGGCAGCATTATAGTAGTTATATTCTTGTACATAGGGGGCAGTATTATAGTAGTTATATTCTTGTACATAGGGGGCAGTATTATAGTAGTTATTTTCTTGTACATAGGGGGCAGTATTATAGTAGTTATATTCTTGTACATAGAGGGCAGTATTATAGTAGTTATATTTTTGTACATAGGGGGCAGTATTATAGTAGTTATATTCTTGTACATAGGGGGCAGTATTATAGTAGTTATATTCTTGTACATAGGGAGCAGTATTATAGTAGTAATATTCTTGTACATAGGGGGCAGTATTATAGTAATTATATTCTTGTACATAGGGGCAGTATTATAGTAGTTATATTCTTGTACATAGGAGGCAGTATTATAGTAGTTATATTCTTGTACATAGGTGACAGTTTTATAGTAGTTATATTCTTGTACACGTGGGAGCAGTATTATAGTAGTTATATTCTTGTACATAGGGGGCAGTATTATAGTAGTTATTTTCTTGTACATAGGGGGCAGTATTATAGTAGTTATATTCTTGTACATAGGGGGCAGCATTATAGTAGTTATATTCTTGTACATAGGGGGCAGCATTATAGTAGTTATATTCTTGTACATAGGGGGCAGTATTATAGTAGTTATATTCTTGTACATAGGGGGCAGTATTATAGTAGTTATTTTCTTGTACATAGGGGGCAGTATTATAGTAGTTATATTCTTGTACATAGAGGGCAGTATTATAGTAGTTATATTCTTGTACATAGGGGGCAGTATTATAGTAGTTATATTCTTGTACATAGGGGGCAGTATTATAGTAGTTATATTCTTGTACATAGGGAGCAGTATTATAGTAGTAATATTCTTGTACATAGGGGGCAGTATTATAGTAATTATATTCTTGTACATAGGGGCAGTATTATAGTAGTTATATTCTTGTACATAGGAGGCAGTATTATAGTAGTTATATTCTTGTACATAGGTGACAGTTTTATAGTAGTTATATTCTTGTACACGTGGGAGCAGTATTATAGTAGTTATATTCTTGTACATAGGGGGCAGTATTATAGTACCCTGTTTCCCTGAAAATAAGACATACCCTGAAAATAAGACATAGCATGATTTTCCAGAATTTTTGAGGATGCAAAATGATTTTTCAGGCTTTTTGTGAATGCTTGAAATATAAGCCCTACCCCAAAATTAAGCCCTGCTAACAGTTAATTTAAAAGGTCAACTTAAATAGTGTCCAGGCAGCTATACATGTAAAAAAGTTAAACCATTTTGAACAAAAAGTAATATAAGACACTGTCTTATTTTCGGGGAAACACGGTAGTTATATTCTTGTACATAGGGGGCAGTATTATAGTAGTTATATTCTTGTACATAGAGGGCAGTATTATAGTAGTTATATTCTTGTACATAGGGGCAGTATTATTGTAGTTATATTCTTGTACATAGGGGGCAGTATTATAATAGTTATATTCTTGTACAAGTGAGCAGTATTATAGTAGTTATATTCTTGTACATAGGGGCAGTATTATAGTAGTTATATTCTTGTACATAGAGAGCAGTATTATAGCAGTTATATTCTTGTACATTGGAGGCAGTATTATAGTAGTTATATTCTTGTACATAGGGGCAGTATTATAGTAGTTATATTCTTGTACATAGGGGACAGTATTATAGTAGTTATATTTTTGTACACAGCGGGCAGTATTATTGTTTTAATATTCTTGTACATACTGGGCAGTATTATAGTATTTATATTCTTGTACATAGGGGCAGTATTATAGTATTTATATTCTTGTACATAAAGCGCACTATTATAGTAGTTATATTCTTGTACATAGGAGGCAGTATTATAGTAGTTATATTCTTGTACATAGGAGGCAGTATTATAGTAGTTATATTCTTGTACATAGGGGGCAGTATTTTAGTAGTTATATTCTTGTACATAGCGGCAGTATTATAGTAGCTGTATTCCTGTACATAGGAGGCAGTATTATAGTAGTTATATTCTTGTACATAGGGAGCAGTATTACAGTAGTTATATTCATGTACATAGGGGGCAGTATTATAGTAGTTCTATTCTTGTACATAGGGGCAGTATTATAGTAGTTATATTCTTGTACATAGGGAGCAGTATGATAGTAGTTCTATTCTTGTACATAGGAGCAGTATTATAGTAGTTCTAGTCTTGTACATAGGGGCAGTATTATAGTAGTTATATTCTTGTACATAGAAGCAGTATTATAGTAGTTATATTCTTGTACATAGGGGGCAGTATTACAGTAGTTATATTCTTGTTCATAAAAGCAGTATTATAGTAGTTATACTTTTGTACATAGGGGCAGTATTATAGTAGTTATATTCTTGCATATAGGAGGCAGTATTATAGTAGTAATATTCTTGTACATAGAGGGCAGTATTATAGTAGTTATATTCTTGTACCTAGGGAGCAGTATTAAAGTAGTTATATTATTGTACATAGGGGGCAGTATTATAGTAGTTATATTCTTGCACATAGGAAGCAGTATTATAGTAGTTATATTCTTGTTCATAGGAGGCAGTATTATAGTAGTTATATTCTTGTACATAGGGGGCAGTATTATAGTAGTTATATTTTTGTACATAGGAGCAGTATTATAGTAGTTATATTCTTGTACATAGGAGCAGTATTATAGTAGTTATATTCTTGTACATAGGAGCAGTATTATAGTAGTTATATTCTTGTACATAGGAGGCAGTATTATGGTAGTTATATTCTTGTACATAGGGGGCAGTATTATAGTAGTTATATTCTTGAACATAGGAAGCAGTTTTGTAGTAATTATATTCTTGTACATAATGGGCACTATTATAGTAGTTGTATTCTTGTACATAGGGGACAGTATTGTAGTACCCTAGTTGTATTCTTATACATAGGGGGCAGTATTGTATTACTTATATTCTTGAACATAGGAACACTATTATAGTAGTTATATTCTTGTACATAGGGGGCAGTATTATAGTAGCTATATTCTTGTACAGAGGGGCAGTATTTCAGTAGTTATGTTCCTGTATAGGGGCAGTATTATAGTAGCTATATTCTTGTACATAGGGGGTAGTATTATAGTAGTTATATTCTTGTACATAGGAGCAGTATTATAATAGTTATGTTCTTGTACATAGGGGGCAGTATTATAGTAGCTATATTCTTGTACATAGGGGCAGTATTATAGTAGTTATGTTTTTGTACATAGGGGGCAGTATTATAGTAGCTATATTCTTGTACATAGGAGGCAGTATTATAGTAGTTATGTTCTTGTACATAGTGGGCAGTATTATAGTAGTTATATTCTTGTACATAGGGGTAGTATTATAGTAGTTATATTCTTGTACATAGGAGCAGTATTATAATAGTTATGTTCTTGTACATAGGGGGCAGTATTATAGTAGCTATATTCTTGTACATAGGGGCAGTATTATAGTAGCTATATTGTTGTACATAGGGGCAGTATTATAGTAGTTATGTTCTTGTACATAGGGGGCAGTATTATAGTAGTTAGATTCTAGTACATAGGTGGCAGTATCATAGTAGTTATATTCTTGTACATAGGGGCAGTATTATAGTAGTTATATTCTTGCACATAGGGGGCAGTATTATAGTAGTTATATTCTTGCAGATAGGAAGCAGTATTATAGTAGTTATATTCTTGTTCATAGGAGGCAGTATTATAGTAGTTATATTCTTGTACATAGGGGGCAGTATTATAGTAGTGATATTCTTGTACATAGGAGGCAGTATTATAGTAGTTATATTCTTGTACATAGGGGGCAGTATTATAGTGGTTATATTCTTGTACATAGGGGGCAGTATTATAGTAGTTATATTCTTGTACATAGGGGGCAGTATTATAGTGGTTATATTCTTGTACATAGGGGGCAGTATTATAGTAGTTATATTCTTGTACATAGGGGGCAGTATTATAGTAGTTATATTCTTGTACATAGGGTGCAGTATTATAGTAGTTATATTCTTGTACATAGGAGGCAGTATTATAGTAGTTATATTCTTGTACATAGGGGGCAGTATTATAGTGGTTATATTCTTGTACATAGGGGGCAGTATTATAGTAGTTATATTCTTGTACATAGGGGGCAGTATTATAGTAGTTATATTCTTGTACATAGGGGGCAGTATTATAGTAGTTATATTCTTGTACATAGGGGGCAGTATTATAGTAGTTATATTCTTGTACATAGGGGGCAGTATTATAGTAGTTATATTCTTGTACATAGGGGGCAGTATTATAGTAGTTATATTCTTGTACATTGGGGGCAGTATTATAGTAGCTATGTTCTTGTATAGGGGCAGTATTTCTAAGTACTGTATCGCTGACGATGATAATAGTGCCTGTGCCTGGAGTTGATGTCTTAGATGGGAAAATGGAAAGTGTGTGTTAAATAGAACTTCCAGAACTTCACTTTTAATACTGAGACATGGTTACTTGAACATTTATTTCTGTGATGCCTCCTTGTACATGGATGACACCAGCTGTGTTCTTGTTTACTTTGTT
Organism: Eleutherodactylus coqui; assembly: GCF_035609145.1. Lineage (NCBI taxonomy): Eukaryota > Metazoa > Chordata > Amphibia > Anura > Eleutherodactylidae > Eleutherodactylus > Eleutherodactylus coqui. The sequence continues at coordinate 266,312,129 of NC_089840.1, read as the reverse complement.
TAGTCACTAAATAACTTATGAGTTTTCTTTCCATTATCACAGACATGGAAACGAAGACTCCAGCAGTACTGTGTAATTATACTGAGTAATTTAGTTATTGCCTCTTTTATAGACTTTGTTACTGATATTATTGCTGTACGAAAGGCTTCTAGTATGAACAACAGTGCCACCTTCAGGTCATAATTTGGTATTGCATATAAAATGTTTTATATTATTGAATCTTCTTAATAGCGTTTTTCTTTATATGTTTTCTTCTTTCTTAGGTGGTGAGTTTCGTTAGTCTTCGTTATGACAGCGCTCCCCCATGGATGGTGCTGTGTGTGCTCTGGTGCTCAATGGCGCAGACTCTTCTCCTTCCATCATTTATCTGGTCCTGTGCCCGGTACCGAGCTGACCTGCGCACCGTTTGGGAGCACTGTGCCTCCATGTTGTCTGACAGTGGGGACGAAGGTGAGAGTTATACTCTAGTGGTAGTCATTCAGTACCATTCTTTTCTGCTGGTGTAGTCACTCTGTACATACATTATTTATCCTGTACTGATCCTGAGTTACATCCTGTATTATACTCCAGAGCTGCACTCACTATTCTGCTGGAGGAGTCACTGTGTACATACATTACTTATCCTGTACTGATCCTGAGTTACATTCTGTATTATACTCCAGAGCTGCACTCACTATTCTGCTGGTGGAGTCACTGTATACATACATTACTTATCCTGTACTGATCCTGAGTTACATCCTGTATTATACTCCAGAGCTGCACTCACTATTCTGCTGGAGGAGTCACTGTGTACATACATTACTTATCCTGTACTGATCCTGAGTTACATCCTGTATTATACCCCAGAGCTGCACTCACTATTCTGCTGGTGGAGTCACTGTATACATACATTACTTATCCTGTACTGATCCTGAGTTACATCCTGTATTATACTCCAGAGCTGCACTCACTATTCTGCTGGTGGAGTCACTGTATACATACATTACTTATCCTGTACTGATCCTGAGTTACATCCTGTAAATCTTTTATTATAAAAGTAAAAAACACAACAAAGACAAACTCTAACAATAAGAATAACCATATAAAGCAATATAAGGCCCTTCACCCACAGTCCGTGATCCATAAACAAAGTAAATGTCCATATCCAGGCTTCCTCCCCGCCGTACACACCCACACACATCCACACTCAACATATAACACAATATACAAGTATATACCTAAAATATAAAACTAAGGAAACTATAACTACATAAACCCTGTAACCTATAACTCCAGGTCCAGCCGTACCGCACTGTACCCACACAAACCAAATGTAAGCAATAACATAAACAGCATAAATAACTGAAATAGCAACATAAATAACCAAATTCAAACAGAAAGACCGAGCCAAACTGGCATAAAACTAACTAAAAATAGGTTTGGGGTTTTTTTTGTTGGTTTTGTTTTGTTTTTTTTTGGGGGGGGGGGGGTCCCCAGTGCAGCTTGGGGGCCAAGCCTGCTCCACCAGTCCGTGCCCAGAGTTCAGTTCAGGACGTGCCAAGCCACACCAGGGTTTGTTTTTTTTTAAATACCACACTGTGCCCGCCGCAACCTGGGGGACATGCCCGCTCCACCAGTCTGTGCCCAGAGTTCAATGTTCGGGACGTGCCAGGCTACGGCTCAAGGCGTGAATCCCACTCCCCCCAACTCCCCACCCAACCTACCTACCACCCAAAACGTGAATATATACAATATATACAAAACCATAATAAACACCAATAAACCAATATACATAATATATACTATATACATAACCCGAAAGCCTAAGGTCAGCTCTCCTGCAGCCCTACTTCATTCCATTTTGCCCAAATCAAAACAAAAAGCTTCATGGTGCACTCACAGCCCCCCACCGAGATTGGAGGTGATAAGCCGGGCACAGACATCGCAATGTTCTATCCCTCGAATTTAAAAAAAAGGTCTGTCTCCCTATTCTCTCCCTAATTTGTCCTAGACTGTCCTTAGTCTGCCCCTCAGTCTGACCCTTCATAGAAAACTGTCCCTGCCCTATCCCTCCTCTCTCCCTATCCTGTCCCTCCTCTCTCCCTACTTTGCCCCTAGAAGATTAAGAAAAGACTGTCCCTAACGAAATACAAGCCCTCTCCATAGGAGAGAAGACTTAGATGTGCCCAGCCTCTCATACTCCAAAGAACGCACCTTCACCAGGTCACCCAGGATGTTCCTACATATCGTATCCACGGGGAGAACTTTCAGTTCCGTCGAGATCAGGCACCGTGCACTCCAGTTGTGGAATCTGACCACTAGGCTAACTAGAAATAAAGTGCAACGGACCCTGCCACCAAGACCTCTGAAGGCTCCATAAGCCCACTCCGCATAGGAGAGGTGTGCCAGCTTACACCAGCCTATGGAGACCCCTACCCGTTGGTATACCTCTGTATTAAAGGGGGAACTGAAGCAGGAAATGCTCCATGCTTTCCAGCACGTCGCTGCACTCCTGACGGGGGCAACCCCTGTCAATCAGAGGCCTGCTCTTCAAGTTACCCCTTACATACAGTCTCCCGTGAAAGCAGCGCCAAGCCAAGTCCCAAAACTTCAAGGGGACCCGGGTTGAATTCAGTAAACGTAACCCTCCCTCCAGGTCCCGACTTGGGCAGTCCTTGAGCGCCAGGAGCTTCTGGAAATGGGTCAACAGGACTCTTTCGTCGAGGAGCCTCCTCATCAGAGTCCTGATCTCCCACATCCCCAGACCCCACCGGCGTATCACCTTCATAACCAAGGTAGCGTAAGTCGGGAGATATCCGTGCTGCGTGCGAAGGTCCTTCACTCGCCCTCCTGTCTCCCATTCCTGGAAGAAATAGAATAGTTAAAGGGTGAGAATAGCGCTCCAAGGAGTATACACTTCCAGAAATGCTTTATGAATGATAGTATGGTGTTACACTCACCCGGTGTGCTGTAGAGCCCTCGGCAGGGTCTCTACTAGCACACAGTATCCTGTAAAACTTTAAAATAAATCCACAGCTGTTTCTGAAATCCTGCTGAGCTAGGATGCAAGAGAGCTATGCGGATGTTCTGTTTCCCTCTCGGGAACCGGATCAGAAGTGGCTGAATTAAGTGAAGTAAAAAACAACCCGCGCTCCTTTGAAAAAAAGTCCTCCAGATGGTACTTCCAAAAATGAAAGTAAACTCTCCTTTATTGTACAACGCGTTTCATCTCATAAGAGACTTTATCAAGTTCCTGGAAGAAAGGCCGAAACCATCCCCGGCAGGAGTAGACCCATGGAGGAGCCCTCTCTTGCCAGAGGTTGCCTATGTTGATCTTAAAAAAGGTGTCTACAAGAAACACCACGGGGTTGACCATAGATAACCCCCCTAGTCTCCTCGTGCGGTATGTAACATCTCTCCTGATCAGGTTCAACCTATTCCCCCACAACATTAGGAAGAACAGGTTGTAGACCCGGGTCCAGAGAGCCTCTGGAAAAATGCATACGCTGCCCAGGTAGATGAATAAAGGGAGCAGGTAGGTTTTGATCAGGCTAACTCTTTCCCGAAGGGTTAAAGACCAACCCTTCCACTGATTAACCTTGTGAGTGGCACCATCTAGCTTGTCTACCCAATTTTGCATGGGGTAATCCCCCTGGCCAAATTTGATGCCAAGAACTTTTGCTGAAGTCTGGGGCACCGGAAGAGTGTCCGGGAGATCAAACACAGGATCCCCCCTTCCTAACCAGAGACTTTCGCACTTATCCCAATTGACCCTGGACCCAGATGCCTCTGAGTAGCCATCCATCTCCGACACCACAAACTCCGCCTCCTCCCTTGAAGATACGAAGAGCGTGACATCATCGGTGTATGCCACTGCCCTCAGGGTAGCCTCCGGCACCGCCCGGTCCATCCCGACCCCTGCTATAGGTCCACGATGAACCCTGCTAAGGAAGGGATCTATCGCAAACACATACAACAGGGGACTTAGAGGACAGCCCTGATGGACACCGGACCCCACCTCAAAAGGGCGGCCAAGCCAACCGTTCACCAGCGGGAAAGTCTCAGCCCCTGCATACAATGTTCGCAGCCAATCAACAAACCCCACTGGCAGGCCGTATCTCAGAAGGACTGTCCAGAGGTACTCGTGATTAACCCGATCAAACGCTTTGGCCTGATCCAAGGACAGCAAGTACCCCTCCCAGTGACCAGCCCTACCCTGCTCCACTGCCTCCCGGACACCGAGAACAGCGCTAAAGGTGCTACGGCCTGGAACAGAGCAATGCTGGGCCCCCGAGAGGAGCCGGGGTGCAAACTTGACCAACCGATTAAACAGCACTTTTGCCAGAACCTTCCTGTCCGTATTGAGAAGCGCTATGGGATGCCAGTTCTCAATACGGCTCGAGTCTTTACCCTTTGACAGAAGGATCAAAGCTGACCTCCTCATTGACCTAGGCAGAGTGCCCGAGGAAAGACACTCATTTAATACCTCCGTCAAGAGGGGACTCAAGAGGTCCTTGAAGGTCTTATAATACTCGGATGTTAGGCCATCTGGTCCTGGCGATTTTTTGAGTCGGAGCCCATCAATCGCCAGTTTAACTTCCTCTATTCTGATCTCTCCCGTCAAAACATCAAGAGAGGTGTCTACCCCCGGCTCAGGGACAGTTTCAGCCAGGAAAGCCGACATCACTTCCGAATCTAGATCCCTCTTTCCCAAGAGTTGAGAGTAGTAGGATCTGACAACCTCCAGAATCCCTGATCTGGATCGATTCAGGGATCCTGTACTATCGATCAGTCCAGTGACCACTTTACTATTCACTGACATCCTACAGTTTCTGTAAGGATCAGGTGAGCGGTACTTCCCGAAATCCCTCTCAAAAACCAAGGATGCATGTCTATCGCACTGGCACTTCTTGAGCAAAGATTTCACTCTGGGGATCTCCTCACGGCTACCTCCAGTCGAAACGAGATGTTCGAGTTTCCTCCTCAGGCCGTTGTACAGGCGGTACCTGTCCAGGCATCTGAGGTTGAAGAGCTCTCGGAAGAACCTTGCCGCCCTCCTCTTGAACATCTCCCACCACTCTGACTTACTGCTACAGAGATCCAGTAATGGTACCTGGCTCTGCAGAAAATCCTCAAAGGACTGTCTTATCTCTGCTTCCTCCAGGAGTGATGAATTCAGTCTCCAAAAACCTCTGCCCATCCAGGGGGTCTCTGCAACATCCAGAGAAAACAATAGTAGACAGTGGTCGGAGAATTCCACCTCAACAACGGACACTGGTGAAGAGATGGCTTCCTCCTTCAAATAAAACCTGTCTATTCTAGACCTACTGCTGCCTCTATGAAAGGTGAACCCCTAGTGGCCTGGGGTGTGCCGGATATGGACATCCACCAGGCGAGCTTTGCTAGCTACGTTATTCAGTGCGATGCTGTCAAAAGCCAACCGCCTATCTCCAGAGCCTCCCCTATCGCGGGCTCTCATGACTGTATTGAAGTCACCTCCAAAGACAACTTGGCGGCTTGTAAAAAGGTAGGGCTTGATTCTCATAAAGAGACTCTTCCTGTCCTTTTTTGACTGGGGACCGTAGATGTTGACAAGTCTTAATTCTTGTCCCTTCATGAGGACATCTAAGATCAGGCACCTTCCCATTTCTAATTCAATAACTCGTCGGCATTCAACCGCTGCGGTAAAAAGGACTCCCACTCCGCTATACGGCTCGGCCGCAAGAGACCAGTAGGAAGGGCCTGCCCTCCACTCCCATTTTGCTTTTTTGTATAGCTGCCAAATCAGACAGCCGGGTCTCCTGCAAAAATAAAATGTCGGCTTCAACCCAGCTGAGAAAATCAAAGACCGCAAATCTAGCCATATCCGACTTAATGCTGGCAACGTTAATTGATGCCAGCGTCAGCGGAGTGGGTGCCGCCATCATGAGTGATTAAATTAGATGGCTTTCTTCCTCACACCCGCTTCTTCGGGGTCAGAGGAAAGCCTCTTGCTTTTTTTCTTGGACACATATGTGTTCATAGCAGGGGGATCCCCCAACCCCATCGTCCTTGTTTCCAGGTTCCAGAGTAGTTCCCAACCCGGAAGGAACTATGCCTCCACGAGGAGGAGACTCAGCACCCCCTGTTGACGCTTTCTTTGCCCTAGGAACCTTGCCCTCTGCCTCCACCTCAGAAGAGGAGGAAGAGATGTCTCGAAGGGCTCGGAACCTATTGGAGAGTCCAACTGGAGGCGAGCAGGCTTTTCCTTCCAGTACTTGGCCCGGGACGAGAGAAGATCTTGAATCCCCCCATCGTTTTCTCCCTGTGGCACCTAGCTTACGCCTTTTCTCTTGCCTTCCTCATCTACACTTTCATAGTGGGAGGAATCTGCAGAGTTGGTCTCCTCCCTCTGGATCCTCCTGTCTTCCTCATCTAACTTGCTGTCCCTCAAAGCCTCAGCCACAAGATTTGCTCCTGGAGCAGGACCCACCATTGACCCACCTGCTGTGGGCGCTCCTGTCAGCTCCCTGCTCCGTCTGCGCTTCTCCTGACTCCTCTGCTCAGCAGGTGTCTTTTGCCGGTTCTTTCCTGGCTCCTGAGCTCCCCCGCCTCTGCTGGTCCCCTCACCCCCAGAGGCCACATCATGACCCCCATCCATAGGGACTGAGACCGCATAGGCAAAGGAGCGCGGACAGTGGCTAAATGGGTGACTGAGGTCACCACACAGGTTACACGTAATCTCGGTACAGGAGGCGGCTAGATGACCCAGACCCCCACATAGAGCGTACTTCAAGGTCTTACAAGCAGCAGAGCTTCAGCTGCCCCTGGTAAAAGGCCAAGATACAATCCCTGCCGAGGAATGGCTATGTGAGCTATTGAGTTACGTGAACGCTTCAGCTTGACCATAAACGTCCAGGCCCCGGGCCATATGCCGTGCTCATCCCTGTTCTTTTTGGGCATCTCCATCACCTCTCTGTACCGACTGAGCCACGTCATAATGTCAAACCAAGAAAGTGACTCATTGCGATGAGGATGTAACTCAAGATCAGTACAGGTAAGTAATGTATGTACGAGGTGACTCCACCAGCAGAATAGTGAGTGCAGCTCTGGAATATAACACAGGATGTAACTCAGGATCAGTACAGGATAAGTAATATATGTACACAGTGACTCCACCAGCAGAATAGTGAGTGCAGCTCTGGAGTATAATACAGTATGTAACTCAGGGTCAGTACAGGATAAGTAATGTATGTACACAGTGACTCCACTAGCAGAATATTGAGTGCAGCTCTGGAGTATAATAAACAATGTGACTAAGGATCAGTGCAGAATAAGCAATGTAATGTATGTGCACAGTGACAGCAGAATAGTGAGTGCAGCTGTGAGGTACAGTCCAGGATGTGGTTCAAGATCAGTATACTGTGTTCTTTTGAGTTACTTCTCCTGATTGCTAATTGTTATTGCTGTTTATCTGGCTTACAGACAGCGGTCGGGATGACTTTGCAGATGGCCGTTTGTGTGAGGTTCGCTTTGATTCCAATGGCGCTGCCATGAAGAGACCCCCACATTACTTAGGAGGAGACCTGCGAGATGGAAAATTTCTGCCTGTGAGGCATGTGCTTTTGCCTACAGACCGGAGCCAGTACCTACAGGTGCATCGACACCAGGTGACTTCTGCAGACCTCATGATATCTAGCGGCAGTACCCATCTCCCACATTCTCGAGGCATTACCATTTTTTCCCGTCCCTTGCATGCACATGACTATAAGAGGGCGAGAGGTGCAGAATATGGCAAGGTAATTAGAGAGGCTTTACACAAAGTTACCAAGTAAAGAATAGTTTACTGACACTTGGATAATGAAATTACTGTTAGGATAAACTAGTATTCAAGCAGCTTTAAACATGTTATACAGCTTTCTATTACAGGAAAAACAATCACTACACTCAGAGACATAACTTGAAGCTTCTGGGCCCCGATGCAAAACTTGTAACAGGGCCCCCAACTATAATGCTTTACTTATAGTACTGGGTTCCCTATATGGAGAAGAGAGGCCTTATGGGCCCCCCAAGGCTCCTGGGCCCGGGTGCAACAGCATCCCCTGCATCCTCTATAGTTACGCCCCTGACTACACTGATTGTCAGCATCAATCCCTCCCCTAGAAGTTGTCAGAGGGGATGAAAGTTTCACTGTGTGATTGTAACATTGATAGAAGTAAATGGTTACAATATCAGAGCAAAAGGATGATTTATTGTAGAAAACAGACCCCGTGAAGGGAGGCTCTAGTACCCTGTTGTACCGCCTCTAGCTTGGATACACGATGTGATACGGGCAGGCATGGAGGCTCTAGTACCCTGTTGTATTGCCTCTAGCTTGGATACAAGATGTGATACTGGCGGGCATGGAGGCTCTAGTACCCTGTTGTATCGCTTCTAGCTTGGATACAAGATGTGATACAGGGGGGCATGGAGACTCTTTTATTCTGTTGGGCCACCTCTAGCTTGGATACAAGCACATATGTATACAAACATTACTGCTATACTTTATTCATGTTCCTGCCAGGACCTTCACATATATATGCATTTAACAACTTACAACCATATTATGGATCTATCATTTGGTACCCATAGATATCTATCGGCCTAAACTGCACTTCTGAATACCTCCTCTTTCATATGGATGGAATCTATGAGAAAACAATCATAGAACATTGCATTTTTTGCCACTATCCAGAGGTAGAAGCATTGCTTCCAGGGTAGAATATGGTGCTGCTCTGAGATACTATGCAGAGTGTCTGCAGCTCCATAATATACTTGCATGGGGCCTAAAGGTGGTCGGGCCTGCTAGGAAATGTGGTTTAGAGTGGAATATAGATGACATTGGTATATCCATTACCCTGCTGTACATAGGGCCAAATCAATCTCTGGGCATCAAGCATATAGGACCCCCACAGTTGTCATTTTCGACAGTTGTTCTCACCTACATAATGCCAGGACAGCACTGCCATATATAGTCTACATAAGAGCACTTCATATGGCTCAAGTAATATGCAACATCCAAAACTTACAGAGCCCACATAATACCACAATATAGCTACCATGTAATACTGCAATTCCATTTCCAAAAAATACAGCACTAAATAGTACTGCTATGGGGCCAGGAGAGTGAATGGAGGCCCAGCCTGGCTCGTTTCATCCTACTGAGCGAGAAGAACCTGCGTAGGACTTCCTTTTACAGAAGAACTCCATTGTTACTCAACTAAGGTGGGTAGGGAGTTGGCCCAAGCGTCCACAAGGAGGAAAAACAAGCTGCAGGCTTTTCTGTTCTTGGTGGCCAACTCGAGTACCATAAAGGGAGGGACCAAACTGCCCTCTAAAAAGGAACTGCATTCTTAGCAGACAAGGGGGTAGGCAATTTAGGGAAGTGGCCCAAGGGTCATTGAGTTGTTTCCTGTGAACTGAAAGAGTGACAAGGAATAGGTAAAGGTAGAGACAAGTAGCCATAAGGGGGCCCTATGCGGGCACATGAGTTCAGGAGACAGAGATGGGCAAGTAGAGTCAGGCTGAGGCTAGTTTCTCCACCTTCTGCACCTTTACGCAAAAGAACAGAGAGATAGCCAAGATGGCACTGTTTACAAGCCCAGGGTCTAGACATACAACCCTTTGTGTAGAAGTTGAAGAATGGGGACAGAGCCGAACGGTGGTCAAGGAGAAAAGGTAAGTGAAAGGGAAAGGTGGGCAGATAAAAGTAGGGGCACAGGGAGGTGTATTTAGTGAAGTGTGGTGGCTTTTTTCGTCAGACTTGTTCCTTGCATGTGGTCAATACCAATGTTCATAATTTTTTCTTCCTTCCTGCTCAGGTCCCTCTTGGCCGGAGGATGTCCCATGATGAAATGGACCTTTTTCCTCCTCGCTCCTCACCACTTTTGCTCAGGTGGTCTTCCTCGGATGATATACGAGGTGGGCCTGGATCTGTACGGGGAGGAAGCCCTTCTACCCCTCGAAGAAGTCATGACATGCAACCTTGGGGTCGTCACCAGCTTCCAGCTCGAGGGGAAGTAGATGACAGTCTTAGCACCCTGCATCAGTTCTTGCAAGGAGGCATGGGAGGGCCTTCTATCATGGGAAGTGGTATCCACAACTCCTTCTTTCGAGATGAAATCACGGCCTTCATTGATGATACTCCTTGTCCTTCACCCATTGGGACGCCACACAGAGTTCGCGCAAACCCAAGATTTTCTCCAAACCCAAGGAAAGGACTAGAGAGTGGAGTGTCTTTGGCAAGTTTTGGAGAGAGACGTCTATCTCTTTGCAGCCCCCCACTTGTTGTAACTGAAACCCGAAGATCATCTTTGTCTGAAAGGGGCTGCAAAATCGGAGCTTCATAAAGAAGAGTGTACAGGGTCTTTCACATTTACCTCCTTTATATCAGTCACCCCTCAACTGAAGACAGGGTTGCACATGGACCCTCCCTTTGAATCAGTTGTTCTCAGGCAAATCTGCTGTTTGTGAGAGGGCAAAGGGCTTCAGGGGGCACTCAGTTATCACTGCCTCTATTCCTCAGGCCTCCTATGATACCACTTTGCCCCCCCATAGACACGCTGTAAACACACTGGAAATATGAGCCAAAAGATGACAAAACAATAAATTGTGATTTGATTATAAATCGTGTTGTGTCATGAAAAAGGCCACAAAAAGATACCGTGGTAAATATAGTTATACCGTCACACCGTAAATGACTGGAGTCCTATACAATTAAAGGGGAACTCCAGACATATAAATGGATTATACATAGGGGACAGTGCTATAGTAATTATATCCTTGTACATAGGAGTAGTATCATAGTAGTTATATTCTTGTACATAGGAGGCAGTATTATAGTAGTTATATTCTTGTACATAAGGGGCAGTATTATAGTAGTTATATTCTTGTACATAAGGGGCAGTATTATAGTAGTTATATTCTTGTACATGGGAGTAGTATTAGAGTAGTTATATTCTTGTACATAGGGTGCAGTATTTTAGTAGTTATATTCTTGTACATAGGGGGCAGTATTATAGTAGTTATATTCTTGTACATAGGGGGCAGTATAATAGTAGTTATATTCTTGTACATCGGGGGCAGTATTATAGTAGTTATATTCTTGTACATAGGAGTAGTATCATAGTAGTTATATTCCTGTACATAGGGGGGCAGTATTATAGTAGTTATATTTTTGTACATAGGGGGCAGTATTATAGTAGTTATATTCTTCTACATAGGAGACAGTATTATAGTAGTTAAATTCTTGTAAATAGGGGGCAGTATTATAATAGTTATATTCTTGTACATAGGGGGCAGCATAATAATAGTTATATTCTTGTACATGGGGCAGTATTATAGTAGTTATATTCTTGTACATAGGAGCAGTATTATAGTAGTTATATTCTTGTACATAGGGGCAGTATTATAGTAGTTATATTCCTGTAAATAGGGGATAGTATTATAGTAGTTATATTCTTGTACATAGGGGCAGTATTATAGTAGTTATATTCTTGTACATTGGGGGCAGTATTATAGTAGTTATATTCTTCTACAAAGGAGACAGTATTATAGTAGTTAAAGTCTTGTACATAGGAGGCAGTATTATAGTAGTTATATTCTTGTACATTGAGGGCAGTATTATTGTAGTTATATTCTTGTACATAGGGGGCAGTATTATAGTAGTTATATTCTTGTACATAGGGGGCAGTATTATAGTAGTTATATTCTTGTACATAGCGGGCAGTATTGTAGTAGTTATATTCTTGTACATAGGGAGCAGTATTATAGTAGTTATATTCTTGTACATAAGGGGCTGTATTATAGTAGTTATATTGTTGTACATAGGGGCAGTATTATAGCAGTTACATTCTTGTACATAGGGGGCAGTATTATAGTAGTTATATTCTTGTACATAGAGGGCAGTATTATAGTAGTTATATTCTTGTACATGGGTCAGTATTGTAGTAGTTATATTGTTGTACATAAGGGCAGTATTATAGTAGTTATATTCTTGTACATAGGGGGCTGTATTATAATAGTTATAATCTAGTACATAGGAGCAGTATTATGTAGTTATATTCTTCTACATAGGGGGCATTATTATAGCAGTTATATTCTTGTACATAGGGGGTTGTAATAGAATAGTTATATTCTAGTACATAGGAGCAGTATTATAGTAGTTATATTTTTCTACATAGGAGACAGTATTAAAGTAGTTAAATTCTTGTACATAGGAGGCAGTATTATAATAGTTATATTCTTGTACATAGGGGGCAGCATAATAATAGTTGTATTCTTGTACATGGGGCAGTATTATAGTAGTTATATTCTTGTACATAGGAGACAGTATTATAGTAGGTATATTCTTGTACATAGGGGCAGTATTATAGTAGTTATATTCCTGTAAATAGGGGACAGTATTATAGTAGTTATATTCTTGTACATAGGGGCAGTATCATAGTAGTTATATTCCTGTACATAGGGGGGCAGTATTATAGTAGTTATATTTTTGTACATAGGAGTAGTATCATAGTAGTTATATTCCTGTACATAGGGGGGCAGTATTATAGTAGTTATATTTTTGTACATAGGGGGCAGTATTATAGTAGTTATATTCTTCTACATAGGAGACAGTATTATAGTAGTTAAATTCTTGTAAATAGGGGGCAGTATTATAATAGTTATATTCTTGTACATAGGGGGCAGCATAATAATAGTTATATTCTTGTACATGGGGCAGTATTATAGTAGTTATATTCTTGTACATAGGAGCAGTATTATAGTAGTTATATTCTTGTACATTGGGGGCAGTATTATAGTAGTTATATTCTTCTACAAAGGAGACAGTATTATAGTAGTTAAAGTCTTGTACATAGGAGGCAGTATTATAGTAGTTATATTCTTGTACATTGAGGGCAGTATTATTGTAGTTATATTCTTGTACATAGGGGGCAGTATTATAGTAGTTATATTCTTGTACATAGGGGCAGTATTATAGTAGTTATATTCTTGTACATAGCGGGCAGTATTGTAGTAGTTATATTCTTGTACATAGGGAGCAGTATTATAGTAGTTATATTCTTGTACATAGGGGGCTGTATTATAGTAGTTATATTGTTGTACATAGGGGCAGTATTATAGCAGTTACATTCTTGTACATAGGGGGCAGTATTATAGTAGTTATATTCTTGTACATAGAGGGCAGTATTATAGTAGTTATATTCTTGTACATGGGTCAGTATTGTAGTAGTTAAATTGTTGTACATAACGGCAGTATTATAGTAGTTATATTCTTGTACATAGGGGGCTGTATTATAATAGTTATAATCTAGTACATAGGAGCAGTATTATGTAGTTATATTCTTCTACATAGGGGGCATTATTATAGCAGTTATATTCTTGTACATAGGGGGTTGTAATAGAATAGTTATATTCTAGTACATAGGAGCAGTATTATAGTAGTTATATTCTTCTACATAGGAGACAGTATTATAGTAGTTAAATTCTTGTACATAGGAGGCAGTATTATAATAGTTATATTCTTGTACATAGGGGGCAGCATAATAATAGTTATATTCTTGTACATGGGGCAGTATTATAGTAGTTATATTCTTGTACATAGGAGACAGTATTATAGTAGGTATATTCTTGTACATAGGGGCAGTATTATAGTAGTTATATTCCTGTAAATAGGGGACAGTATTATAGTAGTTATATTCTTGTACATAGGGGCAGTATTATAGTAGTTATATTCTTGTACATTGGGGGCAGTATTATAGTAGTTATATTCTTCTACAAAGGAGACAGTATTATAGTAGTTAAAGTCTTGCACATAGGAGGCAGTATTATAGTAGTTCTATTCTTGTACATTGAGGGCAGTATTATTGTAGTTATATTCTTGTATATAGGGGGCAGTACTATAGTAGTTATATTCTTGTACATAGGGGGCAGTATTATAGTAGTTATATTCTTGTACATAGCGGGCAGTATTGTAGTAGTTATATTCTTGTACATAGGGAGCAGTATTATAGTAGTTATATTCTTGTACATATGGGGCTGTATTATAGTAGTTATATTGTTGTACATAGGGGCAGTATTATAGCAGTTACATTCTTGTACATAGGGGGCAGTATTATAGTAGTTATATTCTTGTACATAGAGGGCAGTATTATAGTAGTTATATTCTTGTACATGGGGCAGTATTGTAGTAGTTATATTGTTGTACATAAGGGCAGTATTATAGCTGTTATATTCTTGTACATAGGGGGCTGTATTATAATAGCTATAATCTAGTACATAGGAGCAGTATTATGTAGTTATATTCTTCTACATAGGGGGCAGTATTATAGTAGTTATATTCTTGTACATAGGAGGCAGTATTATAGTAGTTATATTCTTGTACATAGGGGGCAGTATTATAGTAGTTATATTCCTGTACATGGGGGGCAGTATTATAGCAGTTATATTCTTGTACATAGGGGGTTGTAACAGAATAGTTATATTCTAGTACATAGGAGCAGTATTATAGTAGTTATATTCTTGTACATAGGGGGCAGTATTATAGTAGATATATTCTTGTACATAGGGTGCAGCATTATAGTAGTTATATTCTAGTACATAGGAAGGCATATTATAATAGTTATATTCTTGTAAATAAGGGGCAGTATTATAGTAGTTATATTCTTGTACATAGGGGCCGTATTACAGTAGTTAAATTCTTGTACATAGGGGACAGTATTATAGCAGTTATACTCTTCTACATAGGAGGCAGTATTATAGTAGTTATATTCTTGTACATAGGGAGCAGTATTATAGTGGTTATATTTTTGTACATAGCGCGCAGTATTATAGTAGTTATATTCTTGTACACAGAGGGCAATATTATAGTAGTTATATTCTTGTACATAAGGGTCGTATTATAATAGTTATATTCTGGTACATAGGGAGCAGTATTATAGTAGTTATATTCTTGTACATAGGGGGCAGTATTATAGTAGTTATATTGTTGTACATAGGAGCAGTATTATAGTAGTTATATTGTTGTACATAGGAGGCAGTATTATAGTAGTTATATTCTTGTACATAGGAGGCAGTATTATAGTAGTTATATTCTTGTATATAGGGGGCCGTATTATAGTAGTTATATTCTTATACATAGGGGCAGTATTATAGTAGTTATATTCTTGTATATAGGGGTCAGTATTATAGTATTTCTATTCTTGTACATAGGAGGGCAGTAATATATTAGTTATATTCTTGTACACAGAGGGCAATATTATAGTAGTTATATTCTTGTACATAAGGGTCGTATTATAATAGTTATATTCTGGTACATAGGGAGCAGTATTATAGTACTTATATTCTTGTACATATGGAGCAGTATTATAGTAGCTATATTTTTGTACATAGCGGGCAGTATTATAGTAGTTATATTCTTGTACATAGCGGACAGTATTATAGTAGTTATATTCTTGTACATAGGGGCCATTATTATAGTAGTTATATTCTTGTACATAGGGGGCAGTATTATTGTAGTTATATTTTTGTACATAGTGGGCAGTATTATAGAAGCTATATTCTTGTACATAATGGGCAGTATTATAGTAGTTATATTCTTGTACATAGGGGCCAGTATTATAGTAGTTATATTCTTGTACATAGAGGGCAGTATTATAGTAGTTATATTCTTGTACATAGGGAGCAGTATTATAGTAGTTATATTCTTGTACATAGGGGTGGGCAGTATTATAGTAGTTATATTCTTGTACATAGGGGGCAGTATTATAGTAGTTATATTCTTGTACATAGGGGGTAGTATTATAGTAGTTATAATCTAGTACATAGGGGGCAGTGTTATAGTAGTTCTCTTCTTGTACATAGGGAGCAGTATTATAGTATTTATATTTTTGTAAATAGGGAGCAGTATTATAGTACCGTAGTTATATTCTTGTACATAGGCGGCAGTATTATAGTAGTTATATTCTTGTACATAGGGAGCAGTATTATAGTAGTTATATTCTTGTACATAGGGGCAATATTATTGTAGTTATATTCTTGCACATAGGAGCAGTATTATAGTAGTTATATTCTTGTACAAAATGGGCAGTATTATAGTAGTTATATTCTTGTACATAGGGGCCAGTATTATAGTAGTTATATTCTTGTACATAGAGGGCAGTATTATAGTAGTTATATTCTTGTACATAGGGAGCAGTATTATAGTAGTTATATTCTTGTACATAGGGAGCAGTATTATAGTAGTTATATTCTTGTTCATAGTGGTGGGCAGTATTATAGTAGTTATATTCTTGTACATAGGGGGCAGTATTATAGTAGTTATATTCTTGTACATAGGGGGGCAGTATTATAGTAGTTATATTCTTGTACATAGGGAGCAGTATTATAGTAGTTATATTCTTGTACATAGGGGGCAGTATTATAGTAGTTATGTTCTCGTACACATGAGATAGTATTATAGTAGTTATGTTCTCGTACATATGAGGTAGTATTATAGTAGTTATAATCTTGTACATAGGGGGCAGTATTAGAATAGTTATATCCTTGTACATAGTAGGCCGTATTTTAGTAGTTATATCCATGTACATAGGAGCAGTATTATAGTAGTTATATTCTTGTACATGGGGAGCAGTATTATAGTAGTTATATTCTTGTACATAGGGGGCAGTATCATAGTAGTTATATTCTTGTACATAGGGGCAATATTATAGTAGTTATATTCTTGTACATATGAGCAGTATTATAGCAGTTATATTCTTGTACATAGGAGCAGTATTATAGTAGTTATATTCTGGTACATAATAGTAGTATTCTAGTAGTCATATTCTTGTACATAGGAGCAGTATTATAGTCGTTAAATTCTTGTACATGGGGAGCAGCACTATAGTAGTTATGTTCTCGTACATGTAAGGTAGGAGAATAGTAGTGATATTCTTGTACATTGGAAGCAGTATTATAGTAGTTATATTCTTGTACAGAGAGGGCAGTATAATAGTAGTTATATTGTTGTACATAGGGAGCAGTATTATAGTAGTTATATTCTTCTACATAGGGGGCAGTATTATAATAGTTATATTTTTGTAAATTGGGGCGCATTATACTATTTTCTTGTACATAGTGGACAGTATTATGGTTGTTATATTCTTGTACATAGGGGTAGAATTGTAGTAGTTATATTCTTGTACATAGGGGGCGGTATTATAGTAATTATTTTCTTGTACACAGGGGGTAGTTTTATAGTAGTTCTATTCGTGTACCTTGGGTTTATATTATAGTAAGTTTTTTCTTGTACATAGGGAGCAGTATTATACTAGTTATATTCTTGTACACAGGGAGCAGTATTATAGTAGCTATATTCTTGTACATAGGAGCAGTATTATAGTAGGTATATTCTTCTACATAGGGGACAGTATGATAGTAGTTATATTCTTGTACATAGGGGGCAGTATTATAGTAGTTATATTCCTGTACATAGGAGGCAGTATTATAGTACTTATATTCTTGTACATAAGGAGCAGTATTATAGTAGTTATATTCTTGTACATAGGGAACAGTATTATAGTAGTTATATTTTTGTACATATGGGGCAGTATTATAGTAGTTTTATCCTTGTACATAAGAGGCAGTATTATAGTAGTTATATTCTTGTACATAGAGGGCAGTATTATAGTAGTTATATTCTTGTACATAGGAGCAGTATTATAGTAGTTATATTCTTGTACATACGGGGCAGTATTATAGTATTTATATTTTTGAACATAGGGGGCAGTGTTTTAGTAGTTATATTCTTGTACATAGGAGGCAGTATTATACTAGTTATATTCTTGTATATGGGGGCAGTATCATAGTAGTTATATTCTTGTACATAGGAGGCAGTATTATAGTAGTTATATTCTTGTACATAGGAGGCAGTATTATAGTAGTTATATTCTTGTTCATCGGGGGCAGTATTATAGTAGTTCTATTCTTGTACATCGGGGGCAGTATTATAGTAGTTATATTCTTATATATCGGGGGCAGTATTATAGTAGTTATATTCTTGTACATAGGGGGCAGTATTATAGTAGTTATATTCTTGTACATAGGGGGCAGTATTATAGTAGTTATATTCTTGTACATAGAGGATAGTATTATAGCAGTTATATTCTTGTACATAGGGGATAGTATTATAGTAGTTATATTCGTTTACATAGGAGGAGTATTATAGTAGTTATATTCTTGTACATAGGGGACAGTATTATAGCAGTTAGATTCTTTCTCGTCCATCAATGTATAGTTATAGAAGGTCCCTGAATGGCGCTCTATAGATAATTGTATGTAGGTGGACTACTCGCAGCTTAAGACTCAGTCACACGGGCGCATCCAGGCGCCGATGCTCCCATGTTACTGCAGGATAAGACGACCGCACTGCAGGTGCGGACGACTCTCCGCACCGCCAATAGAAAGAACACATGACCGGCTGCATTGCCAGATTCGCCCGTGTGACTGAGCCCCTACTTGCTCCTGCATCCTTTCTTTCTTTTCTTTACTGTTGTTCATCCATAGCCCACACAGTTTTCATGTTTATTTCGCTTAATTATTCATACCCACACATCACTATTAACTAAGGTATGGTGCTGTTAGAGGATGTGGCATGGAGCCGTGTGTTTTTTTTTTTATACTTTGCATTCAGGCGCCCGCTTGTGAAGTTCATGCATGTTGTTTATACAAGTTATGGGAGAGCGCGCACATGGGGCTCTGAAAAGAGCCAGATTTTTGTCTGGAGCACAGACTTTTCGGGGTGGCACCATAGGAAGCAGGTAGCTGGTGAGTATAAAAAATAAATAGCACCCCGCTCCCTGGTGCATCCCCTAACGACACCATGATTTAGCTAATGTTGCATTAGGCAGGTGACAGATTTATTTTAAGAGAGACCTAAGAACAAACCATTGTAGTACGGAGCAGCAGTAGATTGTATAGCTGATAGAGCTTCATTTCTATGTAGGTGGGTCAGGCCCATAATGCGCTACATGTATTGCCCACCCTCGCATTGGCACATGTAAACATCTCCCTTATGCCATAGACAGTTCTGCCATTCATCTTGCATCTCTTAAAATCTGCTGCACAAATATGTTCTGAATTGGCATCCTCTATCTCTCCATTGTCTGGATCCAGGTCCTGGCAGAAGTGATTGGACATCAGATGGCGTCTGTCTAGGGTAATTGGGTCTCAATTAACTAATTGGAAAATTAATTGTTATTGGCATTTTATTCTGATCTGTACATCCTCGAACCCTTCATAGATCAACAAACATCATGGTATACAAAGGCGAGAAGTAAAGGCATAGCTTGAAGGTGCTGGGCTCCAATGCAAAATCTGTAATAGGGCCCCAACTGGGATGCTTCATCCATAGTACTGGTCTCCTTCTATGGAGAAGAGACATCTTATCGCCACCCCTAAGGCTCTGGGGCTTTTTTTGCACCTATTATAGTTATACCCCTGGCAAGAAAAAAAAAATCAGGAACTTTTTCCTATAGGGGTACATTGTTGAGGTCATGTTTTTGGGGGGGAGTTCAGAATGAGGAGACTTTCACACGAGGGTTTTATTGTGGCTATTTTGCCGCAATTAAAAGGCAGACGAAAATCTTGACCATCTGAAGCACTGGCTTCCAATGCATCTGTTCAGATGGGCGATTTTCCAGCGAGTATAGCACATATGGTGTGCATTCCGGCCGGCCGCTTTTACTTACGACCGTAAAAGATAGGACTTGTCCTATCTTTCTCGGGAATATTCTGTCCGTTCCCATAGACTCCTATGGTAGCCTATGAGAGCCGTCAGAAAAGGAAAGGGGAAGGGAGTTTAGCAGTGGCTCCCATTTCCAAAGTCCCTCACCTTGTCAGCAGCTCCCACAGACTGGGGTGGAGAGGGGGAGGGAGTTTAGCGCACTAGCTCTGCTAAGCTCCTGTCCCCTCCTTTTGCCAGCAGCCAGCACTGGGCGGAGTAGGGAATGCAAGGGGGACGGAATTAGCAGAGCTGAACTCTCTTCCCCCAGCTGACAGTATTCCGGGCTGCAGTGTATATACACCATCTGAATGGCTGAGAAAACAGAATATGCAGCTGCGACTAAGTCATGGCTGCCTCTTGTTCATGTGATATTTCGACGCGATGCAGCGGTCGAAAATTGCAGCGTCTGTGTGAAAGAGCCCTCAGGAAATCAAGATGAGAGATGCTTTTATTGGTTAATTATTGTCATAGTCCTACTTCCAGATTGGATGAATTGACATCTGTTGGCTCAAAAAACTCAGTTCTGCTTTTAAAGGGGTTGTCTGGTGAATGCCTGTCCATGTGTCCTCTTAGGGTTATGTAAGTGACCAGACAAGGGGCCCCCCATAACAAAGGATTGAGATAGGGCCACACTCAACTCTAGCCACCTGAGTAACACATCACTTCATATTCATCAAGCATTCTGCCATCTTGTTTGACACATTTTTGGAAGGTGTATTGAAATGAAGTAGTTACACTTTGGGGACATAGCTGTAGGGGTGGGTTGCACATATAGCAGTCAAACTTAGATCCTGGTGCCTAAGGGCCAAAAGGCTCCTCTGACACATAAGAACATACCAATGTTATAAATGATACATAATAAGTGGGGGGCCCCAAGTACAGATTTTGCATTGGGACCCAGAAGCATTAAAATACTCCTCTGGACAGTAGCTTAAAGAACAACTACACTTTTCAGAAAGTTTTGACATGTCAAAAGGTTTGATCAGTGGGGTCCTGCTGCTGAAACACCCGCTGATCATTTTTATAAATGATCTGGAGGAGGGAATTGATGGGAAACTGATCAAATTTGTCGACGACACAAAGCTATGAGGGATAGCTAACACTAGGGAAGAGAGAGAGAGGATTCAAAAAGATCTAGAACAGTTTAAACAGTGGGCGGCGACTAACAGAATGGTATTTAACAAGGAGAAATGCAAAGTCCTACATCTGGGCAAGAAAAATGTTAGAAGCACATACAGAATGAGAGGAATTGAGCTAAGCAGCAGCACATGTGAAAAAGACTTGGGTATACTAATAGATCAGAGACTGAACATGAGTCAACAATGTGATGCAGCAGCAAAAAGCAAAGACAATTCTGGGATGTATTAAGAGAAGCATAGAGTCTAGATCACGTGAGGTCATTATCCCCCTCTACTCTTCCTTAGTCAGACCTCATCTGGAATACTGTTTCCAGTTCTGGGCACCCCACTTTAAAAAAAGACATAGACAAACTGGAGCAAGTTCAGAGAAGAGCTACCAAGATGGTGAGCGGTCTGCAAATCCTATGAGGAATGGGTAAAGGATCTGGGAATGTTTCGCTTGCAAAAAAGAAGGCTGAGAGGAGACTTAAAGGGGTTGTCCCGCGCCGAAACGGGTTTTTTTTTTTTTCAATAGCCCCCCCGTTCATCGCGAGACAAACCCGATGCAGGCATAAAAAAAACAAACCGTCCAGTACTTACCCGAATCCCCGCGCTCCGGCGACTTCTGACTTACCTTGTGAAGATGGCCGCCGGGATCTTCACCCTCGGTGGACCGCAGGTCTTCTGTGCGGTCCATTGCCGATTCCAGCCTCCTGATTGGCTGGAATCGGCACACGTGACGGGGCGGAGCTACGAGGAGCCGCTCTCCGTCACGAGCGGCCCCATTCAGAAGGGAGAAAAACCGGACTGCGCAAGCGCGTCTAATCGGGCGATTAGACGCTGAAGATTAGACGGCACCATGGAGACGGGGACGCCAGCAACGGAGCAGGTAAGTGAATGACTTCTGTATGGCTCATATTTAATGCACAATGTACATTACAAAGTGCATTAATATGGCCATACAGAAGTGTATACCCCCACTTTGTTTCGCGGGACAACTCCTTTAATAGCTGTCTACAAATATCTGAAGGGCTGTCACACTGCAGAAGGATCAGCCCTATTCTCATTTGCATAAGGAAAGACTAGAAGCTATGGGATGAAACTGAAAGGGAGGAGACACAGATTAGATATTAGAAATAACTTTCTGACAGTAAAGGTGATCAGTGAGTGGAACAGGTAACCACAGGAGGTGGGGAGTTCTCCTTCAATGGAAGTCTTCAAAGAAAGGCTGGACAAATATCTGGGATGATCAATAAATCATAGATGATTTATTGAATCCTGCACTGAGCAGGGGGTTGGACCCGATGACCCTGGAGGTCCCTTCCAACTCTATCATTCTATGATTCTATGATTGTATGACCGCTAGAACAAGGGGCCAGCAGTGCTCGCTAGAGCACTGTCCCCCTTCGGCTGTCTTTGATAGACCTCTATGTGGACCGGCAGCTGAAAACGATCCACATAGAGGTCTATAGAAGCACTATACAGCTTTATGAGGCCATCTTCAGCAGGCAAAAGGAGCAAAAAAGCAGCAAAGACAGCCACAGTGCGTGAGTAAATGGTGCAGGACCCCACTGATCAAAACTTTTGACATGTCTTCCTGACATATTGAAAGTTCCTGAAAAGTGTAGTTACTCTTTAAAAGCCTTTATCACTCTTTGCTCATCGGGCAAGTATATTTCTAGGAACATTTTTTAGGCCAATCAATGTTAGGCCTCTTTCACAAGGGTGACAGGGATATCGCCGCGACAAAATCGCAGCGATATCGCAGCTGTGCTCTGTGCGGTATCGCTGAGTTTTCTCAATTTTGTGGCACCACAAAGTCGCAGGGGGTGCTACAAATTTGTACGACTTTGTAGTTTTCTTTTGCCAGGATTTTCGGGGGCTGGAGGGATCGAAATATATTGCGATGGCTGTGATTGCCTGAGCCACGGCGCTTGAGAACCAATCAGAGCCAACGCTTCCTAGAGGCGGGATTTTTGAAGCCCCTAACCAGGAAGTGCTGACTAAAGACTGCAGACAAGTGTGCCAGGGAACAAGTACGGCAAAGCGGACAGCGCCTGTTAGGTGATTTTTTTTTTTTTTATGTAGCTAGGGGTTATATTTAGGGGTAGGATTTCCTACTGTAAAAGTTGCATTGCACCGCACGGAAACCGCATTTTTGTGCAAAGCGATGCAACACAAAGGAAGGCTCCATAGTGAAATATAAGCTACAAAACCTGGCAAATTGCGCCAATATTTAGCATGCCACGATTTCTTTTCACGCAGTGTAGCTGCCTACAAAATATTACTAATGTGAAAAGACCCATAGGAAAGCATGGGCCTCAAATGCATGTGATTTATAGCACTGTCGCATAGTAATTTTGTTGCCTGTGTGAAAGTGGCTTTAACCCCTTCCCGCTGCAGAGCGTACATTTACGTCCTGCAGCGTCGGGGTATGTATGAAGAGAGATCACAAGGTGACCTCTCTTCATACAGCACGGGTGTCAGCTGTTTTTTTTTACAGCTGACACCCGCGGGCAATAACTGCAATCGGCCGTGCAGTCGATCGCGGCTATTAAACCTTTAAATGCCGCTGTCAATTCTGACAGCGGCATTTAAATCTCCCAAACGATGTTCGGGGGTCCCATATGGCTCCATATGGATCTCATATGATGAGATCGCAGGAAGACATGCAGGTGTTATGGCAGCCAGGGCTGCCTTAGCAGACCACCTATCAAGCCATCCCCGTGGGGTGGCCTGATGGACTGCCTGTCAGATCGCAGTATGATGTAATGCTATGGCATTACATCATACTGCAGGAGCGATCAAAGCATCACTAATTGTGGTCACCCAGGGGGGCAAAAAAAAAGTAAAAATAATATCAATAAAGTTTTACTAATTCTGAGAAAAAAAGTATTAAAAGTTTAAATCACCCCCTTTTGCCATATCTGTAATAAAAAAAAATCTAATTCATGAAACAAAAATACGTATTTGGTATCGCCGCGTCCATAAAAGTCCATTCTATCAAAGTAGTGCATTATTTACGCCGCATGGTAAACGTCATAAAAAAAAAAAAGAACGCCAGAAATGCACTTTTTCAGTCACCCTGTCTACCAGAAAAAATGCAATAAAAAGTGATCAAAAATATGTATGTACTCCAAAATGGTACCAACGTAAACTACAGGACGTCCCGCAAATAATGAGCCCTCACACAACTACGTCGACAGAAAAATAAAAAAGTTATTCCGTGCATAACATGGCGGCAGAAAATAATTTTAAAAAATGAAATGTCTTTGAAAAATAATAAAAGTACTACAACAGAAAAAAAACTATACAAGTTTGGTATCGTAGTAATCGTACTGACCCATAGAATAAAGTTATCCGGTCATTTTTGTTGCAGTTTGTGTGCCGCAGAAACAAGACGCACTGAAAGATGGCGGAATGTCATTGTTTTTTCATTTTACTCCACTTAGAATTTTTTTAAAGTTTTTCAGTACATTATATGGTGCATTAAATAGCACCATTGAAAAATACAAATCATCCCGCAAAAAACAAGCCCTCATACAGCGACGTCGATGGATAAATAAAGGAGTTACAATTTTTTAAAAGGGGGGGAAGAAAAAACAAAAATGAAAAAAAAAGTCGCGTGATTAAGGGTTTAAAGTACCGACGATCTCCCAAGAAATGATGAAACGCTTGTTTACCGGGTGATGGCATCTTTTACGCAGAACAGAAAATAATCATTGTTAGTGGCGCATCTCTACATGAGAACAGGCAATCAGAAGCTCTGAGGGGGACAAACTATTATATGAATGAGCATTTGTCCCTTTCCAGAGTCTGAATGAACCCACGTAAATGCCCTGTAGATGAGCGCCAATCAACGTCATCGCCGGCACATCCATTAATGTCCAAGGACCTTTATTCTGGCAATCAAGCATGTTTATGTGTTACAACTGCATTTGGAGGATACAATGGAGAGAGGAAGCAATGTAGGCCATGTAAGATCAGCCTGTGGCTAGAATTAGAGCAGCGCAGATGCCTATACAAGAAATGCAGTTTGAGGATATGAAATGTACGTAGAGATTCAATTTACAGACGACTTTCAGAAAACTAACTTCTTGGCCCCATAAAGATACTTTATATTGGAAAATTGTGTTTCTGTGTCACCAAACTGTATTCTGCGTCACAGAAAGGTACGTTGTGTCACATAATTGGATATTGTGTGTTCTGTAGCACCGCTGTCTATTATGCAAATCCCCCATATGTGCAGCATTAAGCTCTGCGTACACAATGTGACCTGGAATGTGTGTTCTGGCACAGAAAGTAGAGAGTCTGAACACAGAGAACTCTACTGGATGAACTGGTTTTGTTTCTTTAGACAGCTCCTGCTTCCTGTACAACTGACACAGCCAGAGACAGCAAGACAGACCAAGAGACAGACAGCTAGCAAGCTAAGAGATGGCTGGGGACAGACAGCAAGCACACTGAAGATCAAGGGTTCAGGAGAGCAGAAGCAAAGTCTGCAAAAAGAGAAGACAGACCAGGAGACAGCAAGCCAGAAGAGACTGCCAGAAGTTAGAGGAAGTTACCGACTAGCAGAAGAACAAAAGAAGGTAAAACAGGACAAGAGAGAAAAGCGTGGCAGCCAGAAACTATAAAACAGAACCAGAAACAAATAGTGACAGCAAGAAGCTCTTGAAAAAAAGGACAAGAGACAAAAAAGTGGCAGAAAGAAACTACAAAACAGCACAAGAGATAAAAAGTGACAGCAAGAAACCGTTAAACAGGAAAAGAAACACAAAGTAACAAGAAATCATAAAACAAGAGGAGTCAAAAAGTAACAGCAAGAAACTAAAACAGGACAAGAGATACAAAGTGGCAGCGAGAAACTACAAAACAGCACAAGAGATACAAAGTGGCAGTGAGAAACCGTTAAACAGGACAAGAAACACAAGAAATCGTAAAACAAGAGGAGTCAAAAAGTAACAGCAAGAAACTAAAACAGGACAAGAGATACAAAGTGTAAAACAGTACAAGAGGCAGTCAGCAGAGCAGAACAGAAGACAAGGAGAGTCTCAAGCGGAGATCCTGAGGAAGCCTCTAAGTAAACAGAGTGCATGTGAGACTATAACAGCACAAAACCAAAAGAGACCACCAGGGCGGCACCACATCCCAGGATATTATAGGAATGAGTGCGGAGGGGCAGAACGAGACCTCATCACCTGCTGATAACATGGACCCTAAAATTTCCAAGCACCCCATATACCCCCTGGAGCCCCGCGCGTCCTTTACCCCCCAGTATGTTGACCCGGTAATAAGGCAGAGGCCAGCGAAAGAGGATTACTTCTTATTCAGGGTAATGGGCATCATTTCATTTGTTGGCATCACCTATATACTTATATTATGATTCTTGTCTGTGACTGTGACCGGCCTTAGCTATGTGCCACCCATGCGGTTGCACTGGGCACCGCTTGCCAGCTTGTAGGAGGGCGCACTAGCAGATCGAGGATGGGCGTAATCAGGGGGCACTATTACATTGTGGGGGCCCAAAGAGTTTGGTTCTGATGCTGTATTGATTGTTATGAACTTGCTTCAGTGCTGTATTTATGTTATAAGCTTGGTTCTGGTGCCGTATTTACGTACTGAGCTTGATTCTGGTGCTGTATAAATGTTATAAGCTTGGTTCTGGTATGGTATTTCTGATTTAAGCTTGGTTTTGGTGCTGCATTTATGGTATGAGTTTTGTTCTGGGGCTGAATTTATGTAACAGGCTTGCTTCTGGTACAGTATTTATTCGCTGAGCTGTTCTGGCATGGGTATGCTGCTATCTAGCTGATTTCTGAAGAAGAAGAATTCAGGCAGATGTCTCATCGGGTGTAAAAAAAGATTTTAAGATGTTAAAAGTTTATTTTAACAGTAAAAAAAAAAAAATTAACCCATTATGGACCTGGCCAATTCAGGACACGACAATTTTTCATCCCCACTTTTTATTTTTCCATTAATGGGGTCATGTGAGGGCTTGCTCTTCGTGTGACAAGCTGTAGTTTTTATTGGTGCAATTTTTGGGGTACATATAATGTATTTTGTGAATTTTCAGAAATTTTTTTTAGTGGGC
Organism: Eleutherodactylus coqui; assembly: GCF_035609145.1. Taxonomy (NCBI): domain Eukaryota; kingdom Metazoa; phylum Chordata; class Amphibia; order Anura; family Eleutherodactylidae; genus Eleutherodactylus; species Eleutherodactylus coqui. The sequence continues at coordinate 266,285,155 of NC_089840.1, read as the reverse complement.
GGGGAGAAAAAAAAACACCTAAATTGTGCCATTGTTTTTATGTGTTTTTTTTACTGAGTAAATAATCTAAATGCCCTTGCGGACGGGCCACGGGTCGTACGGCTTCCATTGAGTTTAATAAAAAGCCGAGCCTGCACAAAAATATAGCATGCTGCGATTTCTCCTACGCTCACGGAAACCACAATTGATTTTTCATAGGATGTAATGAACGGCAGGGGCATAACTATAGTGGATGCAGAGGATGCGGTTGCACCCGGGCCCAGGAGCCCTTAGGGGGCCCATAAGGCCTCTCTTCTTCATATAGGGAGCCCAGTACTATGAATAAAGCATTATAGTTGGGGGCCCTGTTACACGTTTTGCATTGGGGCCCAGAAGCTTCAAGGTATGTCTCTGTGCAGCATGGTTTAGGTATGGGTACAGGTACAGATACAGATAGAAGGGGGGCCCCAGCTCACCTATTGCATCAGGGCCCCTGAGCCTTTAGTTACGCCCCTAATGAACGGTATTTGCTGCAGATCTGCTGTGCAGACACCGACTGCAGATTTTGCAATGCAAATCTGTCCGTGTGCAGCCGGCCTAAATGACATACATTTTTCTGCGGGTCAGTATGATTATGACAATAACAAAATTGTATATTCTTTTAGGTTTTTCCACTTTTGCACATTAAAAAACACTTTTCAGAGTCCCATAACTTTTTTATTTTCCCACAGAGCTCAGTGAGGGCTTGTTTTTTGCACGTCGAGCTGTAGTTTTTATTTTTGTCATTTTGGGGTACAAACGTTTTATTCGGGAGGTGAAATGAACAGAATAGATACCTGGACTCTGTTTTTTAACCTTCTTTTGCATGCTGCATAAATAGTGGGTTCAATGCAGGTAATTTCAATGGATCCGTTAACAGAGGAACATAAAAGCAGATGTGAATCGGCCCCAACCACCGATTCATAAAGATGCAGCAGAGCTGAGTTTAATAAATAACAAAAAAGCACTTAAAGGGGCGGTCTAAGAGAGGTATCTGTAATCCCTTTAAATAAGCGTGTAAGTACTTACGTGGGAGGGAGCTCTGATGAGCGTCCGGACCCCCTGTCATGCAGGAATGCAATATGATCAAATCTGTTTTTTGGGAAACACTGCATTGAATCGACTGGCGTGTTCTAAGGATTATTTATTACGCCATGGAAGATGATGAACAGTAGTAGAAAGACAGAACAACGCGTTTCGGAGTAGAAGTCTCCTTTCTGAAGCGCATATACTACAGATAAAGTGTCTGAAAGGTTATAAATTAGAGATGAGCGAGCGTACTCGTTAAGGCAAAATACTTGAGCGAGTATTGCCATTTTCCAGTACATGCCCGCTCGTGCCAAAAGATTTGGGGTCCGGCGGGGGAGAGCGGAGAGGAACGGGGGGGAGATCTCTCTTTCTCTCCCCCCTCCGCTCCCCCATGCTGACTCCCGCAACTCACCGCTCACCCCCGCCGGCCCCTGAATCTCTTCTCACGAGTGGGCATGTACTCTAAAATGGCAATACTCGCTCGAGTATTTTGCCTTAATGAGTACGCTCGCTCATCTCTATTATAAATATATAGAAAACAGTTGTGGGGGGGGTGGCCGTAATTATGTATGTGAGTTGAGCGCGTGATTTCGCAAGGCTTGGCGCCCCTAATGGGGCGTGCGTTCCAGCAAAGGAGTGCCAACTTCGTGTATGCACTCCAATGACCAGATGTGACCACAGCATAAGCACATTCCCCGCTGTCCAGCTCAATGGCATAACACGTGCGTATAGCGACCAACCAGAGATAAAGAAGGAACAACTTATATAGAATATGTAAACTATAATAAAATATTTAACCCCTTAGTGGAGAAGCCTCTTGGCGCCTTAATGACCAACTGATTTTTCAGTTTTTTCATTGTCGCATTCCCGGAGCCGTAACTATATCATGTTTCCGTCAACATAACATAAGAGGGCTTATTTTTTGCAGGACATTTGTTTTTTTTTTAATAGTCATTTTTGGGTACATAAAATATATTGTATAACTTTTATTATTTTTTTTAGGCGGGTTGGGGACCAAAAAAGTAATTCCGCCATTTGTTTTTTGGATTTCATTTTTACGGCGATCAGAGTGCAAAACTAATAAAGTGATACCGTTCTTCTCCGGGTCGGCACGGCGATACCAAGTTTATTCAGTTTTTTATGTTTTGCTAGTTTTGCACATAAAAAACACTTTTTTTTTTAGTGATTTTCTTTTTCTGGCCGTATTACATTTGCAGGAGCGTTTTTATTTTTCCATCAACAGACTTGTTTTTTGCAGAATGAGCTCTAATCTTCATTTATCCAATTTGTGGGAATATATAACATTTTGATTGCTTTTTATTCCACTTTTTTTCTATTGGCAAGATTAACAAAATCTGCAATAATGGCGTGTTTTTTCATTTTTCTCCTTAACGGCGTTGACCGTGCGGTATATAAATAATATGTTGCATTACTTCTGCAGTCTGGTACCAATCACAGATTAATCACACCTCTATGCGCCGACGGTGATCAGCTGATGAGACTTTTTTTTCATTACTCCGCAGCCCACGGTGATCCAACAAGCTGTCCAAGAAATTCAGAGCCGCTTATCTCCAGAGGAAGACGGGGACATGAGGAGCTCCTGGATCCTGGCGCAGTAATGTAGCACTTTGATTCTTTTAGTATCTTAATATCTGCACTGACGTACAAGAAGTCCGGGGATAGCGGTATGTGAGTTGGTTATGAAGTGGCGCTCCTCTGGTGACGTCTTGGGAACGCCCGCACCTGTATATGTTGTGAGGTTGAACCCCGGCCAGCGTGCTCATGGCAAGACCACGTGAATTATTGGAGTTGGAATGAGGCGTGATAATGAGTACAAGACGGATGGACACTCAATCTCTGTAGTTGTGCGGGCGTTTAACGTTCCTCAATCTACAGTGTCGTGTGTACTAGGAATACGTCATGAAATCATTATCACCTATAGTGGACAACGCAGTGACCACCGACAGGTGCTTATTAGAGATGAGCGAGCATACTCGCTAAGGGCAATTGCTCGAGCGAGCATAGCCCTTAGCAAGTACCTGCCCGCTCGAGAGAAGAGGTTCGGGTGCCAGCACGCGTGACAGGTGAGTTGCGGCAGTGAGCAGAGGGGTGCCGGGGGGAGAGAGGGAGAGAGAGATCTCCCCTCCGTTCCTCCCCGCTCTCCCCCGCCGCTCCCTGCCCGCTGCCGGCAGCCAAACCGTTTCTCTCGAGCGGGGAGGTACTCGCTAAGGGCAATGCTCACTCGAGCAATTGCCCTTAGCGAGTATGCTCGCTCATCACTAGTGCTTATCGATCTCCACCGATGGCGTCTAACTAGAATTGTATAAGTGACAGACAAGCAACTGCAGCAGAAAGCCCATCCACATTCAGTACAGGAGGTCCCACACCTATATCCTGCAGGTCCGTGCAGCCGTCTGCTTCTGTTACCCCCACAACACCAGACACAACGCTTCGCCTAAGGTCGTGAGGTACCCAACTGGAGGACTGGCAACGTAGCGTGGTCCGATGAGTCACGGTACCAATTGTTTTGGGCTGATTGCGAGAAATGTGTGTGGCGCAGACCCTGTGAAGCCATGGACCCCTGTTGTCAATCTGTGCAAGTTGATGGTGGTTCCATACTGGTATGAAGTATGTTCTCATTTCATGAGTTGGGTCCACTGGTCTGCCTAAACACGTCATTAACTGCTGACCACTATACTTCACTGCTTGATGACCATTTTCAGCCTTCCATGGGCTTCTTGTCCCCCCACAATGTTGGAATATTCCAGCAAATATTGTGCCATGCCGTTGGGCCCAAGTTTTCCAGAAGTGTTTGGAGGAACATTGTGGAGAGTTCCTATGAGTGGTGCGGCCCACACATTCACCTGACAAGAATCCAATTGAGCATTTATGGAATGTGGTAGAGAGTCCATTCCCACCTAAGATCCTGCACCTACAAATACCATGGAGCTGTGAGTGGTTATCCATACGGCATGGCTCAACAACATCCCTCCAGACATCTTCCATCCACTTGTTAAATCTATGTCATGTTGAATTGCTGCACTTTGCTGGGCTAGAGGGATACATGATATTAGTTCCTGCCCCATGAATTTTGACATGTCAGTGTATATTACCTTGGCTATTAGTTTGTCAAGTAGCTTCCAAGAACAATTGTCTCCAACCAATCGAAATCTCTTCCATCAGCTACATAATATATTCCATGGTTTCATGCATTTGCTGGTCACTTATCATCATGTTGGCCAATATAAAATAGTTGCTTTGTGCTCTTCCCCCTTGTGTGATCCTTTACTGTCACTTCTCTCTTGCAGGATGAGCCACTGGGGCACAGAGCGGGAAGTGATTGCTTTCCTCTGTAGCCGATCGCTACTGATCTGCTACTATGACTTTGTGGAGCTTGGTAGATCTCACATGTTTCGTGTCCCTCTGAATTACATTGACATGGTGATACATGGACCTCTGTCGTATCCCGGGATTGCCCTTAACAAGTAGGAGTGCGGACACCAGTGGAACCCGCTTTATGCAATTGCCCCTACATTGTGATATCTAATATGGCTTTGTGGTCTTACTGGTTTTCATTTCTGCTCCTTTATTTTCTCCAGACGGGAGGGAAATGCGATCCAGATAAAGTGGGACAAGCTCAGGGAACCTCCTTCCCTCCTATCATGGTGGAATCCATGGACGGAAGATCTATCATACATCAACCTAATCCAACATCCAGGAAACCCAACGGAACAGAACCTGAGAGACATGTGTCAGGTGGGGTGGAAGAAGACGAGGAACAGAGGAGTAGATGTACTTGGATTGGGGTTTCAGGCACAGTTTTAAAGGGGTTGTATCAGAATTGCAAGTTATTTCCTGTCCATAGGAAAGTCACAGGAGGATGACTTGCTGATCTGTGGGGGTCTCTCAGTTGAGACACATGCCAATCTTGAGAATGGGGCTCCGTGCCCCGCTTCCCATTACTGCTGAGGTTGCTTCTCTCCTGACAGTGTTGTCACTGTGAATGGAGCGCTGGCCAAATATTTGCGGCCAGAACTCCATTCATTTCAATGGGGTTGACGGCAATAGCTGAGTCGGTGGTATTCGGGTATCTCCGCGGTCCCATTGATAGTGAATGGAGCCTCAGTGCGCTTGCGCGACTAGCGCTTCATTTAGTCCCCTCCTCCTCTGCAGTAACCCCACAGTGAGGAGAACGGGGAATGGGAATCGAGTTCTCGAGATCGGCAGTGGTCTCAGTGGTGAGACCCCCACCAGGGTGGATAGGGGAAAACTTGCATTTCTGGTACAACTGCGCTGACATGTAGTGCGACAAATGTATCATGAAGAACAAGCCTCTTAATACATTTGGTACATCTTTGAGTCGTCCATGTGCCTTATCTGAACTCCATGCCAGCTAGCGTAGATTTAACTTTCATTTATGTCATTTTCTGGCGTAAATTACATTAAGGCTAGGGCTACTTGGCGACAAATATCTCACTCTAGCAAATTGCATGACTGTTTAAGAGCTGAGATTTGTCTCTTAAAAACAGCCAAATTGGAGGAAAGTTCTGTGCAACTTACATTGATGTCTATGATGAAAAACGCTGCATGTGACTTGCAACCTGCGACCAAATTCCAATAGAGTTGGATTTTCTGCAGCTGCGGAATTTGTCGCTGTGGAAATTCCACAGCATTTCCGCCCTGTGTGAACAAACCCTAAAGGTCCTTTAACACGGGTAAGAAATCTTTGGAATGCATTCCATGTAAAAGGGCCCTAACACTGAACCCCATCCATGTAAAGAAAAAAGTGGTGGGGAAGATGTAAAATGGCAAAAAGTTATACATTTTGGTGCACAACATGGCGTGCACTAAAATGTGCAATCTTTATATGCTAGGAACGTGGTGTAAACAGTATAAAGAGACCCTCGGTTCCACAACACACCAAAATTGGGTCATTTTGGTTTGTCTTGGACCGGAGGATCGCTTTAATAAATGCGCCCATAATCTACTGTATATTATTTCTCCTTATATGCTATATCCAGTGATCACAGGTGACATCCATTCTGACTGGAGTTGATCACTTCTTTGTCTTATCTATCGAGTGCAGAGCACCATGATGACTTCTTCCAGCCACGACTTTTTTCTGCGAAGTTTACATCTTTGGCTCCTTACTTTTTGAGCACCGCGAACACCTTTACCAACCTACACAAGCCCTTCCTCCTGCTGCTGACACTAATTCTGTCACTGCTCTATCTGCCCCTATTACTGTGTTGTGATATGGTGCCTCCAAATACTATACTTCAGAAATAATAGCATCCTAACTATAATTACCCCCCAAAATAGTACTACAGACAGTACCCCTGAAAATAAAACTGCCAAATAGTGCCCCATATTGTGCCAAGTACATTATTAGTGCACCACACAGTAAAAGTGTCACTTTTTGTACACCAGGCAGTAATAGTGCCCTTCTTAGTACCCCACACAATGTGATGTTAAATACTCAATACTAGTGCCCCCTTAGTACTCTTACATAATCATAATACCCCCTTTATGCTCACACACAGTAATAATAATCTCAGTAGTACTTGTTTAGAAGTAATAATGCCCCCTGTGTACCTCCTAGATATAGTGCTCTCATTTTCCCCATAGATATTAAAGGGGTATTCCGCTTCCTAGATGTTTTTTTCAAGTTTTTACACATTCACTTGGTGGGTGAAAACTGACGGCTAGTTTGGAGTCCAACTGCTATGACTGCCACCGATCTCGATGTCCCATTTCCTCCGTCTCCCTCACTTCCTAGTTGTACTTGTGCATCAGCCGCTCCATTGATTTTAATAGGGCTGACACAAATAGCCTAGCCCTTTGTACTTTGTACCCCCAGCTGCCATGGTACAGAACGGCACCCTGCGATCTCATGGCAGGGGGCCATTCAAATGTCACTGTCAGAATTGATGGTGGAATTTAAAGGGTTAATAGCATGAGTCCAGGTCACGGCTGTTGCGGGAGAGTGTCATCTGTCACGCAGCCAGCACCTGCATTGTATGTCTTGCGATCGCCTCCTCTATCCCGCTTCATACAAACCCCAAATCTCCATAACGTAACTGTACATCCTGGAGCGTTAAGGTGTTAAATGTGTGTGTCCAGACATTTGCCTCAGCCTGTATAATCTAATATCTTTGGGATGCTTTTTGGATAGTGGAAAGAATAGGCTTCCTTCCGCAGCTCAGAGTATTTTAGGAACTAATCTTGTGTGACTCGTCATGATGGTTGGTGACCATATGGCCAAGTCATGATGTGATGAGGTCCACGGAGACAAGTGTCAATGGACGCGGCAGAAATATGAAGCTCCTCTCATAACTTACTCTGCAGGGCAAAGGTGGCACAAATCATTCCCGTAATCAGTTTCTTCTCTTCTTCCAGATGGAGGGCTTCATGGAGCAGCTGGTGAAGATGGTGAAGTTGGCACATCAACGCAATCCCCTTCCTGGGCGAGCCAATGGTCTGCTGGTCCTACAGAGGCCTGTGGCCATAGATACGACCCTTGGACTTGTCTCTCTATTCAACCACAAGGTCCAGCTGGGTTACGCCAAACCGCGATGGGGATTTGGATTCTAAGCGATAAACTTGCACTTCCTTGAAATAGCAAAGATAGTCATATCAGCCATCAGCTAGGGTAGTAAGACTGAGGAGAAACATGGACGTGGACACCTGGACTAGTTCATGCTTTCCACCTGACATATCCGTGATAACATAGTAACATAGTATGTAAGGCTGAATGAAGACAATGTCCATCTAGTTCAGCCTGTCTATCCTCCTGTGTTGATCCAGAGGAAGGCGAAAAACCCCAAGGCCAGAAACCAATTAGCCCTTTTGGGGAAAAAATTCCTTCCCGACTCCCTAATGGCAATCAGACTGTTCCCTGGATCAACCCCTAATAGTTCCTACCTGCCTGTATACCAGGATTGACACTTAACCTAAGATTTATATCCTGTAATATCCTTCTTCTCCAGAAAGACATCAAGTCCCCTTTTAAACTCCTCTATGGATTTTGCCATCACCACTTCCTCCGGTAGAGAGTTCCACAGTCTAACTGCTCTTACTGTAAAGAATCCCCTTCTATGTTGGTGGTGAAACCTGCTTTCCTCCAATCGTAGCGGGTGTCCTCTTGTTACCGTCGTGGTCCTTGGTGTAAACAGATTGCGGGAGAGATCCATGTGTTGTCCCCTCATGTACTTATACATGGTTATTTGATCGCCTCTTAACCTTCTTTTTTCAAGAGTAAATAGTCCCAATTTGGATAGCCTCTCTGGGTATTCCAGTCCCGTCATTCCATGTATTAGTTTAGTTGCCCTTCTTTGAACCCCCTCAAGCACTGTGACATCTTTCCTGAGCACCGGTGTCCAGAACTGTACGCAGTATTCCATGTGAGGCCTGACAAGTGCCTTATATAATGGAAGGATGATGTTCTCGTCCTTCGCCCCTATACCTCTTTTAATGCATCCCAAGACTTTATTTGCCTTTGCAGCAGTTGACTGGCATTGGTTACTCCAGTTTAGTCTTTTATCCACTAATACCCCCAGATCCTTTTCCATATCACTTTTCCCCAGCGGTACCCCATTAAGTGAATATTTGTGACATCCGTTCCTCCTGCCCATGTGCATAGTCTTACACTTTTCAACATTGAACTTCATTTGCCATTTTTCTGCCCAAGCCCCCAGCTTATCCAGGTCCGTTTGTAGCCGTACGTTGTCCTTCGTTGTATTAATTATATTGTATAGTTTTGTGTCATCTGCAAATATTGATATTTTGCTGTGCAGCCCCTCTATCAGGTCATTGATAAATATATTGAACAGAGTGGGGCCCAATACTGAGCCCTGTGGCCCCCACTAGTAATGGTGGCCCAATCAGAGTACGAACCATTTATTACCACCCTCTGCTTTCTGTCATTGAGCCAATTGTTTACCCAATTACACACGTTTTCGCCCAGTCCGAGCTGCCTCATTTTGTATATTAGCCTATTATGTGGCACGGTGTCAAAGGCTTTAGAGAAGTCCAGATATACAAGATCAATAGATTCTCCCTGGTCCAGCTTAGAGCTTACTTCATCGTAGAAACTGATCAGATTGGTCTGACATGAGCGACCCTTCATGAATCCATGCTGGTGAGGAGTTATTCCCTTAATTTCCTTGAGGTACTCATCGATGGCGTCTCTCAGAATCCCCTCGATGATTTTCCCCGTTACTGAAGTGAGACTTACTGGCCTGTAGTTACCAGGCTCACTTTTGCTTCCTTTTTTGTAAATTGGAACCACGTTGGCAATGCGCCAATCCAATGGTACTACTCCGGTCTTGATAGTGTCCAGAAATATTAGGTATAGCGGCCTAGCTATCTCATCACTTAGTTCCCTTAGTATCCTTGGGTGTAATCCATCTGGGCCCGGTGATTTATCAATTTTAGTTTTCTTTAGACGCTTCCGCACTTCCTCCTGCGTTAGGTATGAGATATTTTGTGAGGGGTTCGTTTTATTCCCCTGCATCTCATGTGGCATTTCCTTTTCTTTTGTGAATACACTTGAGAAAAAACTGTTTAGTAGATTTGCTTTCCCTTCGTCATCATCAATGATTTCTCCTGCATTGTTTTTTAAAGGGCCAGCGCTCTCCCTGCAAATCCTTTTGCTGTTGATGTAGTCGAAAAATAGCTTCAGGTTGTTTTTGCTCTCTTTGGCGATCCGTCTTTCTGCTTCCTCCTTGGCCGTTTTGATCATATCTTTACATATTTTGTTTTTTTCCCTGTATGATTTTAGCGCTTCTTCGCTGCCTTGTTGCTTTAGTAGTTTGAACGCTTTCTTTTTTTCGTTTATTGCCCCTCGTACCGTCTTGTCGAGCCACATTGGTTTCCTTTTACTTGAGTTCCTTTTATTTTTGAAGGGAATGAACTGCTCACATGAGGCGATTAGGTTCCTTTTGAACTTTTCCCATTTGTCCTCCGTACTGGTATTTTTGAGGATGTTGTCCCAATTAATGTTACCGATAGTAGTTCTAAGCTCATCAAATTTTGCCTTACTAAAGTTTAGTCTCTTTGTCGCTCCCTGATAAGGCTTCCTATTGATTGGTAGCTGGAAGTTGATTATATTGTGGTCACTATTCCCCAAGTGCCCCTCAACCTGTACCCCCTTTATTCGGTCTGGTTTGTTAGTACTAGGTCCAGAATGGCCCTCCCTCTTGTTGGTTCCTGCACAAGTTGGTTCAGGTAATTGTCTTTAATTACTCTCAAGAATTTATCCCCCCTATGAGATTTGCAGGTTTCCTTCTCCCATGTTATATCTGGATAATTAAAGTCCCCCATGATAATTACTTTGTTTCGCTTTGACACCTCTTCTATCTGCCTTAATAGTAAGTTTTCAGTTTCTTCTGTTGCTTTTGGTGGTCTATAGAAGACCCCTATCAGGATTTTGTTATTTTTTCCTCCCTGTATTTCTACCCACAGAGATTCCACCTGTTCGTCTCCTACCCCTATATCCTCCCGTAGCCTCGGCTTCAAGTTCGATTTGACGTACAGACATACCCCTCCCCTTTCTGGTTCCTTCGGTCTCCTCTGAAGAGATTGTACCCCTGCAAATTCGCCGCCCAATCGCACTTATCATCAAGCCATGTTTCCGTAATTCCGACTATATCATAGTTTTCATCAATCATTCTCGCTTCAAGTTCACCCACTTTACCGATCAGACTTCGTGCATTCGTGGTCATACAATTTATGTCATTTTTTTTGTTTTTTAAATTTGTTTTGTTGCTATTCGTACTTATGGCTGATCTGTCAGTGATAAGCTTCTGTTCTAGATTAGATCTTATATCTGTTTAGTTTGTATAGATGGAGTTTGTAATAAAGATATGAAACAATCCGGAGTGATACATTGCTGCATCCACAAGGCACAGAACACTTGGTGGTTGTGATACTCAATGACATCTAAACAGGTTTCCTGGTTCATTGTTATACAGGGTAAATTCAAAAATCCAGATCCAGCGCTATATGTCACTACTGGTGTCCTATATGAAATAACAATAGCGTACTTCAATAGGAAGCCATGTTGTTGGGGTTTTTATGTGAAACGCTTAAAAAATTGGACGCAAAACGGTTAAAAATCGCGTAGTAAAATCACATGCAAAAAAATGTGGGTGAAAATCAGACAAAAAAAATCAATCCGAATTTTCAGGACTGAAATAATAATGCGCGTGTGAATATACCATAAGGCCTGGGTCATTTGCGCAGCATTTTGCGCACGCAACGTGCAGTAAATAGAGCCCATTTCATTCATGCAAAACACTCACACCATGCTCTATTGCAGGCACAAAAAACACGACATGGACGCGCAAAAGAATGCAATGAAACATACAGTCATGCGCAAAAATGCAACACCAAGCGCGCAAATATGCAGCACAAATGCTGCGCAAATGTGCGTATGCCTGTGTGACACGGCTTAGGGCTTCTGCAGATGTGTGCACGCAAAATAGCTCATGCTCACCTAAGGCACCATATACACACCCCGTCCACGATTTCACAGTGTTAATCAATACCCTGTTTCCCTGAAAATAAGACATACCCTGAAAATAAGACATAGCATGATTTTCCAGAATTTTTGAGGATGCAAAATGATTTTTCAGGCTTTTTGAGGATGCTTAAAATATAAGCCCTACTCCAAAATTAAGCCCTGATAACAGTAATTAAAAAAGTTAATTTAAATAGTGTCCAGGCAGCTATACATGTAAAAAAGTGAAACCTTTTTGAATGAAAATTAATATAAGACACTGTCTTATTTTCAGTAACACTTGGGACTATTTCGGCTGCACAACCGGTTCAATCACTGTGTGATGGTGACCCTCGCCGATATGAATAGGCCAGGCAGCGCAGAAAACTCCGATGCTATTTTGTCACACTATTGCGAGCGTATGTACACATGTGATCGTCCACAGGAACCCTAAGAGCTTCTGCACGCTTGCGCCTTTCTTTCACGCGATATTGCTACGTTTTTTTCCGCGATTGTCAATGGGACTTTCTAACGGTGAAAACACATCGCACAAAAATTGCTAAGCACCAACTTGCGATGCGTTTTTAAGATTAGAAATTCCCATTGACAATCGCATTAACCCTTTCCAATCCACTGTCTGACGTCTAAAGACATTGTGATTGAAGGCTGTACAGCTCCGATGTCAGAAGACGTCCGGCAGGGTATTCTTACTGTAGATTACTGGCCGTTCTGTTGTCAGGGGCCTCTCCAGCATGTCCCATACCGCAGTACTGGCTCTAGCCAGCAGATGGCGCCATTGTATAAAGGCAGAAAGAGAAAGCCCCCTAGGAAACCCTGAATCCAAAATTGGATTGCAAAGGGTTAAAAAACGTAGCAATATCACGTGAAAAAACGCGCAAGAAAAACACAAGTGTGCAGAAGCCCTAAAGGCCGGCTTCACACGGCCATGACGGGCTCCGTGGCGGAGCCCGTCACGGCGCCCCCCCAGAGACCCCAATACTTACCTCCGGATCCGGCGTCCTACGTCCCGCATGACGCTTCGGCGCGCATGCGCAATTGAGCGCGTGACGTGCCGCAGCGTCATGTGATGCGCCGTCCGCGTCATATGACACGCCCACAGCGTCACCTGGTGGTAGGCGGGGAAGCGGTTTCACCCTATCTTCCGCTGTGCTACAGCGGAAGATAGCGTGATGGACGGCTTCCATTGACTGCAATGGAAGCCGTCCGCGCGTAATCCCGCGGCAAATAGAGCATGCCGCGGGTGAGGACGGGAGATTTTCGCACCGTAAGCATTGTGCTAGCTGCGGGCAACGCAGCGGATTTCCGCCGCGTATTACACAACAGAAATCCGTCCGTGGGAAGGAGCCCTAAGGCTGTGTTCACACGGGACGGAAATCTCGCGGAAAGTCCGAAGCGGGACCGCACAGAAATTCTGCAAAATTTCCACAGCGGAAAGACTGCTTCAAAATCCACGCTGTCCACTTTGCTGAAGGTTTAAAATCGCATGCAGAATTTTTACGCGGACGGTCCACGCGGAAATTCCACAGTGATCCCGCCCCGTCTGCACCCAGCCTTAATCTGCTGCTGCGGAATTCTTCTCCCACACAACCTCATGCAGATTATGATGTGGAAATGTCGGCAGAATTTAGACATTTTCAGTTCCGCATCGAAATCAGCACAGAGGCTACGGATTTTGGCGCAGAATTGCGTTTTGTAGAAATATTTCGCTCATATGAAATCGCCCCAATCGCTCCCAGACCTCCCACAGTGCACTGCTCTCTGATAACGGGGTGGGGGCTCCTACCAGCACACCTTCCTGCGCCACAAGGAAGGAGGGTCCCTTACGCAGTACATACGTTGGAAGAATGATGGCTCTTTGCCCCGACTACATCACTCAGCGTCGCTCCTTAGCTTGAATAGAGCGGAAAATATCATCAGTACAGGATGAAAAAAGTATTGCAGTTAGCTGACACCGCTGATATCTGAGGGGTCCGAAGCCCCTCGGCCACATAGTATTATAAATGGCACATGGTAAGTCAGGGCCCCTGTTATGTATTTTGCATTTGGAGCTTCAGCTGCATTAGTTGCTTCCGGCTGGATCTCCTACAGACTTCAATAGGGAGCGATTGCAACCACGTATCTGCCAGGAACAAATGACAAGACCCTCTATTTCTGCCACTGAAGGGGTCCCAGCAGAATCTTACCAAAGCCTTGGTTTGAGGAGCAGAACGTCTGCAAAATTCAATGGCTGGCCCAAAGTCCAGATCTCAATCCCATCGAGCATCTTTGGGTCATACTAGAAAGCCATATCCATGCATACCCAACACACCCATCATCCTGCACATCACTATCTGAAGCTCTCTCTCTCCCTCTCCCACCCCCCACCCCCACCCCCCGCTCCCTCCTGCTGACTGACGCTACTCACCGCTCCCCCACGCCGGCACCCGAACCTTCAGTCTCGAGCAGGGAGATACTCGCTAAAGGCAATGCTCGCTCATCTCTAGTTACTAGTCATTGAGGTCAAAGCGGGCCCAACACTGTACTGAAAAATTGGAATAAAATCGAATTTCCTCACTTTCTATGTGTGTCCCAATACTTATGTCAGCATAATGTATACTTTAGTACCTCGGATGTGTAAGTTGTTACATTGTATACTGCAGCGATTTGTAAGTTGTCATCTTGTATACTGCAGCCTCCTCTACTGTGGTTCTTCACATGTGTAATGTCTGAGTTCTGCGCTGTTTCATCCTGTAACATGCCAGACGTCCGGCAAGAAACCGAACAGACATCATTTTAGTCAGTCGGGTCCATTTGGCGCTATCACATGACACTTTCATTTGGTCATTATGTTCCATTTTTCGACTCCGTAATGGAGCAGGAAAAAGGGAAATCAAAAGCACCGATGTGAACAAGCCCTCAGTTGTTACATTGTATACTGCAGTCTTCACTAAGTCTTCGATTTCGAAGTTGTTCAATTCTATAATGTACAGTGCTGTGCAAAAGTTTTAGGCAGATGTGGAAAAATGCTGCAAAATAAGATTTTTTTTCAAAGATAGAAGGCGTTTGATTGACTCCAAATGTATTCTACAGCAGGACAACAACCCCAAACATCCAGTCAGTCAATAAGAACTACCTTCAGTGTTCGGCGGAGCCCGTCACGGCGCCCCCCAGGAGACCCCATACTTACCTGCGGATCTGGCGTCCTCGCTCCCGCATGACGCTTCCCCGCCCACCTCCGCCGCATCATGTGACACACCCACCGCGTCACATGGCGCAGCCGGCCGTGTCATATGACGCGGTGACAGTGGGCGAGGAAGCGTTTTCGCGCTATCTTCCGCTGTGCTACAGCAGAAGATAGCGCGAACGGACGGCTTCCATTGACTGCAAGAATCCGCTCTTCTCTCACTGTAGACACGCTAAAAATGCTTATTGTTGCCCTCATCCACTCTCTGCTCAATTATTGCAACTCGTTGCTGATCGGCCTCCCCTGCACCGGACTCTACCCTCTCCAATCCATCCTAAATGCGGCAGCCAGGCTCATCTTCCTGTCCAGCCGCTACTCGGACGCCTCTGCCCTGTGCCGGTCACTGCACTGGCTGCCCGTCAAATACAGAATTCAATTTAAACTCGCCACCTTCATCCACAAAGCCCTCCACAGCGCAGCGCCCCCCTATACTGCCTCCCTCATCTCAATCCATCACCCAGCCCGGGCTCTCTCTGCTAATGAAACTAGACTGTGCTCTTCTTTAATTCGAACTTCTCATTCCTGCCTCCAAGACTTCTCCAGAGCAGCACCGGTCCTCTGGAACGCACTACCAAAGGATACCCGGGCAATCCAGGACTCGCAGAACTTCAGGCGTGCTCTAAAAATGCACCTCTTCAGGGAGGCATACCGAATTCCCTAAACAAACCCCTCTGTACTCCGCCTGATAACATGCTCCCTGACCTACTGACTGCAATCCCTGCTAGCCGTCATAAACCGCTCCTGCAGTCATAACGATTTCGCCGTCACACAGCTAAATGTCTGCCCATTGTCTATGTGTATATCACCCCTCACTCTCCCCCTCACCATACCGTGCACATCTCCAGCCCTTTACCTTCTGTATCACCCCACTATTCGTAGTATGTAAGCTTGTTGGAGCAGGACCCTCACCCCTATTGTTTCCATCAACTGATTACTATGTAACCGTGGTTCTGCAATGTTTGTAGTTTTGTCTTTCTGTATTCCCCCTGTCTTTGTAAGGCTGGGTTCACACAGGGCAGATTTGCCGCGGTTTTGCTGCAGCAGATCCGCCCGCGGCCGCTAATCTCGGGATTAGCCAGCCATATGGACGAGGTTTCTCAGAAACCTCGTACACACGGGACGGCTAATCCGCTGCGATAAATCCGGCTGAAACCGCGGCTGCGACCGCCGCAGCCGCGGTTTCAAAAGAAGCAGAATGTCTGTTTATCTTTTCTTTTTTGTTTATTTATGTCACGGCCGCACTCTCCTCTATGGGAGTGCCGGCCGCTTCAAAGCCGCCGCGGCTTAAACCGCGGCGGTTCTCCCGACGTAAGTCTCGCGGTTTTTGCTGCGGCCAAACCGCGAGATTTCCGACGGGAATACGCCCCGTGTGAACCCTGCCTAAACGCTGCGGAATAAGTTGGTGCTATACAAATAAAGGTTATTATTATTATTACTTAGTTCTCCAAGGATGTCTGGAACAACCTCCCTGCCAAGTCCCTTCAAAAACAGTGTGCAAGGCAAAGGTCGGTCACACCAAATATTTACGTGACTTAAATTTCTATTTTGTTCATTCACTTTGCAGTTTGTTAATTTGACTAAAGTAAATTATGAATATTTCAATTTTTGAAAGCATTCTTACTTTATAGCATTTTTCCACACCTGTGAACGCAGTGATGTGATGTACAAGATCTTATGTTGTATACTGCAATGATGTGCAGCTTGTTACTTTTCCTGACCTGCAGTGTACAATGTATCGTTTCTCCTTAGGGAGAGCATCTACAAGGTATGAGGAGTCTTGTAAGGTCATCCATGCTCCTCTTGGAAATATGCAAATAGCAAGATGAAACAATGCCTCTACAGCGCCACCTATTGGAAGGCAGCATTCCTTCAAGTACTTTGGCTCACAATTCAAACTCATTGTTAAAAGGCTTCTTAAAAAGTTTGACATTGATTTGAAAGAATGCTGCTTTCCAGTAGGTGGCGCTGTAGAGAAATTGTTCCATCTACCCATTTGTATACTGCAGTGATGTGTAAGATGTATAAGTTATTGCGTTGTATACTGTAGTGATGTGTAAGTTGTTACATTGTATACAGCAGTGATGTGTAAGTTGTTACATTGTACACTGCAGTGGTGTGTAAGTTGTTACATTGTATACTGCAGTGATGTGTAAGTTGTTACGTTGTACACTGCAGTGATGTGTAAGTTGTTACATTGTATACTGCAGTGATGTGTAAGCTGTTACATTGTATACTGCAGTGATGTGTAAGTTGTTACGTTGTACACTGCAGTGATGTGTAAGTTGTTACATTGTATACTGCAGTGATGTGTAAGTTGTTACGTTGTATACTGCAGTGATGTGTAAGTTGTTACATTGTACACTGCAGTGATGTGTAAGTTGTTACGTTGTATACTGCAGTGATGTGTAAGTTGTTACGTTGTACACTGCAGTGATGTGTAAGTTGTTACATTGTATACTGCAGTGATGTGTAAGTTGTTACGTTGTATACTGTAGTGATGTGTAAGTTGTTACGTTGTACACTGCAGTGATGTGTAAGTTGTTACGTTGTACACTGCAGTGATGTGTAAGTTGTTACGTTGTATACTGTAGTGATGTGTAAGTTGTTACGTTGCACACTGCAGTGATGTGTAAGTTGTTACGGGATATACTGCAGTGATGTGTAAGTTGTTACATTGTATACTGCAGTGATGTGTAAGTTGCTATATTGTGCACTGCAGTGATAGGTAAGTTGTGGAGTTGTATACTGCAGTGATGTGTAAGTTGTTACGTTGTACACTGCAGTGATGTGTAAGCTGTTACGTTATATATTGCAGTGATGTGTAGGTTGTTACATTGTATACTGCAGTGATGTGTAAGTTGTGGAGTTGTATACTGCAGTGATGTGTAAGTTGTTACGTTGTACACTGCAGTGATGTGTAAGTTGTTACGTTGTACACTGCAGTGATGTGTAAGTTGTTACGTTGTACACTGCAGTGATGTGTAAGTTGTTACGTTGTATACTGTAGTGATGTGTAAGTTGTTACGTTGCACACTGCAGTGATGTGTAAGTTGTTACGGGATATACTGCAGTGATGTGTAAGTTGTTACATTGTATACTGCAGTGATGTGTAAGTTGCTATATTGTGCACTGCAGTGATAGGTAAGTTGTTACATTGTATACTGCAGTGATGTGTAAGTTGTTACGTTGTATACTGCAGTGATGTGTAAGTTGTTACATTGTATACTGCAGTGATGTGTAAGTTGTTATGTTGTACACTGCAGTGATGTGTAAGTTGTTACGTTATATATTGCAGTGATGTGTAAGTTGTTACGTTGTATATTGCAGTGATGTGTAAGTTGTTACATTGTACACTGCAGTGATGTGTAAGTTGTTACGTTGTACACTGCAGTGATGTGTAAGTTCTTACGTTGTATATTGCAGTGATGTGTAAGTTGTTAAGTTGTACACTGCAGTGATGTGTAAGTTGTTACATTGTATACTGCAGTGATGTGTAAGTTGTTACGTTGTATATTGCAGTGATGTGTAAGTTGTTATGTTGTACACTGCAGTGATGTGTAAGTTGTTACGTTGTACACTGCAGTGATGTGTAAGTTGTTACGTTGTACACTGTAATGATGTGTAAGTTGTTACGTTGTACACTGCAGTGATGTGTAAGTTGTTACGTTGTACACTGCAGTGATGTGTAAGTTGTTACGTTGTATACTGCAGTGATGTGTAAGTTGTTATGTTGTATACTGCAGTGATGTGTAAGTTGTTACGTTTTATACTGCAGTGATGTGTAAGTTGTTACATTGTATATTGCAGTGATGTGTAGGTTGTTACGTTGTGCACTGCAGCGATGTCTAAGTTGTTACGTTGTACACTGTAGTGATGTGTAAGTTGTTACGTTGTACACTGTAGTGATGTGTAAGTTGTTACGTTGTACACTGCAGTGATGTGTAAGTTGTTACATTGTACACTACAGTGATGTGTAAGTTGTTACATTGTATACTGCAGTGATGTGTAAGTTGTTACGTTGTACACTGCAGTGATGTGTAAGTTGTTACATTGTATATTGCAGTGATGTGTAAGTTGTTACGTTGTACACTGCAGTGATGTGTAAGTTGTTACATTGTACACTACAGTGATGTGTAAGTTGTTACATTGTATACTGCAGTGATGTGTAAGTTGTTACGTTGTACACTACAGTGATGTGTAAGTTGTTACACTGTATACTGCAGTGATAGGTAAGTTGTTAAGTTGTATACTGTAGTGATGTGTAAGTTGTTACGTTGTACACTGCACTGATGTGTAAGTTGTTACGTTGTACACTGCAGTGATGTGTAAGTTGTTACATTGTATATTGCAGTGATGTGTAAGTTGTTATGTTGTACACTGCAGTGATGTGTAAGTTGTTACGTTGTACACTGCAGTGATGTGTAAGTTGTTACGCTGTACACTGCAGTGATGTGTAAGTTGTTACATTGTATACTGCAGTGATGTGTAAGTTGTTACATTGTATACTGCAGTGATGTGTAAGTTGTTACATTGTATACTGCAGTGATGTGTAAGTTGTTACATTGTATACTGCAGTGATGTATAAGTTGTTACATTGTATACTGCAGTGATGTGTAAGTTGTTACATTGTACACTGCAGTGATGTGTAAGTTGTTACATTGTATACTGCAGTGATGTGTAAGTTGTTACGTTGTATACTGTAGTGATGTGTAAGTTGTTACGTTGTACACTGCAGTGATGTGTAAGTTGTTACGTTGTACACTGCAGTGATGTGTAAGTTGTTACGTTGTATACTGTAGTGATGTGTAAGTTGTTACGTTGCACACTGCAGTGATGTGTAAGTTGTTACGGGATATACTGCAGTGATGTGTAAGTTGTTACATTGTATACTGCAGTGATGTGTAAGTTGCTATATTGTGCACTGCAGTGATAGGTAAGTTGTTACATTGTATACTGCAGTGATGTGTAAGTTGTTACGTTGTATATGTCAGAACCTGCAACTCTCGCGGCCGCCATGCCCGCACCACCGGTCCTGCCACCCGGGTTACAGGAGTGCGGCATAGGGGAGCCCCGGTTCTTGTGATATCCCCGGGCCGCTGTAAGACTGGTCGCCGCCGGGTTGCTAGGGAGGCAGCTGGTGCTTCTAGTCACTTGACTACCAGGCTGGCTTCCCTAGTAACTGTCTGTGCAGCAAGACTGGGGGCGTGTCCCCAGCACCTCCCTGATTAGCCCTGCTGCTGTCAGGCTCCCCGCCCCAATCAGCTTCTGGGGCGGGAGCGCTGACAGCATTTAAATATGTGTGTTTTCCTTTCAGCCCTTGCCAGTGTTAGTTTGGTTCTCCAGCTGTACCCGCGTTTATCCTGACTACGCTTTGTGACCCCGGCTTTCCTGACACCTGCTTTTGGACTTGACTACGTTTTGCCTGACCCCTCCGTACTGCGTACCCTCTTGTTGCCAACCCGGATTGTCTGACCATTCTACCGTTGTTTTGTCTCAGTGTCTGTTTGTCTTCCCGGGTCCCGCTTCCCTAGTGAGGGTAGGGACCGCCGCCCAGTTGTCGCCCTGGGGGTTATCCCAGGGGGGCAAGTAGGCAGGGACAGGGGTTGCGGGATATCTCAGGGACCCCCATATCCCGGACACTGTCCTGACAGTAACACTGGCCGAACGAAGGTCAGACCCTTGCATCCGCCCGGCAACTTTGAGCCCCTCGATGGAGGCCGTGGCGGCTTTAGCGAACCAGGTCCAGGTCCTTACGACCCTTGCCCAGGACCTAACAGCCCGCTTGCAGCTACAGGAACAAGTGGCAGCTGCAGGTCCCATGCAGCCCCCTTCCGCTCCAGGAACAATGTCAGAACCTCGAGCCACGCTTCCGGATTGCTTCTCCGGAGAGAGAGGTCAGTTTTTTGCATTTAGAGAGAGCTGCAAGCTCTACTTTGATCTCCGCCCCCACTCCTCTGGTACTGAATATCAGAAAGTGGGAATCGTAATTACCCGCCTGAGGGGAGAGCCCCAAAATTGGGCTTTCTCGTTACCAGCTGGCTCTCCCACCCGACTATCCCTTGACGCCTTTTTTTCCGCCTTGGGTCAAATTTATGACGAACCCGACCGGGCCGGCTACGCAGTCTCCAAGCTTCTGGCCCTGCGCCAGGGTCGCAAGATGGCGGAGGACTACTGCGCTCTATTCCGCCAACATTGTACAGAATCCGGGTGGAATGATGCCGCCCTAAAAGACCTATTTTTGACCGGTCTGTCTGAGGGTCTTAAGGACCTACTCGTGGCCCACCCGGAGCCTAGAACCCTGGAGCAAGCCATGTCGCTGGCTATTCGGGCCGACCGACGTTTGAGGGCCAGACACGCCGCTCGGACCACCCCACGCCCACTTCTTCGACTGACCCGACCTTTTTACCTCCCACCACCGAGGCCATGGAGCTGGGAGCCATGAACCCCAAGCAACGACGGGAATACCGCCTGAAGAAGAACCTCTGCTTCTACTGTGGGGAGCTGGGTCACCGCATTGCAACCTGCGCTAAGAAGCCACGGCAGGAAAAACTTCCGCTCCTAGGCAGTTGTCGGGAGGACTGTCTAGGAGCCAAGGTACTCCCTGTGTTGTCCAAAATGTTATTGCCCTGCACCCTAGAATTTCATGCTTTCCACCGTACTGGGCAAGCCTTTGTTGATTCTGGGGCTGCTGCTAATTTCGTTAACTTTAATTTCGTTGCTCAACTGTCCGGGGTTTTGTTACGTTTAGAGACTCCGATTTTTGTTTCAGGAGTGGACTCCACTCCATTGCAAGCAGGGGTTGTTAATCTGGTTACCCCTGAAGTAAGGTTTACTATAGGAGCCCTACACGTTGAAACCTGCACTTTTCTGGTGATGAGAGATTTGTCTGTGGACGTCGTCCTAGGCCTCCCCTGGCTCCGGGAGCACAACCCGGTAGTAAATTGGGACACGTTGGAACTGGTAGAGTGGGGTCCCCGCTGTGCCAACCACCTTTGTCCAGTGAAGGTGGGAATCTCCACCTGCAAGGGGAGTCCCCTACCAGATTACCTCTCCGAGTTTTCTGACGTGTTCTCCAAGCAATTATCTGAAGCTCTGCCCCCTCATAGGGAATGGGACTGTAAAATCGACTTGATTCCTGGGGCCAAACTTCCTAAGGGCCGCATTTATAATGTTACGGTTCCAGAGAGAGAGAATCCATGAGGGACTATATCCAGGACAGCTTGGCCAAGGGGCACATCCGGCCCTCAGAATCCCCGGTGGGTGCCGGGTTTTTCTTCGTTGAGAAAAAGGATGGGGGTCTCCGGCCCTGTATTGACTATAGAGAGCTAAATAAAATCACAGTCCGAAACCAGTATGCTCTTCCACTCATTCCTGACCTCCTCAACCAGGTCGCTGGTGCCCAATGGTTTTCTAAACTTGATCTCAGGGGAGCATACAACCTCATCCGCATTCGGGAGGGGGATGAGTGGAAAACCGCCTTCAATACGCCCCTCGGTCATTTTGAGTACCTAGTTATGCCTTTTGGATTGTGTAACGCCCCCGACATTTTTCAGGGGTACATGAATTCAGTGTTTCAGGATATCATGGGGGTGTTCGTTGTTGTATATCTAGACGACATTCTGATTTTTTCCTCCGACTTGCCGAGTCACCATACTCATGTTCAGACTGTGCTAGCTCGACTCAGACATAACAAGCTGTTTGCTAAACTCGAGAAATGTGTTTTCGGGGTACAAAAGATATCATTCTTAGGGTATATCATCACGCCATGCGACTTCCAGATGGATCTTGAGAAGGTGAAAGCCATCACGGAGTTGGCCCAGCCAGGTTCATTGAAAGCCCTTCAACGCTTCCTCGGCTTCGCCAACTACTATCGCAAGTTCATTAAAGACTTCTCCGTGGTGGCTAAACCTCTAACGGACCTCACCAGAAAGGGAGCAGATGTGAGTACCTGGTCTTCTGAGGCTCTGAGGGCCTTCGATACCCTAAAGGCGGCGTTCTCTTCTGCGCCCGTCCTAGTACAACCGGATCTGTCCTGCCCTTTTGTGGTGGAGGTAGATGCCTCTGAGTTTGGTGTGGGAGCGGTACTGTCCCAAGGTCCCTCCACACTCACTAACCTTAGACCGTGCTCCTATTTTTCTAGAAAGTTCTCTTCCACTGAACGGAACTACGATATAGGCAACCGGGAATTGCTGGCTATTAAGTGGGCTTTCGAAGAGTGGAGGCATTTTTTGGAAGGAGCCCATCACCAGATCACGGTACTCACAGACCATAAAAACCTCACCTATTTAGATTCCGCTAAGAGGTTAAATGCTCGGCAAGCCCGCTGGGCCTTGTTTTTCTCTCGGTTCAATTTTGTTGTTACCTATAGACCCTGTTCTAAGAATGTCAAGGCTGATGCCCTGTCTAGGAGTTTTGGTTCTCCGGAACCTTCCGAGGCTGAGCCTGAGAGCATTCTCTCCCCTGGGGTGGTCCTCGCTGCTGTCTCCTCCGACCTTTCACCTCTCATACACGCCGCTCAACAATCAGCTCCTGAAGCCCTTCCGGAAGGCAAATTATTTGTCCCGTTGTCACTGAGATTGAAAGTGTTAGAGGAGACACATGCTTCAGTCCTAGCTGGACACCCCGGCATCAGGGGTACTCTGGAGTTAGTATCCAGACTCTATTGGTGGCCGCACATGGCCAAGGATGTACGGTTATTTGTGTCCGCGTGCCTGGTTTGCGCAAGGGGGAAGAATCTCAGGAGACGTCCTGAGGGTCCTCTTCTTCCCTTGCCCATTCCGTCCAGGCCATGGTCCCATTTGTCCATGGATTTTATTACTGATCTGCCATCCTCGCTGGGGAATACGGTCATTTGGGTAATAGTTGACCGTTTCTCTAAAATGTCACATTTTGTTCCGCTTTGCAAGTTGCCTAACGCCAAACTTCTGTCTGAAATGTTCATCAAGGAGATTGTTCGGTTACATGGGATCCCCGAGGATATTGTGTCAGATAGAGGGGTTCAGTTCGTCGCTCGCTTCTGGCGAGCTTTCTGTAAAAATCTAAACGTCAATTTGTCTTTTTCCTCCGCCTTCCATCCCGAGAGTAACGGACAAACGGAACGGATGAATCAAGAACTTATCCAGTACCTGCGACTTTTTGTCTCTGATAACCAGTATCAGTGGGCCAACTACTTACCTCTCGCCGAATTTGCTATTAACAACCATGTTAACTCGTCGACCCAATTGTCACCTTTTTTTTGTAACTATGGGCTCCATCCCCGGTTCTCGCTTTCTACTCCTTTTGTCTCGAACAATCCGGCCGCTGACATATCCTCTGAGGAACTGTGCACAGTTTGGGCCCAGGTTCGTAAGAACCTTCAGGGTTCCCAAGAGAAACTGCGTAAATACTCAAATAAAAGATGTACTATCTCTGCACCTTTTGTGGTCGGGGAGCAAGTTTTATTGTCATCCAAGAATCTGAGACTTAAGGTTCCCTCCCTGAAACTTGCTCCTCGGTTCATTGGCCCATTTACTGTTTCGCAGGTTATCAACCCGGTGTCATATAAGTTGGCACTTCCTGACTCCTGGAAGGTCCACAAGGTTTTTCACAAAAGCTTGCTTAAGAAGTATGTGACTCCAGTTCTACCCACCCAGAACCCGCCCCCTCCTTCTCTGGTACAGGGGGAACTGGAGTATGAAGTAGAAAGGCTTGTTGATGCCCGACGGGTTAGAGGTGTGCTGCAGTACCTGGTCCACTGGAGAGGATTTGGCCCTGAGGATAGGACGTGGGTCCCTGCCAGGGACGTTCATGCTCCACGCCTAGTCCAGTCATTCCACAGGGCTTTCCCGCTTAAGCCCGCACCTGGCCATGGGGGTCCGGTGTCCCCCCGTAGAAGGGGGGGTACTGTCAGAACCTGCAACTCTCGGGGCCGCCGTGCCCACACCACCGGTCCTGCCACCCGGGTTACAGGAGTGCGGCGTAGGGGAGCCCCGGTTCTAGTGATCTCCCTGGGCTGCTGTAAAACTGGTTGCTGCCGGGTTGCTAGGGAGACAGCTGGTGCTTCTAGTCACTTGACTACCAGGCTGGCTTCCCTAGTAACTGTCTGTGCAGCAAGACTGGGGGCGTGTCCCCAGCACCTCCCTGATTAGCCCTGCTGCTGTCAGGCTCCCCGCCCCAATCAGCTTCTGGGGCGGGAGCGCTGACAGCATTTAAATATGTGTGTTTTCCTTTCAGCCCTTGCCAGTGTTAGTTTGGTTCTCCAACTGCACCCGCGTTTATCCTGACTACTCTTTGTGACCCCGGCTTTCCTGACACCTGCTTTTGGACTTGACTACGTTTTGCCTGACCCCTCCGTACTGCGTACCCTCTTGTTGCCAACCCGGATTGTCTGACCATTCTACCGTTGTTTTGTCTCAGTGTCTGTTTGTCTTCCCGGGTCCCGCTTCCCTAGTGAGGGTAGGGACCGCCGCCCAGTTGTCGCCCTGGGGGTTAGCCCAGGGGGGCAAGTAGGCAGGGACAGGGGTTGCGGGATATCTCAGGGACCCCCATATCCCGGACACTGTCCTGACAGTATACTGCAGTGATGTGTAAGTTGTTACATTGTATACTGCAGTGATGTGTAAGTTGTTATGTTATATATTGCAGTGATGTGTAAGTTGTTACATTGTATATTGCAGTGATGTGTAGGTTGTTACGTTGTGCACTGCAGCGATGTCTAAGTTGTTACGTTGTACACTGTAGTGATGTGTAAGTTGTTACGTTGTACACTACAGTGATGTGTAAGTTGTTGCACTGTATACTGCAGTGATAGGTAAGTTGTTAAGTTGTATACTGTAGTGATGTGTAAGTTGTTGCGTTGTATACTGTAGTGATGTGTAAGTTGTTACGTTATACACTGCACTGATGTGTAAGTTGTTACGTTGTATACTGCAGTGATGTGTAAGTTGTTACGTTGTATATTGCAGTGATGTGTAAGTTGTTACGTTGTACACTGCAGTGATGTGTAAGTTGTTACGTTGTATACTGTAGTGATGTGTAAGTTGTTACGTTATACACTGCACTGATGTGTAAGTTGTTACGTTGTATACTGCAGTGATGTGTAAGTTGTTACGTTGTATATTGCAGTGATGTGTAAGTTGTTACGTTGTACACTGCAGTGATGTGTAAGTTGTTACGTTGTATACTGCAGTGATGTGTAAGTTGTTACGTTGTATACTGCAGTGATGTGTAAGTTGCTATATTGTACACTGCAGTGATAGGTAAGTTGTGGAGTTGTATACTGCAGTGATGTGTAAGTTGTTACGTTGTACACTCCAGTGATGTGTAAGTTGTTACGTTGTACACTCCAGTGATGTGTAAGTTGTTACGTTGTATACTGTAGTGATGTGTAAGTTGTTACGTTGTATACTGTAGTGATGTGTAAGTTGTTACGTTGTATACTGCAGTGATGTGTAAGTTGTTACGTTGTATACTGCAGTGATGTGTAAGTTGTTACGTTGTATACTGCAGTGATGTGTAAGTTGTTACGTTGTATACTGCAGTGATGTGTAAGTTGTTACGTTGTATACTGCAGTGATGTGTAAGTTGTTACGTTGTATACTGCAGTGATGTGTAAGTTGTTACGTTGTATACTGCAGTGATGTGTAAGTTGTTACGTTGTACACTGCAGTGATGTGTAAGTTGTTACGTTGTACACTGCAGTGATGTGTAAGTTGTTACGTTGTACACTGCAGTGATGTGTAAGTTGTTACGTTGTACACTGCAGTGATGTGTAAGTTGTTACGTTGTACACTGCAGTGATGTGTAAGTTGTTACGTTGTATACTGCAGTGATGTGTAAGTTGTTACGTTGTATACTGCAGTGATGTGTAAGTTGTTACGTTGTACACTGCAGTGATGTGTAAGTTGTTACGTTGTATACTGCAGTGATGTGTAAGTTGTTACGTTGTATACTGCAGTGATGTGTAAGTTGTTACGTTGTATACTGCAGTGATGTG
Source organism: Eleutherodactylus coqui (assembly GCF_035609145.1). Classification (NCBI taxonomy): domain Eukaryota; kingdom Metazoa; phylum Chordata; class Amphibia; order Anura; family Eleutherodactylidae; genus Eleutherodactylus; species Eleutherodactylus coqui. The sequence goes on along the minus strand of NC_089840.1, from coordinate 266,258,389 downwards.
TAAGTTGTTACGTTGTATACTGCAGTGATGTGTAAGTTGCTATATTGTACACTGCAGTGATGTGTAAGTTGTTACGTTGTACACTGCAGTGATAGGTAAGTTGTGGAGTTGTATACTGTCACCGTAGCAATGAAATCGTTTTTCAACTTTAATGAAACTTGTCACCGAAAGGACCAAAAATAATAAAACTTAGCTTTTATTGATTTTTAAATAATAAAAAGGCGTCCTTATATTTTCTCATATGTGCTAAAAGTCACACAATAATTAAAAACAGTAGGGCTTAGATATATAGATGAATACAGCTCTGTCCCAACAATCTAGGTACATTGGCCGGGAATCGAACCCGGGCCTCCCGCGTGGCAGGCGAGGATTCTACCACTTCTACCACTTTTGTATTCCCTGATGTCTTTTTCTATCCAGGGTTACTCAGATTTCTATTTGTCAATGACTTGCGCCACCAGATGTTTATTAAAGTGTGGTGAAGCACTCACTGTCAGTGACCTTGAACACTTTTAATTCTCTATCACAGGGTAGGCCTGATGTCCTCTGATTAGTCACGGTACAGTGATGTCTGTTAATCTACAGTCAGTAATATTGTACCTGACACACACATTTACTAGTACTGTCGTCCCATTTATAACAGTTGCTCATTAATATTGCTTGGGTCGTATTTGTTCTTATTATTTCTAGAACAATATCGCGGTGATTGATTTATATAGAAATCACCCCGATATGTCACCATTAGGTGTTAAGTCCGGAGTATGTTTTTGTATAACGCAGACCCAAGCTTATATTGACTTGATACTCTATGGTATTCCCTTATGCCTATGACTGATCGCATGAGCCATTCATTTCTTATGGCTCATGTGATTATATACCAAGGTTAATTGCAACCAGACGACAGTTTCAGTGATTATCAAGGATAGAGATAAGTTGTTCCAAATAATAATGTGTTTTCAATATGTTCTCTCTCCTACTTATACATAGGCTCTATTCCGGAGAGATGATGCTCCCACTTGTATAAGTGATTATTACAGGTAGAACATATATAAGATGAATAAAGACAGTGGCTGCATTAAATGGAACAGCTGCAGTATTCATCTATGAGCTACTCATCCTTCAGGATTTAAATAGCTGCAATAAAATGCACATAGATAGTTTGGTGGTAGCCCAGAATGAATTCTAGGCTACCACATATATCCAATGCCCTTTTGGATAAATCTCTGTCTCTGTATATGCAGTCTGTTGTGATGCACCAACAGCTGCTGACTAGAGTGATAGACTCTGTCTGTTATAGTTGTAGTTGTATATGCCTACGTGGGTTGCATTATGATGAACATACAACCCCCACATAGATTAGTTCTTATGGAGAGAATCGGCCCATGGAACCTATCCCTCCCTCTCCATCTACGCGTTTCCACAACCTTGGAGATGGTTGCTTCCTCAGGATGGAGCTAACCTAACATGACCAGCCTCTCAGGCTCTCAGGCTGTCAGGATGTGTAAGTTGTTACGTTGTACACTGCAGTGATGTGTAAGTTGTTACGTTGTACACTGCAGTGATGTGTAAGTTGTTACGTTGTACACTGTAGTGATGTGTAAGTTGTTACGTTGTATATTGCAGTGATGTGTAAGTTGTTACGTTGTACACTGCAGTGATGTGCAAGTTGTTACATTGTATACTGCAGTGATGTGTAAGCTGTTACGTTGTACACTGCAGTGATGTGTACGTTTTTAAGTTGTATACTGCAGTGATGTGTAAGTTGTTACATTGTATACTCCAGTGATGTGTAAGTTGTTACATTGTATACTGCAGTGATGTGTAAGTTGTTACATTGTATACTCCAGTGATGTGTAAGTTGTTACATTGTATACTCCAGTGATGTGTAAGTTGTTACGTTGTACACTGTAGTGATGTGTAAGTTGTTACGTTGTATACTGCAGTGATGTGTCAGTTGTTACATTGTACACTGCAGTGATGTCTAAGTTGTTACGTTGTACACTGTAGTGATGTGTAAGTTGTTACATTGTATACTCCAGTGATGTGTAAGTTGTTACGTTGTACACTGTAGTGATGTGTAAGTTGTTACGTTGTACACTGCAGTGATGTGTCAGTTGTTACATTGTACACTGCAGTGATGTCTAAGTTGTTACGTTGTACACTGTAGTGATGTGTAAGTTGTTACTTTGTATACTGCAGTGATGTGTAAGTTGTTACGTTGTACACTGCAGTGATGTGTAAGTTGTTACATTATATACTGCAGTGATGTGTAAGTTGTTACGTTGTACACTGCAGTGATGTGTAAGTTGTTACGTTGTACACTGCAGTGATGTGTAAGTTGTTACGTTGTACACTGTAGTGATGTGTCAGTTGTTACGTTGTACACTGCAGTGATGTGTAAGTTGTTGTGTTGTATACTGCAGTGATGTGTCAGTTGTTACTTTGTTGCTTTCCCCTTATTTATAAATATGAGCTCTGTGTCTCCCCATAACCGTCCACGTTGGCTGACTACCTGCCCCTCTCTCCTCCCTCAGCCCCCCCCCCCCCCCCCCCCCTCTGGCTGGGATGACATATTTGGCAGGGCCTCTCCTCCTTGCTGGTTCCCCAGCAGCCCCCCAGCATGCAGGCCCCTCTGCTGCTCCTGAGCCTGGGGCTGGTCTACTCCCTGACCCTGAAGCCCCCCGACGAGTTGCTCTGGGATGGGGTCTCTCTCTTTTCCCGGGGAGAGTGGTCGGAGGCCCGGGATAAACTTCTAGGCGCTCTGAAGAGCCTGCAGGAGGTGCGGGGAGTCTGGCTGAGATGTGGGGAGGAATGTGGGCTCCAAGGGGCCCAACTGGAGGAGGCTGTGATGGAAAGAGCGGACTGTCTGCTGAGCTGTGAGCGTCTGCAGCTGAAGGAGCCCTCCCTATACCGTCTGACCCAGGACACTGAGAAGACCTTCCAAAAGGGGGCGCCCTACAACTACCTGCAAGTGGCACACTACAGGGTATGTCACTACACAGGGATAGGGGCATCCTGGGATTGGGAAAGATTGATCAGAGTGTTATGATCTTCAGGTGCAATAGTCTGCAGTCCATCTTTATTTTGGGGGAGTAGTATGCTTGGTCCTGGTGCAATAGCCTGCAGTGCAGAAACAGATGCCTTGGTAGTGGTAAACTGATTTGAATGCAGACATCTGTAGTTCCTTGTCACCGATGCAATACTCTGCAGTCCCTATATGCACTCTGTAGCAGAGGGGGGATACACTGCTGATCCGGGCGCAATACTCTGTAATGAGTTCCAGAGGTGCAAAGGTAACACTGGAGAAATGTGACAGTCTGCAGTCTAATCTTATACACCACAGTTGGGGATAGATGACTTGGTGTGTGTGCAACGATCTGCAGAATGCCTGAGATGCTTGGTTTAGGGTGCCTGGATGCTATGAGGGTGTCATTGATGCAATAGTCTGCAGCAAGACGAAGGGCAGGGGATGAAGAAATGCCTCATTCTTCTTGGGATGATGTTTGGAAAACTGTACAGGAATGGGTTAACTGCCCAGAATGCACTGCTGTCATGTAGGGGCTTGCACACGTGGATGAGTGTATATGGTGTGGGGGGAGGGGAGCCGTATGGCGATATTGTTACTTTGTAGCAGTAAATGGAAAATAAAACCTAAAAGTAAAATCTACAAGAAGGTGGTGGGAGAAGCGCCGTCGTAGGCTGCAGCGTCCCGGAAGACGGCGGAAACGTCATCTTCATTCATCCTCTTCTGTGCTGCATCTTACAAGGGGTCTATTCACATGTGCGATGTTTCTCTTACAGTGATGGTGCCAGACAGAGAAGTCGCGGCGCGTCCAACTTTTAGGGCAGTCTCACCCATTATTTTTAAAGGGACCAGAAAAAAGCGCAGCGCACTTGCAAGTAGATGTGATTTTCACGCGAGGGCAATCTTTTATTTTTCCTAATGCCATAGCATGCGGTTTTTCACGTGCGCGCAAAACCCACTAGAAAATCACGGAGATGTAATGGGATGGGTTTTTCTCGCAAAGAAAAGCGCAGGAATACAAGTGTGATATCAGTCCGGGTTTCTCCGACCGATATCGCGTTCGTCTTTGTGAATACAGCTTCATCGTTATATCAGTTTCTGGGAAAGCTGGCCTTCATTAGCGGTTCTACATTCTGATTCCTGATCAGCGCCAGGTTTGCTATACAGGAGGGATGGTAGATGTGAGTGAGATCGCATATGGGAGGTGTAGTGGCAGCCATATTGGTTGTAACCCAGCTTTTCCAGAAACAAATATCTAAAGAACGTGGCAGAACTGAATTTTTGACCTCTTAACCAAGAAAGACTCAAATTTATGGGGAGTTTTCATTTTTGGGGGGCATAACAATAAAATTGACATATAATATAATAAGTAGTGGGATTTTAAGTGTTGGCCAGCCACTCCTCACTGAGGTTTCATCTGGCCGGTGGGATGGAGGTAAAATTGGCTTTATGTCCTGGTGAGTTTGGAGACATCATTGGCTTTATGTCTTGGTGAGATAGAGACATCATTGGCTTTAAGTTCTGGTGGGATGGAGACATTATTGGCTCTCGGCTTTGGTAGGATGGTGATATTATGTGCTTTAGGTTCTGGAGAGTTGGAGGAATCACTGGCTTTATGTTCTGGTGGGAATGAGGCATCGTTGGGCTATGGTTCTGTTAAGATGGCGATATCATTGGCTCTAGGTTCTGGTGAGATGTAGCTATTAGCTCTATGTTCTCGTGGCATGGAGGTTCATTGACTCTAAGTTCTGGTGAAATGGGTTTATCATTGGATTTTGATTCTGGTGGGATATAGGTGCCATTGGCTTTAGGCTCTGGTTAGATGAAAGCATCTTTGGCTTTAGACTCAGGTGGGAAGGAAGTATCAACACATAGGTTGTGGTCAGATGGAGATATAATTGGCTCTTGGGTCTAGTGGTATGGAGGTATTATTGGCTTTGGTGAAATGAAGGCATCATTGATTCTAGGTTCTGGTAGAACATATGTATCATTGACTTTAGGTTCTGGTAGAATTGAGGTATCATTGGCTTTAGACTCTGGTGAGATGGAGGCATCATTGGCTCAAATTTGTTGTGGGATGAAGATAGGATTGGCTTTTGGTTCTGGTGTGCTAGAGGCATCATTGACTCTAGGTTCTTGTAGGATGGAAGCATCACTGGATTTAGGTTCTGGTAGGATAGATGTATTATTGGCTTTTGACTCTTGTGAGATGGAGGCATTATTGGCTGAAAGTTCTGGTGAAATGAAGGCATCTTTGTCTTTATTCTCTGAGATCCAGATATAATTAGCTTTAGGTTCTGGTCAATTGAAAGTATTGTTGGCTCTAGGTTCTACTGGCATGGAGGCATCATTTGCTTTAGGGTCTAGTGGGATGAAGGTAACATAGACTTTAGGTTCTAAGATAAAGGTTTCAGTTCTGATGGGATAAAAATGAGCCTGGATTCAGTATCCGATAGACCTGAGGTTTAGTTTCTGATGGGATTGACCCATGACTATCTTTTTCACACTCCTCACAGCTGGAGGAGTTAGATGAAGCGGCTGCAGCGGCCTACACCTTCTATGTACGGAATCCCTATCATGAACAGATTCAAGGTGATGTGACCCGCTATCGCACCATGAAAGGGGTTCCAGAGCAGAGCTTCCGAGACCTGGAGGAGCCCCCGTACAAGGTAACGTAGTAGATCCTCCGATAACACAATATACAGACAATTACTCATCCATATTGACATCCACTGCTGCTCTGAGCTGATCACTATGGTCTCCCATGACATCTCTCACCAGGCGCTGTTCGCCCAGGCGATGTCTCTACTATCTCAGGAGAGGTTTGCCACCGCAGTGCTGAGGCTGGAGGAGTCGCTGAGCTCCTGTCTGTCTACTATCCATGATTGCCGGACCCTCTGTGAGGGAACACGAGAGCGTGAAAATGAAACACACCGGGACTTCCCTGAAGTCATTGCAGGTATCTGGAGACATATTTAGCTAACTTGGTGCTTTTGAGTTACAACTTACCTTATGCTCCTGTCACAACCAAAGCTGCACTTATAATTTTACTGGCTTCCTATTACCAGAGTGCAGGGCCTTCTGTTACCCAGGTAGATGTACAGTAAGCTGCTAGGGCACGGGACTGACGGGTGTAGATAAACAGCAGTCTGTTTCCAAAGGCAATCAATAGAATTTTGAAAGCTGCTTTGGATTTGAATAGAGTAAGTGACACAAAATAACTAAAACTGGGGGCACGTTTCACTCTTAGGTCTCATGTCCATGGGATAATTTTTATTTTAAATCCGCAGCGTTTTTCCCGCACGCGGATCCACGCCCCATAGGGATGCATTGGGCACCCGCAGGTAGTTAAATACCTGCGGATGTCATTTTTCCCGTCAGGCGCGGATTTGCGTGCGGGAAAAAAATGGACATGCTCCATTTTCGTGCAGGTCTCCCGCGGGGATGGCTCCCGCAGGCTTCTATTGAAGCCTATGGAAGCCGTCCGGATCCACGGGAGACCCGTACCATAATTAAACTCGCCTGCTCCGGACGATGCAGATCTTCCTTCCTTCGCGGCCGGATCTTCTTTCTTCAGCCCGGCGGATGTGCCCGGCGCATGCGCACGGCACGCCGCCGGCGTGCTGAGCACATCTGCCGGGCCGAAGAAAGAAGATCTGCATCGTCCGGAGCAGGTAAGTTTATTCTGATTTTCAGCGCTCATGTCCGCGGGGGAAGGAGGGACCCGCTACAAATTCTACATGAAGAATCCGCGGCGGGCCTGATTTTCCCCGTGGACATGAGGCCTTAATGTACACTATGTTGACATAAGTATTGGGACACACATAGAAGGTGATGAAATTAGATTTTTTTTCCCACTTTTCAATGTTGGTCCGCCTTTGCCCCAAGAATTGCAGTAACCCTCCTAGGCCGCTCTCCACCAAATTCCAGTAGATGTTTGGAGGGATTTGCCTTCATTCCTCGAGGAGAGCCTAAGATAGTGATGTACGGATAATCAGCGTGTCAGGCATGGATAGATACGGTGTTCTAGATGATCCCAAAGATGCTCAGTGGGATTGAGATCCGGACTTTGGGCCGGCCAATGAAGTTTGCAGATATTCTGCTCCTCCAACCAAGACTCAACACTGTGTGCTGTATGACATGGTGCCCGGTCATATTGGTAGAGACACAGAGCCATGCCAAAATATTGCCACATGGTAGGTAACGCCACATTGACCAGAGTGTCTCTGTACCCATTGGCATTTAGGGTGGACTTCACTATAACCAATGACACTAGTCCTTCCAAAGATGAAACACCCCGGCACCATAACGGAACCTCCTGCAAACTTCACTGTTGGGATGATACAGTTACGTGGAAACTGTTCTCCATGCAACTGTGACACCAAAGTGTGGCCATCCGATCGGAAGATGGTGTCCTGTAATTCATCTGTATACAGCACTCGCTTCCACTCATTTACAGTCCAAGAACGACGCTCTAAGCACCATCGCAGGCGCCGCTGTGCATTTACTGCTTGTGTGGAGCCGCTCGTCCATGGTAACCCGTCACATGCAGTTCCCTATGGATGGTTCTGGTGCTAATGGATGTTCGAATGGTGACCTGAGTGAGTGTTTCGGCAGATGATGTGCAAGGCAGACAAAGTTCTTACAAGGCTTCGTTGTCCACGTTCATCCGCACACACCGGCTGGTCTCCATATCCCAATAACATGGCCAACAGTGGACTTTGGAAGGTCCAAAAGCACTGTGATGCCCCCTACTAGTTGGTTGGTGACATCCCACCACCAGACCCTGTTGTCCGCTCTACACCTGGGGGCATCTGATGGTTTCTGTACTGGGATATGATGTGTGACCCTCTCCTTTATATCTAATGCCCACACATCCAGTCTGAATGTCCCCTTCACCTGGCAGCACAGGATTAGTGGGGGTCCCAATACTTTTGTCATCATGTACATGTATGGTCATCTCTCTTCTCCACCATGTTTATCGCACAGCTTCTGACCAATCTCTGTTCTCTGGCAGAGTATTACGCGCAGGTCCTGCAGTGCAAGCAGCGATGCATCCTGGAGGTCTCATCATCACCGGGACAGAAGCCCACACAGCCGGACATCCTCGTATCTCATCTGCAGATGCTTCAGGAGGGATATGCTCAGCGTAAGTCGTCTTCTCAAGAAGAATTCTAAGGGCTCCTTCACACGGGCGTATGCCGATTCAGAAATACGCATTATTTTCACTGTATATATACATATATATGTGCGTGTTTTTTTTCTCCCGTGTTCCATGTATATTTACTGTGTTTTTTTCACGTGTGCAAAAACAAAAAAAAACAATTGATGCCAGTGTTTTTTTTACCTACTGTCTCCTGCCAACTGCCTATTTGCTGCGTTTTTACACTATTCCATACATTTTAAGGGGGCCTCACACAAGCCCGCAATGCTCAGCCTATAGGACCCATCGACTTCAATGGGTTCCTTCACATATGTTTTCACGCACACTTTTTGAACACAGGGAACAAAATTCGACATGCTCTATTTTCGGACACAATTGCGCACCAACGGCCCCCTTCTGCACGGAGGGGCTAAATTATATAATCTGGACCTACAAGGTCAACTAACCCGTCTACTAGGGCAGATGACCTGGTTCCCGTCTACTCAAACAAGGTGTTGCTGGGACCGTGCCGATGTGAGCGGTCCTGGCAGCCCAATAAAGTACAGTAATGCGCAATAGCTTGCGATTAGAGCATACACGCCTTGCGATAGGGAGGGTATATTTAGTGAGGCTTTTCATTCTTGAACCATCGGTCTACTCCCTCTCCATAACTGGTTTCTTAAAGGGACAGTACAATAATAACAAGAAACAAAATCTTAATCCACAAACATCCAATAATAGAGAAGTAGTGGCGCTCCCTACAGGTTGATGCTTGTTACAGCACTCTCTCTTGTACTTCTGTCTTTGTAGTTGGGGACTGGGAGTCCGCTGCACAGATCGCGCGGTCGCTGCTACTTTTCCATCCACATAATGAAACTGTGCTAGAAAGTCTAAACGGATACGAACAGAAACAGCAAAGCCAAAGTGAGATCCGACCACGAGAGGTAATGGCTGCGCTCAGGAGGTTTATACATGTTGTTCGTTGTTGAAAAAGTATATGCCCCCCCCCCTCATGTTCCCTACTGTGCACTAAATGGTATATTAATCACATTCTTACAGCTTTTCAATCATTACTGCATTCATTTAAAGGGACAGCAACAAAATGAAATGTGAAGCTCGATTGGTTGAAACGGCATCTTCATTCTTCTATGTAAATTCCAGAACTGATAATAAGCTTCTAGGGGTACCTATAAAATCAGTAGTGGGTGTAAACCGAGTGACCCCTTTATTAGACCCCATCCAGTAGAGCATTGGACTCCTTTGGCTTTCAGAATTGCCAGAATTCATCACAGCATAGATTCCACTAAATGATGAGATCATTCTGCAGGAATATCGGCCCCTGCGGACAGGAAGCTGCATATTAGATGGAGGTGCTGACATGTTCCGATCCGCTGACAGGAAGGGGTCAGCGATTCATGCTGCTTGTGCCAAACGCTGACCTCCCATCAGCGCGGTTCAACAGAAATCTGGATCCGTCTGACCAGGGGATGTTTTTCCACTGCTCAGTGATACAATTTTTGCGCACTTTTGTCCCCTGGAGTCTCACCTTTCTGCTTCTCTTAGACACAATGGCACTTTAGCTGATCGTCTGCTGTTATAGCCCATCCGTGTAAGGAACAGCGAATCGTGTTTTTGGATGCAGTAGTTGGAGCACCAGCGTTGTATTCATATGACCGTGCAGCACATTCCTGACACCCTCCTCTGACCCCTTTCAGTGATTTGTTTCCACCCACAGAATCCCCTTTCACTGGATGTTTTTCATTGGTCACGCCATTCTCTGTATACTCTCCATACTGTTACACAAGAAGACCCCACACAGCTGGCAGTGATATCCCGGCCTGGCTAGTCTAGCACCGATGACCCGGCCTCGTTGGAAGTCGCACTGATCACTGGATTTTCCCATCTAATGTGAATTCACACTGAAACTGATCCACAGAAAACTTGTCAAGTGATTTTATGCTGCCCTCCGGGGTCACGGCGGTAATTTCCATACAGGGAGGCGCCAATTGTGAAAGGCTGGGGGCTCTAATAAAGGGGCCATTCAGGGTAGATTTATGCTCCTCCCCTTACCTGATAATCTTCTTTTTTCACTGGTGTTTTGTTTCGTTTTCTCCTTGCTGTAATGGGCATTGGCTGTCTAAGCATTGGCATTCTGCTGGGGTTGTGTTTGTATACAGCAGTTAATCTCAGAAAGCAGGGCTGCAGTGTAAAGCATGCAGAAGGAACAGATCAGCAGCCCAGCAGGTGACAAAGCAAAATGTGGATACCAGATTACTTCAGACTTCAGTAGACAATGCAGATAAGATGGAGTCACCGATCTTAATTGTACCCTGAGGATTTTACACACATCAGATTTGGGGGTGTGGATTATGATTTCCGTTTTGTTCTACAGAACATTGCCTCATATGTGCGCCAGGCGCTGTCCGAGAAGAAGTTGCTGTATTACGTTATGGAGAATCTGGACATCGATTTTCAAGATCCGGTCAGACATATTTATTATTTAGGGTTTTTCAACGTTCTTCTATTTAAAAAAAAGTGTCCTTGGGCATATTAACCCTTTGCAATCCAATTTTGGATTCAGGGTTTCCTAGGGGATTTTCTACTTCTACCATTATACAATGGTGCCACCTGCTGGCTAGAGACAGTACTGCGGTATTGGACATGCTGGAGAGGCCCCCAACAACAGAGCGGCTAGTAATGTACAGTAAGAATACCCTGCCGGACGTCTTCCAACATTGGAAGCTTTACAGCTTTCAATCAGAATGTCTTTAGATGTCAGACAGTGGATTGGAAAGGGTTAATGGGTCTAGAAGTTAAAAGATGGGATAACTTTACCAACTAACTTTTTTTTTAATTGCTCCAATGCGCCTTAAAGCCAGATTCAGAATAGCGGATTTCTGCACGAAAGATTTGCGTGCGAAATCTGCAGAAAATCGAACCCTTTAATTTCAATAGGTTCGCTCCCAGGCACGTATCTGACATGCGCAATACGGTCACGCAAAAAACACACAATATGCTCTATTTTCCGTTTGCGCAAGGAAAGAGAACATTATGTGCTCATGAAACTAATGCCCATTAAAAGTTGATTGGATAGGGTCTGCCATCTTGGCCGCGAGCTGATTGGGTGCCTGCTGTTAGCGCCACAACATACAGGGGTACGCCGCTGAAGATGGCACTCTGCCCCTATGTAGTGCCCGATGCTTGTAATTGCAGGTTAAAATCAACGGGCCACTACACAGGGGTCGAAGCAGCAGCTTCCACTCCGTCTCCTGTGTGTTGTAGTGCTGACATCGGGTACCGATCAGCTGATTAGCCGGGGTCCCGACTGACAGATCCCTGCTGATCAACTATCGATGACCTGTCCTAAAGATATGACATTAATAGTATTCCCCTTTAAATAAACGCTATGCAAACAGTCTTGATTAACAAATCTATTACTGTTTTGTGTCTACAGCTCCTATGCAGATCTATGTGTCTCCATGGTTACAGACTACAAACAAACCCTGTGTAGTCTGAACCTGCAGTTATTTGCGTCTCTCTTCCCTTTACCCGCTATACTGTCTGTAGGTTATCCCTAAGAAGGCATGAAGTAATAAAGGATTACAGGATCAGACTATGCAGGGTTTGTTTGTACACTAAAATTCCTTTAATCTGGCATCCAATAAAACAGAAATTCTAATAATGCAGCGCTTGTTTTCAGCTTGCCTGGGCAGAGACAACTGGGAAATCTTTTGTTTCCTGCAACATAGCTCTGCATAGCAGCTGTATACACAAAACGGTGGGAGTGATTTGCCCAAAAATCTTTTATTTTTGATGCATTGGAGAACTAATTAAAAAAATGGTTGCAAAAGTATACACACCCTTTAAATAAGGATGCATTGGTCCTTGTATATCTAAAGGGGTTTTCAATTGTATAGAAGCTTAAAATGACCCTCCAGTTTTGGGATAAATACCTGTTCTGGGACCAAAGGGGTCAGAGGTTATATAACCTGCACTTGTTCTTCTCAGCTGTCTGTCCGATCCGTCGATTCTTGGCTGTCCAATATGGCTGGCACAATTTTTTAACTAATGCACACTGTGCGCTGCTCTTTGATTGGCTAGTGACAATCATGTGACCAGTACCGACCAATCAGAGAGCAGGAATAGTGCACTGGTAGTCTATCACTGCCAACACCCTATAGCGATTAGGTAGGCTGAAAATTGTGTCGGCCATCTTGGATTGCGGAAACAGGATCCGGGACCAGCGGATTGGACAGACAGCAAACAAGAACAAGTACAAGTAATATGATCCCGCACCCCAGTCCTGCGACAGAATTTTGTCCTGAAAGCAGAGGTTCACTTTAATCATTTCAAGTTTAGAAAAGTATACAACTGCTCACCATTTTAAAGAGCTGTGCTTCCTGTCAGTGAATGGCAATATTCATTGTTTACAGCTGGAGGCTGGAAATCTGCACAGATCTGAGGCTGCTGTCACACCGCCGTTAGGGTCAGTTCAGGGTTAGGGTCAGTTTTTGTCTCTCTGCTCCGATTTTGGAGGAGAGAAACTGATATAATACGGGGAGAAAAAAATTGATTACAACGGAAACCTGATAGAATGGAAGCCTTTTCGTTTACTTTCCTTTTTTCAAAAACCAATGGGTTTTGGAAACCGACCCGTTTTTATCAGCTTGATTTCAGTTTCTCTCTTCCAGAAACGGAGTAGAGAGACAGAAACCCTGAACTGACCCTAACACTGGAAACCCTGAACTGACCCCAACACCGGAAACCCTGAACTGACCCCAACACCGGAAACCTGAACTGACTCTAACACCAGAAACCTGAACTGACCCTAACACCAGAAACCTGAACTGACCCTAACACCAGAAACCTGAACTGACCCTAACACCGGAAACCTGAACTGACCCTAATGCCGGTGTGACAGCAGCCACTTCCCACAGCTTAGGGCTTGCTGCAGTTGTATCCAGTCTAGACAATCCTCTGTGAGGTAAACAGCCTGGACTCCAGCCTGATATATCTTACCTGCACTGATACATTGTAACAAACCATCCGCACAGGAGGGAGATTGGTGCTGTTGATGTACTTGGCACCCAAAGTATCTGTAAAAGTCATACAATGTCACACATTTCATCCTACAGAATAATTGGTCTACTGTGTACATCCAGCCTGACTTGTTGTGCTTTGTGGCAATTTAAGCCACACCCCTTAAACTGGCGCCATTTTGTAAATTTACATCTATTTATCTGTGGCCGGTTTTATAAATGTGCCTCTCTATCTTTTCAGGATCTTTGGACCCCAGAGGAAATTATACCTGAGGGTCTTAGAGAGAGAATCAGGTGAGTCCATTCCTGCGGCTCAGATCCCTGCAGTATACGGTATATACCGCTATTTTCGAACCTGTGCTTTTAAATAATGAGGTTTTTGTTTTTTCTGTTTGCTAAAACCAGGGCAGAGAGAGCAACTGCGGAGGAGGCTGGCGGTAAGTACAGTATGTGCTTACAAATAGGCTGTGTGAGGTTCATTGTGCCTCAGGGTAGACTTCTAGTGCTGTCACCATGTCATGTATGTAAGCGATGCCATACACAGAACTAGCTAAATTGGGGTAGATTACCATCCATTGGGACGTGTGACTATATGACCGTATACAGACACAGCACCAATGATTCAGTGCCATCTTGCATATAACGTCCAGCCTTAGTTGTAAGAGACCTGTGCAGTCACATAGAGTGTCAACTCCAAGCAGTAGGGGGGCACCAGGCAGATGTAGGCTGAGGGCAATCATCCTCCTTAGGTCCGAGTGCCCAGTTGATTTTTTTTCCTTTGTACTGCAGTGTTTTCTGGAGCTACTTTATGTATGTACTGAGCTTGGATCTGGTGCTGTATTTATGTTATGAGCTTGAATCTGGTGCCATATTTATGTTATGAGCTTGGATCTAGTGCTGTATTTATGTTATGAGCTTGCTTCTGGTACTATATTTTCTGTTATGAGCTTGATTCTGGTGCTGTATGTATGTTATGAGTTAGCTTCCGGTGCTGTATTTGAATTAAGAGCTTGCTTCTGGTACTGTATTTGTGTTATGAGCTTGGTTCTGCTGCTGTACTTATGCACCAAGCTGTTCTGGTGTAGGTATGCTGCTATCTTGCTGCTTATTGCACAAGCAGAACACAGGCGACCTGCCTTTCAGTGCAATATATATATATATTTTTTATGATAGAGGGGAGGGATAGCAAAGAAAAAAATTCTGCACACTGCGCCATTTAATCTCAAGCCGGCAATATTACACTATGTTATAAAATCACGTCCAACTCTGTAGGACAGCTTCCATACGAGGAGGTGATGGTCACACTGACCCCAAGACAAATGAACGGGACATCCAGAGTCACTCTGGATGGGGTCCTCAGTGATGAAGAGTGTGAGGCATTGCTTGGGCTTGTGCAGGTAAGTGGAGAAGCAAAGAATTGCTGGAACTGATGTACAAAATACATTATAAGAACTATAAAGTTTAAGGGTTAATACTAACATTCCTGCTGGTGTGGTATAGTGGAAAGGTTATTGCCACCGTCCCTGGTGGGCTAGGGTAGAAGAGCAGTAAATGTCAGCTTCCCTGACGGTCTATGGTAAAGGAGTAAATGGTTTAAATCTAACTTTCCTGGTGGTCTAGGGTATTGTAGGGGTTAATACCTAAATCTCTGATGGCCTACACTACTAAAGGAATTAATATAAAAATTATTGGTGTTCCAAAAAAGTGTAGGAAGAAATTTTCACTTCTTTGGTGGTCTAGAGTACTGAAGACATTAAAGGGGTTCTCCGGGACTTTTACTATTGATGACTCAAGATAGGTCATCAAAAGATAATTGGCGGGGGGGGGGGGGGGGCACCAGTCAGTATCAACACCGATCAACTTTTCATCTGTCCCGCTGTCAGTGTGGGCACCGTTGGAAGCAGATAGTGCTGGAAGAAAATAGCGCTGTTAGAGGGGTTGTCCCGCAAAAGCAAGTGGGGTTCAGCACTTCTGTATGGCCATATTAATGCACTTTGTAATATACATCGTGCATTAAATATGAGCCATACAGAAGTTATTCACTTACCCACTCCGTTGCTGGCGTCCCCGTCTCCATGGCTCCGTCTAATTTCAGCGTCTAATCGCCCGATTAGACGCGCTTGCGCAGAAGGGTCTTCTCCCTTCTGGTCGGTCAGGGCACGAGCGGCGTTCTGGCTCCGCCCCCTTCTACGCATCATCGCGTAGCTCCGCCCCGTCACGTGTGCCGATTCCAGCCAATCAGGAGGCTGGAATCGGCAATGGAACGCAAGGAAGGAGAAGAAAATCCAGGGTGCACCATGGGAGAAGACCCGCGGTGCACCGTGGGAGAAGACCAGCGGTGCCATCTTTAAAAGAAGAAGCTGCAGAACGCTGATGCAGGTAAGTGAAATGCTATATTTAAAAACTAACCAATGCTTTCTTTTTAACAGGGCAGAATGTAAGTGGAAAAAAAAATTTTCGATTTCGCCACGGGACAACCCCTTTAACTATGCCAAGTTCTGGAGTGATCCTGCAGGCACGGCTCCCATTGAATTTAATGCCCAGTTTACTAACCCAGGCCGCTGTTTTGTTGACAGAGCTATCTTCTTCCACCTCTGTCTGCCCTATCAGCAGGCTCAGCAAACAGCTGATCAACAAGGATCCTGAGTGCCAGACCCCTGCGGATCAACTCGGGATAGGTCATCAATAGCAAGTTCCAGACAACACCTTTTTTCTCAAACTTCCTGGTGGTCTAGGTTAGCAAAGGGGTGTATGGTAAGATCTCTGGGGTTTATAGCAGTGTAGAGATCTGCATCCTTGGTTGTCTAAGGCAATTAAAGGGTTAATGTGTCTACATACCTAGGACAATGAAGAGAAAATATTTCATACCCGGTGTTTTCTCTAGGCTTCAGCCTTGCGGTAGCTGTCACACCAAACTGTTGACTGATTATTCAGTTTCCTCTTCTTTCCCGATAGATGTTGCTATGATTGGGCAGAACGCTTTATGGGCGCTCTGCCCGATCAGTTTTAGGTTACTTTAAGCTGCACAAACAAATGCGCACACTGACTGCAAGCAGACCCCACTGTATTTGGAGGTTACATTGTTATCTGCATGTTTTATTTGCACCCAGGAAGCTGAAGCCTCTGGCGAAGCCCTAAGAAGAAGACGATCGCCACATACGTCTCACGAGCGTATCCAAGGCCTGACTGTCATGCAAGCCCTTCAGGTACGGAGTGGCACAAATAAGTCCAGCAAAATGGCCTCTGGAGAAGTAAGCAGGGTCCCTCCACTAGTCTGTTATTAACTGTCCTGAATATATGTTTCTTTTTACAGTTGGCCTCATCAGGATTGGTGGACCGCAACCGCGCTCACTTCCTGTATCACGCCACGGAACGCGTTCGGGTTCTGACACAGTCTTACTTCGAGACCAAGATGCTACATTTCTCATATTCTCAGCTTGTGTGCCGGTCGGCCATTGAGGGTAACGGGTTTTTATATCTTTATGGCTTTCGCTGTGTCTTGCTATATTCCCCTTCACCTGTACTCTTCACTCTTGGCATCAGGAGAACAGGAAGAGCGCTCCGATCTGAGTCACCCCGTCCATGCAGACAATTGTATCCTGGACCCTGAAGAGAAGGAGTGCTGGCGAGAGCCCCCTGCATACATCCATAGGGACTATAGGTGGGTGATCATTATATGCTGCCGGGACAACACACTTGTTGGCAGACTGTGAACATCTCATCTCTGCAGTCCTAACAGAGAAAATGTGAAAACCGTATATTAATATCTTACGTCAATGCTGAGATATGATTGATTGAAGTTACAGGCCTCAAAGCCTGAGGCTGCACTACTGAGAGAGTCTGATGACCACATTCCTCAGGCTTTGGGCCTGTCGCTTCAAGCAATCATATATTACTATGGTTTTCACATGTCTGACCCCTTATGGACTAGTTTGGTACTTTTGATCATTTTTATTGCATTTTTGGAGCAGCAAAACGAAAAAAAATGTTTTTTTTTTCCTTTAATTTATTAGTATTTTCCGTGCAGGATAGAAAGTGTGTTCAATTTATTGTAAATGTCGTTATGGTTGCGGCGATACCAAATATGTATTTTTTAATTAATTTTTTTGAATTTTTTTTTACTATTTTAATTTTTTTTTCACCTTTTTTTATAAATTCCGTGAGGAGACTGGAACCTGCAGTCCTATAAATACTCTTACCTTTTGATGTTACAAGCCTTGATAACCCATCAGCCCTACGGTATTTGGGATTGACTGGTGGAGGGCTGATGATGTCACTCCCTCTGCTAGCCACTTACATGCCGCAACCATAATTGATCGTGGCATGTTAGGGATTAGTGGCAGGGTTTGAAGTTCTCTCTGATCCCCGCTGTTGCATCAGGATTAGAGATGAGCGAGCGTACTCGGTAAGGACAGATACTCAAGCGAGTATTGTCCTTACCGAGTATCTGCCTGCTCGCCCGCAAAGATTTGGGTGCCGGCGGGGGTGAGCGCTGTGTTGCGGGAGTGAGTGGGAGAGAGAGAGAGAGAGAGATGTCCCCCCCCCTTTCCCCACCGCCGGCACCCGAATCTTTTCGTGCATGAAAAAGCGCAGGAATGGGCAAAATACGCAGGCATAAGCAATTTTTGGTCGCGCAAATATGCAGTGTATTTACGTAATCGAAATACGCTAATGTGGTGTGAATGAGCCCCTGGGCGCATTGGGGTCAGAGGAGCGCTATGGCCCCTTCATTCCATCAATTGGTGCAGGACAAAATTTCCCATCAGCGATATGTTCTAACGTGTCACCTTCCCTTTAATAGGGGCTGCTCAGGACTTAAAAAACATAGCTGCTTTCTTCAAGAAACAGCGCCACCTCTGTCCCTGGGTCATGTCTAGAATTGCAGCTCAATTTCATTGAAATGAATAGAACAGAGCTGCACTACCAAACACAACCGGTAGTCAGGTGTGGCACTGTTTTCAGGGACAAAGCATCTATGTTTTTCTCATCTTGGACAACCCCTTTATAAACAGGTATGACTGATGTATACGTGATGTAACCAAAACTGGTATGTGATTTATTTTGCCTTAGTGGGATGCTTTATCTGAATGACGACTTTCTAGGGGGCGACCTCTTCTTCACAGAACTGGATGGGACAACAGTCACGGTGAGTGTGATATTTAGCAGCGTTTTGGGCGTAGTACCTCTCATTGCCTGTAGGTGATGCTGCTGATTTAAGGGACAGTCGATAACAATAAATACAAACCCAACGAAATTATCCAAAAAAGATGTGAACACATAAATCCTCATTTCTACTTCCTGTTTTTATCCCATTAGCGTTTAATTTTATGTTTTTTTACGCATAAATGGGGTTTGCGTATGAATATTGACATATATTGTGGCAATTCTTTTTAGAAATTGACAGTCTTAAATTGCGCCAAATTTACAAAAGTGGCACGCAGACTTTTGCACAATTTTCGCCGCACAAAAAAAAGAGGAGATGCACAAAAAGATCTGCCAAGTTTTGCATATCAGTGCGTGTGCCAAAAATGTGCCAACTTGTATTCCAAAATTTGTTTTGCACCATAAATTAAATTCTGCGTTATGTACGAATATTAAAAAAAAAATAGCCAACAGTCTAATTACTGATTTTAACATATACAATGGGGGCAAAAACGAACAAACCACCCAATACTAGGTAGCTTATTTTGCACTACAAAATGCGCCAATTTCCATACAGTTTGCCAACTCAAGTCTTATTAATTCATTGGACTTTACTCTACACTGAATGACCCCTTTATTAGAGCCCCGGCCCTCTTAAGATTGGCGCTTTTCTGTATGGAAATTATTCCCGTGACCCCAAAGTGCAACATAAAATCATGTGACAAGTTTTCCGCGGATCAGTTTCAATGTGAATCCACATTAGGTGGGAAATCCAGCGATCTGAGTGACTTCCAACGAGGCCGGTCATCGGGGCTAGACTAACCGGGGTCTCACTGCCAACTGTGCAGTATACAGAGAGTATACTGAGAATGGAGTGATCGGGGAAAACATCCAGCGAAAGGGGATCCTATGTACAGAAGCCATTCACTGCCAAAAGGGGTCAGAGGAGGATGTCAGGAATCATACTGATTGTGAAGAGGAGCCAAATACACCACTGGCGCTCCTACTAACGTGTCCGAACGCACAACTCGCCGTTACTCAGCATGAATGGGCTATAACAGCAGACGACTAGTTTCAAAGCTAAAGAGAAACAGAAAAGCGGGACTCCAGGGGGCAAAAGAGCTCAAAAGTCGTATCACTGAGCAGCAGAAAAACATCTCCTGGTCAGATGAATCCAGATTTCTGTTGCCCCATGCTAATGGGAGGCCAGAATTTGGCGTAAGCAGCATGAATCGATGACCCCTTCCTGTCAGCTGGTTGGGGTGCAGTAGTGGTGTGCGGCAGGAGGTTTGGCACACCCGGCCCTCTGATACCTGCGGATGGGGCCACAACAAATTGCTGCAGTTCTGGAGGCCAAAGAAGGTCCAATGCGATAGTAGGTGGGGGGCTCTAATAAAGGGGTCATTCAGTCTATATTCATATTAAGATGCCTAATTGGCAAAGGGGCATCATATGTCTGAACCGTGTGGTGCCTGGCAGGTAATGGATGGCGAGGCATCTAGATTTGGTTTTAGGGAGCGGCAAACTGAGCGATTGCCAAGGACTTTATTGACAAGAAAGCTTCCTGAGGACAAAACAACCCAGGAGCCTCCTGAACGCGCCTGTCAGCCGGTGGGGAGCATGGAAGTAAGCTCTCTAACCCAGGCGGGGCGGATTTGCCACAGATTTGCCTCCAAACAGAAGATCCGCTGCCTTTACAGTAACCGCAAAATGGGGGATATTTTCAAAATCTCATTCAAATGCGGGGAAAAAAATGGACAAAATCTGTACAGAAATTAACATACGGTGCGGAATTTAAATCAGTTCTAACACCGGGTATGCTGCGGAATTTATATATATTGGATTGCCACTAGCAACCAATCAGAGCTCAGCTTTCATTTGTGCATCTGCTGTGGTAAAGTAAAAGCTGAGCTCTGATTGGTTCCTAGGTAGCAAGAACGACAGTACTGCTTTAGGCCTTGTTCACACGAGCGCTATGGGCGGGCGGTATAGGCGCGTGAAAAGATTGCCCCTATACTGCACTAAGGATCGCGCGAACGGGTGAATTCCAGCGTGTAATCCAGCTCCCATAGGAGTCTATGGAAAGCATGCGCCAAAGATAGCTCAGGTCCTACTTTTGTGCGCACCACGGAGCTGGGATGCGGCCTGCACGCGCATGTCCTTTCTTTGATTGGTGCGAGTCTAAAATTAATTCATCCGAACGGTTCTATAGGAAACCATTGGTTCTCATAGAGCGCGTTCTGTGCGCGCCTAGAATGCGTGTGGAGAGCGTTCGCATGAACGAGGCCTTAGACAGTTTTGATAAATGAAGCCCTTGTGTGTGATTCAGAAGTGATTGCCGATCCTCCCGATCCTCCCCTCCATTGCCAGATTATCTGCCATTAAAGGTGTTGGATTACCCAATAAGGGTGGTTTCACACAGCCAAGAAAATCGTGCGATTTTCGCCTACTGCGATAGTCAGTAAAAAAGCAGATTATGAAACCAATGATTTACAATGGTTTCCTTCCCATCTGCGATGTTTTCACTGATGCGATGTTGAGATCGCCGCACGCTCTACCTTTCTGCCATGTGCGATTTTTAAAAATTTTTTACTCTCCCATGTTTCTCTATGGAGGTTGCTTTTTATCCTATTGCAACGCAACAAATGCGGATGCGATTTTACATTAGAAACCACCTTTGTCTTTCGCATTAAAAAACTTGCGATTTTTCTCGCGCAATGTTAATGCCGGGCGGCAGCAATGCGATGCAAGGGTATTCTAAAAAAAAAGGAATGCTGACGTTAAAAGATCGCAGGAAAAAAGATGCGATCGTGCCACGATTTTCTCATGGCAAAATCGTGATCACCCGTGTGAAACTAGCTATCCATCTAAAACAATAATGGAAAAAGGCGCCAAAATATTGATTTATCCGGATTAACCCCTTCCCGCTCCAGGACATAAGGGTACATCTTGGAGCGTCGGGGTATGTATGAAGAGAGGTCACGGGGCGACCTCTCTTCATATAGCGCGAGCGTCAGCTGTTTATTACAGCTGACACCCGCGGGGAATAGCCGCTATCGGACGATCGGGGCTATTAATCCCTTTAAATGCCGCTGTCAATACGGCCCCCCCCCCCCCCCCCGCAGTGAGATCGAGGGAGCCGTGCAGGTGTCATGGCAGCCGGGGGCCTTCTGAAAGGCCCCAGGGCTGCCTTAGCAGACTGCCTATCAAGCCAATCCCGTAGGGTGGCTTGATAGACTGCCTGTCAAATAGCAGTATACTGCAGGAGCGATCAAAGTATTGCATGTTGTAGAATTGGTACTATCGGAAACTACAGGACATCCCGCAAAAAATGAGCCCTTGCTGAACTACGTTGACGGAAAAATAGAAAAGTTATTGCGCGCAGAAAATAATTGAAAAAAATTAAATGTCTTTGAAAAAAAAAGAGTAGTATAGTAAAAAAAAAACCTATACAAGTTTGGTATTGTAACAATCGTACTGACCCATAGAATAAAGTTATCCTGTCGCTTTTCTTGCAGTTTGTGCGCCGTAGAAACAAGACGCACTGAAAGATGGCGGAATGTTGTTGTTTTTTTTTATTTTACTCCATTTAGAATTTTTTAAAAGTTTTTCAGTACATTATATGGTACAGTAAATGGCATAATTTAAAAATACAAGTCGTCCCGCAAAAAACAAGCCCTCATACAGCGACGTCGATGGATAAATAAAGGAGTTACGATTTTTTTGAAGAGGGGAAGAAAAAACGAAAATGGGGGGGAAAAAAAAGGGGCCACGTCATTAAGGGGTTAATGGATGCTAGACTATAGGAATTTCACTGAATATACCTTGGAACCCGCGACAAATGGTAATGATAATATTCTAAACTAAATCACAGAGGAGCACATTCACTGTAAGGGTAGTTTCACACCGGCGCTACAAGAAAATCACGGCAATATCGCAATTTTGCTCGTGAGATGTCTGAGCAGCAGCGCTGCTTTTTCTCACAAGACAGACAATAGGACTTTCTAATGTTAAAATCGCATCGCACAAAAATCACAAGTTCGTGTCTAGCGATGCGATCAAACGAAGGCTCCCTAGTAAAATGCAGAAAGATAGAGCATGCCACAATTTTGTTTTTCACGCAACATCGCATTGGTGAAAACATCGTAAATGTGAAAGAAACCATTGGTTTCATAACTCTGCATTTTCACCCGCTCTAAAACCGGCCTTAGCATGCATTGATGAAAAGCTAAGCTCTGCCTGTAATTGGCTGAGCGCTCAGCCAATCAGCACAGCCTTTTCAGGAATTTAAAAATCCCCGCCTGCTGAAAGTGCTGGACAGCAGTGCAGGGGAGCCAGCAAGAGGACACGCCTGAGCGGCGGAGAGGTGAGTAAAGAATTTTTTTTGGTTTTTTTTACCAGCTAGGGATGATTTTCAGGGAAGGGCTTTTATTTCAAGTCTTTCCCTGAAAATTATGTTGCGGGGTTTGCTTACAAACCACTGCTTTCAATGGGGCCGGCAGCAGCAGCGTCGACCCCATTGAAAGCAATGGGATAGCATCCTGGACTTCTGCCAAAGCTGTGACGGCTGGGGCAGAGGATTCCTTCCATCCCCTCGGTCCCCGCGAGGATGAAGAAAACTCCTGCCACAACTGTGGCAAAAGTCTGTGATATACTCCCTATGCTTTCAATGGGGCTGCGCTGCTGCTGCTGCCGGCCCCACTAAAAGCATTTGCGATATCGCAGCATTTTTTTTGCGCTGCGAGGCAAGTGTTTTCACTCACTCTCGCAGCGCAAGAAAAAAAACGCTAGTGGGTGTCCACTCTTAGGGCTTCTATCTACTAGTGTTTTGTTTTTTTAACACTGCGATATCGTTGCGTTTTTTTAATGCAAATGCCAATGGCACTTTCTAATGTTAAAATCGCACTGCACAAAAATCGCAAGTTTGTGCTCCTGCGATTTTTGGGCGATGCAATTAAAAAAGCGCTAGTGGGTAGAAGCCCTTAAAATGTTTCCACACGCCCGAAAAAAAATCACATTACATGAAGAGCGCACGATTTTCTCGCCGTGTAAAACCACCCTTAGTCATTTTATTGAAGAACACAACAGTCATTCTCACCACAACCTGGAATGGCTGATAACAGGGAGCAAAGTATACAATATAAGTAATGCAGTGGAGGACAATGTGCGGCTACAAACTGACCTAGATAAGCTGGGGGCTTGGGCAGAAAAATGGCAAATGAAGTTCAATGCTGATAAATGTGAGGTTATGCACATGGGCAGGAGAAATGGATGTCACCAATATACACTAAATGGGGTACAGCTAGGGAAAAGTGAGATGGAAAAAGACCTTGGGGTACTAGTGGATTGTAGACTAAACTGGAGCAACCAATGCCAGTCAGCTGCTGCAAAGGCAAATAAAGTTTTGGAATGCATTAAAAGAGGTATAGGGGCGAGGGACGAGAACATTATCCTTCCACTATATAAGGCACTTGTCAGGCCTCACATGGAATACTGCGTACAGTTCTGGTCACCGGTGCTCAGGAAAGCTGTTACGGTATTGGAGGGGGTCCAAAGAAGAGCGACTAAGCTAGTACATGGAATGACGAGACTGGAATACCCAGAGAGGCTATCCAAATTGGGACTATTTACTCTAGAAAAAAGAAGGTTAAAGGGGTTGTCCCGCGCCGAAACGGGTTTTTTTTTTTTTTTTAACCCCCCCCCCCGTTCGGCGCGAGACAACCCCGATGCAGGGGTTAAAAAAACAACCCGCACAGCGCTTACCTGAATCCCGGCGGTCCGGCGTCTTCATACTTACCTGCTGAAGATGGCCGCCGGGATCCTCTGTCTCCGTGGACCGCAGGGCTTCTGTGCGGTCCATTGCCGATTCCAGCCTCCTGATTGGCTGGAATCGGCACGTGATGGGGCGGAGCTACACGGAGCCGGCATTCTACACGAGCGGCCCCATAGAAGACTGCAGAAGACCCGGACTGCGCAAGCGCGGCTAATTTGGCCATCGGAGGGCGAAAATTAGTCGGCTCCATGGGAACGAGGACGCCAGCAACGGAGCAGGTAAGTATAAAACTTTTTATAACTTCTGTATGGCTCATAATTAATGCACAATGTACATTACAAAGTGCATTATTATGGCCATACAGAAGTGTATAGACCCACTTGCTGCCGCGGGACAACCCCTTTAAGAGGCGACCAAATAACCATGTATAAGTACATGAGGGGACAACACATGGATCTCTCCCACGATCTGTTTACACCCAGGACCATGACAGTAACAAGAGGACATCCGCTACGATTAGAGGAAAGTAGGTTTCATCACCAACATAGAAGGGGATTCTTTACTGTTAGAGCAGTGAGACTATGGAACTCTCTGATGGCAAAATCCTTAGAGGAGTTTAAAAGGGGACTTGATGTCTTTCTGGAGAGGAAGGATATTACAGGATATAAATCTAAGGTTATTTGTTAATCCGGGTATACAGGCAGGTAGGAACTATTAGGGGTTGATCCAGGGAACAGTCTGATTGCCATTAGGGAATCGGGAAGGAATTTTTTCCCCAAAAGGGCTAATTGGCTCCTGCTCTTGGGGTTTTTGCCTTCCTCTGGATCAACAACACATGAGGCTAACAGGCTGGACTAGATGGACATTGTCTTCATTCAGCCTTACGAACTATGTTACTATGTTAAGTGAATGTAAACTTTTTACCACCTTATAAAATGATAGTATATCTGTAGGATATGGCATTGCTTTACGATCACTGGGGGTCCGGTGTCTGGGAATAAAGGGGACACAGCGCCCCTTTTAGACCCTTTAATGCAAGAAAAAAAGCGTATAAAATGAAAATGACCCCATCTTCTTCATTCTGTGAGCAGGCAGAGGTCCGTCCCCGTTGTGGCCGCTTGGTCCTGTTCAGCTCAGGGGGTGAGAATGCTCATGGGGTTCGTGCAGTGACCCAGGACAGAAGATGTGCAATAACGTTGTGGTTCACAGGATCCGCGGGACATGCTGAACAGGTAATGCCAATACCAGTGTCCCACCATCGTGTGCAATGATTAAGGGATTATGTCATTTCTGAGTTACTCACTTTCACTTTTCTTCTCCTCACACACCAGCCCACTATGGCGACTTCTTACAGCCACAACTCATCTGTGCAACAGTTAACATACACAGATCTTTGGCTTCTAACTTTTCTAGCACACTTTTACCTTGCCGTACTTCAACACAAACACAGCATCCACAGTGCCCTACTTGGTAAACTACCCTGTTTTGTGTCCCACAAAGTAATCATGACCCCATACAATAATAGTGCCTTTATTGTGACCCATACATCAATGAGGTCTCCATTGTGCCCTTCTACAGAAATAGTGCCCCTAATGTTCACTCTTATCAATAGCGCCTCTTCGTACCCCATTCAGCAATAATGCCTCCATTGTGCTTCCATACAGCAATAGTGCCTTCATTGTGCACTCATGCAGCAATAATGACTCCTTACAGCAATTTTGCCTCCAATAAGCTCCTATACAGCAAAAGTTGCTACTATTGTTATCCCATATAGTGACCCCACTAGTTCCCATTCAACAATAGTGCGCTTTGTGTCTCCACACAGCAATAGTGCCCCCTTTGTGCCCCCATCCTGAGGATTTGGATCCAGTTGAAAAGTGGCTCTCCCCCCAGGTATCTAAGTGGGCCCACTCTGGGTCCGGATGTGCCCCCTGCAACCGCGCTATCATTCCATCCCTGGCTTAGGCTGTGTTCTGCACTGTGTTGAAGGCTTTGTCACAGATTCTGTCATTTTATTCCCCATCAAAACGATGGACTCCATTTTAAGTCAATAGGGTCAGTCAGGGGCCACTGGTGTCCATCATGCAAAGGAATCTGGCACAGTGTTGTGGCTTCCATTATAAATGGAAGCCACAATTTAGATCATTAGCTTAATATTATATGGGAGAGGTCGTGTCCTACTAGCAGAGTAACCCGTGACATCACCATCTCCTGATGACATCATATCGTATCTATTACAATCGCCCCATATGGAACGTACCACTCATACAATGATGGGGAGGTGTAAATTTTGTCTCTTCACCGCGAAAGGAAAAGACAGCCATATCCAAGTGCTGGTGGGCAGATGTTATACAGCTTAAAATACACTAATTGTCAAAAAAATCCCTCCCCTAGACAGAGTTGTCAGATTGAAAGGAAATTTTATATGTAAGTAAAGGGTTACAATAAGGGTCATTTATTGGAGAAAACTGATCCCTTGTAGGGAGGCTCTAGTACCCTGTTGTATCGCCTGTAGCTTGGATACAAGATGTGATACAGGCAAGCATGGAGACTCTAGTACCCTGTTGTACCACTTCTAGCTTGGATACAAGATGTGATACAGGTGGGCATGGAGGCTCTAGTACCCTGTTGTACCACCTCTACCTTGGATACAAGATGTGATACGGGTGGGCATTGAGGCTCTAGTACCCTGTTGTACCACCGCTACCTTGGATTCAAGATGTGATACAGTTGGGCATGGAGGCTCTAGTACCCTGTTGTACTACCTCTAGCTTGGAGAGAAGATGTGATATGGGTGGTCATGGAGGCTCTAGTACCCTGTTGTATTGCCTCTAGCTTGGATACAACGTATGATACGGGTGGGGATGGAGGCTCTAGTTCTCTGTTGTACCGCCTCTAGCTTGGATCCAAGATGTTATACGGGCGGACATGGAGGTATACAGGTTCCATATGGCACCCTGCAGTATATCGTCTATATTTGCTGTAATTGAACATCTAGATGGTGTAAACTCGTAGGCTGCAGAGGTTGGCATCCTATACATGTTCTATTGGCGATAAATCAGGCGGCCGGGCAGCCATGGAAATGTGACAATGTTGTGGGGGCTCCTGTGACCCCCCTGTGTGTGCGGACAAGCATTACCCTGCTGGAAGCCACCATGAGAGGAACACATGTGGCTGCAGGATGTCCTGGACGCATATATCTATCATATCACTGAACTGTCATTGTCCCTCGTGCCACTACTAGGGGTGACCGACTATCGTATGCGATGGCCCCCCAGACCATCACACCAGCAGGGGGCAGTGTGCCGCTCCACAGCAAAGGCAGGATTAAGGCGCTTAACCCTAGATCTCTAGACACGAACAGGACCATCGTCAGCGCCCAAACTAAACCCTGATTAGTTGCTAAAGACAACCGGGTTCCCCTCCATAACGTCCAGTTTCATCATTCACAATACCACTGCAAACAGAGGAGACGGTGGGTGTCAAAGGCACTAAATATAAAAGGTACCACAAGACTAAATGTCCGCCATATTGCAAATATCTACTGCAGTGACTGATATCTATATGGCGTCCTGTACAAATATGACTTTTTAATTTTGTTTCCCTCAAAGGAAAGATTTCAAGCAAGAACCATCGTGACCGGTGAGGTCAGTAAAACAGGGGAGGAAGCGGAAAGTAAACCCGCCAGGACCGGGAGAGAGGCGTCTAGGACAGGGACCTCCAGAAACGAAGGAACGGACAAACCGTCAGGACGACAGCAGAGGAGAAGAGTCGCCAGGAAAATCAGAGATGAACTTTAGAAACTATGGAAGAGACTGAGGATAATGCAGCCTCGCTGGGCGGAAAGCAAGGGGTTAATGGACTAAGACTCTGCAGATCACGCTCACCGGTTTTAATTATGCAAGGGTGGAGGGTGTCTAAAGGCATCCAGCATGACAAGAGTTAACTAAAGTTGTAGCCAAACAAAGGTTAATGGGTTGTTGGCAGAAAAATGGAATACTATGGTGCCGCGGTGCGGGTCACATGACCGGGCTTAAAGGAGATTTCCAGATTTATGTAAATGAAGCTTAATCGTCAGATAATGAAAAGTTCTGCAACTTTCTAATAGGCTTTGTGCTAAAATTCTTCACCATTTTCAAGGTCTCTGCTTGCTGTCAGTGAATGAGAGCACTATTTACATCCAGAGGTTGAAAACCTGTACAGGTCTAATACTTCCCACAGCTGAGGGTTTGCTACAAGTGTAATTAAATGTAGACAATTCGCTGCACTCCGGGCTGATACATTTTTCCTGCACTGTAACTAATTCTTAGTGCAGGAGCGCTGCTGCTGCTCACAAAGGACTAGATCCAATTGTGACAGACCCTCAGCTGTTAGAAGTGTTAGGCCTGTGTAGGTTTTAGGGTCTGCATGGAAACATAAATGTTTTCATTTACTGACAGCAAGCAGAGATCATGAGAATGGTGAGAAATTGAAACACATAACATATTAGAAAGTTGCACAACTTCTTAGGATGCATTAATTAACCCCTTCGTGACCACAATATGTATTTTTACTGACCTCACTAACAGGCTTTAAACCTGCCCATACATGACGGCCAGGCTCCTGCTCTAACAGCCAGTAGTGGAGAAATCTCAGATTAACCACTAGCATCTGCATCATGTAAACAGATGACAGGGGGAGACGTCTCCTTCTGTCACCCATCAGCAACCTCAAATTAACAATGGGTTCCCATAGCAGTCAGAAACCTACCAAAGGCCTCCATGTCTGCCATGTAACTCATCCTATTAGACCCCGCCTCCAACAATCTCTAATAGGTTGCTATGATAGGCTTAGTAGAATGCAATATATAAGTAATGCAGTGTACTATCCGAGGGCCTCATGTCCACGGCACGTGCAGATTCCGTTCAGGGAATCCCGCATGGAATCCAGCACTGCCCGTGGCCAGTGAGCCCTGCTTACCTGCATTGCCCGGCAGCAGCGTCCGCGTGGATCCCTCCTCTTCTGCATTCGCTGTACTGCGCATGTCCCTCACAGCTCGCCGTCGGACATGCGCAGAGCAGTTTTTTTTTTTTAATCTCCTGCTTTCCCGTGGATCCATGGCACGTCCGCAGTGTCAGCTGCAGGTGCGCCGCAGATCGGATGGCTTCCATTGACTTCAGTGGAAGCCATCCCTACGGGAACCGCACAAAAATAGAGCATGCTGTGATTAGTTTTCTGGACCAAAAGGTCCGCAAATCAAATCCGCATGTTCTAATCCATTTGCAGACTCCCATGCATCCCTATGGGCAGCTTGATTTGCGGATCCCGCAAATCAAATTAGCCCGTGGACATTGGGCCTAACAGTCAAACGATCTCATCTTCAACTCGCCTTGAAGCACTAAAAAAATTTTTTTTTTTTAAATGCGGTTTAAAAATATGCATTTTTGCCCAAAAAAACTTTTTTAAAATGGGTAAAATACCAATTTATTTTTATTTTATTTTTTTTCTTTAAATCAACACGTAATAGGTATTTGTTCATAACGACCCAGACAATTAAAATATTTTGCTATTAATCTCGCTTGGTGAAATGTTGTAAAAATCATTACAACCCTTCCCCAAAAACACAATAAAAAGCAGTACAGAAGTCACACGTACCGCAATATGGTACCAATAAAAACCACAACCCTTCCTGCAAAAACAAGACCTCACAGAGATCCGCTGCTGCAAAAATGAGAATGTGACGGTTCTACGAAAATGTGCTTTTATTGTGCCAAAGTAGTTAGAAAAATAAAAAAAATCTCCATAAACCTGGAATGTAATAGAAGTTATACAAAACATTATATATATATATATATATATATATATATATATATATATATATATATACACATACATACACACACCTGAGTGGTGCCGCTAAAATATACAGCTCAGCCCAAAAAAAAACAGCCCAGAGGTCATGGCTCTTGCATGGTTGATCGCGAAGGGGTTAAGTTTACTTACAGAACACGGAAGCTAAAACCGCATGAAATCTACGGACGACAGCTTATATCGGCATTATACGTGGAGTGGCTCTTTAAATCTTTCTGCCCAGAAGTGGCAGATAACAGGGAGCAACCACCTGCTGTACTGAACATGACGACAGACTTTAGCTGTGCCGTCCCTTTAAGTGGGTTACATGTTGTATTTGTGAAGCCAGCACCTGCGTAGCCCGTTCCGCCGCGGCGGCGGCTCACCTCTATGTTCCTGGGACAGCTCGCCGTCACTCGGCACGCGCGGGGTTAATGGCGTGCAGTGTCATTTTGTATTTTTCTAATAAAGCCTCCAGTTTGCTCCATGTCCTCGGGGAGAAGTGCATTACCGGCGCTGCCAACATCCCAAGATGGCTTCTACACAATAAGGTGTTTGTGAGCGCGGCCCGGGGGGGAGACGGGAGATGACTTTATATGGGGACGAGGCAAGAGACGCGTGGACAGAAAGAGACACTCCGAGAAAATAAGACAGCGGGATGACTTTATATGGGGACGATCGGAGAGAGTGCAAGAGACAGCCTTAGAAAATAAGACAGCCTGATGACTTAACATGAGGCTGATCGGAGACGTGTGGACTGAAAGAGACATACAAGATAAGACTGTAGGGTGACTTTATATGGGAGAGCGAGATAGACGGAAAGAGACAGACAAAATAAGACAGTGAGATGACTTTGTATGGGGACGATCAGAGAGATGCGTTGAGAGAAAGAGACTCTTCTAGAAAATAAGAGAGTGTGATGACTTTGTACGGGGACAATCCAAGAGAGTGTCAAAGAGAGAAACAGAAAGAGACATACAAAAGAAGACAGTGTATTGACTTTATATGGCGACAATCAGAGAGAGATTGATGGAAAGAGACATACAAAATAAGACAGCTTGGGAACTTTATACGGAGACAACCCAAGAGAGTGCAAGAGAGAGAGGCAGAAAGAGACGTACAAGAGAAGACAGTGTAATGACTTTACATGGAGATGGTCAAAGAGAGATACATGGACAGAAAGAGACATACAAGATAAGATAGCCGGATGACTTTATATGGAGACGAGACAGTCATGAAAAATAAGACAGCAAGATTAATTTATATGGCGACAATCAGACAGAGATAGAGATTGATGGAAATAGACATACAAAATAAGACAGCTTGAGAACTTTGTATGAGGACGATCCAAGAAAGAGACATAAAATAAGACATTGCCATGACTTTAGATGGAGACGATCAGAGAGAGACAGGTGGATAGAAAGACACTCTCATCGAAGATAAGACAGCACTATATGGGGACGATCTAATAGAACGCAAGAGACAGAAAGAGACTAAAGCAGACAGCATAATGATTTTATATGGGGACGATCCGAGAGAGTGCAAGAGACAGAGAGAGACATACAAAAGAAGGCAATGTCATGGCTTTATATGGAGATGACTGGACAGAGAGATGGACAGAAAGAGACAAAAAATGAGACAGCTTGAGGCCTTTGCATGGAACTGATCCGAGACAGTGAGACTAAACGAGACATACAGAATGAGGCAGCAGGATCACTTTATATGGAAACGATTGGACAGCGATGGACAGAAAGAGACAGTCATAGAAATTAAGACAGCACCATGACTTTATCGAAAAGTCGAAATCCACTCAATATCTGCACCAACTGGTAAATCTGCGGCGTATGAATTACACGGATCATGGCGTCCGGCCGCGGTCACACGGCGAATATGGTAGGCAGAGGTGACACCCAATCTGGGTCAAGTCCGCATCCCATTGGTTTTAGTGGGAATTCCCATCGCAGTCTATGCAGTGCAGGTCTTCTACGTACGCCATTTCTGCCACAGGCCCACGGCCGCGCATTTGTATAGCTGCGACAGAAATACGCAGCTCAACAACGGATTTTTACCGCGGCTTTCGGTGTGTGAACATTAGGCTATAGTCACACAAATGAGCTTGACACAATTGGGATCCATTTTTATCACTGCAACCATGGTAACCTTTCATCTTACACACGGACGCAAAACGGATGAAAATTGGGTGAAAAATTACAGAAACGTATAAAAATCTCATAAATATCACGCCAAAAAAAATCAGGTCCAATTTTTAAAATAATGACCGGTGTGAATATACCCCAAGGCTGGGCTGACACCAGCGGATGGTAAAGCGCTGCACGCATTTATTTGTGCATGTACTGCGCTTATTCCGCACCCATAGAGAACAATAGGGCTCTATCGCATGTAATACGCGGTAAAATAGAACAGGCTGCGTTTTTTTACGCGCATATCACAAATGTCTCCACATTCCATGCCGCTGTATAACATCTCCCCAGGCCGCGCCTGACACAAGGCGCAGCGAGTTGTCGCCCGCGGCCTGCAGAGCCCGAGAGACCGGTCTTCCCCTGCTGTTAGAAGGTAAAATGTACGAAGGAGAGAATGACGACAACACGCAGATTATGTCCCCCGGACCATGAACAAGAAGTAAACGACCCCATATATACTGTATACTATGCTATATACTGAGTACTGTATAATGAATGGCCCCTTCACTAGAGCCCCGACCCTTTTTTACGATTGGCGCTTTTCTATATGGAAATTTGGGGTTTTCCCATGTAATGATGTGGAGTGTATACCGAGAATGGCGTGATCGAGGAAAACCATCCAGCGAAAGGGGATCCTGTGAACGGAAACAACTCGTCACCAAAAGGGGTCAGAGGAGGATGTCAGGAATCGTTCTGATGAGCAGCGGGAAAACATCACTTGGTCAGATGATTCCAGATTTCTGTGCTGATGGGAGGTCAGCATGAATTAATGACCCTTCCTGTCCAACTGGTGGGGTGGGGCGGGGGAGAAATGGTATGAGGTAGGTGCTTTTGGCACACCCTGGGTGGATGGACGTCACTATCAACTGCTGTGGTTCCAAAAGCCAAAGGAGGTCCAACACACTAGTAGACAGGGTGTCTAATAAAGTGACAGCCATTCAAGAGGTCGTTGCCCATCTCTCCCCGCCACCCCGAGTGCCAGCAGGTCCGTAATATGGTCCATGTGCTGCAGTCCAGGATCCGTTCGCATGGTGGCACCATGGGCATGAGGTCTAATGCTACGTTCGCACATAGCAGAAATACTGCGGATTGTGGTGCAGATCCCCAGCTGATTCCACTCTTTCAATAGGAGTGCTGCCTGCTGTGGATACCCATCTAAATCCGCGCCAGTGGTGCAAACGTTGGCATTGTTCTAGACGCAGGAATTAGGCGGATTTTCCGCTACAGAAAATCTGCAATATTTCCGCTGCGGAAATGCAGTGAATTCCCCTGAGTGACCGAACCCTAAGTGTCACAGTAGTGTTTGCATTCTATTCCCAGAGGGCCCAGGTCTTCCTATAGGGAGAATACAATATTTGGATAGGATATATGCCAGCTGTGCCCAATCAGGGTATGAGGGAGACTTCTGCTGCTGTTGTGTGTTGTCCTAACTGGATACAACTGAAACAAACCCTCAGCTGTTTATGAGTGTTGGCAACAAATATGATGGCAAATACCAGACTGGCAGAACAATAATCCTCTCCCATGCCAGTGTAATATGCCCATATGGCACCTCATCAGAACAGATGGCACCACAGTGTACATGCAGGACAACTACCCCCAGCAGGTAGCGGGATGACTAGACGACAGCGTAGTATTTACGACCATTATATACGTAGATCCAAACTATTGTGACATTCTGCAGTAACTTCATGTAACCCAGGAATCTCTCAGAGAGAGAGAACTGCTTACTGAGAGAGTGCTAATAGAGAGAGAACTATTAGGAGAGTGCTAATAGAGGGAACTGCTGCGAGAGTGCTAATAGAGGGAGAGAGATCTGCTCAATGTGAGAGTGCTAATAGAGAGAACTGCTTACTGAGAAAGTGCAGAGAGAGATAACTGCTGAGAGAGTGCTAATACAGAGAGAACCGCTAAGAGAGTGATGATAGAGAGAGAGATCTGCTCAATGTAAGAGTGCTAATAGAGAGAACTGTTTACTGAGAGAGTGCTAATAGAGAGAGTACTACTAAGAGAGTGCTAATAGAGAGAGAACTATTAAGAGAGTGCTAATAGAGGGAACTGCTGCAAGAGTGCTAATAGAGAGAGAGAACTGCTGAGAGAGTGCTAATACAGAGAGAACTGCTAAGAGAGTGATGATAGAGAGATCTGCTCAATGTAAGAGTGCTAATAGAGAGAACTGCTTACTGAGAGAGTGCAGAGAGAGATAACTGCTGAGAGAGTGCTAATACAGAGAGAACCGCTAAGAGAGTGATGATAGAGAGAGAGAGATCTGCTCAATGTGAGAGTGCTAATAGAGAGAACTGTTTACTGAGAGAGTGCTAATAGACAGAGTACTACTAAGAGAGTGCTAATAGAGAGAGAACTATTAAGAGAGTGCTAATAGAGGGAACTGCTGCAAGAGTGCTAATAGAGAGAGAGAGAACTGCTGAGAGAGTGCTAATAAAGAGAACCGCATACTGAGAGAGTACTGCTGAGAGGGTAATAATAGAGATAACTGCATACTGAAAGAGTACTAATAGAGAGAGAACTGCTGAGAGAGCGCTAATAGAGAGAACTGCATACTGAAAGAGTGCTAATAGAGAGAGAGCTGCTGAGAGAGTGCTAATAGAGTAAACTGTATACTAAGAGAGTGCTAATAGAGAGAGAACTGCTAAGAGAGTGCTGATAGATAGATCTGCTTAATGTGAGAGTGCTAATAGAGAGAACTGCTTACTGAGAGAGTGCTAATACAGAGAGAGAAAGCTGCTGAGAGTGCTGATAAAGAGAACTGCTTACTGAGAGAATGCTAATAGAGAGAGAACTGCTAAGAGTGCTGATAAACAGATCTGCTTATTGTGAAAGTGCTAATAGAGAGATCTGCCTAATTTTAGAGTGCTAATAGAGAGAACTTCTTACTGAGAGAGTGCTAATACAGAGAGAGAACTGCTGATAGAGTGCTAATAGAGAGATAGAGACCTGCTTACTGAGAGAGTGCTAATAAAGAGAGAACTACTTACTGAGAGAATGCCAATTGAGAGAACTGCTTACTGAGAGAGTACTAATAGAAAGAGAGAGATCTGCTTACTATGAGATTGTGAATAGAGAGGCCTGCTTACTGTGAGTGCTAATAGAAAAAACTACTTAAGGGGAAAGTCCTCATAGTCAGAAATCTGCTTACTGAGAGAGCGCTAATAGAGAGAACTGCCCACTGTGAGAGTGCTAAGAGAGACAAATGCTTACTGTGAGAGTGCAAACCGAGAGAGAAAGAGACAACTGCTTACTGTGAGAGTGCTAATACAGAGACTGCATGTAGGGAGTTAACTTACCTCCCTTGTCCAATTTGCTAATAAAATTTTTCAGGTTTGAGTAAGCAAATCAGTTGCACGCCGTCTATCTTTTTGTCACTCTCTGAACTTTCGACGAAAACTGTCTCAACGCTCGCCGTCCCTCTCATGGCCTGTATGGATGCACTGAATTATTTTTATCCCAGTACAACACGGCTTTGGTGTAACTGCTATGCGTGCCCCCCATTTGTTACACCCCTATTAAAAATTGAAGTGGACATCCATGGCCTTCCATAGAAGTTGCCTCCCTCGATATAGTGTCCTTGCTGTCATTATGAGCAGTGACTCAAGCTTTGCTACAGCCTGAGGTAACCTGTACTACCCTTCTGTTTCTACAATGGTGTGCTCTTGGCAGGATAGCTAGAAGATGAGGGTAGGCTGTGTGTAAGTATTCACCCATCTACAAGATAAAAGATGATCCAGATGTTGGATTTGGGGTACATTATGACAGACCTGAACACCAAACACTATCAGAAGAGAATATACAGTATATTAAACAGCCTCATAATATTGTGACCTAATACAGATGATCAGGGATCCCCCTATTGCATCCAGTGATGGAAGAGGCTGGAACATACTATTGGCTGGACAGGGGAACTTAATATTTAACCCACATGTAGGATTTCAGGGACATCTCCTGTAGTTTTTGAGTGTTGTTCTCTGATATTTCTTGTCCCACCTGTCCTCTGACTGTCTGAGCCGTCCTTCTCCTTGTGTGTCTCTACCAGATAATCTCTTTAGTGTAATCTGGTGGCTTTTGCTGCGGTCATCCCCCCCACTGACACACACACTTATACATTCAGTATACATGCTGTACTGTATGACGCACATCGCACCACATGTAAGGATCTAAATACCCGGCGAGTGAAAACGGATTACAGTGTGCAAACAAGTCCAACAAAAATGAAAAAAAATCCTTCTCACCCTTTCTCTAAAGTCTAAGAACTCCAAACTCAGTCCATGAGATTCTTCTTACATACAGAGTCATTCTTAGGTTAGATGGCACCTAGTGCGGAATACATTTTGGCACCCTTTCCCTGTCACAAGAAAAAACAACTATATGCAGGCATTGTACAGAACAAAAAAAGCACTGCTAGAAGTTGTCAGAATAGAAGGAAACTTTCTCTGTGTGATTGTAACGTTGATAGAAGTGATTACAATATCAGAGCAAAAGGGTCATTTGTTATGAAGAACTGAGCCCTTGTAGGGAGGCTCTAGTACCCTGTTCTACCACCTCCAACTTGGATACAAGATGTAATACGGGCGGGCATGGAGGCTCTAGTACCCTGTTGTATTACCTCTAGCTTGGATACAAGATGTGACACGGGGGGCATGGAGGCTCTAGTACCCTGTTGTATCTCTTCTAGCTTGGATACAAGATGTGATACGGGGGGCATGGAGGTTCTAGAACCTGTTGGGCCGCCTCTAGCTTAAATACAAGATGTGATACGGATGGGCATAAAGGCTCTAGTACCCTGTTGTACCGCCTCTAGCTTGGATACAAGATGTGATACAGGTGGGCATGGAGGCCCTAGTACCCTGTTGTACCGCCTCTAGCTTGGATACAAGATGTGATACAGGAGGGCATGGAGGCTCTAGTACCCTGTTGTACCGCCTCTAGCTTGGATACAAGATGTGATACAGGTGGGCATGGAGGCCCTAGTACCCTGTTGTACCGCCTCTAGATTGGATACAAGATGTGATATGGGCGGGCACGGAGGCTCTAGTACCCTGTTGTACCACCTCTAGCTTAGATACAAGATGTGATACAGGTGGGCATGGAGGCTCTAGAACCTGTTGGGCCGTATCTAGCTTTGATACATAATGTGATAGAGTCAGGCATGGAGGCTTTAATACTCTGTTGGGCTGCCTCAAGCTTGGAAAGAAGATCCGGTCCCGCATAGAGGCTCTAGTAACCTGTTGTACCACCTCTAGTTTGGATACAAAATGTGATACAGACCAGCATGGAGTCATACAGGTTCTGTATGGTACCCTGCAACATAATACTCCACATTTGCTGTAATTAAGTCTCTAGATTGTGCAAACTCGTAGGCTGTTGAAGTTGGCGTCCCAGATGGTCCCATACATGTTCTATTGGTGATAAATCTGGTGACTGGGTAACCATGGAAGTGTGACAATGTCGTGGGGACATTCCTGTGACCCCCATGTGTATGAGCATTATCCTGCTGACAGCCACCATGAGAGGTACACATGTGGCTGCAGGATGTCCTGAACACATCGCTGAGCTGTCATTGTCCCTCAAACCACTACTTGGGGTGACCGACTGTCGTATGTGATGGTCCTCCAGACTATCACACCAGCAGGGGGTAGTGTGCCGCTCCACAACAAAGGCAAGATTGAGGCGCTCACCCCCAAACACTAACACGGACGTCTGAAGAGAACCCGATTCCATTCAATAGCAGTCTAGTCTCGTTGTTAACGACACCACTGCAAAAAGAAGCGACGGTGGATGTCAAAGGCGGTACACATAATGGACGCTGTGAGACCAAATGTTCTTCAGTCAAGCATCTGTAAATGGTTCAAACAGGATATCTAAATCAAGATCAGTACATGAATACAGTGCCAGAACCAAGCTCATAATGTAAATGCAGCACCAGAACCAAGCTCATAACATAAATACAGCACGAGAATCAAGATTGGTACATAGATACAGCAGCAGAATAA
Source organism: Eleutherodactylus coqui (assembly GCF_035609145.1). Taxonomy (NCBI): domain Eukaryota; kingdom Metazoa; phylum Chordata; class Amphibia; order Anura; family Eleutherodactylidae; genus Eleutherodactylus; species Eleutherodactylus coqui. The sequence continues at coordinate 266,220,229 of NC_089840.1, read as the reverse complement.
AGCTCATACCATACATACATTGCCAGAACGAAGCTCAGTACATATATACAAGATCAGAACCAAGCTCATAACATAAATACAGCCACAGAACCAAGCTCAGAACAAAAAAGCAGCCCATATAGGAACAGACTATATTATATCTATGCCACTGGGTTGAGTTATATATTTAGGTGGCACATTATAGACATGTTGGATGCAACAGTTAAGAGGACGGCTGATGTAAAATTGATACATGAGTGATAGGACTCGAAATGGCTGGAGATGCCAGAAGGAATATCTACAGAAGATCAACATCAGGCCACCAGTAGAAGAGGACATACAGGTCTGGGCAGTGTGGAGAAAGAAAAAGGTTGGAGCGGGCAGGATCAGAAAAGGTGAGGAGAGGGTGGCAATGTGCTGTGAGATTAGGTTGGACCAGAAAGGGTCAGAAGAGATACAGAGAGGGTGGCACTATGTTGTAAGATGAGGTAGAACCAGGCAGGGTGAGGAGAGGGTGGCATTGTGTTGTAAGATGAGGTAGGACCAGGCAGGGTCAGATGAGGTGAGGAGAGGTTGGCACTATGTTGTGAGAGGACACTGATAAGGGAGAATGAGAGGGCAAGCAGGATAGGGCTGTGTAATCAAGTGGTTGTAGAACTAGAAAGACCTGTACACAGTTGACAGCAAGAGCCTGCAGAGGACAGGGCAGTGTTGGTGGACATGTAGGACCAGGAATGAACTCCTCTCACCCACTGACATGGAGAAAGGAGGGGTAAAAGACTCAGACAGACCATTAACTTTCACAGGGCGGGGATAGATTCCTCCTTACGGTCTGTTCTTTGACCAACCAAGGAAAGTAGTGAAGTCACCTTGGTAATAGGCCATTGGTGATGAAGGCACAATCATCCCCTTACTTCCCTGCACCAGAGACCCTGTAGGTTTAGGGTCTAAGAGGATCAAAAGAAAGAAAACCTCTACAAAAAGCAAAATTGTATTCCCAGACATTTATACCCCTGTACCCGTTAGACCAACATATACCATAATTTTTATTTTTTTGTTTTTAAGTCCAGTTTTTGACCAAAGTGGTTTCTCTGTTGGTAGCAAATGAAAATGTAGGGAACTATGTATTAGATTTGACATTATACAGTGTGATTCAAAAGTCAGGGCCACACAGAATATCTTCTGAGCAAGAAGAGATACAAGTAGAAAACTACATAGATCACGTAAATGGGTAGGGAAAACATTTTGTTATTATGGTGGTGCCTGTTGGCCATCTTGTTGGCAGCCATATTGGATTCAGCCCAAGAAATTTCAGAAGAAAGGGTGACATTGTATCCTGATTTAAGGATAGAATTTCATAAGAAATTGATAGGTGCTGTCATGTTTTTTCAATGTCTGAAGCCATTTTTGAGTTGTGGATGATGTCATGTTGAGTATTAATAAAGTTGTAATGTTGAATTATTGCTATGGAAAACCCTAATCACATGTCTTTTCAGGTACCAGAAAATCCAACAAAGAATTGAGATTATCCTGATGGTCAGTAACAGAAATTCAGTTGAGATGGCCAAGGCTTTCAATCAAGAACACCCAGCTAGGCAGCCAGTGAGTCAGGAAACTGATTCAGAAGTTATGGGGAACTGGTAGTATCTAGGACAAACCAAGGATTGGAGAACGTGATTCCCAGCAGGCTCCAATGCCAGTCTTCTGGTGCTTTTCTGTGAATTTTTCATGAACAGAACCAATACAGCTGCTGACACCCGAGGATCAGAAACATTGTGTTACGTTCGTGTGGGCCCGATGCTCACTTGCCCACACGAACGTTACCAAAGAAAGGGAACACCAGGTGAAAGAACCACTGATTAACAGCAGCCATTACGCAAACTCTAGTGGCACATGTTAATGCTATAAATGCCAGGTATTTGTTGACATTTTGGCCAAAATATGGAAGCTAGTGGGCCACGTCATAACTCCTGGCTATACTGCTAGTCCCGGTCCCTGGGGAAATGTTCGCAACTGCTTTTTGCCACTGCTGGCACCATCCTGCTGACTACTCCAAGAGGAAAGCAAGTGGGTGGTATATGTATGGCACAGCCTGTAACAATTCTGTAACCTATCTTGTGGCAGTTTACTGGGTTATGCTCCGGGCCTCAGTACATGGCATCAGAACTGCTGTAATCCTTAAGAGGGAAGCAGGACTCTACTCAGCCTTCTTAAATACCTATCAATTTCTTATTAAATTCTACTCTTAAATCAAATATCTGAAGACACTCTTTCCATTGTAGTTTCTTGGGCTGAATCCAAGATGGCTGCCACCATCCATCTAAGTTTGCTACAAGGTTTTCGACATGTATCTCTTTTTGTTCAAATGATATTCTGGGTGGCCCTCACTTTTGAATCACCCTGTAGATTCATGAGCTTATTGAAATTCAATCAATTGGCTAGGCAGAAGGAATCGTATAGTTTAGTAGCATGTCTATTAACTGGTTTTGGTGAGAATTAATTGAAGTGGTTGAAACCAGGGGCGGAAAGTATAGGCCCATTTAGACACAACGATTATCGGTCAAAATTCGCTCAAAGGCAATATTTTGAGTGATAATCGTTGTGTGCATTAACACGGCAAGATGATCGCTCAAACGGCAGTTTGAGTGACAGTTTTGAGCGTTCACTTTGCATAAGCTCTTAAGTAGCTAATTAGCTACTTAAGAGCTTATTAGTGTGTAAATGAAGACTCCCGCTGTATACAGAAGACAGCGGGAGCACTGTCTTCTGTATACAACTGCTATGTTCTCGGAGCGCTCAGCAAGTATCCCGCTGAGCACTCCGAGCAGGAGTATGGAGAACACAGCTGGAGCGCTGTCTTCTGTATACAGCTGCTGTGTTCTCAGAGCTCAGTGGGATACCAGCTGAGCGCTCTGAGCGGGGTATGCAGAACACAGCTGGAGCACTGTCTTCTGCATACTCCTGCTGTGTTCACGGAGCGCTCAGCTGGGCGATCCAAATGAAGTATGCAGAACACAGCTGGAGCATTGTCTTCTGTATACAGCTGCTGTGTTTATGGAGCGTTTAGCTGAGCACTCCGAGCGGGTTATGCAGAAGACAGCTGGATCGCTATCTTCTTCATACTCCTGCTGTGTTCTCTGAGCAGAATACTAGCTGAAACAATAGTATCAGCGGTATCCCGCTGAGAACTCAGTGCGTGGTCCTGATAAGACTCATCGTTGTCTTTCAGCTAGCTGAAAGACAATGATGAGCGATTCGTTAATGAAAACTGTACGGTGGCCGCGCGTTTAGACAAAACGATTATCGCTCAAAAGACTGCTTTTGAGAGAATTTTGAGCGATAACCGTTGTGTCTAAATAGCACTTAAGTAAGAATTAATTTTTCATGGTTTCAACGCTCCAATTAGTGGATAACTATTATCAAACATTGAGTTCACGGGAGTTCAAATGTCATTGTTCACAAATCACCATTTCTTATCGTTTAATCATGCAAACTGGAAAAGCCCTTCTTTAAGCATGCTTATTGTTTAATCATGCAGACTCGATCACCAGTGTTCAATCATGCAAACGTAATCATGATTAGTTAATCGTACATACCCAGTCACCGGTCTTTTAAAGCCCTCTGTTTGTTATCTTAATATTTTACAGTTTTAGGCAAGCTTAGCTAAAAATGTATAGGGAATAGAGATGAGCGAGCATACTCGCTAAGGGCAATTGCTCGAGTACCTGCCCGCTCGAGAGACAAGGTTCCGGTGCCGGCGCGGGGGAGCGGTGAGTTGCGGCAGTCAGCAGGGGGGAGAGAGGGAAAGAGAGATCTCCCCTCCCTTCCTCCCCGCTCTCCGCCGCCACCGCCGGCAGCCGAACCTTGTCTCTCGAGCGGGCAGGTACTCGCTAAGGGCAATGTTCGCTCATCACTAATAGGGAATGATCGGGGCATTTTTAGGTATCTTATAGAGAAGAGGGTGCAATGAAGAACGGGCGGAGCTAGGTACAAGAAGACATAAGTGGGGGTGTTTATGCAGGCCTTGGGCTGAGGAGACAAGCAAGCAAAGTCATGCTTAGGCAAGCTACCTTCCCCCTGGACTGGTCACCTACTTTTTGTACACAAGTATACATATGAATAAACAAGATGGCACAGGCTAGGAGTCTGAGGGACGGGGCCTAGTCATACAACCCTTTGTGTAGCTACATGGGGCCTGGGAGGGGTCTGACCAAGGGGCAAGGAGGAAAGGTAGTAAGTTATAAAAGGAGGACAGACCCTGCATAGGCGCATAAAAGTAGAGTCACAGGTAGGGGGAGTTTAGTGAAACAGAAAATCATCACTTTGAGTGAGGCAGAAGATCATTAGTAGAATCAGAGCATTGCCCAGCTAGCCTTACCTGGTTCCATACAAACTTCCCATTACATGATCAGCCAAGGTACAAGAAGTCACAAGGACATTGAGGCAGTGGTGAAGAAACCATGTGGGGTGCAAATGGTCCCTCAGTTTTTCAGAAAGGGTGAGGAGCCAGGTAAGGTGATGTTACCTCCAATGGTGGTCAGTGTTAAGGCCCATTTAAACGCAATGATAATCATTTAAAAGATAGATTTTGAGCGTTTGTTTTGCAGAAACTGCTAATGGACAATAATGTCTCTTCGCAGCTTATCACCTTCATTTGCATATAAATGAACCTCCAGGACCTGTATGCAGAGAACAGCAGGTGGTCTGTTCTCTGCATTCAGCTCCTTTGTTCTGCCATGGGGCTGCAAGCTGAATACAATGTAATCAGTGCTCCGGTGGAAAATACAGCTCTATGGACAGCAAACACAGCATGTTATCTTCTCTGTGGCTAAACGATGGATTTTTTGCTCACCTAAAAATCATCGTTCAGCTGAAGAGCATTTACACAACGATCATCGCTCAAACAATGGCTTTTGAGCGAATTTCAAGCGATAATTATTGCATGTAAATTGGCCTTTAGCAAAGGAAGGGAATGGGTGAGGTGGCATGAGAATAAATTGCATGTGGCCAGAGGGGAGATAGGGTTGAAGCTCAGGGGCAGCCTATCATGCAGATCCCCGTTGCATTACACTCACTCTCTACTCTTACTGATAACTTCTTGCTGAGTGTAGTCCGCAGTGAAGGGGTAATCTGCGGAAGCACTCCAGAAACAAGGCTTTTGCTGCTGTGGGAAGCAGCCTCACCGGCAGTGACTGACCGGAGACTGCCAGTGCTGTTTCAGGCCTTGTGATCATCCACTTCGTGTGGACTTCTCCAGTGCCAGAAGCAATGCTACTCTGGCAGTTGGAAGTTGGGCATGCAAACCGTCCAACGGGCTCTTGGCGGCCCAGACTAAGCTGGCAAAAAAGCTGGTGATGGCAGTGTACACATGGGCACACAGAGCCAGGCAGCAGGCTGAGGGCCCTCCAAAGGGCGGCTGACTGGCAGATGGAGGCCTAGACTGTTTTCTCTATGGGAACACAGTGCTACAATTCGCGTTAGGTCCCCGAGGAAATTGTTGTAAATAAAGGGTGGTGTCGGCCACAATGTTTCCTACTGTTGGGCACAAGTAAAAAAATATATATATACATATAGTGTTCATGACTGCCAAAATAGTTGTGGTAGCCCGCTAGTGAAGCCAACATGTAACACCCCTGCTTGGGATGCTGCAGGGAAATAACTCGCTACCCGAGCATACGGCTGGAGTTGGGAGGATGTAGTGCATGGACCTGCCATGGTGGCACTTACAAACTCCTGTTCCCAAAAGGAGTTACCGCAGCAAAGGAAAGGGCCTGTAGTCCTCAGGATGAGGGGGGTAGTAGTTGTCAGTTTGTGATGCCACTGTTCCACACACCGGCATTCATACACGGCGGATCAATAACACTGGACAAGTGTATAGTAACTCGGATCCTCCGGAACGGTGGTGGTGGTGAAGGGGGGGGGGGCAGTAAAAACTTTACTAGTGACTTTTCAAATTCGATACAACAAACTTCAGAAGGCAGAGTTTACTGTGCAGGCAAATTAGTAAATATTCAGGAATACTTGACATGAAAGTCAATGGCCACAGAATGGCAGTAATGATCACCCCGCTCTCATAGACTTCAACACACGTGGGTGTCACTTAAGGGTGTACCACTATACGGTGATCCAGACTTCAGGCGGCCGCATAGGAATCATAAAACAGACTTAGAATTATCTTCAAAGATTTGGTAGACTTCTGCACTGATCTTGTTGTACAAAAACATATTGTAACTAGACGAGGTAGTTACTTACAAAAGGCTCTCTTGTGATAGGACTTTTGGGGATGGGACATTTAGGCTCACTCCCATAGGCTTCACATACGGTTAGGTGGTGTCTCCGACTCCTCCATATTAGGTGCAAAAAAAAAGAGATGTCCCTCTGTGCCCCTGGAGTTTCTCAAGCTGATCGGGGAAGAGGGAAGGTCCTCAGCTCTTACTATGGAGCCTCTCCTTCTTCTCCATTCTCGATACAGGGAAGCTGAAGGTGCTTTCCTGCATCACTGTGGGTCCTCCAACAGCATGGGTAGATGGAAGATCATCAACCTCCTTCCTGCCCTCATGCACCCCCATTTATAGCCTCACTTGTACCACATGACAAGAAAAGATAGATACCTTCAACATGCAGCAAAGCTCACAGGCAATGATTTTAAGGGAGTTAACCCTTCAGACACTGCAGCTGTGTAACACACATACAGAAAATAGACATTACAGTTTTTCACAGTGCATCCACATAAGACAGACATGTATGACAATCATGGAGGGGTCCAGAATGATGTTCTGGGACACTACACTACCAAGCATGTAGTGTGTGTGGCCTTAATTTTCTTTTCTGCAGCAGAGGTGGTGGTCTTTTCCTCTGTTGGACATAATGAGAATGTGCGCAGCAAGTCCCCTTCATATAAAAGCTCAGATTGGAAGACATCTAGACACCACAATATTCTTATTGAATTTCTGGGTAATTTCTGCATGCAACTTTAAAGAAACTCTATCACCATCTCTTTCACCCCTCTCTGAGGGCAGGACAAGGTAGAGACAGACATTCTGATTGTAGCTGTATCGATTTGTGCAGTAGTTTTGGAGAAACTTGCATTTTATCAGCAGCAACACATGCATAAAGGACTACTTAAAGTAGTCCTGCATATTCATAAGCTGCAGGCAAGCTACACCCACCTCACCTTCTAGCCAATGATTGACTGCTGTCTGCCTATTACTGTGCATACAGAAAGAGCTGCCAATCATTGGTTGGAGGGGGGGTGGGTGTGACTAGCCTTCAGTTTATTATTATGTAGGACTAATTCTGTGTCTGGCTGCTAGTAGTTAAAATCAAGTTTCTCAAAAACTACTGCACAGATCCACACAGCATACATATTACTGTAATCGGTGTGACAGGTACTCATTAATGGTGCTCTCAGTGAGGACTGCGAAAAGATAGTTCTCTTTAAGAGCTGGCCAAAGCTAAGTAATCTATTGATTTATTATCGATCTTTGTATTGTTTATTATTATTATTATTTGTACTGATGAGCTAACTTTTGAAATCGTTGATTCTGCTGGTTCACCGAATTTTAGTATAAAGTTTGATTCGGCCCAAATTAGTTCACACTGAACCAACACTTTTCCAGTATCCCTAAAACTGGTGTATAATACTGTCTAAGGCCGAATGCACACGGCCGGGTCAGATTCCAATTGTGAGATCTCGCAGCGGAATCAGACCTGGTGCCCTGGTGTAGTGTCCCAGAGTTAACGGGGCCCCTCCATAGGCAGTGATGCCAGAATGCTTCTAGAGGATGGCACAGTGTTAGTAGAGATTTAGGACAGGGCAGTGCGGATATTAGAGATTTGATGCCAGGAAACTCTTGTAGAGGATGGTACAGTGGCGGTGGAGATGTAGGCCAGGGTACTGCTATTATTGGTGATGTGTAGAGGATGGCAAAATATTGGAGGAGATTTAGAAAGGGGAAGCAATTTGGCGACATAGGGCCAGGCTGCTCTTATAGAGCATGGCACAATATTGGTTAAGATGTAGGACAGGATAGTGCTAGTATTTGAGATAATGTGTCAGAATAAGCTTTTCGAGGATGGCACAGTGTTGGTGGAGATGTAGAACTGGGCAGTGCTACTAACGGTGATGTGATGCCAGGATGCACTTGAAGAGGATGGCACAGAGTTGGTGGAGATGTAGGACAAGGCAGTGCTACTAACGGTGATGTGATGCCAGGATGTACTTGTAGAGGATGGCACAGTGTTGGTGGAGATGTAGGATAGGGTAGTGCTACTATCTATGATCTGATACGAGGATGCACTTGTAGAGGATGGCACAGTGTTGGTGGAGATGTACGAGCGGGTAGTGCTGCTATCAGAGATGTGATGCCAGGATGCACTTGTAGAGGATGGTATAGTGTTGGTGGAGATGTAGGACAGAGCAGTGCTACTATCAGTTATGTGATGGCAGGATGCACTTGTAGAGGATGGTATAGTGTTGGTGAAGATGTAGGACAGGGCAGTGCTACTATCAGTGATGTGATGGCAGGATGCACTTGTAGATGATGCCACACTATTGATGGAGATATAGGACAGGGCATTGCTACTATCGGTGATGTTATGTTTAGATGCACTTGTAGAGGATGGCATGGTGTTGGTATAGATGTAGGATAGGGCAGTGCTACTATCGGTGATGTGATGCCAGGATGCACTTGTAGAGGATGGCACAGTGTTGGTGGAGATGTAGGCCAGGGTACTGCTATTATTGGTGATGTGGTCCCAGGAAGATTGTGTAGAGGATGGCAAAATATTGGAGGAGATTTAGGAAGGAGAAGCAATTTGGCGTTGTAGGCCAGGCTGCTCTTATAGAGCATGGCACAATATTGGTTAAGATGTAGGACAGGATAGTGCTAGTATTTGAGATGATGTGTCAGAATAAGCTTTTGGAAGATGACACAGTGTTGGTGGAGATGTAGGACAGGGCAGTGTTACTAACGGTAATGTGATGGCAGGATGCACTTGTAGAGGATGGCACAGAGTTGGTGGAGATGTAGGACTGGGCAGTGCTACTAGCGGTGATGTGATGGCAGGATGTACTTGTAGAGGATGGCACAGTGTTGGTGGAGATGTAGGAGTGGATAGTGCTGCTATCGGAGATGTGATGCCAGGATGCACTTGTAGAGGATGGTATAGTGTTGGTGGAGATGTAGGATAGGGTAGTGCTACTATCTGTGATCTGATATCAGGATGCAGTTGTAGAGGATGGCACAGTGTTGGAGGAGATGTAGGAGCGGGTAGTGCTGCTATCGAAGATGTGATGCCAGGATGCCCTTCTAGAGGATAGTATAGTGTTGGTGGAGATGTAGGACAGAGCAGTGCTACTATCAGTTATGTGATGCCAGGATGAACTTGTAGAGGATAGTATAGTGTTGGTGAAGATGTAGGACAGGGCAGTGCTACTATCGGTGATGTGATATCAGAATGCACTTATAGAGGATGGCACAGTGTTGGTGAAGATGTAGGACAGGGCAGTGCTGCTAACGGTGATGTGATGCCAGGATGCACTTGTAGAGGATGGTAAAGTGTTGGCGAAGATGTAGGATAGGGTAGGGCTACTATTGGTGATGTGATGGCAGGATGCACTTGTATGGGGATGGTACAGTGTTGGTGGAGATGTAGGATAGGGTAGTGCTACTATCGGTGATGTGATGCCAGGATGCACTTGTAGAGGATGGTGCAGTGTTGTTGGAAATGTGGAACAGGGCATTGCTACTATCGGTTATGTGATGCGAGGATGCACTTGTAGAGGATGGCACAGTGTTGGTGGAGATGTAGGACAGGGCAGTGGTACTATCAGTGATGTGATGCCAGGATGCACTTGTAGAGGATGGTACAGTGTTAGTGGAGATGTAGGACAGGGCAGTGATACTATCAGTGATGTGATGCCAGGATGCACTTGTAGAGGATTAGGAAGATCAGCAGCAGAATCGCTAAAATATAAGACACTTTATCTTTATTTCCTCCTTAAAATATTAGGGTTACAGGCAGCGGGTGTGATGCCAGGATGCAGTTGTAGAGGATGGCACATTGTTGGTGCAGATGTAGGATAGGGTAGTGCTACTATTGGTGATGTGATGCCAGGATGCACTTGTAGAGGATGGCGCAGTGTTGGTGGAGATGTGGGACGGGGCATTGCTACTATCGGTGATGTGATGCCAGGATGCACTTGTAGAGGATGGTGCAGTGTTGGTGGAGATGTGGGACAGGGCATTGCTACTATCGGTGATCTGATGCTTAGATGCACTTGTAGAGGATGGCACAGTGTTGGTGGAGATGTGGGACGGGGCATTGCTACTATCGGTGATGTGATGCCAGGATGCACTTGTAGAGGATGGTGCAGTGTTGGTGGAGATGTGGGACGTGGCATTGCTACTATTGGTGATGTGATGCCAGGATGCACTTGTAGAGGATGGCGCAGTGTTGGTGGAGATGTGGGACGTGGCATTGCTACTATTGGTGATGTGATGCCAGGATGCACTTGTAGAGGATGGCGCAGTGTTGGTGGAGATGTGGGACAGGGCATTGCTACTATCGGTGATGTGATGCCAGGATGCACTTGTAGAGGATGGTGCAGTGTTGGTGGAGATGTGGGACAGGGCAGTGATACTATCGGTGATGTGATGCCAGGATGCACTTGTAGAGGATGGTGCAGTGTTGGTGGAGATGTGGGACAGGGCAGTGCTACTATCGGTGATGTGATGCTTAGATGCACTTGTAGAGGATGGTACAGTGTTGGTGGAGATGTAGGACAGGGCAGTGCTATTATTGGCGATGTCGGGCCAGGAAGCTTGTAGAGGAGAGGTAGGACAGGGCAGGCAATCCTGGGGTTATGGAGTATTATCTGCTTTGCTCAGGATAACAGCAGGTTCAACAGATGCAGCTCAAGAGGATTTACCAGAAGCTAAAATCAGAAAGCAGAAATCGCAGCGCGCAGACCTGTTCTACAAACAGTAATCGTCATGTCTTCTGTCATATCCTGGTTCAGACCCAGATCCACAGTCTCATCCATGTCACCTAATAATCAGCCCTGATTGATCCCGATCGCTGATCCTGGTCCTAGGACCATTGTCTCCATAATTCCATCACAAATATGTCAAGCAGATTGACAGGTGGGCGGCACGGGAAATATGTGCAGCAGGGCTCCGGAATATAATCCCCAAAATTAATTTACTATTAATGGAGCATTTCATTGTCTATTTTCTGCTAGGTTATTTCTGTACAAGCGTCTGATTGCTTGCAGACCGGTGATGACCTATAAACCCACATGACATCGGGCCATGCAAAGAGATAATGTAGGCCATGATATGAATCAGTTTTCACTGTAAAAGTAGTTTATATGCTAGCATTTTCTGCATGCAGCTCTTGTGCAGACCTATGTGCCTCCATGATACAGTAAATGTACACCGTAGTGGGAACGTCCACATGATATGAGATCGATAGATAGATAGATAAATAGATAGATAGATAGATAGATAGATAGATAGATAGATATGAGATAGATAGATAGATATGAGATAGATAGATAGATAGATATGAGATAGATAGGAGAAAAATAGATAGGAAAAAGATAGATAGATAGATAGATAGATAGATAGATAGATAGATAGATAGATAGATAGATAGATAGGAGATAGATAGATAGATAGATAGGAGATAGATAGATAGATAAATAGATAGATATGAGATAGATAGATATGAAATAGATAGATAGATAGATATGAGATAGATAGATAGATAGATAGATATGAGATAGATAGATATGAGATAAATAGATAGATATGAGATAGATAAATAGATAGATATGAGATAGATAGATAGACATGAGATAGATAGATATGAGATAGATAGATAGATAGATAGATAGATAGATAGATAGATAGATAGATAGATAGATAGATATGGGATAGATAGATAGATAGATAGATAGATATGAGATAGATAGATAGATAGATAGATACTGTCAATATAGGATAGATATAAGATAGATAGAACATATAAAGATATGAGATAGATAGATAGATATGCGATACATACTGCCGCTATAGGATAGATATGAGATAAATAGAAAGCAATGCAATATATAATGTCGATAAAGGATAGATATGAGATCGATAGATAGAGAGATAAATAGATAGAAGATAGATAGATATGAGATAGATAGATAGATAGATAGAGAGATAAATAGATAGAAGATAGATAGATATGAGATATATAGATAGATATGAGATAAATAGAAAGAAATGCAATATATAATGTCGATAAAGGATAGATATGAGATCGATAGATCGATAGATAGATAGATAGATAGATAGATATGAGATAGATAGATAGATAGATATGAGATAGATGTATAGATAGATAGAGACATAAATAGGAGATAAATAGAAGATAAATAGATATGAGATAGATAAATAGATAGATATGAGATAGATAGATATGAGATAGATAAATAGATAGATAGATAGATAGATAGATAGATAGATAGATAGATATGAGATACATAGATAGATAGATATGAGATAAATAGAAAGAAATGCAATATATAATGTCGATAAAGGATAGATATGAGATCGATAGATAGATAGATAGATAGATATGAGATACATAGATAGATATGAAAAAGATAGATAAATATAAGATAGATAGAGATGCAATACATACTGTCGATATAGGATAGATATAAGATTAAGGATTTCCCGCCGGATTTTCGCCGCTGGAAGCCTGCATAGGATTGCATTAACAAACGCAATCCTATGCAGAAGGCCGCGCGAAATCTCACGCGACAAATCGCGGCATGCTCCCCCACACAGAAACGTCACTGCCCGGCCGCCGACTCTGGTCTGTGCATGCGCCGGCACATCAAACAGCCGGAGCTGCGGGCGTGGGTGTGTACGCGCCGCTCTCTGGAGGCGCTCGGGTCGGGTCCCGCGGCGAGAATCCTCGCAGCCGGATCCGACCTGCCCGTCTGCAAGCGGCCATAAAGATAAGATAGATATGAGATTAATAGATAGAGATGCGATACATACTGTCAATATACGATAGATGTAAGATAAATAGAACATATAAAGATATGAGATAGATAGATAGATAGATACATAGATAGATAGATATGAGATGGATAGATAGATAGATAGATAGATAGATGGATGGATAGATAGATATGAGATAGATAGATAGATAGATATGAGATAGATAGATAGATAGATATGAGAGATTAGATAGATAGATAGAGAGATAGATATGAGATAGATAGATAGATAGATAGATAGATAGATAGATAGATAGATAGATAGATATGAGATAGATAGATAGATAGATAGATAGATATGAGAGATTAGATAGATAGATATGAGATAGATAGATAGATAGATAGATAGATAGATAGATAGATAGATAGATAGATAGATATGAGAAAGATATGAGATAGATAGATAGATAGATATGAGATAGATAGATAGATAGATATGAGATAGATAGATAGATAGATAGATAGATAGATAGATAGATAGATAGATAGATAGATATGAGATAGAAGATAGATAGATAGATAGATAGATAGATAGATAGATAGATAGATAGATAGATACTGTCAATATAGGATAGATATAAGATAGATAGATAGGAGATATGAGATAGATAGATAGATATGAGATAGATAGATAGATAGATAGATAGATAGATAGATAGATAGATAGATAGATAGATAGATAGATAGATAGATAGATAGATATGGGATAGATAGATAGATAAATAGATATGAGATAGATAGATATATAGATATGAGATAGAAGATAAGATAGATAGATAGATAGATAGATAGATAGATATGAGATAGATAGATAGATAGATAGATAGATATGAGATAGATAGATAGATAGATAGATAGATAGATAGATAGATAGATATGAGGTAAATAGATATTGTTTCTTGTCCCATCTCTACCCTCCATACAGTTCTGTGCTGGAAACAAGAGCCGGATCAACCAACGCTCTGTATTATTTCATGCCGGATTAAAGGATTTTCATCTTATATAAATATGTAGATTTGTGTGATTGATAAAAATTCCTATCATGTAAATCTGTGTGATGTAGCGGATCACTGGCCACTTACAGCGCAGTCACATACCGGTCTTTTTGTGATACTGACACATGAAGAATCTGAATTCTTCCACTCATCTAACTGTAAGGGCACTCATGCTGCGCTACAGACTATGTCGGTGACATAAATAATAGTGATAGAGTTAATTGACATACAAAGCTGAGCTCAGTAGTATATATACACACACACGCACACGCACACACACACACGCACACACACACACACTCTCAGCCTTTGATTTCCTGGCTCCTGTTCTCCCATTTGCAAACTGCTTTGCATTTAAGCATTTAACTCCAAATCGGCTTTTAGCCTCATTCCTTCTCCTCCTCCGGCCCCCTCCCGCCTGTCCCCCCTCCGCAGAGTGCTCTCTCATACCTCCACACTGCTCAGTACACACAGGGCAGGTGGGAGCACCAGCTTACCAGGAGAAAGGGAAGGAAGCCAGGGGTAAGGAGAAGAGAGCGAAGGTCCAAGGAGGGAGTGAAGAAGGGGGAAAGAGGAGAAAGTCAAGAAGTGGAAGAAGACCACTGAGAGGAAAGCAGCAGAGACCTAGAGGAAGGACCACACTGGGAGAACAACCTGCAAGGAGGACCAACCCAAAAGTTTCATGACAGAAGAGTAGAAGAGAGGGGCAGAGTCATAGCCGACGAGAGAAGAGGGATCGGTCACCGGCAGGTAAGATGTCCTGAAGGCGGACAGTACAGGTACATCACTGTGAGCTGCTTATAGAGGGAATAGATATGGACGACATATACGAATGGGACAGGAGATGACTATGATACTATTATACTATATACATAGAGCACTACAACCCCCAGCATGATCGTTATACAATTCTATTATAATCTATACACAGAGCACTACAACCCCCAGCATGATTATTGTACAATTCTATTATACTATATACATAGAGCACTACAACCCCCAGCATGATCATTATACAATTCTATTATAATCTATACACAGAGCACTACAACCTCCAGCATGATTATTGTACAATTCTATTATACTCTATACATAGAGAACTTCAACCCAAACATGATCAGCATACAATTTTATTATAATTAATACATAGAGCACTACAACCCCCAGCAGCACCACCATACAACGCTATTATATTCTATAGAGCATTACAACCCTCAACATAAACGACGGGGCATGATATAATACATTATACTCTGTATATACATCACTGCAACTTCCAAACATGACCATAATACACTTCAATTATACTCTGTACATAAAACACTACAACCCCCAGCATGACCGACCAGTGGACCTAAGCATAATAAGATTGTATTACACTATATACATAGAGCACTACAACCCCCAGCATGATCCGATCAGTGGATGTGATCATAATAAGATTATATCATACTCTATACATAGAGCACTACAACCCCCAGCATGATCCGATCGCTGGATGCGATCATACCACTATTCTGTTATACTCTACAACAGAGTATTATATGTAGAATTCTAAGCTATGCATATAATACTACAACTCCAGAAATGACCATAATGCAATTCTAGCATATCTAATATATAGAACACTACAACCTGCAATATGACCGACCGCTGGCCATGTCATAATACACTTCTATTATACTCTATACATAGTACACTACGGTACAACCCCCAACATGATCATAATACAATCCTACTATACTCTATAGGCTATGGATAGAATACTACAACCCCCAGCATGACTGACCAATAGACATAACCATAATATTATATTATACTCTATACATAGAGCACTACAACCCACATCATGATCCGATCACTGGATGTGATCATAATACAATCCTACTATACTCTATAAGCTATGGATAGAATACTACAACCCCCAGCATGACTGACCAGTAGACATGACCATAGTAATATTGCACCACTGGACATGGCCTAACATAGATATTTTGGGCCTCAACAAGCTGCATTCTGATTGGCTGTTTATTCTTGCTTGTACATACGTCCCACTATGTGACTGGCATACAGCGCTGTGGAGTATGTTGGCGCTATATACATATGTGCATCCTGTTTATCTGTAACCGACTCATGTAAAACCTCAATGGGATGAGCTCCTGCTTGTGTCATCTTCCTATGCGCTGGTCACGGGGATTATCCCTGCCCCCACCGGCCTCTGATTTGCATGGCCAACATGTCATGGCGGGGCTGTTTACCTTTTGCCTGCGATGTATTTTGTATATCTTATAGAAGTCATATAGGATATTAGCGCACCTATAGACCATACGGTATGCAGCACAATGGCCGATTTGTACACCTGTAGCAGTGATGTCAGCGGCATACAGCCCAAGACAACATGCGTAAATATTGCCGCTGCTTGTGTTGATAGAGCTCTGAAGGCAAACACAAGCAGAAGCGCAAATATTTGCCGGTGATCCCTGCCCTCCAGAGTTGACAGTCTCATGGAAACTACAACATCCTCCAAAGTGACTGCAGTTACCCTTAAGAGCTGCCAAGTGTCTCTTAACCTTCGCCCTATATGTACACTATATACTTTTTTTTCAGACACTTAAAGGGGAACTCCACTTTTTTACAATCCCTCCCGTTTTTATCTATATGTTATACGGAGTCATTTTGTAAATGTTTTACTGTTTTCGCCCAGATTTTACATTATTTCAGAGCTTTTTAAATTTTCCTATTGGTAAGTCCTGAAAAAAGAGACCAGTTTAGCTCCACCCTATCTGTCAGACATGTGACCAATCAGCTCCCACAATGCACTGCTCTCTGGTAACAGGGAAACCAGACGAATTCTGAATCCAATGACTTGCAAATATCACGCGTTTCACATCAGTTTCTCCCGTCTGTTAAAGTTCTAGAAAAAGTCGGGTGACAACCATTATGGCCACTATGACTATCCACTAAAGGCTGCCACTGAGCTTTCATGAAGTCCTGACTGTCCTCTCCTGTTCTGCTCAAGCGTAAGAAGATTAAGGCCATTCAGGATTCCCATAAGGCAATGTGGCAATCTTTGTAAAGGAGGCCATGTTGGATGTCACCCTCAGGAGCTGGTGAGAGCCCCACCCACTTTATTGGAATCACATTTAAAGGGATTCATCACTTTCAGCCATGTCTGGCCTTAGGTATGTTTAACCTGTGGCCACCAGCTTGTAGGGGACCACGAGGCGGATGCAGGCTACCCTTAGGTCTGCCCAGATCATCTTCTTTCTCCGTTCTATGGAGCTACGTGAATCATCCCTCTCCTTTTCTCTGATGTTCCGAGACCCCGCTGTCAATCCATCAGCACACCCACAAGTACTGCTACTGTATTCTTTATGAGCTTGGTTCTGGTATTGTATATTTGTACTTAGTTTGGTTCTGGCGCTGTATTTATATACAAGGCTTGGTCCTGGTGCTGTATTTCTGTTATGAGCTTGGTTCTGGAGCTGTATGTAAGCTATGATTTTGGTTCAGGGGCTGCATGTAAGCTATGAGCTTGGTTCTGGGGCTGTATATATGTTAAAAGCTTGATTCTGGTCTGCACAAGCAGAATTCAGACAGTCCACCTGTCAGTACGATATATATAGTCTTTTTTTCTTATGAAGGGGAAAAGGAGGTGCCAAAAATAATTCTGTACAAGGTGCTATTTAACCTAAAGACGGCACTGTATGTAAAAAGAATCTCATGGACTAAGTTCAAAATGTTAGAAAAAGCAGAAAAACAGCGCCCCCAATGCTCCAACCAGAAAAAATAAAAATCCACTCACTAGATGTGGGGGGTGGACCCTCAAAAAAGGAGAACCCCCACACTAAGATGCCAGGGAAGCCTATCAATCAATGCTGCAAGGGTCACAAGCGCATTTCACCGTCCACATCCAGACATCCACCAAAGGAGGGCGCTACCAAACCGATGGCCAAAAGGGTCTCGGTAACACAATATTACAGAAAGGAAAAAGAATAGCGCTCAGAGGAAGGCGCAATATCAAGGTGGTGGACCGATACGGGAAAAAGCAGTCTGACCACTTATGTTTTTGAGGGGGGGGGGGGGGTCCAATTTAACCCCTCCCTATTCTGTCACGCTGGTTAGTCCAATAAACTGATCACTATCCAGAATCTCCTTAAAAATGGATTTAATAAAACACGACAACTTCACAAACTAAAAGGCCATCAATGCAGCGCGTTCCGGGGAGTTACTGCCCCCTATAGGTAACACAAAATACATGTCAGCAACCTTACATGCGATCGCAAGTTAGATCATGTGATCGCTGACGCCTGCGGACGCCATGTTGGATTCCCAGCGTTGATGACATAGTAAATTGTCAATGAACAGTGACACACATATGACTGTAAGTGGATATATATATACAGCCATACTTGTGTCACTGTTCATTGGTAGTTTACTATGTCATCCGATGCTGGGAATCCATCATGGCACCCGTCATTCCCGCCATTCCAATCTGAACGCGCTGGCACCACCAAGACGTTAGGTTACACGACCACATGAACGGAGGCGTCGGCGATCACATGATCGAAACTGCGATCGAATAGTAAAGTTGTCATAACAACTGGCCCATGGAAGAACATCTACACATGCGCCACCATGATGCCTAAGGCCATATTATTGGCCACACAGTCGCATGACCCTCGCACCAGTAGTCACATGAGCGGACCTGCGATCGCCTTACGACAACCAAGGGAGGCTGACCAATGTAGGTCACATGACAATCAACCCTACATAACGCGCACAATTTCAGTCATGTGACGCGAGCCAGATGATACTATCACTGGATTTATATGGTTAATATACTCATCGCATTAAAGGGACCGGAACCATTATGCATGGGGTTTCAAACTCATTTTCCCCGAGGGCCACATGAGAATTAGTTAGTTGTGCATGAACGGGTTTTCTTTTTTCCTTCTCGGCCGCTCAAACTCTGCGCCATAGTGCAAGAGTTTGAAAGAAACAGCGGGAAGATCCTTCCTGCACGTAGTATTAACGAGAGTCCCGCTAATGACAATCATGGCCGCATAACGGGACAAATACACGCCCAAGTGTTTAAGCCCTAAAGCCAATGGGATTGTGTAAATACGCAGTAAATATATATGATATATGTGTATTTACGCATGGAGGTGGGCATTTATGGGACCTTCTTGGGTTTTTTTGCACACATGAAAAACTTGCACATTTCACGGACTGAAACTGCATCCGCCCGTAAATGTAACTACCCCCTAACATGGCTATGGCGCTCTCTGCACTAGGATGGGGTTTCTCCCATTCTACCTTGGCGGGTGGCTAGGGTGCCGGGTAGGGCTGGCAAAGCCAGGCCACCGCCTGTGAGGTGCTGGACAGAGCGGCGTGGAGGTGCGCCGGAGCGCAGAGTCCAAGATGGCACCGGCCCCTCAGCCAAGTGCTGGCTGTGTCCCGACCCCGTCACGGGCCACATAAAATGAGTGGTGAACCTTGAGTTTGACACATGTGCCTTATTAATCTAAAACAATAAATAAGCATTAGTGGTTTCTAGAGATAAGCAAGTATACTCGCTAAGGCACATTACTCGAGCGAGTAGTGCCTTAGCCGAGTATCTCCCCGCTCGTCTCTAAAGATTCGGGGTCCGGCACGGGTGACAGGTGAGTTGTGGCGGGGAGCGGGGGGGAGAGAGGGAGAGAGAGATCTCCCCTCCGTTCCTCCCTACTCTCCCCCCCCCCCCCCCGAATCTTTAGAGAGGAGGGGGGAGATACTCAGCTAAGGCACTACTCGCTCGAGTAATGTGCCTTAGCGAGTATACTCGCTCATCTCTAGTGGTTTCCTTTCTCAAAAAATGACTGTGCAACATTATAGCGGTCACATGTTGAAGTAAGAGCAGCATTGTGAATAAATACATCTATAATATTATATATAAGAAATTTATAGAAATTAAAACCCTTTACAATCCAATTTTGGATTCAGGGTTTCCTAGGGTGCTTTCTCTTTCTGCCATTATACAATGGCACCATCTGCTGGCTAGAGCCAGCACTGCGGTATGGGACATGCTGGTGAGGCCCCCCCGACAACAGAGCGGCCAGTAATATACAGTAAGAATACCCTGCCGGACGTCTTCCGACATCGGAGCTGTACAGCCTTCAATCAGAATGTCTTCAGATGTCAGACAGTGGATTGGGAAGGGTTAAGGTAATTGTACCAATTTCAAAGGAATATAATTTTTTTTAAATTAAAAATTGATATGCACTAAAAACCCAAAATAAAATAAAAACCATCAGTACAAGAATGAAGAAAAAATGGAATTTATGAGGAGGCCTTCCACATGATTATACACTTTGTAAGATGTCCTTATGGCCACCTGGTGCCAATGTGCTCACTTTAAGGCCTCTTTCACACGGGCTACAAAATCATTGCTACAAAACGCATGTATGTGAAGCCCGTGGTTTCCAATGGGATCTTTCACATGAGATGGTTTGTAGCCTGTGTGAAAGAGGCCTGAAAATTCAATAGATTTCTTTAGGCCGCAGTGAGAGCTGTGGGGCGGCCATCTTGGTTTGTCCAGAACTGGGTGGTCACTTTAAAGGACTATTCCCAGAATTGACTTTTATCACGTATCCACCGGATAGGTAATAAAAGCCAAATCGGTCGGGTTCTCACTGCTGGGAGACTAATCAATCCCTGGAACTTCTATTCCACAATAGGGGTTTGAAGATGACCCACTTGGAAAAAATTCCACAAGGAACATGTTAGACTCTTGAACATAAGGCCGCTTCCACCCATGCTTTCCTATGGGTTCTTCCACATGTTTTGTAGCCTGTGACACCGCTAGACTGCAAAATCATGGCATGCTCTATACGGCGCGATTTGGGATTTTTTGCAGCCCATGCTTCTCTATGAAGCCTTCCTTTCTGTTGCATCGTACGAAAACCTGCAACAGTAGGCAATCCTACTGTAAATGCCCTAAACTAAGCCCTAGCTGTAGAAAAAATACAAAAAAAAATCCCCAAAACATCACCTAAGAGGCGCTGTCATCTCCGGCGCGTGTTCTTTCCTGAAGCTCCCCCGCACTTGCTTGAAATCCTCTGACAGCCCTTCCTGGATAGGAAGATCAAAATCCCCGCCTCCAGGAAGGGCTGCTGTGATTGGTTCACGAGCGCCATGACTCAACCAATCAGAGTCAGCGCTTAATGAACCAATCACAGCCATTCACTGATTCATTAAAAGTGATCACCCAGTCTTGGACAAACCAAGATGGCCACCCCGCAGCTCTGACTACATGATGCACACTGTGCATAGGTAGTCTAAGATACTACATGCTGCTTTGATTGGCCAGTGCTGTTCACATGACCGATGCTGGTCTATCAAAGTAGTGTGTAGTGTCTTAGACTACCAATGCAGTGTGCATCAGGCAGTCAGAGAAGAGGTGAAGCCATCTTGGGTTGTCCAGGATGACCCCTCAAAATAAGCACTGAACCTCTGAATATTAATTTATGCCAGGCGGTATTACCATCACCCAACTCGCTCCTTCCCATTTAGGGTGCTAATTTTGCCCTGCCTTTTTCCACCCGCTTACTCTGCAAACTGCCGGGATTTTATGCATAGCCTTAGCTACATGCAACTTGTGCGGTCATACAGAGCACCAGCCAATAGCTTCAGGGGGCACCAGGCAGATGTAGGTGGAGGAAATTACCCGCCATAGGTCCACCTAGCCAGATGATCTTCCTTTATGCTGTGCTGTATATGAATCCTCCTCCTCATGGCTTTGTCTCCTCCTCTCTGATGTGCCAAGGTGCCACTGTCAGCCCATCAGTGCCCTGCAACACAATCGCTTAGTTCTGCTACTATATTTATTTTATGTACTTGATTCTGGTATTGCATCCGAGTACTGAGGTTGGTTTATGCTGTAGTTAAGTACAGAGCATAGCTCTGGGGCTGTATTTAATGCTATTAGTCTGGTTTTGAATCTGTATTTATGTCATGAGCTTGGTTCGGGGGCTGTATTTATTTTATCAGCCTTGTTCTGGAGCTGCATTTATGTTATGAGCTTGGTTCTGGTACTGTGTTTATGTTATGAGCTTGGTTCTGGTGCTGTACTTATGTGAAAAGCTTGGTTCTGGTGCTGTGTTTATGTTATGAGCTTGGTTCTGGTGCTGTGTTTATGTGAAAAGCTTGGCTCTAGTGCTGTATTTATGTTATGAGCTTGGTTCTAGTATTGTATCCATGTACTGAGCATGTTATGACTAAATAACGTGTCCATTGAATTTGTCTCCATGTGAACTGTTTGCTGGTTTTTAAGCTGATGGAATAAATGCCTGTTTTCGATGTACCTCTCCTGCTGCTGGATTCTATGTTTTCCTTTATATACTAAGGTTTGTTTGTGCTATATGTATGCAATGAGTTTAGTTCTAGTACAGCATTTTGGTTATGAGCTTGGTTCAGGTACAGTATTTAATGTTTTAATCTAATGAGCTTGCTTCTGATGTTGTATTCGCGTTTAGTTCTGGCGCTGCATTTACATTATACGTTTGGCTCTGGGGCTGTATTTATACACTGAGCTTGGTTTTGATTCTGTATTTATGTTATGAGCTTGGTTTTGGTGCTGCTTTTCTGTTAAAGATTGGTTCTGGTGCTTTATCTATCTTATGAACTTGCTTCTAGTGCTGTAGTAATGTACTGAGGTTAATGTTGCCACTGTATTTATATTATGAGCTTGGTTCCTGTACAGTATTTATGTTATGAGTTTGGGTCTAGTGCTGCATTTATGTTATGAGCTTTGTTCTGGTATTGTATCTATGGTGTATGTTGTATTTATGTTATGAGCTTGGTTCTGGTACAGTATTTAGGTTATGAGCTTGGTTATGGTACAGTATTTAGGTTTTGGTGCTGTTTTTATGTTATGAGCTTCATTCTGGCGCTGTATTTATGAGTTTGGATCTAGTGTTGTATTTATGTTATAAGCTTGATTCTGGTGCTGTATGTATATTATGAGCTTTGTTCTGGTATTGTATCTATGTGCTGAGATTAGTGTATGCTGTATTTATGTTATGAGCTTGGTTTTGGTACATTATTTAGGTTATAAGCTTGGTTATGGTACGGTATGTAGGTTTTGGTGCTGTTTATATGTTACGAGCTTCGATCTGGTGCTGTATTTATGTTATGAGCTTTATTCTGGCATTGTATATATCTACTGAGGTTGGTTTATGCTGTATTTATGTTATGAGCTTTGTTCTGGTACAGTATTTAGGTTTTGAGCTTGGTTTTGGTGCTGTATTTATATTACTAGCATCATTCTGGTATTGTATCTATGTACTGAGGTTGATTCATGTTGTATTAATGTTATGAGCTTGGTTCTGGTGTAGTATTTAGGTTTTGAGCTTGGTTTTGGTGCTGTATTTATATTACTAGCATCGTTCTGGTATTGTATCTATCTACTGAGGTTGATTAATGTTGTATTAATGTTATGAGCTTGGTTCTGGTACAGTATTTAGGTTTTGAGCTTGGTTTTGGTGCTGTATTTATCACTAGCATCATCCTGGTATTGTATCTATGTACTGAGGTTGGTTCATGTTGTATTAATGTTATGAGCTTGGTTCTGGTGCTGTATTTATGTTATGAGCTTGGTTCTGGTATAGTATTTAGGTTTTGAGCTTGGTTTTGGTGCTGTATTTATATCACTAGCATCATCCTGGTATTGTATCTATGTACTGAGGTTGGTACCTTATAACCTTAGTTCTGGTACAGTATTTATTTCTTGAGCTATTTTGGTCCGGGTATGCTGGTATAGACTATCACTTTTTAAGAAATCTTGCCCCACAGTCCCAAAGGCATACACAAAAAATTAACTCATATATCTAGTTGTGCTCCTGGGTTTAGACGCAGCAGAGCTAAGTTTGTCATGGCGATATTACAATGTTAAATTTGAGGTTTTATATAGGACCGCGGGTACACCTGTGGCATTAACCTTATGCAGCTCCAGAGAATTAAGTGACAAATTGATCTCTGCCACATCCCTCTCTGCCCCTGATCCTCTTTGTACCCTCTTCCTCCGCCGCAGATTAGTCTTTGTCTCACTGTTACATGACGTCTGGCATCGGATACACATCTTCATATCACACCAGTCCCTGCATTTGCAGCTTTAGGAAATTGCGAAATTCATTTATCTGCTTAAAGAGGCAGAGAGGCCGCCATCTGTCGAGTCTTGAGAGCGCCATAGTGAAAGTTCATACAGCGGCAGACATTGGAAAAACCTGTTTTGTTTTTTCTGTAAAATAAGCTGCAGCCAAATGGTGAAAAGCGGCGACGCGGGATGAAAGCAGGGGCAGCAACAGAAGCGTTCGCTGAAAACACGGGTGATTGACAGGAGGGGGATTTGGTAATTAATACAGGATTTACGCCATTATCCGAGAGCGACGGATCCCACCCGATCGGCCACTTCCAGGAAAAATTAAGAAGAGAAAATTAAGAGGCTCAGAAACAAAAGACTAAAGTGGTTGTGTTTACTAGAGAGGCGAGCGCAGCACGGGCCGAAGGAGGACCAGCAGGACACCGAGGTGGATGCTTACAGGACAACGACTATCCAGAGCCTAGAATATGATTTTTATGGTATTTTAGGTAGATTTGTTGTGTTGCTCCAATGCATCTCAAATAAAAGGAGAAGCAAACTTTAGTCTATACAGAAAGATCGTAACCGCAAGTGAAAGTCTTAAAGGGAACCTGGCACCAGATTTTGGGCACCTAAACCACCATTATCGCCGTACTATATATGGTTAGGGCATACTGAGAATGCGTTTTTTATGCTTTCGTGCCTTTCCGTTAGCCAGAAATCCTGATGAACTTTTTTCCCATCATGTATGTTAATGAGACCACTGTGCCTGTCATGCTACCCTGCTGTTACCACTCCCCTTCACGATGATCAATACGATCATTTGCCTTAAATTCCCTTCTTGCGCCTTACCTGTGAGATGTGGCACCAGCGCAGGAGTAAGGCCCCCTTCACACGAGCGTATGCGTATTTGCGTACGCCTGAGCGCTGTGTATTCGTGAAATGAACTATGCTTTTTTTGTGTGCGTATTTTACTATACAGTTGTAATGCAGACCTAGGTGTCTCCATGGTAACAGACGACAAACAAACTGTGTAGTCTGATTCTGTAGTCATGTGTTACTCCACTTCCACTCTCTGCTGTCCTTGAAGAAGGGAATATGGTGAGCAGGGCAGTTAGGGACCTGGTCAATATTCCCTTTACATTGGGCAATACAGAACTTCAAATAAATATTAACATACAGCATCATAATAATTAGCTATAAAGCAACCAGATTGACAGAGCCACTAACATAGTTGTCTTAATGTTTGTTTGCCAGGTCGTCTTTAGCAGTTAAGGTGCTGATGTCTGCATCCCTGGTGGTCTAGGGTAGTGACAGTGTTAATGTGAGAATTCCTGGTGGTCTACTGCTCTCAGGGGGGAATAATATCTGTATATTTGGTGATCTAGGGCAGTAAAGGAATTAATGCAAGGATCATTGGTGGTCCAGAACAGTGAAGAGGTTAAAGTCAGAATTCCTGGTGGTCTTAGGAAGTGAAAGGGTTGCTATCAAAATCCCTAAAGGTCTAGGGCAATAAGGGAATTAATACCAAATTCCCTGGTTGTTTAGGGCAGTGAAAGTGTTAGTATCAGCATTCCTAATGATATAGAGCAAAGAAAGGTTTAATTTCAGAATCCCTAGAGGTCTTGAGGCATGAAGGGGTTAATGTAAAGATTTCTGGTGGCCTATGGCACTTAGAGGGATATATCTGTATATTTGGTGATATAGGTTAGTAAAGGCGTTATTGTACGGATCCTTAGTGGTCTAGGGCAGTGAAGGGATTTCATGTTAGATTCCCTGGTGGTCTGGGTATTAAAGGGCTGCTCATCTCAATGAGAGGTAAGTATGATCTATTTTTTATTTTAAAAATGAGCCCAATTGCTGGAAAATTATTTATAGACATAAAACCCTTTTTAATGTAAAGATTCTTAGTGATCTAAGATGTGGTAATATCACAATTCCTAGTGGCTCAAAGCAGGGAAGATGTTAGTGTCTGTATACCTGTTAATCTAGGGCAGTGATAGGGCTAATTCGAGTAGCCATGGAGGTTTAGGTCAGTAAAAGAGTTGATACAATGGCAGTTAGATGGTTTATCTGAAGATCCCTGGTGGTTTAGGGCAGTGAGGAGGTTAATGTAGTGGCAGTCAGTTTGCTAATCTGAAGATCCATGGTGGTCTAGGGCAGTGAATGGGTTAATAAAAGGCTTCATGGCAAGAACATACAGTATATACTCTCTTGTCCACTATGTGAATTGTCACTTACATAGAGAATAGATGGAGGCTCCATTTTCAAAAGTTCTTCAAGCAATTCCTGTTCTGGTTAAAGAGGTTAGAAAGCTGTTGGCCAGAATGCTACACGTAAATTATGAGAAAGAGTATGAAATTACTTATCTTCAGAGGCGTAACTTGAAGCTCTTGCACACATCCCAACCATCCCGAATTGGACAGTCCAAGATTTTAGGTGCTATCCCATGGTATTGGGAAGCCTTCTGTATATCCCTACTACAGCTGTATCTGCATCCTTAGGACGCAGATAACAGTTAAGTACAATGGTGGAGCAGGAAGTTGTCAGCTCCCTGACCTTCCACTGACTTTGTGACCCAATCATCAGCAGATCACGGAGGAGAAATGTCCACTTACCAACCTCTTATATGTAGTTCTAAGAATGACAAGGAAGTCGGCAGGTCTTCTCCAGGGGCAGGAATAGTTAAGGTCACTGGGCAGGAATATACAGGATGGAGCGAAGGGGAGAAGACCTGGGATGGCTCAGGCTAAGAGGAGAAGGAGTCTTGTAAGGAACAGAGCTGCTAAAGACCGGAGTTCCACCAGCAGATCACTGCAACAATTCGCATGAAAGGGGGGCATCTGTACTGTTTAGGGGGCCACTAATGGGTGTCATTACAGAGCAAGGGCATCAATACGTGAGAGGGGCTACTAAGGGCATCATTACTGTGAGGGGGCTACTAAGGGCATTATTACTAGAAGAGAGCATCATTACAGTGCGGGAGACACTCAGGAGAATTACTGAAAGGGGAAATAATTACTGGGAGCAGAGCACTAAGGGACATCATTACTGTGAAGGGGGCATTAAAGAGGCATCATTACTATGAGGGGGCACAAAGGGAAATCATCACTGGGTGAGCGTTATTACTATGTATGTTACTAAGGAGACATCATTGCTGTGTAGGGGGCACAAAGGGGAATCATCACTGTGTGGACGCTATTACTGTGTGAGGCATAACTGAGGCACCCTGTGGAGCTCAAGGGGAGCACTATTACTGTGCTGGTCACTAAGAGTTCACTATCTATTGGTTACTATTATTTTTAGGGGCACTATCTGTGTAGAACTAATGTAAAAATTTGTCATTTTCCATTTTTTGAACATTAGGAGGTAAGGACCCCTACCATGTACCATTTATAATACTGGTGTCTCCTTACGTGGCAGAAAGACTTTTATGCTACATTGAGCACCAGGGTCCATGTGCAGTTGTTATCTCTGCACCTTCTATAGCAACGCCCCTGCTTAACCTGTACTGATCTTGAGCTCCAGCTCATATTATACTCCAGAGCTGCACTCGCAATTCTTCAGGCTACCTACTTGCTCAGTGTCTCTACAGAACTTGCTTTGTAGATTTGCATTCTGCGCAGTGCAGTCAGAGGTAAAAGAGTCAAAAACAGAGCAGGGGCAGTTAAAGCAGCTGTATAGTGTGAGGACCCCTAAAAACAGCACCTCACATCTCAACTTCCTGAACCCTTGTGAGTTTGATATGAAGGAAGGGGATAGCCTGGGTAGGATATCAATATCAGATCAATGGAGGTCAAACTCCCAGTGTTCCCACCAATCAGGAGCTGCAGTACAGATGCAACTCCCTACCTACCAAACACCATAGGTATGATAGCCAAGGGCTTTCCAGGTTTGTAATATCGATGGTGTATCGATATTACACCTTAGGATTAGTAATATATACCGGGCTATTATAAATGATTTTCCCAATGTGAAACCCTCATAACTCCCGTTTAATGACACTTAGATACAGAAATTTGATATCAATGTGAAAAGAAACTCGAAAAGTTTTGTTGAACAACATTCAAAATGTTTTACACATCAGAGGTAATTGTTGTGGCCCCCTTTGCTCCTGGACACACATGGAGCCAGTAGTCAGGTTCTTGACATACACGTTGTAGTGGATCAAGATGGATTGATGCAATAACTTCAGGGATGCCGCAGACCATGGTGGGCAGTAAGGGGGGCATGTAGACTCTGAAACCCTCCAGAGAAAACATCACAGGGTGTAAGGTCCAGGGAACGTGGAGGCCAATCCATGTGTTTGGTAGTCAAAGCTCACTTCTGACGTAATTGTGAAAATTCTGATATTAATTATGTTGTTTCCTGAAAAATGATTTCATCACCAAACACTACAGATTCTATGACATCATCGCTTTCCATTAGCGTTTGCATACTGTCCCAGAAAGAACGTCACCCAGCTTGGCCGTCTGGTTTCAGGGCCCGTAACCATTGCAGTTGGTAGGGATAACATCGCAAATGTTTGTGCAGAATAGTCGGCGTCGGGATGTCCAATCCTCTGCTTGCTCTGACGGTGAATTTCTGAGAATTTGCATAGACACTCCGCTGTTTTCACGCTTGCTGGGGGACAGACAGATGATTTTCGCTTACAGATGCAACATTTTCCCTTAAAATTGGAGTACCGCTTACGAATTGCGCGCCCACTGGAAGAATATTAACCAAACTTTGTTCGAAAATGATGTTGTCCACTAATAACAGACTGGAAGACTTGAAAATCAAGGACAGAAAATGCTCTCCTGTCTTCGTTGGTGGCCATTTTGTCTCACATCCCCAATGGGTAACAATCATGGTCTTACTGTCCTACAGTTTCGTTAAATGAAACTTTTTGATTTTGTTTTCATTGATATCAAATTTATGTATCGGATTGCCATCAGACAAACGTTACAAGGGGTTCTAATTGGGCAAATCATTTGTAATGACCCTGCATACATCACCCATCCTAAGGATACGCCATCGATATTGCAAAGCCATATGGTGTTTGGTGAGTTACTCATGCCATGGGTCAATGCCAGGCAAACCTGGGTAAATGCCAAGGCTCGAACTGGGTAAAATTGCTCTATGCTATACAAGCTGAGGGTGGGGCAGCCACTGTGACAGTTGCCCAAGGCCCTACACACCTCTGGAACCAGCCCTTAGTACATACTATTTACTTATATGCAGAATGACCCAACATTTAAGCACCAAACATTTTGGCATTTTATGCTGCATTAGGGTATATTCCCAAGACGTTGTAGTGAAAAAATTGGTCCAAAATTGGTTGGAAATGGAGTACATTGATTTGATTGGGTGAATTCACATAGGCTTTTCTTTACTTGAATAGTCTGAGTAAAAAAATTTGCACCATGTCCTATCTTGGTGTGATATTCAGACGAGGATCATCTATTGTAGTCTATGGTTGCAATTTAAAAAGCGGATTGCACTAGTTTGCTGCATTTGTGGTCTGTTTTAATCACATGTAACAATGGGAACCATAAAAAATGTGCAGAACCTTTGATTCCATCATTTGACCCATCGTACGTAATTGTTATGCGTGGAAAAATCACAGAATCACAAAACAATTGCATGAAAATCTAACGAAAAATCGGTCAGATGTTTCAAGACTGAAAAAAAAGACGCCCGTGTCAATATACCTTTCAATTGGACAGAAATAAAGCATTATTTTTAGAGATGAGCGAGCATACTCACTAAGGGCAATTACTCGATCGAGCATTGCCCTTAACGAGTACCTGCCCGCTCGAGAGAAAAGGTTCGGCTGCCAGCCGCAGGTGGGGAGCGGCGGGGAAGAGCGGGGAGGAACGGAGGGGAGATCTCTGTCTCCCTCTCTCCCCCCCCCCCCCTGCTCCCCCCTGTCACTGCCGCAACTCATCTCTCACCCGCGCCGGCAGCCGAACCTTTTCTTCCGAGCGGGCAGGTACTCGTTAAGGGCAATGCTCGATCGAGTAATTGTCCTTAGCGAGTATGCTCGCTCATCTCTAATTATTTTAAATGATTTTATTGACATGCGCAATTTTTTAAAAACCATATCCCATTTTGTTGTGATTTTCAGAAAGAAAATCACTCATTGAAGTCTACGGGTGCAATTAAAAAAATGTATTGCATTGGTTTGATGCGATTGCGATGTTTTTTATCGCATGGAATCGTGGTAATCATAAAAAAGTGGGCAGAACCTTTAATTACATTATTTGGCCCATCGTGCGCTTTTTAGATGCGTAAAAATAGGATGCAAAACCAATGAAAATTGTACGGAAAAATCACAGAAACACGAAAAAACACTGCAGATTTTAACAGACGTGGAATTCCAGCCCCATAGGGGTAACGTTGTGACGCAGAAATGTCCGTACGGACCAATTCCGTCCCGTGTGAAAGGTCTCCAAGGCTGCTTTCACGCGGTCGAGAAAACTGTGTGAGATTTGTGTGCTGCGAATATGAAGATCTGTGCTATTTTCTACTACATGTGAACATAATGTTAGTGTGCCCCAATGCGTCAGGGACATGGACTCTCACAGTTGCTGTATACACAATACGGGAATTTATAATTAAGACTATTCACAAAATTGCTTAATTGTTTTGTTTACATGCATTAGAGCAAAAAAATAGTTGCAGAAGTATTCGTACCCTTAAGGGTTTTTCCACTATTATAAGTGATGGCATATTGTTGGCACGTGCCAACATGTCTCTATGAGCTTACCAATCCATAAATATAGAAATGCCAGAACCGCAGAGATCCTAGAGGGAAGATCCTCACCAATCATAATGTTATGGCAAGTCATTGTGAGGAAGGTCATAAATAATGACAACAGTTTCCAACCCTTGCACCCTGTTGGTCTGAATGGAACAGAGGGGAATTTGACCATTGACCAGTATCCTACTCCCTTATCAGGACGATGTAGGTACATTCCCATGTCTCCTAACCAACCCATGTTCAGTGGGAAAGTGCAAGGGCATTATAACTGATGGGGTAATGCGGTGGTATTATGGCTTAGGGGGCCATGTAGGGGCATTATGACTGAGGGGGGCATGAGGGTGTTATTACTGAGGGGGGCATGTGCAGGCATTATTGAGCAAGACATTATTATTGAGAGGGGGCATTATTAACCCTTTCCAATCCACTGTCTGACCTCTGAAGACATTATGATTTAAGGCTGTACAGCTCCGATGTTGGAAGATATCCGTCGGGGTTCTCTTACTGTATATTGCCAGCCTCTCTGCTGTCGGAGCCTATCCAATATGTCACCTCATGCAGTACTGGCTTTAGCCAGCATATAGCGCCATTGTATAACGGCAGAAAAAGAGTAAGCCCCCTAGGAAAACCAGGATACAAATTGGATTGGAAAGGGTTAATGAGGGGGGTTTCTGAGGCACTATTACTGGGAGGAGGGGGGGGTACATATGGACCTATTATTATTAGCAGAGGCATTATTACTGAGGGTAGGCATGTGGGAGCACTCTAGCCGTGAGAGGTATACTGAGGGGCACTATTACTGTGATGAGTTCACTAAGGGGCACTAATACGATAAAGGGATTATAATGGAGCACTGTTACTGTGAGAAGGACACTAAGAAGCACTATTACTGTGAGGGGACACAAAGCGTTTGGCTTAGCATAAAAGGGGTATGGTCTACTGTAATAGAATTGTCCCTCATTTCATTATTTAAAAGTTGGGAGATATGCTGATGCCACCCATGCCAAAGGAAGCAGGACCACCCTGGGCTCCCTCTCACCAGAGGCCCCACAGAAGCCACAGGTTGGTCCATAGATACATCCTTGCAGTCAGTTGGACTGGAATGTTCCTTGTAGCATCCATCTCTGCGGGAACCAAAAGTAATGTCTCCTGCACCCTCTGCTCATTAAATAGGTAAACTAGGCAAATCCGTAGACTCTTAAAGTGCACAACATGCATAGTATTAACGAAGTAACCTACCGTTGCATGCGGTCCTCTTCAGCTTATTTCACTTGTTTTTACTGAGATTAATCCAGGGATGGACCAAGGTCATTAGTCCATAAATAAAGTTGACGAAGACAGAAAATGACCTGGTCCCTCACAGCGATGGCCTAGAATAGGTCATCAACATATATTCTTGGCAAACCCCCTACAGAAGGTGATTCCAAAGTCAGAAACCACTCATACCTCTGTAAAGCTGATCATAGATGGCTTACTAGCTAGACGGACCATTGCAGAAATTAGAGGAACTTTTACATCACCCAGCATGATAAATTCTTTTGCAACGGTAACCTCAATCAAATTGTTCATACATCAATGCCAATGTTAGTCATAGATTCCATGCCAGTGGTTGGCCATCTCTTCTAGGTGTCAACATTCCCAACTAGAATGGTGACTCTTTTAAGACTAAGTCTTGTTCTTGTTGAGTTAAGGTCTTGTTCTCTTCATGTGGTCCAATGCATTGACACTGGGTGAATTGGATAGACTAGGAAAGGGCACTAAACCAAGGGACACCAGGAACAGGGGCATAAACCATAACAGAGACTACAGAAAACAAAACACTAGGCCTATTGGTACACCAATGACAGTTCTATTAGGAAGCTATTGGCTCCTTCAGATCAGGGCACCATATCTTCTTCTTGGCCAACCAGATAGTCCCAAATTCTTTTAAGCTAATATAGTTTCAGCAACTCACAAAATGAGCATATTTCTAAAACAAACCTATAAAAGAAGTTGTTACTTGAAAAATCAGGAAGTTAGGGCTCCCACCCACTGGCGATATTTTCTTTCTTGCGCTGCTAGAGCACAAGAAAACTCTCCCATCGCAGCGCAAGAAAGAGGCCGGTATAGAACCGGCATATCGCAAGTGTTTTCAATGGGGCTAGCAACAGCAGTGCTAGCCCCATTGAAAGCATAGGAAGAATGCCGCGGATTTCTGTGGGGACCGCGGGGATAAAGGAATCCTCTGCCACAGCTGTCACAGCTGTGGCAGAAGTCCGTGGCATTCTATTCTATTCTATTGCTTTCAATGGGATCAGCACTGCTGCCGATCCCATTGAAAGCAATGGTTTCAGCCAAGCCATGCGGAATGATTATCGGGGAAGGGCTTGAAATATAAGCCCTTCCCCGATAATCATCAATAAGTGTGTAAAAAATTTTTTAAAAATCATACTCACCTCTCCTGCGCTCAGCCGCATCCTCCTGCTGGCTCCCCGGCACTGCTATGAAGCTCTTTCAGCAGTCGGGGATTTAAAAATCCCCGCCTCCTGAAAGGGCTGTGCAGATTGGCTGAGGGCTCAGCCAATAGCAGCTACTGCTTAGCTATTGGCTGAGCGCTCAGCCAATCACACATAGCTCTTAGCTATTCATTCAGACTTTAACTTTAGAATCGCATCGCAGTGGAGAAAATATCGCCAGTGGATGGGAGCCCCTAGTCTTACAAAAAAGATTCTGTCTTCTACGTGGTTCATGTAAACGTCAAGAGAGTCAAGTATCCAAAAATAATACTGTGGCTGCATTATCTGCCTGATCAGAGATAGATTTACTCAACTTTCTTAAGGTGGCAAGTATTTTCACATTCTCCTTCCCTTTTTGTCTCCATAGAGTTGTCAAGATGGGGGAGCTTGACGAGCTGCGTCAAGAAGCAGAAGCTCTGAAGAAGCAGATTGCGGTAAATCACCTGTCGCGTATGACCCTAGATCTATAGACACTTATTTGGCCAACAGCTATTCTTTTCGGCATCCCCATATACTTGGGTTGGCTAGGCAAGCATGTGCTTTGACTAGGAAAAGAGGAATAAGCTGCTGTCAGACTCTTCTGACGGCAGCCTTTCTCCTGTGGAAACAAAGGATCAGGCATACTGAAATCCAACATGCCCAATCCTTTGTATCGCATCACATCTACTGCCTGGGGAGGGTCAGGAGACTCAGGACACTTCCACACATGTTAGATAGTCATCCAGTCTCGCTGACACCAACTTTTATCTAATGTGTACGGGCACCAATCATGGGTGCAATAGGAATACCCCTCTGCATGAGGCTGCCGGGGTGGTCGTAAGTTACAGAAACAGCTGAACAAGCTGTCTTTCCATAACTCACACCCCAGCCACCACATTCAGCCAGGCCAAGGAGGCCAGAACAGGCTGTAGGCCAGAACTTGAGATAGGTGCTAATGCCAGAGGTAGGACCCACATCTGTCATGCCTTAATGCCATATTCTGTGAACATGCCATAAAAGTCTAAGATGGGAATATCCCTTTAAGTCCAAACATCTCACAACAGTTTTGTTCTGGCTTCTTCTGGATTCAAAAACCTAAAAATGATGGGTCGAACTTGGCTAAAGTTGAAGTTTGACTCTTCAAAGATGCTATGCCACTTTTCCTATGACTTATGCCCCATTATGACTGGTCGGTAACTCCCTTCCCAACAATTTAATATCCTATATAGTTCCAACTTTGGCCATATCTTGAAAATGTAAAGTAAACTTCCAGTAGGAAGACACTATTGGCTCTTCAGATGTCCCCCTGTCAACTCTACAGGCTTTCACTAACTAGAACACTTTTTAGATATTCTGATGGAGAGTCTTGTTCACTATACAAGGCCTGGGCCTACTATTATATCATATAGATGGCCAGTGACAAAAGCCTTCCACTACTGGGAATAGTACCTGTAGACCATCTTCGTGTAGTAAGGTGTCTGTTTCCGCTCTCCTCATAGATCTTAATTATTTACTTTCAGGATGCCAGAAAACAATGTGCAGACACGACTTTGGAACAGGTGAGCAGCTTTCTTATGATTCTCCATTTGCGTAGTGCTCGCCTAGTATAAAGTACTGACAATTTACAGCTTTTCGCTTCAGATCACAGCTGGGATGGAGGTGGTTGGACGTATACAGTTGCGCACTAGAAGAACGCTGCGTGGGCACTTGGCTAAAATCTATGCAATGCATTGGTCAACTGACTCAAGGTACCAACTACCCCGTTTCCCCAAAAATAAGACCTACCCTGAAAATAAGCCCTAGCATGACTTTTAAATGGTGTCCAAGCAGATATACATGTAAAAAAGAAATATTTTGGAGCAAAAATTAATATAAAACCCTGTCTTATTTTGGGGGGAAACACGGTATGTGTAGAGTATAATACAGCTGTATTATGTCATGTCCAGTCATGTTGGAGGTTGGAGTGCTTTGTATATAGAGTATAATACAGTGGTCATGTACAGTAGTCGGGTCATATAAGGATTTGCAACTTTAAATACCTACTTGCTGTACCTCTACAAGGTCACCTGCGTGTTTTAAACCAAAATATATGCTATTTCAATATAGTTGGGTGATGAAACTCCTCTTGTATAGCGTGCGTTCCCCACAAATAAGTGACTATATTGTCTATTACCTCATACAGGCTCCTGGTTAGCGCCTCTCAAGATGGAAAACTTATCGTTTGGGACACATACACAACAAATAAGGTGAGTCTGAGATCACCTGCAATCTATAATCCACTATAATTAAATCTGATTTTCGGTTGTCTCTGAGTTGGTTGGTTTAGACTGCTGCTATACTTTCTCCATAGATTGCACACATAGGGGAACAGGAACTCTTCTTCTTTATATCTCTGAGCTGGTGGGTTTAGATTACTACTATGATGACTACATACACTGCACACAGAACAGAGCAGGATCTCTTCTCTATCTCTGAGCTGGTGGGCGGAGACTGCTACCATAACGTCTCTATACACAGCACACATAGGCTCCCCTGTATACTTTAGTTGGCTAGGCACACATGTGCTTTGAATAGGAAAAAGGGTACATGCTGTTGCTAGACTCCTCTAGTGGCAGCTTTATTTCCTGTGGAAACAAAGGATTAGGCATACTGAAATCCAGCATGCCCAATCCTTTTTTCCCATCACATCTACTGTCTAGGGAGAGTCAGGAGTAGGATGTCTAGTTCTCTATCTCTGAGTTGGTGGGTGTAGAGGGCTGCTGTGATGTCTCCATACACTACACACCGAGGAGTAGGATCTTTTCTTCTCTATATCTTTGAGCTGGTGGGTGTAGTCTGCTACTGTGATGTCTCCATATACTGCACATATAAGAAAGCAGGATCTCTTCTGTTCTATATATCTGAACTGGTAGGTATAGACTAGCTACTATGAAGTCTCCATACACTGCACACATAGGAGAGCAGGATTCCTTGTTCTCTATGTCTCTGAGCTGGTGGGTGTAGACTGCTGCTATGATATCTCAATACACTGCACACATAGGGGAGCAGGATCTCTTCTCTATGTCTCTGAGCTGGTGGGTGTAGACTGCTACTGTGATGTCTCCATATACTGCACATATAAGAAAGCAGGATCTCTTCTTTTCTATATATCTGAACTGGTAGGTATAGACTAGCTACTATGATGTCTCCATACACAGCACACATAGGAGAGCAGCATTCCTTGTTCTCTATCTCTAAGCTGGTGGGTGTAGACTGCTGCTATGATATCTCCATACACTGCACACATAGGGGAGCAGGATCTCTTCTCTATGTCTCTGAGCTGGTGGGTGTAGACTGCTACTGTGATGTCTCCATACACTGCACACATAGGGGAGCAGGATTCCTCGTTCTCTATCTCTGAGCTGGTGGGTGTAGACTGCTGCTATGATATCTCCATACACTGCACACATAGGGGAGCAGGATTCCTCGTTCTCTATCTCTGAGCTGGTGGGTGTAGACTGCTACTGTGATGTCTCCATACACTGCACACATAGGGGAGCAGGATTCCTTGCTCTCTCTCTCACTGAGCTGGTGGGTGTAGACTAGCTACTATGATGTCTCTATACACTGCACACATAGGAGAGCAGGATTTCTTGTTCTCTATCTCTGAGCTGGTGGGTGTAGACTTGCTACTATGATGTCTCTATACACTGCACACATAGGAGAGCAGCATTCCTTGTTCTCTATCTCTGAGCTGGTGGGTGTAGACTGCTACTGTGATGTCTCCATACACTGCACACATAGGAGAGCAGCATTCCTTGTTCTCTATCTCTGAGCTGGTGGGTGTAGACTGCTACTGTGATGTCTCCATACACTGCACACATAGGGGAGCAGGATCTCTTCTACTCTATAAAACACCCTCTTAAGTAACAGCAGGATGGAGTTCTGAGCAGTCCAGATGTTATTTCAATAGCTGTATATAAGGGAGATGGAATAAATCCTCCACAGTGCCACCTACTGAAAGGCAGCATTCCTTCGAGTCAAAGTGGGACTTTTTATACAAGTCTTGCTACAATGACTGGGAATCAAAAGCAAAGCCAGACCCCATGTACATACAGCTGTTTCCGGGTTATTGCCCATCATCAGTGTACAGTAGGAGTCTGGCTTTTGCTAGTGAGAGGCCAGGGACAGGGGTCAGAAACGCTCTTTTCTCCTTAGGGAGAGCAACTATATACTATAAATAAGTGAGGAGACTCAAATGGCCACGCACGCTCCTCTGGGTAATATGCAAATAAGGGAGATGGAATAAATCCTCTTGATTCCCAGTCATTGTAGCAAGACTTGTATAAAAAGTCCCACTTTGACTCGAAGGAATGCTGCCTTTCAGTAGGTGGCACTGTGGAGGATTTATTCCATCTCCCTTATTTGCATATTACCCAGAGGAGCGTGCGTGGCCATTTGAGTCTCCTCACTTATTTATAGTATATAGTTGCTCTCCCTAAGGAGAAAAGAGCGTTTCTGACCCTTCAATAGCTGTGACACAGTAAATCACTTACTGTTAGCTGCAGCACCTCTGTGTGTCTCTATGGTTCTCTTTACCTCCAGCAGCTCCCTCCTGCCACTTTCCTTTCCATAGACTTCTATGGGCAGCATGAGACACCTCTCCCCCACACACTTTCTGTAATCCTTTATAGTATCTTTGTTACTAGAGACAAACTTCACATAACAACAGCCAGTGGTCAGCTATTTAAAAGGTAGGGAAACCCCTAATGAATAGCACTTTAAAGAGATTTGTTTTTAGCAAAAAAAATGGTATTTTAGGTAATGCGATGATCTTTTTGATTTAACCTCTATTGAATTGTAGTATTGACATTGACTCTGTCATCATGATTTCCATATTCTAGGTTCACGCTATCCCTCTCAGATCTTCTTGGGTGATGACCTGCTCCTATGCACCCTCTGGTAACTTTGTTGCATGCGGTGGTTTGGACAACATGTGCTCTATCTACAATTTGAAGACACGCGAGGGAAATGTCAGAGTTAGCAGGGAGCTGGCGGCCCACACAGGTCAGTTTCCACCCACTATGGACATGACATGGATGGCAATATATAAGTCTGGAGATACATGCAGTAATTGATAGTCTATCTTTAGGTTAGGCCACCAAGATCTGATATGTGTTTTCCATCATTCTGCTAATTAGCGAGGGTCAAACACTCATGATGCAAGAGATAGCCTATTCTAACGATAGGCCATTAATATTCCAGGCCTTGAGACCCCCTTAAAGGGGTTGTCTTAAAGGGGATGATCCTTTTCCATATGTCCTATTAGGGCATAAAAATATCCCAGATCATGTCAGATCCCATTATAAGGTAATATTATGGTATTATGTCATACTGTAGGAGCGATCAAACCATCACAAGTTCAAGTCTCCTATGGGGACTAAAAAAAACGTAATAATCGGTTTTAAAAATTTTTATTAATTGCTAAAAAAAAATAAAAGATATTAAAAGTTTAACCTCTTCCTATAATCATAATAAAAGAAAGAAAACACATTTGGTATTTGTGCACCCGTAAAAGTCCAATCTATCAACGTAACGCATTATTTGTCCCGCACAGTGAACATCATCAGAAAAATAATACACATCAGAATTGCGCTTTTTTTTTTGGTCACTCCGTCTCCAAGAAAAATGTTTCTAAGGGTGCATTCAGACGACCGTATATTGGCTGGGTTTTCACGCCAGATGATATACGGCGTCTCTCTCTGCAGGGGGAGGAGGCTGGAAGAGTCAGGAGCAGTGCTCTGAGCTCCCACCCCCTCTCTGCCTCCTCTCCGCCCCTCTGCACTATTTGCAATTAGAGGAGGCGAAACGGGTGCGGGGCTACGTTTTGGGAATTAGCTCCGCCCCCATTCCGCCTCTTCTCATTGAAAATAGTGCAGGGGGGTGGAGAAGAGGCAGAGAGGGGGCGGGAGCTCAGAGCACTGCTCCCGGCTCTTCCAGCCTCCTCCCCCTGCAGAGAGAGAGAGACGCCGTATATTGGCTGGGCGTGAAAACCTGGCCGATATACGGTCGTCTGAATGCGCACTAAGATATATTATTTTTTAAATGTAGTACAGCAGAAAAATTATATAAATTTGGTAACGTAGTAATCGTACTGACGCGCGGAATTAACGTATCATGTCCTTTTTGCTACAGTGTGTAGGTCATAGAAACAAGACCCCCTCGAAGATGGTGGAATTGCGTTTTCTTTCCATTTCACTTCACTCAGAATTTTTTTTATGTTTTTCAATACATTATATTTAATAGTACCATTAAAAAATACAACGTGTTGCGCAAAAAACAACTCGTAGACATCTAGGTCGATGGATAAATAAAAAAATTATGATTTTTTTGAAAGTGGGGAGCAAAAAATGAAGAAGGGCTTAACAGGATTTGTGTAATTTTATAAAAAGAAAGCTTTGCATCTGAAGTTTTATAGCATATGCTTGGAGGAGGACCCTGCAAACAGCAGCTCATATCTCAGCATCCTGTTACCGTGCCATTTTCGGTCTGTGATCAGGATACTGAAGCGAACTGCAGTCAGATTTGATTGTTTTTTGTTGTTTTTGGTGGACTTTAGGATTTAATCTCCATATTTCTTGTTTTCTCTCTATAATTGGCAGGTTATCTTTCCTGCTGTAGATTCTTGGATGATAACCAGATTGTAACCAGCTCAGGAGACACCACCTGGTAAGTGGGGTCGGCAGATCTGCTGAAGTTGGAAAACTGGGAAAGGGGGTTCTCCACTTTGGAAAAACCCAACTTGCTAGAAGGATCCCTGACAATAAGCTAATCATAAAGTGTTCTCTCGCTGGGACCTCCATAGATCACCTGTGATCTGTGGGGATAACTAGCAGTAAGTGTTTCATTTCTCTATAGCACTCCCACAGGCCAAGGTAAGCATTACATATTACCCATTCACATCAATGGGTTGTCTGTGCTCCATCCACATTTCAGCGGCCTGGGCTGGTAATGCAGGAACAACTCCCATTGAATTCAATGGGAACCATACCTGTAATACCAATCCAGGCCATTGCAGTATGGACAGTGCTATCTGCTTTCAGCTTTGTGCAGCTGTAATGCCATTAAACATTGACTGCTACGTATTTCCACAGCAATGAGTACCCCCATAACAGCGACAGCTAGAAGGCAATCAAAATAGTGATAGCCTTGGTGCCCCCATGCGATAGTCAGCTATGAGGCTCCCAATTGAAAATGAACCCTAGTGCCCCATTAATAGAGACAGCCGCACCTCCAAGCCTCAACATTATTTATCTCACTATTCTCGCCTTACTTCAGTGCTTTGTGGGACATCGAAACTGGGCAGCAGAAGACGGTGTTCATTGGCCACACAGGAGACTGCATGAGCCTGGCCGTGTCTCCCGACTTTAACTACTTCATTTC
Organism: Eleutherodactylus coqui; assembly: GCF_035609145.1. NCBI lineage: Eukaryota > Metazoa > Chordata > Amphibia > Anura > Eleutherodactylidae > Eleutherodactylus > Eleutherodactylus coqui. Next base: position 266,179,428 of record NC_089840.1, on the reverse strand, counting down.
TGGGGCCTGTGATGCAACCGCCAAGCTGTGGGATGTGCGAGAGGGCGAATGCAGACAGACATTTACTGGGCACGAGTCAGACATCAATGCCATCTGTGTGAGTATGAGGGTGGGCAGCAGAATGGGGAGTCACAAGGGCTCATGTAAAAAAAATGGTGCGAGTGTAAAAACCATACTGGTCTAACCCCATCCTTTACACAGTTCTTCCCCAGCGGGCAGGCCATATGCACGGGTTCTGATGACGCTACGTGTCGCTTGTTCGACCTACGTGCTGATCAGGAGCTCAGCGTCTACTCTCAGGACAGCATTATCTGCGGCATCACCTCAGTGGCGTTCTCCCGCAGCGGCCGCCTCCTCCTGGCTGGTTACGATGACTTCAACTGTAACATATGGGATTCGCTAAAATGTGAAAGAGTTGGTAAGTGGTCTCTTTTCTTGACTATACAATGTCAGTTGATTGTTAGTAGTCCAAAACTTCCAATGGCCCAGTACGCCCCTCTATCGGTGCTTCCCAAACGTTTTGGGGTCCCAAAAAAATTTTCTCTTGTGGCACCCATGCAAAAAGAAAAAAAATCTCTCTCCTCTGTCCTCTCTTTCCTTCCCACGACACCAATAGGAGCTTCTCATGGCACACCAGTGTGCTCTGGTTGGGAATCAATGGACACATGGAGATGCACTAGACCAGGGGTAATAGGCCATCTGGTGCCGGACGATTGGAATCCTGGAATCGCTGTTTTGGGATGCCCAGTGGACAACAAACCTAATCGTCTGGCATCACATCGGTCATACATGCCAATAAGTGTCATAGAGGCACTGAGGGACGGTGAGACATCTGCCCTCCCTGGACTGACCAACCTTTTGCCAGGGTAAAAATGAACCAAACGGGTTTGTGTCTGCAGAGCTGAGTGAAGCTAGCTGTATCTGGCAGCTGCTGATCTTCGTTACCACTATTTACTTACCACCATGACCATTGAGGTGAGATGACTTCTCCCATCTTTGGGCAAGCTACACCAACCATACTGTTGATCCAGGTTCACTTAAACTGTGATCATCTGTTAAGAATCTTAGAATGGTAGAGTTGGAAGAGACCTCCAGGGTCATCGGGTCCAACCCCCTGCTCAGGGCAGGATTCATTAAATCATCCCAGACAGATGTCTGTCCAGCCTCTGTTTGAACACTTCCATTGAAGGAGAACTCACCACCTCCGGTGGCAACCTGTTCCACTCATTGATCCCCCTCAATGTCTATTATCTAATTTGTGTTTCCTCCCTTTCAGTTTCATCCCATTGCTTCTACTCTTTCCCTGTGAAAATGAGAATAGGGCTGATCCCTCTGCACTGTGACAGCCCCTCAGATATTTGTAGACAGCTATTAAGTCTCCTCTCAGACTTCTTTTTTGGAAGCTAAACATTTCTAGATCCTTTAACCGTTCTTTATAGGACATGATTTGCAGACCGCTCACCATCTTGGTAACTCTTCTCTGAACTTGCTCCAATTTCTCTAGGTCTTTTTTAAAGTGGGGTGCCCAGAACTGGACACAGTATTCCTGATGAAGCCTGACTAAGGAAGAGTAGTGGGGGATAATTACCTCACGTGATCTAGACTCTATGCTTCTCTTAATACATCCCAGAACTGTGTTTGCCTTTTTGGCTGCTGCATCACACTGTTGACTCATGTTCAGTCTATGATCGATTAGTATACCCAAGTCTTTTTCACATGTGCTGCTGCTTAGCCCAATTCCTCCCATTCTGTATGTGCTTTTTTCATTTTTCTCGCCCAGATGTAGGACTTTGCATTGCTCCTTGTTAAATACCATTCTGTTAGTCACTGCCCACTGTGCAAGCTTTTCTAGATCTTTTTGAATACTCTCTCTTTCTTCCCTAGCGTTAGCTATCCCTCCTCGTTTTGTGTCGTCTGCAAATTTGATCATTTTCCCATTAATTTCCTCCTCCAGATCATTTATAAAAATGTTGAACGCTGGGCCTAGGACAGAGCCTTGTGGTACCCCACTTGATACATTCTTCCACTTGGATGTGCAGCCATTTATGACCACTCTTTGAGTATGATCAGTCAGCCAGTTCTGAATCCACCTAACAGTTGCCTTGTCAATCTCATATTTGGTCATTTTTTCAATAAGTATGGTATGAGATACTTTGTCAAATGCTTTACTAAAGTCAAGATATACTATATATAACGTATATACCTGATCAACCCAGTCGGTGATTCTGTCATAGAAGGAAATTAGATTCATCTGGCATGACTTATTTGTTACAAACCCATGCTGGCTCTGGTTAATTACTCAATTTTTATCCAAGTACTTGCATACATGCTGTGTAATAATTTGTTCAAAGATCTTTCCCGGTATAAAAGTCAGGCTCACAGGTCTGTACTTTCCTGGATCCACCTTCTTCCTTTCTTTGAAGAAAGGGATAACATTTGCCCTTATCCAATCTTCTGGGACTTCTCCTGTTCTCTGGTCCAGCAATTACCTCCGCTGCTTCCTTTAGAATGAAACTTGGTTTAATTTCACACAGGTGAGTGCGATATCACGCTCGCCAACATGTGATTTCTCTGTGGATACAAGGCATTTTTTTGTTAAAACCCCCCTCGCATCACTTTGGGGAAGTAGCGATCCTTTAAGCTACGACGGAGAATTGCAGCGTTTTTCCTATGGTTTTCAACAGAAACCTCACATCACGCTCGCATGCACCTAGCATGTGGTGCGACGTTTTCCCAGCCACATTGAAAACAATTGGCGATGCGAAGTGAGGGCATGCCCAAAGATAGCGCATGCCGTAATTTCTTTTCCGCATCGTGATGAAAAAGAATGGGGTTCTTATTCTTGTACAGTTTTCTCAGCTGTGTGAAATCGGCCTAAGAGCGGCTTTATACAGGCGTATGCGTTTTTGCACGCACCTCAGCACAATGCATTTGCACCGTGAACGAGGTGCTTTTGCACGCATATTGGCGTATTTTACGGTACTTTTTTATGCACCCAGATGTGTTCTTTTCCCCACAGTTTTGCACATCCAGTTACACCTTGCGCACGCATTTGCTCCCCCCATCCCATTTGCGCACAAAAGTAAGGCATGCTGCTTTTTTTTGGCGCGTGCAAAACACAGTAATGTGTACGATCCCATTGACATCAATGGGTTGTGTTTACTGCGTATTGCGCACGCAAATACACCCGTGTCACGCCGCCTTTATTGCTAATTCTGGCAGCTGTGGACATATTTCAGTTGTTAGACAGCCCACACCCGCCATGTATGGAGCGAGCTCAACTCCAGAGCACACTGTATGTAATGACACCCGAACCATACATGCTAGATGTCAAGAATGGGATAAAACTGATACGTTCTTCTTGCCCGTGACAACCAATCAAAGACCAGCTTTCATTTTCAAAAAGCGCTTGGAGGTTGCTGGGGACAACACGGACGCGTTCTCTGTCAGCCAGCTTTGATATGAAGCACGTCTTGTACTTTATCCTCGCTCCATTGTGGTCAACAGGAACGTCCAAAGACGCCAAAGTCTCCTATTCCTTCATAAACCGGTTTCTCAACTGGTGATTAATGGATCGTGTTCATCAGCAAGTCGTGACGAGGTTTCTTTGTTCTTAAGAGGCTGGCAGCAAGATGTTGTCACACCCGTTCCATTCAGCCGTCCCTAAAGACGCGTTTATATTGGCGGTCATTAAAGGGGGGGTTCCCGCTATGGCATTTATACCCTACTCCAACCCAGGGATGCCAAGTTGCGTGGCCCAAGTCCTCCATGAGGAGGGAGCCGTGGTCTCCATTGCCCCATAGAAGAATATGGAGCAATTGTTAATATGGAGACCGCCGATCGTTCTCCAGTGAAGACCACCTTTAGTTATATCCTATTTCGGGAAATGTTGGGTGACAACCATTAATCTCTTATCTTTTCGAATTCCTCAGAACCTATCGCCCCTTGTTTTCACCAGGACAGTAAAAGATATTGTACGCCAGCCATGTCATGTTTAATGCACTTTTCTTCACTGTTGTCCTTGCGATCGGGCAGTTCCCACCCATTCAAGATGGCCACCGAAAACTTCGATCTAGCTAATAAACACTGGGAACTGCTCTCGGATTGGCCTATGCTGATCATGTGAGCAGCGGTTCACAATTGGAGAAAAGGTATAGCGCATTGGTAGTCTCAGTCACATGCAAAAAAGCTTTGTTCAGTGCGCAAGAAAGTTGCGTTGAGGCACATGCAAATGAGCATACGCTTGCGTGATGTGGACCTAACACTACAGGGATTACTCTAAGGATGGCACCACCATCTTGGACAGTCAAAAAGGAGACCCGTAAAATTGGATGGATGGTAGAGAACAACAAGTGCAGGCAGTTCCCCTCCAGTTGCGGGCCAAATCACTGACGGATCACCGGTAAGTTGCGGCTTCGACTTGTGTTGCAGTCTATGATATGGCAAAGTCGTGTGCAACTTGCGACCAAACATTCTAGTTTTAGATTTACCGGCTGCGTGAGGTTGTAGCTGTCAGCAACATCTCATTAAGAATCATTAGATACAATGTCACAATACTACACTGCAGTGTTAGTGTTGCGCAACCAAAGTTGCCTTGTAGCTCCAGCCAAACCACGATGGCCATCACCCAAGGTTTTCCAAAAGCAGAAATAACTAAGAAACCACTGAATGGAATTTTTAAAAAGTGCCTGAGCCTCTTGTCAGCGAGTCCTTGCTGCAGGAGAAGCCATCATGGCGGTCAGCACCTAACTCTCCTAAGAGGTTGCTGAATACTTTTAACAGCGACACAAGAAGTGCCATTAATCATAGGGTGCTGACATGGCAGCCATGTTGGATGTCACCCAGCAGTCCCAGATATAGCTAAGAAATAGCTGCATGGAATTAACTAACCATTGGGTTTCTAGACAAAATTCTGCCCCAGGACTGGAGGGGAGGGAGGGAGGGGGGGGGAAATAATACCTGCAACTGATTTTCTCTGCCATCCTTCAATCCACCGATTCCATTTTCGGCTGTCAAATATGGCCAATGCAATCTTCAGACTACCCAAGTGTTAGACCACTAATGCATTACACCTGCCTGATTGGCCAGAGCTGCTCACATGATCCACACTGGCCAATCAGAGAGCAGTTCACATCAGGTAGTCAGAAAATTACTATGGCCATCTTGGCTAGCCAACAACAGGCCCCGAAACCAGCAGAAGTACAACTGCAGGTAAAACACCCCCCCCCCCCCCCTCACCCCCTCACCCTCAATAGTATTCTGTTCCAAAACCAAAAAGGTCACTTTAAGCAAACTGTAAATCTGCAGCATTTTATCATTCTTCTCTCATCTTGCAGGTGTTCTTTCTGGGCACGACAACCGTGTCAGCTGCCTCGGCGTCACCTCGGACGGGATGGCGGTCGCCACAGGATCGTGGGATAGTTTCCTCAAAATCTGGAACTGAATTTTTTGCAAGATGCGTCATGCAGCAGAGACAGGGGCCCCTCACCTCCCCCCACCATCCATTTATCAATGCCCCTGAATATACCCCAGTTAGTGTCTTACCCCACCAATGCAGAGCTGCACCAGCGCCCCCTCATGCCAGGCACCTGCTTGGATTTGCTGTGTGACACTTGTTAGCTTTGGCAGAACCGCAGAAGAAACTCCATGTGCAAGAATACAAAGCCTAACACTGCCACCTAGTGGCTGCTGTACACACTGCGCCCAGATATCAGTGCTGACGATCACCCCTGATCATTGGAACCGGTCCATAGGCACTACCCCTCCTTCCCGAATGTATGCTTCCTGTTCGAACCCCTCCCCCACTTCTTCTCTACTCCTGCTGCAAACAACTGTTGACATCTGTGTGCAAATCTATTTAATTTATTTTGCTGACGCCTCCTCCCCATTTTTCTGTCACTTTTTTCAAACAGGTTTGTGTTTTATAGAAAGAGGAAATAAAATCTATTTTAGGTCAAGGCAGCCAAAATATTGGCATCTTTCAGAATGACATGTTACCTTACTGGTTGTATTAAATCTCAGGTTTGCAGCCGCTTTTGACTGTTTGTAGAGATCTCTTCGTAGGACCAGCGGTACGTTGGCGAGGTGGGGTATTAGATTGTAGTCAGAGAGCGCCGCCGCCACCAGGGCCGCCCCGCGCCCAGCCGGGGGAGCGCCGCCGCCACCAGGGCCGCCCCGCGCCCAGCCGGGGGAGCGCCGCCGCCACCAGGGCCGCCCCGCGCCCAGCCGGGGGAGCGCCGCCGCCACCAGGGCCGCCCCGCGCCCAGCCGGGGGAGCGCCGCCGCCACCAGGGCCGCCCCGCGCCCAGCCGGGGGAGCGCCGCCGCCACCAGGGCCGCCCCGCGCCCAGCCGGGGGAGCGCCGCCGCCACCAGGGCCGCCCCGCGCCCAGCCGGGGGAGCGCCGCCGCCACCAGGGCCGCCCCGCGCCCAGCCGGGGGAGCGCCGCCGCCACCAGGGCCGCCCCGCGCCCAGCCGGGGGAGCGCCGCCGCCACCAGGGCCGCCCCGCGCCCAGCCGGGGGAGCGCCGCCGCCACCAGGGCCGCCCCGCGCCCCTTACTGATGTTGAGGAGGAGAGGTACTCTAGTCACTACTGATGACAATCCGGGGTTATTCAGCCGCACTCTGTGTATTCAGTTGGGTTATTTGCTTTCTGTGGAGAAGTCAAACGCTGAGCGTTTCCTCACATCTGCCGGCGCGGCGCTCCTGAACACGGGGACGGGTCCCACCAGACCAGCTTTATGCACACAACAGTTTTAAACATCTATAAAATCATATTTATTTTGGTCCAACATTGAAATTCACAAAGAAATATTTACACAAGTAGTGTAGAAGTAGAGGCAGCAGCACAGATATATATATATACACCCCTATGGGGCGGGGGTCAGCCGTCGCTCTGGGTGTATTGTGCGTTCTCCTTATTCTGGGATATCTCCCAGCTGCAGTGAGACATCTTCATGTTCCTGAGGGACGCCGGCTGCTCAGACTGGAAGGGGATCTTCACCTACAAACAGGAGAAAGGATTCAACATCATCCCAAATGGTAGAAGCCCAGGGCATGGCGCAGGACGCCACAGGGCATGGCGCAGGACGCCACAGGGCATGGCGCAGGACGCCACAGGGCATGGCGCAGGACGCCACAGGGCATGGCGCAGGACGCCACAGGGCATGGCGCAGGACGCCACAGGGCATGGCGCAGGACGCCACAGGGCATGGCGCAGGACGCCACAGGGCATGGCGCAGGACGCCGAGTAATCCAAAAGTCTAAGCAGAGTTTGAGGCGGAATTTTGCTAGAATTTCGCTCGTTCGACATACAGATTTTGCTTCACAGCAGAACATTACACCCCATGTGAAAGCACCCTCACCCTTCTTTAAGCAATTTACTCTTTAACCCCTTGAGAGCCAGTCACTTTTCTATTCTGTGATTCATCCCTACTTCAAAAAAACTTTTCCCCCTCGATGCAGCTGTATGAAGGCTTGTAATTGTTACAAATGTCTAAGTAGGGCAAGCAGGAAAGCAATTAGGTCATTTTTTGGGAAGGTGGGGGTCCTGGCTCTTTCAGCAACGACAGGGTAATCTTATTCTGCAGGTCAGCACGCTTACGGTGGTACAACTTTTAGAAAAAAAAAATTTAACATTTCTAGAAAAAGTTTAATGTTTTCTAAAAACAGTAAAAAACATAAGTATTGCTGTAATCATACTGACCTGCAGATGGTGATCTATAAGAGTGGGTTTTTTTTTTTTTTTAATCGCTTCCCCCCACCACCACCTCCTTTCCACCAGTCGTCACCTCATAAGGGACTTGAGCTTGCAGTCATACGATTGCTCGTACAATATACTGCAGTACTTCAGCATTGCAGTATACTGTATTTTCACTAGCAGTCTATTAAGCCCTGCCAGACAGACTTAATAGGCTCTGATCCTTGACAGGCCTGGAAATCTTCCCAAAACCCCAAGATGCTGTGGTAACACATCAGAAAGGATGCGGGTGGGCTGCCCTCCAACCAGCTGCTTAAATGCAGCGGTCACCATGGATAATGGCATCTAAATAGCTCAATGGCTGCAATGGGAGTTAGCTGGTAACTGTCCCTAACAGCTGATAGTCGCCGGGTATGAAGAGAGCACCGCTCGAGCCAGCTTCATACCTCCCCTCACAACCCATGTCAGATGTATCCATCATAGGTCATTAGAGGGATACTACAGGCTGATACTATCCTAAGGATAGTCAGTAACAGTTGATGGGCAGGGATCCCAAGCAACAAAGCTTTGCCAGTCAGCTCATCCTCCCGCCCGCCATCAGTGCAGCGAAATCTGATGTCCGTATTAGTAGTCAGAGACAGAAGTGTAGTAGAAGGCTTTGCTCCCACTGAAAACAATGGGAGTGGTGCCTTCTACTACGCTTCCAGCTCAGACCACAACGAGGAGCTGGGAGTGTAATAAAAAGGCATCACTTCTTGGGAGTGAAACCATGTATTACACTTCTGGACCTGACCAGAAATGTGGGCGTCTGACCCACTGTCGCGCCGGAGGATCCACTGATTGGTGAGGTCCGACGCTCAGGATCCCCACCAGTTAACCATCCTGGGGATAGATCATCAATACAGGAGTTCTCTACCACCACTTGACTGCACCAGATAGGCGATCATTGGGGGTCGGACCTCCGCCAATCAACCAGGATGCCAAATCTCAACCCCCACAATCAAAATGCAGTTTCCCCTCTTAACAGAGAACTGTCAGCTTTAGATGCCAGTGGCAATAAGGACCCCCGCTGTGTGAGCGCCCCCATAAGTTACATACAACTTTCTCGGGCGCAGTCTTACCTGTCTGTTCTGCATAGCTGTGTTGGGCGAGTTGTCTTCCTGCAGAATCTTGAGTGGAGACCGGCCATGGGCAGAGGAGACCAACGCTTTCCTGGGTCGCTGGCGAATATTCTTTGCACCTACAAGAGTGAGGACATCGCTCAACGACTGCAGTTTGTGCAACACACCTACACAACGTCCACGTGGACATTATAAATAAAGCTTTGCTCAGTGCGTCACCTGCTGCACGCGGGGATTTGCACCGGGGTCTCTGCGGTTGCACGGAGGGTGGAGTTGGCTCTGCTAGGGAAGTTAGAGCTTCTTCTGCAAACTCCACCTCCTTCTCTTCTTCCTCGGCAGGTGCAATGACTGCGTCGCTCGCCGTCTGCTCTTCGGGGGTCTCAACTGGAGCTTCTTTATTGGGGTCGGAGCCGTCCGCAATCCCAGAATCCTCGGTGACAAACACATCGCTGAGCTGCTTAACCAGAAGGTTCAAGGAAGCTGGAAAAGACAATTAGAGGGTCAATAGAGGCTTACGGCCTCAAAATACAAGATCTTGTCAGCTCAGCCGCGTCTTAGTGATCGGCTTCCGGCAAAGCTGGGTGACAACCAATATGGCTGCCGACAAGCCAGCTTTCCAAGGCTGAAACCCCTTCCTTGTGTTTGGGCTGCACTCACTGTGTAACGAAGGGCGCAGCGGGGTGCGCACGATGCCCTGTGTGGGGGAGCGCGGGTCATCCACTCCTGCCGGCTCAGTCATTTCTTCCTCTTGTGCGACTACAGGGGAACATTGTGGAGACCCGGCGACCTGCAGACAGGGACGTGTTTTAGAGATCCGGAAAAGTTGAACAGAGATAACCTGACGCCATGTTTATGGGACTCGCCGTACCAACCTCAATAGGCGTCCTGGGAATGCCCACTGTCGGAGAGCGGGGGTCAACCACCCGTGCCAGGTGGCGGTTTAGTAGAGGGCGAGACGGGGTCACCTGCTCCACTCTGGAATCCGTTCCTCCCATGGTGTAAAGGTCACAATGCAGGATCTCTGACCTGAGGAGAGAGATAGTTACTGAGCGGAGTACAACCCCCAACATCCTAGTCTAGGCAGGACTCCACGACCCCCCTGCTCAGCTGATAGCTGCCCGTACACCTTCCATAGCTCATCCAGTTAACAGCTATATACCCCGACCCTCTATACACATGACTGCACCACTGAACCGGACATCAATGTGTTGGTCATGGGGACAGCGGAGGAAGCGGCAGTAGGATTGGGTGCTGAAGTTCAGGGTTCCCCCTCACAAGATCCCCTTTTGGGCCCCCTGTACATACAAGAGCCCGCCAGTCCTGGAAGAACCAGTGTTTTCGGATGACCGTCATCTAGTGTGCCTTATGACCAGACTAGGAGATCGAGAGGGGGGGGGGGGGAAGACGAGCTTCAGTACAGACCCCCAAACAGCCGAATGGGACCATAGGTTGGACAACCCGATAGACCAGCAATGTTTAACCCCTTAACGACAGGATTTACAGTTCAGGGGATCACGGTTTGATCCCACTCCATACAATGCGGGTGCCGACTCTTTCTAACAGCCCCCAACAGCTTTGATCAGCCGCACATCAGAGCTGTAAGCTATTTAAATGCCCTGACCGATGTTCTGGGGTCTTGTACAGCCCCCCACAATGAGATTGCGGGTTGCTGTGCGCCTCCTTACGGGGTTAAAGAGTGGTGTGCCCATCTTTGCTTTCCATGATCAAGATGGGAAAACCTGGCCCTGTCAGAAACAGCCAAGAGCTGTCTGCGCAGTTAGCTGCCGGGTGGCCAGTAGCAGAGCAGCTGCTTCCCATCTCAGCTATGACAAGCCAACATGGGAAGCCCCTTTAGGCCTCATGTCCACGGGGAAAAAAAATCAGGCCCGCTACAGATTCTCCATGGAGAATCCGCAGCGGGTCCCTCCTGCCCCGCGGACATGAGGGCTGAAAATAAGAATAAACTCACCTGCTGCGGACCGTGCAGGTCTTCCCTTCTTCGCGGCCGGATCTTCTTTCTTTGGCCCGGCGGATGTTCTCGGCACGCCGGCCGCGTGCATGCGCCGGGCACATCCGCCAGGCCGAAGAAAAAAGATCCGGCCGCGAAGAAGGGAAGATCTGCATCGCCCGGAGCAGGTGAGTTTAATTCAGGCACGGGTCTTCTGCGGATCCGGGCGGCTTCCATAGAAGCCTGCAGGAGCCGTCCCTGCGGGAGACCCGCACCTAAATGGAGCATGTCCTTTTTTTGATACTCCAGGATTTTTTAAATTCACTTTTATTGACCACCCGCGGGTATTTATCTACCCGCGGGTGGTCAGTGCATCCCTATGGGGTGCGGATCCGAGTGCGGGTGATCCGCTGCGGATTTAAAATCTTCTTTCCCCCGTGGACATGAGGCCTTTATGTTCAAGAGAGCGGCGCTGAATCCAGGGGCCAACGGGCCGGAGGAGTCATCAGTGGCCCCCGGGGGCTGCCAGGAACTCTTCCATCTCCCAGAGTTATGGTGACCCCACAGACCCCCTGACCAGGGTGGAGCGGGGCGCCCTACTACAGCTGGTGCCGCCCTTCCTCACACCCCTCTTCATTATTCCAACACGAGCAGCACATAGTATGTTAGGAGTCGCGCTACCGCCGCCTTTGTGAAAGGATGAAGAGACCCCAGGAAGAGAGTCCGGCCCCAGATAATATAACACCCCACCACCCCCCACGCCGCAGGATAATATAACCCCCACACCCGCGGTTAACCCCTCAGTTAACCCGTTGGCACAGCGGCACAGGACGATGGCGCTCTTCCGGGCAATAAGATACAGCATGCTGCCATATTCCATGTGCACCATTCTCAGGATTGTGGGGTCCCAGCAGCTGCAGCCCCGCCCATCAGACCCCTAGACCACCATTGTAGTCTCCAATGTAAAACCCCTTTAAACCTCCTTCATACACAAGCGTGGTGTCATCATCCCCGGCCGCCCCCACGATGAGCAGCAGCTGCCATATAGAAGAGCCGCCGCCGCCACCCCGCACTTACCGCGCAGCGTCCACTAGTCCTCCCCGGCTCCGTGCAGCAGCTGCAGCAACAACATCTACTGAACCAACTTCCTACCCGCAACATTCAAACTGAGCGCCGCAGCCAATCACAAACGCCGCCAGCGCCGATTGGCTGCAAAGCGCAACGCCTTTTTACTTCCACCAATAGCAATCTAAAGATTTTATCAACATTAGGTCGATGATTGGCTGCTTGGGATGCCAAAGTAATAGCTCCGACGTATGATTGGTCAATTCAGGCAAAATCCCGCCTCCTCACAGCTGGATCGTTGCGGCGTTTCTGTAGAGCGTGCTGCTGCCCTGTCGTCGCCATTTTGGTAGATACTAAAATTAAGGGAGTTTTAAGACGATAGTCAACAAAATGGCGGCTGATATGCGGACAATGTAATTTAGTAGGCTAAATGTGCTGATGGCGACCAGGAAAGGAGGGTGTTGTTTATTGTGGGGATGGGGTGTAGAGGGGAGAAGCATGCAGGACTGAACAAAGAGCCTGGGGGACAGGTTTAACCCCTTAAGGACATGGCTTATTTTTGCCATAAGGATGCAATGATTTTTGAGGCTTTTCATCCCCACATTTCAAAAGCCATAACTTTTTTATTTTTCCATCGGAATGGCGGTATGAGGGCTTGTTTTATACGTGGCGAACTGTAGTTTTTATTGGTACAATTTTGGGGTAATTTTTGGGGGAATGGCAGGAAAAGAAAACGCATCAATTTTTTATTGGTTTTTTTTTTGCCATGGAGGATAAATAGTGAAATGTATGTGTTGTTATGGATACCAAATATGTGTGTTATAAAAAAAAAGGGGTTTTTATACAAACGGGAAAGTGCACACAAAAAAAAATTTTTTTAGATTTTTTTTCTTTTTTCACACTATTTTTTTTTTTACATTTTTATATTCCTGCAGGGGATTTGAACCATAAAATCTCTAATCGCTATAATAATGCATTGCTATACTTCTGTACTGCATAACCTTATCGCTCACAATAGCGATCACAGGCCATGGCAGGCCCACACACTATGTATGGCGTCCAGTTGCCATGGCTACCCATCGGCCCATCGCAATCACTGAGCGGAATGCGATGATGTCATGAGGGAACACGTTCCCTCTCTGAACCCTTTAGGCCTCATGTCCACGGGGAAAATCAGGCCCGCCGTGGATTCTTCATGTAGAATCCGCAGCGGGTCCCTCCTTTCCCACAGACATGAGGCTCAAAAATCAGAATAAACTGACCTGCTCCGGACGCTGCGGATCTTCCTTCCTTCGCGACCGGATCTTCTTTCTTCGGCCCGGCGGATGTGCTCGCGTGCCGTGCGAATGCGCCGGGCACATCCGCCGGGCCGAAGACAGAAGATCCGGCCGCGAAGGAAGGAAGATCCGCAGCGTCCAGGACAGGTGAGTTTACTCCTGGTACAGGTTTCCCGCGGATTCGGACGGCTTCCATAGGCTTCAATAGAAGCCTGCGGGCCACCCACACGAAAATGGAGCATGTCCATTTTTTTCCCCGCACGTGGATCCGCGCCTGAAGGGAAAAATGACATCTGCAGGTATTTAACTACCTGCGGGTGTCCAATGCATCCCTATGGGGCGCGGATCCGCGTGCGGGAGAAACGCTGTGGATTTTAACCCCGTGGACATGAAGCCTTACATGCTGTGATGTACATTGATCACGGTATGTAAGGGGTTAAGAGTGGGGATCGGTGTTCTCATCGATCCACGCTGTTACAGCAGAAGGCCAGCTATCAGCCACAACTGGCTCCCGGAACGCAATTCGGAGGCTCAAAAGTGAGTTTACGTCCCGTTGTGTTAAATATCATGCGCCCAGGACGTAAACTTACATCCTGTGGTGTTAAGGGGTTAACGGAGAAACTTTTGCCTGTAGCAGTGATGGCGAACCTTTAAGAGACCGAGTGCCCAAACTGCCACCGAAACCCACTTATTTATAGTAAAGTGCCAACGCGTCAGGGGGCGGGGCTTATCGCAACGTATGATTTTTACATCCGTCCATATAAAAAGGACAGGGCCGTTTCAAAATAGGGAGGAACACCGCATGCTTTTCCCACCTGGAGCCCTGGAGTACCCCTGGTGCAGATTTTGACTGGAAATCAGTTGCGTATCTTCAGCTGATGTCATACTATGTGGCGCTCCCCCTCACCTGCTGCGTAGGCTTCCCGCTGTCAGCGCTCCATGGCTTCCGGTTCCCACGGCCTGTAGTGGCCTCACCTGACCAGCATCACCTGACCAGGCCGCTGGGAACCGGAAGCCCTTGGAGGAGGTGAGGGGGAGCGCCGCATAGTATGACATCAGCTGCGGGTGCTCAAATGATTTCTTGTCAGAGTCCATAGCAATGGTGCGGATTTTGACAGTTTTTTTAATGCAGAAATTGCCACAAAAATTTCCGCTGTGGATATTCCGCCATGTGTAAACATACCCTAAGTCAGCCTGAAGTACGCTGCCATGTGCAGATTAACCTCAGTAGAAATACTGTCCCCCACAGTGGTCTCAGTAGTAATAGTGATCCCCATAGTAGCCTCCGTAGTAATAGTGACCCCCACAGTAGTAACAGTGTCCCCTATATCAGTCCCAATAGAAATAGTGGCCTCAGTAGTAACAATGCCCCAGTATTAATAGTGTCCCATATAATAGCTCCAGTAGTAATAGTGACCCCCACAGCAGTCTCAGTAGTAATAGTGATCCTCCACAATGATCCCATTAGTAATAGTGACCCCCACAGTGGCCTCAGTAGTAATAGTGTCCCCTATATGAGTCCCAATACAAATAGTGTCCCACATAGTGGTGTCAGTAGTAACAGTGGCCCCAGCAGTAATAGTGTCCCATATAGTAGCTCCAGTAGTAATAGTGAACCCCACAGAGAGCTCAGTAGTAATACTGTCCCCTAGATCACTCCCAGTAGTAATAATGTCCCACACAGTGGCCTCAGTAGTAACAGTGACCCCCATAGTGGCCTCCTTAGTAATAGGAACCGCCTTAGCAGCCCCAGTAATAATATTAATCTGCCCAGTAGTAATATTAACCCCTTCAGCAGCCCCAGTAGTAATATTAACCCCTTTAGCAGCCCCAGTAGTAATATTAACCCCACACAGTAGCCCCAGTAGTAATATTAACCCCACACAGTAGCCCCAGTAGTAATATTCCCCACAGTAGCTGCAGTAGTAATATTAACCCCTTCAGCAGCCCCAGTAGTAATATTAACCCCTTTAGCAGCCCCAGTAGTAATATTAACCCCACACAGTAGCCCCAGTAGTAATATTACCCCCTCTCAGTAGCCCCAGTAGTAATATTACCCCCTCTCAGTAGCCCCAGTAATATTAACCCCCTCAGTAATAATATTATTCCCCACAGTAGCCCAGTAGTAATATTAACCCCTCTTAGCTGCCCCAGTAGTAATATTAACCCCTCTCAGTATTTCCAGTAGTATGTGTTAGGGTCACTACTGGGAGTACTGTTACTACTGGGGTCACTCTGGTGATACTATTACTCTTGGGGATAATACTGGGGTCACTATTACTACTGGAGGCACTGTTGCTATTGGGGCCATTATTTCGGTACTGTTACTGCTGGGGGAACTGTTACTATTGGGGCCACTTCTGGGAGCACGATTACTACTGGAGGCACTGTTGCTATGAAGGCCATTATTGGGGCACTATTACTACTGGGGGTACTGTTACTATCAGGGCCATTACTGGGGGTACTGTTACTATTGGGGCCACTTCTGGGGGCACTATTACTACTGGGGGTACTGTTACTATTGGAGCCACTTCTGGGGGTACTGTTACTATTGGGGCCACTTCTCGGGGTACTGTTACTATTGGGGCCACTTCTAGTAACACTGTTATTATTGGAAGCAATAGGATAAATAAAACTCCTGCTCTCAGGTCTCTCAAATAAATGTAGCTTCAGCTGAACATTAAGGAGACACTTACTTGAAGGAGGGAAGATCTGTACTCAGTTCTCCAAGATGTCTGGAACAACCTCCCTACCCAGTGCCTTCAAAAATTGTGTGCAAGTGTACCTAGAAGAAGTAATGCTCTTTTGAAGTCAAAAAATGGTCACACCTAGTGCTGCCACCTGGTCGGTAATCACGTCAGAAGGGTACTGTTACTATCAGGGCCATTACTGGGGGTACTGTTACTATTGGGGCCACTTCTGAGGGCACTATTACTAATGGGGGTACTGTTAATATTGGGGCCACTTCTGGGGGCACTCTCACTACTGGGGGTACTGTTACTATTGGGACTACTAGTGGGGGCACTATTACTACTGGAGGCACTGTTGCTATTAGGGCCATTACTGGGGGTACTGTTACTATTGGGGCCACTTCTGGGGGCACTATTGATACTGGGGGCACTGTTACTATCAGGACTACTACTGGGGGTACTGTTACTATTGGGGCCACTTCTAGGGGCACTATTACTACTGGGGGTACTGTTACTATTGGGGCCATTACTTGGTGTACTGTTACAATTGGGGCCATTACTGGGGGTACTATTACTATTGGAGACACTTCTGGGGACACTATTACTACTGGGGGTGCTATTACTATTGGGACCACTTCTCGGGGTACTATTACTATTGGGGCCACTTTTCAGGGCACTATTACTACTGGGGGTACTGTTACTATTGGGGCCACTTCTGGGGGCACTATTACTGCTGGAGGCACTGTTGCTATGGTGGGCATTATTGCGGTTCTGTTACTATTGGGGCCACTTCTGAGGGCGCTATTACTACTGGGGGTACTGTTACTATTGGGGCATTATGGGGGTACTGTTACTATTGGGGACACTCCTAGGGACACTATTACTACTGGCGGCAGTGTTGCTATCAGGGCCACTACTGGGGGTACTATTACTATTGGGGCTACTAGTGGGGGCACTATTACTACTGGAGGCACTGTTGCTATTGGGGCCATTACTGGGGGTACTGTTACTATTAGTGACACTTCTGGGGGCACTATGGGTACTGGGGGCACTGTTACTATCAGGGCCACTACTGGGGGTACTGTTAATATTAGAGCCACTTCTGGGGGCACTATTACTACTGGGGCTACTGTTACTTTTGAGGCAACTTCTGGGGGCACTATTACTACTGGAGGCACTGTTGCTATGGGGGCCATTTTTGGGTTACTGTTACTATCGGGCCACTTGTGGGGGCACTATTACCACTGGCAGTACTGTTACTATTGGTGCCACTTCTCGGGGCACTATTACTATTGGGGCCACTTCTGGGGCCACTATTACTACTGGGGGTACTGTTACTATTGGGGCCACTTCTGGTAACGCTGTTATTATTGGAAGAAGCAATAGGATAAATAAAACTCCTGCTCTCAGGTCTATCAAATAAATGTAGCTTCAGCTGAACATTAAGGAGACACTTACTTGAAGGAGGGATCTGATGGAAACACAGACCCCCCCCCCCCCCTCCGCAGTGCCGAAGCCAGAAGTAGAAAACCAATTTCACAGAAGGTCCTTTATTACACGTGGTTTGCATACACACATAGATGAGGGTAGCATGCAACGTGTTTCTTGGGTTAAAACACCATTTTTCACGCAGAACATACCTGGAGTGATGGCCTGTATAAATAGTGAGGTTCTTCCCCTGTATCTACGGTCACATGGACATTCGATCCTATAGACAACATAGGAGGATCCACAATTCAAGGAATGATTACATTTCTCCATCTCATTGACCGCAGATATTCCTCTTCCCTCGTGTTGTGTAATATTCTAACCTTTACACCTTCTTAAATCACCTATAAAGGATCCCTCATGGTCTGATGGGATGCTGGGTCTTATAGTTGGCATAAGCCGAGGACAAGATGGAGCTAGAAGGTTTTTAAGATCCTTATTTCTATCATAAATGACCTCAGGGTTTTCCGAAATCTCTTTACAGAGAAGTGGGTCATCTTCTAAGATCCTCCGATGCCTCGTAGAGTTGGCTTCAGGGAGCTGCGCTCAGAGTGGAAGCGAGTAATAAAGGAAGTATTAATAGACGGGGTTTCTTTAGAATTTTTCATGTTTGTAGTGAAATGATCACCCTGCAGCGCTTTTTTAAAAGAGGACTCAACCAGTTTCGGGAAGGGGAGGGGGTGGGTGACCTTTCTCTAAAAAAAATGTGTTTTTTTTATACTTTAGACTGATCTTTGGAAAACTCTGGTTGAGGAGCGATTTGTCCTAATATGATTGAACTGCCCATGGGGAATGTTGGTCTTCCAATGCTTTGTCTGACTACTGGAAAAGTCCAGGTAACTATTTGATCTACTGGTTTGAAGGATGTTCTGGTCTGTACTCTGCCATCCATGACATAGAGTTCCAAATCTAAAAAAAGTGAATTGTTTTGAGTCATAGTCTTCTAGACACCATTTATTATCACGTAGGGATTCATGTAGGGATCAAGTTCAGTCATATTGCCATCCCAGATTATTAGAATATTGTCAATAAATGGCTTGTAGAATATTACCAGAGGGTCACAGACTCCTCAAAAACTCCCATGAATAAATTAGCGTAACTGGAGGCAAATTTAGTCCCCGTGGCCGCTCCTCTAATCTGCATAGTGTTTATTAAATCTAAAATAATTATTACATAAAATTAAGTCAATAGAATCTAAGATAAACGTCTTTTGTTGTTGAGGCATTAATGGGTCTAAGTAGACTAAAGGGCTAATGAACACCATAAACAATGGCCTGCAGTTCTCCCATACCCCAAGACCGGAAGACAGGCAAGAGGGAGGAGTGGGTGCTCTTCTCAATCCACAGTGCACCTTCCAGGTCATACCCCCCGGTACCCTCACTAACTTTCCACTCATTCGAGATACATGCCCTACAACTTTTCCGCCCACTGTCCATGCGAGTAGCAGTTATCTACCGCCCCCCAGGTGCTCCTCACCTGTTTCTGGACCACTTTGCCGACTGGCTCCCCCACTTCCTCTCCTGTGAAATCCCAACCCTCATTCTAGTGGACTTTAACATCCCCACTAATGACCCCATCTGCCTCTCAGCTTCTATCACTCACCTTCTCCCTTGGTCTCTAACAACTCACAGCCTCTCCCACTCACAGGGATGGCAATACTCTGGATCTGGTCTTCCTCCGTCTCTGCTTCCAACTTCACTAACTCCCCTCTCCCGCTCTTGGACCATGACCTCCTCTCTTTAGGTTATGACCCTAGTCTCATCAGTACTGCATCTAGCTTCTGCTCACTCTCTGTACTCAGACCAACGACTGAAGAAAGAAGCCTTCAAATTGCTTTCCTCTGCTCGCCCCACCACCTGCGCTAGCGACCCTCTCCCCTCACACCTCCTCCGGTCCCTCTCCCGGGTGGTTATCTCCCACCTCACCACTATATTCAACCTCTTTCTGGCATCTTCCCCTCCTCATTCAAACACGCCATCATATCCCCACTGCTAAAGAAGCCAACTCTTGACTTGATCGATGCTGCCAACTACAAATTGATCTCAAATCTCTCCTCCATCTCCAAACGCCTGGTTTACTCTCACCTTATACGTTATCTCTCAGAAAACTCTCTTCTTGACCCCCTTCAGTCCGGCTTCCGCCCCCTACACTCGACAGAAACCGCCTTGACTAAAGTGTCAAATAGTCTCCTGACGGCCAAATCGAGGGCCAACTACTCCTTACTGATCCTCCTCGACCTCTCTGCAGCATTTGACTCTGTTGACAACAAACTCCTCCTCAGTGTGCTTCGCTCCATTGGTTGATGTCATTAAATGGCTGTGATTGGTTAACCCAGCGCTGGCTTTCATTGGCTGATGCTGCAATAGATTAACCAATCGGAACATTAGCTTGCTGGAGGCGGGGTATTTAAGTTCTGCTTCCAGGAAGAAATACTCTGTTTTCATGGAGGAGGACGCGGCAGCCTAAGGCAGTGCCGCAGACCATTGTGAGGACCGGAACGCCGGCAATAGGTGAGTATTGATGTTTGTTTTTTTTTACATGAAGTGTAGTTAGTTTCCCCATTGAAATGAATTGAAACATCATTAATTTGGAACGCATTTATGGCATTCCAACGGGGAAAGTGATTGGACTTACGAGTGTTGTGGGTTAAGAGCTCAATCACGGAACAAATTACACTCGTATGCCAAGGCACTACTGTATATATGTATACTCCATTAGTAATACTGGCAGGAATATGTAGAAATATTCACGTTAGGGGGTCCCAATTCTTTGGGTACACTGAGGGCCTGGTTTCCTGTATAGTACACTATTCATTGCATTATGTTTTCAACCCATAGTGGTATTCATTCGGCCCAAACTCTGTCCCTTGCCTGGTGATCGACATCTCCGGGTCCCTTCAGCTAAATGTTCCATGCATTCCAGGGGAATTAGAGGTGTCAGTCACTAGGCAAGAGGTGGGAATTGGGTCAGACAAGGGGGCAAGAGGCTGGACCAGTCCTAGCATGTGAACCTCCCATTGAACGGCTCACACATCATTTGCGTGCCATAAAACTGTTGTTTCGGGGGTCCAGGCAGCACTGTGAATTGAAAAATATGCATGATTACACTTGTATTCATAACCCCGATCTAAGAGTCATGGGTTTATGAGGAAAAGAGTACTACTGGCACATTTCCTTTAACCTCTTACGGACCAGGGTGTTTTAGTGCAAAAGGACCAGACACTTTTTAGGGATTTTTTCCATGTGGCTGTTTTACGGTCTATTTTTGTTTTTCTTCAGCTACCAAAAATTTTTTTGCTGTGCTTTTTCCCGTTACATATAGGGCTATGTTTTTTATTAGAGATGAGCGAGCATACTCGCTAAGGACAATTACTCGAGCGAGCATTGCCCTTAGCGAGTACCTGCCCGCTCGGAAGAAAAGATTCGGGTGCCGGCGCGGGTGAGAGGTGAGTTGCGGGAGTGAGCAGGGGGGAGAGAGGGAGAGAGAGAGAGATCTCCCCTCCGTTCTCCCCCGCAGCTCCCCACCCCTCGCCGGCACCCGAATCTTTTCTTCCGAGTGGGCAGGTACTCGCTAAGGACAATGCTCGCTCGAGTAATTGTCCTTAGCGAGTATGCTCGCTCATCTCTATTTTTTATATATCCTTATCCGGATTATCGCCGCGAGAAATGCAATGCAAAAACGCCCGTGGACAGGCAGCTTAAGTTGGCGTTGGCTTTGGTTCCTTTTTGTTTTTGATATATAATTTTATTTGCTTCTGTAGTTTTTTAACTTATTTTGGTTACTATTTTTTTTACATCATATAAGACCTCTGTGGGCCATTCACATTGTCTTTTTTTTTCATTTCACACTTTTCCACTGTAGCTGAAGCATCCATAGGAGTCCCAAAACATCCCCCTCTAGTGACAATAGTCACTAATAGAGCTGATCATGGTCTGCTAGGATCCTGCAGCTCTGCTGTGGCAGGGAACACCCGGCGGTCACATGATTGCTGGGTCAAATAGTGGAAATAGCGCATCCACTTTTTCCATTCATTACATAGTAATTGAGAGCTATGTAGCCTGCAAGAGAGAAGACAGAAGCAGTTAAAAACCGCTTCTGCCTTCTCCTCTGGGTCCTTGGCTGTGTCTGACATCTGAGGACCTGACCTGCTGCTGCTACATTGCAAGAGCTTTATTCCTGCGCTGTATTTTTTCTTTTACTGTTGCTCAAGATTAAAGCCCAGGACCAAGTGCCATAAATTTACAGTCCTTGGTCCTTAAGGGGTTAAAGAGTTACTGCTTTTCTAAAAAAAAAAAAAAAAAAATCTTTTGACATGTCAGAGCAATGAGAAAAGTTTTGATCAGTTGGATCCGAGTGCTGAGATCCCCACTGGTCGCTGAAATGAAGGGGCGGAAATGCTCACTTAAGAACTGTGACCCTCCAATTGGCATCGTTCCTTGTTGGCTCTCCCTGGCAGCTGAAGACGGATGAATAGAAGCCCTCTATTACAGAAAGACTAATATCTGTACGGTGGAGTAATAAATAAAGGGATCTATGGATTCCACTTAACATCGCACATTGTACAGGACATTCCATTTCTAACACAAAAAATAAGTGACAGACTTCCTTTAAACCTGCATTGTGATTGGTTGCTATGGGCAACAACGACATATTGGCCTTTTAGCTACTTTCATCAATCTACCCCTGTGTTTCTGATTTTATACATAAACCTCTTCTCCAGCAATGATTTAGTGAAGGAGCTATCAACAGTCTCCTTTCTCTATTTTCTTTTTGCCCTTATCAACCATGGCCGCCGAGTTAACGTCACGTGAGAACTTGTCGCAGAATGGCGGCGCATGCGCATTACTCAGCCGGAGCCCTGCTGCTCAGTCATTGGCCACCGCGCATGCGTGTTTTATCCTCCCTGACGTCCCCTCACCAGTGAGACTGCGAAGCTAAGGACAAACCGTCGCCGGAAGCGGAAACGGAGCTGTGTCACTCTCCTCCAGGAACCGGAGTCATGGTGGACGTTAAGGAGGCTCTGCTGTCTGTGCTGCCGACTATCCGGCTACCCAGGGCCGGGGACCGAGTACACAAGGACGAGTGTGCCTTCTCCTTCCACACGCCGGTATTATATTGTCATCCCTGTCATTAGCCCTCTAGCACTGCTGGAATTATTGTCCACTGACACCTCTTAAAGGGCCCCATCCCCAGACAGATGCTTCTATTAAAGTCGGCAGATGAGTCTTTAAATGTCGCCCAAACCCAGGTATTATCCACCATATATGCAAATGAGTCTGCCAGGACCCGCCCAGTGCGACGAGAGGCCGCCGCCGCTTGAGGAGGGGATAATGGTGATGTTTCGATTCTTCTTGTAGACTTGTTTGCATAAAAAGTGCCACCAGCTACTACACCGTATGTACCGCGAGCGCGGCAAGCGTCATGTCACCGCCTTCGTATAACGTAATGGCGCTATTACGGGCGATGCTGTGAAATGTTACGCTATATTCACATCAGGTGCGGAATGATGAAAAAATGGCGCAGGGAGGGCGTTCCCGACGCAGAACGGACTGCTTTATAACTAGTGGGGGTCATCTGCCACTTCCGTTTTTTCAGTTGCCCTGCTCTACGGGTGGAGGTAAACTACCCAACGTGACGGCGCTTACGCGGTGATCGCGACATCCGTGTGAGAAACCCAAATATCGCGCTTGCAAAAAAAGCACATTTTTGTGAGCACGGCCGCGCGAGTTTCAGGCGTGTTTTTCCGGTACGTGAAAAAAAAATAGCATGTTGCTCCATAGTTAAAAAAACGCATTGCGCTTTTCTAAACTTCACATGTATGTAATGGTGTTTACACGCAACAACTATCATCCGAGGAGCCGCTCTGTAGACGGGCGCGCCGGCCGCTCCACGGAATTGCGGCCACAACTGGGTGACGAGTGAGAATTTGTTCCCGATTTGCTTCATTTTGGCTCCCCTAAAAATAGTCTCTGAGTAACTATCAGCAGGTAATCGCAACAGCCGGCCAATAACCGCGGGGAGCCGAGCGCCTCCCACCAGCGCTGATTGGTTCCCGCCTGTTCTGGACATTCTGCCCTCCCACTTGGGGCTCGTCCGCCGGTCATCGTATGAAGGCGTAGCGTTTACCGTACCAACAGGCTGCAGGGCGTTACATGCAGTCGCTCAGCGCACACGTCTGACTGTTTAGCGCCGGACGGTTCAGTTTCCGGGTTTTTCGCTCCGTTACACTTTTCTGTCCCACAAGAAATGGAAACTTTTTTATACTTTTTATTTTTTGACGTCCCAGTCAGTGGAGCGCGCCCGGCTGTACGGCTCCGGACTCTTAAAGGGAGTGTCACCTACTTGTAGCTCGGGGCTGAAAGTGGGCGACCCTGAGCGGTGCCGTCAGCGCTCGTGCAGTCGTTTACCTGACTGTTGGCCCGTGTAAAGGGGCCATTGTACTTGCCTCCCTCGGTGTGAGCGCTGGAAGCCGACATAGCTGCTGCAGAGCATTCACCGGCGCTGCTATGTAGGCCACTTGTACTGATTTTATAGTGGAAGGACTACATAGCAGCGCCGCTCAATGCCCTGCAGTTGTGTCGGCTGACATCGGAGGAACGACGGGAAAGGTAAGTATAACACTTACATCCCCAGACTCAGCGGGTCACCGACTTTCAGCCCATAAGCTCAGCTCATAATGACAAAAGTAGGTGCGGTCTCTTTAACAAAAAAAAACCTTATAGTGAAAAACGGTTCAAAGCGTATGAAAACGTATCCCACACATATTGCAGGCTGTGTCCTATTGAAGTGGATGGGATTCAGCCTGCTGTACTAATCCGGTCCACTGCACTATGTACGGAGCTGTCTGCTTCCTACAGCAAATCAGCTAGAACTGGGACAGCCCCTTTAAATACAGTGGAGATTTACCGATGGCTATCCCATGTAACGACACAGGAGCCCCCGTAATCATCATTAACTGACTGGATCTTGTGTTTCAGGAGTCTGATGGCGGATTATTTATCTGCATGAACACCTTCCTGGGGTTTGGTAGACCGTATGTAGAAAAGCACTACAACAAGACTGGCCAGAGAGCATTCCTGCACCTGAAGAGGACCCCCAAACCGGTATGGAGCTGCTTGGGTGGAGGGGGGGGGGGCTGGGTGCAGGGAGTTTTCTGGGACTGCACTACTGATGGCCTATCCTCAGGATAAGTCAACAGTAGCCAATCAGAAGGGGGTCTGCTACTCGTAGTCCCCACCAATCAGCTGTTTACAGGGTCCGATGTTACGGCAGACAGACCTGGAAGCGGCGCAGGGTGGTATTGCACTCAATTAAGTGGGAGCTGCGCCTGCATTACCAATCTGGCTGCACATAGGACTCTCATGCCCGCTCCAGCCTTTAGTCATTCTATACACCCCGTACGTCTGGTTGGTGTCGGCAGCGGCTCCGCCTTTTCTCGCACTACGCTTTATACTAGAGGCTCCTGGACTTCTCATCTGACCACGTAGTATATTTGTACTCCACAGAAAACCGATGACTCCAGCTCTAATACAGGAGACCCCCCACGGAAGAAGCCCACCCGTCTCGCTATAGGTAAGAAACACTCAGGTTAATGACTCCGCCCATCACGACTGCATTGGGCCCGTGTAGCGATGCGGCTAAGAACACTGCTGATGATGCAGGTCCTTTGCACTTTACTGAGAAATTAACCCTTTCCAATCCACTCTCTTACGTCGTCCTACATTCCGATTGAAGCTTGTACGGCGCCAATGTCAGAGGACGTCCCACAGGGTATTCTTACCGTCTATTGCAAACCACTCCGCTGTCGTAGACCCTCTCTGACGCACACACACTGGCTTTAGCCAGCAGATGGCACTGTTGTATAATAGCAAAAAGAGAGAGCCTTTTAGGAAACCCTGAATCCAAAATTGGATTGGAAAGGGTTAAAGGAGTGTTCCGGTGATTCGCAGTAAAAGTTAGATTCTTCATATGGCGATGACCTGTAGCTTTACAATATAATGCTAGAACTGAGCTGCAGAGATATTGTTTAACTGTGATTCCCCCTCTCGCTCAGTTCTCCACTGGTATCCAATGGTTACGTCCTGTAGGCTCCGCTGTTTTACTGGTCAGGCATGCTCAGTGCCTTCACATAATGTAATGACGATACAGCCTGTACAGTCACAAGTGTGTACTGGCAGTGGGGCATTGTGGGAAATGTAGTTTTTGCACTCCCCGGTGGCCATTTTAAATAACACTGTGGAAATCTGGAGCTGGTTGGAAAGCAGCGGTGGTGCGGGTCGGAAAAAAAGGTACTGAAGTTAGGTTTCATGATTTAGGCCGCATCCACACGGGCGATTCTCTCGCAGTGCGACAGTGCTACAAATCGCATGTATGTAGAGCCCATACTTTCCTATGGGTTCTTTCACGCAAGCGATGATTTGTAGCCTGTGACATTACGAGGCTACAAAATCGCAGCATGCCCTATACAGCCGCGATTTTTCTTTTCTTTTTAAGCCCGTGTTTCCCTATTAAGCCTTCCTTTTTGTTGCATCGCACGAAAAAACGCAATTTTTATGTGATGCGATGCAACTTTTACAGTAGGAGGTCCTACTGTAAAAGCCCTAGCTGCAGTAAAAAATAATACATCCCCTAAGAGGCGCTGTCTGGCTCCCGCGCAGGTCTCTTCATGTCTGGCACTCCTCTTCAGTCTTCTGCCACCCCTTCCTGGATTGGAGGATCAAAACCCCTGCCTCCAGGAAGGGCTGGCTGTGATTGGTTTATGAGCGACAGGGCTCAGTGAGTCAGTGCACGATGAACCAATCACAGCCATTCAATGCATGAATTTGCGCGTGCGGTCGCAGAGTCATAACTCACAAAAAAAATCCTGACCTGAGCTCCAAGCAACATAGGTTCCTGTGTATACAACACAGACTAGATCAGACGACTGTGTCCCGATCGCCGCCTCTGTTCTCTCACCCTCTGTCTCGCTCCCTCTTCTTCTAGGGATGGAAGGTGGATTTGACATGTGCGACGAGCAGTGCGAGTACGAGGAAGAGGTGAAGTTGATCATTCTGCCCGAGTTTCTGGAGATTCAGCGAGATGGACTGTTGGGACTTCCAGAGATGGTCAGGGACCGGGTGGGTAATCTGAGGTGTGTGTGGGGTGGGGGGACATACTTGTGAACGTATTCTACTACTTACAATGGGATGTTGCAAGGTGTTGTCGTGTTCTGTTCTTCCTTGCTGCCCCCCTTCTTGTGCATCTCACTCCATTTTCCTGCATCCCTCAGGTGTCTTCTGCCATTGATGCCATCTTAGCTGCTGACTCTGCTTCCCGCAAGCAGGAGGTTCAGGCATGGGATGGGGAGGTGAGACAGGTCTCTAAGCATGCATTCAACCTGCAGCAGCTTGAGGGTGCTCCCCGCATCCCTCCTTGGTAAGTGATTTAAAATACCATCTTCATAGCTTGTCCTGCTGTATCACCTCGTACCGATGTGCTTGTCACTTACCTGAGAAGTTCAGTACTTGGCTATCATGTTGACACACAGCCAGCCATCGAGGAGGGATGCAACTTGTTGATTTACACTTTTTAGCTGATTCTGCCCTGCTCGCAGTGTTCCTGCAGCCCCCAGAGAGGTAGCAGTCAGGTAGAAGCTGTGCTCTTTTATATGTGGTAGTGGGTGGACCTGCACATAGGTGAGCCATCTAGGGAAAGTTGCTCAGAATGTGTTTTCTTACATGTGTTCTACTAGAAAAGTTGGATCCAGAACTTTTTAGTAGAACTGTGCCCCTTAACCCCTTCAGTGGCACGCCCGGAAATTTTCCAGGATGAGCTCCACTGCCCATAGTAATATAGCACTTAAGATTTCCAGGCCATAAGCTGTGGCAGTGTGCTCTGCCTGCACAGTCCCACACAGAGCAGTGCAGGACTTTAAAAAAAGAAGCAGGAAGATAAAACCAATCTGCTGGCAACTTCTCGCTTCTTCTTTTAAACTCCTGCACTGAGCCAGCCCATGGTCCCTGTGGCAGGGAGAGCTAGTGATTGGCTCTTACACAGCAGAGAATGGAGAAAACCTCAGATCTCTGCTGTTAACCCTTTACATGCTGCGGCCTTTCGACTGCAGCATGTAAAGGGCTGTTACTATCGGACCCCCAGAATGTGATTAGGGGGTCCTGATAGGTCTCTGTGGAAGTCCCCTAAAGGGACAAAAATTTTAAAAAAGTAAAAAAAAAAAAAGTTAGGTTTTTATTTTAATTTTAAAAAATTCTCCCTTTACTTTGTAAAAAATAAAACATTAAAAACAAAATTACTCATGTGGTATCCCTGCATTCGTAATGACCCAGAGAAGGAAGTTAGTACATCATTTAACCCCTAATAACGTGGACCCCTCCCTCCCTTTCGTGTTTTCCTCCCCCCCCTTTTAAAAAAAATCATAACTCCTTTATTCATTGACGTCGCTGTATGAGGGCTTGTTTTTTGCGGAACGAGTTGTATTTTTCAGTGGTGCCAGTAAAGTGCCATATAATAATCTTTATTTGTATAGCGCCAACATATTCCGCAGCGCTTACAAAGACGGGATGCAGAGACAAAAGTACAAAAATTACAGAACCACGGTTACATAGTAATCAGTTGATGGAAACAGTAGGGGTGAGGGTCATGCTCCAACGAGCTTACATACTACAAGTAATGGGGTAATACAGAAGGTAAAGGGGCTGGGGATGTGCACGGTATTTTTGGGGGAAAGAGAGCGATGTTATACACATAGACAATGGTCAGACATTCAGCCATGTGACGGCAGAATCGGTATGACTGCAGGGGCAGTTGATGGTGGCTGGCAAGGATTGCATTCAGTAGGTCAGGGAGGATGTTATCAGGTTTAAGAGCAAAAACTCTGGTTATAATCCTGCTCCGCATTCCACGTGGGGAGTCCCCTCATCAGTGAACACTGTGGTAGCACTTTCAGTGTTCAGTGACAAGGGGACTCCCCGCACGGAGTAAAGAATCCCCTGTCACAGCTGTGGCAGAGGATCATGCAGTTCTTCTATTGATTTCAATGGGGCTGCTGCTGCCGGCAGCCCATTGAAGGCAATAGGATGCCGGCACCCCTGCAGTGATTTTTTTCGGGGAAGGGCTTTAAAAATAAGCCCTACCCTGAAAAATCATCCTTAGCTGTAGTAAAAAATATATACTCACTTCTCTGTCGCTGTCGGGGCTCAGCCGCGTGTAGCTGTGTCTTCTCCCTGCACTGCTCTGATGTTCTTTCATCAGGCGGAGATTTAAAATCCTCACCTGCTGAAAGAGCTGTATCTGATTGGCTGAGCCCTCAGCCAATCACAGGCAGCGCTCAGCCATTCAATGAATGACAGCTGAGCACTGCCTGTGATTGGTCACAGCGCTCGGCCATTCATTGACTCCAAGAGTACCAATTCTTCTTCCTTCCTGGTGGTCTGCTCGCCTCTCCGCAGTTCAGTGGAACAGGACCTATTTTACATGTCGTGACGATGCGTCACATGACCCGTCGCGAATGAGCGCCAAGATGATGGGCATCGTTTTTTAACTATTTTAGTCCCTTTTGGATATTATCCATCTTGGTATTTCTGATTTACATTTCATCTCCCTTTCCTTGTTTCCTTGTCTCCTCCAGCGGGTGGAAGTGCAGCGTGTGCGATCTGCGGGAGAATCTGTGGCTCAATATGACCGATGGAGCCATCTTTTGCGGAAGACGATACTTTGATGGCAGTGGAGGGAACAACCACGCTGTGCAGCATTACAGGGAGACCGGCTACCCGCTGGCCGTCAAGCTGGGTACAATCACTCCAGATGGAGCCGGTGAGTCTCTTCCTCTTGGTCTTCCAATCACAGGACTTTGGCCAGGCTCTCACAATGTTGTTTTGGTACAGCTTTTCATGAGGGATGTCCCAGGTCATCACATAAACATCCTGAGCATGACCTAGATCTCCTGAAATGGGAGTGGGGCGGCCTTAAAAATGAAGCCGTTATTTAGGGGGTTTTCTGGAACGTAATAATTGATGACTTGTCCTCGGGGCATGTCCCCAATATTCAGTCTCTGGAGGATCACCGCTCGAGACATTTGCCGATAAGCTGTTTGAGGAGCTGCGGTACTTGGGTGAGCACCATGTCCTCTTCAGTGCATGCCAGTGTCGTACATTTCATATTGGCTCTGCCTGGTATAGCAGCTCGGTACTATTCACTTGAATGGGACTGAACTGCTTTTTAGCCATGTGACCAATGAGCGTAATGTCACTGGCATAGGAAGAAGCCACAGTGTTCACTGGAGTGCTGCAGTCTCTTCAAACAGCTGATCTCGGGAGCCCCGAACAGAGGACTCCACCCATCGGTATTGATGACCTATCCTGAAGTTCTGGAAGAACTCTTTAAGTATCTCCTACTTGTTTCTCCTTGGTTACAGACTACAAACAAGCCCTGTGTGAAGTCTGATCCTGTAGTCATGTATTGCTTCCCCCATCATGGCTGCAATTAAGACCTATTTTGCAAAGTTGCTTCATTTTTATTTTATATGCATTGGAGCAATTAAAAGAAATATAGATTGCAAATGTATTCATATCCTTTCAGACAAAATATGAATATACCTAAAATTACAACATTGATATTTTGTTGATCTATAACTTGCTGAGTGGGGTTTTCACTGCTGAGAGCCCCCACCGATCTCGAAAAATGGGGCTCCTGTGTTGCACACTCCTGTCTCTGGGGGTCTATTCTCCTCCCACAGGGACATGACTATTAATGGATCTCTGACAGCACATGCACAATCAGTGCTCCATTCATTTCAATGGAACTGATGGAAATACCCAAGCAGGTGCCGCTCAGGTCTATCAGCAGTCCTATTCAAAGTGAGTGGAGCGCTTTGGGGGGTGCAGTAACCCTGCAGTAAGTAGGATGGTGCACAGGGAATCTCTGCTCTTGAGATCGGCGCCGATCTCAACAGTGAGGCTCTCACCGATCAGCAAGTTATCCCCTATCCTGTGGATTGATGATCCCCCTTTAACCCTTTGCAATCCGCTGTCTGACATCTTCCTACATTCTGATTGAAGCTTGTACAGCTTAATGTCAGAAGACGTCCGACAGGGTATTCTTACTGTCTATTTCCAGCGACATCGCTGTCGGAGCCTCTCCGGCGCACATACTTTAGCCAGCATATGGCACCGTTGTATAACAGCAAAAAGATCCTGAATCCAGAATTGGATTGGAAAGGGTTAATATCGATTTTTGCTGAACGAGCTAAGTTTGTTCCTGTCTGCAGTAAAGGCTCAATTCTGAGCCTCTAGCATAAAATCCTGGACAAAATCTTGCAGCGTGTTGTGTTACTTTATCCATAAAGGAAGCTCATTGGTGTCCATCGGGCACTGTGCCTGACGTTCGTGTGCTGGAACCAGCACTTCAGGTCTTTGTGGTGTTTGCTTCCTATGATGGAGCTGAACAACAGAAATGACAGGTGTCAAGCGAGCCTAAAGAAGTACCAGGACATTTCTATCTTTTTGGCTAAGGCAGTGTATGCACAGCAATTCCTGATTATATTCTAATTCTCAGAATTATATGGGACAGTTCTGATAATCCGTATGCTTTAGGAAGTTGCTTTGCATACGTTTGCCTTATGTAAAAGTACAGGTATAGATGTTTATATACATAAACCTTGGGGTTCCACTCCCCCATTCAGCCCCCTTACATCACAGCAGCCTCTCAAGTACAGGATGACGCACTCTACTGATGGCATTTTCTACGCACCCTCTGCCCGCTGCATCTTCCTGGAGCACGTGCTCCCATAGCCATAAGTAAGACACGGTCGTGGAGGCGGGGCAAAATTCGCTTCTGCGTTTTTCAACTAAATTCAGAGTCCTCGAGGGCTTAAAAAGCGAATTAATTTGATTAATCGCCCAGTATCCTTCTAGGATTGCCTTTTCCTGTTCCTCATTGTACCACTTCTATCCAGTAGATGTCTATTCCTATGATGAAGACGACATGGTGCTCGACCCCAACCTGGCCGAACATCTATCTCACTTTGGAATCGACATGATGAAGATGCAGAAGGTGAGAGGCCATTCTGGGATATTCCTGCCGGCTTGTAGACTCTGCTATAGACACATGTAACATCTCTTCCTATCGCTAGACTGACAAGACGATGACCGAGCTGGAGATCGATATGAACCAGAGGATTGGAGAATGGGAGCTGATCCAGGAGTCGGGGGTACAGCTGCAGCCGCTATATGGACCAGGGTACACAGGAATCCGCAACCTGGGCAACAGCTGCTATCTCAACTCCACCATGCAGGTCGTGTTCAGCATATCGGCCTTCCAGCGCAAGTAAGTGGTTTGGACTGGATCTTAGACTGAAGACGTCCCCAGTAACCTCCTAATCTGACTCCCAGTGTTCATCACTTACAGGTACGTGGAACAAATGGATCAAATATTCCATAAGGCGCCTACTGATCCCACTCAGGATTTTAGCACCCAAGTGTAAGTGCAGCGTGGTTACCTATAGCATGTGCCTATATGGATTAGATGGGAGGGGCGCTATTTATGGGGGCTTTATTACATTGACACGAATGTCCCACCCATTCCTGTGCATACTATTATATCTATCCTTGTCTCTTTGGTTTCCGCAGAGCTAAGCTCGGACAGGGTTTGCTGTCTGGTGAATACTCAAAGCCGGCGAGTGAGAAAGAGGGTGAGGAGCAAAAGGTGAGACTTGTCAAAGTAATGCATACATTGGGGAAATTTATTATCCGCGGAATTTTTGACACCACTTTTCTGGTAGCTTTATTTTCCTTCTGCAGTTTAAAGATGCGACAAGTTTAAGCATCTCCAACTCCCTCCCACTCTGTGATAAAGCATGCCCGGCAAATGCTGGCTGCTTGAAACTACTGACATCCGTTGCAAACGGTTATGATCAGAGCTGGCTCTGATCACCGCTTATGTGCGCTATAAGTCCTGACTGTGGCATGTAACGGTCAGCCTGGGGAGGCTAACTCCTCCTATTTGCTATCTGTTCTCCATGATAAGATTGCAGGGTGCTGCCGGTTGCCATGATAGCCCTGGGTGTAGTGAATGCTCCCAGGGCTGCCATGTATGTAACTATATTAAACCCTGCTGTGGTCTGTGCCAGGGCTTGAATATGTGAATGCAATATACTGCAATACTGTAGTACTGCAGTTTACTGTAGAAGTGATCAAACGATTGCAATTTCAAGTTACCTATAGGGAGTGAAAAATACAAAATTTTAAATAAAATAAATATTACAACTTAAACAGACAAATGCCAAATTTCAACTTCCTAATGTAAACAAGGGTTGGTCTGTTCACTGAGGGAAAGTAGAGATCTTTAAATAGTAAATAATTAAAGTAGATTAGAAAATTTTAGAAGTCTTCATTAAACTTTCTGTAACTTGTGTTCCTACATTCTGTACCCCTGTTTATCGCCCCATTGTTATATGTACCCGTCTGTGTTCTTGCAGGGTTTGCAGGACGGTATTGCACCCCGCATGTTTAAAGCGCTGATTGGTAAAGGTCACCCTGAGTTTTCCACCAACAGGCAGCAGGACGCCCAGGAGTTCTTCCTTCACTTCATCAACATGGTGGAGGTGAACAGTGGGGGGGTATTTATACAGCAGTTTCTATGTTTGCAGCTGTGTGCGCTGTTGGCGCCCTCTGTTGCTAACCCTGCATTATGTCACCACAGAGGAATTGCCGCAGCACCTCCAATCCCAATGAAGTTTTCCGTTTTTTGGTGGAGGAGAAGATCAAATGTCTGGTGTCTCAGAAAGTGAAGTACACGCAGAGAGTGGAGTACATCCTGCAGCTACCGGTACCCATGGAGGCAGCATTAAACAAAGGTGAGAAGGATCTGCAGCAGCGTGGGTTGTACGGAGGCTGATCATTTACTGAGCTCACCTGTACTTTATATGTCGTGCAGAGGAGCTCGTCGCCTACGAACAGGCCAGACAGCAAGCAGAGCAGGATCACCGGCCTCTTCCGGAACTAGTCAGAGCGCGGATTCCATTCACATCGTGTCTAGAAGCCTTTGCTGCCCCTGAACAATTAGACGAGTTCTGGAGCGCTGCTCTGCAGGCCAAATCCACTGCACTCAAGTAAGAAAGGAATTGGTGGTTGTAGTTAGAAGGGGTTAACCTGTCTTAGGGCACGTTCACACGGGTGGGATCTGTGTCAGATTTTTCTACCCAAATTTTGTCCTCCGACTAGAGGGGCAAATAATATATCCTGCTGTTGCCCTTCCGATAAACTGGTTCCCAGGTCCCATTTTCAGCCATCCAAGATTACATTGGCCATCTTCAGTAGTGTTAGACTATCGGAGCACTATACCTGCTGTCTTATTGGCCGGAGCTGTTCATGTGATCATTGCTGGCCAATCAGACAGTAGTGCACAATGTGCCTTAAAGGGGTTGTCTCGCGGCAGCAAGTGGGTCTATACACTTCTGTATGGCCATATTAATGCACTTTGTAATGTACATCGTGCATTAAATATGAGCCATACAGAAGTTATTCACTTACCTGCTCCGTTGCTAGCGTCCCCGTCGCCATGGTGCCGTCTAATTCTGATGTCTTCTGGCGTTTTTAGACGCGCTTGCGCAGTCCGTGCTTCTGGCTGGTGAATGGGGCCGCTCGTGCCGGAGAGCTGGTCACCGCGTCGTCATCGTAGCTCCGCCCCGTCACGTGTGCCGATTCCAGCCAATCGGGAGGCTGGAATCGGCAATGGAACGCACAGAGCCCATGGTGCACCATGGGAGAAGACCCGCGGTGCACCATGGGAGAAAACCGCAGTGCATCCCTGGGAAAGGACCGGCGGCCATCTTAGGGAGAAGATTTTTATAACTCCTTATTTCGTCGGATCGGTGAGTAGCAAGCGGCTTAAAAACCGCTTTAATTTGCTATTTTATGCCAGGGGGGTGACAGGGGGAATGGGGTAAGGTAAAATTTTGATGCTTGCCGCGAGACAACCCCTTTAAGTAGCTAGAAAATTGCAGTGGCCATCTTGGACAGCTGAAAACTGGATCCTGAACCAGGACTAGGTCAGGACAGTTACTGGACTAGGAAAGTTTCAGTTCACTTGCAGCTGGTGGCATTTTTGCAAATGATTAGAAATAGACCAAGTATATTAGAAAGATGCAGAATTTTTACTTCTGGCCAGTTGTCTCCTCGTTCTTTGGATCGCTGGTGGTCGGATTGTTCAGATTCCCACTGATAAGAACTTTTTAACCCCGATAACAACCACCCATCATAAATCAAGCCCACGGCTTCTAACAGCAATGGCGTTATCGGTGCTAGTTCCGATTGCTGCTGTTAACTATTCAGATGCCACTGTCAAAGTTGACAGTATGTCTAAGCAGCTATCCAAAAGGCTAAAGGTCCCCTCCCCCATACCCGAGGCTGCCATGAACTGCAGTCCATTAAAGGGGTTTTCTAGCAAAAAAAAAGTATTGAAGACTTATTGATGACATTGGGGAAGGGTGCAGAAATGTCTTAGCCGCTTCAGCTCCCATTTATTTCTCTGGGAGCGATGCCAGCTAGGCTACTTCTGGTCCCGTCTCCTATGATGCACATCCAGCCTGTTGGGTGATCAGGTGATTGCTGGGAATCCTGTGCTTTGGGTCCCCAGCAAGTAACTATTGATGACTTATGCTGAGGATAGGTCATCTATAGTTGATCAGGTAGGGTCCACTCTTCAGGACCCCAACTGATCGGGCACCTGCTGTCAGTGGTGCAACACATGGGTATGGAGCGGAGGCTGCTGCTCCGACCCCTGTGCAATGGCTGGGTCTTGTAATTCCTGCCGCAGCTCTCATTAAAATCAATGGGAGATGCACCTGCAGCTACAACCGCTGGCCACTACACTCCATACAAAGTTGACAGCGGGCACCCGATTAGCTGGGCTCCTTAGCTAAGGATAGGCCATCAATAGGTTTTTCCCTGGAAAACCCCTTCAAGCTCTGCCTGTAGCCTGGTTTAATACACTGTCATTAAAAATACAATATACTGAAACACTAAAGTATTGCAGTATATTGTATAAGTGATCAAACAATTCCACGTTCAAGTCCATTAAAGGGACTTAAAAAAAACCAAAACCTCCCATTAGAAATTGCAGTACGTAATTGGCAGCACTGCAAGACGGAACTATGAAAATATATCACTATTCATCCTGGTGAATGTTGGAAGAAATAATACAGAAGGCCAGAATTGTCCATTTTTTTTTTTTTTGGTCATCCTGTCTCCTAAAAAAAAAAAAAAAGTTGAATAAAAGGTGAGTCTTATGTACCCCTAAAATGGTACAAATAGAACCTGCAGTAATAACACATTAGACTGTATGAATGCGGTTCTGACCCGCAGAATAAAGTCACATTTTTGTTGGGCCAGGAACGCCTTAAAAACAATGGAGCAATTTTTTTTCACCTCATTTAAAAATAAAGTTTTTCTTTACATTAAATACTATTAGATAAGCTCGTCCCCCGGGACAGAAGCCTCATACGGCTATGGGGACAGAAAAAGTAGTTATGGTTCTTGGAAAGTGGGTAGGTAAAAGGAAAATTGTAAGAAATTGTTGGTCATTAAAGTGTTAATTGCGTGTAAACTTGTTTCTTTATCTTAGGACATCCCGCTTTGCCTCATTCCCGGATTACTTGGTCTTCCAGATTAAGAAATTCACCTTTGGTGTGGACTGGGTTCCGAAGAAATTGGGTAAGTCTGCTCTGTTACATCACGATTATGGGGAACAGACTAAAAGCCCATTTAGACACAACGATTATCGCTCAATTAGACGTCTTTTGAGCAATAATCGTTATGTCATTTACAGTGCAAGATGATCGCTTAAGATGAGCGATCACCTTGCTCTGCAAGCGGAGGATGCAGAAGACAAGCAGGGTGTCCCCGCTTGTCTTCTGCATACAGGTGGTCCCTGCTGGGAGCGCCTGGCTGTTGTTCAGCCGAGCATTTTTTTCAGCGGAGGATGCAGAAGACAAGCGGGGTGTCCCCGCTTGTCATCTGCATCCAGCTGTCTTCTGCACGGAGCGCCGGGCTGCTATACAGACGAGCGCTCAGTGCCAGTTATGGAGAACACAGCTGGAGCGCTCTGTTCTTCATACTCAGCCTGTCATCAGGGAGAGGGATACAGCTGAAACAATAGTATTAGCTGTATCCCGCTGTGAATGAGCAACGACTTAACAAAAACTGTACGATGTCAGTGCAGTTACACACAACGATTATCGCTCAGAAGATGGCTTTTGAGCGATAATCATTGTGTCTTAATGGGTCTTAAGGCTGCGTCCAGCTTCTGGCTCCAGACGTTACAGGTTAATCTAGGTTGTCTGAGAGAACGCAGACGTCGCCAATTATTATCATGTTCTCCTCCGGGTCTGGCCTGCACTTAGCCTGTGCTGATTCTTTTTTTTTTTTTTTTGTAATATAGCGCCACTCTTGTTCATGGCTGAGTCTGGTATTGCTGTGCCAAGGTATAAAGTTATCCCGTATCCACACTCTATTTGAACAGGAGCATTAGAAATAGCCAAGTACAAGCGCTCCGCAATCTCAAGTGCTCCCATTGAAGTGGATGGAGCAGCAATGTGCATGTGCATTCTCCTTTCAGTTCATATGGCTCCCTTTTGGACCCCCCCCCCAATTCTCAGAATTGATAGGGGGTCACCAACGGCCAGACCCTCACCTATCCCTTGGATAGGGATAACTATAACTTGGCTCAACCCCTTTAAATGAATAAGACTGGATGTAATACCAGGCACAGCCTGTGGACAGAAGTGGAGTGAGGGGATACTAAGCGGACCCCCTGTTTAATATACCGCTCTCCTGACATGTTTAGCTTGATAAATACTTGTATTCCCCATAATATAACAATTCTGGACGTTTTTTTTTACCACCCTGCGTTGTGCTGATCCTCTGTTATTTCTTGTGAATGTTCAGCAATAAATTGACACCTGGGTGTTACCATTTGTCTTGTCAAAGGGGTGTGTCCTTATAGTTGACTCTGATTGGATAATATCGGTGTGTTTATAGGAACACACCCACAGCTGGTAACTCCCAATTGTTCGGTCATGCATTTCCAGGAAGCATAACGAAGTAATGGTACAATACAGAACTCTAAGAAACAATGTTATGGGGCCCATATGTGAGGGAACGAGGAGCCCAGAGGGCGGTGCTTCATACTCACTGGGCACCCCTTTCCAGCGCTGCGTCCACGTGAAGTTGGCGTGGGCCATCAGCTTCACTCTTTCTGTGCGCACCTTCCATAGAGATGAATGGGAGATGTGTATGCAGAAAGAGTCGCACTGTGCCTGGCAACTTCACAGGGACATAGCGCTGGAATGGGGCATCCGATGAGCATAAGGCCTCCTTCACATGGGCGATACGGCATCGCCACGAGAAAATCTCAGCAATATCGCATCACTGGTCTGTGCGATATCGCTGCGTCGTCTTGCGGCAATACCGCGATCTTGTAGCGCTACAAAGTCGCACGTGACGCTACAAACTCGTGCATCTTTGTAGCATCACATATGAGGATTTTGAGGGGGGGAGGGGGCGGAAATATAAGCCCTACCCCGAAAATAAACTGTAACTGAAGGAAAAAAAAAAAGTATACATTACTTCTTCTGCGCTGTCTGGGGCGCCGCAGCAGCTTCTCCCCTGGTCCCGGCACTGACTATCTTCTTTATTGCCGGTGTGAAGGAGACCTAAAACAAACACCGCTGGCCGGGCTCCTCGTTCCCCTTTTGAGCCTCGTAAATAGTTTTTGGAGCTCAAAGGTGATGACAGGTTGGTTCCCTTTAACCCCTTAATGACATGACCTACTTTAGGCTTAAGGCTGCAATGATTTTTGGCGGATTTTTATGTTTTTCAAAGGCCATAACTTTTTTATTTTTCCGTTGACGCGGCCGTATTAGGGCTTGTTCTTTGCGTGGCGAACTGTAGTTTTTAGCGGTGCAATTTTTGGGTACATAGACTATATCGTAAAACGCATCAATTCTGCCCTAGTTTTTTTTTTTTCTTTTTTAAATCATGCAGCATAAATGACACAATACATTTCTCTACGGAGCGGTACGATTACAGTAATACTTAAATTCTTATTTTTTTTAAATTTATTTATTTTATTTTTTTTAGGGGCTTCTATTTTTCCGCAATAAAAAACCCTTTTCTTTTTGTAACCTTCCCCCCCCCCCCCCCCCTAAATCACTGCATTCAAAGACCTATAACTTTTATTTTTCCACGGACGGAGCTCTGTGAGGGCTTATTTTTTGCGAGACGAGCTGTAGTGTTTATTGGTACCATTTTGGGGTACACACGGCTTATTTGATTACCTTTATTGCATTTTTTGTGAGGCAAAATGCTAAAAATCACCGTGCAGGGTAAAAAGCGCGTACAACTTCATCGTATGCCTTGTTACGGATATGGCGATACAAAACAGATTTTAATTTAAAAATTAATAAATAAATTTTAAAAAAAGCATTTTATGCTAATATGAGAGGGTTTGTTTTATTTTGTTTTTTTTTTAGACTTTTTATGTCCCTGTAGGGTATTTGAACAATAACACCTATAATTGCTATGATAAGGCATTGCAGGCCTTCTTGTATTAGCGATCACAGGCACTTACAATGCAGGACGCCTATATCTGGCGTTCTGTTGCCATGGCAACCCATCCGGCTTTCTGCGATTATATTATGAGAGTCCGATGACACCACAGAGGGAGCGCGCTCCCTCTGTGAACCCTTTAAATGCCGCTATCTACATAGATTGCTGCTGTTGCAGTGGGAGCCCAGCTATCGGTGACAGCCGGCTCCTGCGGCTGGATAGCATGAGATCTCTTCTGATTTCGCGCTATCCTCAGGTTGTAACTGTATGTCCTTTTGCGCTAAGTACCTCCCTGCCAGGACGTATATTTACACCCTGTGGTGGTAAGGGGTTAAAGCGGCAGTGAGCTGGGATGTTCATGTGAAAGGCTTCCTACAGCTCGCACATACCCCTAACCCTTTCAGTGCTGGTTGGATACTCCGTTGTGCTGTATTTACTGTATTTTGACCCTTTTCTCCATTTAATTGTCCTCAGACGTCTCAATTGATGTCCCCGAGGAGCTGGACCTGTCTCAGTTTCGGGGTGGGGGTCTGCAAGGGGATGAAGAAGAACTTCCAGATGTTGCTCCCCCATTGGTGACCCCAGATGAGCCCAAAGGTAGCCTTGGTTTCTATGGCAACGATGATGACGACTCGTACTGCTCCCCTCACTTCTCCTCTCCGACATGTTAGTGTTTCTGACTCTCGTGGGACATGTGAATGTTGGGCGGATGAATGTGTGATGTCAGCGCCATTTTTACTGCTCCTTCCCTGTAGGCCACAATGTCCTTTACCGATCGCTGTCCTTACGTAGCTATAATGATGGTTTCCGGACGGTTCTGCACGTCTTACAGGGGACATAACATTGGATAATAAAACTGACTGCTGCTTTCCAGTCTTCTTCATTAACCCCTTCCCGACCGCCGCACACCTATACGTAACCTATCTGCCTATACCCCGTGCAGTTAGGACGTATATAGACGTTGGTGTATATGAAAGCTAAGCCCTCTCCATATGTGGCGGGGTCGACTGTCTTTTTGACGACCTGCCCACAACAGCCACGATCAGAGATAACTCCGATCGTGATTGTTAACCCTTTAAATGCTGTAGACAATTCTGACAGTAGCATTTAAATATCCCATTTGGGATTGCAATGTCTTGAACAGCCCACTTGCGTTGAGAATTTGGGGTGCCGCCCAGGTGTCATGGCAGCCTGGGGCCTTCTGGAGGCAGCATACTGTATAAGTAATCAAACCATTGCAAGTTCCAAGTCCTCTGTGGGTACTAGAAAAAAAGGGTTAATATAATAAATATTTTTTTTTATTACAAAAAATAAATTAAAAATTTTAAACCCCTCTTTTTCTCGGGCGCTTTATTGAGGGGCGCAGGGGCCATGTGTATAGGTGCCACTAGGAGACATGACACTAAGAATAAATAAAATTTAGCTCTTCCTATGCAGGTATACCCGCCTGCTGGCACTGAGCTAATCCGTTTTAGCTTGGTGTCAGTAGGAGGCAGACACAGATCTGGTTTTCCACATCCGTGCGACCGAGCGGTTCTCGTTTACACAATCTTCGGCTTTTTTGTTTTGTGTCCTTATTCCTTCTGAGGGTCATTTTCTCCTTCCCACTTCAATGAAGACATTGTGTTGCCCACCTTCTGTCCCTCTCCTATTTATCCCGGTGAGAAGGCTCTTCCCAAGCTGGATAGGGTGAGGGCCGTTCATCTGTACCAGTCGGTCACGTCGCCTTTTACACGCTTGAAGTCTCTGTTCCTTCTCGCAGATTCAAGGGGCTCCCGGCCTCAAAAGTGGCTCTCGTGGTGAATCCACTCAACCAGCCTTGAGTTGTATCAAGTGATGGGACTGGATCCCCCCTTCGGTATTACGGCACACTCAACCTATTTGGGGGATGCTTCCTGGCCAGTACATCACCAAGCCTCGGTCCTGCAGCTTTACGAGGCTGCTACGTGGTCTTCTATCCACTCCTTTCTCCTTGCACACCTTTTCATCCTCGGATGCAGGTCCTGGTCACAAGGTGCTTCAGGCCATATTGGTGCAGCATTCCACCTGAAGTCTATCTTCCGTTTCCCACCCATATAGACTACTTTGGGACATCCCATAGTTCCTGTGTCCCCCAATGAAACAACTATGAAAGGAGGGTTTTAACTTGCCATAAAGTCTTTCTCGTAGCCTTCGTCAGGGGACCCGGTACTCCCACCCATGCTGAGTTTGAGGTTCCCTGTTGGCCTTTAACTTGCGTACTGTTCACTGGTATTCTGACATCTGTTTTGTTTCCTTTTTTGCTATCCTTCTGCTCCTGGACACGGACTGATTAGCTCAGTGCCAGTAGGTGGCAGTAGTCTGCGTAGGAGGAGCTAACCTTTTTTTGTTCTTAGTGGCAGCAGACTGTGTCCCCCAATGAAGGCATCGAGAAAGGGACTTTACGGCAAGTACTAAAATCCTCTTTCCCAGTCATTGCATAAAAAATAAAACAAAAAACCCCATAAAAGTACAAAAAATTAATATATCACATTATTAACCCCGCATTGTCAACGCTGTTAGAAGAAAAACACAAGTGCCAGAGTTGTACTTTTTTTGGTCACTGTCTTCAAGACAAAATTGAATAAAAAACTATTAAAAAGTTATACATACTGCCAAACGGCACCAATAAAATCTACAGGTCGCCCCGTAAAAACTGAGCCCTTCCACAGCTGCATCAGCGGAAAAATGAAAAAGAGTTAGGGGAGTCAAAAGCAAATTTTTGGAAAAGGCATTTTATTTTCTTTAGTACAACATAAGTCTATAAATGTGGTATCACTGATTGTACTGCGCTGCAGAATAAAGTGATGTCGTTTTACTGCCCCATGTACGCCTTAAAAACAATCCAGCACCCCCCACCCTGAAAAAAAATATAAAAAAATGTTTGAATTGTGTTTTCTCCATTTCATCCCACTTAGAAATTTTTTAAAGTTTTCCAATACATTAACAGATGCGTCCCCTCTCCTAGACCATAGCAGGGGTCCCATGATGGGACCCTAATACTCCGTGTATGTGTTACATGAGACGTGGATGGCTGTGCATGACCTGTGTGTTTGTATAGGGGGAGGGGGGTCTGCCTGTGGGCTCCCTGCTCCCTTTGTCCTGGGATGTATTATTCTGTCTCTTTCTCTGCTCACCCCTTTGGGGATGTCTCTGAACCCCCCATAACATGTAGGACAACACATCCCGTCCCTTCTTACCTGTCCCTGTCCTCACAGCTCCCATGCTGGATGAGTCTGTGGTGACGCAGCTGGTCGAGATGGGATTCCCATCTGAAGCTTGTCGCAAAGCGGTTTACTACACCGGCAACAGCGGCGCAGAAGCAGCCATGACGTGGGTGATGTCACACATGGACGACCCAGGTAATATATGGAACTGAGCTTAGCCGCTACCTTACATTAAAAAGGGGTGGGTGTTCTCCTTTCATAAAGTGGTGGCATAATGCTAGGATATGCCCGTATTAGGGGTGCAATCTCTGGAGCTCCCAGTGATCCTGAAGGTAGAGGGGGCCACAATACTGATTTAGTGCTGCAGCCCCTTCAATGATTTTTCCTTCTAAGTGGCGCTATGACCAACTGCTGTGAAAGAAGCCGGCTGGTTGTGGGACTTCTGTGCAAGAAAAACTCAGGGCCCGTCCAAACTGGCACTTCCATGTGAGAAACGTGCATGTAAAGAACAACATACTCGTTAAACCTTTTTTCCTAATAAAGTTTTGTAGTTCAACAATTTTTTTTTCCTTCTCCCTGATCACAAAAAATGTATATATTAAGCGTATGGAAAAATGCAGCCAAACATTTCCATACGTTTTACATCGACTGCAATGGTTAAAAAAAATACGAAAACCGCTTAGAAACGTATGCATCGTTTGATTACGGTTACACCATTATAGCCTATGGATCCGTGAAATGCAGCGTTTTCATACATTGTGTGTTTCACGGATGAACATATGCCGCTGTAGACAGCCCTTTTTAGAAAGGGCCACAGATCTAAACTTGGTCTTGGGATCCATAGCAGTCCCAGAGGTCAGCCCACGATGAGGGGTACCCTAGTATTATGTCATCACTTTACGAGGTCAAAATATCCCTTTTAATTGTTGTAGGACGAAAAGTTCTGAAACTTTCTTACACACTTTCTGTTTCAACTCCTCACCGTTTTCAAGATCTCAGCTTGCTGTCAATGAGAACATTCTTGCAAAGGGGAAAAAAAACTGTACAGATCTAATAATCACATGGCTGAGGGTTGGTCACAATTGTGTCCGGTCCAGACAACCCGCAGAAAACTAAAGCTTTGTTCCCATCCTTGCCGAAGGTTGCACTCCGAGCGTCCGGTCACTAAATTCCATTAAAATGCAGGAGGAAATAGCTCTGCATACGGCTCTATTCCGTACTGTAAAATGGTGGAGGCCTTAAAGTGTACCTGAGGTTTCAACAGGTTTTCTAGAATACACCAGGTTCTCCTTACCCTCAATTTATGCTGTTTGCACCCCGTTTCATGTCTGTAAGTTCTGATTTTCGGGTGGAATCTGCAAACTTTCTGCCATGTCAATTGCGGAAGGGCTGCTGGCCGGACAGCTTCCATTGTGTTTAGTGGAAGCGGTCTGTGCAGTATCTGTGCTAGAACATGCTGCGATTTAATTTCTGCAAGTGGAAATCACCCTTCGCTCGTGTGAGCAGACATGCGAACGTTCTTTTTGTTTGAATGTGTGTGGAATACCGCGGTTCGTCGGATGAGACCGTCCTAACACAAGCTGGTAGATGAGCGTAAGTTGTCTGAAAAGTTAGTGGCCCTTGAATAGAAACCAAATAAAGTCCATTAAAGTTAATAGGACCATTCAGCAATGTTCGGTTCTGTCATAGGACCGATCCGGTTTCCCCAGGAAGTCCCTTTTTCTGCTTCTACGATGGAGCAGGAAAATTACATCAGTGGCGCAGATGTGAATGAGCCCTAAACAATGTGGACTCTACACAGATACAGTGTAACCGCACCGATACATTGTAACAAACCATCAGCGTGGGAGAGGGAGAGGTGCTGCTGATGAATTCCATTGATAAGTGTGATGTATGGAATTGCAATATATGCAGTTGTCCAACACCTACAGTAAGTGTAACGCCGGATCTGTGTCAGAGCCACTGGCACAAAATTCTGGACAAAATGGCACAGCATGATATTTTTCCCTACATGCCAGAAGCCAAATGAAGCCCATTATAGTCAATGGGTTCCTTTTTGG
Source organism: Eleutherodactylus coqui (assembly GCF_035609145.1). Lineage (NCBI taxonomy): Eukaryota > Metazoa > Chordata > Amphibia > Anura > Eleutherodactylidae > Eleutherodactylus > Eleutherodactylus coqui. The sequence goes on along the minus strand of NC_089840.1, from coordinate 266,135,299 downwards.
TGTAGCCCGAGTCCGGCGTGTTCTGGATCTGGCACTTTTAGGTTTTTCTGTTTTTCGACTGTAAGGATGGAGTCAAACAAACGCTGACAGCAGTGTGAACCGGGCCTATGTTCCTAAGTTAGGAGTACCGAGGTACTTTGTGTGTATACACCTATGGATGTGGGATCTAGCGTTATCAGGGAAATGGTGATTAGTTGATAAGATTGCTAATACCCTTACACTATTCCTTCTGTCTGCAGACTTTGCTCATCCTTTAGTGTTATCCGGGGTCAGCGCTCCACCTTCGGTCCCCGTAGGAGGAGACCCTCCATCTGAGGAGCACATAGCCACCATTATATCCATGGGCTTCTCGCATGAACAAGCAGTGCGGGCCCTCCGCTCTACAGTAAGTCCTCCGCCAGCACCTGTCCTACACGGAGACCAGCTCTCCACCTGCGCCTATTACATATATTACCCCTACAAGATGACAGAGTATTGCATCCTGTAAGGGGCTGTTAAGGCCGTCCAGCGAGCAGATATGTTTTGATACAAAAAAAAGGTATTTTAACATATTACTTGACATTTTTATGTAAAAATGGACACAAATGTATAAAAACATGCGGTTATATGTTTAACATATACATTAAGCAGAAAATACACACATGCATAACATTGCACACGGCTGTATACGTTTTCCATGTATATTTGACGTATGTGCTAGATGTACATTAAAAACACGATGTGAACGGCCCCGGGGGGAGGGAACGTCACACTCCTCTAACCTCCTGATTTCTACTCCCCGTAGAGCAACAGTCTGGAGCGAGCCGTGGACTGGATCTTCTCTCACATCGATGACCTCGACGCTGAAGCTGCCATGGACCTGTCAGAAGGACGTTCCGTTGCCGAATCTGTGTCCGAGAGCCTCCCTGCTGCCGGACCTCGTGTCAAAGATGGAAATGGCCGTGAGTGTTCAACAGATAATGGTGGAGACTGCCTGACCTACAGCTGCAGATTACAATCTTCAGTTTGGCAAACAATCGTTAAAGGGGTTGTGTCAAAATAGAAAGTTACTCCCTATCCACAGATGGCTATTATCCACAGGATAGGGGATAACTTTCCGATCGATGGGGGTCCAATTGTTGGGTCCCCCCCACTGGCTCTCATTCGTTCTGCTGCTCCATTCATTTCACTGACAGCGCCAAAGATTGCTGAGCGTTTGAACGCAGTAACCTGCAGTGCTTCCATTGAAATGAATGGAGTTGCAGAGAGTGTGTGTGACCGCAGCCCCAATCGCACAGGGACCTTTGAAACCTTCTGCTTTAACGACCAGTGGGGGACCCAACAATTGGACCCCCATCATTCAGAAAGTTATCCCCTATTCTGTGGATTAAGGATAACTTTCTATCTTGGCACAACCCCTTTGAAGGACGTGCCTGAATGATTTGAGCCTCTGCTAGCAACTCCATAGTGAACGGCTCATTTGACGGCCGTCCTATGCAGCCTATGCTGTTCATCGTCCTGAATGGCCGAAACACAGCAGATAATCACATACATACCCTTTGGTACAAAACCGCTATAGATGTAGTCACTTGGTGCCTCTCAAGTAGTAGATGCTCCTATCAATAGAATGGTCTGTCCTGGCGATTGCCCTATGTAACGGCTTTCCATAATGGACATATTTGCTCCTCTATACTTTTTGATCATGGATGGATGATCTTAGAGGAATATTCCAATATGGCAAATAAGTTATTCATTATAAGGCTGGGTCCGGCGTCCATAGCCGGATAGTAAACACAGCATGCAACGTTTTTCTATCTGGTGCAGAGAGGCATCCGGCATGAAAGCATATGTGCTGGATGTCTTAAACTGTCCTGTAGAAAACGATGGGATCCGTTCAGGCAACAGCTTCCCTCCAGCGTTTCATTACAGCACTGAAGGGAAAAAAGCTGGAGAGGAAAAGTTATAGAGTTTTCCAATATACTGTCTGTATCCTAATTCCCATGGGATTTCGAGACCTCAGCTTGCTGCTGTTCAGGGATGGACCACGAGCCGAGCGGCTGATTACGAGACAAACTCTGATAACCGTAATGAGCCTGCACTATGTATCCGTCACATGAGCAGGATAGATTTTCGGCGAGTGGAAGTAAGGACCCGTCTACATTGCATTGGGTTGCAACGATCCATCCCGAAATCTGGGGAGCAGTAACTCAGCAGGCTCAACTATTTTCTCTGGGATAATGCCAGATTGAGTGAAAGAAACCAGACGGACCCCATTATAGTCAGTGGGGTCTGTCTGGCGCCATTCAGTTCTGTCATAGGCCGCCTGCACACAGGCGGAAATCCCGCGGCGGTATTTCCCGCGGGATTATCGCCGCTGAAAGTCTGCATAGGAGTGCATTACAATACGCACTCCTATGCAGACGGCTGCGGTTTGGCCGCGCGAAATCTCGCGCGGCGAACAAACCCCGGCATGTCCTATTTTTGTGCGGGGCTCGCACTCACCCGGCCGCCGGCTACGGTCTGCGCATGCGCTGGCTGCGCGGCAGCCGGCACAAGAAAGAGCCGGGGCCGCCAGGCGCGGGTGAGTACACGCTCGTCCCTGCAGGCTCTCGGGTCGGGTCCTGCGGCGAGAATTCTCGCCACCGGATCCGACCCGCTCGTCTGCAGGCGGCCATAGAATGGATCCATTACCGTACAGAATTCCATTTTTCTACTAATATGATGGAAACCTGCTGTGGGTATGACCAGACTGATTACCTATAAACACATCTGTAGCACCTTCTCCTCCTCCTCAGGGGGTCTCTGGAGGAGGGTAGCATCTCCATATGAAATATGTTCAGACTGCGGCTGCCAGCAGCTGATGTGCCGATCTCCACCAGCTGCTGGTGACGTCTTCATTCACATAATAAAGGGAGCAACATGGCTGCCACTCTGAGATAGCGGACAGAGCCAGTACAACTGGGAAGATGCAGAATAAAACCTTCAAGGGTCGTTTATTTTACTTTTTGTATTTTTTTTCTAGGATATGAGCTGTTTGCGTTCGTCAGTCACATGGGGACGTCCACCATGTGCGGTCACTACGTGTGTCATATAAAGAAGAATGGACGGTGAGATTCTTAGTTGTTATTTGTGTGGTGTTCCCTTGGCTCTGACTGGCAGCAGTCTCCTCCTCTCCTCTTTCTAGGTTACACTTGTCATCGGTTACAGGGTCTAACATCACTATTCCAGCCAGTCCCCTCCGATAGGCTGATAGTCAGGGCCTCACCGCAAAGAATCCTTCTACATCACTGCAGAGTATGCGTTTGCTTGCTTTAAATCAACAACATACACAGAAACAGCGCCGTTCTAATTAGTGGCTTATGTGTGGTACTGCATCGGGTGATTGGGCTGAGTTTTGATACCAAGCACAGGTTGTGGTCAAGAAGGGGAAAAAGCTCATACACTTTTCTAGTCTCATGCATCCCCTTAAATTGTTAAGGATGTAGTAGGAGAACATCCTCTTGAGCGGGGTGGACCGTCGCATAGTCATTCTGTTTGGGTTTTAGCTTTAGACCCATATGTGACTTCAGCACCTCCTATAACCACTCCGCTGCTCCCCTCAGATACCGATGTATGATATAAAATGTCACAAATTAGACATCTGAACGTTTTCACCTTCCTTTTTCTGACACTACCATATTCTGTTGCTCCATGGCGGAGGTACCTCTCTGTTGCTGTCCACTGTCTTCTCCTCTAGTTTGTCCTCTCTGTTCTTTCCAGACTCACTCTGCCCTTTCCTGTTGCTGATCATCTTCCTGCCCTTCACCCCCATCCTCTGTAGCTGACCACTGTGCTGCCCCCTCCTCCAGCCTTCCCCATCTTCTCCTTTTCTGACCACCGTCCTCTTCTCCAGCCGGATCGTTCTCCCTGTTGCTTGCTACTGTCCTCTCCTTCAGCTTTGCCCATCTTCTCCTTTGCTGACCACTGTCCTCTGTTGCTGACCATTGTCCTCGCCTCCAGCCTCCCCCATCTTCTCCTTTGCTGACCATTGTCCTCTCCTCCAGCCTTCCTCATCTTCTCCTTTGCTGACCATTGTCCTCTCCTCCCATCCTCCCTGTTGCTTGCTACTGTCCTCTCCTCCAGCCTCCCCCATCTTCTCCTTTGCTGACCACTGTCCTTTCCTCCAGCCTTCCGTCCTCCCTGTTGCTTACTGCTGTCCTCTTCTCCAGCCTCCCCCATTTTCTCCTGTGCTGACCATTGTCCTTTCCTCCCGTCCTCCCTGTTGCTTGCTACTGCCTTCTCCTCCAGCCTCCTTCCATCTTCTCTGTTGCTGATCACCATCCTCTTGTCGTCTTCTTTTTCAGGTGGGTGATCTACAACGACCAGAAGGTCTGTGCATCTGAGAAGCCTCCAAAAGACCTTGGTTACATCTACTTCTACCAGCGCGTGCAGAGCTAATCTCGCCCTTTCCTCTTCAGTACGTGTTTTGTCCCTCCATGGTGAGGATTGTGAGATGGAGGGTTTTCTGGTTCACATCTTCCAGGCTTGGGGCGGCTTTATTCCTGGGTTATTGCTAGAAGACGTTCTTGTCCTTGGATTCACCCGACCATCCAATCCCATCACTGCACTTACTTCCCTGACTGTCCTCGGCAGAGAACGGCTCTGGCACAGGGGACGCTCAGGCTGTGTCTGCATTGGGGACAGGACTCGGCAAGGCTTTCAGGGGTGGACATCTGATACAGGGATCTATGTGCTCCGGCTCGGGGTACAGGGGCTCCGCTCGCAGTAGTCGGCTGGTTTATGTGTTTCCAAAACTGTGTGAATAAATAATTTTTTTGTTTTTTTTGCTCCCCAAACTTCAGCTTTTGGTCTTTTGTATTGGGGATCTGTAAATGCAAAACAGTTTCTGCTCATAGGGAGTGTTGATGTGTGTGTAATGCTGGGACCAGCACCATAGGTAATGCTGTGGGGTGCATATGCTCTGAATATGGACGCCTATAGCATTGTCTCTAGGATCGCTGCTCTACGCTTGTAGTGGTAATTAAGAGTTAAAGGGATTGTACTAAAGTGTAACGTTATTCCCCTATTCACAGAATAGGAGATAACTTCAATCTAACTGCTGGGATCCCCACCAATCCCGAGAACAGGGGTCCCGACAGTCCCTGCATAAGTGGAGTGGAGGTTTGGCATACACTTTGCTGCTTCAGGCATTTCAATGACCACACTGGAAATTGCTAAGTATTGGCACTTGGCAATCTCCGACAGTGTCATTGGTGGTCTGTCATACCCAGACACCTCTCGCGACAGCTTATCTCCTCTCGGGTAGATATTCCATGCCCGAACCATTTTTTCCTCCACGCTAACTCTCTTCAAATGAGTTGGAGGTGGCCGTATGCACCCTCTAATTGGCAGAGGTGGGTTTGGATGACTTTTTTTTTTTTTTTTTCGTATGGGGTGTTTAGACCTTATTCACACTATGGAATCTGTACTGATTCCACAGCAAATCCAAAGCCTTCCATTGGCTGTTATGGAAATCCACACCCCATTGAAAAGTGTGAAATCCGCATGCAGATCCACAGTAAACTCGAGTGAGAATCTGGCTTTCTGCCATGAGTTTAGAGGCCGAATACCGGTGGAAAAATCTTTTGCAGATTCTACTATGCGACCGTCACTTAAGACTCCTCCTGCGCCGCTCCCTTATCTGGATTTACTTTCTGCTCAATTCTTGAACAACTGCTACCCCCATGACTTATCAGCACATGTGCAAGAAGGTAAGAAACCCTTTTGGGGTCTGTGGAACTGTAAAAGGGTCAGGCACACAGGGCGGGTCTGCTGCGGGTTTTCCATGTGATTTGATCTCAAGAACGAGACTCTTGTATCCTGCTTTCCTGTCCCTGTGGGGTCATTTCTCCAATCCGCAGTGACATGACTCTTAAGTGGAGCGCGGTCTGCACAAGCGTGATCAACGCTCCATTTCAATGGGGTTGACGGAAATACCCGAGCAGTATCTTTTGCATTCTCATTGAAAGGAAATGGAGTGCAGGTGCGCTTGCATGACTAGCACTCCAATTATTTTCCTCACTCCAAGGGGTGCAGTAAACCTGCAGTGAGGAGGACTCCTGCTCGAGATAGGCAGGAGTCTCAGCGGGGAGCCCCCCCACCAATCAGCAAGTTATCACCTAGCCTGTAGATGAGGCATATCTTGAAATTCTGCTCCCGCCTTTAATATGTGAAAGTTAAACAATAAAATATACCACAAAACTGAATACTACAGTATATTGTAGATGTGATCAAATGATCGTAAGTTCAAATCCCCTATGGGGACAAAACAGTAGTTCTCAACATTGGCGTTATTGCTCCCTAGAGGGCGTTTTTACTTCTCAAGGGGGGGGTGGAATGGAAAGGGGCAACAGGGGGGTGTTGGAATATAAAGGGGATGGTAGGGGGGCTTCTTTCTGTGTTTGCTTTGTTGTTTTTTTGTTTTTTTTTTAAAGTCTAGTAACTACATTTTTCTAAAAATTAGTAGTGATTCCTCGGTTTTTGTCGATAATCCGTCCGAAAACAATCGGTAAAAAATCCAAAACTGACAAAAACTAAGGCAATTATTTCCATATGAATCACTTCCATGTAATGGGAGTTGTGTGCAGCCTGCGTGCCTCTATCATATAATGTATGACTTTTATAACTCCATGACTCTGCTACAGATCAATCACACTTCATAACACTGGATAACATACAGCACAACCTAACCCGCTGTATTCCATAATGCCACTGATTGGCTGGAAACTTTCACTTGTGTGGGTCTCTGGGAGTTGTAGTCTTAGTGGATGTTAAATGTCTTTTCCGAACACTGATATAAACTACAACTCCCAGAGACCCACACAATTAAAGTTCCAGCTAATCAGCAGCATTATGGAATAAAGCGGGTTAGGTTGTTCTTTAGGTTATCCAGTGTGATTGATCTATAGCGGAGTCATGGAGTTATAAAAGTCATACATCATTATATGATAGAGCGACATAAGCAGTGCATGCTTGAGGCATACTTTATAAAGATGGCTGAGAAGAAGAAATGCCATCAATATTCAAATGAATACTTGAAATACAGATTCCTCCCTTCTACAAATGGACAGCTTCCCTTGTGCCTTGTTTGTGAAAAGGCATTTTCGAATGAAGCTATGAAGCCTTTGAAATTTAGTGATCACCTTGCAAAAAATGCATTCAAAGTAGGTAAGCCTATTTCATTTTTCCAAGGTTTAAAGGGGTTGTCCCGAGGCAGCAAGTGGGTCTATACACTTCTGCATGGCCATAATAATGCACTTTGTAATGTACATTGTGCATTAATTATGAGCCATACAGAAGTTATAAAAAGTTTTATACTTACCTGCTCCGTTGCTGGCGTCCTCGTCTCCATGGTGCCGACTAATTTTCGCCCTCCGATGGCCAAATTAGCCGCGCTTGCGCAGTCCGGGTCTTCTCCTCTTCTCTATGGGGCTCCGTGTAGCTCCGCCCCGTCACGTGCCGATTCCAGCCAATCAGGAGGCTGGAATCGGCAATGGACCGCACAGAAGCCCTGCGGTCCATGAAGACAGAGGATCCCGGCGGCCATCTTCAGCAGGTGAGTATGAAGACGCCGGACCGCCGGGATTCAGGTAAGCGCTGTGCGGGTGGTTTTTTTAACCCCTGCATCGGGGTTGTCTCGCGCCGAACGGGGGGGGGGGTTAAAAAAAAAAAAACCCGTTTCGGCGCGGGACATCTCCTTTAAAGTCAAAGTTTGAGAACCGCAGCACTGTAGGCAAGTTATTTGGAAAGCCTGCTCTTAATGCTGACAAAGGCCTCCTTGCTTCCTATAAAGTCTCTTTATTAATAGCGTAATGTAGCAAATCACATGGTATTGGGGAAACGCTTGTATTACCCGCAGGTAAAGAGATTATCAGTACTATGCTGGGGCCTGATGCCTGTTCCATGGGGAAATCGATTCCTTTGAGTAATGACCGTTTCAAGAAGGATTGACAAGATGGCTGCTGATGTGGATGAAGCGCTTTTGGACGTGTTAAAGAACACAGAATTTGTAATGCAAATTGATGAGTCAACAGTTAGACAATGAAGCATTGCTGCTAGCTGACGTTCATTTCATTAATCGGAATGAAGAGGTAGTGGAGGAACTGTTGTTTACCAGAAATTTAACCACTGACACGGAAGGCTCCTCTATATACAAGAGTGGAAGAATATTTCCAAGAAAGAAAACATCCTTTTAACAAATGTACTCGATTGTGCAACCGACGGAGCTGCATCTATGATTGGTCGATATCGCAGACTTATAGCCCATTTAAAATCTGCTCTATGTGGCATAATGGCAGTCCACTGTGTGATCCATCGGCAGCACCATGTTGCTAAACATTTATGTGAGTGATTGCATCATTCTCTGCACTATGTAATTAATGCTGTTAAGATTAAAGCGCACTCTTTGAACGAACGTCTTTTCCGCAAGCTCTAAAAACCATGAGGAAGCATTGGAACATCTACTCCTACACACTGAAGTGAGGTGGCTGTCAAGAGGAAAGTGCTTACGATGCTTCGACAAACTTTTTGACACAGTAGTCATGTTTCTTCAGCCGATTGACTCAAGCATTTGTGATGCAATCGAACCATGACGTCTTGACGTTGCCTATCTCGCTGACATATTTGACAAACTCAACGAGGTCAACAGAAAGCTACAAGGAGACAAAATGAATTTCATTAAGGCTAAAGGTATAATCTCTTCCTTCATTACCAAACTGGACCTTCATACCAATAACCTGAGCTGACACGAGCTCTGTCAGATTCCAAGTCTTCAAGAAATTGCACGTGAAGACTGAGACAAACTTCAAGTTGCAGACCTAGACTTTTTTTTCCTCACACCTCAAACAAGGCAAAGAAGATATGCAAATGAGGTTCCATGATATATGTACCCTTGAAATACCAACGTGGGTACTCAATCCATTTTCAGCTGACTTGCGGCTCTTTCACACGAGCGTATATCGGCCTGCCATTTCACGGTCAGCCGATATATGCTATGATCTTATGCATTGTATTCCAATGCATCAGATCCCATGGCCCTATTCCCGCTATGTAAAAGCACCTGGCCGGACGTTTTTACATGGGGCTGGAACTATCTTTTGGGCCGGCTCTTATTGGAGCCAATGACAGCGGTTGGCGGTGGGAGGGAGTTTAGCAGCGTGACTGTTTGAACTCCCTCCCTCTTCTCTCCTCCCCTCCGACTGATTGTAATGGAAGGGGGCGAGATGGGGGCAGAGCTAGGTGCCACTCTGCCCGCCTCCTCCCATTGCTGGCTGCTGACAAGGGTCGGGCGGGAGCTTAACTCTGCCCCACCCCCTCCCATTGCAAACAGCCAGAGGAGGTCAACCGGCTAGGGGGAGAGAAGGGGCAACAGCATGTTGGCTTTGGCGTATATGCGCCAGGGCCCATGCCATCTGAACGAGGGCATAAACATTAGGTTTGTGAGCCCATTCACAAGTTTTTACACCTCAGATGGTAGCGTATATCAGCCAGCCGTGAAAGCAATGGCCGATTTATACACTCGTCTGAAAGAGCCCTCAGGAGAACTTCATCCCAGATTACGAGAGCAGTTGATCGACTTGAAACCCTATAATGTAGCCCAAGCACTTTTCCAACAATGTGGCTATGAAAGTTTTTGGGTGAAAGTGAAGAATTCCTATCCTATCCTGTGGCGGGAAGTTAAGTTGCTCATGTTAGCTTTCCCATCTATGTACTTAGTGGAGAGGGGCTTCAGCAGCTCCTGACAGAAGTGAGAAACAAACTACAGATATGGGGTGACTTGAGACTGCGGGTGATGAAGATAGAACCAAATATCGCAAAATTGGCATCCGCTCATCAGGCCCAAGGCAGCCATTAATGACGGGGGGGGGGGGGGGGGGGGGGGGACTGGACTAAAAGAACGTAATCAGTTTTAAAAATACAAATGTTAAAATTCAACATTTCTTTTCCCATTATTTCCACAAAACCATCTAAACATATTTTTTTTTTAAAGCCCACGCTAGGTATTGCATTATTTATTTATTTTTTAGGATTCATTTTCTTTATTGGAAAAGTAATCAACATTTTAATTATTACCAACCCTTTTATAGATTATTGTTTAGTGGTCAAGCAGTGCTGTGCTCATTGTGAACAGTCCACCAATGTCCTGATGTGAGAGCTACGGGGCCGAAAGATCCAGAGAAAGGCGGAAAAATCTCCCAGGGCGTTAATCCTTGGAGGGCAAAAATATTCCTTCCTGACCCCAGCTAGGTGATTGATTGTTACCATGGATTGCATCTGTGCTGCTGCATATTGTTGTACATAGAAGCTAAGGAGTGCTAATGCTACAAAGAAACACACCTAATACAACCTACTCCTAAGAGCTTACAAACAAAGGGGGCCCTTGATTGCCGTAGCCGCCAGGACGGGTGTTGGTGCTTTGAGGGAGGCCGCCTAAGGCAGACCCTAGCTGCCAAGACGAAGAGGGGGCCCCCAACGCTGCCGCCACCAAGGTTGGGGGCAGGTGCCCTGAGGGGGAAAGGCATTAGCTTCACCCGCAACCATGAAGGGGGTGGGGTGCCCCGAGGAGGACCTTTAGCTGTCCCCAACAAAAACAAGGACAGACATAGTAAGGTGGACCTATAGCTTGTTCTACCACCAAGATGGACCTCTAGATGTGGCGAACAGCTATCACCCTGGTTTGAATCTGTCTTGCTGTATATAGAAGCTCAGGAAAGCTGATGGTGTAAAGAAAGAAAGAAAGAAACATGCAGCTTATAATCAAGTAGGGACCTCTAGCAGCCCCCGCCACCTGGACAGAGGCGGACTCCCCAAGTAGAACCTTTAGCTCTTCCCTCCACCAAGGTGAGGCAGGCGCCCCAATGCAGACCTTTAGTTTTCCCCACCATCAACACGGGCACAGACCCTCCAAGGAGAACCTCTAGCTGCCCCTGACACCAAGACGTGGTGGACACCCCTCTCGATTCCTCCTTCAACAAGATTGGCAGGCACCCAAGGGGATCCTCTAGCCCCTCCCGGCACCAAGACGAGGGCGATCAATCCAAGGGCGACCTATAATAGCCCCACCACCAAGATGGACCTCTAAACGGCAATGAACCTTGATAAAATCTCTCCTGTTCCATATTCTTGTACTTGGAAACTTAGAAAATCTGATCCTCCAAAGAAACAAACATACACTAGGCTACTAAGCGCTTACAATGAAGGCATATTTCTATCTGCTCCTGCCACCAAGACGAGGAGCGGGTATCCCAAGGCGGATCTCTTGCTGCTCCTGCCACCAAGATGGGGGTGTCTGCTTCAAGGAGGTCCTCTAGCTGCCCTTGCCACCAAAATTAGGTTAGGCACCACAAATGGGATCTCTAGCTGTCCCTGCCACCAAGATGGACCTCTAAATGTGGCAAATAGCTATCACCTTGGATCGAATCTGGCCTGCTGCATGTTTCTATATATAGAAGCTCAGGAGTGCTGATGCTATAAAGAAAGAAAGATACACAACCTGCTATTAAGCTTACAATCAAGGCAGGGCTCTACCTGTCCCTGCCCCCATTAATGAGGGCGAGCGCTCCAAGGGTGATCTCTAGCTGCCCCTGCTACCGAATTGGGAGAGGGCACCCCAAACTGGACCTCTAGCTGCCTCCACCACCGAGACAGACTTCTAGCTGAGACCCGCCACCACAACGGAGGTGGTCGTCCTGAGAGGAACCTCTAGTTGCCTCTTGTCACCAAAAGGAGGGCAGGCGTCCCAATGGGGACCTCTAGCTGCCCCCGTTGCCAAAATGAGGGCAGAGACCCCAAAGGGTAGTTATAGATGTGGCGAATGGGTATCACCCTGGATTGGATCTGTCCTGGTGCATATTGTTGTGTATAGAAGCTTAGGAGAGCTGATACTACACAGAAAGAAACATATACAACCTGCTTCTAGCTGCCCATGCAACTGACATGTCGACGGACAGCTCTAGGGGGACCACTAGCTGCCCCTTCCACCAAGACGGACCTCTAGTTGCTCCTGCCACCAAAATGGGAATGGGCCCCCCAAGGGGGACCTCTAGCTGCCCCTTCCACCAAGATAGTGCCGAGCGCTGTAAGGAGAACCTTTAGCTGCTACTGTCACCAAGACGGATCTCTATTTGCTCCTGCCACCAAATCGGGGGTGGGTGCCCCATAGGGAACCTCTTGCTGCTTCTACCACCAGGGCGGGTGCTGCAAAGGGGACCTCTAGCTGCCCCCGCCACCAAGACGGGAGTGAGCTTCCCCAGGGGGAACCTCCAGCTGTCCCCCACCACCATAGCAGAGGCAGATGCCCCAAGGGGGATCTCTGGTTCTCCCTGCCACCAAGATGAGGGCAGGCGTCCCAAGGGGGAACTCTAGCTGCCCTGGCACCAAGACAAAGGCTGGCACCTCTAGGCAGTCCTGTAGCTGCCCCTCACTATGACAACGGGGCCAGAAGCCCCAAGGGGGACTGCTAGCTTTCCCCGCCACCAAGACAAGGACAGTGACTCTAAGGGGGACTGCTAGCTGTCCCTGCCACCAAGATAGATTTCTAGATATTCCGAACAGCTATCATCCTGCATTAACTATCTCCTGTATATAGAAGCTCAGGAGAGCTGATGCTATAAAGAAAGAAACATATACAACCTGCTCCTAAGAGCTTGCAATCAAGGGGTACCTCTAGCAGCCTCCCGCCACCACAATGGAGGCAGATGCCCCAAGGGGGACCTCTAGTTGCCCCTCCCACGAAGAAGGGGGTGGGTGCCTCAAGGGAGATCTCCAGCTGCCCCTGTGACCAAGATGAGTGCTGGTGCCACAAGAGGGACCACTTGCTGCCCCCACCAAGACTAGGTCGGCTGGCACAAGAGAAACCTCTAATTGCCCCCGCCACCAAGAAAGAAACATATACAACCTATTCCTAAAAGCTTACAATCAAGTGGGGACCTCTAGCAGCTCCTGCCACCACAATGGAGGCGGACACTCCAAGGGGGACCTCCAGTTGCCCATGCCACCAAGAAGCGACCCCGATCTTGATTCTTTCTGCCCACACCACCACGACAAATTTCTAGCTGCTCTTGCCAACAAGGCAAGAGTCAGCGCATCTATTACAGTTGTGTGGGCAAGTGAGCACCAGGCCCCCATGAACGTTACCGGAGATGAGGACTGCCAACAGGAAATCAACACTCACCTTGCATACCAGCACACATAACAGATGCAACTGCTGTAATAAATAAGAGGAATTAGTTCGTAAATTGGCCGTCACTTAAGCCGCGAGTCCAGGGATCAACGGTCCTCGTGTCTCTCGGTCCCTACACTAGCAATACAATTGACCATAAGCAGCAAGGTGAATGATAGGACCCTACCTCATAAGCAAGGCGATCGCCTTGATAAAGGTGGCCCCACGCTGGAACCTCGGTCCGGAGTATCCCTGAAGGGTTAATACACGGAACCAGACAGACTAGGGCTAGCATGCAAGACAGAACAACTACATAGAACTGTTCACTCCTCATGTCTCGCCACCAGCACAGACATACAGAACACGACGCTGCTCACACCATATACACAGGACAGTGCTATCCACACCTGATGTCTGGCCACCTGCACAAACACTGGACAAGCCCCTGTTCAAACACGTAACACATGTACAGGCATGCAAGACCAACAAACCCTAGAGTGAACCGCAAGATTTCTGCCGGGAATACGTCCCGTGTGACCCCAGCCTAAAGAAAGCCACGGCAGAATGGCATGGCTTTTAATTTAGGTAATAAAACACAAAATAATTGTAAGGATTTCATGGCCAGAATGTTACCGACCCCCAGAAGGAAGTTAACGTTATTTGTAACGCATTATGACTGCTGCAAAAGTAAATACCTCCCCCCCCCCCCAAAGAAAAAATAGCAATTGCGTTTTTTTCCATTTTACCCCATTTTCAAAAGTTTTTGCATACATTATATAGTGTATAACATCGCACCCACGGAAACGCAACTCATCCTGCAAAAACACGAAGTCCTCGCGGTCGTGTGGCCGGAAATAGAACAGTTATAAGCTTCTGTTCACAGAGCTTAAAAATTGGACTGATTTTTCATACGATTTGCGGTTTTTGTGTTGCTGTGAAAAAAAATGCATAATGGGACAAATAATGTAATGAAAGGTTCTGCACTAGAGATGAGCGAACGTGCTCGGCCACGTCCCTTTTTCGCCCGAATACCGCGATTTTCGAGTACTTCCGTACTCGGGCGAAAAAATTCGGGGGTCGCCGTGGCGGCGCGGGGGGTTGCAGCGGGGAGTGGGGGGGAGAGGGAGAGAGAGAGGGCTCCCCCCTGTTCCCCGCTGCTACCCCCCACGCCGCCACGCCTCTCCCCGCCCCCCCGGCGCACCCGAGTACTTTTCACCCGAGTAGTGAAGTACTCGAAAATCGCGGTATTCGGGCGAAAAAGGGGCGTGGCCGAGCACGTTCGCTCATCTCTATTCTGCACCCCTTTTTGTGGTTACCATGGTTACATGTCATGAAAATAAATCGCAGTTACATCAAACAAATGCAATCCGTTTTTTAACCAACCCCATAGAGTTGAAGGCGCGATTTTTGTCCGAAAATCACAACAGGAGATTCCGTGAATGACTTCACTTCGACGGTTCGTCCAAATAGAAATCGCACGTGTTAATAAAACCGTTTAACCCCTTAACACCCCAGGACGTACAGGAATGTCGTAGGGTTTGGGCTTTACATGATCTGTTATGTGGGTGACAGCTGTCTTTGATAGCCGTCACCCGCCCATAACAGCCGCGATCGGTGTGAACGCTGATTGTGGCTGTTAACCCTTTAAATGTCACAGCCTGTTCTGACCATAGTATTTAAATGCCCTGATTGGTTTTGCAGGGTCCTGAATAGCGCCTCTGGGATGAGATCGCAAGGTGCCATTTGTTTGCCATGGAAGCTTGGGGCCTTCTGAAGACCCCCCGGGGCTGCCATGGTTGATTGCCTATCAAGTCATGCCTCATGCCTTTGTAGACTGCCTGTCAGAATGGGGTATAATGCAGTACTATGGTATACGACTAAGATCAAGTCTCCTATGGGGACTAAAAAAAATGCAAAAATGAGTTTTAAAAAGTTTTGTTAGTTAATAATATTAAAAAAAAGTATTAAAGTTTGAAAAGAGGCAAAACTAAAAAATACATATTTAGTATGGCGGTGTCTGTAAAAGTCGGATTGATTAAAGTAGCACATCATTTACTCCGCGGGGTGAACGTCGTCGGGGGAAAAAACAAACACACGACTCCAGAATTACATTTTTTGGTCACCCCCATCTCCAATAAAAAATGTAACAAACAGCAATCAAAAAGTTGCATGTTCTCCAAAATATTACCAAAAGAAACTACCGCCCCCCCCCCCCCCCCACACACACACACACAACTGTGTTAACGGGAAAATAAAGAAATGGCGGCAGAACGTACGTTTATTTTTTTTTCCAACTGTATTTTATTTTTGAAAGTAGGACAGCAAAAGTAAAACTTTTTAAAAGTTTTTCAGTACATTATATAGTACCGATGACAAATACAGCATGTGCCGCAGCAAACGCCCTCAGACAACGACGTCGATGGAAAAGTAAACGCGGTACGATTTTTAAAAAGATGGCTGTAAAAAACAAACATGAAAAAAAAAGTGCCTTGCCATTAAGGGGTTAAAATCTGCTTTATTTCCATTGGTCTGAAAATTGGGCTGGAAAATGGCTCCTCTGGCTATACCCTAATTTTGACAAATCTAACGGACTAAAAATACGACCGTGCGATCGTGCTGCCGCTGTCTTTTATCGCTTTTAGATGATATTGCTGGCGCCCTACAGAGATGCGATACCCTTCTCAGTAATAACTACTAACATGTAGATTCTCCCCTATATACTGGCAGACAAGGACTTTGCCCACACTAAAGATGGCGCCGGAGCCGGGAGACGTGCCTACGCCAGACCGTCAATGGGCGTGGCTTTGGAACCTTTGCCCAGGGCTGGGCGTGCCCTGGGTCTATATTTAAAGGCGCCGCTCTGACTCTCTGTTCCTGTCACCTCCGCACTCGATCCATCCTCAGGACTCTGATCCCCGCCGCTGCCGCAGACATGTCTCCAAGGAAGTTTTTCGTCGGGGGGAACTGGAAGATGAACGGCGACAAGAAGTGCCTTGAGGAGCTGATCAAGACCCTGAACTCCGCCAAGATCAATACGGAGACAGGTGGGGGACCCGAGCCCTGGGCAGTAGGGAAGGGGTTAATCCCTGCTGGTGCCCCCATGTGGGGTCGGTGCCCGGGGGTCCTTCCTCCATGCATGGTGCTCATCTGTGCCCCTGGCTCCTTGCTCTATATATCTGCTGCCCCATCCTGTGTGCCCCCTCCATATCTCTGGCCTTTGTCCTGTTGTGTGCAGGGGGTGATCTGACTGTTAGTGCCAGTTATTGACCTAATTTTGGGGTAAATGGTGCCCATGGGATTGGACCAATGAAAATGAGCCATCATGGGGCAGATACCCCGCTGGTGCTCCCAGGTCCAGTGCCCCCTCTGCCGCCAGTGGTTACCCCATCAATGGGCCAACCTGATGCCCCCTGAACCAGACGTTGGCGCATTGTTTAGTGATTGCCCATGATCAGACCCTCATGGGTTGGTTTTTGCACCCTGACCGTACGACTAACCCTTTAATGGCCGATCCTCGTGTATATTGCCCCCATCACCATTTGGCTCTGAGCTGCAAATAGGATCCAGTTCTGCATTTCAAGGGCAAATGTGGGTTTTTAATGGGCACTGGGTATGGATTATGGGGGAGGGGATGCCTTCCTGTATCCTCCCATTGATTAACGGTCTGCTGCTTCCTGGCTGCTGCGGTACTACAACCCCCAGCATGCTATGTAGACTGCAGCAGACTCCTCCCCTGATGCCCGGCGCTGGGACTGACTGGTTAATCGTAGCAGGGTGGCAGGTGGATTATTCATGTGGTGGGTGTGTGCCATGCAGTGAAGGGGTTAATGCATCACTTTGCAGGGAGCCAGTAACGCAATTTCCTGTTACTACTGTAGTAGGAACGCCATTCATTCTGTGTGCCCAGGCTGCATGGCTTTATCTAGGGGGCAGGTTGGCAGTGCCAGCTGGTTTGGGCCTGGAAGCTTCCAGTCTTCTTGACCTTGAACCCGATCAAGGTCCACAGTACAGCATAAACGGGCACAAAGTCCTGTAGTGCCCACGGGCTGGGCACGATGTCCCCTGATGCCAGGATGGAGGATTCCTTGTAGCTATGGGGGAGGGGCACCTAGATACAGTATAACGAGGCCAGAGACTGTCTGCCTTGTGACTACAGCAGGACCCATCATGCACTTGGACTACAAGTCCCAGAATTCCCTGGGCTGCAAGAACAATGAGGGCACAGCTGTGGCATAGACTGGGTATTGTGTTCATCAGCGCGGGTGGATGCACTGCTGTCTGTGCTCTCGGGCACGTACTCTCCCTCTGCAGTGCCGGCCCTTTAAAGAGACAGTAACCAGAATGTGCCCTCCGGTGCTGCGGTAACCAGCTTCTGCTGATGCCCATGCCTTTACCCCCTGGGGTGAAGCTACAGAGCACAAGGATCAGTTTGGTCCCTAAGTGACCTTTAACCCTTCACTCCTGCGGCAGCCAGTTAGACGGCCTAAAAACAGCGCTGACCTTTCAGCCGCTCTGCACTTGGGTGGATGTGAAGGTCGCGACTTTTAACCTTTTCGAGTGCCTGAAATAAACCGAGGGAGAGTCCAAAAATAGCCGAGTAGAGGGGGGGCGCCGGCTGCCGCTCAGTATGTGAACGCACGGAAGGGGTCTTCCTTGAGTTCCTTCAGGCTCCCCATATGTGTAGCGCTGGTGTGACAGAACCAGATGCCACCGATAACTGGCATCCGTATGGCGGTGACATTGTACGGCATGTGACAGTACTCCCGCGCCTGCGTATCACGCAATTCCGACACACTAATGTGAGCGCAACTACGTACGGCCATGTAATTGGCTGCCTGAGTTACTGAGGGGCGCACGGAGCTCGCATAATACACGGTAACCATTCGGCGCCGTGAGCCTGGTCCCGCACACCGTGTGAAAATCGCAGAAGGCATAAAAACAGTAAGAAAACTTAGGACTTTTCTTTTTTACTAATTACAATCGCCTAAAATCCAGTTTTGCGGTATCTCTGCTTTCTGTCAGTGAATAGGAAGTGTCTTTGTTTACTAGCAGAGGATTATAATGGGTTCGGGTCACATGACGGGCGCGGATCGTACCAGTATGGGCACATCTGTAGCGTACAGATGCTGTTAGTAGATCGCCACCTCCGTATGGAGTGAAGCGGCTTGTCCCTCCCACCTGGGGGCGCTGCTTGAGTCTTCATCAGTCTGACCGAATCCCTTATCACTACTTTCTCTTCTCCCGGAGTTTCCCTTTAACGCCTCCACCAGAGGTTGTGTAGAACCGCACTATGGCTGCATATATGAGGGCATTGTATAGACTTGAAGCCCCCTGACTCGGGGTCTCGGAGGCTGTGAGCGAAGCAGTTACTGCACCTACAAGGCACGATGCCCTTAAGGACCCCGTGGTGAGCCAGCTGGCAGGGTGGCAGAGCTGGCACCTGTCGCCCCACTGTATAGGTCAGCTTGGGTCATCGCTTGGATATTCTTACGGGAAGTTCTCCAAACTGTAACTGCAGAAAGAGATGGAGATGAAGAATCCGTCTTAAAGGGGAAGTCTACCTAAACTCTGGCCTGTGGTGGAATCCTTCCTTACTAGCTGCCAGGACACGGAGTAGGTTGGGTGGTACGCAGCGGGTCGGTCTCCTACGTGGTAGCTTGGGGTTCTGGTATTGAACAGTACCGCCCCGTCCACTGGTGGAGTCTCCCACCATTATATGTAAATTCATGGAAGGAGCTGAGGATGCCTGTAACATTGGAGATGCCTTTTTAAAGGGACCCTCTGGTTTTGGGACAAAATTCTGTCCCAGGTTGTTCTGCCGCCCCTCGGATCCGCTAGTTCTGTTCTCCTGAAATTGGCCACAACAATTTTCTAATTACCTAATATACACTGTGCCCTGCTCTGATTGGCCAGTGCTGATCACATGAGCAGCTCTGGCCAATCAGAGCAGGTGTAGTGCAATAGTAGTCTATAGATTGCTTTGGCCATCTTGGACAACAAAAACGGGACCCACATTTGGGATCAATGGGACAGCAGAGAAGTGCAGGTAATATCCCCCACATCTCCAATAGTCCTGGGAGAGAAGTTGGTCCCACAACCAGAGAGTCGCTGAATAGGGGAACCACCCAATCAAAAGTGAGCTAGAGGGTGGAGTTTTCAAAATGTTCAATCCATCTGCTCTGGGGCCTTGATGACCATTGGGCTACATTCACACGGCTGAGTGCGATAGTGCGCCGAGAAACTGGGCCTGATATCACGCTTGTTAACGTGCATTTTTTTTTTTCGCGCCAATGTAAAGCATTTACTCAGACGCCTCCCATCACTTCTGTAAAATCCGATCCTCCCGGGGTAGGCCAGTAGGTCATCAATAGTTGATTGGTGGGGATCAGCTGATTCCCAGTCCTGCTGTCAGTGTGGACAGAGATGGTAGCAGATGGCACTGTCAACACTGCAGTGGCCCAGTTTGGTACTGCAGCTCCTGTAGAATTCAATAGGAGCTGTGCCTGCAGTACCAAACCAGGCCACTGTAATACGGACAGCACTATATCTGCTTCCAGCGCTGTCCATACTGACAGCAGGACCAGGAATCAGCTGACGGGTGGTGAACTGTTAGTCTGTCCAGTGTGGTCCCTAAGTTCTGCTTATAAAGACAGGTGCCGTTAGATAATACAGAACTGGTTAGTGCCATCAATGACGTTATAATGGAGGAGGGGTTGGAAGTGACCTGGGAACTGTGTCCCAGTATGTGCTGCAGAGTTCTCCTTTAAAGTCCTGACTTCTGACTCTTAAAGGGATGCCTTTCCTCTTCTGTTACAGATGTGGTCTGCGGCGCCCCCTCTATTTATCTGGACTTCGCCCGGCAGAAGCTTGATGCGAAATATGGCGTAGCTGCACAGAACTGTTATAAGGTGGCCAAAGGAGCGTTTACCGGGGAGATCAGGTGCGGATGTCTTCATCGCCTCTGTACACTGCGTATAAGTCCTGCCGCCTGTCTCTAACATCACATTGTCTTCCAGCCCTGCCATGATCAAAGACATCGGCTGCACCTGGGTGATCCTGGGGCACTCCGAGAGGCGACATGTCTTCGGGGAATCAGATGAGGTGAGATCCTTGTCCGACAATGTGTCTGGATCCTGCTGACGACCTTCTGTATCCCGGCCCATTCATGTTCCTTCCTACGAGGCTCATCAGATGTCTTCAAGACGTATTGCCAAACCACTTTGCAGTCTGAGTATATTGTGTTCTCTGCTCTACAGCTGATTGGCCAGAAGGTGGCGCATGCTCTATCTGAGAACATCGGGGTGATCGCCTGCATCGGAGAGAAGCTGGATCAGCGTGAGGCTGGAATTACAGAGAAAGTTGTATTTGAGCAGACAAAATTCATCGCAGGTGAGCGTGCCTACGTGTCCCCACCCAGCGCCTACGTGTCCCCACCCGTCCCACCCAGTGCCTACATGTCCCACCCAATGCCGGTAGCCCATAAGGCCAAAGCATGTTGCTTGGGTGGTGGTGGTCGGGGCCGGAAGGCCAAAAGTGTATATATCTTCACCCACGTCACAAAAACTATATTGAAGACCAGTTTTGGAGCATGATGGGCTTAGATACACTGCTGTGTCAGTCTGAAGGAAAATCCATTCTGTGGCGCCCGAAACATGTATCCACAACATATCCGCCCTGATGTATACACTCACTGTCAGCACCAATCCCTCCCCTAGAAGTTATCGGATGGGATAGAACTTTCTGTGTGATTGTAACGTTGATATAAGTAAATGGTTACAATATCAGAGCAAAAACTGACCCCTTGAAGGGGAGGCTCTAGTACCCTGTTGTACCCCCTCAAGCTTGGATACAAGATGCGATATGGGTGGGCATGAAGGCTCTAGTACCCTGTTGTACCCCCTCTAGCTTGGATATAAGATGTGATATGGATGGCCATGGAGGCCCTAGTACCCTGTTGTACCCCCTCTAGCTTGGATATAAGATGTGATATGGATGGCCATGGAGGCCCTAGTACCCTGTTGTATCGCCTCTAGCTTGGATATAAGATGTGATACAGGTGGGCATGGAGGCTCTAGTACCCTGTTGTACCGCCTCTAGCTTGGATGCAAGATGTGATATGGGCGGGCATGGAGGCTCTAGTACCCTGTTGTACCGCCTCTAGCTTGGATACAAGATGTGATATGGGCGGGCATGGAGCCTCTAGTACCCTGTTGTACAGCCTCTAGCTTGGATACAAGATGTGATACGTACAGGCATGGAGGCTCTAGTATTGGTGGGCATAGAGGTTATTACCATGATGGAACCACACTGTAAATCAGCCGGGTGCTTTAGGCACCATTTGAAACCATGATATAGGAAGCTGTGACCTGGGTGTGAATAGAATCTCCGCTGTAGATGGCCGTACTTTTACTGCTTTTTTTAAACCCTTTTCTGGAGACTATGTAAGACTCTGCTAATCCTCCCTATTCGCGGCCTGCTGCAGTCTATACTTCATATTCTACGTTCTTTGCCTTTTCACTAAACTGGATTGTACCAGAATTTGAAGTTATCCCCTATCCACAGGAAGGAATTTTTTTCACCAAATGGGCTAATTAGCTTCAGCCTCATTGTGTTTGTTTTTTGTTTTTTTCCTTCCTCTGGATCAACAAGGAGGGGTGGAAACAGGCTGAACTAGATGGACATTGTCTAACATACTATGTTATGGTGGGGGCCTCACCGTGAGATCCCGGACTATCTCTAGAATGTGACTCCCGTGTCCGGTCACTGCAGCTGTCTCTCCCCATAGTGACGTCAGCATGAAGGGACCACCGGCCGAGCGTGTACAGTCAGTGCTCCATTCATTTCAATGGTGCTGATGGAAATGCCTGAGCAGCACTCGACTGATAGCGAATCGAGTGTTGGTGCGCTTGTGTGACAAGCGCTCCATTATGTTTCCTTTTTCCTAAGCCCACAGTAAGGACTGGAGACACGGGACCTCCGTTCTTGAGATTGGCGGGAGTATCTGATGAGCCCGACCACCACCGATCTGCAGCTTATTCCCTACCCTGTGGCTAGATGATGACATCAAATTCTGGTACGACCCCTTTAAGGGAACCTGGGCTTCAGTAGTTTTACTACTAAACTGCCACCATAGCGCTATCAGTCATGTTCCATGCAGTACACACGTCTGCCCAAACTCAGAGTAGGCAACAGCCCAAAATCTTTTACTTTTGGCAGCCTGTATATAATTCCGGTTCTCAAGTCAACTGGGTGGTGTCTCCAGTTTTCCCTCCCTCTATTAGTTTCCCTGCTCCTGATGTGGGGGAGGAGGGAGTTGGATACTGGTGTGACGGAGTGACCAGGAACTGGCAGCACCGCCTGATTGACTCAAGACTTTCAATTTACATACAAAGCGCCAAAAGATAAAAGTAAGCTTACTCTGAGTTTGGGTTCCATCGAGGTTCGGACATCCGGTCACGCTGGGAAGTCACTCAGTGTTCATTACTCATCTGTCTGCTTCTCCCTCGCAGATAATGTAAAGGATTGGAGCAAGGTCGTTTTGGCATATGAACCCGTCTGGGCCATTGGTACCGGAAAGACTGCAACACCCCAACAAGTGAGTACTGGACCCCAAGAGTATGTGTATGGTTCCTTGACTCTCTTTGACCATCCAAGATAAGATGGCTTCCAGACACTGACTGGAGGGATCTTTGGCATGAAGTTTTTCCATAAATCCAAGTGTCCTGGTCACCCAGTATTGTGCCATTGGCTGGCCCAGGTATCTCCTGACCGCTGGTTGGCAGGTGACTATTGTGTCTCTGGTGGTGTCACTAGCATTCAGTAAGAGTTCAAGCATAAGTATTTCTGTTTTGGTGTTCCTCCAGGACACATTGGGTCGGCTTGGTAGGGTTTTCTTGAAGGTCTATGAATAGCTTTGGACAAAGGCGAAAAATTCTATAGCCTTTAGGATTTAAACGGGTTGTACCCAAATCAGCTTATCTATCCACAAAACAGATAAGTCTCACTGAGACCCCAACCTATCCTGAGAATTGGGATCCCATGTCCCCATCTCCTCCTTAGGCTCTTCGCATCCCCACAGACAAGGAAGTTGAATAGTATGGCGGTTGCACATGCCTGGTAGTGCTCAAGTTATCTTCAGTGAAACCGTCAGAGATGGCAAAGTGCCCAGATTTTATCAGCCCCACTAAAATGAGTGGTCCTGTGCATGTGGAACCATCGGACCATTCATCTCCATGTCACTGCAGAGGAGGTCCAGTGATGTGAAG
Source organism: Eleutherodactylus coqui (assembly GCF_035609145.1). NCBI lineage: Eukaryota > Metazoa > Chordata > Amphibia > Anura > Eleutherodactylidae > Eleutherodactylus > Eleutherodactylus coqui. The sequence goes on along the minus strand of NC_089840.1, from coordinate 266,111,857 downwards.
AGAGGGGGTCACGGGACTTGCGTTCTCAGGATCGGTAGGGGTCTTGGCATCAAGACCCACACTGATCAGACTTTTATCACTTGGCCTATGGATCAGTCATGAGTCTGTTTTGGTACAACCTTTTTAATGAGTCGGTTTGTAGTATTGGAGGAGCCAAAAAGGCTTTTAATGGCCCGACCAATGCGAAACAACCCAAAACATAGGACTCTAACCTGGGATTTGTCCCGTTGAGCATCAAACATGTGGATATTGGGATGCCTGCTTCACTACTTTTGAAGGGGTCCGACCTTCGGGTTGTCACCCGTCAGGAGAACTGGGAGCAATCCAGATGAACTCCCCAATGATGGCGGCTTCCACATAAATGAAATGTGTAGGCAAACAGGTGACTGGTCTTTCCGTCGTGACAACGCACCTACCCGTGCAGCACTGAGTGGTAATCCACTTTGGATGAAAATCCGCAGGACACCCTTGCCTCCCATCCGTATTTCCCTGATCTCGCTCCCACCCAGCAGACTATTCTTTTGAGTCCCCCCTCATGTTGCACCCCCTGGCCTGTGTTCTTGCTCCATTTTCTGCTGGTGTACTCCATCTCCCCTGGTGCTCTAGTATTCGGCACCCTCCACCGCTCCTTATATTAGACAGTGTTGTATATCGAACATCCTTGATGTTAATTTCTCCCTTTTTGTCTCCAGGCTCAGGAGGTGCATATAAAGCTCCGCGATTGGATCAAGACCAATGTCTCTGAAGATGTTGCTAAGAGCGTCCGCATTATCTACGGAGGTAACGTATCCACTGCAAAACCGTTCTTCCACGTTGTGCTGCAGTATAGTGTCCTTAACCCCTTAGTGTCTAGGGAAAAAAATTTAAGGAAAAATCTATTAGTCTGTGAAGGGAATTTAAGATCTAATTATTCACTCGCTAGGATTGTAGACTGCATTACTTATTTGGTGCATTCTACTAAGCTTATAATAACATCAGCCTATTAGACTCTGCCAGAGGTGGGGTCAAATAGACTGAGTTACATGGAGGCCCTTGTCAGGCCTCTCGCTGCCATTGGAACTCATTGGTAACTTGCAATTGCGAGGTGCTGACAGGTGATAGGAGCCCCCTTCTCCTGTCATCTGCTTCTATGCTGCAGTTGCTATTGATTGTGGCATGCAAAGGGTTAAATGGCAGGATCTGAGGGCTCTTGGCGGTTGGAGCAGGAACCTGGCTGTCAGCAGTCAGCCAAGTCGCTGCCTTAAAAGGATGGGCTTTAAACTTGCACACTAGTGAGATCAGTTAAAAGGTGTATTGGCCATCACTAAGGGGTTAACATTATTCACACCATGCAGAGAGGTAAACGCTTAAACAAATCCAAAATGAGTAGTGCCACTATAGTGCCCCTCTGTCTGCACCTCCTAAAGCATGACGACTAAGTCCCTGGGTACATGCGTGACCATCTAGCTGGACCCGGTACTAGCAGAGGAGGTCTTTCTATTCACCAGGGTCGTGTCAATGGACTGTAGTTTGTGCCAACCGTTCCCATTGTTTTCCCAATTCGGCATAGATGGTAGTTGATCAGTTACGGTAGGGGAGGGGAGAGGAGCTCCTATATGGAAGAGATTATTCCCCTCCTTCTAGATGGACTTAAACCCACTTTGCGGGTCTTAAAATGTGTGATCAGATGGTAAGGGAAGTGCTCAGACTGGCAGCTTATGAAGGGTACAAAAAAGTACAAGAAGCCTTCAAGTAGGGTAACTTCTGCAGGACAGTTCTGTCTGTTGATCATTGCGGACATCCAGTGTTGTAGGTTTCCTACCTCTTTCGGTTGCACTGCCTTCATCGATGCATCCTCACTGAACCGGGTTACTCTTATACCTCTTCTTCCATTTTTAGGTTCAGTCACCGGTGGTACCTGCAAGGAACTGGCGTCCCAGCCTGATATAGATGGCTTCCTGGTGGGAGGAGCTTCATTGAAGCCAGAATTCATTGAGATCATCAATGCCAAACATTAATCTGTTCCATTCATCTATTGTGCCGACTTTCACTAACGGTTCATCAGTGTTGTGCTCTTCCGTCCCTCGTTTACACGCCCAGTAGGTCCTTAGTGTGAGCCGCCTGGTCCCTGGTGACTCTGTGTGCAGGAGCGGTGTGGTTGGTCTGTAATAATAAATTAAAAGAGAACTTTGACTTGTGGCGTTATCTTCCAGAATTTATGCAGAAAACGAGCGCAGTCTTGTCAGCCTCCCCAATACCCTGCAGCCACTTGCTGACCATATATCTGATGGCTATCTATAGACATGGATGCAGTCATCTGATTGGTCCTAATAACTGTACATATACGGCTAAACCAAATGTAGATCTCTGCTGGTCCATGTATTCTTCTCCGACACATCCTAAGATCCTGGAGCCAATAACTAATGCCACAACTGTCGTTAGCACCAACTCACTCATAACGAGAGGGATCGGGTGTAGCTACAGTCAGCAATAATATCCAACTCCTTTCCCTCTGCCCTACTTGTAAGGGTCCCCGAAGCTGAGATGGAAGGAGCTGTTTGCAGGTTTTCGCATTGTAGAGCTGGTTTAGTTGTTCATGTGGTGCCTACACCATGGAGCCCTATGGGGCCTCCAAAATATCGCAGTGCACAAACTTGCGCACTCTGACTGTATTCTGCTTGTGCAGAAAACGGCACAGCATTCCCACACCAGAACAGCTCGGAATAAATACTGTACCAGAGCCAAGCTTATAAGACCAATGTAGCATCAAAACGGTTCAGTGCATAAATATTGTACCAAAAGCAAGCTCATAACATAAATACAGCACCAGAACTAAGCAATGGTGTTGCTAGGGGAATCAATGGGCTGACAGTGCATTAGACTGCAGTGTGTGCGCTGAAAGACTATATCATATGCAATATAACATGAATTAGAGCATGGTGTGTGGGGGTTTTTTTGGTTTTTTTTGTTTGCTTTTATTTTTTAAAGTCCCCCTCCATGCCCAAATCCTGTACCTCCGTGTAGCATTCTAGAGGGGCTATAGTTGACATACATATTTGTACATGGTTCTTTTCTGGTTTTGGCTTACGTTCCCAGTTACATTACAAGGCTGGTTAAAAGGTCCGACACGGACTTGTAGAATCTTCTTCCCCAAGCCCTTTTACACGACTCTGTTGCAAACCTCTCATTCGATCTGGCAGTTTGCACAACAATTGTGCTGTGTGAACTCATAGAGTGAAAGAGCGATCAGATCTTTCGTGCCCTAGCATTATACCAGCTGCCATTTGCATACTAGATGTCCCAGAGGAGCATGCATGGCCTCATGTCTCCTCCCATCTACTAGCTGCTCTCCACAAGGAGAACCTATACCCCTTCCAACGGAGGTCTAATGGTGATGCCACTGCAGAACCAAGTGTCTTCATGCCTTATGGTGGAAGATGTCTCTGAAGTAGGGGGTGACTCTCCATAAGCCTCATACTGGAATACACCCATGGGACATGGCTGGTAATCTTGGTACTCGTAAATTTAATATGGAAAAATTAGCAAATTTTAGAATGTGTTGATGTGTGGACTTTGGCCTCCTTCACACAAATGTCCAGGTGCAATACCCAGTAGAAGCCATTGATTTCAATGTTTGTATTTTGCATGTGCATTTCAGTCGCACGAAAACAAGAATACAGCCGGCTCTACTTTTTTTCGGATTTAGGCGCCCAACGTCCCCATATGTGTCAATGTGGATTGGGCAAGTGCGCATGCAATATATAAGGAGAGGCGTATTTCTGCTGCAAAAGGAACATCTCCTTAAATTAGCCATTTCAAGTATAAACACGGCCAACGAGCGAATGATAATTAATTCTTCTGTTCATTTTATGCAAGCATGAAAATCATCGTTGGCTCGTGCGCTAATTGTTCTGTTTAAACGCCGGTCACACCAATTTGATTCTAACTGCAGAATCCATGATCGCTGTCCCCACTGAGGATCTTCCGGTAAACAGACATTGAAAGGCACGGACTTTTGATTTTTCCGTCACACTCACGGATATGAATTGTGTATTCTGCGAGCAGAAAAATTGTAGCATGCTCTATTTTGCGGCGGGCAACCTCCATTGAAGTCAATGCAGGCGTCCGACTCGCGACCGATGTGAACAGACTCCTTTTTAGATGACTTTTGGTCATTTGGAGATCTTTCGCTTGCAGAGGTTAACACGGATGTAACGGACGTGTCTCACCTGAGATGGCGATAGTTATCAAACAACTCTCCGTAGAGGTAAACCAATCTGGATCATATTTGCATTTAGCCATCGGTGCCTACCTTTGTTTACAGGGAATCGGTCAGCTCGAACATCTAGAACAAACTGCAGGCAGGAGGTGAGCAGAGTCACACACGGTCAATATAAATCAGGCGCCTAGAAGTTGTTGGATGGAATGAAACTTCCTGTAGTGATTATAACGTTGATATAAGTGATTACACCAGCAGAGCAAAAGGATCGTTTATCGTGGAGAACCGAACCCTTGTAGGGGGTCCAAACTAAAGCTGGATTCATCGCTGAAGACAACCCAGTTCCACTGTGTAGCATCTAGTTTCGTCATTCCTGACACCACTGGAAATGGAGGTGACCGTGGGTGTCAGAGGTCGTGCATGTAATGGGGACACTGAGACCAAATGTCCTTCAGCCAAGTGCCTGGAAATGGTTCCAACAGACACAGTGGCCTGTAACAATGGCAGCACCCATCTCTGGATGGCTGATAATGAATCAGTTGGAGATGTTGGTGTTTGTGTTTGACGATCAGATGCTCCTCTCTACTGGTGGTCTGTAGGGGGCGTCCTGAGCCCGGTCACCTTGTGTGCCCTCACACATCCACTGGTCCCAACACCCCCAAACAGTCTGGTCAGACGCTCCTCTCTACTGGTGGTCTGTAGGGGGAGTCTTGAGCCCGGTCACCCTGTGTGCCCTCACACATCCACTGGTCCCAACACCCCCAAACAGTCTGGTCAGATGCTCCTCTCTACTGGTGGTCTGTAGGGGGAGTCCTGAGCCCGGTCACCCTGTGTGCCCTCACACATCCACTGGTCCAACACCTTCTAACAGTCTGGTCAGACGCTCTTCTCTACTGGTAGTCTGTAGGGGGCGTCCTGAGCCCAGTCACCCTGTGTGCCCTCACACATCCACTGGTCCCAACACCTCTGACCAGTCTGGTCAGAACGGCCGGTGGGGGACAATTCATGAATACGACCATCCAGCTTCTGACATTCCAATATTGTACCCCTCTCAGACTCTGGTAACGGGGTGAAATCTCTTCTCTGCGTCGTAGAGGCATCTAGTGGTCAACAATCTCTACACAAGCGGAAGAAGAGGTCACTACACACAAGGAGCCTCCGAGAGCCACTTTTAGGGCCTCAGGTGACAAGACCATCCATCTAATCACCACAACTCCCATCATTTGTATATCTGTCTGAGATGGAACTGCAGGATGAGTTCTGCAGCAAAACAACCACTTCTTCTAGGGGCGGGGTTGCTTTAGTTAAATCATTCTTTATTGAAATTTTGCTTAAAGAAAAGTTAACAGAACAAATTTAAGAGGAAACAATTCAAATCTTGAACATAGACACAATAAATGTATCCTACAAGTATTAACCCCTTCATGACGCGGCCCTTTTTTTTTTCTTCCATTTTCGTGTCCCCCCCCCCCCCCCCCCCGCCTACCTTAAAAAAATCATAACTCCTTTATTTATCGACGTCGCTGTATGAGGGCTTGCTTTTTGTGGGATGAGTTGTATTTTTCAATGGTGCTATTTAATGTACCATATAATGTACTGGAAAACGTTAAAAAAATTCTAGGTGGAGTAAAATGAAAAAAAATGACATTCTGCCATCATTCAGTGCATTTTGTTTCTACGGCGCACAAACTGCAACAAAAGCGACATGATAACTTTATTCTATGGGTCGGTACGATTACTACGATACCAAACTTGTATAGGTTTTTTTTTTACTATACTACTCTTTTTTTTTTTTTTTTTTCAAAGACATTTAATTTTTTTCATTATTTTCTGCGGTCATTTTGTGCGCGCAATAACTTTTTAAATTTTCCGTCGACGTAGTTCAGCGATGGCTCATTTTTTGCGGGATGTCCTGTAGTTTCTGATAGTACTAATTCCGAATACGTACGACTTTTTGATCGCTTTTTATTGCGCTTTTTCTGGGAGACAGTGTGACTGAAAGTGCATTTCTGGCATTCTTTTTTTTTTTTTTTTTTTCCGGACTATGTTCACCGTGCAGGGTAAATATTGCACTACTTTGGTAGATCGGACTCTTACGGACGCAGCGATGCCAAATATGTATTTTTATTTTATTAGACTTTTTAATTATAGATATGGCAAAAGGCGGGTGATTTAAGCTTTTATTCCTTTTTTTTTTTTACAATTAAAAAAACTTTATTGCTCTTTTTTTCACTTTACTTTTAAGTCCCCCTGGCATATTTACCAATTCAGCATTGACTGAGTTGCGCTGCCGATTCCAGCCACCTGATTAGTTGTTGGGTACACACCCCCTTTGGAGATCTGCACGAGTGGCCAGCCCGTTAAATAAGCAGCAGCAGGGCTGTAGGAGGGTTGGCAACTAACCCCAACCCTAAACTAAACCCTAACCCTAAAGCTAACCCTAAACCTAACCCTAACCGTAAACCTCACCCTAAACCTAACCCTAAACCCTAACCGCCCGCTGGCCTCGTGAAGTTGCACTCGTGCAGATCTCCTAAGGGGTGTGTGTACCCAACAACCAATCAGGTGGCTGGAATCGGCAGCAGTACTCAGTGCGCTATTCAGTCAATGCTGAATTGGTATATATGCGTTCCCCTGGGGGACTACAATATGCGATCCTATTTTTTTTTTTTTTTTAAACTCGCTTTATTGACAAGAGAACAGCTTACAAACACAGCATTTGCAGTACATAGTCATTCACAAAGTTTAAGGATCAGGCGGCTATAAGTTATACAATGTTTGTTAGGTACAGTATATTCATCAGTAAGAGGGAGAGGAAGAGGGGGGTAGAGGAGTAAAAGAGTAAGGGGAGCGACCAATAGGAGGTTCATGGGGAGAGAGGTAGCAGTGGGGTGCATGGAGGGGTCCGTGTATCTGTTGTAGAGCTGTAGGTATATATGTGTGTGCCTTTTATAGGGAAAATGGAGGGATAGGGAGAGTTGTGGATATATATGTAAGAAATCTTAGCATAGTATGGATTATGATAATTTGGGTAGTGGGGCGTGTAGAGTGGGTAAATCATTGTGAGAGCGGAACCATCTGCGCCTAGAGGTTAACAGTGTCGCCTTTGTAGCGCTGATATGGTTTGGGTGAGTGGTTGCTGGGGAAATAGAGTTAGCGACGAGTCGCACCATTGACCCCGTACCTTTTGAAATTTGTCCTGACATTTGCGCGCTTTATAGACCAGGTTGTTGTAGGGTATGGTTGAGTTAGTGATTTTTCTCCACATCGCCAAAGTCGGACCTCTTGGGTCCATCAAGCGCAGCGCAATAACTTTTCTAGCTAGAAATAGGACTTCCCGCAAGAAGATTCTGTTATAGTGTTGCCAATGTTCTGCGTCAAGGACGCCAAAGAGACAAATTTCTGGAGTGATGGGAACCGGGATGTCCAGAATTATGGATAGCAAGTTTGTGACCTCTCCCCAGTATGACCGAATCGATGGGCAGTCCCAGATCATGTGCCAGAAGTCCGCATATGCGCAGCTACATCGGTTACATTGTGGAGATGGGTTTCTGCCCATCCTATGTAGTCTCGCAAGGGTGAGGTAGCATTGATGGACTATATATAGTTGGGTCATTTTGTTATTTGCTGAGGGAGAGACGAATAAAGGGGACTCTAGAACTTCTTGGAAGGTTTCTTCTGTTAATGTTGGGATTAAGAGCTTCCATTTCGAGAGGACTGGAGGGATCTCCCGAGCGGCTTTTGAAGTTGTTAGGTGAGTGTATAATGTTGAAATGAGGCCCCTGGGGCCCTGCGATTTTAATATGCCTATTAACGGGTAGTGGGATATACTGCTATTCGCCTGGAGTGCATGCCGGATCTGCAGGTATTTGTAGAAGTGGGTTTGAGGTATTTGGTATTGATTTTGTAGCTGCTCGAAGGATATCAAGACATTTGAGTTGTATAGGGTGCCCAGGTTTGTTATACCATGCTGTTCCCAAACCTCAAGTTCGGGTAGCAATATTAACTCCCGTAGCCCAGGGTTTCTCCATAGTGGCATGTCCGCGATTATGTCGAAGAACCCGCTTGCCTCCTTAGCCTGGCGCCAGACTTGCACCGCCAGTTTATGAATGGGTAGCATTCCTCCCGCCACAATGGCAGGGAATTCCAGCACTGACCAGAGGTTGGATATGTTCAGGGTTTGGGCTAGATGTGCTTCTGAGTTAGGTAACGGGCGATCACTCAGCCAGGGTTTCAGATGCAGCAGTTGACCCACTACATAGTATAGGAACAGGTCTGGGAGAGCCGACTCGGCAGCACTCTTGGGTCTCTGGAGGGTGGACAGTTTAAGTTTTGGTCGGGTGCCTCCCCATATAGAGGAGGTCATGAAGGAGTTCATGGTCTGGAAAAATTTCCTCGGGACGGACATGGAAATGTGTTGTAAGATATAGAGGCATTTGCGCAGGACTATCATTTTAATTAAATTGATACGGCCCGCTACCGACAGAGGGAGAGAGCCCCAGGTTTTAAATTTGGATCTATAAAGTTCCACCAGGGGGAGTACATTCCGGTCAAGAGCTCGGTTTGTTGTGTTAGTGATCTGAATGCCCAGATATTTAAAATCGTTAGAGACTTGTAAGCCCCAGAATGAGTCCATCAGCCGTAGAGGGTTTTGCGCGGAGACTGGCATTAGGGCAGATTTTGACAAATTGATATGCAGGCCCGAGAATGTCCCAAATTTGTTGATAATTTCCATAGCGCGGGGTAGGGAATTCATTGGTTCAGACATGAAAAGCATGAGGTCGTCGGCGTGTAGCGCCACACGATCTTCTCTGTCTCCAATTACGATCCCGCGGTATATCAGGCATGATCAGAGCAAGACGGCTAGTAGTTCCATGGCCAGGGCGAAGAGGAGTGGGGAGAGAGGGCATCCCTGCCTCGTACCTCTGTACAATGGGAAGTACGGGGAGCAGGTGCTATTTACCAATATTACTGCCATGGGTGTCTTGTATATTAGTGAAATCCAGTGGATAAATTTTTCTCCAAACCCGAATCTCCTCAACACCTGGAGTAGGAAAGGCCACTCAATGGAGTCAAAGGCTTTAGTGGCATCTAGAGAGGCCAGGGCTCAGTCCCTCTCTACCGCTGACCCTATCTGTGTTACCACCTGAACCCGTCGTAGGTTTTCTCGCGTGGATTTCCCCGGCATAAACCCGGTTTGATCCGGATGGATAAGGTCTAAATTAGCGGTGTTGAGGCGTCAGACGAGCACTTTAGTTAGAAGCTTATAATCTGAGTTGAGGAGGGAAATGGGTCTATATGAACCGCATTCTAGTGCATCTTTTCCCGATTTTAAAATGAGAACAATTGTGACCTCGTAGAAGGATGGGAGCAGTGAAGCATTACTATAGGCTGCGTTGTAAGTTGCTAATAATATAGGTAGGAGCGTCTCCTGATATCTAGAATATATTTCTATTGGTAGACCATCTGGGCCGGGGGCTTTGCCACTGGTTATCTCCTGGAGGGCCTCAGAGAGTTCTGTCAATAAGAATGGGGCGTCTATTGAGGCCTGCTGATCCAGGGTAAGCGTTAAAAAAATAAGATTTGAGAGGTAATTCTCGAGCTTCTGTTGGGAAGCATGGAATCCGGTAGAGGACAGCTCACTGTAGAAGCGTTGAAAGCGTGCCCCTATGAGTTCCTTTTCGTGGAGAATCTCACCCGTCTCAGAGGCGATACGGAGTATTGACGGGGAAGACGAGTTTTGGTGTACCAAGTGAGCTAATAGGCTACTGGATTGGTTGCCCAATTCGTAGAATCGTTGCTTTGCGAAGAAGGAGGCCCTATGGGCCTTCTCTTGTAGGTGGATTAAGTACTGTCTCTCCTGTCTCAACCAATGTTCTCTGCGTTCGTCAGTCGTGTCCGCAACATAGGCTGCCTCTAGGCGCACGTACTGGGAAGCCATCTCTTGTTCCAGCCTAGAGGAGTCCTTTTCAATGTATGATATGGAAGATTTTAGGGCACCTCGCAGGAAGGCTTTTAATGTTTCCCATAGTACTACCGGGTCGGCATCTGGCTGATTTAACTCTAGGAAGTTGGTCAGCTGGTCAGGTATTCTGTCATTTATGCCAAACAGATTTAACCAAAAGGGGTGTATGTTAAGAAAATTGTAGATCAATGTATCAGTTAATTATTCTATATTGCATTGTAGAGCATGATACTGGTATGAGTAGTGAAAGGGTTAAATATAACCCTTCTTTAGGCCTCCATGTCTTCTCAGGAAAGATGATAGTCTACTAGACCCCCCATGTATGCATATCTATAGACAGGAAGCTATACACTACAGGGGGTAGGTCTGTAAAGTATTACATGCATTCCTTTCTCCTGAATTCATAGTGGTCTCATTGTATGTAATAGATACACCCTAGAAGGTGTAACTTATGTTAATCATTTTTTATCTTAACCTATCATATATTCTATCCATTTTTGGAGGTATAATCTTTACTGTGATGTCATTTAGGATATATATACTTTGTCCACCTCAGAATAAAGTAGAAATTATTTGATACCACATAAAGCTGGTTTGATTTGAATTTCTCCTGGGCTCAGACTTCTGCACGGGATCTGGGATCGTCTTCTCTTTGATAAACACATAAATTCTCCTTACATTTTTGGTCCTTCGAGCCGGAATCACTCACTGCAGAGGGAGAGGACAGCCTGGCTGTGAAAAGGTGGGTCTGAAGTACTCTCCGATCATTAAAAGACCTCCGTCTTGCTTAGACGTAATTAGAGGCCAGTCGGGCATCCTGTCTGAAACAGTGACGTTTTTCCGAACTAGCCGGAGAATTTGGAAGCCTCCCAGATAACGTGTAGTAAGTATAACAATGGTTAAACTTCTCTTCTCTCTTCTTCTTCTTCTGTATACTTTAGTGTTAGTAGAATTTACAATGTGTATTGTAAGTGAGAGGCAATCATAGACGAAGGGACAATAGCAGTAGTCTATGTGAAATGTGTAAGGTAAATGAGAAGTATAGACAAATGGGTTGCCAAAGGGGCAATAGCAGTAGTCTATGTGAGACCATAGCCATTGTGAGGCTACAGGAAAGAATTAACTCCGTGCGACACGTAAAAAGTGGTTAGATGACGTCATGGGACACAGGGGTGTCCAGGAACTTTACTCCTTATCTTTCTATTACTTTCTCTTTGATATTGTGTTATAGAGTAACTAAGAATATGAAGAGGGCGGCCGCCTACTAACATAATGTACTATTTGTATTGCTGTCTTATATTGCATGAAGCGAATGTGTGAGTGATTGAGATGAGTGGAATAAATAAATAAATTAAAAGTCCTAGTTGTAAAGAATTATGTGATAAAATACGGACAAAATCAGCTAAAAGATCAGCAGAAATACGGATTATCCGCTGCTGAAGTCTGGTTAAAAGAAGCCCCAAACTGTCACGCCCGTATAAAAATAGACGCCCGACAGTTTGATGAACAATTCAAAGGGTTAATGAGGAGTTCCAATTGAATGAAAAATAGAGAGAGCAGATAGAAGAATTCTATGGCCAGATTGGAGTTCTGTAGAAGGAAATTAGAATGGGAGGGGAGGAGATGGTGGACCCCTTCCATAGTATAATCAGAAGGGAATAGGAGGTTATATAGTGAGATACATGGTTACCCTGAGGATAAGATCGTTGCAGGATGTTTTGCAATATGCAAAACATGCAGAAAAGTGTTACAAAGAAAAGGGTGAGAAAGTGAGGTTTTTTATATGAGAAGAATGTGATATGATGGTTCAAGAAAGTCAGAGAGGTCATTGGACAGCGAGAGAATGTGAAAGTAGAGACAGAGGAAGAAGCAGAGGTGGGATGCAGCTCGAGGATTTAAATGTGTGTTTGAATAATGGAAGTCTAGTGATTGTGCCCGAGGGTGCCCTGAGAAACAATGTTCTCAGCCACCTTGGGGAAAAATGACTAGGAGGGGTTGATGTACAACACTTGGAGGATCTCATGGCAATCTCCACTGCCTGAGATAGATCTCCAGGTGAATGGGCGGATGATTACTTTCCTGGTGGGCTAAGGAGCCACCAGGACATTAATACATCCCAATATGTAGCCAATGTTAAATGTAGTAATAGTCATATCCTGGTAAGAGGGGTTAATGGCCGGACCCACAGGGAATCCCTCTCTGAACCAGTTATAACAGACCTAGAGACAAATAAGCCTGTGAAATGTCAGATTATATAGTCTTGAATATGTCCAGTAAATGTGTTGTGATGAGATATTATGATAGAATTACCGTATATACCGGCGTATAAGGCGACGGGGCGTATAAGACGACCCCCCAACTGTCACCTTATACGCCGGTATTCAGTGGAGAAAAAAAAAATTTTATTACTCACCTCCCACGGCGTTCTGTCGCGCTCCGGCAGGATGTCGCTCGCTCCGGCAGGCTGTCGCTCGCTCCTCGTCCCCGCCGCAGCATAGCTTTCTGAATGTGGGGCTTGAAATCCCCGCTTCCAGAAAGCTAATACACACGCCGGCAGCCATGACATCATTGAATGGCTGTGATTGGCTAAAGCACACGTGGCTTCAGCCAATCACACTATTCAATGACATCATTGAATGGGTGTGATTGCTAACACGTGCGCCTTCAGCCAATCACAGCCATTCAATGATGTCATTGAATAGTGTGATTGGCTGAAGCCACGTGTGCTTTAGCCAATCACAGCCATTCAATGCTGTCATGGCTGCCGGCGTGTGTATTAGCTTTCTGGAAGCGGGGATTTCAAGCCCCGCATTCAGAAAGCTATGCTGCGGCGGGGACGAGGAGCGAGCGACAGCCTGCCGGAGCGAGCGACATCCTGCCGGAGCGCGACAGAACGCCGTGGGAGGTGAGTAATAAAATTTTTTTTTTTTACACTTTTTTTTTTTTGTATTACCGGCGCATAAGACGACCCCCGACTGCAGAGCAGATTTTTCGGGGTTCAAAAGTCGTCTTATACGCCGGTATATACGGTAGGTATACCTTCACCAGAGTACCTCAGGGCTGCTGTGAATCTCCAACAATTGTCTCCCAGGCTATGTCAGTACACTTAGCCCAGTTCCAGCCTCTTAGAGGTAGTCAGCTACTACTGTATGTTGGTAGCCAGCAGCAGACAGTGGAGAGAATCGTGGAGGGACACAGTCGCACTCTTGAGGTTTATTTATGAGCAAGGCCATAAAGTAAACAGGTAGAAACTCCAATACGGTCAGCAAACGGTTAAATATTTGGGGTATAACCTGTCAGATGAAGGTAGGCAAGCAATTCTGGAGGTCCCAAAACTATGAGCAAATGATGTCCTCTTTGGGAATGACAATGTTACGTGTGCTGCTGGGATTTGTTGTTCTATTGTGTTTCCAGCAGCACAGCACTCACAGGGTTAATGATTGAGCTGGCTGGGTGTGGTACTGTCTGCTAGCCAATCCCCTGGTCAGTCACTGCATGGCCCCTCAGGCGAGCAGTCATGAATGCTTGTCTGGTGAGGTTTGCAGTGTGATCAGGTTCATGTCCATTTGTACGTTTATATTCTGTCAGTTTTGTGTTAGCTTGCTGTGTCCTGTCCTGTTGCAGCGTTCTGTGTGAATGCTGTCTGGTTCTGCTAGACTCCTGGTTAGTGTAGGGACTAGCAGTATAACCAGGAGCTGTGAAGTGGCCTGCTAGCTTTCAACATCTTGTACAACATGTCAACCAATACCTGGTATTTATATTCAGCTTCCAATCTGTTACTAGTGGTTGTATGTTGTATGCAGTGTATTCTGGGTCTGTCATGTGGCATGTGAATGCATCCTGTTCTGGTGTGTGGCTCCTAGGATCAGCTAGGGCCCAGATCCGAAGACCGCTGGGCTGCCCTTATTAGGGCAATGTCCCCGCTTAGGTAGGGCCACTGTCATCCTCCCTTGTAGCACAGGGTCAGTTGCCTGAAACCGGTGTGAGTCCCGTGTGACCCTGATAGTACCAGTGTGTGTCCCCTTTGGTCATGATCATGTGGGTTCCGTGCTTTGCCTGCCCACACGATCGTAACAGACAAACTTCTACAGCTCCTGGATCTCAAATTCTGCATCTCTGACAGCGCTTCTTACCAGAATCATCTATGATGACCCTCTGGCTGCAGCCGGCAGGATCCAGTGAGATGGGCCTCTGAGGAAGCCTTTGTCAGGTTAAAACAGACTCTGGTGGGCACATCAGTCTGGGGGGCTGCTGAACTAGAGCAAGCCCTTTGTGCTAACCGTTGACTCAGGAGAAGGATATATCACCTCTGTGTTAACTCAGGAACACGGTGGGAAGCAGACTAGATCCAGTGGCCGAGCGCTCCCAGCCTGTGTACAAGTGGTAGTCAGACCTTCTGCCACTATAGTGCTGTCCCCCCACACACTGAGTACCGCACGCAGTTAGTTATACTCATATCTTAGTCCTTCTAGACATCCCCCTGCAGGACACTACTACTCACAGCCACACCTGACAACCTAGGGATGTACTACGCTCCATCCATCTGCCTTACTGCCCATTTCTTCAGACGGTCCTCCATACAACTGTCTAGGAGAGATGGCACATGAGGTGTTATCCAGACCAGATCTGCAGGAGGTATCTCTTGTAGATGCTGAATACACTCTTTGTAGATGGGCTGTACATCTCCGTTAAAAAAAAAAAAAAAAAGCTATCTTACCTAAATTGTTCTTCAGATGTGCAGCAGTTTTGAGCCATGGCCTGTGTCATGTCTCAACAGGGGGGATGGTAGCACTCATATGGACAGTGTTCACAGCCTAGGGGTTTACAAACTACTCTAAAAAAAAT
The DNA here is from genome assembly GCF_035609145.1 of Eleutherodactylus coqui. Taxonomy (NCBI): domain Eukaryota; kingdom Metazoa; phylum Chordata; class Amphibia; order Anura; family Eleutherodactylidae; genus Eleutherodactylus; species Eleutherodactylus coqui. The sequence goes on along the minus strand of NC_089840.1, from coordinate 266,096,849 downwards.
TTTTGTCTTGTATTATTTGTGCTAAACAATGCAGAAGGGAGTATAAGACCAGGAGGGGGCGCCGTCCTACACATGGGGGATGCTGGGAGAGCTCTGAGTGTAACTTTTATAGAAGGAGTGACGAGCGCCATACTGGTAGATCTGCTCCCTGACCTACTGACTGCAATCCCTGCTAGCCATCATGAACCGCTCCTGCAGTCACACAGTTTCTGCCGTCACACGGCTAAATGTCTGACCATTGTCTATGTGTATAGCATCTCTCACATCTCCACCCCGCCATACCGTGCACATCTCCACCCCGCCATACTGTGCACATCTCCAGCCCTTTACCTTCTGTATCACCCCATTACCTGTAGTATGTAAGCTGGTTGGAGCAGGACCCTCACCCCTATTGTTTCCATCAGCTGATTACTTTGTAACCGCGGTTCTGTAATGTTTGTACTTTTGTCTTTCTGTATCCCCCCTGTCTATGTAAGCGCTGCGGGATATGTTGGCGCTATACACAAAGATTATTATAGATGTGTGTCAGATGAGGGACTTGTTGGCATTGCACACAAAGGGGTAAGGCGTGGCTAGATGCTTGCCTGGCTTGATAGTACTCCTAGTCAGGCCACGTCCCTGGTGGCCATCTTAGTGCTAGTCATGGCCTGCGGCCATTTTAGTACCTGCTGTAATACCTTCGGCCGCCGCCCAGACGCCATCTTGGCTCCTTACATCCCATAGCTGTACCTTCTACCTGGCATCCCAATGCTTGCACTTGTAGTACACAACACCAGTGATTAGTGCCTTCTCTGAATTGTGTAGTCATAGTCAGAAGCCTCCATCACTGTCCTCTGTGTGTTGATGATATGTTGTCTACCTGAGGTGTGCGCTATAAGATGGGGTCAGTATGATACTGCGGGATATTTAGTCGTAGCAGAGGAATATGTAAGGTCTCCTTCAGATAAGTGTCAGAGGGGACAGGTTGCTATGGGTGACGGTAGTGAGGTGACAGGTTGCTATGGGTGACGGTGTTGCTGACAAGGACCAGGGATAGTAGGCAGCAGGACAGAAGGGATGATTACATGATGCAGACAGTCCTGGGATCAGACAGTGAAGGAATGAAGGTTTACAGCAGTATTAGATGAAGATGACAATGGCCTGAGTGCTGCTCTGTGTGCTGGGGTCAGCTCACAAATGGTTAAATCGTCTGTTACATGGGAATGCTTCTTTCACCCTCACCCCCACCTTTTAGCTTTAGAGTTCAGTGAGAAAAAGGGAGGGGGGGGGGGAGTGTGACTGACTCTAGCCATGCTCTGCTTGCTTGATATGAATAGACTTGTAATGAAGATGATCAGGAATGAAATTTAGTATAAACCTGTGTGAATGGGGAATGTCCATTCTTGCTGTTATTTGTGTACATGTCAGTTCTGTGATTGGTTTGCAGTGAGTTTGATTGTTAAATGGTGTTTTCAATGTGATAATGTCATGTAAGATATAATAATAATGAAGTTGTTGATAATGTGAGAGCTGAGTGTCCCTATTACGGGGAGGATAGCACAAGGATGCTGCAGTTATCTGTAGGAGGCAGACACAGCTAAAGCTCTGTTTATCTTACTCCATCACCTCTCCCTGATAAGAGAAATTCCTGAGGGGGGTTGTTAAGGTTGGAGGATCAAGCGACTGCAGATGATTGGAGTAGTAGTAGTTGTGTGAATCTTAATGTTATGCAGTAAATATTGTGTATAGAGAATGTTAATAATAATTATAGGAGATAGGAAGACTTGACCCCACGATAGATAAAAGTTAATGACAAGTCTTCAAGCTGTGATGAACGTAAAATGTGTGATTAAGCTTCTTAACTGTACCTACCCCCCACAGATAAGTGATCCATGTTATACATTGAGTTTGCTGTTTCCACCTGTGAGCGGGGACCAAATACCTGCTGTTGCCTCTGATCCTGGGGTTAGACTTGCTTCGCGCTACCTGGTAATGGGACTGAGGCAGACTACGGGAGACTGCCTGAGGGATACTATATGGAGAGGAGAACCGTAAGGGCACGCTGTCTCTGGGATATGGCCTGAGCTACAGAGAGCACGCACAGATGTGTTATGGTTGTGTGGTGACCGGGCCTAGAACAGGTGCCAGGTACAGCCCCTAACGGGATTGTGCTTGGTACAACTGATAATGCCTGTGTACCTCATGACCTCTGAGGGCAACAGCAAGGGCCGTGTCTGGAGAACTAGGAACACCTCTCCCAAAGGTTCCTCTGACCCATCGGGGTCCCAAGGGGGGTACCGGACGAGTATGGGACGAGAAATCGGATGGCTGCAGGGGGTTTGAGTCTCTTCTTGCATGGTGGGTAACAGTGAATAAAGATGTAGACTGGATTAATTATATATATTATAACCAACAGAGATTTGTTAATTATACAAGAGATGCAATCAAGGGCCTAGCGGAACAACTAGGACCTACCTCACTCATTGCATGGCAAAATAGAATGGCTCTTGATATGTTACTAGCAGAAAAAGGAGGAGTTTGTAAAATGATTGGAGGATATTGTTGTACTTTCATTCCTAATAACACAGCACCTGATGGTAGTGTTACTCGAGCACTGGAAGGGTTAAATGCATTATCAAATGAACTAGCTGAGAACTCTGGTATAGACGATCCATTCACAGACTGGCTGGAAAACTTGTTCGGACACTGGTCACAAGTCATATACTCCACACTAGTCTCTATGTCAGTATTTGCCTCCATTCTAATACTCTGTGGTTGTTGTTGTATTCCATGTATTCGAGGACTATTACAAAACCTTATTAACACTTCCATCACCAAAACTATGTTCCAAAATATACAAGATGACGAAGAACAGGATGATTTACTGGGTCAGGTGACCACCTTTTATGACAAGTGATGGTTAAAAGTTCTATGAAGAAAGCGCCATTTTTCTTTGATGATTTTGAAGTGTGACATTTTGATTCCAGTGTGTCCTGATTGTACCGGAGGATCGCTCTAATAACTGAGTGACATTTCAATAAATAAGATTTTATATCATGATGGACAATCATTTATATATGAAGAAAGAAACATCAATCTCATAATAAATCAAGGCCAAGCTTCTCTTGGAGGCGGGCCTAATTGTGGGTAGAATTGGTGGAATGACTATATATATATATATATATCTCAATGTAATGCTTTTATATGAAATAATTATATACTTAGTCTTGAAGTGTGAACCCAGGCGTCCTGGTAATAAAGCTTCGGGCCTCAGCCAGGGGGTCTGTGGTAGAGTCATTATATATGTGTATTTACTATTATACTGTGTTGATGTATTGATCTAAAGTGGGGAATGTTAAGAAAATTGTAGATCAATGTATCAGTTAATTATTCTATATTGCATTGTAGAGCATGATACTGGTATGAGTAGTGAAAGGGTTAAATATAACCCTTCTTTAGGCCTCCATGTCTTCTCAGGAAAGATGATAGTCTACTAGACCCCCCATGTATGCATATCTATAGACAGGAAGCTATACACTACAGGGGGTAGGTCTGTAAAGTATTACATGCATTCCTTTCTCCTGAATTCATAATGGTCTCATTGTATGTAATAGATACACCCTAGAAGGTGTAACTTATGTTAATCATTTTTTATCTTAACCTATCATATATTCTATCCATTTTTGGAGGTATAATCTTTACTGTGATGTCATTTAGGATATATATACTTTGTCCACCTCAGAATAAAGTAGAAATTATTTGATACCACATAAAGCTGGTTTGATTTGAATTTCTCCTGGGCTCAGACTTCTGCACGGGATCTGGGATCGTCTTCTCTTTGATAAACACATAAATTCTCCTTACAGTGTATGCGCCAGCTATGTCTATGGGAGTGTGCATCCGGTGTGGTGATTTCGACGCGCATGGGGAAGTGATCCGATATGCCCCTGGGGAGGTATTCAATTTGGGTTACTGCAGTGCACAGTCTGGTGTTCCCGAGGCAATAGTCTATTCGGGAGAGCGTTTCTGCCGGCAACGGGAAGGCCCCTGGCAGCTATGACACCTGCACAGCTCCCCCGACCTCACCGCGGGGGGTCCGTACGGGACCCCCGAACAGCATTCGTGGTCTTTAAATGCCGCTGTCAGAATTGACAGCGGCATTTAAAGGGATAATAGCCGCGAACGGCCGATCGCGGCTATTGCCCGCGGGTGTCAGCTGTAGTAAACCGCGACCTCTCTGCATACATACCCTGACGCTCCAGGATGTAAATGTACGTCCTGGAGCGGGAAGGGGTTAAAGATGGTGTATACCATCAGAATAAACATGTATATACAGGTAGGAAATGCATATGTATGTAAAGTAAAGTGTTCACTACTACTAAGTATATTATAACAAAGACGGGAAAAGAAAACGGAAGTAAGGGTTAAACATATCGAGATATTGCATCATCATGCTCCATATAGCCTGCGGGCCCCAGAAACACAGTTAATTTGTGGACAAAAAGCAAAGGACCGGGGCCGGGACCACAAACTGATGGGTCACAGTGTAGACGAAATAAAAAATGATTTTCCAAAAACATGAAATGAGCGGACATGACCGCCACATGTGGGGAAAGGTACCTTTAAGACCGCATCGTCTCCATCAGGTTTCAGTTATAAAATTGCTCATTTTGGTAAGTCTGGCAGGTGTTGGGTACCAAGGCAGAAATATTTTCTGTGAGGACCCCCAGCGTTCGACTCCATGTGAAACCTTTTTTAACCCAGGATAGAACCGTCCTTCATTCTTCTAGTTGAAATTGTTTAACCCCTTAGTGACCACGCCTGTTTGCGCCTTAATGAGCAGGCCAAATTTGGGAAATCTGACGTGTCACAATATAGAATAAGGCCCAATGTCCACGTGCGGATTTGATTTATTAAATCCGCGCAAATGATCCGCAGCTCTAGTCACCCTTAGGAAACAATGGGGCGTCCGCAACTGAATTAAACCTGCAGATTTGATTTTTAGGTGCTTTGCAGATGCCCCGTGCGGATGTGACTTCATTCATCTCTATGGGAGATGAAAACAAACAATCCGCGATCACCCGCAGGCCATTAAAAAATCATTTTTAAGATGATCCACAGTGCATTTGCTGTGGATATCCGCATTGAAAATCCGCGCATGCTGTGGACATTGGAGTTAACTATTTGAGCTGTGAGCCGGCTGCGTACAGCCGCGTAATCTACTGTGCATAACTGTGTACTCGCATAGGCGGTCGTGCGCAGTACACCTTTTTTCTTGTTTATATTTACCGCCGCCGCTTGGTGATGACGCAGGTACCCGCAGCCTGTACACAATGTAATTGGTGGTGTTCAAAAAGTTGATTTCTGTATGTGAGTAGCCCAATGTCAGGGTTATGGTGGAGTGGAGTGCGTTGAATCTCTCATGGAATTTTATTAGTTCTTGTTCAGTGTTGGTCCAGATGATTATGATGTCATCAATGCAGCGGAAGTAGGTTTGCTGGGGCAGGAGGCCAGAAAGTCACTCTCCAATTTTGCCATAAAAAGGTTGGCATATTGCGGTGCCATTTTACTGCCCATGGCGGTTCCGGTGAGTTGCAGGAAAATCTCTTTGCCAAAGGAGAAATAATTGTGTGTGAGGACAAATTTTGTGAGTTGCAACACAGATTCAGAGGCGACCACATTGGCCTCAAGGTGTGCCTGGCAGGCGTGTACCTGACCATGTGCAGTAAATGTCCTGTGGGGGGCCTTTATGTTGGAGAAACAGGGCAAAAACTGAAAGCGAGGATGAGATCGCATCGCCATACAATTAGTCACAGAGAGAATTACCTGTGGCCGAGCACTTCTCTAATCATGGACACGACATAGGAGATATGAGAGTTTTGATATTGAAGGGTGGTTTCAAGTCACAAAGCCATAAAAGAATTTGGGAATAAAAAATTTATAACAACTTTTGACACGTTCTATGGAGGATTAAATTATTGCTGAGGTTTTATGGGTGAATGGCAGGTATAAAACATCTATAACACAGGTAAGACTGCTGGCCTGGTGAACCCCCTCCAACAGTAATTCAGGGACCATAAACTTTCACTCCCCTATCAGTGTCTAGTTAAAAAGGTTTGTGTACCTCTTGCAGCATTCCTGGCCTGACGACCCCCCAACAGTAATTCAGGGACCATAAAACTCTCACTCCCTTATCAGTGTCTAGTTAAGAATGTTTGTGTACCTATTGCAGTATTCTTGGCCTGACGACACCCTCCCTCCCCCAACAGTAATTCAGGGACCATAAAACTTTCACTCCCTCATTAGTGCCTAGTTAAAGATGTTTGTCTCTGTTGCAGTATTCAAAACAATCACAGAAAATGGCCGTTACTTACTGACTGAGGAGTGCATATAGATGCATCCTCTCACCATGCAGGTAGCTGACTACCAAATGGAGGAGCCAATAACACCTGTGCAGGACACCGATAAGACAACCACTCACACTGCCTCCTGATAATGAGGGGGGTGGATGCTTGGTGTACACTCCCACACATAGTGGATACAGGGTGCCAGACAATTCTGATATATGTAGTTCACCATGCAGACCAGCAACCTATTAATGACGCCATGATAATTCGGCGGGTTGCCCTGCATATCCATTAGTGAACCACATTGGTACTGCCACCCTGGGCTCCCCCTGGAGTCTTAAAGCCATGCTGCATGTAAATGATAGATAATAAATGCAAGGCATTGGTTGGATGTTGGCCAAGATACGTGAGCCCACTAACCACTTCACGGTTCCTTGCGTTGTAGTGGGTCCCTACACTAATATAAATGCATCACAGAAGGGGAAATAAAAAATTATAAACAATCACAGAAAATGGCCATTAATTACTGAGTGAGGAGGATTATTACCCAACAATATCATATACTTCAAAAGCTTTATTACTAGATTGATATCGACATCAAAGGAAAGCTGTAAGTCACGTTTGACTTCTGCAATCGCACTGGGTACTCTAAGTTGTCACCATTAACATGCAGACACTTATGATTTTGGCAAACTACTACATTACAGTGTCCTCGGGGATTGTTTTGCGCAACATTTTAATTTCTTCCTGTGATGTAGCTGGTTTTCTATGGTATACTACACCCTTCAGGGTTCCCCACAGGTAGGTGTTGAGAGTTCTTAAGGGATCATCATTGGGGGTTAAAACTGGATGGACCGATGTCTTTTTTTCAGCCTTGTTGTTGTTAGCCATTTAGTTGTTCATGAGCCTCAACGACCCTTAAGACGAGCTCCCTCCATGTTTTTCGGTTTTGCACTGCTTCTTTCAGTTGTGTAATATCCATGCCAATATCAGCTTTGACAGTATCAGTTATCGTCTCCTTTGGCGGTTGGGTCTTCTTTTGCTGCTGATCTGTCCAAGCATTATAGATTTTTGTAGCGGCTCTGCTCGCATTACATGGCCAAAATCCGTGAGCCTGAGTCCGGTCATCTTGCCCTCCAGTGATATATCGGGTCTTATATGATTCTGGACCTCTGTGTTTGTTACTCTCGCCATCCAGGGCATACACAGCAGCTTTCGCCAGCATCAAAGCTCCAGCGCATCAATTCTCCTTCTATCAGCTTTTTTCGCAGTCCAGCTTTCACATCCATATATGGCTCTGGGAAAAACGGTGGTTTGCGCTATCCTATGTTTCGTTGCTCTACCGATATCCCTTCTTTTTCAGATTTTGTCCATGTTTTTCAGCCGTACATACTATGTTACTAAATATTGTGATATTTTAATAGTAAGGATTTTTATGTAGATAACGATACTAAATATGTGGTGGTTTTAATATTTTTTTTTTATAGGGAAAATGACTTCCTTTTCGAAGCCTTATTTTTTTTTTACCGGTTAAAAAAAACTTTATTTATTTTTTTGACACTTGCATTCAGTCCCCACACAGGACATGAACTTACAATCATTGCATTACTTTTACTATATACTGCAATACTTCAGTATTACAGTGTAAAGCCATTTTTGATGTTGCCTTTCAAGCCCTGCCGCAACAATTACTGACAGCTGTCAGCTATTAGAAACAGCTGATAGCCGTCAGGTGTGGAGAGGACTCGGCTCTGAGGCCCCTCCCCTCCACACACACATCAGGACCACAGGATGTTTATAGTAGTTTGGCAGTCCTGACATGATTAAAGGAAAGGTTAAACACAGCTGGAAGTCTCCTAAAAGGCGCTGAAAGCTTTAGGGCACATTCACATGGCCGCATGCGTAAAATGTTGCTTGTATTACGCACTGTTTGAGCTGTCCATCACTGCGTAGCTCAGTTATTGAGCACTGTGCATGACAGCGCATCTCACGCACATTTTCATGCATAGTGTGACTTTTTTTTTGCAAATTCCCCGCTTACGTATGTACAACGTTTTATACACACCTATAGAGAACGAGCCTTTAACTCTTTCCAATACAATTTGTATCCAGGTTTTCCTAGGGGGCTTACTCTTTTTCTGCTGTTATACAACGGCGCTATCTGCTGGCTAAAGCCAGTACTGCATGAGGTGACACGAGGGATAGGCTCTGACAGCAGAGAGGCTGGCAATATACAGTAAGAGAACCCCGACGGACGTCTTCCAAAATTGGATCTGTACAGCCTTAAATCATAATGTCTTCAGACGTTAGGCAGTGGATTGGAAAGGGTTAAAGTAGTAACTATATTCTGATTACTACTATAAGTCTACATGTGCATTGTCTCCTGACTACAAGCATAACAAGAGATGGATCTTAATTAGGGATGAGCGAACGTGTCCGTTACGGACACATCCGCACCCGGACACCGGCTTTGCCGAACACTGCAGTGTTCGCGCGTAAGTGTCCGGGTGCCGCCGGGGGGCGGGGAGATGCGCGGCGGCGCGGGCGGCAGTAGCGGGGAACAGGGGGGAGCCCTCTCTCTCTCCCTCTCCCCCCCACTCCCCGCCGCACCCCCCCGCGCTGCCACGGCGGCCCCCGAACTTTTTCGCCCGAACACTGAAGTGTTCGCAAAGTTCGGTGTTCGGGCGAAAAAGGGGCGGAGCCGAACGTGTTCGCTCATCTCTAATCTTAATCCCTCCACCCTCGTCTAAAACTGACGTGTTACTGCCATGAAACCATTGGTGGAACCAGTAACCTAATGCTCCTGTATTTTGCATCTCTGTCTCCTGTTTATTTTGACATCATTTTTCATCTGTCTCTCCATCATGTACTCACCGATTGAAATAGTTCTTGCTGCAGTGGAAACGGCAATGGATTTGTTGGGGTTTATCAGCAATGGCTTTGTTGTGATGGTCAATCTATGGGACTGGAAATGCAAAACTAGATTATGGACCTCTGACTACTTGATATGTTGTGTTGCTTTATCAAATCTCTCTTGCCAGTTGTGGTCAGGATTCTGGTTCTGTAAGGTTTTTGGACACTATAACACCTTCTGCCAAATTACCCCTGCCCTGAAGGAGATGTTTACTAAGAGTAGCTTTGAAGTTGGGGGACATTTGTGCTTCTTTTATTGTACCAGAATTGTTATGTCCAAAAACTGCTTATTTAGGTTCTGCAAAAGGATATTCCAACAATTACTCCGAAAAGTGTTTTTTTGTAACATCATCATCACCTGGTTCTCAGCATTAACTCACATTGTGATGCTGAAGGCACAATTGACTCCTACCTCCGGCCACTTACCATTTAATATTAGCGCCATATCCTTTGATAATGATTAGAGATGAGCGAGCACCAAAATGCTCGGGTGCTCGTTACTCGAGTCGAACTTCCCGTGATGCTCGAGGGTTCGTTTCAAGTAACGAACCCCATTAAAGTCAATGGGCGATTCGAGCATTTTTGTATATCGCCGATGCTCGCTAAGGTTTTCATTTGTGAAAATCTGGGAAATTCACGAAAGTGATGGGAACGACACAGAAACGGATAGGGCAGGCGAGGGGCAACATGTTGGGCTGCATCTCAAGTTCCCAGGTCCCACTATTAAGCCACAATAGCGGCAAGAGTGCCCCCCCCCCCCCGCGCACTGTCAGCATAAAGATCGTTCTCCTCTGCCACAGCTGTAACAGCTGTGGCAGAGAAGAACTATGTTAGCCCATTGAAAGCAATGGGCTGCCGGCGAGCGCGGGATGAATTTTCGGGAAGGGCTTAAAAATATAAGCCCTTACTTGAAAATCATCCTAAAATGTGTAAAAAAAAAAAAATGTATACTCACCTTTCCGCTGCAGCCGGAGTTCAGCCGCGTCTGGCCGGCAGTTCTCCTGAACTGCTCTCTGTAGTATTCAGCAGCCGGGGATTTAAAATCCCCGCCTGCTGAATGAGCTGCCTCTGATTGGTCACAGCCTCACCAATCAGAGGCAGCTCTCACTCACACCCATTCATGAATTCATGAATGGGTGAGTGAGTGCTGCCTCTGATTGACAGCTGAGAGCTGCCCCTGATTGGTCCCTGCGCTGAGCCAATTAGAGGCAGCACTCACCCATTCATGACATAACAAGAAAGGCGAGACTTCAGGGGGCAAAAGAGCGCAAAACTAAGCAGCGGAAAAACATCTCCTGGTCAGATGGACCTAGATTTCTGTGGCACCCTGCTGATGACCCCTTCCTGTCGGGCTGGTGGAGGTGGAGTAACGGTGTAGGGAAAGTTTTCTTGGCACATCCTGGAAACTCGTGGAAAAATGGCACCACAAATTGCTGCAGTTTTGAAGACCAAAGGAAATCCAGCGCACTACTAGATAAGGGCTCTAATAAAGTGGCCATTCAGTGTACTAGTCAAAGCAGTTTATAAACCAGTCTAATAAAAAGATCTTATTCTTGTCACCTACCTTCTATTGGTAGAAGCAGCAACCCGATGTGTCTGTATTTCGCTTACAGTCTATTCTGACTTTTGTTCTGTTTTGTGCTTCCATCTCAAATTCAGCCATTGGATTATACCTTATTATGGTACAGGTTGTGGCCATAACCACCACGGTGGGCATTCTCCGATGCCCTGTCCCCCCATTTCCTGCGGGCCTTCAATCCCTCACGGCAGGTGCCAACCTACCAAGAGATAACCTGAAAGCCTTCATTACGGTGATTCCAAAGGAGGGGAAAGATCCCTCCCAATGCCAGAGCTACTGTCCCATATCTCTCCTAAACGTAGATCTAAAACTCTTCTTGAAAATCCTCGCTAATTGCCACTTCTCTGCGCTGTGATACACGGAGATCAAGTGGGTTTCGTGCCACTGAGGGAGGCATGGGACAACACTATTAAGGCTATCAATATCATCCATCAGGCAAAAAAATCATCCATATCTATATGCCTTCTGTCCACAGTTTATGCAAGAAACTCTTAGGCATTTGGGACTAGGCCAGAACATGATCTGCTGGATTTCCAGTTTATACTCCTCCCCCTCAGCGGCGGTCAAAGCAAATGGGCAGTTTTCCACTCCTTTTCTAATCACTAACGGTACGTGACAGGGCTGCCCTCTCTCCCCTCTTCTTTTTGTCTTGTGCCTGGAGCCTCTCCTCGCCCATATTCGTGCCAATACCAACATTGGGGGTGTTCAGTTAGGGAACTCCACGCACAAGATAGCTGCATACGCAGACGACTTATTGTTTTTTCTTCTCAACCCCCGCATCTCCTTTCCAAACCTTCTAAATGAATTCTGTATATATGGCATGTTATCAAATTTCAAGATTAACTACCAAAAGTCTGTAGCACTTAACATATCCTTACCTCACTCCCTAGTTTCTGAACTAAAAGGCTCTTTCTCCTTTCGTTGGGCCAGTGACAATATCAAATATCTAGGGGTCTATCTTACCACAGATACATCCAATCTCTACTAAGCCAATTATCCGAGTCTATTAACTAACATCCAAAAGGCTCTGACATCATGGACTAAAGGTCTCTTCTCCTGGTTTGGTAGATGCTCAATAGTTAAGATGAATATCCTGCCCAGAATATTGTACATCCTGCAAGCCTTGCCTATTCACATCCCCAGGTTATTTTTGCGGCATTTACATTCCCTACTCTCAAGCTTTATCTGGGCAAACAAACCTTCCCGCATAGCCCGGTGCGCCCTGTCGACGCCCAAAGAGGGGGGGGGGGGGTTAGGCCTCCCATCTACTGACTGTGGTGTACTAGTATGCCACACAAAGTTTACGCAGTGGGACTCGTTGGAACAGATGTTTTTCTTCGTACCCCTGTCCACCTTACCCTGGCTACAGGGGGACATTCCCCTGGAGGCCAGTTCGCACCCTACAATAGGTCCTACTCTTAGGGTCGTCTCCCGCATTTTATAAAATCAGGGCATTTCACCCAGGCCTTCTCCTCTATTTCCAATTTTGTGGAACCCGGCCTTTCTATCTAGCTTAGAGGGAGGTGGGCTCCATCTTTGGATCCGCAGCGGGAGGTGCAGAGCAACCCACTTTCTATCAAAGGTACACTGGTTATCTGTAGATGCACTAGCAAATATCACAGAACCCACGTCTCTGACATACAGGCAAATCTATCAAATTAGACACTTCATCCTCTCCCTACCGCCTGCCTTGGGATTCTCAAGAGCAAAAACTCAATTTGAGAAACTCTGTAGCGGGAAGCGCCCCTCCCGACATACCCTTTCACACATTTATAAGTTATTAATTACGGAAACTGATAAACCACCTCCATCGTATGTGCCTGCCTGGGAAAGGGACTTGGCAGTATCATTTACACCAGAACAGCTAAATAAAATCTACACCTTCACACACAAATCCTCCATTTCAAGCAAGACTCAGGAAATGGGTTTCAAGATTCTCTCGCATTGGTACAGGGTGCCTCCCGACTACATAAAATGATACTCACCCTTTCCCTTCTCTGTTGGAAGTGTGGTACAAGCCAGGGGACCATATTACATATATTTTGGGAATGCTCGGTGCTAGCAGGTTTTTGGTCCGAGGTATGGCGTATTTCCTCCAAATTCAAGGAGTACACACTGCCAAATTCACCTACATTCTTTCTCCTACATCTCAGCGAGATTCCCTCGTATTCCTATAAGCGCTCTGTGGTGAGATATCTGGTTGATGCAGCAAGAACATGTATTCCGAAACTTTGGCGATAATCGTCGCCTCCTATTTCAATGTGGCTCCGTAAGGTACATGAGATTATGGAGATGGAGCACCTTACAGCATCCATCAAAGACACACAAGAAAAGTTCTCAAAAACATGGTACTACTGCATTGAGTTTCAAAACTCCGGAGTATAAGAATCTATGTGGTCAACGAACTTGTTGGACCCCGTACCTGTTCCTAAATCTGAGCAATAATCCAGTTGTTCCCAGGTTCTTATTACCCCAGGTAATAAAATAATAATAATACAACAAAATATAGGGGGGTGATCGGGGATTGTGGGCAAAAAGTTTTATTTTATTTTTTTGTTCCCTATGTGTCTCCTGCTGTTCCATTTTCCCTATCCTTGCCCCCCTCTTTCCTCCCTGTCGTACCCTACCCCTCTCTTTTCCAGTGTCTGGGGGCCAGTGGACAATTCCCAAGTGAATGGGATAGGTTGGTTAATTTAAGTAATTCAATAAAGTGTTCTAATTTTGGTTACATTTTATAAGGATTAAGCAAATAATCTACTACAGTGTATGTCAGTTGACAGTTTACCAAAACTTTGAAGCAAGAATTTTGTGATGTCTTATGACCATGTTATACTGTATTTCTATTCTGAAAATAAATAAATAAAGAATTAAAAAAAATAATAAAATAACCACCAGGGTGGATCTACGGGACTGGACCTTCTGCGATGATCTGTTTGTCTCTAACCACTGTGTTTGTAGCATTATATTTCACACCAGTTGTGTTCAGGATTTAGTTGTTTTTTGTCAATGAGGAATACAACTGTATCTTCCTACATGATTTCCACTCGTACTCTTACATCAGCATCTACTGGTTCTACGGTGTCAGAATTGTGGTGTCTGACCACTGGTAGTTGCAATTCTATCACACGCTACTGGTTTTGCTAGTTTTCTCTCTTTCAGCTTCAGGGTTTGGGTCAACTTCTGAATTTTTAGACAATTTATCCCGTTTTTCACTAGAAATCAGGTAAGCAAATGTATATATAGTGCAGCCACTGTATTTCAATAGGGTTTAAGTTTAGTACAGTTTTACTTCAGGATGTAGATATGCCTACAACAATAAAAACAAATGATGTTACCCTGTTTCCCCGAAAATAAGACACTGTCTTATATTAATTTTTACTTCAAACGAGGCACAGTGTCTTATTTTTTGAAGGTGCCTAATAATACTCAGCTACCCCAGGCATTCCAATCCTCGCGCTGGTCTCCATCGCTGCTGCAGGCTGCCGCATCCTACTTCAAGCCAACAGAGTTCTTCCTGGAAGCGGGATTTGAATACCCCGCCTCTAGCAAGCTAAATCTCTGATTGCTTAATCGAGCGCCGCTTCAGCCAATGAGAGCCGATGCTGGATTAACCAATCACAGCCATTCAATGACATCATTGTCATTGAGGTAACTCAATGCTCCTGTGCTTTGCATCTGTCTTCTACCTAATTTGACTGCATTTTAAATATGCTGTAGTGAAGAATTCTGACATTTACCCACAGAGAATCATAGAATGGTAGAGTTGGAAGGGACCTCCAAAGTCATCGGGTCCAACCACCTGCTCAATGCAGGATCACTGAATCATCCCAGACAGATGTCTGTCCAGCGCCTGTTTGAAGACTTCCTTTAAAGGAGACCTCACCACCTCCTGTGGCAACCTGTTCAACTTATTGATCACCCTAAATGCCTAATATCTAATCTGTGTATCCTCCCTTTCAGTTTCATCCCATTGCTTCTAGTCTTTCCCTGTGCAAATGAGAATAGGGCTGATCCCTCTGCACTGTGACAGCCCTTCAGATATTTGTAGACAGTTATTAAGTCTCCTGTCAGCCTTCTTTTTTGTAAGCTAAACATTCCCAGATTCTTTAAATGTTCTTCATAGGACAAGATTTGCAGACCGCTCACCATCTTGATAACTTTTCGCTGAACTTGCTCCAGTTTGTCTATGTCTTTCTTAAATTGGGGTGCCCAGAACTGGACACAGTATTCCAGATGAGATCTGACCAAGGAAGAGTAGTGGGAGATAATTACCCAAAGTGACCTACACTCTATACTTCTCTTAAAACATCACAGAATTGTGTTAGCCTTTTCTGCTGCTGCATCACACTGTTGACTCATGTTCAGTCTGTGATCTGTTAGTGTAACCAATTCTTTTTCACATGTGCTGCTGTTTAGACCAATTCCTCCCATTCTGTGTTTTTCATTTTTCTTGCCCAGATGGCACCATTGATGTAGCCAGTTGCTGACCTCTAGAATCCTGTTCCATCTCCTTATTCCATGGCCATCCACTAGGTGGATGGATGAGAAGACCACCTGTGCTCCCAGTTCCTTCACATTCCTGTCGAGGTCTTCAAAATCTGTGCAAAGGTCCATTTTTGTGGTGTCATTTGGTTCCTGAGCAGTATGGGTGCTGACTGACTCCTGATCTCCCTGCTTCCTTGGGTCACATGCTTTTTTATTCCTCTGATTCTGCAAGTACACTGGAAATGTATTTTCCTTCAATATTCCAAAGAGTCATTTCTGCTCTATCAAGGAAATCCTCATCTTCCTTTAATGAGTTTCAATATAGCTATTCTTTCCTGAAAACTTGGCACTTTTTCCTCCAATAAAGACACATAGTACGGAGCCCCCTTGTAAGGACTGTGGATGTGGAACCACTGTGTCAAGCTACAGGGTAGGTGAAGATCCGATCCAGCATGGCTGACAGCCAACCCCAGTATGGGAGGTAAGATACCAGATGAACAGCCCTGTATATGGATGAAAACTAAGGAAGGTATCTTGCCCTGAACTGATAACCAGGAGACGGAGACCCCTGCCTACAAGCAGAGCACTCATCTCAATAAGGATGACGCCACGGTCTTCCTCTAGGCGCTGACTTACCCTGGCGGGCCAGAATACCTTTAAGACAAAGCTAGAACAACAAAGGGGAATATAGAAACAAAGGAGGAACAAGCTGACAAGGATAAACAGATAAACTGACAATGGGAATAACAGACCACAGATTACACGAACAAAGAACACAGAACATAAGCACACCGCAAGGTAGCAGAGTAACAAAGCAGTGGCTGAACATAAAGTGAACAAACTCTCAACAACACTGCAGCAAGGTCTGAAAGTCCCAGGGCAGCTATATAACATGAAGCAATAAAGAACCTTTTACACCTTTGATGCTGCCACTTCTTAAGCATTTGGAGGGCAGCTATATAGGACAGTGATTAGAAAAGAGCATCAGCTGAACAGGAGGCCAGAAGCTATTAACCCTAGGAGTGCTGGAAGAGAGTGAATATAAACTCAGGGAACAGAGAGAATGGGACGACGCCCATATTTGACAGACGCAGAAGATTGTGTCTGAACAGTGCACCTAAGAGTTCCTCCCCCTTATGGCCCCTCTTCCTCCTGACGGTTCTCCGCAGAAGTTCCTGAATCCGACGTGGAACATTGATGTTTTCAGATGGCTCCCATGACATCTCCTCTGGTCCGTAACCCTTCCAATCCACTAGGTAAAAGGTTTTGTTCTTGAACTTCTTAACATCAAGAATATTTTTCACCTCGAAGATGTTCTCCAAACTAACCCGAGTGGCATCTGGTCTGGGATTTTTGGAAAATCTATTGAGCACAAGTGGTTTGAGGAGAGAGATATGGAAGGTGTTGGGGATACGCAGGGAGGGTGGGAATCGCAGCCTGTAACAAACAGAAATAATTCTCTCCAACACTTCAAATAGACCCAAAAATCATGGGGCAAGCTTATGAGATGGAACTTTCAGCCTTATATGTTTGGAGGAAAGACACACTTTATCCCCTGGGACAAACTGTGGGGAGGACAGACGCCTGCAATCAGCAAAGCTCTTCATGGAAGCGATTGACTTCTTCCGATTAACCTTGGTCTTCTGCCAAATGCTGAAGAAGCTGCTGCTGGAACCTCGGAAGTCGTGGAGACTAGCAGGGGAACTCTGGATTGATTCCCATATACTATAAAAAAGAGAGAAGTCTTTGTGGAGTCGTTGACATGCTGGTTATGAGAAATCTCCGCCCAGGACAGAAAACAGACCCAATCATGCTGGTGAGCATTGGTAAAATTGCGGAGATATCCGGTCAGGATCTGGTTGATACACTCCACCTGCCCATAAGAATGTGGGTGATAAGCCGAAGAAAAGTTTAATGATATACCCATCAATTTACAAAGAGCTCTCTAAAATTTAGATGTAAATTGCACCCCTCTATCTGACACAATATGTTTAGGAAAGCCATGGTGGCGAAAAATGTGATCAATGAATTTCTCGGCAAGTTGACTGGCGGACGGCAAATCGGGCAGAGGCACAAAATGGTTCATTTTAGAAAATCGGTCCACTACTACCCATATAACAGTACAGCCACTGGATAGAGGTAAATCTGTAATAATGTCCATTGCAATATGCTGCCATGGAGCCTCAGGTATGGGTAATGGACACAAGAGCCATGCGGGTGTCAGTTTCATTGGTTTATACTGGGCACAGGAGGTACAGGAGGTCACAAAATTGCGGATATCCTTCATCATGGACGGCCAGCAGTACCAATGGCGAATTAACTTGTTAGTCTTGTGTTGCCCAGAATGACCAGCTAATTTGGAACAGTGACCCCAGGATACAACACCTCTCCTCTTGGCCTCAGGCAAGAACGTCTTCCCTGGCGGGATATCCTTAACCCGAATAGGAGCTACACAGTCACCAATCTGGCAGGTTCAGTGATGAATTGTGGAGCCTCCTCAGTGTCATTACAGTTAAATGCTCTGGGTAGTGTGTCAGCCTTTATATTTTGGTCGACCGGCCAAAAATACAATATAAAATCAACCGTGCAAAAAACAAGGCCCACCAAGCTTGAGCTGTTGTGCAGCCTGAAGATATGTTAGATTTTTATGGTTGGTGTAAATTACGATGAATGGATGGAATGGATGGAAACTAAGGAAGGTATCTTGCCCTGAACTGATAACCAGGAGAGAGAGACCCCTGTCTACAAGCGGAGCACTTGTCCCAATAAGGATGACCCCATGGTCTTCCTCTAGGCGCTGTCTAATCCTGGCGGGCCAGAATACCTATAAGACAAAGATAGAACAACAAAGGGTAATATAGAAACAAAGAAGGAACAAGCTGACAAGGATAAACAGAGAAGCTCACAACAGGAATAACAGACCACAGAGTACACGACCGAAGAACACAGAACATAAGCAGACAGCAAGGTGGCAAGGTAACTGCCAAAGCAGCGGCTGAACATGAAGTGATAGGAACAAACTCTCAACAACACTGCGGCAAGGTCTAAAAGTCCTAAGGCAGCTATATAGGACGGTGATTAGAAAAAAGCATCAGTGGAACAGGAGGCCAGAAGCTATTAACCCTAGGAGTGCTGGAAGAGAGTGAATATAAACTCCAGGAACAGAGAGAATGGGACAATGCCCATATTTGCACATTACAGAAGCAAAAGACTGTGTCTGCACAGTGCACCTAACACCCCTGGTGTATAGCAATTTACATGTCCTCTAATGATGGTGAGCACACATGGTCAATCACTACCCCCCACAGCCAGGTCTCTGCATAGCGATCCTCTGTTCACTATCCACTATGAAATGCTGCAGAACGTGCACCGCGGAAATTTCCATTGCAAATTAAGCAGCATTTCCACTTCCAAAAAACTGTCAAAAGTTTCACTAAAAAAAAATCAGCCGCGTATGTGCAGATGATTTCATACTATGCAGCGTTCCCCCTCATCTCCTCCATAGGTTTTCCAATGTCAGCGCTCCCCAACATCCAGTTCCTAGCAGCCTGGTCAGGTGATGCTGGTCAAGTGAGGCCACTACAGGACACTGAGAAACCAGAAGCCAGAGAGCACTGACAGTGGGAAGCCTTTAGAGTAGGTGAGGGGAGCGCCTAATAGTATGATTTCCAGTCAAAATCTACACCAAGGGTAGTCCAGGGCTTCAGCTAGGAAAAAAAACACAGGGCTTTTCTCCCTCTCTACTTTTAAACGGCCCTATTCTTTTTTTATCAACGGAGGTAAAATCATACGTCGTGTATAATATTATTGGGTAATAATCCTCATTAGGTATGGAATACCACTTATTTTTGTTACATTGTTCTGGATGCTGGTTTTTCCATCACTTAATCCTTTCCAATCCACTGTCTGACGTCTGAAGACATTATAATTTAAGACTGTACAGCTCTGATGTTTGAAGACGTCCATCGAGGTTCTCTTACTGTATATTGCCAGCCTCTCTGCTGTTTGAGCCTATCCAACGTGTCACCTCATGCAGTACTGGCTTTAGCCAGCATATAGCGCTGTTGTATAACAGCAGAAAAAGAGTAAGCCCCCTAGGAAAACCGGGATACAAATTGGATTGGAAAGGGTTAAACATCATATGAGATGACTGGATGAGGATGAAAATGGGTCAAGGAATCGGTATGGACGCCCACTTTCAAGCTAGTTGCTCAGTACTGTCTTTGCTCCTTTTGTTCAGTGTGTACTTTGTATGTTCTGCGTTGCTTTTAACAGAAGAGGTTACAATTTTTATGCGTTATTCAGCACCAACGCTGGACTCCCCTAAACAGTCTTGTAGTAATTAACTACTTTAGTACCAGAGATGTATCCTTTTGTTCTTATCCCCGTCTTCCAAGAGCCATAACCTTTTTATTTTTCCACTAACATAGCCGTAAGAGGGACTGTTTTTGATGCACAAGTTGAATCTTTTAATGCTACTATATAATGTACAGGAAAAACTAGCAGCTGGTATTTGTCTACGTCTGCAAAGTGGATCTTAATCCCTCCACCCTCATCTAAAACTGACGTGTTACTGCCATGAAAGCATTGGTGGAACCGCTAACCTAATATTAGCTCCTGTATTTTGCATCTCTGTCTCCTGTTTATTTTGACATCATTTTTCATCTGTCTCTCCATCATGTACTCACCGATTGAAATAGTTCTCGCTGCAGTGGAAACAGCAATCGATTTGTTGGGGTTTATCAGCAATGGCTTTGTTGTGATGGTCAATCTATGGGACTGGAAATGCAAAACTAGATTATGGACCTCTGACTACTTGATATGTAGTGTTGCTTTATCAAATCTCTCTTGCCAGTTGTGGTCAGGATTCTGGTTCTGTAAGGTTTTTGGACACTATAACACCTTCTGCCAAATTACCCCTGCCCTGAAGGAGATGTTTACTAAGAGTAGCTTTGAAGTTGGGGGACTTTTGTGCTTCTTTTATTGTACCAGAATTGTTATGTCCAAAAATTGCTTATTTAGGTTCTGCAAAAGGATATTCCAACAATCACTCCGAAAACTGTTTTTTTGTAACATCATCATCACCTGGTTCACAGCATTAACTCTCATTGTGATGCTGACGGCACAATTGACTCCTACCTCCGGCCACTTACCATTTAATATTAGCGCCATATCCTTTGATAATGATACATTTGAGTATTTCTCCTACTCCCCCATTGTTATACTTCCAGTTCTCCTTTTGTCCTTCAGTTATATGTATCCATTGCTGTTGAGTCTGGTTTCAGCTGCTTGTATATTAGCAGCTCTTGTAAAGCACAAGAAAAGGATGCGAGATACCACAGAGAAAAAAAAGGACCCCTTTATAGATGCCTACCGGCGTGCTGGCGTTACTAGCTTGACTTTGCTCATATTAATCCTTAACAACTTTGTGGCATCTGTTATTATTCTACTTTCGATGTTTCCTGAAGGAGATCCACGTTTAATGTTGTGTGAGTTGGTCTCTAAATTATATGCGCCAACTTTTGGGATTGTGCTTATCGGAGGGAATTCCAAACTCAGAAGTGCTGCGACTCGAATAAAAAAGAAGGTGTTTGGGATGTTCGGGCTTCATGGATTACACAAAGAAAATATTTCAGTACATATTATTTCTGGTTAAAGCTATATAAAATACTTTATATACACTAAATAGCCCCTTTATTACAGCTTCCCTCTATGTAAATTATCCATGTCACCCCGGAGTGCACCATAAAGTCACGTGACAAATTTTCCATGGATCAGTTTCAATGTAAATCCACATTCGATAGGAAAATCCGGTAATCTGAGTAACTTTCAAAGAGGCCCGGTCATCGGTGCTAGACTAGGATTTCACTGCCAACCTTCTCATATAAGAGTGTGAAGAGTATACAGAGAACAGTGTCATCGAGGAGAAACATCCAGTGAAAGAGAATCCTGTTGATGGAAACAACTCATCGCTGAAAGGGGTCAGAAGAGGATGTCTGGAACTGTTCTTACAAAAAGCCACTGCACAAGCAAGTAAATTGCAGCTGAATATAACACTGGTACTTTTACTAATGTGTCCAAGCATGTTACTTGTGGTTGCTTAGCACGGTCTATAACAGTAGATGACTACTTCCAGCGCCAATGTGTCTGAGAGTAACAAGAAAGGCAAGACTCCAGGGGGCAAAAGAGCGCAAAACTGAGCAGCGGAAAAACATCTCCTGGTCAGATGGACCCAGATTTCTGTGACACCGTGCTGCTGGAAGGTCAGAATTTGGGGCAAAAGATAAATCGATGACCCCTTCCTGTCGGGCTGGTGGAGTAACGGTGTAGGGAATGTTTTCTTGGCACATCCTGGAAACCCGTGGAAAAATGCCACAACAAATTGCTGCAGTTTTGAAGACCAAAGGAAATCCAGCGCACTACTAGATAAGGGCTCTAATAAAGTGGCCATTCAGTGTACTAGTCAAAGCAGTTTATAAACCAGTCTAATACAAAAGATCTTATTCTTGTCACCTACCTTCTATTGGTAGAAGCAGCAACCCGATGTGTCTGTATTTCGCTTACAGTCTATTCTGACTTTTGTTCTGTTTTGTGCTTCCATCTCATATTCAGCCATTGGATTATACCTTATTATGGTACAGGTTGTGGCCATAACCACCACAGTGGATCTACGGGACTGGACCTCCTGTGATGATGTTTGTCTCTAACCACTGTGTATGTAGCATTATACATGTTCTGGATTTAGTTGTTTTTTGTCAATGAGGAATACAACTGTATCTTCCCACATGATTTCCACTCGTACTCTTACATCAGCATCTACTGGTTCTACGGTGTCAGAATTGTGGTGTCTGACCACTGGTAGGTGCAATTCTATCGCACGCTACTGGTTTTGCTAGTTTTCGCTCTTTTAGCATTAGGTTTTGGGTCAACTTCTGAATTTTTAGACCATTAATCCTTTTTTTCACTAGAAATCAGGTAAGCAAATGTATATATAGTGCAGCCACTGTATTTCAATAGGGTTTCAGTTTAGTACAGTTTTACTTCAGGATGTAGATATGCCCACAACAATAAAAACAAATGATGTTACCGCGTTTTCCTGAAAATAAGACACTGTCTTATATTAATTTTTGCTTCAAAAGAGGCACAATGTCTTTTTTTGGGGGGGGCGGGAGGGTCTAATAATCCTCACCTACCACCAGCTTTCTGGTCCTCGCGCTGGTCTCCGTCGCTGCTGCAGGCTGCCGCGTCCTCCTTTAAGCCGACAGAGCAGTTCTTCCTGGAAGCGGGACTTGAATACCCCGCCTCCAGCAAGCTAATGCTCTGATTGCTTAATCGAGCCCTGCATCAGCCAATGAGAGCCGGCGCTGGATTAACCAGTCACAGCCATTCAATGACATCATTGTCATTGAGGTAACGCAATGCTCCTGTGCTTTGCATCTGTCTTCTACCTAATTTGACTCCATTTTAAATATGCTGTAGTGAAGAATTCTGACATTTGCTCACAGTGACTCATAGAATGGTAGAGTTGGAAGGGACCTCCAGGCTCATCGGGTCCAACCCCTTGCTCAGTGCAGGATCATTAAATCATCCCAGACAGATGTCTGTCCAGCCCCTGTTTGAACACTTCCATTGAAGGAGAACTCACCACCTCCTGTGGCAATGTTTCACTCATTGATCCCCCTCACTGTCTAATATCTAATCTGTGTCTCCTCCCTTTCAGTTTCATCGATTGCTTCTAGTCTTTCCTTGTGCAAATTAGAATAGAGCTGATCCCTCTGCAGTGTGACAGCCCCTCAGATATTTGTAGACAGCTATTAAGTCTCCTCTCAGCCTTCTTTTTTGTAAGCTAAACATTCCCAGATCCTTTAACAGTTCCTCATAGGACATGATTTGCAGACCGCTCACCATCTTGATAACTCTTCTCTAAACTTGCTCCAGTTTGTTGATGCCTTTCTTAAATCGGGGTGCCCAGAACTCGACACAGTATTCCAGGTGAGATCTGAACGAGGAAGAGGAGGGGAATAATTACCTCAAGTCATCTAGACTCTATGCTTCTCTTAATACATCCCAGTTGTGTTAGCCTTTTTTGCTGCTGCATCACACCGTTGACTCATGTTCAGTCTGTGATGTTAGTATAACCAATTCTTTTTCACATGTGCTGCTGCTTAGCCTAATTCCTCCCATTCGGTATGTGCTTTTTTCATTTTTTTTGCTCACATGTAGTCCTTTGCATTTTTGATGGCACCATTGACATAGCCAGTTGTTCACCTCTAGAATCCTGTTCCTTATTCCATGGCCATCCACTGGGTGGATGGATGAGAAGACCACCTGTGCTTTCAGTTCCTTCACTTTCTGGCTGAGGTCTTCAAAGTCTGTGCAAATAGTTGCAAGGTGCCCTTTTTGCGGTGTCATTTGGTTCCTGAGCAGTATGGGTGCTGACTGACTCCCGATCCCCCTGCCTTGGGTCACATGCTTCCATTCCTCTGCTTCTGCAAGTACACTGGAAATGTATTTTTCTTCAATATTCCAAAGACTCATTTCTGCAAGGAAATCCTCATCTTCTTTTAATGAGTTTCAATGTAGCTATTCTTTCCTGAAGACTTGGCACTTTTTCTTCCAATAGAGACACATACCGGTAGTACGGAGCCCCCTGGTGTATAGCAATTTACATCTCCTCTAATGATGGTGAACACACATGGTCAATCACTACCCCCCACAGCCAGGTCTCAGTACCTGAGCGTGTGAACAGGAGTGTAGTCAGACAATCCGAGTCAGGGCAGGCAGCACAACTTCAGAACAAGAAGCAATCCAGTGGTTGAGACACACAGAATGGGTTCAGTACAGTGTAACAGGCCAGAGGTTGGGGCAGGTAGTGGACGAAAGTGTGGTCAATACACCGGCCCGAGGTAAGGAGCCGAAACAGAAATGCTGGCAGGAATAGCTGAAGCTAGAAACCAGAGAATGAAAATACATTATGAGAATACCTTAAGCAGAACCAAAAAGGCCTAAAACCTAGGAATCCTCCATAGATAGAGAATGCCTGGTATAGCTAGCATACTGCATAAGTGGCAGGGGAGGAACTTGAAAGGAGTATGCTGGACCTCATAGAGCATGGCTGCATGCATCCTTCAGGCCACTGAGGGCATCTGCTGAAAAAAGGGGCAGGACACATGCCACACATGCCATGGGCGGTAAGCTTGTGACCGCAAACTGTAACAAATACACAAACACAATATCTAAACATAGGGACATATAGAGGGGCATTCGTATAAGCCAGTTTCTGTCATAAAAAAGTTGCACATTTTTAGGCAAGTGGGGATTTGTGCAAAAATTTGCGACTTTTGAGCAGCCTTTACCACACTTGTAAGATGTGGGCGTGGTTTGTCAGGAGGGAGCGTGGTGGCCCCATAGTGATACATTTATGTATTAGGTGCTGAGATGACTTTAATATATGATGAGGCATGCATCGTGTTTTGGGAAAATACTACGTTTAAAATGCCGTCTCAATAAATTTTCCCCATAGCTGCCAATATTGGGGCAGGAAATACACTACGCTGACAAGAATTTATAGATACAGCTTCTAATTCTAGAATTTTGGTACTTTTGGTAGATAACTTGACCCCCAAATCAGTCCTTATGTCCTAATTTTCTGTCTCAGACTCCTCAACTTTCCCAGACTCCGATTTTTTCATATATGACTCATGTTTTTTAGAGCGGCTTTAAGTGGGTGTATGCGCAAAAACGCTTGTGTAAGTGCAGCACGTTTGTGATGTGAACGTCACAATTTTGGGCAAGTTTTGGCGCATATTACTGTACTTTTTCTGCTAGCTGGGAAAATTCACAGCCGCATTCCGAGTTAAATGGCTATTTAGCCTAATAAGTTTCCGATGTGTTCTTGTCCTTGCGGAATTGTGTGCGCATTTGGGCACCCCCATAGACTCCTATGGGGCCTTTGGTGTGCAAATACGCACTAAATTAGAGCATGCTGCGTTTCCTTTCGCTCGCGCAAAAACGATAAATGAGAATGAACCCAATGAAATCAATGGGTTTCACTCTCTGCGTCTTGCGCGCACATACACGTTCGTATGAGTCCACCCTTAAGTGATAAATTTACTGAATGAAAATGGTAACATCCGGCTTTTTAAGGCCATTAAGATAAACTAATCCAGCTCCATCCTGCATTCCACATCCTAGTTGTCAATGTTTTCAAAAAATAGGGGTTTAGATGAATAGAACATATATTTATTGGCCATTTCAAAACTTTCCCTATAAATCTGAGTTGATACATTTCTACCGACCCCACAGCTCTGTATACAGGTGAGAAGTGCATTAGGATGTATGGGTTGTGGGGGATATAATGGGAAGAAGGGGGTTGGATTTCCAAGGGGGAATTCAGAAGTTGGGTAATGGGAGAAGAGTTAGATTAAAGAATATGGTTGGCCGCTCTAAAGAGATGTGTTTTTAAGGCTTGATTAAAGCTTTGGGAATTCAAAATTAATGTGATTGTAGTAGCGCAATCCAGAGGACTTGTGCCACTTTGGAGAAATCTTGGAGATGGGAGTAAGAGGTTCAAATTAAAGGGGTTGTCCCGAGGCAGCAAGTGGGTCTATACACTTCTGTATGGCCATAATAATGCACTTTGTAATATACATTGTGCATTAATTATGAGCCATACAGAAGTTATAAAAAGTTTTTTACTTACCTGCTCCGTTGCTAGCGTCCTCGTCTCCATGGTGCCGACTAATTTTTGGCCTCCGATGGCCAAATTAGCCGCGCTTGCGCAGTCCGGGTCTTCAGCAGTCTTCTATGGAGCCGCTCGTGCCAGAGAGCGGCTCCGTGTAGCTCCGCCCCGTCACGTGCCGATTCCAGCCAATCAGGAGGCTGGAATCGGCAGTGGACCGCACAGAAGAGCTGCGGTCCACGAAGACAGAGGATCCCGGCGGCCATCTTCAGCGGTAAGTATTGAAGTCACCGGAGCGCGGGGATTAAGGTAAGCGCTCCGGTAAACTTTCTTTACTTCCCTGCATCGGGGTTGTCTCGCGCCGAACGGGGGGGGGGGGGGGTGGTTGAAAAAAAAAAAAACCCGTTTCGGCGCGGGACAACCCCTTTAAGGTTTCATGAACAGGGATGTGTTTTCCGTCTGATTTACGGATCATAAAATCGGCCTGAAAATCAGACATAAACAACAGCCCCGCATTTGGCTGGGTGGATTCACATGGCTATTTTTTTACTCTGAGGAATAATCTGAGTAAAATAAATTGCAGCATCTCTTATTCTTGCCCGGTTCTCCTGCACATCGGGCAGCACACAGACAGGATGTCCATGTGCTGTCCAATCCAAATTGTGCATTGGGCGCAACTTTATATGAGTCCATGTAGACTAAAAAGGAATTCAGTCTTAGCGGAGTGGATGGGCAGGGTGGTAGACAGAGATGAGGGAGGAGATATAGGGCGGTGTAGCATTGTGGAGAGCCTTATGGATGAGAGTTCAAATTGTATTCTACTTTGACAGGCAACTAGTGTGGTGACAGGCACAAGATGGAGGCATCGGTGTAGTGACAGGCACAAGGTGGAGGCATCGGTGTAGTGACTGGCACAAAGTGAAAGCAACAGTGCAGTGACTGGCACAGGGTGGAGGCATCGGTGTAGTGACTGGCACAGGGTGGAGGCATCGGTGTACTGACTATTACAGAGTGGAGGCATCGGTGGAGCGACTCGTACAGGATAGAGGCATCAGTGTAGTGACTGGCACAAGATGGAGGCATCAGTGTAGTGACTGGTGCAGGATGGAAGCATCTGTGTAGTGACTGGCGCAGGATGGGGGTGTCTGTTTAGTGACTGGCGCAGGATGGAGGCATCGGTGTAGTGATTGGCACAGGGTGGAGACATCGGTGGAGTGACTGGCACAGGGTGGAGGCATCAGTGTAGTGACTGGCACAAGGTGGAGACATCGGTATAGTGACTGGAACAAGATGGAGGCATCAGTGTAGTGACTGGCACAAAATGGAGTCATCAGTTAGTGACTGGCATAAGGTGGAGGCTTCAGTGTAGTGACTGGCACAGGGTGTAGGCATGAGTGTAGTGACTGGCACAAGATTGAGGCAATGGTGCAGTGACTGGCACAGGTTGGAAGCATTAGTGTAGTGACTGGCACAAGGTGGAGGTATTAGTGTAGTGACTAACATAAGCTGGAGGCATCAGTGAAGTAACTGACACAAGAATGGGGCATCGGTGTAGTGACTGACACAAAGTGGAGGCATTGGTATAGTGATTTGAACAAGTTGGAGGCATCAGTGTATTGACTGGCATAAGATGGAGGCATCAGTGTAGTGACTGGCACAAGATGGAGGCATCAGTGTAGTGACTGGCACAAGATGGAGGCATAGGTGTAGTGACTGGTGCAGAGTGGAGGCATAGGTGGAGTGACGGGTGCAGGGTGGAGGCATCAGTGGGGTGACTGGCACAGCGTGGAGGCATCAGTGAGGTGGCTGGCACAGCGTGGAGGCATCCGCGGGGTGGCTGGCGCATCGGTGGAGTGACTGGCACAGCGTGGAGCTATCTTCGGTGGAGTGACTGGCACAGGGTAGAGGCATCGGTGGAGTGACTGGCACATTGTGAAGGCATCAGTGTAATGACTGGCACAGGGTGGAGGCGTCGGTGGAGTGACTGGCGTCGGGTGGAGGCATCGGTGGGGTGACTAGTACAGCATGGAGGCATCGGTGGAGTGACTGGCACAGGGTGGAGGCATCGGTGGAGTGACTGGCACAGGGTGGAGGCATCTGTGGAGTGACTGGCACAGGGTGGAGGCATCGGTGGAGTGACTGGCACAGGGTGGAGGCATCGGTGGGGTGACTAGTACAGGGTGGAGGCATCGGTGGGGTGACTAGTACAGCATGGAGGCATCATCGGTGGAGCCTCCGGCACAAATGCAGCACACAATCCCGGATGAAATGGTACAGTACGCTGCGCTATCATGTCCAGGGAACATGGCTGCACCCCGTTGTAGTGAAGTTGGCCCGGCGGTCCATCATATGCCCGATGCAGAACTTCTGTTTTTACCATCTTCGCCTTCTAGCGCAGAGCCAAACAACAGTAGCTGAAAGCGCAGATGTAAACATGGCCGAATGGGGCTTGGATGTCTCACCTCCAGAAAGCAACACTCTGTCGACGTGGAGGAGGGAGTGACAGCCTTCAGCAGCGCCGCAGACCATTGGGAGGACGACACGCCGCAGGAGGTGAGTATAGACTTCCTCACTGGGCCTTAGCGCCGCCCTTGCTGCTTTCATACGGTTGCCGCATATGGTTAAGATGCGGCCACGGCCGCTTTTGAGCTCCCCCCACCGCATGCGGTGACCACAGATTCTCTAGTCCGGCCTATAAGACGACCCCCGACTTTTGAGAAGATTTTCCAGGGGTAAAAAGCCATCTTATACGACGGAAAATACGGTAAATAAATATTTTCCTGAAAAATTGCTTTCCAGTGTTATATTCTGAGACCTGTAACTTGATTTTTTTGGAGATTGAGCTATGGGAGGGCTCATTTTTTGTGGAATGAGCTGTAGTTTTTATTATCACCATTCTGGGGAGTATATATCTTTTTTATTTTACTTTTTATTCTATTTTTTTAGAAGCTGGGATACAAGAAAAAAATGCAATTACAGCGTTTTGTCTTTTTTTTTTTTTTCCCCCAATCTTCACCGTGCAGGTGTAATGTAGCTGGTTTTCTATGATATACTACACCCTTTAGTATCCCCACAGGTAGACGTTGAGAGCTCTTAGGGGATCTACATTGGGGGTCAATAGGCTAAACTGGATAGACACAAAATGAAAAAATGATAAATCTCTGGTACTAAAGTGGTTAATTACTACAAGACTGTTCTGGGGCGTCCAGCGTTGGTGCTGAATATCGCATAAAAAGTGTAACTTCTTCTGTTAAAAGCGATGCAGAACATACAAAGTACACACTGAACAAAAGGAGCAAAGACAGTACTGTGCAACTAGCTTGAAGGTGGGCGTCCATACTGATTCCTTGACACATTTTCATACTCATACAGTCATCTCATATGATGCTTAAGTGATCGAAAACCTGCAGCCAGAACAATGTAACAAAAATTAGTGTTATTCCATACATAATGAGGATTATTGCCCAATAATATCATACACTTCAAAAGCTTTATTACTAGATTTATATCGACATCAAAGGAAAGCTGTAAGTCACGTTTAACTTCTGCAATCGCACTGGGTACTCTAAGTTGTCACCATTAACATGCAGACACTTATGATTTCGGCAAACTACTACACAGAGAACATTGGTTTAACTGTCCTCAGGGGTTGTTCTGCTCAACATTTTAATTTCTTCCCGTGATGTAGCTGGTTGTCTATGGTATACTACACCCTTTAGGGTTCCCCACAGGTAGGCGTTGAGGCTTCTTAGGCGATCAACGTTGGGGGTTAATGGGCTGAACTGGATGGACCGATGTCTTTTTTTTCAGCCTTGTTGTTGTTAGCCATTTAGTTGTTCATGACCCTCAGCGACCCTAAGGCTGGGTTCACACAGGGAGGATTTGATGCGGTTTTGCTGCGTTTTTTCCGTTGCGGTTTTGCCGCAGAAGAACCGCTTCTGCGGCAAAACGGCTTCAAAGGTTATTTTTGTATTGCGAAAAAATCCGCAAGCATTTTTTTCCGCAGCGCTTTTTTACTTTTGCAGCGTATTTTCGTGCAGATTTTGCTGCGTCCACAGAGGTCTATGGACAAAAAGCGCTGCGGAAAAGACAAAAGAATGGACATGCTGCGTCTTGAAAAACAGTGCCGCAGTTACATTTCTGCACTGCGGCTGTGCGGAAAAAGTCCGTCCTGTGAGAACAGCTTTTTGCCCAAACACATTTGTACTGAATTGCAGCAGTGCGGATATGCAACAGCAAAACAGCAGCAAACTCGCCCTGTGTGAACCCAGCGAGCTCCCTCTGCGTTTTACGGTTTTGCGTTGCTTCTTTCAGTTGTGTGATATCCATGCCAGTATCAGCTCTGACAGTATCGCCCATCGTGTTCTTTGGCGGCCGGGTCTTCTTTCGCTGCTGATCTGTCCAAGCATTAAAGATTTTTGTAGCAACTCTGCTCGCATTACATGGCCAAAACACATGAGTCTGAGTCCGGTCATCTTGCCCTCCAGTGATATATCGGGTCTTATATGATTAAGCGCTGCGGAATAAGTTGGCGCTATACAAATAAAGATTATTATTATTATTCTGGACCTCTGTGTTTGTTACTCTCGCCATCCAGGGCATACACAGCAGCTTTCGCCAGCATCAAAGCTCCAGCGCATCAATCCTCCTTCTATCAGCTTTTTTCGCAGTCCAGCTTTCACATCCATATATGGCTCTGGGAAAAACGGTGGTTTGCACTATCCTATGTTTCGTTGCTCTACCGATATCCCTTCTTTTTCAGATTTTGTCCATGTTTTTCAGCCGTACATACTATGTTACTAAATATTGTGATATTTTAATAGTAAGGATTTTTATGTAGATAACAATACCAAATATGTGGTGGTTTTAATTATTTCGTTTTTTTATAGGAAAAATGACTTCCTTTTCGAACCTTTATTTTTTTTACCTGTTAAAAAAACTTTATTAATCTTTTTTACACTTGTATTCAGTCCCCACACAGGACATGAACTTGCAATCATTGCATTACTTTTACTATATACTGCAATACTTCAGTATTACAGTGTAAAGCCATTTTTGATGTTGCCTTTCAAGCCCTGCCGCGACAATTACTGGTGGCTGTCAGCTATCAGAAACAGCTGATAGCCGTCAGGTGTGGAGAGGACTCGGCTCCAAGGCCCCTCCTCCCCACACACACATCAGGACCACAGGATGTTTATAGTAGTTTGGCAGTCCTGACATGATTAAAGGAAAGGTTAAACACAGCTGGAAGTCTCCTAAAAGGCGCTGAAAGCTTTAGGGCACATTCACATGGCCGCATGTGTAAAATGTTGCTAGTATTACGCACTGTTTTAGCGCTGTTTGAGCCGTCCATCACTGCGTAGCTCAGTTATTGAGCACTGTGCATGACAGCGCATCTCACGCACATTTTCATGCGCAGTATGACTTTTTTTTGTAAATTCCCCGCTGTCTCTTAGCGGTGTTGCGTATTCAACACCACACATTTGCAATGTATTATGTATGTACAGCGTTTTATACACACCTATAGAGAACAAGACTTTTAAGTAGTAACTATATTATGATTACTAATATATGTCTACATGTGCATTGTCTCCTGACTACAAGCATAACAAGAGATGGATCTTAATCCCTCCACCCCCGTCTAAAACTGACGTGTTACTGCCATGAAAGCATTGGTGGAACCAGTAACCTAATGCTCCTGTATTTTGCATCTCTGTCTCCTGTTTATTTTGACATCATTTTTTATCTGTCTCTCCATCATGTACTCACCGATTGAAATAGTTCTCGCTGTAGTGGAAACGGCAATGGATTTGTTGGGGTTTATCAGCAATGGCTTTGTTGTGATGGTCAATCTATGGGACTGGAAATGCAAAACTAGATTATGGACCTCTGACTACTTGATATGTAGTGTTGCTTTATCAAATCTCTCTTGCCAGTTGTGGTCAGGATTCTGGTTCTGTAAGGTTTTTGGACACTATAACACCTTCTGCCAAATTACCCCTGCCCTGAAGGAGATGTTTACTAAGAGTAGCTTTGAAGTGGGGGGACATTTGTGCTTCTTTTATTGTACCAGAATTGTTATGTCCAAAAACTGCTTATTTAGGTTCTGCAAAAGGATATTCCAACAATCACTCCGAAAAGTGCTCTTTTGTCAACTCATCACCACCTTGTTCTCAGCATTATTTAATATTGTGATGCTGACGGCAGAATTGACTCCTACCTCCGACCACTTACCATTTAATATTAGCTCAATATCCTTTGATAATGATACATTTGAGTATTTATACAACTTCCTCATTGTTATACTTCCAGTTCTCCTTTTGTCCTTCAGTTATATGTATCCATTGCTGTTGAGTCTGGTTTCAGCTGCTTGTATATTAGCAGCTCTTGTAAAGCACAAGAAAAGGATGCGAGATACCACAGAGAAAAAAAAGGACCCCTTTATAGATGCCTACCGACGTGCTGGCGTTACTAGCTTGACTTTGCTCATATTAATCCTTAACAACTTAGTGGCATCTGTTATTATTCTACTTTCGATGTTTCCTGAAGAAGATCCACATTTAATGTTGTGTGAGTTGGTCTCTAAATTATATGCGCCAACTTTTGGGATTGTGCTTATCGGAGGGAATTCCAAACTCAGGAGTGCTGCGACTCGGATAAAAAAGAAGGTGTTTGGGATGTTCAGGCTTCATGGATTAAAGAAAGAAAATATTTCAGTACATATTATTTCTTGATAAAGCTATATAAAATACTTTATATACACTAAATGGCCCCTTTATTACAGCTTTCCTCTATGTAAATTATCTATGTCACCCCGAAGTGCACCATAAAGTCACGTGACAAATTTTCCATGGATCAGTCTCAATGTAAATCCACATTCGATAGGAAAATCTGGTAATCTGAGTGACTTCCAAAGAGCCCCGGTCATCGGTGCTAGACTAGGATTTCACTGCCAACCTTCTCATATAAGAGTGTGAAGAGTATACAGAGAACAGTGTCATCGAGGAGAAACATCCAGTGAAAGAGAATCCTGTTGATGGAAACAATTCATTGCTGAAAGGGGTCAGAAGAGGATGTCTGGAACTGTTCTTACAAAAA
This sequence comes from Eleutherodactylus coqui, assembly GCF_035609145.1. NCBI lineage: Eukaryota > Metazoa > Chordata > Amphibia > Anura > Eleutherodactylidae > Eleutherodactylus > Eleutherodactylus coqui. Next base: position 266,063,767 of record NC_089840.1, on the reverse strand, counting down.
GCCACTGCACAAGCAAGTAAATTGCAGCTGAATATAACACTGGTGCTTTTACTAATGTCTCCAAACATGTTACTTGTGGTTGCTTAGCACGGTCTATAACAGTAGATGACCAGTTCCAGCGCCAATGTGTCTAAGAGTAACAAGAAAGGCAAGACTCCAGGGGGCAAAAGAGCGCAAAACTGAGCAGCAGAAAAACATCTCCTGGTCAGATGGACCCAGATTTCTGTGGCACCCTGCTGATGGAAGGTCAGAATTTGCGTCAAAAGATAAATCGATGACCCCTTCCTGTCGGGCTGGTGGAGTAACGGTGTAGGGAAAGTTTTCTTGGCACATCCTGGAAAACTGTGGAAAAATGCCACAAAAAATTGCTGCAGTTTTGAAGACCAAAGGAAATCCAGCGCACTACTAGATAAGAGCTCTAATAAAGTGGCCATTCAGTGTACTAGTCAAAGCAGTTTATAAACCAGTCTAATACAAAAGATCTTATTCTTGTCACCTACCTTCTATTAGTAGAAGCAGCAACCCGATGTGTCTGTATTTCGCTTAGTCTATTCTGACTTTTGTTCTGTTTTGTGCTTCCATCTCAAATTCAGCCATTGGATTATACCTTATTATGGTACAGGTTGTGGCCATAACCACCTCGGTGGGCATTCTCCGATGCCCTGTCCCCCCATTTCCTGCGGGCCTTCAACTCCCTCACGGCAGGTGCCAACCTACCAAGAGATAACTTGAAAGCCTTCATTACGGTGATTCCAAAGGAGGGGAAAGATCCCTCCCAATGCCAGAGCTACTGTCCCATATCTCTCCTAAACGTAGATCTAAAACTCTTCTCGCAAATCCTCGCTAATCGCTTATCACCACTTCTCTGCGATGTGATACACGGAAATCAAGTGGGTTTCGTGCCACTGAGGGAGGCACAGGACAACACTATTAAGGCCATCAATATCATCCATGAGGCAAAAAAATCATCCATATCTATATGCCTTCTGTCCACAGTTTCTGCAAGAAACTCTTAGGCATTTGGGACTAGGCCAGAACATGATCTGCTGGATTTCTAGTTTATACTCCTCCCCCTCAGCGGCGGTTAAAGCAAATGGGCAGTTGTCCACTCCTTTTCTAATCACTAATGGTACGTGACAGGGCTGCCCTCTCTCCCCTCTTCTTTTTGTCTTGTGCCTGGAGCCTCTCCTCGCCAATATTCACGCCAATACCAACATTGTCTGCGTTTAGTTACAGAACTCCACGCACAAGATAGCTGCATACGCAGACGACTTATTGTTTTTCCTCTCAACCCCCCACATCTCCTTTCCAAACCTTCTAAATGAACTCTGTATATATGGCATGTTATCAAATTGCAAGATTAACTACCAAAAGTCTGTAGCACTTAACATATCCTTACCTCACTCCCTAGTTTCTGAACTAAAAGGCTCTTTCTCCTTTCGTTGGGCCAGTGACAATATCAAATATCTAGGGGTCTATCTTACCACAGATACATCCAATCTCTACTAAGCCAATTATCCGAGTCTATTAAACAACATCCAAAAGGCTCTGATATCATGGACTAAAGGTCTCTTCTCCTGGTTTGGTAGATGCTCAATAGTTAAGATGAATATCCTGCCCAGAATATTGTACATCCTGCAAGCCTTGCCTATTCACATCCCCAGGTCATTTTTCCTGCATTTACATTCCCTATTCTCAAGATTTATCTGGGCAAACAAACCTTCCCGCATAGCCCGGTGCGCCCTTTAAAGGCCCAAAGAGAGGGGGGGTTTAGGCCTACCAGATATAGTGGCCTATCATCAAGCCTCCCATCTGTGTGTGGTGGACTAGTATGGCACACAAAGTTTAAGCAGTGGGTCTCGTTGGAACAGACGTTTTCCTTCGTACCCCTGTCCGCCTTACCCTGGCTACAGGGGCACATTCCCCTGGAGGTCAGTTCACACCCTACAATAGGTCCTACTCTCAGGGTCGTCTCCCGCATTTTATCAAATCAGGGCATTTCACCCAGGCCTTCTCCTCTATTTCCAATTGTGGGGAACCCGGCCTTCCTATCTAGCTTAGAGGGAGGTGGGCTCCATCTTTGGATCTGCAGCAGGAGAAGCAGAGCAACCCACTTTCCATCAAAGGGACACTGGTTATCTGTAGATGCACTAGCAAATATCACAGAACCCACATCTCTGACATACTGGCAAATCTTTCAAATTAGACACTTCATCCTCTCCCTATCCCCTGCCTTGGGATTCTCAAGAGCAAAAACTCAATTTGAGCAACCCTGTAGCGGGATGGGCCCCTCCCGACATACCCTTTCACACATTTATAACTTATTAATTACGGAAACTGCTAAACCACCTCCATCGTATGTGCTTGCCTGGGAAAGGGACTTGGCAGTATCGTTTACACTAGAACAGCTAAATAAAATCTACACCTTCACACACAAATCCTCCATTTCAAGCAAGACTCAGGAAACGGGTTTCAAGATTCTCTCGCGTTGGTACTGGGTGCCCTCCCGGCTACATAAAATAATACCTGCTGTTTCCCCCCTCTGTTGGAGGTGTGGTACAAGCCAGGGGAACATATTACATATATTTTGGGAGTGTTCGGTGCTAGCAGGTTTCTGGTCCAAGGTATGGCGTATGTCCTCCAAATTCAAGGAGTACGTACTCCCAAATTCACCTGCATTCTTTCTCCTACATCTCAGCGAGATTCCCTCGTATTCCTATAAGCGCTCTGTGGTGAGACATCTGGTTGACGTAGCATGAACATGTATTCCGAAACTTTTACGACAATCGTCGCCTCCTTCTTTTTCAATGTGGCTCCGTAAGGTACATGAGATTATGGAGATGGAGCACCTTACAGCATCCATCAAAAACATGGTATTATTGGATTGAGTTTCAAAACTCTGAGGAGTATAAGAATCTATGCGGTCAATGAACTCATTGGACCCCGTACCTGTTCCTAAATCTGAGCAATAATCCAGTTGTTCCCAGGTTCTTATTACGCCAGCTAATAAAATAATAATACAACAAAATATAAGGGGGTGGTCGGGGATTGTGGGCAAAAAGTTTTATTTTAATTTTTTTTTGTTCCCTGTCTCCTGCCGTTCCATTTTCCCTATCCTTGCCCCCCTCTTTCCTCCCTGTCGTACCCTACCCCTCTCTTTTCCAGTGTCTGGGGGCCAGTGGACTATTCCCAAGTGAATGGGATAGTTTGGTCAATAAAATAATTCAATAAAGTGTTCTAATTTTAGTTACATTTTATAAGGATTAAGCAAATAATCTACTACAGTGTATGTCAGTTGACAGTTTACCAAAAATTTTTAAGCAAGAATTTTGTGATGTCTTATGATCATGTTATACTGTATTTCTATTCTGAAAATAAATAAATAATTTAAAAAATTAATAAATAACCACCAGGGTGGATCTACGGGACTGGACCTTCTGCGATGATCTGTTTGTCTCTAACCACTGTGTTTGTAGCATTATATTTCACACCAGTTGTGTTCAGGATTTAGTTGTTTTTTGTCAATGAGGAATACAACTGTATCTACCTACATGATTTCCACTCGTACTCTTACATCAGCATCTACTGGTTCTACGGTGTCAGAATTGTGATGTCTGACCACTGGTAGTTGCAATTCTATTGTATGCTGGTTTTGCTAGTTTTCTCTCTTTCAGCATTAGGTTTCGGGTCAACTTCTGAATTTTTAGACGATTTATCCCGGTTTTTACTAGAAATCAGGTAAGCAAATGTATAAATAGTGCAGCTACTGTGTTTTAATAGGATTTCAGTTTAGTACAGTTTTACTGCAGGATGTAGATATGCCTACAACAATAAAAACAAATGATGTTACCGTGTTTCCCCAAAAAACAGACACTGTCTTATATTAATTCTTACTTCAAACTAGGCAGTGTCTTATTTTTGGGAGGTGCTTAATAATACTCAGCTACCGCTGGCATTCCGGTCCTTGCGCTGGTCTCCATCGCTGCTGCATCCTCCTTCAAGCCGACAGAGCAGTTCTTCCTGGTAGCCGGGACTTGAATACCCGGCCTACAGCTAGCTAATTCTCTGATTGGTTAATCGAGCGCCGTGTCAGCCAATGAGAGCCGATGCTGGATTAACCAATCACAGTCATTCAATGACATCATTGCCATTGAGGTAACTCAATACTCCTGTGCTTTGCATCTGTCTTCTACCTAATTTAACTCTATTTTAAATATGCTGCAGTGAAGAATTCTGACTTTACTCACAGAAAATCATAGAATGGTAGAGTTGGAAGCGACCTTCAGGGTCATCGGGTCCAACCCCCTGCTCAATGCAGGATCACTAAATCATCCCAGACAGATGTCTGTCCAGCCCCTGTTTGAAGACTTCCATTGAAGAACTCACCACCTCCCGTGGCAACCTGTTTCACTCATTGATCACTCTCAATGTCTAATATCTAATCTGTGTCTCCTCCCTTTCAGTTTCATCCCATTACTTCTAGTCTTTCCTTCTGCAAATTAGAATAGGGCTGATCCCTCTGCACTGTGACAGCCCTTCAGATATTTGTAGACAGCTTTTAAGTCTCCTCTCAACCTTCTTTTTTGTAAGCTAAACATTCCCAGATCCTTTAAACGTTCCTCATAGGACATCACTTGTAGATCACTCACCATCTTGATAACTCTTATCTGAACTTGCTCCAGTTCGTCTATGTCTTTCTTAAATCGGGGTGCCCAGAACTGGACACAGTATTCCAGATGAGATCTAACCAAGGAAGAATAAAGGGAGATAATTTCCTAACATAACCTAGACTCTATGCTTCTCTTAAAACATCCCAGAATTGTGTTAGCCTTTTTGCTGCTGCATCACACTGTTGACTCATGTTCAGTCTGTGATCTGTTAGTATAACCAAGTCTTTTTCACATGCACTGCGGTTTAGACCAATTCCTCCCATTCTGTATGTGTTTTTTTTGTCATTTTTTGCCTAGATGTAGTACTTTTACCATTGACGTAGCTAGTTGTTCACCTCTAGAATCCTGTTCCACCTCCTTATTCCATGGCCATCCACTAGGTGGATGGATGAGAAGACCACCTGTGCTCCCAATTTCTTCACATTCCTGTCGAGTTCTTCAAAATTTGTGCAAGATCCTTTTTTGCAAAGTCATTTGGTTCCTGAGTAGTATGGGTGCTGACTCCTGATCCCCCTGCTTCTTAGGGTCACATGCTTTCATTCCTCTGCTTCTGCAAGTACACTGGAAATGTATTTTTCTTCAATATTCCAAGAGTCGTTTCTGCTCTATCAAGGAAATCCTCATCTCTCTTTAATGAGTTTCAATGTAGGTATTCTTTCCTGAAGACTTGGCACTTTTTCCTCCAATAGAGACACATAGTACGGAGCCCCCTTGTAAGGACTGTGGGTGTGGAGCCACTGTGTCAACCTACAGGGTAGGGGAAGATCCAATCCAGCATGGCTGACAGCCAACCCCAGCATGGGAGGTAAGATAACAGATGAACAGGCCTGTATATGGATGGAAAATAGGGAAGGTATCTTGCCCTGAACTGATAACCAGGAGAGGGAGACCCCTGCCTACAAGCGGAGCACTCGTCCCAATAAGGACGACCCCACAGTCTTCCTCTAGGCGCTGACTTACCCTGGTGGGCCAGAATACCTATAAGACAAAGATAGAACAACAAAGGGGAATACAGAAACAAAGGAGGAACAAGCTGACAAGGATAAACAGAGAAGCTGACAACGGGAATAAGAGACCACAGAGTACACGAATGAAGAACACACAAGAGAAGCAGACAGCAATGTAACTGCCGAAGCAGCGGCTGAACATGAAGTGATACGAACAAACTCTCAACAACAATGCAGCAAGGTCTAAAAGTCCCAGGGCAGCTATATAGGACGGTGATTAGAAAAGAGCATCGGCGGAACAGGAGCCCAGAAGCTATTAACCCTAGGAGTGCTAGAAAAGAGTGAATATAAACTCAGGGAACAGAGAGAATGGGATAACGCCCATATTTGCCAGACACTGAAGCAAAAGATTGTGTCTGAACAGTGCACCTAACACCCCTGGTGTATAGCAATTTACATATCCTCTAATGATGGTGCACACACATGGTCAATCACTACCCTCACCAGCCAGATCTCTGCATAGCAATCCCCTGTTCACTTTCCATTATGAAATGCTGCAGAATGTCCACAGCGGAAATTTCCATGGCAAATTAAGCAGCATTTCCACATTCAAAATAGTCAAAATCTGCACCAAGAAATCAACCACGTATCCGCAGATGATTTCATACTGTGCAGCGCTCCCCCTCATCTCCGCAGGTTTTTCGATGTCAGCGCTCCCTGGCGTCCAGTTCCTAGCAGCCTGGTCAGGTTATGCTGGTCAAGTGAGGCCACTACAGGACACTGGGAACTAGAAGACAGAGAGCGCTGACAGTTGGAAGCCTTTGAAGGAGGTGAGGGGAGCGCCCATAGTATGAAATCTGGAAGAGAGTGAATATAAACTCAGGGAACAGAGAGAATGGGACAACGCCCATATCTGACAGACACAGAAGCAGAAGATTGGGTCTGAACAGTGCCTCTCTCTCGTGCCCCCTCTTCCTCCTGTCGGTTCTTCGCAGAAATTCCTGAATCCAACGTGGAGCGTTGATGTTCTCAGATGGCTCCCATGACCTCTCCTCCGGTCTGTAACCCTTCCAATCCACTAAGTAAAAGGTTTTGTTCTTGACCTTCTTAACTTCAAGAATATTTTTCACCTCGAAGATGCTCTCCGAACTAACCCGAGTGGCATCTGGTCTGGGATTTTTTGGAAAATCTATTGAGCACAAGTAGTTTGAGGAGAGAGACATGGAAGGAGTAGGGGATACACGGGGAGGATGAGAATCGCAGCCTCTAACAAACAGAATTAATTCTCTCCAACACTTTAAATGGACCCAAAAAATCGTGGGGCAAGCTTATAAGATGGAACTTTCAGCCTTATATGTTTGGAGGAAAACCACGCTTTATCCCCGGGACAAACTGTGGGGAGGACAGACGCCTGAAATCAACAAACCTCTTCATGGAAGCAAATGACTTCTCCAGATTAACCTTGGTCTCCTGCCAAATGTTTGCAAAACTCTCTGCTGAAGAAGCTGCTGCTGGAACCTCGGAAGTTGTGCAGACTGGCAGGGGAACTCTGGATTGATGCCCATATACTATAAAAAGGGAGAAGTCTTTGTGGAGTAACTGAAATGCTCGTTATGAGAAAACTCTGCCCGAGGACAGAAGACTGAGTCAATCATGCTGGTGAGCATTGGTAAAATGGTGGAGATATCCAGTCGGGATCTGTTTGGTATGCTCCATCTGCACGTTAAGACTGTAGGTGATAAACTGAAGAGAAGTCTAATGATATATCCATCAATTTACAAAGAGCTCTCCAAAATTTAGATGTAAATTGCACCCGTCTATCTGACACAATATGCTTAGGAAAGCCATGGAGGCGAGAAATGTGATCAAAGAATTACTCGGCAAGTTGACTGGCGGACGGCAAATCAGGCAGAGGCACAAAATATGCCATTTTAGAAAATCGTTCCTTTACTACCCATATAACAGTATAGCCACTGGACGGAGGTAAATCTGTAATAAAGTCCATGGCAATATGCTGCCATGGAGCCTCAGGTATGGGTGATGGACACAAGAGCCCTACGGGTCTCAGTTTCTGTGGCTTATACTGGGTACAAGAGGAGACGAATTCGCGGATATCCTTCATCATGGACGGCCAGCAGTACCAACGGCGAATTAACTCGTTAGTCTTGCATTGCCCAGAACAACCAGCTAATTTGGAACAGTGGCCCCAGGATAGGGCACCTCTCCTCTTGGCCTCAGGCAAGAACGTCTTCCCTGGAGGGATATCCTTAACGCGAATAGGAGCTACACAGTTATCAATCTGGCAGGTTCAGTGATAAATTATGGAGCCTCTTCAGTGTCGTTACAGTCAAATGCTCTGGATAGTGCGTCAGCCTGTATATTTTAGTCGTCAGGCCAAAAATACAATATAAAATCAAACCGTGCAAAAAACAAGGCCCACCAAGCTTGACAGAGGTTGAGCTGTTGTGCAGTCTGAAGTTATGTTAGATTTTTATGGTCGGTGTAAATTACGATGGCATGAGAGGCTCCCTCCAGCAGCTATCGCCAAAATTCCAGAGCCATCTTGATAGCCATTAACACACGGTCCCCTATAGAGTAATTCCACTATGCTGTGGAAAATGACTTAGAGAAAAAAACAAGTCACCTTCTTGTCAGATGCCCCTTTTTGCAGTAGAACTGCCCCTGTACGCAAGGAAGAAGCATCGACATCCAGAAAGAACTGCTTTGTACCATCTGGTCAGTGCAGCACAGAGGCAGACGAAAAGGCTACCTTTAGAGCTTGAAAAGCAGACACCCCTTCCGGGGACCACTGCTTGGCATCAGCTTCCTTACATGTGAGAGCAAAGTCAGGGAGGAGAAGTGTGGGATAAACTGTCGATAGTAGTTTGCAAAGCCCAGGAATCGCTGGATAGCCCTAAGGCTGGAGGGACGAGGCCAATTCAGTACTGCAGAGACTTTTTCAGGATCCATCTCCAAACCCTGTTTGGAGACATTCAGCCTCTTTCTTTGTCAAAGACATCTGTAAAACCATGATAAGGTTCCGGTAGACCCTGGAGGTTAGATGGTAAAGTAACCCAGTGAACAGGATGCACAGGACGCAAGCACTTGGTATAGCATGTGATGCCCCAACTTAATACCTCACCGGTTCTCCAGTCCAAGATGGGGTTGCGTAATCGGAGCCACGGCAAACCTAGAACTAGAGAGCTGGTTGCCCCAGGCATCACCAGCAGGGAAATCCTCTTAAAATGGAGAGCACCAATTCTCAACTCCAGTGGCTGTGTGACAAACTGAATCATCTCAGGAGAGTACTGCCATTAGCAGTAGTAATGAGTGGTTTCTCGAGACGCCGGATGGGAATTCGGTAGCAGTCCACCAAACCCTGTTGGAGGAAGTAGCCGGCATAGCCGGAATCGAGGAAAGCTGCCGCTGACACCCGGGCACTGGAAAGAACCATGGTTACAGACAAGTCCAGCCTAGGAGAGGACAAACGTGAACAAGGTGACCTGGAGATCTGCAATACATACAAATGTTCCAAGAGCATCTGTGTGCATGCTCCTCCTCGGATAATCCAAGCTGATCCACCTGCATTGGCTCAGGATCCCTAGACTGGGTAGTGGTCGGCGGTGAAGAGAGTGATCTCTGGAAGTCAGGAGCCAGACGGGTTGATCTCTTCGTTTGCATAACCTCCCTGGATTTCTCCTGGAACCACAGGTCAGTCCTCGTAGCCACAGAAATCAGGGCATCCAAAGAGGTGGGGACCTCGCGACCCACCAACTCATCTTTAATGCGACCTGCTACTCCTTCCCAAAATGCCGCACCAGGGCTTCATTGTTCCACCCCAGCTCTGAGGCCAAAGTTCAAAACTGAATAGCATATTGGCCTACAGTGAGGTTATTTTGACAAAGACGCAACAGGGCAGATGCAGCGGAAGATGAATGACCAGGCTTGTCAAACACCTTTTGAAAAGGACTCAATGAACAGACTGAGGTTATTAACCAGTGGATCATTGCATTCCCAGAGGGGACTGACCCACGCCAAAGCCTGACCTGTAAGGTGAGACACTATAAATGCAATTTTGATGTGATCTGAGGGGAGAAAATGTGGCAAAAGCTCAAAGTGCAAGGTACATTGATTACCAAAACGTCGACATTGTCTGGGATTCCTATCATAGCAAGGCAGTGCAACCAGGTGAGATCCGGAACACAAAATGGCGGCTACCAGTGGAGGCGATGCAGCAGGTGATGCTGGGCAAGTGAGGCAACTACAGGACACTGGGAACTAGAAGCCAGAGAGCGCTGACAATGGGAAGCCTTTGGAGGAGGTGAGGGGAGCGCCTCATAGTATGAAATCAGCTGTGGGTACACAGCTGATTTGCAATCAAAATCAGCACCAATGGTAGTCCAGGGCTCCAGCTAGGAGAAAAACACAGGGTGTTTCTCCCTGTCTATTTTGAAACGGCCCTATCCTTTTTATATCAACTGAGGTAAAATCATACGTCGTGTATAATATTATTGGGTAATAATCCTCATTAGGTATGGAATACCACTTATTTTTGTTACATTGTTCTGGCTGCTGGTTTTTCGATCACTTAAACATCATATGAGATGACTGCTTGAGTATGAAAATGGGTCAAGGAATCAGTACGGACACCCACCTTCAAGCTGGTGGCACAGTACTGTCTTTGCTCCTTTTGTTCAGTGTGTACTTTGTATGTTCTGCATCGCTTTTAACAGAAGAGGTTACACTTTTTATGTGTTATTTAGCACCAACGCTGGACGCCCCAGAACAGTCTTGTAGTAATTAACTACTTTAGTACCAGAGATGTATCATTGTGTTTTCACTCCCGCCTTCCAAAAGTCATAACTTTTTTATTTTTCCACTGACATAGCCGTAAGAGGGCCTTGTTTTTTTATGCACAAGTTGAATCTTTTAATGGTACTATATAATGTACAGGAAAAAATAGCAGCTGGTATATGGCTACATCTGCAAAGTCTCCTGACTACAAGCATAACAAGAGATGGATCTTAATCCCTCCACCCTCGTCTAAAACTGACGTGTTACTGCCATGAAACCATTGGTGGAACCGCTAACCTAATATTAGCTCCTGTATTTTGCATCTCTGTCTCCTGTTTATTTTGACATCATTTTTCATCTGTCTCTCCATCATGTACTCACCGATTGAAATAGTTCTCGCTGCAGTGGAAACGGCAATGTATTTGTTGGGGTTTATCAGCAATGGATTTGTTGTGATGGTCAATCTATGGGACTGGAAATGCAAAACTAGATTATGGACCTCTGACTACTTGATATGTAGTGTTGCTTTATCAAATCTCTCTTGCCAGTTGTTGTCAGGATTCTGGTTCTGTAAGGTTTTTGGACACTATAACACCTTCTGCCGAATTACCTCTACCCTGAAGGAGATGTTTACAATGAATAGCTTTGAAGTTGGGGGACTTTTGTGCTTCTTTTATTGTACCAGAATTGTTATGTCCAAAAACTGCTTATTTAGGTTCTGCAAAAGGATATTCCAACAATCACTCCGAAAAGTGCTCTTCTATCAACTCATCACCACCTTGTTCTCAGCATTATTTGATATTGTGATGCTGACGGCAGAATTGACTCCTACCTCCGACCACTTACCATTTAATATTAGCTCAATATCCTTTGATAATGATACATTTGAGTATTTCTCCTACTCCCCCATTGTTATACTTGCAGTTCTCCTTTTGTCCTTCAGTTATATGTATCCATTGCTGTTGAGTCTGGTTTCAGCTGCTTGTATATTAGCAGCTCTTGTAAAGCACAAGAAAAGGATGCAAGATACCACAGAGAAAAAAAAGGACCCCTTTATAGATGCCTACCGGCGTGCTGGCGTTACTAGCTTGACTTTGCTCATATTAATCCTTAGCAACTTTGTGGCATCTGTTATTATTCTACTTGCGATGTTTCCTGAAGAAGATCCACATTTAATGTTGTGTGAGTTGGTCTCTAAATTATATGCGCCAACTTTTGGGATTGTGCTTATCGGAGGGAATTCCAAACTCAGGAGTGCTGCGACTCGGATAAAAAAGAAGGTGTTTGGGATGTTCGGGCTTCATGGATTACAGAAAGAAAATATTTCAGTACATATTATTTCTGGTTAAAGCTATATAAAATACTATATATACACTAAATGGCCCCTTTATTACAGCTTCCCTCTATGTAAATTATCCATGTGACCCCGGAGTGTAGCATAAAGTCACGTGACAAATTTTCCATGGATCAGTTTCAATGTAAATCCACATTCGATAGGAAAATCCGGTAATCTGAGTAACTTTCAAAGAGGCCCGGTCATCGGTGCTAGACTAGGATTTCACTGCCAACCTTCTCATATAAGAGTGTGAAGAGTATACAGAGAACAGTGTCATCGAGGAGAAACATCCAGTGAAAGAGAATCCTGTTGATGGAAACAACTCATCGCTGAAAGGGGTCAGAAGAGGATGTCTGGAACTGGTCTGACAAAAAGCCACTGCACAAGCAAGTAAATTGCAGCTGAATATAACACTGGTGCTTTTACTAATATGTCCAAGCATGTTACTTGTGGTTGCTAAGCACGGTCTATAACAGTAGATGACTACTTCCAGCGCCAATGTGTCTAAGAGTAACAAGAAAGGCAAGACTCCAGGGGGCAAAAGAGCGCAAAACTGAGCAGCAGAAAAACATCTCCTGGTCAGATGGACCCAGATTTCTGTGGCACCCTGCTGATGGAAGGTCAGAGTTTGGGGCAGAAGATTAATCGATGACCCCTTCCTGTCTGGCTGGTGGAGTAACGGTGTAGGGAATGTTTTCTTGGCACATCCTGGAAAACTGTGGAAAAATGCCACAACAAATTGCTGCAGTTTTGAAGACCAAAGGAAATCCAGCGCACTACTAGATAAGGGCTCTAATAAAGTGGCCATTCAGTGTACTAGTCAAAGCAGTTTATAAACCAGTCTAATACAAAAGATCTTATTCTTGTCACCTACCTTCTATTGGTAGAAGCAGCAACCCGATGTGTCTGTATTTCACTTACAGTCTATTCTGACTTTTGTTCTGTTTTGTGCTTCCATCTCATATTCAGCCATTGGATTATACCTTATTATGGTGCAGATTGTGGCCATAACCACCACGGTGGATCTACGGGACTGGACCTTCTCCAATGATCGGCTTGACTCTAACCACTGTGTATGTAGCATTATATATGTTCTGGATTTAGTTGTTTTTTGTCAATGAGGAATACAACTGTATCTTCCTACATGATTTCCACTCGTACTCTTACATCAGCATCTACTGGTTCTACGGTGTCAGAATTGTGGTGTCTGACCATTGGTAGGTGCAATTCTATCGCACGCTACTGGTTTTGCTAGTTTTCTCTCTTTCAGCATTATGTTTTGGGTCACCTTTTAATTTTTGGACCATTTTCCCCTTTTTTTCACTAGAAATCAGGTAAGCAAATGTATAAATAGTGCAGCCACTGTATTTCAATAGGGTTTCAGTTTAGTACAGTTTTACTGCAGGATGTAGATATGCCTACAACAATAAAAACAAATGATGTTACCGCGTTATCCTGAAAATAAGACACTGTCTTATGTTAATTTTTGCTTTAAAAGAGGCACAGTGCTTTATTTTCGGGGGGGGGGGGGGGGAGGGAGGGGGGGAGTCCTTATAATACCTACCACCAGCGTTACGGTCCTCACGCTGGTCTCCATCGCTGCTGCAGGCTGCCGCGTCCTCCTTCAAGCCGGCAGAGTAGTTCTTCCTGGAAGGGTGAACAAAAACTGTAACAAATACACAAACACAATATCTAAACATAGGGACATATAGAGGGGCATTCATATAAGCCAGTTTCTGTCATTAAAAAGTTGCACATTTTTAGACAAGTGGGGATTTGTGCAAAAATTTGCAACTTTTTGTGCAGCCTTTACCACTCTTGTGAAATGTGGGCGTGGTTTGTCAGGAGGGGGCGTGGTGGCCCAAGACTAATACATTTATGTGATATATTAGGGAAAATACTACGACGTTTATCATGCCGTCTCAATACATTTTCCCCATAGCTACCAATATTGGGACAGGAAATACACTATGTTGACAAGAGTTTATGGATACAACTTCTAATGCTAGAATTTGGGTACTTTTGGTAGATAGCTGAATACTTTGTACTAACTTAACCCCCAAATTGGTCCTTTTGTGCTAATTTTCTGTCTTTACACGAGTGTATGAGCAAAAACGCTTGTGTAAGTGCAGCATGTTTGTGATGTGAAAGTTACGCTTTTGGGCATGTTTTGGCGCATATTACTGTACTTTTTCTGCTAGCTGGGAAATTTCACTTAGGCGCGGGACACAGCCGAACTCCCAGTTAAATGGCTATTTAGCCTAATAAGTTTCCGATGTGTTCTTGTCCTTGTGCAATTGTGTGCGCATTTGGGCACCCCCATAGACTCCTATGGGGCCTTTGGTGTGCAAATACGCACTAAATTAGAGCATGCTGCGTTTCCTTCAGCTCACGCAAAAACGATAAATAAGAATGAACCCAATGAAATCAATGGGTTCTGCTCTCTGCGTCTTGCGCGCTCATACACGCTCGTATGAGTCCACCCTAAAGTGATAGATTTACTGTATGAAAATCAGCCTGAAAATCAGACATAAACAACAGCCCCGCATTTGGCTGGGTGGATTCACATGGCTAGATTTTTACTCGGAGGAATAATCTGAGTAAAATAAATTGCAGCATCTCTTATTCTTGCCCGGTTCTCCTGCACATCGGGCAGCGCCGACAGGATGTCCATGTGCTGTCCAATACGAGTTGCGCATTGGGCGCAACTTTTTATGAGTCCATGTAGACTAAAAAGGAATTCAGTCTTAGCGGAGTGGATGGGTAGGGTGGTAGACAGAGATGAGGGAGGAGATATAGGGCGGTGTAGCATTGTGGAGAGCCTTATGGATGAGAGTTCAAATTGTATTCTATGTTTGACAAGCAACCAGTGTAGTGACCGGCACAAGGTGGAGGCATTGTGTACTGCCTGGTACAGAGTGGAGGCATCAGTGTAGTGACTGGCACCGGGTGGGTGCATTGGTGTAGTGACTGGCACCGGGTTGGGGCATCAGTGTAGTGACTGGCACAAGGTCGAGGCATCGGTGTAGTGACTGGCACCGGGTGAAGGCATTGGTGCAGTGACTGGAACAAGATGGAAGCTCCGGTGAACTCAGTGAGCTAAGTATATTGACTAGCACTTGGTGGAGGCAATGGTGTACTAGCTGTCACAGGGTGGAGGCATCGGTATATTGACTAGCCCTGGCTGTAGGCATTAGTGCATTAACTGGCACAGGGTGAAGACATCAGTATACTGACTTTCACAAGACGGAGGCATCGGTGTATTGACTGGAACAGGGTGCAGGCATCGGTGTAGTGACTGGAACAGGGTGCAGGCATCGGTGTATTGACTGGAACAGGGTGCAGGCATCGGTGTATTGACTGGAACAGGGTGCAGGCATCGGTGTATTGACTGGAACAGGGTGCAGGCATCGGTGTATTGACTGGAACAGGGTGCAGGCATCGGTGTATTGACTGGAACAGGGTGCAGGCATCGGTGTATTGACTGGAACAGGGTGCAGGCATCGGTGTATTGACTGGAACAGGGTGCAGGCGTCGGTGTAGTGACTGGAACAGGGTGCAGGCATCGGTGTAGTGACTGGAACAGGGTGGAAGCATCGGTGTAGTGACTGGAACAGGGTGGAAGCATCGGTGTATTGACTGGAACAGGATGCAGGCATCGGTGTAGTGACTGGCACAAAATGTAGGCATCATGTATTTACTGGCACTAGGTGAAGACATTGTTGTAGTGACTGGCACTAGGTGGAGGCATCGTTGTAGTGACTGGAACAGGGTGTAGGCATCGGCGTAGTGACTGGAACAGGGTGCAGGCATCGGCGTATTGACTGGAACAGGGTGCAGGCATCGGTGTATTGACTGGAACAGGGTGCAGGCATCGGTGTATTGACTGGAACAGGGTGGAAGCGTCGGTGTATTGACTGGAACAGGGTGCAGGCGTCGGCGTATTGACTGGAACAGGGTGCAGGCGTCGGTGTAGTGACTGGAACAGGGTGCAGGCATCGGTGTAGTGACTGGAACAGGGTGCAGGCATCGGCGTATTGACTGGAACAGGGTGCAGGCGTCGGTGTAGTGACTGGAACAGGGTGCAGGCATCGGCGTATTGACTGGAACAGGGTGCAGGCGTCGGTGTAGTGACTGGAACAGGGTGCAGGCATCGGCGTATTGACTGGAACAGGGTGCAGGCGTCGGTGTAGTGACTGGAACAGG
This sequence comes from Eleutherodactylus coqui, assembly GCF_035609145.1. Taxonomy (NCBI): domain Eukaryota; kingdom Metazoa; phylum Chordata; class Amphibia; order Anura; family Eleutherodactylidae; genus Eleutherodactylus; species Eleutherodactylus coqui. The sequence continues at coordinate 266,047,814 of NC_089840.1, read as the reverse complement.
GTGCAGGCGTCGGTGTAGTGACTGGAACAGGGTGCAGGCATCGGTGTAGTGACTGGAACAGGGTGCAGGCATCGGTGTAGTGACTGGAACAGGGTGCAGGCATCGGCGTATTGACTGGAACAGGGTGCAGGCGTCGGTGTAGTGACTGGAACAGGGTGCAGGCGTCGGCGTATTGACTGGAACAGGGTGCAGGCGTCGGTGTAGTGACTGGAACAGGGTGCAGGCGTCGGCGTATTGACTGGAACAGGGTGCAGGCGTCGGTGTAGTGACTGGAACAGGGTGCAGGCATCGGTGTAGTGACTGGAACAGGGTGCAGGCATCGGTGTAGTGACTGGAACAGGGTGCAGGCATCGGTGTAGTGACTGGAACAGGGTGCAGGCATCGGTGTAGTGACTGGAACAGGGTGCAGGCATCGGTGTAGTGACTGGAACAGGGTGGAAGCATCGGTGTAGTGACTGGCACAAAATGTAGGCATCATGTATTTACTGGCACTAGGTGAAGACATTGTTGTAGTGACTGGCACTAGGTGGAGGCATCGTTGTAGTGACTGGCACTAGGTGGAGGCATCGTTGTAGTGACTGGCACTAGGTGGAGGCATCGTTGTAGTGACTGGCACAGGGTGGAGGCATCATTGTAGTGACTGGCACTAGGTGGAGGCATCGTTGTAGTGACTGGCACAGGGTGGAGGCATCATTGTAGTGACTGGCACAGGGTGGAGGCATCGGTGTAGTGACTGGCACAAGATGAAGGCATTTGTGTAGTGACTGCCACAGAATGGAAGCATCAGTGTCGTGACTATCATAAGTTGGAGACATCGGTGTAGTGATTGGTACTAGGTGCAGACATCGGTCTATTGACTGTCACAAGATGGAGGCATAGTGTAGTGAATGGCGCAGAGTGCAGGCATTGGTGGAGTGACTGGTATAGTGTGGAGGCTTTGGCGAACTAACTGGTGCAAGGCGGAGGCTTCGGCGGAGTGACTGGCGCAGGGTGGAGGCACCTTCAGTGGAGTGACTGGCAGAGGGTGGAGGCTTCGGCGGAGTGACTGGCGCAGGGCGGAGGCACCGGCGGAGTGACTGGCAGAGGGCAGAGGCACCGGCGGAGTGACTGGCAGAGGGCAGAGGCACCGGCGGAGTGACTGGCAGAGGGCAGAGGCACCGGCGGAGTGACTGGCACAGGGCAGAGGCACCGGCGGAGTGACTGGCACAGGGCAGAGGCACCAGCGGAGTGACTGGCACAGGGCAGAGGCATCTTCAGTGGAGCCTCTGTCACAAATGCAGCACACAATCCCGGATGAAGTGGGACAGTACGCTGCGCTATTATGTCCAGGGAACATGGCTGCACCCCGTTGTAGTGAAGTCGTTCCTGCGGTCCATCATGCGGCTGATGCAGAACTTCCTTCTAGCGCAGAGCCAAACAACAGTAGCTGAAAGCGCAGATGTAAACATGGCCGAAGCGGCGCGGGGAACGCTGACCCCGGTCTAACATAATTAATGCTGCCCGCTGTGTCGGAGTCGGCGGACATATTTGTTCTGCCCTGCGAATGTTTCTGGAAATGCGAGACGAGCTTCAAACGTGTGCGGACCAGGTGTAAGGATTCCTGCTGATGGAAGAAACCAGCACAGGGCCCAACCATGTTCTTACCATGTCATGAACAGGCCGTGGGGGAGGGGAGAGATCGGGTAGCAATAGAAATGACTCCCCTCCAACTCATACACTACTATATACATACTATGACCAGAGGAGGAGGCCGTATACATGTATGACCCCCCATATACCACACATGTATATATCCCCCTCAGCTGCACATTATATACCGTCACTTCAGGGCGGGACCTGTTTACCTCACGGATATAACACATCGCTGCGGCGGGAAAGCCTTCAAAATGGCCGCCGCCGCCAAACCTGACAGAACAGCAGAGCGTGGGCGGAGCCAGAGAGTCACCTGACCTAGAGCGAGCCGTCATGGAGCCCGGCTCGGACACTTCCGGCAGTTTCTATAGCAACCAGTAACGCTCTGGCGGGCTTCCGGTGCTGTGTGTTTCTATAGCAACCCGAGGCGGGCAGAGAGGTGAGTGATGGCTGCATCTTGCGGGAGCGCTGAGTGCGTCAACCATCCATCATACATGAGCTCCATGCTATACACCGACGGTCCGCCCTGCTGGGGGCTGGAGGGCTTCCACACAAACCACCCCTTTCTGGAGGAACCCCAGCTCTTAGCAGTTCTCCCAGCCTGGGGGAGGCTGCAGCATGTTTACGTGCAATTTTGCGCTATGTTTTTGTGAAATGAAAGTTGTGTATTTGCGCGAGCCGCTGCGTTTTTTTTTTTTTTTTAGCGCGTGCAAGACGCTATTTACCGATGGTCCCAGCCATTGAAAAGGCCAATAAGAATAACGGGTTGCAGACGTGTTCTTCTCTGCGCATGTAAAAATGTACGCAAATACACGTGTTGCACGTGAGCGACACGGAATCACGCTTGCAACAGCACTACGTAATTGCGCCCTGAAAGGCATGTGATCACGTCTTCTCGCGAGTATTTCCGCGCAGGTAAATATCTTTTTTTGAGCTGCCAGGCCCTGTTCACACCTGCGCCATTTTAGAACTGGCTCAGCAGCCTAATTAGCAGCTGGTGCTAGTAATTACCGCCAAATTGTGCAGTTATGCGCATTTCATGCAGACGGGTGCGCTTCCCCATAGACTGCTAATGAGCAAAAACGCTCCGTGTGAGGAAACCCAATGGGTTTTAATAGATGCAGTGGCGGATTTGCTGCGTGTAAAACCGCTCACGAAATCGCCCGCATGGATTCACGCGGCCGTGTTTGCACATTACATTTTTGCGTGTGTCATAAGCGGAAAATATAGCCCATTGAGCTCAATGGGTTTGTTCATGAGCGCGCATTTCGTGTGCGCAATTGCTTCACGCAAAAAAAAATGGAACATGTTCTAGTTTTTTGCACATTTGCGCAGGAAAATAAAATGTAGAAAAGTAATTAGGCTAATTAGCCACTTTTAGTGTCTGGAACGTAGGCTGACGTTTTTTTTTACAAGTGCGCATGATTTGTGCACGCAAAAAGTACCAGAAAGAAAACAGTAGCGCGCGCAAAACTGCAACCTCCGATGCGCAAATGAGAGCTATATATAAAAAAAATCGCACTCGCATGAAACGCGTGTATCGGCCAGTGTGATTTATTTTATTTTATTTTTTTCACAGCCAATGAAAACAATGGGGTTTGTTTCAGTGCGCGTTTTTGTGCATCTCGCAACGCACAAAATTTGCGCAAGAATGTGAGTGCATACTTAGGATAATAGCGGCTTTCCGTAACCAAGCTATTGATCGCTGATCCTTGAGGGCCACCACTTGGGTTCCGCGGCGATCAGCTGATCAAGAGCCCGCTGTCAGTGCAGGGCTGAGCTGGAAGCAGATGGCTCCGCCCACATTGCAGCCACCAGGTGACCGCAGCTCCCAATGAATACAATGCAATACCAACTGAGGCCACTGCAGTGTGTACAGAGCTATCTGCTTCCGCCTCCATGCACAATGACAGCGGGCCAATATCAGCTGATTACTGGGGGTCCTTATCAGTGGACCACCCTGCTGATCAACTATTGATCACCCATCCTGAAGTCTCAGACACCCTCTTTAAGGGGGATTCCGCCAAGTTAAAACGTTATTCCCTAGCACAGGATAGGGGATAACTTTATGATCAGTGGGGTCTGACTGCTGGTACCCTCACCGATCCTAAGAATGGGGGTCCAGTCAGCCCTCCAGTGGAGCGGGGGTTGTGCGAGAGCTGCCTTCTTCTCCATTCACTTCAATGATTGCCAAAGCGCTTGAGCTCGGTAATTTCCAGCACTGTCATTGTAGAGAATGGAGCGGCAGCGTGACCAACCGGACCCCCGTTCTCAGGATTGATGGGGGTCCCACCAATGCCGAGAATGAATGGAGCCTGGGTGATTGGTTGCTATGAGCAACAAAGACTGATTTTCTTTCAGACAGCTTTCATAATATTGTGCTGTTTTCCATGGACCCCCGTGTATCTCGGGAGACCCCTGTAACCACTTTAGCACCAGAGATTTCTCTTATTGTCCCCACCTTCGAAGAGCCGTGATGTTTTAATCTTTCCACTGACAGACGTACGAAGGCTTGTTTTTTTGCGGGACGAGTTGTATTTTTTAATGCTACTATTTAATGTACAGAAAAACATTAAAAAATTTAAACAGGGAGAAATAGAAAAAAAATGCAATTGCGCCATTTTTGGTGGGTTTCAGTCTTAGTGTTCACAGAGCAGTAACAATGACACACACTTTGTTCTGGCAGTCGGTACGATTATGGTGACACCGAATTTCTGTAGTCTTGTAATGTTTTTCTAAAAACAAAAATTGCTTTCCGGCGCCATATTCTGAGACTTGTAACTTTTCCGGTTTTCGTCAGTTGCGTTGTGTGGGGCTCATTTTTTGTGGAATGAGCTGTAGTTTTTATTATTACGATTTTGGGAAACATCTTTTTGATCACGTTTTATTCAAATTCTTTGGGGTAGGGTATTCCACCGGATAGCAGGAGTTTGGGGGAAAAACCCTCTACTGCGCATGTGCGCCAGCCGGTGCTTCCGTACACATCCGCAGTAAAGAAAAAAGAAGACCCAGACAGGTACGCACGGTCCTCAGCCGCAGGAAGGGTGTGGATTCCTTTGTGGGCTTCCACATGCGGAATCCGACCCACCCGTTGACATGAGCCCTAAATGTGTCGATCTGCGCTTGTTCAACTTTCTTTTATGCAGACGGAGAATTGTAGGTTTGGGGGTGAACAATCGTTGCTATGATCATTAATCGCCACAGAGCTGTCATTGGTCGGTGCATATGGGGGGATATACAGCTGAGCACGGACTATTTTTATGTCCATGGAGTAGACTGTCCATAGTAATGGCCATCAGTCATGTGACCTCTGGTGTGATCAGGTATCTAACAAGTGACTGGTAGATTACTTATCATGTTTCCTAGTCATGATTACTAGTCATTACTATTACCACGTTTCCCCAAAAATAAGCCCTACCCCGATTTTACAGGATTTTCGGTGAAACTTGAAACACATACCCTACCCTGAAAATAAGCCCTAGCTGCATTACATAAAAAAGGAATACAGTACCTAGCAGTCTCGGTCCAGGTCCCTCCTGCTGCTCTCTGGAGCTTCGATGTGCTTCCTGCAGTCCTCGGTTGCCAGCAGAAGATCAATTTATGGTTAGGGGATTCATTAATCCCACCTTCCAGGAAGCGATGGCTCTGATTGGTTCTCGAGCGCTGCATTGATTGGCTGAGCAGCAGCTGAAGAACCAATCACAGCCATTGCATTGTGGAGGCAGGATTTATGAATTGGCCAATCAATGCCGCGGCTCAGTCTGGGATTTCTGATTACCTGGCACCTTGGCGGCCTCAATTATGAAAATTTTAATTAAAGGGATTTTCCCATTAAAGACACTTATCCCCTATGCAAGGCAGGTGGACCCCAGCCATTCAGAGACCAGCGCCCTGAATGCCCCATGTGAATGGAACGGTGTAGCGCACGCGTGATTGCCACTCCATCCACTTCTATGGGACAGGTGGGGATTGATACTCTCGGCAATCCCATAGAAGTACATAGTGATAGTGCGCAGCACCAATCCGTTCACATGGGGCATTCAGCTGCACCAGTATTGGGATCGTTGGGGGTCCTAGCAGTCGGTTATGGATGGGGAATAAAAGTCTTTAGTGGGAAGACACCTTTAAATGATATTTCACAGGAGATGTCTGACGCAGAAGATGACGTTCCGGATGAAGAGAAGGAATTCGAAGAAACTTTAGAAGACGCAAATGAAGATGAAGAAGAGGGAGAAGAAAAGGGAGAGGAGAAGGATGAAGAGGAGGGAGAAGAAGAGGAGGCTGAAAAAGAAGAGGTGAGGAGAGAAAATAAGGCCGCACCGGTGGGAATCAGTGGATACGGGAGCGGGCAACCGAGTTCTCTTCTGACACCGTGTCCAAAATGCTACACCCTGAAGTTTATCTGTTTCCGGGAAAGCTGGGTGCAACCAACATAAAAGCCTTTATAGCATTCCCCAATTTCGAAACTGCAAATTATGGTACAGCAATTTAGTGTTGTGTTTCTTCCTGATTTTGGGGATTTATAGGGAAACTTTTTCTTAACCCATTAAGGACCAATCACTGTAAATACACGGCGCTTGGTCCTGGGATTTAATCCCCACCGATATTAATATATAAAGCCTGGGATTAAAGCTCCTGAAATGTTGTAGGAGCAGGTCGGGTTCTTGGATGTCAAAGACAGGACCCAAAGAAGAAGACAGAAGCAGTTTTCAACCCCTTTTGCCTTCTTTACAGGCTACATTGTGCTCAGTGATCGCGGTTTAGAGAGTGCAGGAAGCAGCGGTGCTGTTTTCTGCACGGGACAATGCAATCACATAATCGCAGCGATCCCCGTCATGTCAGAGTTGTAGGGATTAGCAGACCTATGACCAGCCCTCAGTGACTATTGTCACTATAGGAGGAGGGTTGCCCCAGTGGAAAATTGTGAAATTAAAGAATAAAATACAGTGTGAATGTCCTCTAGACATCTTATACGCCTTCATAAGGGACATAGATGCATCACAGAAGGGGAAATCAAGAATTAAAAACAATCACAGAAAAATGGCCGTTACTTACTGACTGAGGAGTGCATATAGATGCATCCTCCTCTCACCATGCAGGAAGCTGACTACCAAATGGAGGAGCCAATAACACCTGTGCAGGACACCGATAAGACAACCACTCACACTGCCTCCTGATAATGAGGGGGTGGATGCTTGGTGTACACTCCCACACATAGTGGATACAGGGTGCCAGACCATTCTGATATATGTAGTTCACCATGCAGACCAGCAACCTATTAATGACGCCATGATAATTCGGCGGGTTGCCCTGCATATCCATCAGTGAACCACATTGGTACTGCCACCCTGGGCTCCCCCTGGAGTCTTAATGCCACACTGCATGTGAATGATAGATAATAAATGCAAGGCATTGCTTGGATGTTGGCCAAGATACATGAGCCCGCTAACCACTTCACGGTTCCTTGCGTTGTAGTGGGTCCCTACACTAATATAAATGCATCACAGAAGGGGAAATCAAGAATTAAAAACAATCACAGAAAAATGGCCGTTACTTACTGACTGAGGAGTGCATATAGATGCATCCTCCTCTCACCATGCAGGTAGCTGACTACCAAATGGAGGAGCCAATAACACCTGTGCAGGACACCGATGAGACAGCCACTCACACTGCCTCCTGATAATGAGAGGGGTGGATGCTTGGTGTATACTCCCACACATAGTGGATACTGGGTGCCAGACCATTCTGATATATGTAGTTCACCATGCAGACCAGCAACCTATTAATGACGCCATGATAATTCGGCGGGTTGCCCTGCATATCCATCAGTGATATATGAACTACATATATCAGAATGGTCTGGCACCCTGTATCCACTATATGTGGGAGTATACACCAAGCATCCACCCCCTCATTATCAGGAGGCAGTGTGAGTGGGTGTTTTATCGGTGCCCTCACAGGTGTTATTGGCTCCTCCGTTTGGTAGTCAGCTACCTGCATGGTGAGAGGAGGATGCATCTATATGCACTCCTCAGTCAGTAAGTAACGGCCGTTTTCTGTGATTGTTTTTAATTCTTGATTTCCCCTTCTGTGATGCATTTATATTAGTGTAGGGACCCACTACAACGCAAGGAACCGTGAAGTGGTTAGTGGGCTCATGTATCTTGGCCAACATCCAACCAATGCCTTGCATTTATTATCTATCATTCACATGCAGTGTGGCATTAAGACTCCAGGGGGAGCCCAGGGTGGCAGTACCAATGTGGTTCACTGATGGATATGCAGGGCAACCCGCCGAATTATCATGGCGTCATTAATAGGTTGCTGGTCTGCATGGTGAACTACATATATCAGAATGGTCTGGCACCTTGTATCCACTATGTGTGGGAGTATACACCAAGCATCCACCCCCCTTATTATCAGGAGGCAGTGTGAGTGGCTGTCTTATCGGTGTCCTGCACAGGTGTTATTGGCTCCTCCGTTTGGTAGTCAGCTACCTGCATGGTGAGAGGATGCATCTATATGCACTCCTCACTCAGTAAGTAACGGCCATTTTTCTGTGATTGTTCATAAGGGACATAGGTGTTAAAAAAAAACTACAAAAAAAATATATGAAAAATAGAAAACAGCCCTCCACCGACACCAACATAAACCGTCGCTGTATCTGCCCTGTAATCCCTGATTATACAAATTATTTATCAAAACGTCCAAGTCAGAATAACGAACCCATTCTTGTACTTTAATTTAACGTAAATATAATCCCTTTAAAAATAAAAAACTATCAATTTTAAAAATCTTTTTTTTTGTGCCTTTTGTACAAATTACCCTTAATTAAATAGAAAATGGAATTTCAGTAAAATGTAGCCCCATATGTGACAGGAAAGTGGGTCAGAAACGCTATCTTTTCTCATTTGGGAGAGCACCTAGACAGTGAGTGAGTGAGGAGACTTAAAAGGCCATTGATGTTCCTCTGGGTAATATGCAAATAAGGGAGATGGAACAATACCTCCACAGCGCCACTTACTGGAATGCAGCATTCCTTCAGGTCACTGTCAGATTCTTTATACAAGCCTTGTAACAATGACATAGCGTCCGGCTTTGCTTTCAATTCCCGGTCATTGTTACAAGGCTTGTATAAAGAATCTGACATTGACCTGAAGGAATGCTGCCTTCCAATAGGTGGCGCTGTAGAGGTATTGTTCCATCTCTATTATTGACGGGAAAGTAAAACGCAGCAAAAATAATTTTGGCAGGCTGGAAAAAGAGAATAGGGCCATAAAACCACCGCATGGGTAAAATCAGCAAAAAGCGTCTGGTCCCTTAGGACCGAAATACCCGGTCTTTATGGGGTTAAAGTTGACTTTTTATCGTGTTTCAGCCCCCGCCTCATGTTCCGCTGACTGAAGAGATGCTAAGAGAAGGACTGTCGCTGTTGTGTAAGACTGGAAATGGCCTTGCTCACGCCTATGTCAAATTAGAAGTGAAAGACAAGTAAGTCCAAAAATCCATGTTATCAATATCAGTTTATGTTGAACACCCTACTGAATGACCCACCCACTGCACGGACCCCCACCAGTTATCAAATATGTGTCTCGTCTGTCCACCTATGGAAGACAGTGTTATTACATAGTGATATGAATTACATCCTCTATTCTACTCCACAGCTGTACTCACTATTCTGCTGGAGGAGTCACTGTGTACATACATTACTTATCCTGTACTGATCATGAGTTACATCCTGTACTATACTCCAGAGCTGCACTCACTATTCTGCTGGTGGACTCACTGTGTACATACATTACTTATCCTGTACTGCTCCTGAGTTACATCCTGTATTACACTCCAGAGCTGCACTCACTATCCTGCTAGTGGAGTCACTGTGTACGTACAGTACTTATCCTGTACTGATCCTGAGTTACATCCTGTATTATACTTCAGAGCTGCACTCACTATTCTGCTGGTGGAGTCACTGTGCAGTATAATACAGGATAAGTAATGCATGTACACCGTGACTCCACCACCAGAATAGTGAGTGCAGCTCTGGAGTATAATACAGGATGTAACTCGGGATCAGTACAGGATAAGTAATGTATGTACACAGTGACTCTACCAGCAGAACAGTGAGTGCAGCTCTGGAGTATAATACAGGATGTAACTCAGGATCGGTACAGGATAAGTAATGTACATACACGGTGCGTCCACTAGCAGAACAGTGAGTGCTGCTCCGAAGTATAATACAAGATAGCTAATGTAATATTTGTACACAATGATTCAGCTTTTTAGGTAGATTCGTTCTGGATGTAGACAAGTAAACATATACCTCTTATGACGTGACCTATGTATCATGTATGTAGGGTCGATGTGCAGTAGCCGTGTTGTCCTTCTCCTGCAGGGAGCTCACTGACATCTCAGTTCTGGAGTCTTTCATACATCTTCGCTATGTGGATTTATCTCACAATTCCCTACGAGATCTGTCTGCGCTGGGATCCCTCACTCATCTGCTGAGTCTTCATGTAGAGCACAACCAGCTGGTCAATGTCAGCGGACTAGGGGAGCTGCCTTACCTACAGCAAGCAAACCTGGCCCAGAACCGTCTTCAGATCCTTCAAGGAATCGCACATCCGAAACTGGAGTCCCTCAATCTGATAGGTCGGTGCTTATCATTACAGTACTGTGAGTCGGCCGCTTCTGTCCAATTGTTAAAAATTCCTACCAGCAGCTATAACTTGGATATATCTCTTTCCAGGAAAGTTGGGTGACAACCAATATGGCCACCATTACAAGTCCTGTGAGGCTATCCTCCAACTTTCCTAGCCTCCTGATTAGCAAATCTGCTTAGTGATGCTATGATACCGGCCTTGCTCCATTAGCATTGCACAATGAGGCAGATTTTCCATTCAGGGGACTAGGTGAGCTGAGTGGCATCCTCCATGGGAGCTCTAATAGCATCCATATTAAAGGGGTTGCTTGTAATGTTTGCCCTGTGACAGGCCGAATACTGGGGGCTAAAGACTTGTCCGTACTTCACATCTTTGTGTATCTTCTCTCTGGGTTGTAGGTAATGAGCTCCGTAGTTTGGAAAGCCTGGACTGCTCCAAGCTGAATAGTCTGCATACACTGGAGCTACGAGGAAATAACCTGCAGAGCACAGCCGGCCTCTACCTGCCCAACCTGCGGGAACTCTACCTGGTGAGTACAGACCAGAGCCGGGTATGGCTACAAATGGTCTTCCTAGCAATATGGCATCTGGAAGACTCTTGGCAGCTTATATTTGGCCTACACTATACATTCAGTATGTGATTGTCATCCACTTTGGACATCACCTTACCATTAAAAGGGATGTATCATCTATATCATACTAAATAAATGTGATGGGCAGGCTCTGTGACCTGTGCAGGGAGGGGGGAGGAGGTGAGCTGCGACCACACATATTGTGACTTTCAATGAGAGTTCTGTAAATTGCTGAGTGCTTTTACTCAGCAATTTCTGATGCTCTATTTGAAAAGAATGGATTGGCAGCACACATTCGCAACCTCTGCTCCATTTATGCAGGGATCTTCAGAACCCTCACTAGTGATCTTAATCAGTAATAATAAATGGTTTATTTCTTGGGGTAATTGGGGTCCAAGTAGTCGAACCGCCACTAATCATAAACGTACCCTTTATTCAGTTCTTTGGAGAGGGATAACTTTGTATCTTGGCACAACCCCTTAAAAATGTTTCTTGCGTTACAATAAGTTGACACTTTGTGTCACTTTTCAGCTTGTCCTGTGTACAGTGGGGCGTGGTCAGCAGTCATCTCATTATCATTTGAGGGGGGACCACGCAAAACACTGGAGGCTAATAACACAAGAACCAACCATATGTGATGGGGACAACTCAGCTCCTCCTTCCACAGAGCAAGCCTACAAAACTCTCCCATGGAAGGCAACATTTGAGGGTCACATTTCACCTCCTCCCCTCCCTGCACAGGTCACAAAGCATGCCCACAGCATTCTCCTAAGGAAGACAATAGGTGATGGCCACACCTCACCTCCTGCCCAAGCTGCACAGCTCACAGATTATGCCCACAACATGCTCCTATAGAAGACAATAAGTGATGGCCACACCTCACCTTCTCCTCACCATGCACAGGTCACAGAGCATGCCCACAACACTCTGCCCTAAAAGGCAATAGGTGACAGTCACTCCTCCCCTCCTCCTCTTCCTGCAGAGGTCACAGACCATTTCCCAGAACACTCTACCATACAACGCAGCACGTGATTGTCACACCTCACCATCTCACCTTTATAAGATACTGAGTATGCCCACAACACTCTCTCAAAGAATGCAGTATATGATGGTCACACCTCCTCCCCTCCCTGCACAGGTCACAGATTATGCCCACAACACTCTCCTGAAGAAGGCAATAAATGATGGCCAGAACTCACCACCTCCCTTCCTTGCACAGGTCACAGAGCATGCCCCCCAACACTCTTCCCTAGAAGGCAGACAGTAGGCTATGGTCACAGCCCACTTCCTCCCCTTCCTGCATAGGTCACAGAGCATGCCCATAACGCTCTCCCATAAAAGGCAATAGTGATGCTCATATCTCACCTCGTCCCCCTTCCTGCACAGGTCACGGAGAATGCCGACAACTCTCTCCTATATGTCTATAGGTGATGATCACAGCTCACCTCCTCTCCCTCCCTGCACAATACTCTTCCTTAGAAGTTAATGGGTAGTACATAGTACAATGTTATCCATCAACTAGACCATGACCATGATTTTTGTATCTAACTCTGATACTCCCAGGCCCAGAATAACATGAAGACTCTGGAAGGACTGGAGAACCTGGTACATCTCACCAGCCTTCATCTGAGGGATAATCAGCTGGAGAGTCTGGATGGGTTCTCGGGAAATATGCGGGCTCTGCAGTATCTCAATCTCAGGTTTGTATGACCTTTTAGGTGCCAGTTTCTCCCTCACCTATCCTGGTGAGTATCTCCCTCGGCTTACTCTACTTCTGTATACTCCTGTGTAGAGGTAACCTCATCTCCAAGCTCCCGGAGGTGGAGAAGCTCAAGGTCTTGCCCATGCTGCGGGCGTTGGTTTTGCGGGAGAACCCATGCGAGGAGGTAGATGGCTACCGCCTGGAGACTCTGATTGCTCTTCCTCATCTAGAGAGACTTGATAAGGATTTTTTTGAGGAAGAAGAAAGAACGGAAGCTGCAGAGACACAAATGTCAAGAATGGAGGATAAGGTAAGTCCAAAGAATTATCAGAGGACACACCGTTCACAAGGTGTGTATGAAGGCGGCTGTAGGCCATACACCTAAGGGGTTCACATCAGTGTTGGAGGTTCCTTTTGGAGCTTCTGTCCTATCTTGAGAATCCCGGATGAAATAGTACAACATGCTGTTTCATCCAGGTAAATGCAGGTGGAAACTGAATGGGCTCCATTGTAGTCGGTGGGGTTTTTTCGGCACCGTTTGGGTTCCTCATAAGATGGATCTGTTTTACTGCTCCCATAATAGAGCAGAAAAATGAAACGTACAGTGCAGGTATGAACAACGCTGTAAGGATATAGTCACACTGGGAGGAAATGCTGTAGGAATTTCTGCAGTGGAAAATTCCTCTGCAAATTCTGCAGCATTTCCGCATCCAAAACAGAGTCAAAATCCGTGGCCCTTCATCCAGTACGCAGCAGCCTTAGATTGGAAATAAATTATATTGTAACACCGAATTAAATTAAAAACTTAAAAAAAATAACCCCCCCCCCCCCCAAAAAAAAACAATTGCTTTCTGTCGCCAAATTTTGACCGACCCTCATAACTTTTTTTAATTTTTCCATTGATGCAGGTTTGTGAGGGCTCCTTTTTTGAGGAGCAGCCTGTATTTTGTATTGGTACTAGAGATGAGCGATCGTACTCGTTTAGGGCGATTTCGCAATCAAGCATCGCTTTTTCCGAGTAACTGACTACTCGGGCGAAAAGATTCGTGGGGCGTCGGGGGTGAGCGGGGGTTGCAGAGGGGAGTGGGGAGGGGGAGAGAGAGAGCTCCCCCCTGTTCCCCACTGCTACCCCCCGCTCCACCACGCCGCCCCCCGAATCTTTTCGCCCGAGTAGTCAGTTACTCGAAAAAAGCGATGCTCGATTGCGAAATCGCCCTAAACGAGTACGTTCATTCATCTCTAATTGGTACCATTTTAGGGAAAATACGACTTTTTTTGATAGCTTTTTATTCATTTTTTTTCTTAGAGACAGAGTGACCAAAAAAGTGAAATTCTGTCATTGAGTTTTTTTGTTTGTTTTTTTTTACAATTAAGTATGTAGGGTTAATAATGTAATATTTTTTTAAAAATTGGACATTTACGAAGTCTCCAGGCTGCCATGATCCCCAGAGAGCAACCTGCCATCTTATTGCTGGGGGGAGTGGTGGGAGGGTTCAGGAAATTTAAATACCTCTGTCAGAACTATCAGCAGCATTTAAAGGGCTAACAGCCGTGATCAGTGTTAGCTCTGATCGTGGCTGTTGCCGGCGGGTGTCAGCTGCTGAGCCGCACTATTCACAGCATGTGCTGTGGACGGCTATCTACGTCCTAATTGCACACCCTATTAAAGGATTCTGAGTTGTCATGTTCCCACAACATTCTTCTTTTTTTCAGATCGACGAGTCGAAAAACAATCCTGATGTTTAACTACTCACCAAAGAAAGATGTCCTCCACTATTACAGCTGGAAGTGGGATGGAGTGACAAAATTGGCAGCGCAGTCAGTAATTTTATACAAAGGAGCTTAGTATCCTGTAATACTCTGAAGGTGTAAATTGGGAGAGGGAGGGGGATTATATTCTTCAGCAGCACTCTGCCGGTGCTGTAATAGGGGTGCTATATTACTGGGCTCTGCAGGCGCCAGCAGCGGGAAGCCTATCTTGCAATACATTTCCAGTGCTGTAAGCCGAAGCTATCCTGCAATATTCTAGATGTATAATCTACACGTGCCAGAAAAGTAGACTATCCCGCAGCACCGTACAGATGCTCAAAAGGAAGGCAGCTATTTTAAAAGGGGTTGTCCAGTTGTAAGTTATTGATAGACTATCCATCAATAAATCGTAGATTGATGGGGTCAGTCGTAGAAGAGACCTTTGCCGATCAGCTGTTTGCTAGGCCATTGCTCTTGAGCACCGAAGTGATTTCTATGGGAAGCAGACAGCGCTGTTCCCACTGCAGTGGCCTAGCTTCATATTGCAAGCAAAGTTACCATTGAAGTGAATGTAATACCAAGCCTGGCACTGCAGTGGGGGCTGTCAGCTTCCTGCAGAAATCAGCTCAGTGCACAAGCGCAACGACCCAGGGAACAGCCGATCAACGGGGTCTGGGGCAAAAGAGCCCAATGATCTATTATTGATGACCTTTCCTGAGCATAGGTTTATAAATCGTTTACAACTGGACAACCACTTAAAAATACCCTACGAGTGTCAGAAGGTAGGCTGAAATGCTCTGCAGGTGAGAGAAGGTGGTTGGGGTGGGCTATCCCGCAAGGAAGAAGATATATCCAGTAATACTCTGCAGGTGCCATAAGCAGGGAATATGAATTGCGGTTTTCTGCAGGTGCTAAAGAGGGTCAAGAGTATCTTGCAGCACTCTGCAGGTGCCAGAAGAGGCTGCCCTGCTATATCCTTTTAGATGAAGCCTCTCCAGTGTATGTGCCAGTATGAGTGACCAGGTAATATGGTGACATGTGCCGGTGCCAGGAGGACTTTACTGCCCAGTTTTTGAAAATGACTGCAAATAGAGATCTGATTCTTCTGCTTGTGTCAGTGTCTTCTTACTGCACCGTAAGTCCATCTATACTGTCTCTGGTTCCTTCTACGCTCACATATGAGGTCTTCCCACTCTTCCAGTTTATGCTATACGGCTGACAGAGCACATATACACTGGCTTCTTTTAGTAGACCCCCATCTAATAGCATGTTGGCCTTCAGAACCATAGTAATGCATCATGGCGTAGATTCTACTGGGGGAAGTAATTGTTCTGAAGGAATATCGGCCCCTGCGGACAGGAAGCTTCTTGTAGTTGCCACAAAAAAGGAGATGCTTTCATGTTCTGACAGGAAGGGGTCATCAATTCAGGCTGCTTGTTACAAGTTCTGACCTCCCATCAGCACGGGGCAACAGAAATCTGGATCCATCTGACCAGGAGATGTTTTTCCGCTGCTTAGTGATACAATTTTTGTGTTCTTTTGTGCCCCTGGAGTCTCGCCTTTCTTGTTCCTCTTAGACACAATGGCGCTGGAACTGTTCGTCTCCTGTTATAGCCCAAGGAACGGCGTGTTGTGCGTTTGGATACGTTAGTTGGAGCTCCAGCGTTGTTTTTGGCTGCTCTTGACGGTGCTGGTCAGAACAATTCCTGACATCCTCCTCTGACCCCTTTTTGGTGATAAGTTGTTTATGTCCACAGCATCCCCTTTCACTGGATGTTTTTTCTCGATAACCCCATTCTCAATATGCTGTACATACCATTACACAAGAAAACCCCACATGGTTGGCAGTAACATCCTGGCCCTGACTAGTCTAGCACCGATGACCTGACCTCATTGTAAAAAAAAAACTGTTTAAACAACAGCACAGACCTTCTTCTTTATTGAGTAAGACGATGAGCATGCAGAGCCCCCAGGATCACGAACCAACGATCCATACAAGGTCCAGTAAAATACTGAAGAAAGGACAGCAAAGTTGGTGCAAATAAACATCGGAGATGCACTTTATTCCTCCATAACAAGCAGCAACGTTTCGACTCTCCTGAGTCTTTGTCAGTTGCTAGTATCCATCTGACAATACACCATATATATAACAAAAACATAGTACATTTAGCCAATACACATCAAGTTAACACCCCAACATGCCTCCTCCAAACAGGTGATCTTAACTACATGATAGAGCATGACAAGATGAGGGGCACTGGCATCCATACCATCGGCAGTAGTTCACAGGACTACCCTAGAGATTGTGCCCATTCTCTAGCCTTCGCTCTATACACTCCTGATCACCAATCTCCCTTCAAAGTTTTGCATTTCTTGCCTTGTCCCATCCATCACTTTTATAGTTCAATATCGCCACCTGCTGTCTGATAAAGAATACTGCACGTCCTTTCTGTATATACATTGGTTGTGAGCCAACAGTGGTGGTGACCAGCTTATTACATTATGTGGGTCTTAAGAGTGGACCACAGCATCTGCTAAGGCCTGTACAATACATAGCTGCCCGCAAGTACAGGCCACACCCTCATAATGACCGTCAAAGTGCCTCCATTGGATGCCATCAATGTACTTCTATTACCAGTACCAGCAGACTGCCCCTCAGAAACAGCAGATTCACCAATGGTGCCATGAAAATGCCTCCTCCACTAAACAATACCCCTGTCCTTTACTTTACCATAGAATTTCTGATGCTTGTAGCCACCACAAGGGGGAGCTCACTGCATACAGGAATGACCTAGATTTCTGCATTACTGATTACTAATATTATGTGGTGTGGTTGTATCTCAGTCACAATTATAGATACACAATGTATATAGACAGCTGTACTGCTCATCATCCACAGTGCAGGCTGAGAAAGTAAGTGAACCTCTGTATTACTGACTTCTCCAAGAGCTAATTAGGAAAGGGTGTTTCAGTTAAGGAGAAAGGTATCATATCTACAAGATTACCTGGTTTCTCTTTCTAAGAACAATCACACTTTGCTCTACTGACAAACACGGTACCAAATGTTTTTTTCATATTAGTTAAGGAGATGAGATTGGAAATATGGTATCACAGGTGCTTTGTCTATTAAATAAAGGCACACAAAGCCTGGTTACTGTCAAATCCATTCTTATCAAGAAAGACTGGCTAATGTGATCCATCCCTCAATGTAAGCAACAGCCAGAAGACCGGTTCTAGAGATGCATAAAGCTGGAAAAAGCTGCAAAAGCGTTGCTAGTAACCTGGGTATACAGACCACATTATACTGGTAGTTAATGCAGAAATCCAGGTAATTCTAAAGGGTTCACTTACATTTTTTCTTGCAGGGGGCACATTGTCTTGCATATAGCGCATGCGATTTGATAGACACCCTTACTTTAAGGGCCCTATGCTGGGGAGAGGTTCACATTACTGTATAGATTTGTGATGAGCCAGCATGAATATGTAAATAGTAATTCCCAGTGCCCGCTTTAATTCAGATGGCAACCTGTGCAGAATTATTTTTGCCCCTCCGCCGTCATAATAAAAAAAACATATATAGTACACTGATGGGCAGTGTGCCTACATTCTGCTTTTGCAGAGAGTAGCATACCCACACCAGAAAAGGAACCAGTGAATATAGTACCAGAACCAAGCTGATATTGTAAATACTGCACTAGAATAAAGCTCATAACATCAATGAGGCACCAGAGCCAAGCTCATAACATGAATACCGCACAAGAACCAAGCTAATAACATAAATACAGCACCAGAAACTAGCTCAAAAGATACAGAACCAAGCTCATAACATTACAACAGCACCAGAAACAACCTCAGTGCATAACTACAGCAACAGAACCAAGCTTGCAACATATGTACAGCACCAGAACAGCTCAGTACATAAATACAGCACCAGAACCAATCACATAGCCTATATACAGCACCAGAACAAGCTCATAACATAAGCACGACACTGGAATCAAGCTCATAGCATAAATACAATACCAGAATTAAGCTCATAATAGACATACACCACCAGAACAAAGTTCATAACATAAATGCAACAACTGAAACAAGCTTATAATGTAATACAACACAAGAACAGCTATATACATAAATACAGCAGCAGAACCAAGCTCATAGCCTATATACAGCAGTAGAACCAATCTCAAAACATAAATACAACACGAGCGTATAGTGTTATGCAGCACTATAAACAAGCTCAGTGCATTAAAATAGCATCAGAACCAAGCTCCTAACATTAAGACAGCACCGGAAATAACCTCAGTGCATAAATACAGCACCAGAACAAAGCTTATAACATATGTACAGCACCAGAAACAACCTCAGTGCATAAATACAGCACCAGAGCCAAGCTTAGTACATAAATACAGCACCAGAACCAAGCTCATAAAATAAATATAGAACCAAGCTCATAACATTAACACAGCACCAGAAACAACTTCAGTGCATAAATACAGCACCAGTACTAAGCTTATAATATATGCACAGCACTAGAACAGCTCAGTACATGAATACAGCATTAGAACCAAGACCATAGCCTATATATAGCACCAGAACGAAGCTCATAACATATACACAACACCGGAATCAAGCTCATAGCATAGATACAGTACCAGAATTAAGCTCATAATAGACGTACAGCATCAGAACAAAGTTCATAACATAAATACAACAGCAGAACCAAGCTTATAACGTAATACAACACAAGAACAGCTCAGTACATAAATACAGCAGCAGAACCAAGCTCACTGTCTAAATACAGCAGCAGAACCAAGCTCAAAACATAAATACAACACAAGAAGCTTATAATGTAATACAGCACCACAAACAAGCTTAGTAGATAAATACAACACCAGAACGAAGTTCATAACATAAATACAATATCAGAAACAAGCTCATAACAGAAATACAGCAGCAGAACCAAGCTCATAGCTTAAATACAGCAGCAGAACCAAGCTTATAATGTAATACAGCACCAGAATAGCTCAGTGCATACATACAGCACCAGAACCAAGCAGATTTCCTCTGATGACACCAAGCTGGGCGAAATGTGTCCTAGTAGCTTGAGGAACTTTATTTAGCAGAGAACAAGTCTAGTAATGTGGCCCTGTAGTCTGCAGTAAACGGGCCCTTGTTATATGTGGGCATTGCACCCTGTGAACTGGAGGCTCGCTCTATGGAATAATAAATGGTACACTGGGATGCCTAGCTGGCTCACATTTGCCCTATTGAGCGTACTTTCTCTTGTATTGGTAGTGGTCTGGTTCCCTGGGGTCTTTTCTTTGTTTGCCCATAAAATACCGTATTTTTCGCTCTTTCAGATGCACTTTTTTTCCCACCAAAGCGGGGGGGGAAAGGTCGCTGCGTCCTACAGAGCGAATGTGCTGAAATTCATCACGTCCGCCATTTTTTCACGCGATCGCCAGTTTAATGTGCGACCGCGATTTAGTTAGCACGGTTGCGCGTCAAACTCGAGATTGCACAAACAAATGTATGATCAGTTATCGGTTTTCTCTCCTACCCACTGCCGCCCATACAAACCGCTGATTGGTGGTGACTGCCGGCGGGAACTGCTGCTGCTTCCCCACCTCCACCAAATGGCTTCTTTCCTTCCTCCTGTTGTGCACAAGCGCTGCTGTGACACGGAGCTCTAGTTTTTCAGACCTCTGCTGCTTCTTTGGCTCCGTCGCCCGGTACTATCCCCCGCGCTGTCCCTGGGTGGGTTCGAAATATTTTTTCCCTATTTTTTCCCCTCTAAAACGGGAGTGCGTCTTATGGAGCGAAAAATACGGTAAATACAGCTGCAGGATGAATCTCTGACATACAGCACCAGAACAAAGCTCTTAGCATAAATACAGTACCAGAACCAAGCTCATAATATAAATACAGCACTAGAACCAAGCTCAGTATATGGATACAATACCAGACCAACCTCATTCAATACATACAATAACAGCAGCAAGCTCAGCACAAAAATACAATGCAAACAGTAAGCTCAGTACATAAATACAGCAGCAGAACCAAGCTTGTAACATAAACACAGCACCAGAACTGAAGTCATAACATGAATACAGCTCCAGAACCAAGCTCCTGACATAAATATGGCAGTCAAACCAAGCAATTGTGTTGCAAGGGAGCCGATGGGCTGATAGTGGCACCTTGGAACTTCAGAGAGGAGGAGACAGAGCCACAAGGAGGATCATTCATGCAGCTCCACTGAGAAAGAAGATCATCCCTTAGGGCCGGGTGGTCCTAAGGGTGAAGATCACCCCCAGCCTACATACATCGGGTGCCTCCCCAGAAGCTGGTGGCTGTAACCCGGTGTGATCACACAGGTTGCACATAGCTAAGGTTGGCCATGGTAAGTAAGTCCATAATGGTTTTCAGTCCATGAATGTAAACAAGAATGCTCCCATTCACTGACAGCAAGCAGAGATCTTGAAATTGAAAGAAAAGATATAAAAATGTGCAGAAGCATTAAGCTCTTTTTTCATTCAACCCCTTTAATGGTATAAGCTGTGTAGCATTTCCCCTTTAACACTGACGTGCGGGCGTCCCCGTGTAATGCGATTCCTCGCTGGCCTCCTTCCAGACGTGAAGGTTTTTTTGTCCACTAGAACCGTATAATAAAGGCCTAAGGATAAGAAATCTTTGACTAATGAAGAAGACGGGGGACGTGAATATGGCAGAAGAATAGGAGGCCACGGCGGACATTTACATCAGCGCCTTACAGTAATGGGGGAGGGGTGCACATGGGATAAAGAAGATCTCTGATCCATTTGCTGTGGCGCTCTGTAGACTCCACGTGCCGCACTGTGAAGACGTCGGCAGGAGGAGGGGGGCGGCAGACTGCCAGGGGCCTAGTCAGGGTGACACTATTTAAATGTACTGACAGTGTGTTAAAAAACATATACATCATAGGAACAGTGGATGCTGGGAGGTGCGGGGAGCGGGCGGACGGAGCGCCGGGAGAGCGCCAGCCGTGAGGCGTCCCTGCACAACTAAATGCAGCTTTTATTTCTGCAACTGCACTGTAAGGCCGGTTTCACACAGCCGAGAAAATCACAGGAGATTTGTGCGTTGCGAGACGCATGAATATGATGCGATGCAGGAAAAATATTGCGGCATGTCCTATTTTCGGGTGTGCCCTCACATCGCCCATTGTTTTCAATGGTGATGGCAAAGCATCGCACCGCAAGTGCGATGTGCTGCAGGGTTAACACTCCGCAATCCCAGGATCGCCACTTCCGTAAGGTAATGTGCTTTAACACAGAAACGCCTCGCATTCGCGGGGACATCACATGTTGGAGAGCGCGACATCGGGCTGAGTTTTACGCCCAGATATCGCCCTCGTCCGTGTGAAATTAGCCCAGGGGCTCGCTCGCAGGAGCGTACGTGTGCAGCGTGTTAAGCACGCAAATTGTGCGCGCGTAATATGGCGTAAACGGAACCCATGCATCTCAATGGGCTTGTTCACATGTGAATAAACCCTTAAGGCTGAACCGCAGGTCGTTCTTCCATTGTTAATTCTGTTAGGTCGGCTGTAGAGATGAGCGAGCATTGCCCTTAGTGAGTACCTGCCCGCTCGAGAGAAAAGGTTCGGGTGCCGGCGCGGGGAAGCGGTGAGTAGCGGCAGTCAGCAGAGGGGAGCCGGGGGAGAGAGGGAGAGAGAGATCTCCCCTCTGTTCCTCCCCGCTCTCCACCGCAGCTCCCTGCCCGCCGCCGGCACCCGAACCTTTTGTCTCGAGCGGGCAGGTACTCGCTAAGGGCAATGCTCATCACTAGTCGGCTGCACATGGGCATATTTGCATTGCGGAATCTGGAGCAGGCGTCCGCCTCCAGATTCCACAGCAAATGCCGCCCATAGCATGAAAAAAGTGCACTTTTTCCTGCACTTGAGCGGAAATCAATTGCGATTTTCTGCTCGCAGCAGACGACTCCATTAAATTCAATGGAAGCCGTCCGACCGCGGCCCGTTCTCAATTAACATTGAGGACAGGTCGCAGATTCCGCATTACAGCCTAGCGATAGTGTGGGAAAATCTGTACTGCGCATGTCCGACAGCACGCCGGCCAGACCATCCGCAGTACAGAGAAGAAGAAAAGAAGACAGGTACGCGGGGTTTACCAGCCGGGCACAGGGTCAGATTCCACTGTGAGATCCCGGATCCGCCTCGGTCATGTGCCGCCGGCCTTATTCAGAGAGGGTCAACCGGTTTCGGAGCAAATATGGCCATTAAAAAGAAGTAATCGTGTTAAGGTGGCTTTACACGGCACAACCACCATGCGAATCGGCGCTCAACAGAGCGAATATAAGCGACCATTGTTCCATATGCTGAGCGAATATTCGCTGGTTGAATAATTATAATTATCATCTGGTATAGCCAACAACTTTGCAGGGTAATGTGACAATATTTTCCCAGGGTCAAAGCAGGACAGAGGGGTGTGGTCAGGGGCGGGGCTTATCACAACCTATGATTTTACCTCCATCTTTATAAAAAGAACAGGGCTGTTTCAAAAATGACAGGGAGGACCGCACCCACTGCATTTCGGCATCTAATAAACACCAAAATCTGCATAATTGGTGCAGATTTTAACTGCAAATCAGCCGCGTATCCACAGCTGATTTCATACTATGTGGCGCTCCCCCTCACCTCCTCCGAAGGCTTCCTATTATCAGCGCTCCCCGGCTTCCAGCAGCCTGTAGTGGCCTCACCTGACCAGCAGCGCCACACCTGACCACGCTGCTGGGAACCAGAAGCCATGGAACGCCAACAGCGGGAAGCCTTCGGAGGAGGTGAGGGGGAGCGCCACATAGTATGAAATCAGCTGCGGGTACGTTTTGGAATGTCATCTCATTTACAAATCTAATAAGCAGATGCTTAACTCATGCAGTTTATGCTTGATATGTAGTTGGACATTTGTAACAGTCTCAGTCATGGCCCGTACTGATGTGTATGTGTGGTCCTGAAGCCAGACCTGGTGGCCATTTGGATGGTATAAAGTAGCGGGGCACCATGACGGGCAGGACTTGTGCATCGGTGGATGAATGAGAAGACACAATCTGTCCTGCAGGGTATTGCTGAATGAGGTATAAAAGGCGGGTTGTGGTATGCAAGTTGTTATGTAATCATGGTGAGGAGGAGCACAAGTAAAGGCCCATTTAAACGCAACGATTATCACTCAAAAGATGTCTTTTGAGCGACTTTTGAACGATAATCGTTGTGTCATTTACAGCGCAAGATGAGCGATCACCTTGCGCTGTGAGCGGAGAATGCAGAAGACAAGCGGGGTGTTCCCGCTTGTCTTCTGCATCCAGCTGTTTTCTGCATGGAGCGCCCGGCTGTTTTACAGCTGAGCGCTCCGTGCGGGTTATGGAGAACAGAGCTGGACAGCTCTGTTCTTCATACCCAGCCTGTCATCAGGGAGAGGGATACAGCTTTAGGGTTCATGCCCAAGGGCCGTGATGGGCTCCGCAAGCGGCATACCACAGTGGAGTCCGTCACGGTTCCCCCCCCCCCCCAAAATCCCAATACTCACCTCGGGATCCGCTGTGCAGCACCCACATGACATGCCGGTGCGCATGCACAGTACAGCGCATGACGCGCTGGCAGTGTCATATGATGCGGCCGGTAGTGGGTCGAAGGCCAAATACAGACGACCGGGTCGGATTCCGATTGCGCTGAAATAGGACATGCCGTGATTTTGTTATCGCGCGAGTTTCCCGCTATCAAAATCACGGCAGCCTGCATAGGATTGCATAAACCAATGCAATCCTATGGCAGCATGCAACTGTGGAATTTCCGCCCGTGTGGATTTGAACAAACTGGAGCAACCGATGCCAGGCAGCTGCTGCCAAGGCAAATAGTATTATAGGGGGCATCAAAAGAGGTCTAGGTTCACATGACAAGAACTTTGCTCTTCCTCTTTACAAGTCACTGGTCAGGCCACACATGGAACATTGTGGACAGTTTTAAATATATCAGAGCTTCGGATACAAAGGTGGGCAACTACAGTAATAAATGGAATGGGCGGACTACAATACCCAGAGAGGTTATCAAAATTGGACTTATTTAGTTTAATAATTATGTATAAATATATCGGGGGGCAATACAGAGATCTCCCCATCATCTATTTATACCCAGGACTGTAACAAAGGGGCTCCCTCTACGTCTAGAATAAAGGAGGTTTCTCCACCGACATAGAAGGGGGTTCTTTACTGTAAGAGCAGTGAGACTGGAACTCCCTGCCTGAGGATATGGTGATGGGGAACTCCCTACAAGAGGATCTGGATGCCTTTCTTGAGCGACACAACATTACATGTTATAATCATTAATAACTTCATGCGAGTTGATGATCCGGGGATGATTCTGATTGGAGTCTGGAAGGATTTTTTTCCCCCTAAAATGATGAAAATTGGTTTCAACTATTTTTTGCCTTCCTCTGAACTAACTTTGCAGGATGATAGGCTGAACTGGACGGACATTGGTCTTTTTTCAGCCTCACACACTATGCTACTATGTGGTGAATTAGAATAATTGCAGTTTTTGCATCATCTCTGCAGTACATCTGCTCTAAAATCGATGCTAATCAAACAATATCACCTGTTACAATAGCACGGCGGTGAGCATGAGGCCTTCCACACGCCACGGCGCCGCACACACGTACACCCTATGTTATACCTAGCACGCACACAGTTACTTTCTAGTCCTGCAGATAAATCCCCCCCCCCCCTTTTGTGTTAGAAATTACAGGAAGAGCAGGGGGAGAGAAAAGCGAGGAGGGGGCGAGACATCTAGAGGGAGAATGAAAACATTTCTGTCGCTGTGACCTCTCTCTCCTCCCTCTTTTACATATGGAGGAGACATGAGACATCTTAGGCCCCTAACTTTGCAGCAAGACTCCCCCAAATCTATCCAGCTTGTCTCTGCGTGACCCCCCTCCCCTCTCCGGTTTTGCTTCCTTGCTGCTGTTTTCTGAGACCTCAAGGAAGAGAGTAACAGAAAGAGAGAGAGGTGAGAGAGGGAGGGTTGGACAGACAGAGAGACGCAGAGAAAGAGAGGGAGGTAACAAGGCAGGGGGAGTAACCAGCAGGAGGGGGAGGGAGCAGTTTAGGAGGGGGGGAGGAGGAGGAGGTAAAAAAAAATTTTTTTTTTCGTCTTTTGTGGGATTTTCACTGCACAACGGATTAAAAAAAAAGGCAAAAAAAAAAAAAAAGCTTTCTCTTTTTTTTTTTTATTCTTTCTGCCGTGTGGCTGCTTTTCTCGCCTGCGCACCCCCCTTTTCCTTTTTGGCCTGAGCTAGCATCGCAGGCACAGAAACCCTCGGCACAATGATTCGTTGGGGCTCCCATGGCGATGTTCCGCTTGGCCCTGGATAATTGCGAACGTCTCCTTCGGAGGGGTCTGGAATGCTGCAGATTTAAAGGCGAGAGGTACATGAGGAATCGCAGCTTCCTGCGCCCCGAATCCTTTTGTTAGGTGGGTGCCGCTGTGCGCTTGTTCTGGATCCTTCCAAGAGATTCGGGAAGCTGAGATTGAGACGGAGGTGTAAAGGGATTTACACACACATACACACACGACACGCGTATCTATGAAGGAGGGGGACGCAGGCGACGCGCTACATGACACACGTATGAAGCCATTGATCACGGAGAGGCATTGAACATACAGAGATATAAAGCTCGCTGCAACAGCAAGTATTTTCGTTGGCCATTATCATATCTACAAGATTACTTGGTTTCTCTTACGGTGGGGGAACAATCACAAGATACACATACACACACCCCCTCCTGTGGGATCCCCTCCATGTACACACCCCCGGCACCAACATACACAACTGCGCAGTACACATGGAGGGGTAACTCGTGCACTCACTAATCTGCCCCGATGCTTAACAGCTTGCAATCTACATGGAGAGAACACGGGAGAGGCCTACGAAGGGGAGCAGGTATTGCTAGATTTTTGGATTACTGCTTGTAATTAAATGCTTACTGTCTCTTTAAGAAGTACTAACCTATTCCTCCATGATATATATATATATATAGAGTCGAAAATAGAAATCGGTTGATCTCGATTTCCGTGACTATGTGTACGATGCCAGGATTGGATTATGTAATGAAAATGTTTAATCGTCTATGTACCCACCACGTTATATCGATGATATATCTCTATATGTTGATGGTTATACAAGGGTTAATGTATCTATATGTTGATGGTTATACAAGGGTTAATGTATATTGCTTCTTGCGGTGACCGAGGTCAGATAAGGTTTGCTGGAGTTGTGACTGATGCTATAAGGAATTGTTATGTCAGAATATAAATAATGTTCCCGGGTTAATATAAGTCCTTGACTCGTCCCCTTCTTGTTCAGCCCTTATTTTAGTTAGATCAGTGTCTGGGAAAGCTGAGTGACAATCAATATGGCCGCTGTCACCGTTCCCATAGAGACGGTTACCCAGCTTTCCTGCACTCCTGAATGGCACATCCGTCTTGCCATTCCTCTTGTATCTCTGGGGCTTTGCTAAGGTCCATATGATGAGTGTCATAGAATATTCCTACTAATGATTAGTATATGTTAGTACATTATATTCGGGGGCGATATCGATCGCACCATAAATGACGGAGTTGCGTGATATTTTTTTCTGTTTGAACTGTTGCTGTATGGAGAAGAGTGGGGTGCTATCGAAAAACTGAAAACGGGGTCCCTCCCTGCTGTTGGCTAATTTTCTCGTGAGAGGAGGGGCCGACTCTTGTTGGT
Organism: Eleutherodactylus coqui; assembly: GCF_035609145.1. Taxonomy (NCBI): domain Eukaryota; kingdom Metazoa; phylum Chordata; class Amphibia; order Anura; family Eleutherodactylidae; genus Eleutherodactylus; species Eleutherodactylus coqui. The sequence goes on along the minus strand of NC_089840.1, from coordinate 266,020,700 downwards.
CGTCTCGTCACCCTCGTTTGCTAATGTGGCGATGCCTGTATAATGGGGGTTCAGATTGCTCATAGGAAGCCGCGCTGCCTCGTTTGAAGACTCTCTGTATACACTAGTGTATGTACGGTATGTAAAATGCAGTTCAAGATGTGACTGGTGGGGGAACCGGTGGCCATGTCTGCACCGAGCCCCAAATCGTGGTAGTCCTGTTCTCCATTTTTGATGTAGAGGTGACCATTCATATGGATAATCACTCTGCGCTGAAGTCACTGGGATTGATGGAGATCTCCAATCTCTGGAGCCCCCACCTATCCTGGATGAAAAAGAGGGGCCCTGTATTTCATTCTCAAATGGGGAAGCGGACAAAAATGTAAAGACACTCTGACTATCCAGTGCTCACATAGTTCCATGAGAGTGCCTGCCTCTCCTTTAAGAAAGAGAAGGAGGACTCCCTTGTTCTCAGGACCATGGGGGGCATAGTGGCAAAGCCCCCTCCCTGATCAACAATGGAGGTTCTGACAACTCCTATCAGAGGCATAACTTGAAGTTTCAGGTGCAAAATATATCACAGCCCCCCCCCCCCCCCCCCCACCACCACCACCAGTGGTGGCACTTCATGTCTACTGCTGATATCTTCATATTGGGTTGGAGGACCTTTTGGAGCTTCTCAGGCTCCATGGCTGTGGTGCACTTCCTATAGTTATGCTCCTGTTATTAAAGCGGGACCACATATTTATGGTCACCTCTACATAATGTATGGCGATCAGGACCCCTTCGTTCTTGAGATCAGGGAGTCCCAGCCACCTACAATTTATGACCTTTCTTGTTAAAGTTAATAACTGGAAAAACGTCTGGAACTTTTTGACGCTATCGAGTATATAATAAATAATATACAACCCGTCTTGTCAAACCAAATAGGTGATTGGCTGATTGTTTCCTCTTTTTATTGTGTATTATGGATTGAAGAGTCACATTATAGGAATTTATGATAGTTGATGCGCTTGGCCTTGTCAATGTAAGCCAAGTTGGGGGCAACAACTGAAACTGGAGGGGCCAAAACGATCTATAAAGTAAATGGATATGTCGCTGTTGCTGAGCAGAAAAGTCTTGTGATGCGACTAGAGATGAGCGAACGTACTCGTTTAGGGCGATTTCGCAATCGAGCACCGCTTTTTTCGAATAACTGACTACTCGGGGGAAAAGATTCTACTCGCCGGGGGTGAGCGGGGGGTTGCAGAGGGGAGTGGGGGGGGGGGGGAGAAAGAGCTCCCCCCTGTTCCCCACTGCTACCCCCCGGCGCCCCCGAATCTTTTCGCCCGAGTAGTCAGTTACTCGAAAAAAGCGGTGCTCGATTGCAAAATCGCCCTAAACGAGTACGCTCGCTCATCTCTAGTCACGACCATGTGGTCTGTTCTCGGCCCATCGGGCAGACTGATTTGCAAATTCTAAATCCATAGTACATGTGAATGCATTAAATTTTAAAATATGTTATTAGGGAAATTAAGCATCCTCCCCAACATCTAGAAGCTTGTACTTGCCTTTGTAAATGCTCACAAACCTCCGTTAAAGAGGTTGTCCGGGGTTAGAAAAACATGGCTGCTTTCTTCCAAAAACAGAGCCACCCTTGTCCATGTGTTGTCCGGTATTGCAGCTCAGCTCCCATTCACTTCAATGAAGCTGAGCTGCATTACCGCAAACAACCCTATGGACAAGGGTGGCTCTGTGTTTGGAAGAAAGCAGTCATGTTTTTCTAACCCTAGACAACCCCTTTAAGGTATGTTTACACTGGACGATTATTAGCCAAATGATCGCTGGAAATGGTGAATTTGAGCGATAGTCGTCCCATGTACAAGCAGCCGCCAACAGGGCATTGAGTGATAAATCGCTCATTTGTCGGAGTGGCTTGTTTTTTAGCTAACCGAAAAACCAAGTGACTGATGGGCCGTGTAAACAGGAGTTGCTCAGTCTTTGAGCGACTGCCTGTTTACTGTGACTGGAGGTGGGTGACCAGAAGAGATCTCTAGCTACTCTGCCTACATTCACAGAATGACTATTGCTCCTGTATAAAAGCACATGAGCGTTAGTCACTGGGGCAGCTGTCGGGCGCCAATCCACCTGACAGTTGCCCCATGTGAAGGGACCTTTCCTTTCCAGAAAATCTACTTGGAGTGAAATAGTAAACAAAAACCAGGGAGTGAGAGGGAGGAGGGAGATGCAGCTGCAGTTTCTCTCTTCCTGTGTCTGTGACTTTGCATGCTGTGAGAGGGGAGGAGGGACAGAAGTTGGGAGACGTCTGATTGGCTCAGACGGCAAATCCCAGCTCTGACATCACACCAGGAACAGCCCACTCATACATTGGGCATGGAAAATGCATTTTCAAAAGCGTATATCCTAGTGACGGATCCTTCTAGCTGTCTATCCCTTTAATGGTGTTATCTGGTAATTTATCACGCCATGTCTTTGCCCTTTTGTGTATATGTTTGTGTCTTCAGATATATTTTGTTATACCATGTCTGATGAAGAGGCCCGAGAAGCCTCTGAAGCTTGCAAATATATTTTTTTCTGGTATCACCTCTATAATACTTTTGTCTTTTTTATACTAGAGTATGTAACGTCACGTGGCATTATATGTTAATCAAAACTTCTTAAAGCAACCTTCTGGTTTCGGGACAAAATTCTGTCCCAGGACAGTAAGAGGAGGAGGGTATATTACCTGCAGTTGTTCCTCTCTGCCATCCCTCCAATCTGCTCGGTATGAGCCCTGTTCTCGGCCGTCCAAAACGGCTGCGCACTTTTCTATCTACCTAATGCACACTGTGTACTTCTCTCTGATTGTCCAGTGATGATCACGTGATCAGCTCTGGCCAATCAGAGTGTAGGTATATAATTCATTGGTAGTCTAACACTGCCAATGCACTGTGGGGATTAAGTAGGCTGAAAATTGTGTCGGCCATCTTGGAAAGCCGAAATCGGGACCTGAAAGCTGTGGATCAGAGGGACGACAGGGAAGAACAACTGCAGGTAATATACACTCCAGCCCCTCCTGTGCCTAAACAGAATTTTGTCCTGAAACTTGAGGATGCTTTAAGAATGATCTAGCATGGCGTCAGGCCTCCTTATAGTAGGGCGTCTTTTACATTCCATGATACAATAAAGCTACTTGATGGGGGCGTAAGAGAAGAGGTGCTTCTGCCTGAGGCGACAAGTGATAGGACACTCCCATACAAATTAGAAAAGTGCCAGGATGACTATATTTGCCAAAAAGCTGCCAACCTGCAGACAGGTAAAGGTGCTGCACCCATAGGCGTAACTAAAAGATGTTGGACCCCAATGCAAAATCTATAACAGGGCCGCTTCCTACCAGGTGCCATTTATAATACTGGTGCCTTCTTACGTGATAGAAGGAACTTTATGCCGCCGAAGGCTTCAGGGCCCCTATAGTTACGCCCCTGGTTGCAACAGGCAAAGTTGCCACCTTTCCTTATTATGATGTGCCTTTGCAAAAGAGAAGGTGCATTGAGAAGAATCATCCAGCTGACTGCACTATAGTACCCCCTTGCTTAGGGTAGATGATCGGTGGTGGTCTTTTGACATCAATCTTGCAACCTACAAGTCAACCCTAACTAGGAGAGCTGGACATCTCCATTCAAGTCTGTGGGACATAGGGAAACTGATGAGTTTGTTTTTAGCTACTTCTTGCAGCCTTCTCAGAATGGGGGTCACGGGATATTAGATTGGGAACCCATTGCCCAGTTAGGATTACTCTTTTAAGTCAATGATAGTCAACCTTTCTCTATCTCTCAGCTGTATGTATATTTTGGAATGCCAATGCTGTGCTCAGCAATCTGTCTCCCCACTTCTGCTCCCTCTCCCCTCTCGCAGCATGTAGACTCACAGACACAGAAAGGGAAACTGCAGCTGCATCTCCCTCCTCTCTCTAGTTTTTACTGTATTGCTTTAGATGGCATGTTTTAGTTTCTGAACATTTACATTGAACCTAGAGGCAGGGAAAAAGGAACTAGAGGCTGCTGAAGGTGAGGATGTCGCCTCTATCCCTGGCAAGATATATGACAAAGTTTCATGTATTTACATGAACGGCAATTATAATGATAGATGAACGTTACAAGTGTCCGATAAACATTATTAGTGAACGTTCAGATAATGTTGAACATGACTGATCATTGGCCCGAAATCACGTAGCGCTAGACTCAATGTGCCTCGTGGTGAAATATCCATCCAAACACAGAGAGATTACACAATAACAATCGGCCTCATAAAAACGGAATGTCTTATGATTGATCATTATGGATGGTTTTAGTATTGTAGAAGTAACAATTATTATTAACGTCCGCCGTTTATGATCGGATCGTTAAAGGACCACTAAACCTAAATTCAGAAGCTTATAAAAATCTAGCAGTTTTATACAGAGGAGCGACTGATAAAAGACCCACATGTGGATGTGAAATGTCTCTGGAGGATCTCAGTACTGCGAGGGGGGGGGGGGGGGGCTTTCTCTTCTCAATCATCCCATTGAGCCAACCTTAGAAGGCTGATAAGAGGGAACAATAGATTGCATGTCTATAACAGCATAATATAGTATATATACATATAATAATATACTGTATAATAAGTTCTGCATCTATCTAGTTGGGTTTCAATCTTTGATGATTTACTATATCTCTGTTTCCTGTCAGTGAATGCATCAGTGGTTTTATATGGTACATGCACTGTATTGCAGAGACGTTTGGGGACTGTTTGTGGTTATCAGGCTATTTTATGTGACTGTCATTTGGCAGTGTGTATTATATTTAGACACTGTATGGCCCTGTTATTTAGTTGTTCTATGGCACTATTATATGTACTGCGTATGGCGGTACTATTTAGGATAAATATATTGCAGTACTATGCGGACACTGCATGGTACTGCTCATTATGCTCTGTACTGTAGTGTTTATAGGCTTGTTCTCCCTGATTGTGTTAGGATCTGTAACTTTTCAGTATATATACAGCTGACTGAATCTTGCTCAAAAGCCGAGATGCTACAGAGCAATAGTAGTTGGGATGCTGCAGGGCAGTGGCATGAGGGATACTGCAAAGTACCAGCACTAGGGATGCTGCAGGGTAATGGCACAAGGGATGTTGCAAGGCAACTGCACGAGGGATGCTGCAAGGTTCCAACACTAGGGATGCTGCGAGGTACCAACACTAGGGATGCTGCAGGGTAACGGCACAAGGGATGTTGCAAGGCAACGGCATGATGGATGCTGCAAAGTACCAGCACTGGGAATGCTGCAGGGTAACAGCATGAGGGATGCTGCAGGGTAATGGCACTAGGAATGCTTGAGGATAACAGTAGAGTAACCTTGGTTGCAGAGTATCAGCAGTACGGGGGATGCAGGGTGACAGCTGTAGGGAGGCTGCAGGGTGACAGCAGTAGGGAGGCTGCAGGCCTGGGAGTATGTATAGAGGGTGTGGTCGCACATGGGCCCAGGAGCCCTAGGGGGCCCATAAAGTCTCTCTTCCCCATATTGCAAACTAATACTATCAATGAAGATTTATAGTTGGGGGCCCAGTTCCAGATTTTGCACTGGGGCCCAGCAGCTTCAACTTATGCCTCTGGTTGCAAGGTGACAGGATTAGGGTGCTGCAGGTACCAGCAGTAGGGATGCTGCAGAGTAATGGCACTAGGGATGCTACAGGATAACAGCAGTAGGCAGAATGTAGGGTAAAGTACGCAGCAGAGTAACATGAGTTGCAGATTATCAGCAGTAGGGAGGCTGCAGGGTGACAGCAGTAGGGATGCTGCAGGATAACTGTAGTAGGGATGTTGCATGATAACAGTAGCTGTTATGCAGCAGAGTACCCTTGGTTGCAGGGTAACAGCAGTAAGAATGCTGCTGCCTAACAGCAGTAGAAATGCTGCAGGGTAATAGAAGTAGAGATCCTGCAAGGTAATAGCAGTAGGGAAGCTGCAGAGTAACAGAAGTAGTAATCCTGCAAGGTAACAGCAGTTGGGAAGCTGCAGGGTAACAGCAGTAGGGAAGCTGCAGGGTAACAGAAGTAGGGAAGCTGCAGGGTAACAGAAGTGATGATCTTGCAAGGTTACAGCAGTAGGGAAGCTGCAGGGTAACAGCAGTAGGGAAGCTGCAGGGTAACAGCAGTAGGGAAGCTGCAGGGTGACAGAAGTAGAGAAGCTGCAGGGTAACAGAAGTAGTGATCCTGCAAGGTTACAGCAGTAGGGAAGCTGCAGGGTAACAGCAGTAGGGAAGCTGGAGGGTAACAGAAGTAGTGATTCTGCAAGGTAACAGCAGTAGGGAAGCTGCAGGGTAACAGCAGAAGGGAAGCTGTAGAGTAACAGCAGTGGGTATGCTGTAGAGTAACAACAGTAGAGATGCCGCAGAACAACGGCAATAGGGATGCAAGTAAGGATGCTGCAGGGGAACTGGGTGAGGGATTCTGCAAAGTAACAACAACAGAGGTGCTGCAGAGTTACAAAAGCAGAGGTATTGGTAGTATAACAGTGGCAGAGATGCTGCAGGTCAACTGCAGTAGGGACGTTGTAGGGTACTGGCATAAGGGATGCTACAGGATAACCTTGGTTGCAGAGTATAAGCAGTAGGGAGGCTGCAGGGTAAGGCCGGTGGCACACGACCAGATTTGTATTGCGGACTCTGCGATCATCACCTGCGCAGACAATACACGGTATTCCACACCCATTGAAAGAATAGAACATTCGCATGTTCGCTCACATTGCGATTTCCGCTAGCGGATTTAAAATCGCAGCATGTTCTATTTTTCAGCGGGATCCACACGGTCCATCCGGATAGGTCACGGGTACCTGTGTCATCACCGAGCAACGGAGCAGGAAAAACAGAGATTATGGGGGAAAAAACTGTATTGCGGTCATCCGCAATACAGAAGAAGGCAAGTATGCAGAGTCGCCGGCCGCGGTCAGAGCTGGATTCCGCTGCTGGCTCCCACATGCGGAAACTGACCCGGTCGTGTGCAGCTGGCCTAAGGCAGCAGGCATGCAGCAGAGTAACAACAGCAGACATCCTGCAGAGTAGCCGCAGTAGGAATGCAGCGAGGTAATAGTAGCAGCGATGCTACAGAGTAACCATAGTAGGGATACTGCAGGGTAGCAGCAGCAGGGAGGCTGGTGCCATCGCAGTCATACATGCAGCATCCACCCCACTCAGACACCAGGTCTGAGGAATAGTTAAGGGTCCATCATAAAATAGTTGGTGCCAGGGCCGCGGTCTATAGTCTGGTTCACCATTCCTGGTCCATGCTCCACAACATCAAGTATAGAAGACCTTAGTGTCTGTACACAGCAATGCAAGGGGGACGGGACCTGGGATGAGTAGATAGAAGACAATCCAACTGCAGGTACCTTTGCAGCAGATCAAAGTCCACCAATTTATTTGGGTCATTTTCAATTTTTTGTTGATTTCATGTAAACATAATGTACAATTCAGGAATCCCTACAGCGGGGCTGGGCCCTGTAGCATTATGTGGGCACTAGAGATGAGCGAGCATACTCGCTAAGGGCAATTACTCGATCGAGCATTGTCCTTAGCGAGTACCTGCCCGCTCGGAAGAAAAGATTCGGCTGCCGGCGCGGGTGAGAGGTGAGTTGCGGCAGTGAGCAGGGGGGGGGAGAGAGGGAGAGAGAGATCTCTCCTCAGTTCCTCCCCACTCTCCCCCGCCACTCCCCGCCCGCCGCTGGCAACCGAACCTTTTCTTCCGAGCGGGCAGGTACTCGCTAAGGACAATGCTCGATCGAGTAATTGCCCTTAGCGAGTATGCTCGCTCATCTCTAGTGGGCACTGAATGGAGGTACAAGGCAATACATGACTTGGTCATTGGTATTATTTGGTCAGTGAAAGACAGTATTGCGTGGATACTGTAAGGTGTTATTATGAGGATACTAAATGGCAGTACTATTTGCATGGCCAGCCTTAGCTACGGGTTACTCAGGTCGCTGGCCACTAGCTTGTAAGCGGGACACCAGGCAGATGTAGGCTTAGGTCTACCCGTCCGGATGATCATCTTCCTCCATGCGGCAGCATCTTATGGAGCTATGTGAATCATCCCTCTCCTGGCTCTGTCTCCTCTCCTCTAGTTTTCTCAGCTACCACTGTCACCACAACACAATCACTTAGCTCTGGTGCATTATGAGCTTGGTGCTGGGGCTGTATTTATGTTAGGAGCTTGGTTTTGATATTTTTTCTATGTACTGAGCTTTGATCGTGCTGTATTCATGAGTTTGGTTTTGGTGTTGGTATCTTTGTTATAAGCTTGATTCTAGTGCTGTATTTATATATTGAGATCAGTTCTGGTGCTGTATTTATGTTATAAGCTTAGTTCATGCTGTATTTATGTTATGGAGTTGCTTTTGGAGTTGTATTTATATAATGAGTTTGGTTCTGGTGCTGTATTTATGTTATGGATTTTGTTCTGCCGCTGTATTTATATACTAAGCCTGGTTCTGGTGTATTAATGTCATGAGCTTGGTTCTGGTGCTGTATTTATGTTATGAGCTTAGTTCATGCTGTATTTATGTTATAGGGTTGGTTCTGGAGTTGTATTTATTTAATCAGTTTGGCTCTATTGCTGTATTTATGTTATGGATTTGGTTCCGGTGGTGTATTTATATTATGGATATATTATATTATGGATTTGGTTCTGGTGCTTTATTTGTTATGGATTTGGTTCCATTGCTATATTTATATTATGAATTTGGTTCATGTTATGAGCTTAGTTTATGCTGTATTTATTTTATTGGTTTGGTTCTGGTGATGTAATTATGTACTGAGCCTGGTTCTGGTGCTGTATTTATGTTATGAGTGTGAGAATACTGCCATTTTGCTTTTTTCTGTACAAGTAGAATGCAGCGGCCATGCAGTATATATTGGTTTTTTTTTTAGGGAGGGGGGTAAAAAAATTCTGCACGGGGTGCCCTCTACTGTATGGCCGACTCTGATGATTTGTATGCTGTACAGAGGTATTCCTCTGAATTGTACGGATATAAACATTTGGGATCACAGTTATGAGTGTTGAAAGCGCTTTAAAAACTACTAGAAAACGGTCTAAAATGCCCGGCAGGCGGGGGGTCCTTATCTTGCTTTTTGATGAACTACCTGAGGCTGATTCAAAGACTTTCCTATGAACAGCTCACGCCAGCCATTAATTTTATGGGATTTTATCTCACCAGCACTTCCGATTAAAGAAACACTCCAGTAAAAAAGTTTTAAAATTTCCTATCTCATTAAGTATCTCATAGGAATGTATAGAGAGACGGACTTCCGATCCACAGCAAAGTCAAAGTGCCGGTCCATGATATAGCCAAAAGACAGGATCGGAGTTGCGACAGCTGCGAGTTAAACGCCCCTTTTCTGCTGGCAGCGCGGCGACATCCACTTTAGGATTATGCGTTCGGTCATCGTAGGCAGATTGGTTGCCTTACATCCAATGGTTAGAAAGCTAAATAGGTACTCTACCCAAAGTGGAGTACCTATGCGCCAAATTTTTACACTTTTGCGACAAATGTTTCTTGACCCTTTTTTATTGGCCGCAAAGCTGAACATAATACATCCACATTACGGACATATACAAATGCGCTCATCTGAAGGAGCCCCTAGGCGGTATTCATTTAACGTGGAAAAGGCGCAGTCAAAACCGTGTTGGGAAAACAATGCACGCTTTTGCCGTGATTTTCAATGCAGTTGTGGTTTTTATCACGATGACATTGGAAAGCGCACCGAATCTTCGCTCACACGTGTGCGGTTTTGACCGCACCTTTGGCCTTATTCACGGAAACGATTTTGGTGTGTGAAGAACTGACTAATTTTAATGGGTGCGTGTCCATATTGTATAGGTATGCAGCGCTTGTATCTATTTTTTACTTCCATGTCATCCGATTTTATCCCGTGTAAAAAAAAGAAGGAAAGCGGCCCAGTTCTTTTTTCTAGCGTCGCTTGGCAACAATCTGTGAAAAACGGAGCGCGCAGGGATATCAATCCGAATGCACTCGTTAGGGTTTTTTGCACACCTATTGACTTGAATAGGCATCTGCTGTCTGAGAAATCGGACCAGAATACGACATGATCACCTGTCCGTGTAAAATAAGGCATATTCCTATTGACTGTAACAACATATATGCGCTGTGAACAAGGTTGATTTGCGCGCATAGTGCTGTATTTTTTGCGCACGCAGGGCCTCTTCACATTTGTATACGCCCTAATTTAAAATACTATTTAGCTTAATGAGGTCCAGATGTGTTCTCTTTTATACTGAATTGCGCACTGCATGTTTCTGCGTTTTGCGTGTGCGTTTGTGCAACTCCCATAGACTTCTATGGGGCCCATGGTGCGCAAATGGGCAGTAAAATAGAGCAGGTCCTATTTTTTTCTGTGCTTGCAAAATACGGAAATGAGAATGAACCCATTGAAATCAATGGGTTCTGTTCCCTGGGTATTGTGTGGGCAAATACGTTCGTGTGAAGGGGCGCTAATGGGTACATGTGCTGTCTGAGTGCAGTCAGTTGCAAACACGGAAACAAGTGGACTAGATTTAGTCCCGTGTAACCACACCATGTGAATACTACTTTAGGCTGGTGATTCACGAGCAAATCCCAAACGCGTTTCTACATCCATAATACGGAAGAGCGTCCCAGCCTGACAGCCGGTCTTCTGACCAAGAAATCCGAACATTGCAACCAGGGTAGATCATGAGTATCAGATCGGTGGTGGTCCGCCGCCCAGGACTCCCGCCGATCAGCTGATTGTAGAGGCCGCAGTATTCATATGAGTGCAACCTCTTCTCAGGCATACGATGTCACAGTCATTCATCACGTGGCTCAAGTGAATTGGACCGAGCTGCAGTACCAGGCACCACTGCTATACAATGTATGGCGCTGTGCCTGGTAGGCACTGAAGAGGCTGTAGCGATTACCCAAGTGGCTGATCCCCACCAATTAGATATTGATGACCTATTCTAAGGAAAGGTCATCAATAGTAAAGTCCTGGACAACCCCTTTAAAGCAACCTTCTGTTTCAGGACAAAGAGTGAGGGGGTATATATTTCCTGCAGCTGTTCTTCTCTGCCAACCCTCCGGTTCTGGGTCCCGTTTTTGGCTATCCAAGATGGCAGATACAATATTCAGACTACCTAATCCCCACAGTGCACTATATATGCTCACTGATTGGCCAGAGCTGCTCACTTGATCAGCACTGGCCAATCAGAGAACAGTACATAGTGTCTACTAGGTAGTCAGAAATCTGTTTCAGCCATCTTGAACAGCCAAAAATGGGTCCTGGAGACAACATATTAGAGGGGTGGTGGAGAAGACCAGGGGAGGGACAGGTAATATACTCCTCTTTCCCTCCTGTCTGGGTCACAATTTTGTCCTGAAACCAGAGGACTACTTTAAGTATATAGATGTGTGCATATAGCTTTCGCAGTCATGTACACAGCCGTACGACGACTGTTTTGTACCGCTTGGCTTCCATAGAGATGCATGAGGCGCCTACTGTACCTGTGTGCCTCCGGTTTCATACAGAGAAGTTTCTGTTGAAGTCGTACAGAAAGTAAACTGGCGGACGCGACTGGATAGAGATATAAGAAAGCAGGGGGGGATAACTGTAAACACAGCGCCGTAGCGAGGCCTCATACTGCGGCGTGCAGCGTGGTAAGCCCTAAATGAGGGCACCACTATACTTACTCAGCAGGACCATTCAGATATAGCATTGTGCGCAGCAGACGCCTCCATGTGTTACTTCTTCATCTAGGGACTGTTTGAGAAACAAATCCGCGTTTTAGATAGGAAAGTTAGTAAATATTCGCTGCACCCAAACCGTAGGTTTGCCGACCCTCTCTGAGAACTGTGCAGTACTCAATCAATAACATGGGAAAACTGCACTGAGCGGCTCTACACCTGCAGAGGACGCTCTTCCTCCAAGGCTCGGCTATCGCCAGTGCAGCTCATCTACGGCAACCAGTCCTGTGAGCCACCGGAGTATAGGAAGGGTTCACATAGTTCTGATATGAATACCAGCAGCCGATGAATGTTCCATGTAGGCTGAGTTTCCACGGCGCAATTTTACCGCATTTCTGCAACGTTTTTGATGTGTGTTATTGCACTCAAACGCAGGCTGAAAACCGTAGTCGTGTCACCATGAATCACCGTGGTTTTGCTATGCGGTTTTCAGCTGAGCGACTTCTACAGGTAAATTTCAGTTTGCTTACCCTGTAGAGTCCACTCGGCCGAAAACCGCATCGCAAATCCACAGTAATTTTCGGTAAATTGCATACATGTCAGATTGCATTTTGAGTGCAATTAAAGGAAAAAATTCAGTCCCGGGTCTGGAGAGGGATAAAATACACGCAAATGCTTTTCTCTGCTGCCCCTCCAATCCACCATTTCTGGGTCCTGCTTTTGGGCAGGACCCAGATTACCTAGTCCCCACAGTGTTAGACTACTTCTGCACTATTCCTGCTCTCTGATTGGCCAGAGCTGTTCATGTGATGGGCACTAGCCTATCAGAGAATGGTGCAGTGTGCATTAATTAGACAGTTAGAAAATTGCTCCAGCAATCTTGGTTGGCTGAAAACAGGGGCTGAATTTTGTTCTCAAACCAAAGGGTCACTTTAAGACTTAAAGGGGTTGTCCCGCGAAAGCAAGTGGGTCTATACACTTCTGTATGGCCATATTAATGCACTTTGTAATATACATCGTGCATTAATTATGAGCCATACAGAAGTTATCAGAAGTTATTCACTTACCTGTTCCGTTGCTAGCGTCCTCGTCTCCATGGTGCCGTCTAATTTTCAGCGTCTAATCGCCGGATTAGACGCGCTTGCGCAGTCCGGTCTTCTTCTTTTCTGAATGGGGCCGCTCGTGCCGGAGAGCGGCTCCGTGTAGCTCCGCCCCGTCACGTGCCGATTCCAGCCAATCAGGAGGCTGGAATCGGCAATGGACCGCACAGAAGCCCTGCGGTCCACCGAGGGAAAAGATCCCGGCGGCCATCTTCACCAGGTAAGTAAGAAGTCACCGGAGCGCGGGGATTCAGGTAAGCGCTGTGCGGTTTTTTTTTTAAGTCCCTGCATCGGGTTTGTCTCGCGCCGAACGGGGGAGCTGTTGAAAAAAAAAAAAAAAACGTTTCGGCGCGGGACAACCCCTTTAAGGGCTTATTTAAATAGACGTATGCAATTTGGGAGTTTTCACAGCGTCTGTATATGCATATGGTCACTATTACTACTGAGGCCAATATAGGGGACACTTACTACGAGGACCAATATAGGGGACACTATTACTACTGGGACCAATATAGGGGACACTATTACTACTCGGACCAATATAGGGGACACTATTACTACTGAGGCCACTCTGCACAAGGCAGCATTCGGAGGGGGTGAGGTGGAGCGCCGCATAGTATGAAATCAGCTGCGGATACGCGGTTGATTTCCAGTCAAAATCTGCAACAATGGTACGGATTTTGACAGTTTTTTGGATGTGGAAATGCTGCAGAATTTGATCCCCGTCATTTTTGGAAATGGCCCTGTACTTTTTATAACGACAGACGTAAAATCATACGTTGTGATAATCTCCGCCCCCTGACCACACCCCTCCGTCCCGCTTTGACCCTGGGAAAATCTAGTCACCTTACTTTAGTCACCCAAGCCTGTCCGATTTCTGGTCATGAAAAAGTGATTTTAATGCGCGTGTATGTCTGTCTGACATCCGTATGTGTTGATTCTTTTACAGTCCGTGTAAAAAAAAAACGCATGTCTGTATAGCCCCATGACCCCTGTGCGTAGTCAGTTGCAAATATGGACAATACACAGGCGTGAAAATCACTTGTGTGGGCTAAACCCTAACATGACATATTGTAGGAAAGTTGTAGAAACACCGTAAAAATACACTGCAAAAACCTTGCGGAAATCCAGCTGTGAGGTCAATGGGGCCTACAAGTCTGTAGCGCCGTGTTTATCCCGCTGCGCACCACTTTATTCTTGTGGTTTTCCGCCATTGGCTCATGTGAGACAGGATGTAAACGCAGACGCAGTTTTGGGCTTGTACGTACATTGGCGAAAGGTGAAGGACCGCATGACTAGATGTGGATTTTACTCCAGCATTCAGCTATATCCAATATATAAAAATGCCATGGAATCTCCGTACAGATTTGCGCAGCGTTTGGAAAAGTTTTTTTTTTTTTTCTTTTTTAATCTGCATGATTTGGTGCGGACTTTCTGCTGTGGATTTCCCTGCTTCTCTCTCCGGATTTGCGGCTGAAATGTTCCTGTACGTGTGCACGTATTCTTGTGATGAGTGTCCGTGCGAGCTGCACTCCTATTAAGACACTTTTTGGCGATTCCAGTATTTTGGCGGAAAAATCTAGGTATAATAAATATGGCGTAGAAAAAAACGATGGTAACCTCCCAGCGTCCATCAGTAGTCTGAAATGTTCTAACTGATATGTACAAAGGGCACACGTAATTATAGGCGCCGAGCCAGGTCTCCGTACTAAAGTGGAATGTTTTGGCTAACACATAACCTACCTTATTGTAACCAGTGCAAACATTAAATGGCTATACAAGGATATGATGTAAATAGGCATATACAGCACCTCCCCAAAATATGCAAATGCCACCCGACTATATATTTAATCTAAAGGATCAATAGAAATCCAAAAGATCATATTCATGAATCAGACCTTTAGGAAACCTTGCGTCTAGCTTCAAAATCCTAAAGGCTTCCCTGGCGAGAAGTTTATGAACCCCCTCCCCCCCCGAGCGGGGCAAAGTACTTTCTCAATGCCAATGACCCTTAGGGCTTCTTCACACGAGCGAATGCGCAAAAACGCTCGCCGCAGTGAACAAGTTTGGATTATAAACATTTGCACACACCAGGCCAGTTCACAAGTGCTGGACACCCCCTTTCTGTGGATTAAAAGGCTGTTTAGCCTAATGAGGTCCCTTGCGTATTTGCGCAAAATTTGGAAAGATAGGGTAGGTCCTATTTTTTTTCCAGACGAGCGAAATGCGCGCAAAACACCTTTAGGAAAACGGACCCATTGAAATAATTGACTTCTATTCTCTGTGTTTTGCGCGCATATGCCTAACGTGTGCAAAAACATGCGCTTGTATGAAGAAGCCTTTAGAGGTGAAATGTCAGCAGCATGGACTTCAAGAAAATGGCGGCTCCAGAAAGAGCGCATATGTTTACATTCCTATCATGTGCCCAAATGAATGAAATGCGCTCCGCTATGAGTACTTTTAACGTCCATGATGTACAACCAACATGCTGGAGATGACAGTCTATACAAACTATTAGGTAAACTATATATGAAGAACTGCACTTGATAAATGACTATATATGAAAGGCTGAGATTCTTTTGTTTGTATAGTCCTTGTACGTAGATTGCATCCGTTGCCTCCACACCAAAAACATCCAACTTATCAGAAGATGATGTGCGCCAACTGCAAGAAACTCTGTTACTAATAGTACGGGCCCTTCTGGCCACAAAACTGACCCCTGAGTCCAAAATACGCGCCAGGGAATCATCCTGGCACAATACAGGCAAGTTATCTCCTTTGATTTTCAAAAAGTTCTTGTCACATGTGTACCGGGACACATTAGGGACCCCGAGTCTCTGATGCAGACCGTGGACAACATTGGTTGGTCCAATGATTTCTCGTGGGTCGTTGTATTCTGTGGTCTGACATGAAAGAGCTCGGATACGGTAGAGGCTCCGTGGACCTCTACCGGAGATCTATTTCTGGTGCAGAATATGGAGGACAGAAGCTACCTAAAATAATTAAGTAACCTCGCAAATGCGTTACATTTCTTTTTTTTGGACGATTTTGAGTGTTTTTGCCGTTTTCATTCTTGCACATACAGGCGTTCACTTGGTTGGCCCTGGAAACAGCAGCTTTGCTCCACCGTGCCGTCAAACTTCCAACGTAAAGATCTTTTCACACTGCATTAATGGCTTCTGTTAAACATATGTGCTGAGAAAAGCTCTTGACATATTCATACAACCCCTCCCGCTGCGGCCCTTTTTGGGTTTTTCATTTTTCCCTCCCCACTTTTTTAAAATTATAACTTTTTTATTCTTCCGGCGACATAGCTACATGTGGGACGAGTTGTAGTACCATGCAGCAGACCATGAAATGTACTGGAAAACTTTTTACATTTTTTAAGTGAAACTCAATGGAAAAAATGCGATGGAGGCGGGGTGTTTTTACAGCACTTTTTTTAATATTGTACTACTCAAAATTATTTTGGCTCCATTACTTTTTGATTTTTCTCTCGATGGTGCTGTATAAGCATTCTTCTTCGCCTTTCTACATACCATTTTGGGGTACATCTGACTTTTCGATCGCTTTTTGTTCAGGTTTTTTTCTTGCAAATGGGGTGGCTGAAAAAAGCGCAATTCTGGTATTGCTGCTTTTTCTTTTTTTTACAACGTTCACCACCTGGAATAAATAATGTGGTATTTTAATAAATTGGACTTTTATGGACGCAGCAATGCCAATTTTTGATTTACTTTTTTCAATTTTTTTTCCTAAAGATGATTGTGTTGGGGAAACCGGCAGTCATCTGCAGGAGAATTGTAGTATTCCATGCAAATATCTACATTCCTTGACCTCTAAGGCCAAGACTCTTCTTCTGTATATCCTCTCGACCATCACCCATACCTACCCAGTCCTAGGGCCATTCTCTTTTGTAGTTTGAGAAAGCGCATGATGTCCCATATTGCAGCTGTTATGGTATCTTCATTGGTTATTACTAAGGATATGAGGGTTCATGGAGGGTTTGTGAAGTTGTAGGCCATGTCCTTCTACTTTTTAAAGATCTATACTGTGTTTTTTGTTTATGTTAATAAATTATTTATCTGTGTTTCCCCTTTTTTTCTAGGTAGGACTTCCTCTGCTGGATATATTTGCCCCTTCCCTTAACCATCTCCCCTCTCGGCACTGTCAGAGGGGCAGTTCATGTTATCAGTTAACTGCAAGGAGATGGGGCCTGTGCACCCTGCAATATGAAAACCCGACAGAACAAAGACTCGGTGAGTACTAGGTAATCCAGGTAGGGAAATACGAGACTGAATACATAATTAAGTAGACAATTCACTGCCCAACTGCAGTCCCCTCCTGTGTTGTTGGGAACCCTCCACTTCTACTGTCTAGCTCTCAGTCTGTTCTCTCCAACGTATCTCCGTTGCTTTTCTCACACCATGGACCTCGCCCATGGTCACTGACACTTATAAATTAAGATCCTTCATCTCCAAAAATTCTTTGTGTAGCTTGGAGACAAAGTGTGTTTTATAACTTTCCATAGGTATCTCTTTGTTAAGAGTGTTGAGCAAATTGAAACAGTAGAAACCTGTTTTGGGTTGAACATTGCTAAAAGTTTGGTTCAGCATGAACCCGAACCTCAGGCAGTTTGTATTGGCCGAACCCACTAAAATTCTTCTTCTCCTTCTTTCCCTTCTCTGCCTCATTCTCCTTCTGCTGCTCCTCCTTCACTTTCTTCTCCTCTCTTTTTCTTCCTCTCCTCTTCTTTCAAAGAGAAGGAAAAAAGGAGAAGAAGGAAAAAGAAGAAGCTTGAGTAATATTTTCCTTCATCTTCTTTTTCTTCATTAATTTTGCCTTAAAAACAGCTCAAAAGTACTTAGATACACTCCTAGGTGACCAAAGAGTGTTATACAGTGCTTTTATGGTTCTTAAACAGTTTTAGGAGTATTGGTGAAGTTCTGATTTGGATCAAACTAATATGGACTGAACTGAAGTTTTTGCCCAAATTCGGCGAACCGGACGAACCGAACTTTTCAAAAGTTCACTCAGCACTATTTGTTAATATGACTTGTCCACTCTTTTCTGTGTCTTCAAGAAGATGTCGATGAGGAGTGGAAGGAAAAAGGAGAGTGTGGGTCCAAGGGAGGAGCGCAGAGCGAGGGGGAGAGCATCTCCGGGTGCAATCAGTACGTCCAGTAGCGACAGCAAGAGCGAAAAGGGACGGCCGAGTGCAAAGGTAATGAACTTATAAAAGACATGGGTTACGTCTTTCAACTTTTTTGTAACCTTCAATTCTCTCTTCTACAGAAGGGCCGCATGGATGATTCTGTCCCTAAGAGTAGTAAACGGGAAAGAGTAAAAGACTCCTCCGAGAGTGAAGGAGAAGCTGGGAAAAGTCAGAAGAAAGCTAAAATGGAGGTGAGAGACTTCTGATGTCCTAAAATGTTATATCCTGTACTGAATACCGTCTTGAATAACTTCTCTGGCAAGACTTTGAGTTGTGCTACTGAAAAGAATTATGCTACAAAGAAGTGGTTGATACTATCCAGATATCTGGGTATTCATACTGAATGCTTAACAGTGGAATGTAGTATTAATTTCTATGCATTTGTATTTATCAACAGTCTCCTGAAGTTCCCCGTCCGCCTCCCGATGAAGAAAGTTTAGATGGGCAGAGCGGTAATGAAGATGGCGGGAGCGACCCTCGTGATATTGACCAGGATAACCGTAGCACATCTCCAAGCCTGCACAGTGGGGATAGTGAGAGTGATGCATCTTCTGTCCCTTCACCAAAATCGTTTCCTTCTCTGTACAGAGGGCCAGGTTCTCCACCACCTCCTGCTTCACCAGTTGCAGAAAATGCTGTGTTACCACCTCCACCTCAGGCTTCTCAGCCACCTGCGCCGAGTGAGCCTCAGAATGCAAGACCATACCCAGCTCCCCATCTTCCACAATTATATCCCAGTAGTGGTGGAATGGTAAAAACTGGACCTTCACAGACTTCTCAAGCCAAGCCCCCACCCACCACCCCTATAGCAGGGTTGGGTTCTCCAAGGCCATTGGCTTCTCCTACAGCTGCTCCTCCTCCTTCTTTACCCACCAATTCTTCATCCACAGCATCATACCCCCATGTTGCCCACAACTTGCCTCCACCACCGGCTTTACGTCCTCTCAATGCATCTCCAGGATTGCCATCCCAGGTTGGAGAAAAAACTGGTCAACCTCTACCTTCTGCTTCTTGTACACTTCGATATCCTCCATACCCAGGACAGTATCCACCTGGTTATCCTCATCAGTACCCTACACAAGGGAAATATGGACAGCCTCAACCCGGCCCACATCCATCTTGGGGCCAAGGTGGACTTAATTATGGACGGAATGAAGGAGCCCCTCGATATCCCCAGCCCCCTTCTCAAAATGGACAAATGGTTGGAGGGCAGAACCTTGGAGGTGGATTTGGTCCCCCTCACCATAGTAGCACACGTGCTCAGTCCCCTCATAATAACCATCCTCCTCACCCAATGCCTACACCAGGCACCCTTCAATCTCCAGCATCCCAAAGCAACGTTCTGCACCCTCATGGAGGGGCAGCAGGTGGACAGGGTCAGTCTCCAAATCATAATACAACTAATTCTCACCACCCTCATATTTTACCAAACCGAGGTCGCTCTCCTACCCCCCAAGTTAGCCAACCACCAGCAGTTGCGCCACCATCCAACCATCACCCCCCTCATGTTTTGCCGGGTGCTATTTTATCTCCAAGTTCACACCATCAGAACAACACACAACTTTCAAATTCTGCGTCAGTTAATGGTGGTGGACAATCACCTGCACCCCCAAATACATCTCATCCTTCATCACAACCTCCATCTACTGGTGGGAATTTGGCTTACTCCTCTCAAGCGGAGCCCCCGAATCCTCAGACAACACATACTGCTTATCAACCCCATTCAAATTCATCTGCTTGCCATTATCCTCCGAACAATCAGAATTATGCTAACTACCCATTCCAAGGTTACAAAGGAGCTCCTCCAACAGCGCAA
Source organism: Eleutherodactylus coqui (assembly GCF_035609145.1). Taxonomy (NCBI): domain Eukaryota; kingdom Metazoa; phylum Chordata; class Amphibia; order Anura; family Eleutherodactylidae; genus Eleutherodactylus; species Eleutherodactylus coqui. Next base: position 266,000,862 of record NC_089840.1, on the reverse strand, counting down.
CCTTATAAAAGCGGGCCACCACCACCTTATAAGACAGGAACATTTCCTGTTTCAACTCCACCACCAGTTCCCACCCAGAGTTTCAAAGATGCTTCACCTACTACTCCTAGTACTGCACCTCCACCGCCCCCTCCACCTGCACCTGCACCTCCACCGCCGGCACCAGCTCCAGCTCCAGCTCCAGTACAGATAAAACAGGAGCCAATTGAGGAGTGCGAAGCAGAAGATGATAGCCCTGTTCCTCCTGTCAGCAGCCCCTCACCTCCACCCAAGATTGTGGACACGCCAAGTCATGCCAGTCAATCTGCAAGGTAAAATTAAGTCAATTGTGTTAATTTGAATAGTACGTATGGCCATAATCAATGAATTAAAGAGTTGGAAGGCACCTCCAGGGTGATCTAAGTACATGAGCGAACAAGAGTGCAATGACATAAATGAAAAATCTGATCTGACTCGCACAAGTTCTACATGAATGGCCCATTGGTGCCCGTGGCCACTGTGTAATGCTTCATGTACTTTACAGCTAGATTATCCATCTATCTATATGATAATCATGCTTCATGTATCAACAGGTTTAACAAACATCTGGATCGAGGCTACAATTCCTGCTGCCGGACCGATTTGTATTTCGTACCCTTGGAAGGGTCAAAGCTTTCTAAGAAAAGATCGGAGCAGATTGAAAGAGCGAGACGGGAGACTGAGCAAAGGGCCCGAGAGGAGCGTGAACGCGAACGTGAGAGGGAACGGGAACTGGAGAGAAATGTGGTAAGAGAGCATTGATCACTTAGTTTTCCATTCCCCAGCCATTAGCCAGAATGCACTAAGTTGCCGTTTAGGCTCGTTTTCACACAAAAATATGAAATTAAACTCCCAAAACCAGAACAGAAAGTCTACTCAGTTTAGTAAAAGTGCCGAATTCCATTGTGTTCCCAAAATTTGGTGCCATTAAACACAATTCAGACTATTAATAAATATAAATTAGCCTACTAAAAGTAATTGGACAGTATTTATTTCCATATGTTAATACTTAGTGGGGCTCCTTTGGCCCTAATGACATCGGATACTCACCGTAGCATACTTCCTAGTAACGTCTGATACACCTCAGCTGCTATTTCCTGCAGACGTCTGGCGAGTTCTCTCAAAGAAGATGGACGCTCTTCATATTTCCTGACATTCTAGTTCATCCCAAAGATGTTCAATAAGGGTTCAGGTCGGGACTCTATGCAGGCCAGTCGTGGAACATCCATATCCTCAAACCAACATAAAACAGTGTTTGATGTGTGACAAGCTGCGTTGTCTTTCTGGAAGTATGGCTGACCATTCCCAGAGTATTCCAACATTGTCAGCACCAGTTTATTGTCTAGAATGTCATGGTACACCTCCGTGTTCAGGGTTCTTGTCACTACAACCAATGGACCGAGCAATGCCAAGTAAAATATCCCTAGAGCATAATGGAACCTCTGCTGTACTTAACTGTTGGCATACCACACTCGGGCAGAAGGATCCTCCACACCCGGGTAACTCCATCTGATGTGAAGATGTGGTAGTGTGATTTGTCACTCCATAAAACGTTCTTCCATTGCTCAACTGTCCAATGACGATACCCCTTGCACTCTTGTAAACGGGCTCAAGCATCTTGTTTGAGAGAACGTACCAGACATTTGCAGGATGAATGGAGGGAAATACCAGCTGAAATTTATCAGATGTTAGTAGAGAGTATGTCATTAGGTCCAAAGGAGGCCCCACTTGGTATTAACATATGGAAATAAATACTACTTTTGGTTCATGCTTAGGTATCTAATTACTTTTAGTACGTTAGTGTAATGTCATTGTAATCTTGATTTTTTTCCCTCTTTTTATGTTTTTTTGTAGCAAAAATTGGAGTCTCGATCTCATGACTGTCCTCAGCTCTGTCCTCAGCCCCCTCCTCACCATCCCTCTTTGGCCTTACCTTCTCCATCTTCAGCCCCATCCCGTCCACCTCACTTTGAACCCCCAGGAGCTGTAGCTGCGGTCCCTCCATATTTGGGACCAGATACACCAGCTCTTCGTACTTTAAGTGAATACGCCCGCCCTCATGTACTTTCACCCGCTGGGAGAGCTCCTCAACCTGGTCACCCACCGCATCACCCATTTTATTTACCTCTTGGAGATCCGCTTCTTGCCTACAATTTGCCTGCTGTGTTTGCCAGCGACCCTTCCCGGGCAGAAAGGGAGTTACGAGAAAGGCTTAAACCTGGGTATGAAGTAAAACCAGGGGAGCTAGACCCTCTTCACCCATCTACTCTCCCTGTGCCACATCCACACCATCACCAACCCCCTCCACAACCACCACCCTCTACTGCTGGTGTCCCTCCGCAAATGGGATTGCACCCTGCTTTCTCCTACCACCATGGGCAGCACTCTCACCAGCATGCTATAGAGAGAGAAAGGCTGGCACTGGGGGCAGCAGGCGGAGGGCCTGGAGCTGGACCGGGAGCCCCTGGAGCAGCTGGAGGGGCTCGAGGGGAACTATCCTACGCTGAGCGACTGGCCGCAGAACGACAGCATGCAGAAAGAGTGGCTGCTCTTAGTGGTGACCCCTTGACCAGACTGCAAATGTTGAACGTCACGCCACATCATCACCAGCATTCTCACATCCATTCACACCTACACCTACACCAGCAGGACGCCATTCATGCAGGTGAGTTATAGAGCGGTCGCTTTGCAGTCAGAAAAACAACCCATTATGTTGTCCAGTCCTTGAGAACATTCCCCGTTTTTGTCCTCAGCTTCTGCTGCTGTGCACCCACTAATGGACCCACTCACATCAGGTTCCCATCTTACACGGATCCCATACCCCGCCGCTGCCCTCCAGAATCCATTGATTCCGCATCCTCTGCATGATAGTGATGTCCTCCGACAGCAGATATTTGGTAAGTGCTAAAGCAGTGATTTCATACTTTCAGAGTCAAGGAAGCAAAGCCACGACTTTTATGAGTAAAGTTTAGCCCCTTCTTCATGTTCCTCGTGGACCACTAGAACAACTCCATCCTTGTAGGCAATTTAGCTTTTTCCGCATAAATTTGTAAATACAACTTTATAGTGGTTAAAGTTCTGTTTTTCTGATGCAAATTCCCTGCAAATATATACACGGAATGGCTAATTTATTAAAGACCCCATCTAGTAGTGCGTTGAACCTCCATTGGCCTTCAGAACGACAGCAATTGTTGTGGCGTCTGTCCCCAGGTATCAGAGGACCCAGGTGTGCCAAGGAAACTTTCCCCATACCATTACTCCACCAGCCTAACAAGAAGGGGTCATCGAGTCATACTGTTTGCGCCAAATTCTGACCTCCCATCAGCACGGTGCAACAGAAATCTGATTTCATCTGACCAGATGTTTTTCTGTTGCACTGTGATACAATTTTTGCGCCCTTTTGCCGCCCACTGGAGTTTCACCTTTCTGTTTCTCTTAGACACAATGGCGTTAGAACTGGTCATCGGGTTATAGCCCATTCGTGTTAGATGTCGTTGCATTCAGATGCATTTTTCTAGTTGTGCCATGCCTCTTCATCAGAGTGATTCCTGACATCCTCCTCTGACCCCTTTTCAGCATCGAGTTGTATATGTCCACAGGATTCCCTTTCGCTGGATGTTTTTCGCCGATCACCCCATTCTCTGTATACTCTCCAAACCATTACACAAGAAAAGACCACATAATTGGCAGTGAAATCCTGACCCTGACTAGTCTAGGCCTCGCTGGAAGTCGCTCAGATCGCTGGATTTTCTCATCAAACGTGGATTCCCACTGAATCCACGTTAGATGAGAAAATGCTGCATCCAGGGTCATACAGGGAAAATCCAATTGTGAGAGGGTGGTGGATCTATGCAGTGGATTTGGAGCTCTATATCAGAAAATCAGATCTGCAATCACTATAAAAATATAGACAAAAATTAAACAACAAAGAATTTGGTCCTAAAATACCATAATGATACTAGGTGGACATTCAACCAGGACATTGTCTGCATGGGCTTTACACGCCCTCCTGGTATTTGTATGTTTTTTCAGACATTCTCTAGTTCAAGATAACTCTGGTTCCAGCCACTTAATGCCTTAGATGCCACGGTTAGTAATGTCCACAGCATCTAAGTTGTTAGAGTGAGGAGCCTGCCCATATCACCCTATCAGTCCCCATGCAAGTGCCTGAAGAGTGTTGATAGGTTGCTATGATAGCTAGGGGTCTGACAATGGCCTCCATGCCTGCTATCTTAGTACCCCATAGGACCTAAATGGATGCCTGTCAGCAGACTGAAGTAAGTGAACCTTTACTAAAAATACTTGAGCACCCCTGCTCTAGTTTTATCTGTTTCTACAATGTAACAGTCAATGTAGCGCCATTATACCTCTTAAGGGACTTATTATTACCCTAGGCATAAATATACTTATGCTCTAACATGGTTAAGGGGGAATATCTTTCCATGACCCTTTCATTGCTTTTGTTTTTCCCAACAGCCTCTCCTTACAGAGACCTCCCTTCCTCTCTTTCTGCCCCCCTCTCGGCCGCTCACCAGTTACAGGCCATGCACGCCCAGTCTGCAGAATTGCAACGCCTGGCCCTGGAGCAGCAACATTGGCTGCAAACCCATCATCCTCTGCAAGGAGTTCCCCTACCCGGACAAGAAGACTATTATAGGTGAGTATTTTTGATCTATGAGCCTTATTTTAGATGATCAGACGGACGCAGGCTCGACAAGAGGATATTAATAAGTTAACGTGCTGGTGATAGGTTGGATAATTCGTATCACAAATGTGTTGTAAAACTAGCAAAGTCCACTTTGTGGGAATTTTATTTTGCTATGAACGTTCAGTTTTGCAAAAATCTGATTAATATGGCAGAAGGAGGTGCAGGAATGGGTGTTACAGATGTATTTGGACCCTCAGAGACAGTTACAGTGGGCCCCTGTCTATGCCAGCCTTGACTTGATAAACATAGACAATGTGTAGAGTTACGCTAGAGACGTAGATAGAATTCATAGGGTCCCATAAAGGGTTGCCACCTTTGTCAAAATACCAGCCAAAGTAAAAGGAGGTGTGGCAGAGGGGTGTGGCTTATCACAACATATGATTTTATCTCTGTTACTTCATTGGCCCCAGTAGTAATAGTGCCTCCTCTTAGTGTCACCAGTAGTAATAGTGCCGACCCTTAGTGAACCCTATAGTAATAGTGCCCCCTCTCATTGACCCCTAAAGTAACACTGTCCCCCTCCCCGTGTCCCTAGTAGAAATAGTGCACCCTCTCAGTGACCCCTATAGTAATAATGCCCACTCTCAGTGCCCTTTTTAGTAATAGTTTCCCGAGTAGTGATAATGACCCCCTTACTGCCCCAATAGTAAGTGTCACCCTTAGTGGCCCCAGTTGTAATAATGCCCCACTTTGTGCCCTCTACACCTCTATACCTCCGGTGAGGCAGCAACCACACCGGAAAGTTCTTGAACTCACTCTTTAGCTCCGGTTCAGCCACTGCTGACATAATCAGAGACTTAGGCCCTGATGGTAATAGTGTATCTTGACGCCACCGGAAGCTAGGGGTTTGACAGGAGGAACGCCCCTGCCACACCCCCAGCTCCTGATAGGGTCAAGGGACGAAGGTCCTAGCAGCACAGTGTGCATGGCTTTCTGGCAACGGTGCTGGCTTAGGCTGAGGGGTTACTATTGTTCTTAGGCTTACATTATTAAGTGTAAATGTAAGGCTAAGAAGAATAATAACCCTCAGCCTAAGCCAGCACCCCTGCCAGAAATCGATGCAGACGCTGCAGCATCTGTGCTCTGTCCCGCACGCCATAAAAGCCATGCCTCTTAGGCACCCGAAGCCTCAACCCTCTGTCCCGGCACACGGATCCGTCCTGGGCGCCGGCTGTCAGCTGTGTTCCGCCGGCGGCAGCAGTGGTGCCTCACGGCCACTCCCAGGAAAGCAGAGTTATTTTGCTTGTCCCTCCCTGCTCCCGACATACCGCTGCGCTTGTAAAGTGCAGGAATGCATATCAGCATGTAAAGCTTGGCGCTGTACTGCTGCTGTGGATGGACGTCCTCTGTCACTTTCTGGAAGGCTATCGCTGTGTCCTCCCTGCAGACGAGCAGCATGTTGAAGACACTACTGGGGGATGGGGGAAGCGGCTTCAGCTGGTCAATATGCCAAGCCGCTTCACGGCACTCTGCGCTCCCTCATGGCGACCTTGCTGTGAGCTTCCACACACAGTGGGGTGCCGCCTTTTGCCATGCTGGACGGGCAGGGCTTTCAGCTGCAGCGCGGCCCGGGAGACTACGGAGCTGCAGGGCGGCCTGGATTGCAGATAAAACAGCCTTCTTACTTGGCTCCCAGGACCTGCAGACAACCCAGTTCTCCAGCCAATCAGCATCAGGGGGCGTCACCCCCCTGTCAAATTTGACTCCACCAGGACTTCCTGGTGGCATCAAGATACACTAATACCGGCCCTAACCCCTTCCCCTAGCATCTGGGCTGTGTACAGGACTGCAAATACCTTTGGATTTAATTACCGGCTAGGCTGGTGATTTACCAGCTGGGTGACAAACCTAGCCCCATAGCGAAAAGAGCTGGAACCCCACCACAAAAATCTAATTAATATAGCAGGAATAGGTGCAGGAAAGGGTGGTACAGATGTATTTGGACCCCATCACCTAATAGCAGGAAGCTAAAAAAAACAGCACAAGTAGCAAAGAGGCTTTCTAGGAGTTGGATATGGATAACCTTAGGATAGGTTATAAATATCAGATCGGTTGGGGTCTGCTGCCCAGGGCAACCACCAATCAGCTGTTTGAAGCACAGCAGTGTACATTTCATATTAGTTTTACCTGTTATAGCAGCTCAATCACACTTAGTTGAATGGGACTGAGCTGTTCTTAGGCCACATGACATTACTGGCCTGAGAAGAGGCCACACCCTGCACAAACAGCAGATTGGTGGGGGTTCCTGGGAGTAGAACATACCAATCGGAGAGTCATGACCTATCCTAAAGATAGGTCATCAATATCCTACTCCTGGAAACCCCCTTTAAAGTGGTATTCCCATCTTAGGAATCCTATTTTAGTGTGTTCGAAATCACAAAACAATGCATCCACCGATAAGATGTTTATTTCCAAAATGCTCCATTCTCCAGATATTGGAGCTCTTGATTCCTCTGCACTCCGGTTGTTTACTGCTCGTTGCCAGGGAAACAGACCACCTCTTCTAAGGACAGAAATAGCAAAGCACACAGGTAGCTGTTGGCCAGGCTGAAAGCTAGTGCGCATGCCCTCCTGGCCATCAGGTTTAGATATGCGCGGTCAGGAAGGGCATGTGTATGGATCGGCTGGCCAAGCTTGCCAAACTCATCAGGTTTGGTTGATATACATATAATGTGTATGACCATATGAAGACCTGAGTAGGGAGATGACTTACTAGGGACACAGGGGGTTATTTACTTAGATGGTCCACATGCGACCCATGCCATCTATAGCCAGGCGATGCCTAATTTTTGAAATTTGTTTTGGCCAGGACGCAGCACTCAAGCCCCAAAAGTTGCAGTTTAGTCGTCTGAGGGGGTCTCCCACCATCCCCACGGTGTCTTCCCAACCTAAAGCTAGTACTGTGTATCCATGGCAACCTGTCTACCTCAGATAATGGAGTTGTTGAGCTCAATGTGGTATTGGTGCTGACGTCAAGAACCGAGAAGGAGAAGCAGCCTGGTAGCAGTCCGGCCATGGCTCTCTCTTATCTCAGTCTCCCTCATTAATCAGATTTTTCTGAAATTGAGTTGAAGAAGCTGAATGACCCCTTAGTGACCGCCAGTACGCCTTTTTAACAGATGGCACTAATGGGCTTTAAACCTACGCATACATCTTTTTATGTTGGTGGGTGGCTTGGCTTGACTACTGACAGCCGGGCTCCTGCCGCAACTGCCAAGGAGGAAGAAGCCTCCGATTCTGGCAGTTTTACCCGTTACATGCCACAATCAAGAGCAACTGCTGCATGTAAGCAGAGGACAGGGGGGTAGAGCTCCTTTTGTCACCCATCAGCACTCCGCAATGCGAATGCAAGGCAGCAATGGGCTCCGGAAAAGTCTAATAGGCTGATGTCATAGGCATTGTAGAATGCAATACCTAAGTAATGCAGTGTACTATTTTAGCAATCGAACGATCACATCTTGAAAGGACTTCAAGGGAGGGACTATAAAATGGCGTAAATAAAAGTTCAATAAAGTTTTTTTTTTGTTTTTAATCCAGTTAAAAAAAATAAACCTTTTCCCCCACAATCACCCTTTTTAATTGGTTAAATATGGATTCAATTTTTATCTTAAAAAACATAACTTTATAGTACAAAAGTATTTAAAAAATACAAAATCTATATAAACTTGGTATTGCAGTAATCATGCCGATCCAGATAAGAAAATTATCATCTTATCTTTACTGCATGCCGCGCCGATTTTTCTATCTACCACCAAAAAAATGTAATAAAAAGTTATACCCCACGTTATACGCGCCCCAGAGCGGTATCACTAAAAAATACAATTCATCCCACAAAAAACAAGCCCTCATACGGCTATGTCAACGAGCTATGGGTCTGGCCATGTGACAATGAAAATTGCTTGGTCTTTAAGGGGTTAAGAATCCCGTTGAAAAATAAGGGCTTAAACAGACGAACGTGTTTTGCGGAGGTTTTGCGCGTGTGAAAATCACGCCTGCAAAACGGTCGAAGCGAAGCCATTGATTTCGATGGGTTCGTTCTCACCTGTTTTTCGTGCCCATGTCCTACGCGCGAGAAAAGACGGGCGTCGCCCTATCTTTTTGCTTTTTTGCGCGCGTAAAAAAAAATTCACCACAGCGACGAAGACGTTTGTTCATGCGCAAATACGCTGCGTTGCTGCGAGCGTATTTGCGCATACGTTCGTCTGTTTAAGCCCTAAAGATGACAATAAGGGTATGTTCACACCTAGCGGAAATAATGTGGATCTTCTGTCGTGGAAAATCCGTACCAAAAACCACATCATTTCCGTACCATTGGTGCGGATTTCTATACGGAATTTGGTGAGAATTAGAGATGAGCGAGTATACTCGCTAAGGCACATTACTCGAGCGAGTAGTGCCTTAGCCGAGTATCTCCCCGCTCGTCTCTAAAGATTCGGGGGCCGGCGGGGGCCGGGGAGCGGCGGGGGAGAGCGGGGAGGAATGGAGGGGAGATCTCTCCCCTGCTCCCCGCCGCAACTTACCTGTCACCCGCGCCGCCCCCGAATCTTTAGAGACGAGCAGGGAGATACTCGGCTAAGGCACTACTCGCTCGAGTAATGTGCCTTAGCGAGTATACTCGCTCATCTCTAGTGAGAATCAATAGAGGAGGTGAAGTCTGTTGTGGATCCACACCAAAATCCGGATTTCGATGCGGTTTTTGACGCGGATTTTGGTGCGTATTTTCCACAGATGAAGATTCGCCCCATTTCCGCGACGTGTGAACGTACCCGAACAGGACCTGAGTGACTCTGTTTTAAGATTGATGCAATTCTTTTACAGTCACTTGAAGAAGGAAACCGATAAAACCCTGTAAGGAAGTCATGAGGTCGGAGGTCATCGCACTCGTTGATTGGAGAAGACAGAATGACATCACCGCTTCAGACTGCCCGAGGACGGAGGGAATATTTATCGTGACCAAAAACTAAAGAAAAACGAACTCCCGAAAGATGGACGTTGGTTGCAAGAGAGACAAGAGTACTGGCCGTTGTACAAAAGATACTCCCGGCGTGAGACCTACTGTATCCGAGACTGCCATATAGTAGAGCGCGACGCAATGTGGAAAATAGCCCCCTTGTTTCCTAAGAGCGTGATACTCTGGGATATATATATACCCTACGACAGCGAGACAGCCCTTCAGCGACACACTGCACCTTGAAACCCAGAGCATATTGAGACCCTTACGTAGAAAGAGACATCCTGTGACAGTCTGAGACCCTCACGTGGGAAGTGCGCTGTGAGAACTTACATAGACTATGGTAGTGACAGCCCCACAACGGATGGAAGCACTTGAGACAGAGGCAAAGGCCTTCTGCGAAAGAGACACTTCCTATGGGAAAGAGACATCATAGGATACTAACTGAGACCCCCCTTCCCAGCAGAGAGACATCCTGCGATAGAGAGACCACGCAGTTAGAGAAAGAAACCGCTTGCTCCATTAACCTGACATCTAATGGACATGATTTTTTTGTATGTAACGTGTCACTAAGGTACCTTTCACATGGGACGGAATAGGCCGCACGCCGCGGTAAATGCTGCGCCAAAGTCCACAGGCTACTTGCGGATTTGAAAATGGCTTAAAACCTGCCTGCAGTTCAGCATCAAAATTTGGATTTTGGCGCGTAATTCCGCAGCTGCGTCTTGCGGCGTAATTCCGTCTCGTGCGAATTGTCCGTAATAGTCTGTCTGGGTGTGACTGCGCTCGGCTCTCCCCCGTATGTGTCTGTCTGTATGTTATTAGAAGTGGACGTTTACACTAAGGCGCGTGTACATGGATGGCGGGTCAAGTTATCTGACCGACCGAGTGTGGAGAAAGACGGTTATAACGTGAAGCGAGCAGATGGAGGAAACCCAAAACGGACTCCATACGGATTCATCAAAGCTGGCTAAAAGGAGAATTGTCCTTGTTGCTCATAGCAACCAATCACAGCACAGCTTTCACAGAGCTGTCTGAGAAATGAAAGCTGTACTCTGATTGGTTGCTGGGGACAATGGTTGCTATGGTTTATCTTTTCGACAGTGTTGAACAATGAAGTACATAGTTATATGTATATATATATATATATATATATATATATATATATATAACTATGAACTTCCTCTCGCACGTTGTGATGATACCAGCGAGGCAGCCATTTTATGGTAAAAATTGACTTTCCTTTGCATGGAAACGCAAAGAACTAGTGACGCCCCAAAGGCGCAAGGTGCCCCATGCCTCCATGACATTATTGGTTTATGACTACCATAGCATTGTAGCGAATTTTGTGGTCTACATAAAGACACATATGAGGCGATTCAAGAAAGGAAAATTTCCGACTTACACAGAAAAATTTGCAACTTTTTGAATTTGCGCCGCTTTTCTTCTAGAAGAAAATGGGCGTTGCTTGGTGGGAGGAGATGTGGCCCTAACGTTAGGCCAGAAACTGGCATAGAAACTTCCCAGCTGGCGTGCGTTTCTGCTTAGGTGCACGGACAGCCCGAGATACACCTAATGTATGGGAGGCGTGCGCCTGACATTAGGCACATCTAGTGCCTGGGGGGATCATATTGAGACCGCTGTTTTAAATGCCGGTCCTAAAGTACAACTAAACTTTTTAAGAAGTTTTGACATGTCAGAAGTTTTGATTGGGGGGGGGGTCCGGCTGCTGAGATATCCACCCGAACGGGCAGAAGCGCCCATCTGAGCATGGTGCGCATTCGACTGCCATGGTCAGGGGTAACATTGTGATTGTCTATGGGGCCCATACACCGCTCTGAGCTCTGATAGGGACGGGCACAGCGCTCAGATGACCGTTTCTACCGGTCCGTTTTAGTGATCGATAGGTGATCTCATCTGGACCCCCAACGATTAAAACCTCTGATGTGAGAAGTTTTCAAAAAGTTTACTTATCCTTTAATACATTGCCTCCACTGTATTTTTATTGTTTAATCCCTAGCTACCTAAAATGGCTGACTTCTTGGAATGAATGCCCGCTGTGACAAAATGGCTGCCTCAAAGGTGTTGTAAAATGGCTGCTTTTACCATCTCTTGGGAATAGTTTACAAAATGGCTGCTATAGATATGTTCCAGACCATAAATAGGTAACAATTACCTCCTTGCAACACAGCTAATAGTTCTTCGATAACATTCAGATGGTGATGATGTTAAAAAGATAGTGAGTGACAAACGCGAAAACTCTTCGTCGGCGGCCCGTAACAGTTTGATAACGGTTGAACAGAAAACGCCATCGATGTACTTGTATGTCTCACATTCTGTATATATCAGTGTATGGATGTACATATATATAGGTGCGTATGCGGCTCTAGTCTACCTTGTATATACCCGTATGTGAGCGAGGATGCACGTTCTTGTCACTTTGTATATAAGTGAGTGTATGTATACAATCGCGTGTTGTAAAGCTGTATATAGCAGTGAGAGCGACGTTTTTCGGATCACGTATGTCGGAGCGTGGACGTATGTATCTTTATGTATATACCAGTGATGGCTGAGTTTTTCATATTTGTATATACATATATTTGAACCCTGAGTATAGAGTATGGATATTCATTCCACAGTCTTTGCCGGAGCATGAACTGCGTGCGTGCGAATGTACCGCCATTTACAAGTGCCGTCATTTCTTTTACTATCATCTGTCCTAGAGTTCTAAAGGTTTTATGTTGGGATCTGAATCCATTGTGCAAAGGATCTGGGATCTACAGAGCAGTTGATCTACTGACATATCTACATTGTTCATTAGTCGGAGTGATTCTTTTCAGTTTTGTGTCATACAAACGTTTTTGCGCAACGTTTTGCAATACGCAATGAATAGAACCCAATGGGTTCGTTCATGTAAGCGTATTTTGCGCGTGAATTTCGTTCGTGCTCTATTCTCCAGCGCATTTGCGCACAAAAATAGCACATATTGAATTATTGACTTAATTGCCCATCCCAATGAATTGCGCAAAAAGTACAGTAAAACACGCACAGGCAAATACGTGCTTACGCCCGTGTGACACTGGCCTTAAAGGGACTGTAGAACATTGAATTAGTACTACATTTATGGAAACGTTCACCCTGGCTCATCAGTAAATCATTGGCTCTTTTAGCCATCCTCGGAAGGATGAGTCAACATTGAGCCGGCTACCTGAACCAGGCGGCGATTGAACTTACAACCTTCAGGTCATGAGCAAGAGCTTAGCACGCTGCGCCACACAAAGTATTGTCATAGGCACATTAAGGGTCCTTTTACACCAAGCAATGACCAATGACAGCTCTATGGGGATGAACGACCAGACTAACGAAAATTGAGTCTGAATTTGCCTGTGTAAAGGCCAAGTAGACAAGAGCAGATTTTGTTGATCGGTTGCCGTGTGCTTGGCCTTTACACAAGCCAATTCTGGCCCTATTAGGAAACGAGCGATCGCTAATATGGTCATTTGTTCCCATGCAGCTATCAATGGTTGGCTGCTTATCTCCCTGTCCTTGCCCAATTATCAATATATAAGGCCCTTAAAGTCACACAGTAAATAACACATCTTGATATAGTATATTTATATTTTATGTATTTATTTTACTTGTTTTTAGCTTTTACCCCTTGGACAAGGAGGGTTTTGGTCCATATATTTTGATGAGCACTTTCGTCATCTTCATGGAACACTCCTTTGGTAACTATGTGGTGGGGAGAAAATGTGGCAGCTGCTCTGATCTTCCCTTCCCCTCCTGAGAACAGAAGAGAAATCTGGACTAAGTGGAAGACCCCACCACCTCACTCTTAGGTTCATGAACCTTCTTGATCTTCACAATAGTCTCCTATTTAGTATTGAAAGACTTCACTATGCCTTATTGAATAATATGATAGGGAAAAATAATTGAACAATCCCACCTCCATCCATTCGACATGTATACGTATTGCAGAAAGGGTGGCCTTGGGAACATCCAATCCAGATCTGGACCCTCCTTCTGAGATCAGAGTTATTAATACTAATTGCAGATGGAATGACATTCTTGCTTAAATTGTCAGAACTGTAGCCGTTTGTCTCTATACGGTTGACTTTGGCCCGACACGATTCCCCATGGTTGGATCCACTAGTGATCCTTCAATTCAGCCCGATGCAACCTCTTGGGGTTCATAGCCCATGTATATTCTGCATCTTAGGCACTGACACTTTTCAACAATTCTTAGTTATGTGCCTTTAGATTGAGCACCCCATTGTATATGTACAATCACCACTGGGATAGTCAAATGTATAGTGGTGGTATAATCATACCTAAAGTATCTCTATCATCCACAGACATTGGACTTATTGACCAACGGAGCTTGGTTATATCACTTAGCATAAGTTGGACTTGTCTATCCAAAGATCCTCCAGAATGTCCAGGTTTGGCACAATATTGAGGTCTATCCATAGCAGGGTTGAGGGCCTACCAAGCTCAACCTAATCTGGAGTGGAAGGTGGAGTAGAATACTTCCGACTCGTGTTTATGACAATTTATATGCCAATACTCTTAGAGGATCTGTCATGTCCTCATGTCAGCAGGGCCAGTTGCATAGCTTTGCAGCCACGGCCCAACTAGACAACAGACTTGATTGACAATGAGTGATTTGGACCTCCCACTTGACACATTCACAGTGCTGGGAGCCAAATCTAAGAAGAACCTGAACAGTGGTGAGTAGCAGCAAATGACAGACATTGAAGTCTGGAGGCCATGGTTGCAAAGCTATGCAGCCGGCCCCGATGACATGAGGACATGATGTGCACTCTTTACAGATGGGCATTGGCGCTTGTCGGTTGCTCCTCGGAGTTTTGGTAGGCCCGAGGTATCTCAGTCCAACATTGGTTGGGACAAAAAATTCCAAAAAATGTCCATTCAAGTAGTCTGTTTTTACGCCCCTAAATGTCTTGCTCTTCAATACGATCTGTTTCACCCCAGTATATATGTACGTATACAAAAAACAATCCTGAGGACTTGTCCATACATATGTACGCATTGTTCTTCAACCCCACCTATGGGCGACCATCTTTCATATATATCAAATGATGTATGTAAGCAGAGAGTATGACTGTAAAACCTGTATTTATATATGAGAAATGTGTGTATTTGTACATATATGTGTGAACTTGTATATATACATACATTTGCGTGAAAGAGATGGGGGAGAGTGAGAGCCTACAAGAAATATAACTGTATAAATATATATGGATATTACACTCCTTCATTCACCCAAGCCCCACCCCTTTTGTACTCTCCGCCTCCTCTTGCGCCTTTGCACGATGACTTTTGCACGGCCACCTGTGTAACGCGCGGAGGGGGGGTTGGAATAAAGTGAAAAGGCACTTACACTACATAGGTGGAGACTTCTACTTATTTTTGTGTGAAATTTGTAGACAAATTTGTGAATTGTGGGTTTATACTTGAAACCTCATCTGGTTCTTCTTAAAGGATGACCCCGCTCCTCTAAATAAGTAAGTGTAATAGACAACGGACAAAGCGACATGTTCTAAACCTTATATTCAGCTTGGAGAAGAAGACCAATTCGGACAGGTCTTCAAAAACATGAAAAAGTACAATGAGTTCCATGATCCTGTACCTGGCACCCGCTGCCATCTTTCCCTCCTTGGCAGGGAAGGGTGGAGAATCCCTGGATCATGCTCCGCCCCCTCAGGCGCTGCATTAGATATAACACAGTGTGTCAGTTATGCCCAGGATAAAAACATAAACTACTCTGGAAACAGAAGATAAAAAACTGAATGGCGACAACATTGTAAGGTAAGATACTGTAACGGTAAAGTAAAGCATTGGGTAAATTTAAAGTGATCTTCTAGTTTTGGAACAAAATTCTGCCCAGGAACATAATATTGGGGGAGGGGGGAAATTACCTACACTTGTTCTCTGTTGTCCATCCAATCTGGAGGCCCCATTTTTGGCTGTTCAAAATGGCCGACGCAATCTTCAGAGATGACCTGTGCTGGCCAATCAGAGAGTAATTCAAAGTACATTAGCTAAAAAGAAAATTGTGACAGCCATTTTGGATGGTGAAAACTGGAACTGGAACCGGGGGATTGGACGAACGGCAAGTGCAAGGAATATACCCCCAATCCCTTTGTTGCTGGGATAAAATTTTGTCCCAAAATCCGAGGATTACTTTGAGGCAAGGAGTTTTCCCGTAGGCTGAAGAGCAGGGAGTATGACATGAACACCCTTTGAATTACAAAAAAAGTACAACCCCCCCCCGCCCCCAACCATTGCAGCTCCCACCTCCCTGCGTACAAACTTGTATAAAACTACATGCAGCAGTTCATTGCAGAAAAGATCTTGCATGATCATACTTTACTGACCCTTAATTTTCCAAAACGGAACTCCTAACAGTATCTGTCCCGGATGGACATCCCATTTGTGTGCTGTCTGAGGTGCGGGAAACCATACATTAGGATTAGAGATGAGCGAGTATACTCTCTAAGGCACATTACTCGAGTGAGTAGTGCCTTAGCCAAGTATCTCCCCGCTCGTCTCTAAAGATTCGGGGGCCGGCGGGGGGCCGGGAGCGGCGGGGGAGAGCGGGGAGGAACAGAGGGGAGATCTCTCTCTCCACCCCGCTCTCTGCCGCAACTCACCTGTCACCAGCGCCGGCCCCCGAATCTTTAGAGACGATCGGGGAGATACTCGGCTAAGGCACTACTCGCTCCAGTAATGTGCCTTAGCGAGTATACTTGCTCATCTCTAATTAGGATGTGCTATTCTTGTCCAAAAATTGGACACACTGCAATTTTTTTGTACTCTGAGGGTGCCTTCAGAATTATGATAACATCCCGTGATGTTCACGCGATGCAAGAGTGAGTAAAAACGCAGAATTAGGAAACCAATTATTTTCATTGTCAGCCTATTAGGCCCTGCTGCAGCATCACGTTAAGGCCGTCTTCACATTGCGAGACACACGAATGTGAACCCCCTTCCTCTAAATGGGGTCATACACGTGAGCGTTTGTGCTCCTGCATCGCAGAGCGGGAAAAAATTGCAGCATGTCCTATATTTGGCGTGCTCTCGTATCGCAGCGCCTATTATTTTCAATGGAGTTGGCGGCAGAATCGCACCGCTTGCTAGGCACACGCGGTGCGATGCGAGGTCTCCCATTCAAAACAATGGGAGACACTCCGCCGCAGCTAACAGCCGTGGTGGAGGATTGCTTCTTCCCCAGAGTGATGCGAGGTGGTTTTCATATAAAAACGCCTCGCATCTGTAGGGAAATTGCATGTTGGCGAGTGCATAATCTGACCGTGACTAACGCCTCAATATCGCGCTCGCCCGTGTGAAGTTAGCCGTACATGTCATTTATAGCACATGGTGAACAAAAGAGGAATGAACCCAAAACACAATGGTGGAGTTGCTGCCCGTCTCCCCCTTTGCAAAAAATAACAAGTTATTTAATACATGATATGTACCCCAAAAATACAACTCATCCCGCAAAACAATCCCTCATATGTCCGCGCGTCAGAAATCAGCTCGGTGATGGTGAAGCCGCAGGAGCATCTGAGGCCCAATGTCCACGGGCGGATTTTATTTGCGGAATCCGCAAATCAAGCCGCCCATAGAGATGCACGGGCGTCCGCAAATGAATTTAAAGTATGCTCCATTTTCTGCGGATTCCCGCACAGTCGGCTTCCATTGAAGTCAACCGCAGCCGTCCGATCCGCGGCCTGTCCGCAGCTGACACTGCAGAAGTGCCGCGGATCCACGGGAAAGCAGATTTGAAAAAACAAACAAACTGTACTGCGCATGTCCGATGTCGAGCCGCGAGAACCATGCGCAGTACAGTGGACCCGAAAGTGGTTCATCTTGTGTGTGTTTGCACACCAAAGAGCCCCATAGAAGTCTATGAGAGGTGCACAAACACGCACATCTGCCCACGCAGGTATGCACTAAACGCATCGCTAGACCCGTGACTACCGACAACTTGTTGGGCAAATTAGGGGTTTAAAACAGAGCGGGTATCCCCCCCCATGTGAACGTAGCTGCACCTGAGTGAGGGGAATTTCTTCCCTTTCGCTGGTGCAGTAACTGACACCAAGGCCCACATTGAGGAGCTGGCGGGGTACAGATGGCACTTGTCATGGTGGCTCTACCAAAGTCCTCCCCGGAGGGACGCACGGAACCTCGGCCAAGGCACCACTAGGCCTTTTCCAGGCAACGCTAGGACAGCGGTTACCTGTATATGTGTAATGGTCTGAAGAGGTTGTCACTCGTGACGCCATCGTTCCTTCACACTGTTGATTCTCCGGCGGTAGACATAATAAAGTCCACACACTGTTAACTTTGAAAAACTCAATCACTGAGAACGGACAGCGTTCTTGCTTGTAGAATACAGCTTTACACGCAGAAAAGACAGTTTAGAAGACGGTCAGGGAGGAAGGACACGGGATGGCACTGGGCCTACAGTTAAGCTCTCCGTATGACTCCGCTCCTGGACACACACACTCCGGAATATAGAAGAACACCGGAGGGGGACACAACGCTCCACAGACACTCACTTGTGAATTAGTAGATTAATTGCTGCACGGCAGACTCCTTCTCTTCTCTCATTCCTCAAAGGGGGTTCCTGGAATTGGGAACGTCAGGATATCTCTCCTCAGCTTCCATCTCTTCACCACACGAGGGTTGAGGGTACCCCCATGTGTCCGGCACTCCTACTCCACTCTCAACCATTGAAGAAGATGGATTTCTAGAGAACTAACCAACTTGCACACACCTTGCAAGCACATATATCATCCAATGTCACATGACAAGACAAACTTGTTACATTTCCCAGACATATCCCAGCCACTCTCAGACATTAACCTCTTACATGCTGCAGCTGTGCAATACACATAACTAGAGACAAGACACTTTGCACAGTGCATCCCCACTGAAGACATGACATCAGGGGAGTAGCTAAAGGCTCATGGGCCAGGGTGCAAAAGTTTATCTTGGGGCCCCCCAACTTCTCTTAACCACTTAACACAGAGCTGTAACTTGAAGCTTCTGGGCCCCAATGCAAAACCTGTACCAGGGCCCCCAACTATAATGCTTTATTCATAGTACTGGGTTCCCTATATGGAGAAAAGAGGCCTTATGGGCCCCCTAAGGCTCCTGGACCCGGGTGCAACCGCATCCCCTGCATCCCCTATAGTTACGCCAGTGCATGACACGTACTTAGGCCAATCTCACACTGGCAATAGTAGAAACGCTGCTTCGTACAGCGCTCAGTGTGAGCGTTTGCCTTTTGGCGCAATAGTGATGCAAGTTGATGATGTCACCACTTTCATTTTTTCTCCCGGTGGCGAAGAACGCTGCGCTCAAAAATGCAGTAAAATGCTGTATACAGCGTTCTACCACAATTTTGACAGCGTCGAAAATGCTCCACCTTGATTTCAAAGGGCGACGCATCATGTTTAAAAAATGAAGGCGTTTTACAGCACGGCGTTTGAAGCGCCGTCAGCCCCACTGAAATGAATGAAGAGCTGACCTTGTTTGTGCGGCCAGCGCGCCATTTAGAGTGATGTCACTGCGGGGGACAAGTGACAGGAGTCGTGTTCTTGAGACTGGAGGGGTCTCATCTGTGAGACCCTCACCGATCACCAGGTTAACCCCCTGTGGATAGGGAATAACCTGAAATTCTGATAAACCCCTTTAAGGATTTCTGTCTCTTATACGGGATGATTCTCCTTTGCCCGAGCGAACGGGCTGATAACGCCATCACTGGCTCGTCCGCGCCCGGGCAGTGCGTTAATTCTTGCTCAGTGTCTCCCATTCCTATGACAAGAGCGTGACCCGGCGCCGATTTTTATGCCGACTGCAACTTAACGAAAGGGCTGCGTTTGAACGATTTTCTAAGCCAAACGCAGCATTATTCACACGGCGGTAAATTTAGTCCGTTGGCGGTCCGTGTATTTCACGGACAGCCTACAGACCTGTACAGGCGCTTTTTCACACAGAGGGCTTAAACAGATGGCCGTGTTTTTGTCCCATTATGCGGCCGTGAAAAACATGGCCCCATAACGGGGCAGCACAAGACCATTGATTTTAATGGTTTCGGTTTTTTATTAGCGGTATTCTCGCGTGTTAACACTACATGTGACATAGATGGGGCAGGACCTATCTTCACGCTTTTTTTTTTTCAAACTCGCACGAATAGCGCTGAACTTGAGTAGTCTGGGGAAAAAAAAACGTTTTGTGCGCTAATACGCACCGTAGCGGCGAATGTATTAGCGCATCCCTATATGTTTTTGTCTTATTTTCATCCTTATCACGGACGAGAATCGGACATGATAAGGATAACGAACGCCCAGAGCGATCAGAGAGGTCACGTCCGTGTGTCATCTGCAGCGGGTTGCGCTAGAAAACCTCAGGCGCAATTCGCATACGGCAGTGTGAATCAGGCCTAACACTTATTTCTGACAGTTTGTGGCTCTTCGGCAGTTGCAGGACTACAACTCCCATCAAGCATGGACTGCAGCCAGTGCATGCTGGGAGTTGTAGTTTTGCAGCAGCAGGTTGGAGAGCCCTCATGCATACTCTAGCCGTGGGAATAGCAGTGGCCGCCGCACACCTTCCCCCACCTGAGGGCTGCTCAGCCTGAACCTCATCTCTTATTTATTTACATCTGTATTCCGAGCACCCCGCAAGACGCAGAACAGTCACTCAAGGACATTCCTGTCTCGCCTCACACAATCACCGCCTCGCCGAGAGCACACAAGTTCACGGCTCGCGTCTCCTAGCAACAGAGTGGGAAGTCACGCCTCCTCCCTCGGCCTACCAGAAGGTAACGCCCATTAGTCTTACCCGTCCAATCAGCACATAGTAATCTGCATATCAGGCTGCGGGAGTGATATGTTAGACGGTTCTAGATAAATTCTAATATGTACACTAATATTTATGACTGTTTACATGGCGGATATGTAGCCCAGCATTACACTACCTGACACAGTATATTATTAGTACATGAGGTAATAGTCGCTTTGAGTTGAAAAGTATGCTGCGGACACTGGGGTGTTATAACGCGGTGGATTACGTCAGGTTTTATAGCTCTTTTGCTATTTGTCTAGAAGGCTTCCTCTAATGGGAGCCGCACCCCCTGCTGGTCAAAGAGAGAATTAATGTGTTTGCATACAAGCTGATGTGGTTTAGCAGCCGCCATGTTGTTGACTACCAGCATATAGAGGCTTTATTGATATTTGCCGTCGTTCTCTATCGGTGTACTTCTAGCCTCCCGCAGACAGAGGGTGCTGTGACGCTGTGCCTCACCCGGTTTAGCCTCCCGGAAGCTGATGCCGCTCCGTACACATAACACACAGTTAGGGGATGCTGTAAGCCGGCGGTGTCCTCCAGTGTAACCGGCTGCAGTCCGCGGTGAGCGCCATGTCCAGCCTGCAGAGACCGGCTCCTCCGGCACAGAACGTCACCCTTAGCCTGGAGCAGGTGAAAGGTGAGCGCGGCGCCGGATAACCCTCGCCATAGGCGGCTCACCCCTTCCTGTCCGCACGGGGCGCCCCTCCCCAGAACCAGCAGTCAGAAGGGACACTTGGTGCCACGTACAGACGTCATACGTGAGTGCCCCAAAAGTGCCAGGTGTGCTGTGCCCAGACATGCCAGCTACATGGTGTCCCAACAACTGCCAGCCCTGTTGCCCCCAGAAATGGCAGTCACAAAGTTCCCATAACTGCCCGCCCCCTTGGCCCACATAAGTGCCAATCCTGTTGATCTATGCCAGCCACATCTCCCCATAAGTGCCTGCCGTCGTATTGCCCCCATAAGTGCCCGCCACAACATGTCCGCATAATTGCGAGTCCTGTTGCCCCCAGTAATGCCAGTCACAAGGTCCCTATTAGTGCCAGTCTTGTTGCCCCTGTAAGTACCAGCCAAAACATGTATAAATAATTGCCAGTCGTTAGGTCCTCATAAAGAGCAGTCCTCTTGCCAGTCACAATATGTCCCCATACATGCCAATTCCGTTGCCCTTGTGAGTTCCAGTCCTCGTCCCCATAAGTGCCAACTCCATAGTGCCCGTCCTATTGTCCCCATAAGTGCCAACTCCATAGTGCCCGTCCTATTGTCCCCATAAGTGCCAACTCCATAGTGTCCGTCCTATTGTCCCCATAACTGCCAGTCCTCTTGTTCCCATAAGTGCCAACTTCATAGTGCCCGTCCTATTGTCCCCATAAGTGCCAACTTCATAGTGCCCGTCCTATTGTCCCCATAAGTGCCAACTCCATAGTGCCCGTCCTCTTGTCCCTGATACCTGCATAGTGCCCGTCCTCTTGTCTCTGATACCTGCATAGTGCCAGTCTTCTTGTCGTCATAAGTGCCCGTCCTATAACCCCCAGATGTGGCAGTCCTGTTGTCCCATAACTGCCAGCTCCATAGTGCCCCTCCTATACCCCCTGTGAGAGCCGGTAGTGCGGTCCGTGTTTGCCCCGCCGTCAACGGATGTTTTTCAGCTTCCGGTTGGATGTTAAGAATGCGGTACGTTTACTCATCCTGCCATTTGCGGCGCCGGGCGCGGTACGTTCTCCCGCAGCGCTCGCCTCTTGTATGTAGCGTGGCTCGGTGCGCTCTCACGGACATGCACACGCGGTCGGAGCCGGGCGCACATTCCTGGTGAAATGTACGCCAATTTGTGATATTATACGTAAATCTGTCAGGCCGGGTGGCCACGCCCCTCCAGACAAGCCCCACCCACTGGGCCGGCACAGAAGGCTGAAAAGTTGTGCAAAATTTTACAACTTTTCTACGCCTGAAAACTACGCAAAACCCACATAGAGTCCCCCAATGTTCTTATTCACTTCCAGCAAGCAGAGATCTCGTCATGAATATGCCGGAAGCTTGCAGCCCTCTAATATCCCTGCCGTCTCTCGCTTTGTCTTCTCTTGCAGACGCGTTGGGGGAGGTGCTGGACGCTCTGCAGTCTCCCACCGGAAGCGCTCGCCTGGAGGAGGCCAGAGAAAATTCTGGGAACGACCTGGGGAAGGTGCTGCAGCTGCTGCTCCCCGCTGCCGTACAGATCCAGCAGGAGGTGCTGCAGAACTACGGCTTCAGCCCCGACGGGGAGGGTAAGCGCCGCTCCGAGAGATGCGTGATCACAGGGGGAGGTCGGGGGATGCTTCAGACCCCGCGCTCAGACATCCGGGCTGCGGTGCCGACAGATACAGTATGGGTGTTATATCCTGCCGACCCGCTGATACTACGTATACTGCCTCATCCAAGGACAACCCACAATATAACTCAGCGCTGTATGCAGTGAACGGCCCCTTCATTAGACCCCATCTAGGAGCGCGTTGGACTTCAGAATCGCAGCAGTTCGTCGCGGGATAGAATCCACTAGATTGTGGGATCATTCAGCAGGAATATTGGCCCCTGTGGACAGGAAGCTGCAGATTAGCTGGAGGTGCTGACAGGAAGGGTTCAGCGATTCATGCTGCTTGCCCCGAATTCTGACCTCCCATCAGCATGGGGCAACAGAAATCTGGATCCATCTGACCAGGGGAAGTTTTTTTCCGCTGCTCAGTGATACGATTTTTCGGGTTTTTTTGCCCCCCCTGGAGTTTCGCCTTTCTGTTACTCTTAACAATGGCGCTGGAACGGCGAGTTGCGCATACGGGCATGTTAGTTGGCGTTGTATTCAGCTGCTCCTGTATTGTCACGTGATTTTATGCTGCACTCCAAGGTCACAGGGAGAATCTCTATATAGGGAAGCGCCAATTGTGAGCAGGGGTCTAATAAAGGGGCCATTCAGATACATTTCATGTTAAGTCTGTGGGTACGGCCCCCTCGGACATGAGGCAGTATAACACATCAGCAGTTCTGCTATATGGTACCCACTCTTAAAGGGGTTGTACCAACATTATAAGTTGTCCCCTATCCACAGGATTGGGGATAACTTGCTGATCAGTGGGGGGGCTCCCTGCTAAGACCCTCACTGATCTGCAGGACGGGTCTCCCATGCTCTCCTGTCAGTGCAGGGATTGCTTCCCCGTCGGCATTGAAGGGATCGCTGGACGACTATGCACCGTCAGCGCTTCATTCATTGCAGCGGGGCTGACTGCAATACCTGAGCAGGTACCGCTCGGCCGTCTCCGCAGCCCCATTGAAAGTGAATGAAGCAGCAGTGCGCTTGCATGACCAGCGCTCCATTCATTCTCCTCACTGCGGGGGGTGCAGTAACCACACAGGGAGGAGGACACGGGACTCCCCTTCCGAATCAGGGGCGGTCTCAACAGTGAGATCCAGTGGGTAGGGAATAACGTGTAATTCTGGTACAACCCCTCTAAATTCTATTAACCGCTTCCCTTCCACACTCCCCAATACCAGTCGGTTGCTCGGACCCCCTTCGGTATCTTCAGACCCCTGCAGATCTCCACGCCGCCTCCTTCACGCCCGCTTTGTGTTCTCCTCTTCAGGTGTCCTCCGATTTGCTCGTATAGTGAAGTCCTTTGAGTCCCAGGACCCGGAGATCGCAGCCATGTCCAACAAGCTGAAGTCCTTCTTCCTTCCACCGCTGCCGCTGCCCCCCCATGCCGGGCTGCCCATCCCCTCATCGTAGGACCATCGCCTCAGATCTTCCACTGCTGTTATTTCACGTGCAATTAAACGTATATTTTCTTTTCCACCGAGGTGTCTGTATATTGTGAGCCGTGCGATCTGTAATGTGGGACCGCCGGCTTCAGGAAGCGTAATATTGGTATATATCCCCGACCTGTAGTCACTAGGACCTCCCTTATATTGTGCCACGAGCTTAGTGTCAGCATTACAGCTAAATGCAAGAAATAGCTAATCACTAATATGTAGAGATGAGCGAGTAGTGCCTTAGCCGAGTATCTCCCCGCTTGTCTGTAAAGATTCGGGGGCCGGCGGGGGGCGGGGAGAGAGGGAGAAAGAGATCTCCCCTCTGTTCCTCCCTGCCGGTCCCCGAATCTTTAGGGATGAGCGGGGAGATACTCGGCTAAGGCACTACTCGCTCGACTAACGTGCCTTAGCGAGTATACTCGCTCATCTCTACTAAGATGCTATCTCATTTGGACTCAAATGGCGGCCCCCCTAGCAAAGGACTTTTTTTGGGTGGAAAGGGGGGTAATTTCACCTAACATGGGTGTCTCCTGCCAAGAACAAGCCAGTGCACTGCTGTCTGCCAGCCTGGTTCCTGGTCTTATAGCCGGGAGAGAGGGAGAGGGCTCCACCTGTCACCCATCATCACCCTACGATGGGATTGCAAGGTGTCAATAGGTTCCCATGACGGCTGGAGCCCTGACAAAGGCCTCCATATCCATCACGTCACTCAACCTATCAGATCTGGCCTTCAGCAGAGTCTAGTAGGTTGCTGTCATAGGTATAGTACACAGCACTACATAAGTAATGCAGTGTACCGTGCTAGCGATCAAACAATTGCATACTGCAGTCCCCTTCAGGGACTAAAAAGTAGTTTTTAGATAGTTCGATAAAGTTTAAGAAGAAATCCATTGTAAAAAAAAACCAAAACATTTTCCCCCACAATTTTGGGAAAAATACCCCCAAAATACACATAATTGGTATCGCAACGTTCGTAATGACTCGAACAATGAAAATATGAGCAAAAAATGACTTGTATCCCAAAACGGTATTAATAAAAACTACAACTCATCCCCTGAAAAAAACAACACCTCACATGGTAACAGTAAAAAGTTATGTGGCTTAACCCCTTATCAACCGCTCAATAATAAATTTACATCAGGCGGTCATGAAGGGTTTATGGAGCGGACTGGGTAGTTGAGTCCACCCCATATCGGGCGGCTATCGGCTGTTTCTGCGTGTGTAAACAGTCATCGGGGGGGGGGTAGGGCGCGGGGAGTGGTCTATCGGCACTACCAGCAGCGTGATCAGCGGGTGCCGATCCAGCATGTCAGCCCTTAGCCTAAAAAATCTAAATAGGTAAAACCCCCCACAGAGCTGGTGCTTGAAAATCTGATCATTTGCATATTGTAGCCACACCTTCTACTTCCTTAATTTGCGTAATCTTACAACTTTCCCTTCTTGGTGCTGCAATCTCTATGTTGAGGAATGTATGAGATGGGATTACCCCCTTTTAAAACCCAGAAGAGCGTTGGGTGTCAGGAGGTTAAAGATTGGTCCTATGAAACGCAAACATATGTAATGCCACAAGTATCCGCTAGATGGCGCTGTTTAATGCGAGAAAACCATTATACTGTATAAAGAAAAAAGGGAAGAAAAACCGTGCGTTCCATTACGTAACCACAGCACGACCGTCACACTGCGCTGTAGCTGACTTGTCGCTCGTGGATTGGCAAGGCAGCGGGCTGCTGGACTGAACCAGTATTCAATGCCGCCTAGAAAGTGGTGGCACTCAGGCCTTTTGAATTGATAAGAGGGATCAGCTGAGAACTCAGGCGGTAATTGCCCCGTGTAAGGGTACCCTAAGAGGACGTCTCAAGGACTTCGGGATTTTCAGAGGAATCTCGGGTTTTTCCATCAGCTGATAATGGTTGGACTTCTTGGGCCACTTTACGTCCGCAGCCAAAATCTACATGACTCATGTGTAAACATTCGCAGCCGCAGAGGAGGCGGGAGGACGTGTCTAATAGTGAAAGGGCCAAATAAACAGCTTCTAATATCATGTGGCTGACAGCAGGAAGCAATACGTTGTATTAAGCTGTACAGCGAACGGAGGTGAAGGTACCTTCAAGGCCCTTTTACACGGGCCGATGGTCTTTAAAACGACTTGAACGAGCGCTGATGTCACCGCTGAGGTCGTCGGCGCTCATGCAGAGCGTTTACACAGAAAGACTTGCCGCTGGATCACAGGCTTCTCGTCCGCTTCTTGCTCAGCGCTTCACCTCCTATGGGAATCGTTGAGCGGGGAACATGTACGCAGGACGAGAAGTCAGCTTATTGACTAACGATAAGATTTTTTTTTGCATTCACACTGATCGATTATCGCTCAAATTCGTTAGTTTGAGCCATAATCGCTACATGTAAATGGGCCTTTACACGGGCCAATAGTTATCCAAATATCGCTCAAAGGAGTCATTTCAGGCGACTGTTGGCCCGTGTACACATGACCCCCCGACAGGGCACCAAGCAAGAAGTCCCTCGGTTTCAGCTCACTGAAATATAATGCTGAGCGGCTTCTCGCTGACCGCTGGTCTGCAGACTCAAACTCAGTGAATAGAGGCGGAGCGGGCCGGTGAAACACATACGTGAAAATGGCATGCGGAGAGATGCAACGCGTTACAATTGCAGAGAATATAGCAGGTTTGCACTATTGGTCAGAGAGATATCAGGATCGCCTGTGCAAATCTGGCCTCAGGCCGGCTTAACATGGACGCAATACGCGGAAAATAAAACCCATTGACGTCAATGGGTTCGTTCACATGCATGCATTTTGTGTGCACATTTCAGCCGCGCAAAAAAAGCCTCGTTCGCGGCACAAAAACGTTGAATCCGGCCTTAGGAGATAAGCTGCTGCCAGGTGACACTTATCTTTGGGGAAACAAGTATTGGGCAGCTAAAAAATTCAGCTCCATATATTCTAGACCTCTGTCATACAAGTGTTGCGATTTTAGGGCGAAAATCGCAAGAATGAGAAAAAGCCGGGACCAAGTTTGGCTAAAATGTGTCGTTTTCTTGCTCATTCACATGGCCGGGTGCGGTGAATATATACGCCTCAGCCCAGACTTCCTTCGGCCTGGAGAAATTAATAGAGCCTGCAGACATGGTTTAGCAGCTCTAGCCGCTGCTAAACTCCCTGCCCCTCCCTTTACCGACAGCTCCTATAGGCTTCTATGGCAGCTGCCGGCTGATTGCGGCCAAAAGATAGGGCAAGACTTATCTTTTGCGGCCGTGTCAAAACATTGGCTGGCGTATTTGGCCGATCCTGATGTTTTGACTTGGCTGAAAATCGCCCATCTGAGTGAATACATTGGAATCCAATGGTTCAGATGGTTGTGATTTTTACCCGACGTGGGTACAAGGCCTTAGGCTTTATTTACACTGGCGGGTTTTGTGCGTTGCCAGATACACAAATCTCACACAGAAACAAACCCCATTGTTTTCATTGGCTCTATTAGTATGCGCTATTTTTCTCTTGCCGCAATGCTTCGAGATAGAAAAATTGCAGCACGTTCTATTTTTCTGCAATTTTGGCGAAAACCTCTCCCATCATTTCCTATGGGCAAGTTAAACATTGCATCACCCTCGCCTCTACCTGCGATTTTCATGCGAGTGCAATGTGATTTTTCAATCACGTTCAGCGATGCGATGCGATTTTCTTGCAATTTGCATCATATTCGCAGTGGAAAGTGCATTTTTTTAAGCGTGTTATCGCTCTAAGTTTCTCGGACCGGTATCGCGCTTCTCCGTGTGAATAGCAGGGATGTCAACCTCTTTAGTTATTACTGACCCATTCCTTGTTGGACAGGCTTCTATGGCAAAATTATGAAGCCAATGGCTCCATTCACATGTGCGATGTCTTAACGCTTGCGATTCAGCATGAAAACAAAATCGCAGCATATCCCTTCTTTTTGCGATCTCACCTATTGTTTCCACCGGCCCCATTGAAATCAATGGGAGATGATCACGATCCTCTGCCACTGCTGAGCCACTCCCCGCGGAGAGCCATTCATTGAATGACAGCTGAGAGGTGCCTCTGATTAGTCACAGCGCTCAGCCAATCAGGAGCAGCGCTTCAGGAGGCGAGGATTTTTCAATCCACGGCCGGAAGAGAAGCTGAAGAGGAGTGCTCGAAACCTGCTAGAAAGTGCGCCGGAGATAACAGCACTTCTAAGGTCGTGTATTATTATTTTTTTCTACAGTTAGGGATTATTTTCGGGGTAGGGCTTATATTTCAAGCCCACCAACCCCACCAAAAATCCTTGGCGCGGGGAGTCCCCTACCACTGCCGTCACAGCAGTGGCAGAGGATCGCGATCATCTCCCACTGATTTAAATGGGGCCAGTGCTGTTACTACTGGCCCTATTGGGGACAATGGGAGAACATCAGGATCCACTGCTGCAGCAGTGGATTTCTTCAGCGATCGTGTTGCATTGATTTCAATGGGGCCAGCGCTGCTGCCGCTGGCCCCATTGAAATCGATGGGGGAAGACCACTATTACCTGCCGTGGCTGTGACAGCCACAGCAGGAGATTCCTTCAGTCCTGCAGGGATGGGAGGCCTTGCATCCAGGGCTACAGAAGGATTGCGAGAGCGATATTGGGGCGTCAATCACATCCTGATATCGCTCTTACCAATGTGCAGGAGCCTTTAAACCATATTAGGGTAGTTAATAGATGGGGTCTTCTCTTCAGGATCCTCATGTCTTGGTCAAAGTGAAGAGCAGTTTCAAAGAACGTCTCTCTCCCTGGAGGACCTGTCCTGTCGTGTGCTACACATACACCCCACTGATGTCAATGGGCATTGTGAAATACTTAATTTCTCCTGTGGGAGTGCTGTAGGGAAACCAGACAGTTATTTGCAGATGACAGTTGATCGCAGGGAGTATCAGCAGAAAGTCCCTTTATGATCAGCTTATTGTCAATAAACCCTTCTAACAAGTATGGATTGTCCAAACCCGAGAACCCCTTTAGGGAATATTGCAGGGGACCCGCTTCTCATGCTCAGCTGAAGCTTAGCAGTCACCTTACCAGAACTCAATGGAGACATTCATGTGTTAGCAGCTTGTTAGATTATTTACATAGACGTCTATCTGCAACAATTTGTGTTCTGGGTCAATTTTCATATACTGACAACATAATCCTGACACACCCACACTCCTGATGAGAGCACACAATGGCTTCATATTGATAAAAGTCTTAGCTGAATACGTCTATTTGCAAATCAATTAACTGCTAAGGTGCAGGACATAAACAATTTATATCTGTTGGTTAACAGCAGCTGATACACACAAACTAATGGAACATTGGGGTAAAACTGATATACTGTATTAATGCCTAATGCAGGGCCTGAGCCAAAGCATAAGACAGGGAGGGATTCCACGAGAATTTCTGTCATGCTCCATCCCCTCAGCATTTGCACTAGATAAACACAGTGTACATAATATACCTAGTATAATACTTACCCCTATTTACAAGAATATAACTACTATAATACTGCCCCCTATTTACAAGAATATAACTACTATAATACTGCCTCTTATTTACAAGAATATAACTACTA
Organism: Eleutherodactylus coqui; assembly: GCF_035609145.1. Classification (NCBI taxonomy): domain Eukaryota; kingdom Metazoa; phylum Chordata; class Amphibia; order Anura; family Eleutherodactylidae; genus Eleutherodactylus; species Eleutherodactylus coqui. The sequence continues at coordinate 265,970,929 of NC_089840.1, read as the reverse complement.
TAATACTGCCCCCTATGTGCAAGAAAATAACTACTATAATACTGCCTCCTATGTACAGGAATATAACTACTATAATACTGCTCCAATGTACAAGAATATAACTACTATAATACTGCTCCTATGTACAAGAATATAACTACTATAATACTGCCCCTATGTAGAAGAATATAACTACTTTATTACTGCCCCTATGTACAAGAATATAACTACTATAATACTGCCCCCATGTACAAGAATATAACTACTATAATACTGCTCCCTATGTACAAGAATATAACTACTATAATACTGCCCTGTGTGTACGAGAATATAACTACTATAATACTGCCCCCATGTACAAGAATATAACTACTATAATACTGCCCCCCTATGTACAAGAATATAACTACTATAATACTGCCCTGTGTGTACGAGAATATAGCTACAATAATACTGCCTCCTATGTACAAGAATATAACTACTATAATACTGCCCCCTATGTACAAGAACATAGCTACTATAATACTGCCCTCTATGTACAATAATATAACTACTGTAATACTGCTCCCTATGTACAAGAATATAACTACTATAATACTGCCTCCTATGTACAAGAATATAACTACTATAATACTGCATCCTATGTACAAAAATATAACTACTATAATAGTGCCTCCTATGTACAAGAATATATCTACTATAATACTGTTCCCTATGTGCAAGAATATAACTACTATAATACTGCCTTCTATGTACAATATAACTGCTATAATACTGCCCCCTGTGTACAAGAATATAACTACTATAATACTGCCTCCTATATACAAGAATATAACTACTATAATACTGCCCCCTATGTACAAGAATATAACTTCTATAATACTGCCTCCTATATAGAAGAATATAACTACTATAACACTGCCCCCATATGTACAAGAATATAAGTACTATTATACTGATTCCTATGTACAAGAATATAACTAATATAATACTGCTTCTATGTACAAGAATAAAACTACTATAAAAATAACTAATATAATACTGCCCCCTATGTACAAGAATATAACTACTATAATACTGTCCCCTATGTACAAGAATATAACTACTATAATACTGCCCCCTATGTACAAGAATATAACTACTATAATACTGTCCCCCATGTACAAGAATATAACTACTATAATACTGCCCCTATGTACAAGAATATAACTACTATAATACTGCTCCCTATGTACAAGAATATAACTACTATAATACTGCCTCCTATGTACAAGAATATAACTACTATAATACTGCCCCCTATGTACAAGAATATAACTACTATAATACTGCCCCCTATGTACAAGAATATAACTGCTATAATACTGCTCCCTATGTACAAGAATATAACTACTATAATACTGCCCCCTATGTACAAGAATATAACTACTATAATACTGCCCCCTATGTACAAGAATATAACTACTATAATACTGCCCCCTATGTACAAGAATATAACTACTATAATACTGCCCCCTATGTACAAGAATATAACTACTATAATACTGCTCCCTATGTACAAGTATATAACTACTATAATACTGCCCCGTATGTACAAGAATATAACTACTATAATACTGCTCCCTATGTACAAGAATATAACTACTATAATACTGCCCCCTATGTACAAGAATATAACTACTATAATACTGTCCCCCATGTACAAGAATATAACTACTATAATACTGCCCCTATGTACAAGAATATAACTACTATAATACTGCTCCCTATGTACAAGAATATAACTACTATAATACTGCCTCCTATGTACAAGAATATAACTACTATAATACTGCCCCCTATGTACAAGAATATAACTACTATAATACTGCCCCCTATGTACAAGAATATAACTGCTATAATACTGCTCCCTATGTACAAGAATATAACTACTATAATACTGCCCCCTATGTACAAGAATATAACTACTATAATACTGCCCCCTATGTACAAGAATATAACTACTATAATACTGCTCCCTATGTACAAGTATATAACTACTATAATACTGCCCCGTATGTACAAGAATATAACTACTATAATACTGCTCCCTATGTACAAGTATATAACTACTATAATACTGCCCCGTATGTACAAGAGTATAACTACTATAATACTGTCCCCCATGTACAAGAATATAACTACTATAATACTGCCCCTATGTACAAGAATATAACTACTATAATACTGTCCTCTATGTACAAGAATATAACTACTATAATACTGCCCCCTATGTACAAGAATATAACTACTATAATACTGCCTCCTATGTACAAGAATATAACTACCATAATACTGCCCGCTATGTACAAGAATATACCTACTATAATACTGCTCCCTATGTACAAGTATATAACTACTATAATACTGCCCCGTATGTACAAGAATATAACTACTATAATACTGTCCCCTATGTACAAAAATATAACTACTGTAATACTGCCCCTATTCCCACTTATTGTAAAAAAAAGAAATTCATCCCCTAGAGGAAGTTGTTGTTTTGCTGCAAAACTCAGCATGCAGTTACATCTCAGGCAAATGTGTAAGTGATTAGAGTTGTGGGGTGATTCGATGAATGGTCTTACCACCTAGGGCCCTAAAGGTGGTTCTACCTTTGACCTATAAAAAGGCTCTCGGAGGCTCCTTGTGTGTAGTCACCTCTTTTTCCGTTAGTGTAGATCTTGTTGACCACTAGATGCCTCCACAACGCAATAGAGAGATTTTGCCCAATTAGAGAGGGCGCATTATCGGAATGCGAGAAGCTGGATGGTCGTATCCATGAATTGCCGCCACCTGGACTGTTCTGACCAGACTGTTAGGACCAGTGGATGTGCAAGGGCACACAAAGAGACCGGACTCAGGACGCCCTCAACAGACCACCAGTAGAGAGGATTGTCTGATGAGCATGAGCAGCTCCATTGTCTGCCATCATTGTAGGCCCCTTGGTCTATCGGAACCATTTCTAAGCACTTGGCAGGAGGATTTTGGTCTCATGGTGCCTATTACATGTACTGCCTTTGACGCCCACCCACTGTCGCCTCCATTTTCAAGGGTGTCGTGAACCATAAAACTTGACTGCTACGGAGTGGAACCGGGTTGTCTTCAATGATGAATCTAGTTTTAGTTTGAGCGCTGATGACGGCCGTGTTCATGTCTGAAGACCTCGGGTGAGCGCCTCAATTTTGCCTTTGCTATGGAGCGGCACACTGCGCCCTGCTGGTGTGATGGTCTGGGGGGGCCATCGCATACAACACTTGGTCACCCCTAGTAGGGGTACTAGGGACAATGACAGCTAAGTGATATGTTCAGGACATGCTGCAGACACGTGTTCCTCTCACGGCGGCTTCCAAGAGGAAGCAGGATAATGCTCGGCCGCACACACAAGGGGGTCACAGGAATGTCCCAACAACATTCTCACACTTCTGAGGGTGTCCATTTGCCAGATTTATCACCAATAGAACATGTATGGAACCATCTAGGACGCCAACGTCTACAGCCTATGAGTTTGCACGATCTAAGGGCTCACCTACAGCAAATATGGACCGATATGCCTCCATGCCCACCCATATCACATCTTGCATCCAAGCTAGAGGTGGACCCATAGGATGCTAGAGCCTCCATGCCTACCTGTATTAAATCTTGTATCCAAGCTAGAAGAGTCCCAACAGGGTACTAGAGCCTCCCTGCCTGCCCTTATCACATCTTCCATCTGCAATGGCTGAGCAGCAACCCAAGGAACGTACCTTAGTACAGGTGACAGGAAGGCCTGTTTTGTCACGGTGACGCCAGTACTCCAACTGGGCCCTCGAGGGTGGAATGACAATGAAATAAATGAGTCGAGTCCAGTAGAATGTTAAAAATCTGGGAGTATGCAGATTTTCGGATTTTGGTATTTCGCGGTATAATTCAATTCACAATTTTCCACAAAAGTACTTTTAACAGATACACAAAGATGCAGTAGTAGGCAGGCAATTAAACACGATGAGAAATACAGTAACCTTTAACTTGAGTAGGACCTGACTTCAACGCTCTCTCTTCTTTTCTTAACTGAAATCACTTGACAGACCATCTCCCCATAGTTGATCTAGCTGAAGGATTAATTTAAGTTTAGTGGAGTGTAGATGAAGCAGAGGGCAAAGTGGCTGTAAGGCTAATCCTGGCTTTGAGTTCACCTTGTAACTATGACTCACTGTTAGTAGAAGGCTGACCTCAGAAAGGTTCTCCTTCCCTCTGCTGTGGTATGCCAAGGGAGCGGGTTCACACCACGCTCGACCTTGGGAGAAATCATGCTGCACAGCTGACTTGCTTCTGTATGCGTACCTCCTCCTCTCTGACATGACTAACTGCAACCTCTCCTCTCTCACACCTGCGGAGTCTCGCTATTTGCTCACTCCTCCTTTTATCTCCTCTGTTTCTTTCCCGCACTTTCTGAACTCCTCCCACTCTTGCATAGGGACTAGTTTTCTGGTTTTCCCACCCTTGGACTCTGCACCAGTGAGATTGAAGCTGACTATCAGCCAATAGGACACCAGCTGATATCAGAGCTAAGCTCTAGGTTTAGTGGAGAGAAGAGGAGAAACAGGGTCTCTCCTACAGACGGCACCTTCTATGCCCATGGATGGCACATAGACATTTGAGACAGGACAAGTGTTGGTGTGAATGTTCTGTAGGACCCACTGGGCCACTACAGTTCCACTTAAAAACACAGCCGCCCTCAGCTGTACTGAGCTGCGAGGGGCAGAAAGGTATGCCTAACAAGTATGTGTGACAGTACATAAGTTTAGAGTGCTGTACACTTGAAAGTGATTTGAGTAGACTCATTGGCTTAGGACAGAATTCTAGCTTCCAGCTTGCTATGGGGCACCTACATAGTTCTTCTCCCCAAAGGCAAACAATATGCATGACATTTAATGTAATCAGGACATGAAAGAAATGTACTGAATGGTAGACAACCTGTGAGGAAGGGAATTTGTGGTTAGGCAACAATCACAACACAACATAACTTTAAAGTCCTGTGAAAGGTTTGCAGGTGCATCCTGGAAGGAAAAACATGCAGCAGAAACAACTGCTTGATTCTTGGCAAACCTTCTGTTGGTGGCAGAACAGTCACAAGGATGTGAAAGAGTCCATAGAAAACATGACAAGTCCACTATGTGTCAGTGCGGTGCACTAATACCAGCGTCTCTGAAAAGAGGATAAAAGAAAAGGTGAGCATATAAAACAAACAGGAACTAGTAGCAAACTTCAAATAGTCTCTTGAGGTAGATGACTTAAACGTTGCTAAACTTATGAACTGGAACTTTAGAACTGTAGAACACGCTGAGTAGTCTCAGAGCTCTGAGCTTGGTTGCGGCAAATGTTTCAATAAATAAAGTAGTTTCTGAAACCATGGGATTGATAAGATAACGTTTGTATGACAAAGTCTATTCAAGGAATCTTGGTGGTGGTTGACCACGTGTGGTTCTGGTAGATCTTCTGAGTGTGATGGGTAGTGCAGGTAATCATCTTCTGGAAGTTAGTGATAGTACTGGGGAAGTTGGTACAAAATTAGATGTGGAAGATGGAGTAGAAGCAGTTGATGATGGGCTTGAGGTTGAAGGACTTGGTGACGTTTCTGTAGAATTAGGGGGCGGTGCTTGGTATACTAGACGAGAAAAAGGGTTGAGATAGCAGAGCAATTGATTTTTCAAGTCAAATGAAGACGGATATTCTGTGACTGACTAAGGAGTAGTTTTGAGGTTCTCTTCTTCTAAATCTGATGGGTTTTCTTCTGTTTCAGAGTCTGGAGGTGAAGTAGGTTGGGCAAGACAAATTTTAAGGCGATTACGGTGAACAACTTGAATTCTTCCTTCCGGATGGGCGATTCGGTAGAGTCCTTTCTCTAGGGATATTGCAGTGATGACCGTATAGGGGGTAGTTTCCCATCTGGTGTCTAGCTTTCCATTACGATACTCCTTTCTTAGCCAGACGTGGTCTCCAATTTGTAGATCCGATGCGTCAAAATCACAAGCTTGTTTTTCTCTTACTCCTTCCAAGTGGGTGTCAACAATTTCTTGGGCTTCCTTGAGTCTTCTCTGATGATCCAGTATCCAGTCCATTTTGGGTAAAGGGTTGTAGTCATCTGTTACTTGGATTCCTAGTTTAAGGTCAGCGGGTAACTTTCCTTTATGGCCAAACATAAAATAATAGGACGTGTATCCTGTGGAACGATGGGGGGTATTATTGTAGGTGTAAATACGTTCTGGGAGCAAAGTGTGCCAATAAGCTTTTTGTTTGGATGGGATGGTTCTAAGTAACTTTAAGATAGTCTGATTCACTTTTTCACACAGTCCATTTCCTTGAGGATGATACGCAGAGTTACGAAGTTTCTTACAATTGCAAGTGTTACATAGTTCTTGTAAAAGTTGAGATTCAAAAGCTGGTCCTCTGTCTGATAGAATTTGGTTGGGGCAGCCATAGCTGAGGATGAAACATTTCCATACCATGGCAGCAGTGGTCTTGGCGGTGAGATCTTTGACGGAAATGGTGACTGTAAATTTAGTGTAGTGGTTGATCAGAGTGAGGACATAGCTATACGCGGACTTACTTGGTTCTACTTTTAGGTGGTCAATGACGAGGATTTCTAAAAGCTTGGTGGTGACGATGGGATATAGTGTGGCTTTTTAATCACCTTGGGCTCATCTCTTTATTTCACATACTGTGCATTCTTGGCACCATTTCTCAATATCATTTCTCATGCCAATCAAGTAGAAATGTTGGCGGTATATAGCTTCTGTTTTATGAATGCCAAAGTGTCCAGACTAATCATGATAGGAGAATAAAACTTACCTGGCATCTCTATAGGGAATCACTATTTGCAGAACGTGGTTTCTGGATGCGGGGTCAATGGAACTTCTGAAGATGGTGTTCTTCTTGAGGAATAGTCTTTTTCTTTGTTTCCATAGTCGTTGCAACTCCATGGATTTGCACAGAATGCCTTTTGGAATAGCTCCTGTAAGTAAGTAAGTGCTCCTAAGGTTCACCAAAAGTCTGACTGTCCTGCTGGAGCAAGAGCCATCTTTTTAGAGTGTCTGTGTTTTCTGGAGAACAGTTTGGATTAGTAGAGACTGCTTGACATCTTTGTTGGGCTGGATATGAGGTAAAGTCTGGCATTTCAATGTCCTCCCAGATGTCGTCTTCCGGGGAATTGTCTATGAATTTAGGGAGGCGAGAGAGAGCGTCAGCATTTGTATTGCTTTTACCAGTGCGATATTTAACTTGGAAGATGAAATTGGCTAAGCGGGACAACCATCTTTGTTCCAATGCTCCAGGCTTTGCTGAGTTCAAATGGGCAACTGGTTTATTATCCGTGTAAGCAGTAAAAGTGGCAGCGGCTAGGTAGTCCTTAAAATTTTCTGTGACAATACAGACTAAAGCAAGAAGTTCCAATTTGAAGGAGCTATAGTTCTGATCTTTCCTCTCAGCACCTTTTAATGAGCGACTGACATATGCAACTACCCTTTCCTTGCCCTCTTGCACTTGGCTAAGCACTACGCCTAGGACCTTGAAGCCAGCGTCTGTGTAAAGGTTAAAGGGGAGCGCATAATCAGGGTAAGCAAGAATGGGGGGGGAGTATTCAGTTTTTCTTTAAAGGGGTTGTCCCGCGCCGAAACGGGTTTTTTTTTTCAATAGGCCCCCCGTTCGGCACGAGACAAACCCGATGCAGGGGTAAAAAAAAACGGATAGTACTTACTCGAATCCCTGCGCTGCGGCGACTTCTTACTTAACTTGCTAAGATGGCCGCCGGGATCTTCACCCACGGTGGACCGCAGGTCTTCTCCCATGGTGCACCGTGGGCTCTGTGCGTTCCATTGCCGATTCTAGCCTCCTGATTGGCTGGAATCGGCACACGTGACGGGGCGGAGCTACGAGGAGCAGCTCTCCAGCACGAGCGGCCCCATTCAGAAGGGAGAAGACCGGACTGCGCAAGCGCGTCTAATCGGGCGATTAGACGCTGAAATTAGACGGCACCATGGAGACGGGGACGCTAGCAACGGAACAGGTAAGTGAATAACTTCTGTATGGCTCATAATTAATGCACAATGTACATTACAAAGTGCATTAATATGGCCATACAGAAGTGTATACCCCAACTTGCTTTCGCGGGACAACCCCTTTAAGCACTTGGAAAGCCCGCTCATGTTCTTTCTCCCAGTTAATTGCAAATGGACATTTGAATGTCTCTTTTGAGTGCCCACGCAAAATTTCTTGTAAGCGGGCCGCAATTTGTGCAAACTTGGGAATAAAGCGCCTATAGTACCCTACAAAACCTTGGAAGCTGCGGATGTCTCTAAGGGTCTTTTGAGTAGGCCAGTTTTTCACTGCATCTACTTTATCTGGATCGGGGTATACCACCTCGGCACTGACAATGTGACCAAGATACCGCACCTGGGTCTGAAATAGGTGATACTAAGATGGTTTTACTTTTAACCCCTGATCAATGAGGGTCTGAAACACTTCCCCAAGGAGCTGGACATGTTCTTGGTAGTTTTTTAAATATATAATCACGTCATCTAAATACAGAAGGACAGATTTAAAATTCTTATGTCCCAAACACCTCTCCATAAGCTGCTGGAAAGTACCTGGAGTGTTGCAGAGGCCGAAGGGCATGCAATTAAACTCAAACAGCCCCATAGGCGTAGTGAAAGCTGTCTTTTCTCTATCTGCCTCGCTCATCGGTACCTGCCAATATCCACTGGTTAGATCCAGAGTAAAGAAATACGTGGCAGAACCTAGGGTAGTGAGGGACTCTTCAATGCGAGGCAGAGGGTAGCCATCTTTATGCGTTACATTATTGAGCTTCCAGTAATCTACGTAGAAGCGGATGCCTCCGTCTTTTTTCTTCACTAGGGCTATGGGAGCGGCCCAGGGACTATGGCTTTCTCTGATGATATGATTGCCCTTCATCTCCTGTATCATATTTTTTTACTTGATGATAGGAGAAAGGTGGGATAGGGTGGTATCTTTCCTTGATCGGTGCGTGACCGTTAGTGGGGATACAGTGGCAGATATCCCTAACCTGCCCAAAGTCAAGGCTATGCTGACTGAAAGCATCTTTCTTTTCTCTGGCTACGTCTCTTATTCCCTGTACCTGAACAGGGGATGTCTGGGCATCTCTAATATGTAGCTCAGAGAGCCATGAGGGGGACTTAATGGGGCCTGTATGTACGGACTGAGTCTCTTGTAAGGCCCGGTCAGTCTCACCCTCTAGTATATCATCAGGAGCAAGCAGAGACACTTGTTCCACAGCAGTATATTTATTTAATTGTACTGGGATATTCCCACTATTTATGAGATGTATCAGTACTTTTCCATCTGTCGCAGTGGCCAGGCTCCGGGCAGCCATTAGAAATGGGTGACCATCTATAGGGATAGGCTCTACCATAGCCTCATACGCCCGACCATGCAGATCTGGACGTGTCTGGCACCAACGGACAAATTCAGATTCTGGAGGAACTAGAACCGGTCTGATGTCTTTCACGCGGGCTCTTTCCATGTGACCCTGCGAATTAACAAACCGCTGCTGAGCTGTCAAAGCTTTAATGGTGGTCTTTAACTCAGCTTGCTGGGCCTGGGATGCTGCAGGCAGGTTACTTTGCAGCGCTTCTAGCATTTTAGCGTAACAGTTTTTGAGGATATTCCTTCCCAGCGTGATAATTGGTGCGTTCTTGTCTGGTACATCTATCACCAGTATCCCCTACTGCTGTAGCTCTGCGTTCTCAACTATAGCGGTTGGCTCCCAGTACCCCACTATAGGTACAGGTAGGCCGTTACTCGCCACCACATTTATTAATTGTTTAGGCGGGCAGCTGAGGACTTTGGGAGACCAATATTTTTTATAGTCACCTTTTTGGATGGTGGTGACTTGTGATCCAGTATCAATTAGGGCAAGTAGGGGCATACCGTCCACATACAACATGACTTCTGGACGGGGGCCTACATATTTAGAAATCCTTTCCTTCCTGGGGTACGGTACTTCTCAAAAATAGTCTGTACTCTATCCATAATGTCCTCTACTGTCTTTCTGTGCTCGTGCGGCCATGTTTTGACTTTCCTAGCCGCAGGACCTAAACTGACCCATAAGAATTTGTTCTGTTGCTAGTGGGTATAAACAGAATACAGCACCCATTTTTCCCCTAAACTCTCTGAGGGTATGGTGCTTGCCATTATACATAAGCAGCCATGCCGTTCCTAGTCAGTAAGGCATGGTTAGCGGCGCAAAGCTAGCGGTGCTAGTAGTTATAGAGGCTGTATCAACAGGTGCTGTAATGACTGGCGCAGCAGCATCAGCTGGTGCAGCACCTATTGCAGGGTCTTCAATGACCGCTGGGCTGCCCGCAGGGTTATCTCCAGCAACCAACATTTTGACTTTTGTAAATATAAAGCACAGAAGGAGCTATCCTGTTCATAGGACACCAAGATTTGAGGTCCTGCAATGGCCGAGCAGCAACCCAAGGAACATACCTTAGTACGGGTGACAGGAAGGCCCGTTTTGTCACGGTGACGCCAGTACTCCAACTGGACCCTCGGGGGTGGAATGACGATGAAATTAATGAGTCGAGTCCAGTAGAACGTTAGAAATCTGGGAGTACGCAGATTTACTGACTTTGGTATTTTGCAGTATAATAGAATTCACAATTTTCCACAAAAGTATTTTTAACAGGTACACAAAGATACAGTACTAGGCAGGAAATTAAACAGGATGAGAAATATAGTAACTTTTAACTTGAGTAGGATCTGACGTCAACGCTCTCTCCATTCCTTTACTAAACTGACTGAACTGACCATCTGCTCACTAGTTGATCTAGCTAAAGGCTTGTTTTGAGTTTAGTGAAGTGTAGATGAAGCAGAGGGCAAAGTGGCTGTAAGGCTAATCTTGGCTTTGAGTTCACCGGGTAGCTATGACTCAATGTTAGTAGAAGGCCGACCTCAGAAAGGCTCTCCTTCCCTCTGCCGTGGGATGCCAAAGGAATGGGTATACACCACGCTCGACCTTGGGAGAAATCGTGCTGCACTGCTGACTCGTTTCTGTACGCGTACCTCCTCCTCTCCGACACAACTAACTGCAACCTTTCCTCTCCCACACCTGGCTGAGTCTGCCTAACTGCTCACTCACTCCTCTTTTTATCTCCTCTGCTTCTTTCCCGCACTTTCTGAACTCCTCCCACTCTTGCATAAGGACTTGTATGCTGGCTTTCCCGTCCTTGGACTCTGCACAAGTGGGATTGAAGCTGACTATTAGCCAATAGGACACCAGCTGACATAAGAGCTAAGCTCTAGGCTTAGTGGAGAGAAGGAGAGAAACAGGGTCTTCCCTACAGACGGCTTCTTCCATGTCCATGGATGGAACATAGACAGGTGAGACAGGACAAGTGTTGGTGTGAATGTTCTGTAGGACCCGCTCGGGCAACTACACGTCCAAGCTAGAGGCAGCCCAACAGGGTTCTATAGCCTCCATGCCTGCCCGTATCACATCTTACATCCAAGCTAAAGGGAGAACTACAGGGTACTAGTGCCTCCACGCTCACCCGTATCACATCTTGTATCTAAGCTAGAGGCAGTAGAACAGGGTACTAGAGCCTCCATGCCTGCCCGTGTCACATCTTGCCTCCAGGCTACAGGTGGTACAACAGGGCACTAGAGCCTCCATGCCTGCCTGTGTTACATCTTGCATACAGGCTACAGGTGGTACAACAGGGTACTAGAGCCTCCATGCCTGCCCGTATCACATCTTGCATCTAAGCTAGAGGCGGTACAACAGGGTACTAGAGTCTCCATGCCCGCCCGTATCACATCTTGCATCCAAGCTAGAGGCGGTACAACAGGGTACTAGAGCCCCCATGCCCACCCGTATCACATCTCTCCAAGCTAGAGGCGGTACAACAGGGTACTAGAGCCCCCATGCCCGCCCGTATCACATCTTGTATCCAAGCTAAAGGTGGTTCAACAGGGTACTAGAGCCCCCATGCCCGCCCGTATCACATCTTGTATCCAAGCTAGAGGTGGTTCAACAGGGTACTAGAGCCTCCATGCCCACTGTATCACCAGGCTCAGGACGCCCCCTACAGACCACCAGTAGAGAGGGGCGTCTGACCAGACTGTTAGGAGGTGTTGGGGCCAGTAAATGTGTGAGGGCCCACCAGGTGACCGGGCTCAGGACGCCCCCTACAGACCACCAGTAGCGAGGATCGTCTGATCACCCAACAAGCAAGAGCAGCTCCAACTGTTTTGTTTGTCAGCCATCCAGAGACAGATGGCGCCATCATTACACCTCTGTGTCGGAACCATCTTGTATCACATCTTGTATCCAAGCTAGAGGTGGTTCAACAGGGTACTAGAGCCTCCATGCCTGCCCGTGTCACATATTGCATCCAGGCTACAGGTGGTACAACAGGGTACTAGAGCCTCCATGCCCGCCCGTATCACATCTTGCATCTAAGCTAGAGGCGGTACAACAGGGTACTAGAGCCTCCATGCCTGCCCGTGTCACATCTTGCATCCAGGCTAGAGGCGGTACAACAGGGTACTAGAGCCTCCATGCCTGACCGTATCACATCTTGCATCCAGGCTAGAGGCAGTACAACAGGGTACTAGAGCCTCCACGCCTGCCCGTGTCACATCTTGCATCCAGGCTAGAGGTGGTACAACACGGTTATAGAGCCTCCCTTCAAGGGATCAGTTTTCTACAATAAATGACCCTTTTGCTCTGACATTGTAATCACTTACTTATATCGTTACAATCACACAGAGAAAGTTATCTTCCATTCCAACAACTATGGGAGGCACTGGTTTTGCCAATGCGTGTACAAGAATATAACTATTATCTGCACTCTCACTTTTGGGTCACTATTGCATTTCTGTTAGTTACTATATATGACTCATTTATTGGAGTAAAGAGTGTAGCTGGATGGATTTTGGATACTTCAGCGGGATGCTGACTGATTTATTACCTGGCGGTGGGTTCATGCAGAGTGGAGATATGAGGTGATCAATATTCATCCATATATTCTCACTATGACAAATTAACTGGTTCCAGCATAGCATGTATTCCCCGATGTATGATTATGCGGGTGTTAGTACGGCACATTCTGGATCACAGGGGGATTCTGTACAGATGGGTGTGCTGTTTTTGTAGGTTGTAGGAAATGTTCCTGGAACTGCTCCTGTGGAAAACAATTACAGGTCCAAGTCTAAAATGCTGCAGGTCTTCCCTGACTTATTTTCCCCAAGAGTATTTAGGGCCCTATCACTTACACTGCATGAAAAAAGTTTGATACCGTAGTAGCCAGTAGAGCACAATATGGTGACCCCCTAACAATTTAGAGATCATAAAACTTTCACATCCCTTATCAGTGGACTAATTAAGAACTTATTCTGTTAGGCCTCTCTCACATGGCCGTAGGCACTTTTACGTGTGCCTGCCGCTGCCGTAAAAATGCGTGAACAGGCGCACAAATCTAACGTTTATGCGCTCGTTCAGACAGCCCAGGCCCGGCGCATATACACCGAGGCCGCAATGCTGTTGGGTGGGGAGAGACTGTTAAGCTGTCTCCCCCTTCTCTCCTCCTTGCCGGCTCACCTCCTCTGTCCTCCCATCCGGCTGTTTGCAATGGGAAGGGGAGGGGATGTAGATAAGCTCCCACCCATTGTCTGCAGCCAACAGTGGAAGAAGACAGAGCTTAGCTTAGTTCCAGAATTATCTTTGCTACCTGGCGTAAAAGTGCCTGGCGCCATATTAGCCATCTGGGCGCTTTTATGCTGCGGGAATATGTCTGTGTGATCTGATGCATTGGAATCCAGTGCATCAGATGGTAGCATATATCGGCCAACGGCGGCCGATATACGCTCGTGTGAATAAGCCCTTACTCATCCTGTTCTGGTATTGTTTTAAGTGTAAATTAATAACACCATGTCTGTGCCTTTTTATATGTATATATATATATATATATATATATATATACACACACACACCACTTCAGATCTATTCCATTTAGCCGGAAGAAGAACCCTGAGTAGGTTTAAAAGCTCGCTATAACATCATGTATTTTTGTTAGCCATTAAAAGGTATGATATCTACAAGATGACTTGGTTTCTCTTACTGAGAACTATCACATTTTACACTTCATGTGTTCACCAGAATTGTGCTACCGCCAACATACAGTATTTTTCCATAGAGGAAACATTTCTTTAACCCCTTCCTGCTCTAGGGCGTACATTTATGTCCTGCAGCGTCGGGGTATGCATGAAAAGAGATCGTGGGGTGACCTCTCTTCATACAGTGTGGGTGTCAGCTGCTTACGACAGCTGACACCCGCGGGCAATAGCACGGCCGATCGTGGGCGATAGCACGGCCGATCGTGGCTATTAACACTTTAAATGCCGTTGTCAATTCTGGCAGCGGCATTTAAATCCCCTGACCTATGTCTGGGGGTCCCATACGGGCCCCCGCAATGAGACATGCAGGTGTCATGGCAGCCGGGGACCTTCTAAAAGGTCCCAGGGCTGTCTTAGCAGTCTGCCTATCAAGCCATCCCTGTGGGGTGGCTTGATAGACTGCCTGTCAGATTGCAATATGATGTAATGCTGTAGCATTACATCATACTGCAGGAGCGGTCAAAGCATCGCATGTTGTGGTCCCCTATAGGGGCTAAAAAAAAAAGTAAAAATAAGATCAATACAGTTTTACTGATTTAAAAGTTTAAATCACCCCCCTTTTGTCATATCTATAATAAAAAAATCTAACTCATAAAACAAAAATACTTATTTGGTAGCGCTGCATCCGTAAAAGTCCGATCTATCAAAGTAGTGCATTATTTACCCTGTATGGTGAACGTCGTCTGAAAAAAATAAATGCCAAAAATGCACTTTTTCAGTCACCCTGTCTCCCAGAAAAAATGCAATAAAAAGCAATCAGAAATTCGTATGTATTCCGAAATGGTACCAATGTAAACTACAGGACGTCTCGCAAAAAATGAGTCCTCGCATAACAAAGCCGATGATTAATTAATTGTTATAGCGCACAGAAGATGGCAGCAGAAAATAATTGTAAAAAATTAAATGTCTTTGAAAAAAATAAAAGTAGTACAGCAAAAAAAAACCTATACAAGTTTAGTATCGTAGTAATCGTACCGACCCATAGAATAAAGTTATCAGGTCATTTTTGTTGCAGTTTGTGCGCTGTAGAAACAAAACGCACTGAAAGATGGTGGAATTTCATTTTTTTTCCATTTTACTCCACTTAGAAGTTTTTCAGTACATTATATGGTACAATAAATAGTGCCATTGAAAAATACAACTCGTCCCGCAAAAAACAAGCCCTCATGCAGCGACGTCGATGGATAAATAAAGGAGTTATGAATTTTTAAAAAGGGGGAGAAAAAAACAAAAATGGGAAAAAAAGGCCATTCTATTGGTCAATGGGATTTCCACCTGTCGGACCACCAAAAGCCTAAAATTTTTGACCAAATCTTTGTTCCAGTGTGCGCCCAGCCTTTACATCTCGGGTTTCTGACTGGATTGCCAAAAGCAGAATGCAAACAGAACCCTGGACGGAACCATAGTCTTTCATTACTAACACGGAAAACTTTATTTTCAGTTGATTTTGGTTCCATTCCAGCATTTGTGCCTGACAGTACACTGTAGTTGACTCCAGAAGCCGTATCCATTAGTCAGACTGGAAAGCAGATACAAAGAGTGTCTCATAGGGTACTTTTACACGGAACGATTTATCAATCGCACGACCAAACGATGACAGAGGTCACTCGTACAGCCTATAGGCCGCTAAGTGAATACACAGGCAGATAGATCGTTCGATCACAAATCATTCAGTCGTTCACATTGGCTGTACCAGTGAATGAGAACGACTGAATGATCGGCATTTACAACGGAACGATTAGCGATGATACTTCATGCCCGCATGAAATGAACTATGAATGATAGCGATCGCATTATCGTTCAGTGTTCGATCGTTGACTGTGTTTATACTGACCGATTACCATTCAAATTCGAACGACCCAGCAATTTTTTTTTTATGCTAATTTTTCCGTGTAAAAGCCCCTCTACTCTAGAGGACCCCAGCTTTGTTACACCCTTCACTCACTTTTGTAGATCTGCATTATTTCTGCCGTCTCCAGCTTTATCCCTGCTGTATCTCCTGCTTGGCCCTGTTCTCCCTCCCACTAAGTTGCACTGCAAGGTTTCATGGGAGGAGGCTTTGTCTGGTTACCTGTGGGCTGTATCAGACGGGCCTCTCACCTGGGAGACCAGGTACTACGCTCTGATAACAGCCGAAATTCCTGTTTCACTGTACTTTGAGTCGCCTTACCCTGTACCTTGTACCCAAATGTGCCTACATGCCTGGGGCCTCCTGGCTTTTTATTTTGCAAGCATATGTTGCTGTGAGTATCGTGCAGCTGAGCTTACACAATGCGTCTGAGGTGCACAGATAAAAATGAGAAGTAGAAGCTTTAGAGAACACGAGCTTCCTGTTTGAAAGAGCAACAGAGGGATTAACTAGGCAGGAAAGAAAACTCCTTTTTTTTTGCAAAGTGAGAGTGCATCGAGTGGGGCAATGAAGTCAAGAGGAGAGATACAGTGACAGGTCTGCTACTTGGCAGCCAGAAGAGAAAGGTCTCTGGACTGATTTATGGGAGTAAGGCGAATGCGAGTCGAAAGTTGGCTGGGGTGAAAAGCAAGAGAAAGAGGAAGAACCCTGACTAGTCACTGCACCGCACCGCACGTGAAGACCTCAGGGCACAACTTCAGAGATGGTCAGGTAAGGACAATGTAGACCATATCATCTGTCATTGATGTTACAACCTGTCTCTCCTTTCTCTCAGTCTCACCTGCTTTTCAGGCCTCCAGCACACTAACGTATTGGGGTCCGTGTGCTGTCCATGTAATTCCGCGGACAGACCACGGCTCTATTGTAGGTTTATGAGGCAATGCACATAGCCTTTTTTTTACATAGACTGATGTGGATGCGTGAAAAAACTCATGCATGTCCTATTCCTGTCTTTTTCATAGACAAGATATAGGACATGCTAATGCATATGAGTGTGCTGTGTCCATGTATATCAGATAGCACATGGACTGGTTTCTGTGTGCTGTCCAAATCAAGTTACGTTCAAGCCTTTCATGGCTTGTGCACTCCTAGCCTTATTCTGTCTCCCTTGCCATTCTCTCCGACTCCCCTGCCTTTCACTCCTTCTCTCCTGCCTTTCTTTCAGTCTCCCCTGCCTTTCCCTCCGTCTCACTTGCCTTTCTCTTTGTCTCTTCTGCCTTTCGCTGCATCTCCTCGCCTTTCTGTCTTCCCTGCCTTTTTCAAGTGTCTTGAGATATACAAAGCCAGATCATGTTCTTTCCAGCTTCTGGTCTGTAATCTCACTACTTTTCTTAGTTCTTTGCTTTGGAGTTGAAACCCTGCCTACAGAAGATATCTTCAGACTGCAATTCATTGACTAGTCCTTCTGTCATAGCATTTTATATTATAGATTGGATTTTCGAGGCCTCTGTGTTGGATCTTGGTGTTTTTGAGATACAAATTGCTTGGAGATAGCTCTCAAGTTCTTAGTCATCCAATTAATTTCACCCTCTGTACTTGGCAGTGGATTGGGGATGCCACAGACGAGAGTTTATTCTACGGTTTTACAATACTGACATATCGGCTGGTATAGTATTTTTGAGAGTGATGGGGTGGACATTAGTCATAGTTCGGAGAGACATAAAATAACCCTTGTTTCACTGCCTGCAAAATGACCCTTGCGAACCTTTATCATTCATTGGTCAGTGAGACTTGTCATCAACTTTTGGTTCATGTCTTCCTGTTCCATACTTTCATTTTTTCGTTGGTATCTTGGCTCTTTATTTCTTGGAAAGACCTTGTTATCACTATTCATGGCTTGTGTTCACCTATCATGAATGGCTCTTGATTCTCCGTTCAAATTATTGTCAATGCGACCTTCTCCTTTTATCTTGCAACTGATACAACCTCTACACAATCTAATGTAATTGAGCCTCTAACTTGGACTCTGTGACCTACGAAGATCATTTTTGAAGTCTTATTTCAGATGTGCTAGGTTGTAAACTATTTTAGATACAGCAGAAATATATGAACAAGCTTCTCAAATACTATGCAGGAACCCTAGAACCACATAGGTGCCCTACAAACCATGCAGATACATATATGCCTACTGGCTTATGTTCCCTTAGGTTGAAGAACACAGTCCTCGGGATTAACTTTACTGGTTTCATAGGGCATGTCTTTAGAGTTTCCGTAAACCCCCTGGTCCTATCCATATTATAGGGTAGGATAAACTTACTCCATCTTCTGCCATTTTCTTGGTTCTAAATACAACTTTCTACAGACAGATGTTTTTTACTCCTAATCAGAAGCTCAAGTACAAAATTTACAATAGCTTTACTTAGTTTTTCAAAGGGATGAGTTGTACCCTCACAGGATGAGGCTGGGTAGGTTTCCCACTGATATCCTTTGAAGTATTTGGTTGTTGATGGCCATCTTAAGGTTCTACTCTATTCAAAAAGCCCTATCAAGTTGGCTGGTCAAACGCCTCTCTCTATATATATGTATGTACCTTTACACGGAATGACCATCATCCCAATAATCGCTCGATGGAGCAAATTCAAACAAGTAGTTCTGTGTAAACCCATCCACCAAGTGGGTGATAAGCAAGAATTCACTCACTAGTTACTAGTCGTTTCTTTTAAGCTCACCTACAAAATAGTTGTCGATTGATTAAAACTCGTCTGGTGTAAGGTTGCTGCCATTCTGTCTCTCCTCCAGAATGGAACAACAGTTGGTCAAATGCTAACAACTCACTTTAGTGACTATTTCGAACACCTATTTGGGTGATAGTTGTCCAGTGTAAAGCTGCCTTCGTCTTTTGTATACTGGTGCTCTTCATTTTATGTGACATTGATACTTAGCTGCTGGAATTCAAAAAAGTTCAACTGTTTATACCTACAGTACAAACCCCAGTCCATCCAGAAGAAGGCAAAACCCAACCTTGAATGACATAGACCATTATTATTATTTATTACCTAGATGATTTCCACTTCTGGTGATCATATGATTGTTGTTGCTCCAAAACGTTCCATCTTCTGCTTGGATTCTTCAAGCTTCTCTATACTTGTTCATGACTCTTCTGATTGTCTCCATTCGTCTTGCTTCTGGTCATACTTTTTTCTTGAGCTCTTCTGCCATGATTGTCCTTTCCAGAACTTTTCCATTATTGAGATTAATGGAGGTCCTAGCTAACGGACTCCCACCAATCTGACTACTATGATATGGATAGTTGACCGGCCATAGAAAATTTGATTTAAAACAATCCTCTAAGAAGAACAACTCACCCCTTAAGTCCTGGAGCTTAATGTATGAACGTATAGAGAGAGTCCCCTAGTAGTAAAATTCTATAGCTCTTTGACTCCTCAACATCGAAGATATCACCACGGGGGAAAATGATTCTCCAATGAAAAGCCTGTTCCTACATGTGAAGCTAATTTCCTTACTTACAACATATTTGACGTCTTATTTAATAAAAACAGGGTCTTCTTTTGGCCAGCCTATTGTACCGAGGATTTTTTACTTCTGCTTTTTTTTTAGTTGATTTAAGGTTATTTACACTTATTTTGCTTTTAGTTATTTCTTTTTATCGTAATGCATTAGAATACCAATCTATACCTCTACAGTCATGGCAAAATGTTTTGAGACTGACACAAATTTTGGTTTTCACAAAATTTGCTGCTTCAATGTTTTTAGATCCAATTTTTCTGTGCTCTAATGAAGTTCAGTTATAAGCATTTCATAAGTTTTTAAACTTTTATTGACAAATACATGAAGTTTAGGCAAAGACTCAATATTTACAGTGTTGACCCTTATTTTTCAAGACTTCTACAATTCGCCCTGGCATGCTGGATATCAGCTTCTGGCCCAAATCTTAACTGCTGGCAACCCCACTCTTCCTAATCAGTGCTTGACGTTTATCACTATTTCTGAGGTTTTGTTTGTCCTCCGGCTTTTTTTTTTTTTTTTAGACATAAGTTTTTTATTGAAATCAAAGTTAGAGGATTTACCATACAATTGCAATGTCACATTTCTGGTAACATACAATTAAGAATACATGTATTTTTTGTACTGACACTTGCTTTGTGCATATAACAAGTTGACTAAATATAATGATATCTCCTTTCTTTACTAGAAATTTTTTATTACTTTACTACATTCTACATGTTGCTTTCAGGTATAGAGCATGAGCTTAGTTTAATAAAACTTAAAGGAAACAATAACTATATTAACTCGGCATCTTTTTTTGTAAATTCTTTCTTAATTGAAAATAAAGGAATATATATCATACAATAACAAAGCAGTACTGATAGTAATATCACGCGGTTACATTGCATGTACATTTCCATGACATCTTGATAAAAATGTTTGTTTTTACTTTCTTCATAAGATTAGTAGAAGAATATTTCAATGTTTGTTAAATTTCAACCATGCATTCCACATCTCCAAATATTTTTGTGTAGAATTAGTGCGAAAGGCTAGCCATTTTTCAAATATGCAGTGCTCAGCCAATCGGGTTTCCAACTTCTCTATTGTCGGCGGTGAGGACGATCTCCGGAGTTTTGCTATAATTGTTTTTGCCATCATTAGAGAGTGTCCTATTAAATATCTTTAGGGCGACGGGAATCTATCTAGGTCTGTTAATAGTAAGGCCAATTTGGGATCCTTTGGGACGTGTACTTGTAGCATTCTGTTAAGGAGATCACATACTCCCCTCCAAAATGTTTGTATCTTTGGACAGGCCCCCCACTCTTTGAGGATTGACCACAGGTTCTCAATGGGATTGAGATCTGGGGAGTTTTCTGGCTATTGACTCAAATTTGAATGTTTTTTTCTACCAAGCCAATCAGTTATCACTTTTGCCTTGTGACATGATGCTCCATTATGCTGAAGAAAGCATTGTTCATCACCAGAGTTCTCCCGGATGGTTGGGAGAAGTTGCTCCCGGGAGGTTGGGAGAAGTTGCTCCCGGGTGGTTGGGAGAAGTTGCTCCCGGGTGGTTGGGAGAAGTTGCTCCCGGGTGGTTGGGAGAAGTTGCTCCCGGGTGGTTGGGAGAAGTTGCTCTCGGATGGTTGGGAGAAGCTGCTCCTGGGTGGTTGGGAGAAGTTGCTCCCGGATGGTTGGGAGAAGTTGCTTCTGGATGGTTGGGAGAAGCTGCTCCCGGGTGGTTGGGAGAAGTTGCTCCCGGATGGTTGGGAGAAGCTGCTCCCGGATGGTTGGGAGAAGCTGCTCCCGGATGGTTGGGAGAAGCTGCTCCTGGATGGTTGGGAGAAGCTGCTCCCGGGTGGTTGGGAGAAGCTGCTCCTGGATGGTTGGGAGAAGTTGCTCCCGGATGGTTGGGAGAAACCGCCCCTGGAAGATGTTTAGATCCCATTCTATATTCATGGCATTGTTCTTAGGCTGTGAATAAAGATCGATCGTGAAGGCATCTGCAGGTACATTGTCTATGCAGGGGATTTGGAACTCTGTATCAGAAAAACAGAAATTATGCTCAAGGAATGACACTGAGAGGTTTGAAAGCTTGCTATAACATCATGTATTTTTGTTAGCTATTAAAAGGTATCGTATGTACAAGATTACTTGATTTCTCTTGCTGGGAACAATCACAAGAAATTTATTAGCGCAGAATTCTGCTGGACCTGGAAATGACATGAAGACAAAAGATGGAGGTTCACTTTAAGGCCTCCTTCCCACGAGCATGACGGGGTCCGCCGCGTAATATTACGTAGTGAAGCCCGTCACGGCACCCCCCAGAGCCCCTATACTTACCTGCGGGAGATAGCGTGAAATCGCTTCCCCGCCCACCACCGCCGCGTCACCGCCCGTCACCGCCCACCACCGCCGCGTCACCGAGCGTGTCACGTGACGCGGCCGGCCGTGTCACGTGACGCGGCCGGCCGCGTCATTTGGCGTCAGATGACGCGCGGCGGTGGGCGGGAAAGCGTTTTTTCACGCTATCTCCCGCTGGTTACAGCGGGAGATAGCGTGAACGGACGGCTTCCATTGACTGCAATGGAAGCCGTCAGTGCGTACAGCCCGTCCTCACCCGCAGAAAATAGAGCATGCTGCGGGTGAGGACGGGAGAAATCGCGGTGCGTAATTCCGCGCTGGAATTACGCATCGTGAGCATTGTGCTATTAGGTTCAATAGAACCTAATAGCTGCGGGCAACGCAGCGGATTTTCGCCGCGAATTACGCGGCGGAAATCCGTTCGTGGGAAGGAGGCCTAAGCTCAGGTCTTAGTCATAGGGAATAACTTGTGGATTTTCACAACCTATAAGAAAACCAAATTTGAGTGAATTAGAAAAAAGGAAGAACAGTTATATCTGGGATTTCTTCTCTAAGAAAAACTTGTAAAAATGACTTCATTTGTGGCCTAAGGAAACTTCTGCAAATCATCACTGAATTTATAGATGGCATCCGAGGGATGTTAAAAGGGGTATTCTCACTTTAGACACAAATATCTGATAGATGCATACTTGCTTTGCTGTTTATGTAATGATCATAAAAGTAAATGGTGAAAGTGTGGACTTACGTGACCACCCATCCGCTGATTCTTTGCCTGGACCCTCCCGCTGCCTTGCCAGGCAGGTTGGTAGTGGTTCTCTTTTTCCTTCTTGTCATTGTAATAAGATTTAAAGGAGCATATACATCTTCAATAGCTATCGGTTGAATACTGTTACTCCTGACAGATATATCTTGAAACTCCCTCCAAGCCTGTGAATGCTCAGTTTGGTCAACAACCACTTCTCCCAGCTCCTCCATACACATGAACACTTGGTTTGGCTAACAGCTACTTCTCCCCAGGTCTCCTATGTGCATGAACACTTAGTTGGGCCGACAGCTACTTCTCCCAGCTCCCTCTATAGATAAATGCTAGGTTTGGCTGACTGCTACTTCTCCCGGCCACTCCGTACACATGAATGCTCAGTTTCGCTAACAGCTGTACCTTTCGGCTCCCCCCTTGGTTCAGACGACAGCTACTTCTCCTGGCTACTCCATAGACATGACCACTCAGTTCACCTGACAGCTATATCTCCCAGCTCCACCACAGACATGACTGCTTGGTTTGGCTGACAGCTACTTCTCCTGACTTCTCCATACACATGAATGTTCAGTCGGGGTGATAGTTCCTTCTCCCTACTCCCCCATAAACATGAAAGCTAGGTTCAGCCAACAGCTACTTTTCCCGACTCCTCATTATACTTTTTTTTTCAAATTCTTTATTTATTTGTCTTTCAAGAATATAATTAAAATGTAAGATTGTCAAATACAGCGGTGATTTACAGATTCTCGTATTTTGAAAAACTTGTCCCCATCAACACAAGAGGTAGGAACAGGATATGGATTAAGTTATTGTCAAGGTTAAGCAAATTTGGAACACATGTTCCAACAGGAATGTTGAGCCTGGGATTCCTACATTCTGGAAATTCACTGTTGGTCCAATTGACTTAGAGGAGGGTTGGAGAATGGAAGAGATGGAGTAGGGTGCGGAAAACACAGGGATATAAGGGGAAAGAAGTAAGAGAGAGAGAAGCAAGAGAGAAGAAGGGAAAACATAAATAAATAGATAAATAAAATTTAAAAAGGGGAGAGGTGTTAGCTGAAAACCAAGACAACCCCACCACCCCCTCATTATTGAGGGTGAGAGGGGTGTGTAAGCGAAAGTTCTATTCAAACACATTATTGGGGACCCATGTACATATCAGGAAGGTCATTGACCATATAGATTTTTGTATTCCTGTGAGTTTAGGAACTAAATCCAATAGTACCAAGTTTTGGTTAACTTTTGCTATGAGTCTTTAATGGATGCCGTGAGGTTCTCCATCTCCATCGTCTTGCGGATCATGTGGAACCACACGGAGATCGAGGGAGTGAGGCTTGTTGCCATAGCTTTGGGGTGCAAGCCTTCGCTGCCTCATTATACTTGAATGCTCAATTTAGTCGACATTTACTACACTTTGCTCTCCCATACACATAAATTTTCTGTTTGGTCAACAGTTACTTCTCCCGGTTACCCGTACACATGAATGCTAGGTTCAGCCAACAGCTACTTCTCCCAACTCCTCAATAAACATGTACAACCAATTTGGTTGACAGCTACTGCTCCTGACTCTCCCGTACACACAGATGCTCAGTTTAGTTGACAGCTCCTTCTTCCCACTCCCCATATACATGAATGCTTGATTTGTTCAACAGCTACTACTCCTGGCCCCACCATACTCTGAAGGTTTACTCTGTGTATGGCAGTCACTTCCATGTAATGCAGCCCCCATCTTGAAAGTGAGATTTTATTACTTTCAGTTTCACATCTACTCCATGATGTATCAGCACAGCATTAGCTAGAGGCTGTACCATTTTTGTCTACTGGGGGGACAATGTAATTGTCATTACCTTGTATATTCACCTAAGTTACAGCCCATAAGCATTCAGTCAGGATTGTAAAGCCCTGTTTACACATAACGAATATCATTCAGCTAATCGTTCAAATGAATGGAACTGAGTGATAATTGCTCAGTTTAAACACGAACCAACGACTGAACGACGAGCAAGAATCGTGAGGTCCTTGCTCATCATTTTGTTTAAGCCGGCATAAAATCATCATCGGCTTGGGCACTTATCGAGCCACCTAAACATTGAACGATCAGTACCCGAGGATGGCAAGATTCTCATTGGAATCGTGCAGTCTGAACGAGCTGCCCAAGTGTGAACGAGCTGGTGATGACATCATCAGGTCGCTCTGTTCGGCAAATGTAAAAGGGCCATTACTGTGTGACAGGAGCTGTGTGATCATCAGCAGTAGTTGTGACAGGAGTATCTGCGTCTCCCTGTAAGCAGTGTTTGTGGTAGGTGCATGTAACAGCATCACACATACTGAGAAATTGACTAGGAACTGAACACATAACCACAAGCAGATCTGAGCTGCTCAGAATTGATGATCACATGACCATCTGAGGAAAAAGAGGCTGGGAGTTTTGGACAAAAAAAATAGCTTACCAAAGTAACACTAACTCACATATGTAGCTATCCCCCAGTATATATATATATATATATATATATACATACACTGCGTTTTCCGAAAAATAAGACAGTATCTTATATTAATTTTTTGCCACAAAAGAGGCACAGTGTCTTTTTTTCTGGGATGGGGGTGTCTTATACTCACCTGGCCCACGGCGTCTGGGTCCCTCGCACTGGTCTCCGGTGCTGCGGCAGGTTGCAGTGTAATCTTTCTGGTGAAGGAGCTTTGAATACCCACCTCCACCAAGCGAGTGCTGTGATTGGTTCACGAGCGTCATTGCTCAGCCAATCAGAGCCGGAGCTCGATGAACCAATCGCAGCCATTCAGTGAAAAACTGGGTAGGGCTTATTTTCGGGGATTTTTAAAAATTCATTCACTATGTAGCTATCCCCCATTCACTATGTAGCTATATATATATTTAGGAGATAGCTACATAATGAATAAAAAAAATAGTAGAATGGCCCTTTAATTGTATACTGAATCCTGTTTTTTTATATACTATGTTTATATTCTGATTGTACACTATTTCTTTAATGTGATTAAGGGGGTTGCCTTTTTGCCTGAGCTATTGCCTGTCCAA
Source organism: Eleutherodactylus coqui (assembly GCF_035609145.1). NCBI lineage: Eukaryota > Metazoa > Chordata > Amphibia > Anura > Eleutherodactylidae > Eleutherodactylus > Eleutherodactylus coqui. The sequence goes on along the minus strand of NC_089840.1, from coordinate 265,945,189 downwards.
AGATTTGCTTTATGTCAGGTCCTTTGACATAAGAGGACAGTCAGATGACAACCTCTATGGTAAAGTGTTGTGGGCATGCTCTATAACAGTGTTCCCCAACTCCAGTCCTCAGGGACCACCAACAGGTCATGTTTTCAGGATTTCCTCAGTATTGCACAGGTGATGTAATTATTGTCGGTGCCTCAGACATTGCCACAGGTGTTCTTACCATAGGAGATCCTGAAAACATGACCTGTTGGTGGTCCCTGAGGACTGGAGTTGGGGACCCCTGCTCTATAACATATGCCTAGATTACTGTGCAGTGAGAGGGAGGAGGGAGGTGAAGCTGAGCTGTCCCAATAGTGTGATATTGTATTATCTGCATAGAGCTTTATATTAAGAGGTATTTGTAGGCATATGTATAAAAGGAATGAAAATGTTTACTTTGTATAGTGGGAAAATGCGATAATTGCAGATGCTTATTGCATAACTGCTGGTGTGAGCTGTGCACATGTTTAGTTTGGTTAATGTGTCATGACCCCCACTGACAAAGGGTGAATGGTTGCGATCCCAGTCACGGTGGACTTCCTGAAGGTTTCTATAACTGGTCACCATGCTAGGTGGGGCATGTGTGTCTTGTAGGGCACGTCTCACCCTGGAGGGTGGTGCCTGTGTTTTGTACAAATGGCAGGGTATGGAACGCAAAGCGAGTTACATTGTTGCTGTGGTGGTGAAGGGAGCTAGCAAGTATAAAAGGTCTGTTCTTTACAAGGTTGGGTGAGTTGGGTGAGTTCTGAGTCGAGAGCCACAAGAGAAAGCAGAGGCTGCTGAGGAAGAGGTAGGGTGCGGCCTAAAGGTTTGAGCTGCAGAGCTGAGAGTGACCGGTTAGTCTGGACTGCCGAGCTGAGGAAGAAGGCACCAGTCCTCCCTGTTTTATGTTTTACTTTTATGTGCTTTTTTAAAACTTTTGAACCTTTTTCTTTATCCCCATTTTATGGGTTTATGTCTATTAGGCGATAATCTTCCAGTCTCATTCTTCATCTTCCAGGTGGTTTCATAGGGACGTAACCGGGTTGGAGGCCGAGGCACGTCTGAAATCCAGAGGAGTCCATGGCAGTTTTCTTGTACGTCCCAGCAGGAAGAAGCCTGAAGACTTTTCATTATCTGTCAGGTCAGTCCACCACACATCAGCTGTTATGATATTGAAGGTACCATATAGGAAGAGTCCAGAATGTGGAGTGCTTCCTTAGTACTCAGGATCAGCAGGTGTTGCAAAAGCTGGGCCCCTACTTTTACGATACATGTAGGTGACATATTATTGGGTAGCCCATTTGCCATAAAAAAGTATGGAATATAATTGAGGCATTTACATCCATTCAACAGCCCCCCAAAAAGTTGGTTGTGAGTCCAAGACCTTGTATCCAAATTGCTTGTGCTGCTCCTTCCTGACCTCATTGACCAGTGCCAATAACACTCATCGGTCAGAGCTACCCTGCCTATTATACTGGCTCAAAGTAGAACATTTCTCCATGGTATTACATGCACAAGAACATATATACCATAGAGGTAGCAAAGGTTTCTGCTATGTGGCCCCTGGAGAGAGGGGGCCCACTAGCTGCTGCAACGTTAGCAAACATTGAAGTGGAAAAGTACTCATAAAAATGTGGTGAGGGCACAAGCCCCATGTGTCCTAGTTGGTTAGGACTGTGATGGTGTCAGGTAGCTGCTGAAAGGGGCCTAATTTTTATCTTTGCTATAAGGGTCCCCATCTCCTATACATGTTATTGCCCATACACCCCACTGGTGCTACTAATTGGTCAAAGGTTCAGTGGGAGACAATGGGGAAATTTATTGAGACCAGACTTTCAAATGCTGGTCTTAATATGATCCGTGCCGGCGCACATGTCTTCATACATCAGGTGCATCTAGACATCTCTGCACATCCACAGAAATATACACCAGGTATGAACTAGAAGAGATTTCTGGCATAATTCAGGCCAGTTTCTGGTGTAAATTACACATATATGTGTCAGGACAGGATGATCACGCCCCTTTTAAAATAAAATTGGCGTAGATAGATAAAAGTTGCAACAGTTTTGCACAAGTGGGACTTGTGCCAAATTTTGAAACTTTTATACTTTCATTGCCATAAATATCCCCCTATAATTGTTATTTGCAGATGGATCTTGAGTGCTACTGTTTCTCCTTGTGGAGACTGACAAGATAGCATAGGGAGATTTGTAGGCAGTGCAATGCTTCCTGGGAAATAAGGTATGCAAATGAGAGATGGAAAAATGCCTCTGTAGCTCCACTTTCCAATACGTGACACTACAGAGGCATTTTTTTTATCTCCAGTTTGCATATCTCTCTTGCATGTACCATTGACTACATTTTGTCCCCTGATTGGCATTTCAAGGGGCATATAAATAAATGCACCCACTAAACTCATCTTATAAGGGGTCCTTTCTAGATGAAATGTATGGCATCAGGGGCCAACAAGAGGGATGGAGAAGTTAAAGTCAGATCCAGGTTCACATGATTGGTACAGATTTTATATTGGGACCTTGCCAGAAGCATCTTCTGTCTATTGCTCTCTGTTATCAGTTATTTCAGGCAGGGGAAGGGCTGAGTGTAGCATTCTTTGATAGGATGACTGACAGGAAGTCTAGAAACTGTCCGCCCCCATGATGTCACCTATCACCAGAGACAACTACATCTATAGCCGCTCCTCTGATTACGAGTTTGCGGTAAAAGGCGAATAAGTAGTGATATTTTGCTATTTTGCTGTCCCATTTTTTCCAATTTTGCAATTCTTTCATTCTGCTGTTCCCATCGGTCCGGGGGCGACGCTTCCTGCGCACAATGGGGAAGTGGGGCTTGTTTTTCACAATCTATATCTGTTACAGACTTCCTGCTTGGGTGAAACGAACCTTTTAAGATGTTTTCAGTCATAGCGTGATGATTTTGCAACAGTCCCGTTCCGTATGTCTGTGTGATGATGAGCTCAACAGGGGTCGAATTTCCTGTAGCGCTTTATGGCAAAGCAGCACAGAGTATTTCAGGAGACGCGTGTGAGGTAGGGGAACCGGTGATATCTGCATCCATTCATATGAGTGCATTGTCCGAGGAGACAGCGGGCGAGAGAGATAACCTTGTCATGGGACTCTACCATCTCCTCTCTAAGGGGACCTTGTTACCGACCGGGGGAGAACACCATTGTTACCTGAAGTCCAATTTGTCACTCGTGACGCCAACGTTCCGTCCTCTGCGGTGCATCTTTGGAGATGTAAATTCCAGAGAAAATAAAGTAGTCCGCACACAAAGTATACTTTTCTGAACAGGAACCGGCAACGTTCAGTTCTGCTCATTTGCTCAACAAGTATTAATGTTAACAGTCCAAACAGTTCTTACAATAGTGACGCAGGGAGGATTCACGGGGTATTTGGATCTCTACCGTCCCAGTTATCTGTAGGCATTAACTCTCCTGGTAACTCTCCTTCACTCTCCCCTGTCAGTCACTCACACTTCTCGCTTTTTAGCAGTTCCTTTCCCTTTCTCCGGACTCATGCGGTTTCCACGCGTTTCTCTCAGTCCGAGTACATTCACTTCTTTGGAGATGGTGGCTAAGGCTAGGTCCAGGCGGGAACAACGGACCACCTCTCTGACTCTTCCATGCTCCTCTCAATTCTCTTGACTTCTCACTCTGCACTCTCTCTCTAGCCTAGTTGTAGCTTTCTCCCCTTTCTCTCTCTCAGCGATTCTGCTTCTGGACTTCTCATTCAACCACGTAAATCCAACATACATCACATGGTCAACAACCAATCCACGAACAGACCAAACAATACAATTTGCAGACAGCACAGAACATACCAGACATTAACCCTTTCAGTCCTGCAGCCATCCAATGCACATAAACCTGATGCATTCCACAAACAAGACAGTGCACGAGACAAACATAGAACATTCTGGAGAGGACCCCATTAACTCCGGGCCACTACATGAGTACAGGGCGGTATATTATAAGGCCAGTCCTCATGAAAGAAAGCAAATCATAGAGGATGGAAAGAGCGCCCCCTCCCAGCGGTGCAGAGTATTTCAGGAGATTTGCTGATCTTGCATAGAAGACGATGGGTTGGGGTATCTCATGAATGTTTACCCTTTTTGCCCCCCTTCAGGTTGGAGGACTCGGTGACCCACATCCGGATACAGAACACGGGCGATTATTATGACTTGTACGGCGGAGAACAGTTTGCAACGTTGACGGAACTGGTGGAATATTACACGGGGCAACATGACTGCCTGCAGGACACCGATGGGATGATCATCCCCCTCAAGTACCCCCTGAACTGCTCCGACCCCACCAGCGAGCGGTGAGCCTCCACCGTGTTGTGTCACTGTCACCACGACGTCCTCTAACCAATATGGCGGGAGATATAACTCCTGTCACTAGGGTTCCTGGACTCCTGTACGGGCAAGTTGGGTGACTATTAGTTGTCACCCGACTTTCCTAAGAAACAGGCGAGTGGCAGAGGAAGCTGCAGAAACATGTGCTCTGCTGGCAGCGGCTTCTGTCTCCAGGAGATAATCTGTTGTTTACATCTCTGTATGTGCGCCATGTACGGGCGGGCAGGGGTGGCACCGCCAGGCGAGACACGTGGAGGAACTGCTAACAGGGAACAGAAGGAAAGATAATCTGAAGGGTGTGAACTTATCGGGTATTGTATCAGCTGCTGTAATAACATGCGGGTCAACTGTGAATGCATTAGATGTTCTGCAAGAGTATCACACAGCATGGGCTGAGATACACTAACAGATTATTACAAAGGAGGATCACTTAAAGGGGCTGTCTAGGATTAAAGGGGCTGTCCGGTTAGAAATTTAGTTTTTAAATTTAGAGCCAAATTGCTTAAAACAATAATAGAAACGGGTACTCGCCCTCCGCAGCCCAGCGATCCAGCACTGCAGCACCGCGATTTTCTGGAGTGAGTTGACAGCAGAAGTCAGGTGACCACTGCCAGCCAATCAGAGGCTGCAGCACCTCCATTCTATGTTTCTTTAAGTGATATTATTTAGGCAGCCATGACCTGCTTGATTTCTTATATAGCTATTATAAAGCACAGCATGCAGCAGATTGCAGCAGCACTGAATGATATATATTAGGACAGCTTCACAGGGATATCAGCACAACGCATTTGCGCCATGAATGAGGCACATATAGGTGCCTGTTCACCTGGATGCGGGACATCCACCGCCGTGATTTAAAAGGCTATTTAGCTTAATGAGGTCCACTTGTTTCCTTTTTTCACTGAATTGCGCAGCACATTGCAGATTTGCGCACTAAACGCGCATTTGTGCACCTCTGTTATTCTTCTATGGGGATCCTTGGTGCGCGAATGCACACAAAAATAGAACATGTCCTTTTTTTTGCCGAGCGAAATGCGCACACGAAAAAGGAAAATGAGAACGAACCTATTGAAATCAATGGGTTCTATTCTTTGTGTATTGCACAACAAATACACAAAAATACGTCCGTGTGAAGGAGCCCTCTTAGTGATTTGGTAGGTTTGTCAGGTAGGTGTTTGTATTTTTAATCCCTTTGCCTCTTAGTATTTTAATTTAGTTCAATACAAGTTAGATTTTAATGAGGGTCTTTAACCGGGGGGTTTCTTGCCCTTTGGGAAACTTTGGTGTTAATTATTGATAATAAGCTCGGGGTACACCCTGAGGAACTTTTTTTTAAACTGAATTCCAGGCATCATTGAGCCAAGGATGTGAGCGCTGATGCCAGGTGATTGGGCAGTGATGCTGCAGCCTCTCATTGGCAGGCAGCGGTCACCTGACGTCTGCTGTCAACCCACAGCGGGAGAGACTGCAGCGCTGGATCGCCGGGCTGAGGAGGGTAAGTATTCATTTGTTTTATCGTTTTCAGTGATTTGCCTCTCAATTTAAAAAGTGAATTTATAACTGCACAACCCCTTTAAGACATGCTTAGATACACGCAGTGAGTATCACTTAGGGCCATTCACACTGTTGTATTTTCTGTTGATTTTACCTTTGATTTGTATTGGTGTAGTCAGAAAAAAATAGCAGCGTGTCCTATTCTGATCCTTATTTATAGACCGGAATCACCCATTGAAGTTAATGGGATTGTGTAAAAAACGCAACAAATAAGCAGTTGCATGCGTACTCACAGCTTTTTCTTTTTGCGCATGTTGCTGGGAGACTGGGAAAAAAAAGGGACATCAATTGGGCCTGCTTGCGTTTTTTTTTTACATGAGTAAAAAACGTAGCAAAAAAACCTGCGCATTTATATCAAAAACACAAGAGACAAACACTTATGCAGTGAAACCCTTTACATCTTGCGTAAGGTGACTAAACGTCCCAATTTAGGCAGGACAGTCCCGCCGTCCACCGGGACCCCAGCACTGCAGCTTCCCGCCGGTAATCACTTGTGTGTGCATCCGGGATCTTCCTCCCCTGACCTCACCTCTTTAGTTCCGCAAGAGAAGAGGAGAAGGGAGGAGGTTCTGCTGCGGGTGCACACTCCCTCCCTCAGCAGCGCCGAGAAGAGGAGCAGCAGTGCTCTAAAGACCAGGAAGAGAGTAAATATATCGGTTTCATGGGGGCTCTACTACTACTGTGGGGGGTATAATGTTACTACTGCGATCGATATAAGGGATACTTTTTGTAATAGTGTCCCTTAGATCAGCCCTAGTAGTTATAGTATTAGCACTGAGGTCACTGTGGGGGTCACTATTGCTATTGAGTCCACTGTGGAGGACACTATTACTACTGAGGGCTACTGTGGGGGTCACTATTACTGCTGTGTGCACTGTGGGTGGGACACTATTACTACCGGGCCACTGTGGGGGTCACTTTTACTACTGAAGCCCCTCTGCATGTGGCAGCATAAATCAAGCTGACTTAGGGTATGTTTGCACATGGTGGAAATGCTGCGGAATGTCCTCAGCGGAAATTTCCACGGCATTTCTGCATCCAAAAAACTGTCAAAATCTGAACCATTGGTGCGGATTTTGACTGAAAATGAGTCGCGCAGCTGATTTCATACTATGCGGCACTCCCTTCACCTCCTTGGTAGGCTTCCCCTGCGGTAAGCGCTCCCTGGCTTCCATATCCCAGCGGGCCTGGTCAGGTGCAGCGCCTCTGATCAGGTGAGGCCACTACAGGCCGCTGGGAACCGGAAGTCGGGGAGCGCTGATAGCGGAAGGCCTACGGAGGAGGTGAGGGGAATGCCACATAGTATGATATCAGTTTTGGCTACGCAGCTAATTGCGGTCCACTGCCACAGCTGTGACAGCTGTGGCAGTGGATTCTTTATCCCTGCGGGGAGTCCCCTCATCACTGAACACTGTTACAGTGTTCAGTGATGAGGGGACCTTCCTGGAGCAGCTGCGCTTCTAAAGCACAGCTGCTCCACGGAACTGAGCATATGCACGGACCTTCAGTCACGCTCATTTTGCTCATCCGTGAAGCACAATTTTTTTGCGCGTATGCGCACAAAAGAACGCTCGTCTGACTGAGCACTTACTAGGTAAAAAAAAACACTGATATCGCGGCATTTTTAATGACCCAGAGAAAAAATAGACATTATTTACCCCGCACGGTGCACTCCATTAAAAAAAAAAAAACATGGGCGAAAAAAAGCTAATTTTGCGTTTTTGCTGTACAAAAAACGAAATAGAAAGTGATCAAAATGTTACATGGATCAACAAATGGTTATTATTATATTGGTTATTGTATATACGCTCGCGAAAACGTGACGTGATCGCGCTGTGAAGGGAACGCTATCACATGCTTTTGCGCACATAACAGCACTGTTTACTGTACTTTTTTGTGCTGCCGGGACTGTTCACATCCGCTCAATGATTTGAACTGCTGTGCAGCCTAATTATTCCCAGGTGTTCTTAATTAGCACTGCAAAATTGCGCAATTTAGTGCAGACGAGGTGCTCCTATAGTGCTTTGGGGGCACAAATGCGTACAAAAATAGAGCATGTTGCGTATATATTCGCGTTCTGGAAAATGAGTGCAAAATGAGTGTCTGTGGTTTGCATGAGCGAATACGTGCGCAAAAACGCTCATTAGCAGAAGCCCTAAAAGGCTACATAACCTAATGAAGTCCAGATGTGTTCTTCTCGCTGCGGTAATGTGCGCACAAAAAAAAGAAAACGTGAATGAACCCATTGGCATCGATGGGTTTTAGTTTCTACGTAGTATTGCACACGCAAATTAGCGAATTTTTAAAATTGGGCCGAGGTGATTTTTTTCCCGCCCGTGTGAGCTAGCAGTGCCTGCGCACATACGCTTAGTATTTGTGCAGGCATGGACACGAAAAGTAATCCTTCAATGCGCAAATACGTTGCGCAGGAGCGAGCATTTTTCCGCTTACGCTCATGTGCGGCCGCCCTTATACTTATTTTATTCATTCTTACTTTAATTAATTATTTTCTGGCACTTTTTTAAATTTAGCTCTTTTTCTGAAACTCTTCTTTTTTTAGTTCTATTTAACACTTTCAGATGTCACTCTGGTTTTTCGTGCGATACAGTAATGGTCAGCGACTCCAGTAGCGTGTAACCGCGCTCAGAGATGTGACTGGGTGTAATCATTGCTGGCATTGCCTTCTGTGATGGGTTCTGTCATGTGAGCACTTGTGTAATAATTGCTTTAGACTGGTGGGTACTTTTTGTGGGTGGGGCATTGGCCCTGGGTGCAGCGGCAGTAGTTACATACAAGTCCAAGGTAGTAAACTAAACATTGCCCTTAGGCCGGCTGTCCACAGGCGATGCGGTATCCTGCGGTGAAGCTCCACTGCGGGAGCCGCCGCCGAATCTCCGCCGGTCAGCCCTATCTAATAGATAGGCTGACCGCGGAGAGTCAGGGCCATTTGCAGCATGCTGCAAATGGCCCGCCGCAAGCGGAGAATCGCAATGATTCTCCGCTCGTGGACAGGTGCCGGTTCTTTCCATAGCAATGCTATGGGAAGCGTCTGCCGGTGTGATTCACTGGCGGTTTACCGCTGGTGAATAAACTACCGTGGGCAGGGGGCCTTAGGTACACCCCTGACTGTGCTCAATATGTACTATTGGTAACGAGTGAACTCCATCCATTGATTTTCTATCTTGTGTATAGCAGCCAATCAAAATGTTCCTTTCATGTCATGAACTATACAGATGGCAGAATCTGATTGGCTCTTGTGGTCAGCTCCACCTTCTGTATGTAGTACTGATGTATTCCGGTCTCTTCCGCTGCGCTGGTTCTGTGACGTCGGATGTGCAAATATTACATAACCTTGTTAGTCGCCGACTGCACCTCGGATAACGATTTCTTTTTATCCAGTGAAATATTAATGCCGTAGTAAAACTTTAACTGTCCCTAGTCTGCGGCCTTAGGTAGTGCTATCGAGTACGCTGCGGTCGTATCACATGATAGGATTAGATACATGGGATCAGAAAACAGTATCACACATGATAGACCTAGATACATGGGTTCAGGACAAAATATTAAACATGACAGGCTTAGATACACTTGAATTATAAACATATGATAGGTTTAGATACACAGGCTCAGTGGGCAATATCACACATGGTATGCTTAGATACATAGGCTCAGCAGAATGTATGACACGTGGTAAGCTTAGATACACAGGCTCAACAGACAGAATCACACATAAGAGACCTCAATAAATTGCTTCAGCAGAAAGTATCAAACACTTTATATACTTGAATAGTATCACACACGAGAGGTTTAGATACACAGGCTAAGCAGACAGTATCGCACATGGCTTAGGTACACAGGCTCAGCAAACAGTATTAGACAATGATTTGCTTAGATACACTGCTCAGTGGATAGTATCACACATGATAGGCTTAGATACACAGGTGATCAGCTGATATGATAGGCTTAGATACACAGGAGCAGCAGACAGTGGCACAGGCAATAGGCTTGGATATACAGAAATAGGAGGAAATATCATACATAATTGGCTTAGATACACATAACACACAATATCACACCCGATAGCCTCCTGATAGATTGTTCATTTGATGTATAGAAGCCTGCCATGTGTGATACTGACTCTCAGCAGACAGTATCACACCTGATAGGTTTAGATACAACTCTCAGCTTACAGTATCACACAGGATAGGCTCAGATACAACTCTCAGCAGACAGTATCACACATGATAGGTTTAGATACAACTCTCAGCAGACAGTATCACACAGGATAGGTTTAGATACAACTCTCAGCAGACAGTATCACACATGATAGGTTTAGATACAGCTCTCAGCAGACAGTATCACACATGATAGGTTTAGATACAACTCTCAGCAGACAGTATCACACAGGATAGGTTTAGATACAACTCTCAGCAGACAGTATCACACAGGATAGGTTTAGATACAACTCTCAGCAGACAGTATCACACATGATAGGTTTAGATACAACTCTCAGCAGACAGTATCACACATGATAGGTTTAGATACAGCTCTCAGCAGACAGTATCACACATGATAGGCTTAGATACAACTCTCAGCAGACAGTATCACACAGGATGGGGTTAGATACAACTCTCAGCAGACAGTATCACACATGATAGGTTTAGATACTGTTTAGCTGTTGGGTGTCTTATCATGTGGCATCGGGGTCTCTGAGTCCCCCCGTAAGTGGGAGGCATATCCCCGTAGAAGTATGAAACGGGAATCCCCCCTTTAGCATCCCTAATCTCAGCTGAGCACCTCCATCAGATCCTCCGTCTGAGACGTGATGCTATTTCGGGGACAGGATGAGGTCGGCCTCACATTACCGCTCCCGTCTCATGAAATAAGGATGTGGTGTCAGTAAATATAGAGCATATATGGCTTATTATAGTAACCTGCAGTGGTATCTGCTGCCAGGGCCACAACTGGACGGCGGTGGTGGGGTTATATAGGAGACTGCCGCTAAGTTCACCTAGAAGGTTCTATACAGCCGTCATATCTGTTCCTGGGAAAGCTGGGTGCCACCAATACGGCTGCCACCGGATTGAGTCCGGTATTGCCGCTCAGCTCCCATTCACTTCAATGGAGCTGTACTGCAATACCACATACAACCTTATGCACAAGGGTGGCACCGTGTTTGGAAGAAAGCAGCAATATTTTTCTAACCCCCGGACAACCCCTTCAACAGGGGGAGCCACATTTCTTGCCCAAAGTGAATGTTTCTGGCTTCTGTAAGACCCAGAATGTACATGCAGCACATGGACAACCAACTGATTACAATGAGGGCTGTGTAATACTTTATTTACCCTGTGGGGGCACTGTAGGGAAATTGAACCCTTGCTGCCAGGTTTCCCCACAGATCACAACTGATCGCTGGGCATCCTAGTAGAGGGACACTTTAAATTGCCCAAAATGGAGAACTTCTTCAAACTCAGAGGAGGATTGCTTAGACTGAAACACTGTAACACGCACCCTGCTGTGAGAAGTATTTGGTAGGCAGGTCTTTGATGTATTCCCTTGGACCATGCACTCCTACCAATACTATAAGGAGACGAGCCTGCTGCTATAAATTAACATAAAAATTTTTATGTACTGTACTTTGCTTTATTCACCTTGTACGGCTTTTAAGCTGCACCATATTTTATACTCCAGTCACAACCAAAGCTGCATTCACACTTCACCCAGTTGTCCTTGGAAACAGATTACGCTTTAATTAAATGTGAAGTAATTGAATAACTATTATCTACCTACTGCACTACTGTCTGGTAACAGCCACAGAATTCTGAATGCAGCTCTGGATGTGACTGGAGAACTCAAAATCAGTGCAAGATATAAAGTGAAGTATTTGCAAAGTTACTCAATAGTTTCTATAGATCGGACCTGAGAGACTAGGACGCTGCCCTAACTGGACATTGTCGATAACCACAAACTGCGACAACAACCAACGGTTGTACACTGGTGGGCAAACTGACTAGCGTCGACCGGCGCTCGTACAAACACCACAAAAGGAAATGACAGCAACGTATTCAGGATGTTCTCTGCTGTAAACGGCTACTATGTAATCTACACTAACACACTGTGACGCCTCACCAGCTCCGCTGCCCGACAGCCTTCACATTACTTGTCCCAATACTCAGAATCTAGCAAATCTGGTGTAACGGAAATGTAAAGTAGTTCCTCATGGCAACCAATCAGGATCCATTTGGCATTCCTAGAGGACGTTTTGAAAGTGCAATGAGTAATCTGATTGGTTGCCGGGCACAACTGCACTACTTTTCCTTTGTTGGACTTTACACTGGCCAAGAAGCTAAATCTCCATCGTGCCAAATGTATTTGGGCTGTTACTTCATAGCAAAGCATGCAACATAAATGTCCTGCCGAATGCGAATCACCATGACAGCGCCAGTGCAGTCAGTTAGTAGCAGCTGTCAGGAAGGGCAAGATGGCAGCCGGGATCATTGCGGTATAATGATACGTAAATTATCTTGTTAACCTACTAAATGTAAAAGCCCAATACCACGACAGGATTATTGTGCAGTGTGAACGCCTGCAGTGGAAGCGAGATCAATGATGGATCGCCGGTCGGATCTTTCATGCTATAAAAACTATTGTAGGTCTGCTGCTGCATCGGCCCAAGCAGTCCTTCATCTATGAATGACGGCCTGTTTACTGTGAATGGAGTGGGCCGGAACAATCCGCGGCCGCTCCACCTCTAATATCTATCTCATCTTTCTCATATCCATCCATTCTATCTCATATCTATCTATATATCTATCTATCATCTATCTCATATCTATCCATCTATCTCTCTCTCTCTCTCATATCTATCTATATATCTATCTATCATCTATCTCATATCTATCTATCTATCTATCTCATAGATAGACAAGATATGATAGATAGATATGAGATAGATAGATAAATATGAGAGAGATTAGATAGATAGATAGATAGATAGATAGATAGATAGATAGATAGATAGATAAATAGACAGATATGAGAGAGATGAGATAAATAAATAGATAGAATGGTTGGATGGATATGGGAGAGATGAGATAGATATTAGATAGATAGAATATATCTATATCTAATCTCTCTCATATCTATCTATCTATCTATCTATCTATCTATCTATCTATCATCTATCTCATATCTATCTATCTCATATTTATCTTATATCTATATCATATCTAGACAAGATATGATAGATAGATATGAGATAGATAGATAAATATGAGAGAGATTAGATAGATAGATAAATAGATAGATAGATAGATAGATAAATAGACAGATATGAGAGAGATGAGATAAATAAATAGATAGAATGGTTGGATGGATATGGGAGAGATGAGATAGATATTAGATAGATAGAATATATCTATATCTAATCTCTCTCATATCTATCTATCTATCTATCTATCTATCTATCTCCTATTTATCTATCTATCTAATATCCATCCTATCTATTTATCTATCTATCTCATATATATCTATCCATCTATCTCATATCTATCTATCATATCTTGTCTATTTATCTATCAGGTAGATAGATAGATATGAGATAGATAGATATGAGATAGATGGATATGAGAGAGATAAATAGATATGAGAGAGATTAGATAGATATTAGATAGATAGAATATATCTATCTATCTAATCTATCTCATATCTATCTATCTATCTATCTATCTATCTATCTCCTATCTATCTATCTATCTATCTATCTATCTCATATCTATCTATCTCATATCTATCTATCTATCTCCTATCTATCTCATATCTATCTAATCTATCTCATATCTATCTATCTATCTATCTATCTATCTATCTCATATCTATCTATTAGAGATGAGCGAACGTACTCGGTAAAGCACTACTCGTCCGAGTAATGTGCTTTATCCGAGTACCTCCCCGCTTGTCCTGAAAGATTCGGGGAGCGCCGCGGAGCGGGGAGCTGCAGGGGAGAGCGGGGAGGAACGGAGGGGAGATCTCTCTCTCCTTCTCTCCCGCCCGCTCTCCCCTGCTCCCCGACGCAACTCACCTGTCAGCAGCGGCGCTCCCCGAATCTTTCAGGACGAGCGGGGAGGTACTCGGATAAAACACATTACTCGGACGAGTAGTGCTTTACCGAGTACGTTCGCTCATCTCTACTATCTATCTAATCTATCTCATATCTATCTATCTATCTCATATCTATCTATCTATCTATCTATCTAATCTATCTCATATCTATCTATCTATCTATCTATCTATCTATCTATCTATCTAATCTATCTCATATCTATCTATCTATCTATCTATCTATCTATCTATCTATCTATCTCATATCTATCTATCTATCTATCTATCTCCTATCTATCTATCTATCTCATATCTATCTATCTATCTATCTCATATCTATCTATCTATCTATCTCATATCTATCTATCTATCTCATATCTATCTATCTATCTCCTATCTATCTCATATCTATCTATCTCCTATCTATCTATCTATCTATCTATCTCATATCTATCTATCTCATATCTATCTATCTAATATCTATCTATCTCATATCTCTCTATCTCATATCTATCTATCTATCTATCTATCTCATATCTATCTATCTCATATCTATCTATCTAATATCTATCTATCTCATATCTCTCTATCTCATATCTCTCTCTCTATCTATCTATCTATCTCATATCTATCTCATATCTATCTATCTAATATCTATCTATCTCATATCTCTCTATCTCATATCTCTCTCTCTATCTATCTATCTATCTCCTATCTATCTCATATCTATCTATCTCCTATCTATCTATCTATCTATCTATCTATCTATCTCATATCTATCTATCTCATATCTATCTATCTAATATCTATCTATCTCATATCTCTCTATCTCATATCTATCTATCTATCTATCTATCTCATATCTATCTATCTCATATCTATCTATCTAATATCTATCTATCTCATATCTCTCTATCTCATATCTCTCTCTCTATCTATCTATCTATCTCATATCTATCTCATATCTCTCTATCTACCTCCTATCTATCTATCTATCTATCTATCTATCTATCTATCTATCTATCTATCTACCTCATATCTATCTATCTCATATCTATCTATCTCTTTGGCAGTTTTACACTTCTGTCTTTGTTCTCAGTTTCCCCCTTCTTCTTTCCTCCCCGGCTCTCCACCCATACTGTGCAGCGTTATGTCCTTCTGAGCTTCCTTCTTGCGGTTGGAAAATTCTCTGCTGTTTTGAAATAATCTGTCACTGAATTTTCCATCATGTGACTTCTGACAACTCAACCACACAATCCTCTTGTGCAAAATGCAAACCAGCGCTGTGTGTCAGCCCGACAGGTGCCGGCGTGCAGGGTGTTCTTGTAGCCTCCGCAGGTGCGCTGTGGATATGATGTCCGGCACCCAACAATCTCTCCAGAGATCCCCCGCCTTCCCTGCAGCACAATGTGGAGCTCCATGTAATATCTAATGCTCAGCAGCTTGGCAAACACTCTGCCGCCGGCCCATGGCACACAAACGGATTGCTCATGCAATCCGCAGTGAATAGAACCCATGGCTTTCAATGAATTTGCTCACGTCTGTATTTTGCGCACACATTTCGGTTGCGCAAAAAAATATGCAGTGTGCTCTATTTTCCAGTGCAGGGAAAGTGCAGAGGTTGAACTAATCACACTAATTGCCGACTTTAATGAACGGGAGCGTGGTTGTGCATTTATTTGCGCGCACAAATGTGCTTGATTTTCGGCTATTTTTTTTTTTTAGGTTTTTTCATTTTAGTACAATAAAAACCTTCATTTAGGTAATTGTTCTTTTTACATCGCGGCATCCAGTCTTGTATCTTCTCTATTTTTCCATGAACGAAGCTCCGTGAGGGCTTATTTTTTACGTGATAACCTTATGCTTTTATTAGTACCATTTTGGGCTACATGCAGCTTTTTTGATCACTTTTATTGTGTTTTTTGGGTGGCAAAATGAACTAAATGTGCATCTAACCTCAGTTTTTTAAATATTTTTCGCCGTGCAGGATAAATAGTATGCACAATATATTGTACGGTTTGTTACAGATACAATACTACCAAATATGTGGGATTTTTAAAATTACATTTTTTTTTATAGAAATATGAAAGTGCGCAACAAAGTTTTGTCTCTTTCTACACTATATTTATATCTATTTTTTTACACTTTTTTTTTACATTTTTATGTCCCTATAGGGGACTTGAACCATAAAAGCTCTGATCGCTATGATTATCACTTACAATAGCGATCATAGGCCATGGCAGGCCGGGGCACTAGTGTATGGCAACCCATCGACCCTCCGCGCTCCCTCTGTGAACCCTTTACATGCTCGATGTATATTAATCGCGACATGTAAGGAGTTGATAGTGGGGATGGCTGTTCTCAGCTAGCTCCCACTACGGGATGGTATGGGCTCACTTCTTAGCCCATTCCATCCGCAGAATGTAAATTTACATCCTGTTGAGTTAAATACCTCCCAGTCAGGAGGTAAACTTACGTCCTGTAGGGGTTAAAAGGAATTTGTCAGCTTGACCATTCTTTACAAACTGCAGGCATCGGCCTATAGAGCAGGAGGAGCTGAGTAGACTCATATATAGTTTTATGGGGAAATATTCAGTATAATTTGGGTTTTATTCATTTATATCCCTGATCATTCGGAGCTGAACAGTCCAATGGGCGGAGCTATGAGTGATCATATAGCTGTCAATCACAGATAGCTCCGCCCATTGGACTCTTCAGCTCCGAATGATCAGAGATATAAATGAATAAAACCCAAGTTATACTGAAGCTATACATCCATCTCCTCAGCTCCCCCGGCTCTATAGCATGATGCCTGCAGTTTGGACAGCGTATTCGAGCGGACAGATTCACTTTTAGTCTGCAACAAGTCCAGATGATGGGAAATTCAGTTTTACTGAAATCTCTTGATGTATTTATTGTGCAATGTTGTGACCGCCAAACCACAACTTATATATGAAAAGAATGTGCTTGCGAGGACAGTGCTGACGAATTGGAGAACTACAATGAATACTTACCGCAGGAGCGCCATTTTTGTTCTGGACAGGAGCTTCCCTTCAAATAAATGCAGTAGTAATTCTACAATCTCCGTGTCGGGTAGTGGCTCGGTCACACGGGCGTATGTCACACGTAATACACGGTGCTAAAAACCATTGATCTCTATTCGGCTCGAAGCTGGCGAAGATTTTTCACGAAGATGCCATCTGATGAAGTTATAATAAATCTGGCCACACCCCCAACCAAGGCTTTCTCCACTTTTTTAGAAACGTGTTGGTTCTTGTACTGATTCCAGTTGTTTCATATCTTCTACTCCAGTCACATCCAAAGCTGCTTTTAAAATTCAGCCGGTTTCCTTGGAAACAAATAATAGATTAGTTCCATCCCTCAGCAATAACTGCGAATCCCTCATTTGCACTCCCATAATGCATTGCTTTTATGATAACAGGGATCCCAACAGAGCTTTGAAGTTAAATGGGTTTTCCAAGTTTTTGATTTTATATAGTTACGGGCTTCACATGCCCAAAAGTATAAAACATCAATACACTCCCTGTGTGCGGCGGTCCGGGGCCACGGCATCTGACTGGTGACATCCCGTACAGCTGTCTTGTGGAATTCTAATATAGAAGACCCCGGCAGGAACCTGTCCAGCCTCCTATTGGCTGTTGCTGTCACATGGGTAAACAACCTAAATGACCGCTAAAGTACTTGAAAATAGAAGACTGGAGCGCGGCGAGGGAACACCACGCAGGAAATCTCATGGTTTGGCTCCACCGAAAAACTGCAAGATTTCTGCGGGAGAGCAGCAGTTTAAAAAAACGCGGGTTTTGGAGCGGTTCGGCAGCCAGCATTCAGCTGTGGCATTCTCACCCCATAGAGAGGAGTGAGGCCGCACCGGAAAAAAAAAGAATTGACATGCCGCAGAATTGAATTCCGCACCACATGTTCGTTTCCGCCCGGCTTTGCCATAACAGATTGGCCAGACCGTGTGGACGTGATTTCTGCAAAATCTCTTCCACATGGCTGGCTAATTCCGGAATTAGGAGCCGCGGGCGGAATCTTCGCACAGAGATTCCGTGGTAATTCCGTAGGATGTGAACTCTTGTTATTTGAATTTTTTGGGTAATTTGGTCTTCAAAAGTCGAGTTTTCCATTAAGGGTCCTTTCACACATGGTGGAAAATTCCGCCTCAGAAAGAACCCCTTTGAAATCAGCATGTCTTATGTCCGGATTTTGACGAGAATTTGCTGCGGAATTATTACAAATTAGCTAAAGACGAAATCGCAGCAATTCTGTGACAAATCTGCGACAAAATCTGCATGTAATACATGCAGATTCTAATGCGGACTTCTCAGTGGCAGAATTTTGCACGTGAAAGGACCACGCTGATCTTTTTTCTTTACTTTGGTTGCAGCAGTCACGTGGACAGACGTGATGCCACTACCACAAACTCTGGCCTCAGTGGTGGTGCCTAGATGTTTGGTCCGAGACTACCGAGGTCGGCAAAACTGACAGTGCAGACCATTTCCATCTGATCACTGTTTGTGAGATATTCTTGATACTTTGTGCTCGTGGTTAATAGATTTACTTTCCCACAATGTTTTATGTTTCCTACTTATCAAGTGGTTTATGGTGACGCTTGTTCTCTGGTAGCAGCCCAATCCGCATTCAGAGTTTATTTCAAACACATTTCTGTTTGTTCTCCTGGGGTGTGATAACTGTATGACCACTTGACGTCCGCTCCTGTCATAATTAGCCGTTCATTTGTGTTTTAACAGTTGTAGAATCAGCTAAAGGTATTTTTACTCTACTTTGCATTTGGCTTATCAGGATGTATAGACTCTCTGTACTAGTTTTCCACTGGTCTCTCTTTATGCTTCAATGGAGCACCATCTAGTGGTCAACAGGAGTAAGACTAAATTGGTTTTGAGGAATATTGGTAAATGGAAGATTCAATTGCAAGTCAATCATTCCTGGATCGTTGTAAGGGATACTGCAAAAATGGAAGAGCCAAGTTTCTTTAATATGGCATCAAAGGAACAGCTGCTGCATTATCACAGATTCTGGATTTTCCGACTGTTACATTAGAGGCCCCTTGATCATGGAGTGAAGTGTGTTTTTTGTCGTGCTCATGTTTTCTTTCTTTGAAAATCATTTGTTTGTGAGATCTCTTACGAGGTGACATCATCAGAACAGTGGGCTGAATTAGAGATTTATATGTATATTTGATATTTCCACAGCTGGTACCATGGATATCTTTCTGGACCAGATGCAGAAAAGTTGCTGCAGCAGAAAGGAGAGCCGTGGACCTTCCTTGTCCGAGAGAGTCGGAGTAAACCAGGAGATTTTGTCATCTCAGTCCTGACAGCTGATGTAAAAGATGGCAAACCCCGGGTGACCCACATCAAGATCTTATGTGAGGTAAAATGAAATAGAATATAACTACTAAAATACTGCCCCTATGTGCAAGGATATAATTACTATAATACTGCCTCCTATGTACAAGAATATAACTACTATAATACTGCCCCCTATGTACAAGAATATAACTACTATAATACTGCTCCTATGTACAAGAATATAGCTACTATAATACTGCCCCCTATGTACAAGAATATAACTACTATAATACTGCCCCCTATGTACAAGAATATAACTACTATAATACTGCTCCTATGTACAAGAATATAGCTACTATAATACTGCTCCCTATGTACAAGAATATAACTACTATAATACTGCTCCTATGTACAAGAATATAATTACTAAAATACTGCCCCCTATGTACAAGAATATAACTACTATAATACTGCCCCCTATGTACAAGAATATAATTACTAAAATACTGCCACCTATGTACAAGAATATAACTACTATAATACTGCCCCCTATGTACAAGAATATAACTACTATAATACTGCCCTCTGTGTACGAGACTATAACTACTATAATACTGCCTTCTCTGTATAAGAATATAACTACTATAATACTGCCCCCTAAGTACAAGAATATAACTACTATAATACTGCCTCCTATGCACACAAATATAACTGCTATAATACTGCTCCCTATGTACAAAAATATAACTACTATAATACTGCCCCCTATGTACAAAAATATAACTACTATAATACTGCCCCCTATGTACAAAAATATAACTACTATAATACTGCCCCCTATGTACAAGAATATAGCTACTATAATACTGCCCCTATGTACAAGAATATAACTACTATAATACTGCTCCTATGTGCAAGAATATAACTACTCTAATACTGCTCCTATGTACAAGAATATAACTACTATAATACTGCCCCCTATGTGCAAGAATATAAGTACTATAATTCGGCCCCTATGTACAAGAATATAACTACTATAATTCTGCCCCCTATGTACAAGAATATAACTACTATAATACTGCTCCTATGTGCAAGAATATAACTACTATAATACTGCCCCTTATGTACACGAATATAACTACTATAATACTGCCCTCTATGTACAAGAATATAACTACTATAATACTGCCCTCTATGTACAAGAATATAACTACAATAATACTGCTCCTATGTACAAGAATATAACTACTATAATACTGCCCTCTGTGTACGAGACTATAACTACTATAATACTGCCTTCTCTGTATAAGAATATAACTACTATAATACTGCCCCCTAAGTACAAGAATATAACTACTATAATACTGCCTCCTATGCACACAAATATAACTACTATAATACTGCTCCCTATGTACAAAAATATAACTACTATAATACTGCCCCTATGTACAAAAATATAACTACTATAATACTGCCCCCTATGTACAAAAATATAACTACTATGATACTACTGCTATGTACAAGAATATAACTACTATAATACTGCTCCTATGTACAAGAATATAGCTACTATAATACTGCCCCTATGTACAAGAATATAACTACTATAATACTGCCCCTAGGTACAAGAATATAACTACTATAATACTGCCCCCTATGTACAAGAATATAACTGCTATAACACTGCCCCCTATGTACAAGAATATAACTGCTATAATACTGCCCCTATGTACAAGAATATAACTACTATAATACTGTCCCCTATGTACAAGAATATAACTACTATAATACTGCCTCCTGTGCACGAGAATATAACTACTATAATACTGCCCCCTCTGTACAAGAATATAACTACTATAATACGGCTCCTATGTGCAAGAATATAACTACTATAATACTGCCCTCTATGTACAAGAATATAACTACTATAATACTGCCCCCTATGTACAAGAATATAACTACTATAATACTGCCCCCTATGTACAAGAATATAACTACTATAATACTGCTCCCTATGTACAAGAATATAACTACTATAATACTGCCCCCTATGTACAAGAATATAACTACTATAATACTGCCTCCTGTGCACGAGAATATAACTACTATAATACTGCCCCCTCTGTACAAGAATATAACTACTATAATACGGCTCCTATGTGCAAGAATATAACTACTATAATACTGCCCTCTATGTACAAGAATATAACTACTATAATACTGCCCCCTATGTACAAGAATATAACTACTATAATACTGCCCCCTATGTACAAGAATATAACTACTCTAATACTGCTCCTATGTACAAGAATATAACTACTATAATACTGCCCCCTACGTACAAGAATATAACTACTATAATACTTCTTCTATGTACAAGAATATAACTACTATAATACTGCCGCCCTATGTGCAAGAATATAACTACTACAATACTGCCGCCCTATGTACAAGAATATAACTACTATAATAATGCCTCCTATGTACAAGAATATAACTACTATAATACTGCCCCCTATGTACAAGAATATAACTACTATAATACTGCCCCCTATGTACAAGAATATAACTACTATAATACTGCCTCCTATGTACAAGAATATAACGACTATAATACTGCCACCTATGTACAAGAATATAACTACTATAATACTGCCTCCTATGTACAACAATATAACTACTATAATACTGCCCCCTATGTACAAGAATATAACTACTATAATACTGCCCCTATGTACAAGAATATAACTACTATAATACTGTCCTCTATGTACAAGACTATAACTAGACATCTGTGGACCTTGTGTCTCTCTTTATTTATGTCTCTCTGTAGGGTGAGATATATACGTTGGGGGATAAAAAGTTTGATACTCTCACGGATCTGATAGAACATTACAGGAAGACTCATATAGAAGAAATATCTGGAGCCTTTGTGTACTTGAAAAAGGTGAGAGAAAACCTCATGATGTGGAGATCTGCGGGGCTAATGATGCTCCATCTCCTGCATACTGAGGAACACACAGAGTTTTTATCGCAACAGTGTGAAAAGTGTTATACTGTATTATCTTCAGGTACGACTTGGACCAGGGGTGTAAGAAGAAACCATAAGGGGTCACATAACAAGCCTTGTAGTAGGGCCCCACTTCACTCTCCATTGTAATTGAGTTCAGGAGAGGAGATTACAGCCCTAAAAATCTTCATACAGTTTCTTTCTTCCTTACTCAGCATTGGTTGTCTTATGGTCCCTTTAGTAGTTGCTACACCTGCTACTCTGATGGTTATATTATCGGCTTGGGTCCATGTGGCCTCTGTGGTGACACCTGCTTGTAAGATATATGTCCCAGGAGCTTGCACTTCCTGAGGATGCCTTGCCTGACTTGGGTGGAGCCTACAATGGTCTTCAACCTTGTCCTCCTATTTCATGAACGCAGTGCTCTAAAAAAAAGAGCGTAGTTAGTCCGTCGTCCACCCAGTGTGCATCTTAGTCAATGGGTTGAATAGCTGGACAGAAATACATAGAATCGCTGCCACATGATCTTCTCATCTTCTGTTGTTCTTTACTTTGTTTTGTCCTCCTTCAAGCTGTCTCGTTACCACCTTCCCATCTGTATCTACCTGTCCCTGTCTATATCTCTTGCAGCCTTACCACTCCACCAGAATCAACGCAGCAGACATTGAGAGTCGCATGAAGGAACTGGACAAGAAATCAGAAAAAGAGGAGTCTTCGAAGGCCGGATTTTGGGAAGAGTTTGATGTAAGATTTGCATGGTTTCCCATTGGGTGGATCTCATTTTGTCTTTAGTCATTACCTTACTCACATTGTCACATTCTCCCTCCATATTTTGTATTGGCATCTCCACCCTGGATGTTGTGCTGTCTGTATTAGGTGAGGCATGACTGATCCCTGGGCACCAAGAGAAAGAGCCAAGTAGTCAATACATAGGGAAGACAACCATAGACATTCACATGATCACATACCATTGGATCCACTGGTTGGGTGCCATCGAGGGAAGCCCATGGGCAAATGATGTTGGGCCAAGCACTGTTGACTATAGTCAAGAAATCTAAAGCATCTGACCTAATTTTTGGAGGATATCTAAGGGATGTTGGACATTGGGAAAACATGTTCATATGTTTCTAACTTTATTAGAAACCCCCATCTAGTAGCATGTTCAACCTCCTTTGGTCGTTAGAACCACAGCAGTTCGTTGTGGCATAGATTCTACTTGGTGATGAAATTGGTATAAAGGAATATCGGCCCATGTGGACAGGACGTTTCTTGTACTTGCTGCAGGCTAAATGGAGGTACTTACATGCTCCGACCAGCTGACAGGAAGGGGTCATCAATTCATGCTGCTTGCGCAAAATTCTGACTTCTCATCAGCCTGGCGCAACAGAAATCTGGATCCATCTGACCAGCTGACCTTTTTCCACTAGTCGGTGATACACTTTTTGCGCCCTTTTGCCCGCTGGAGTCTCGTCTTTCTGTTTTTCTCAGACACAATGGCGCTGGAACTGGTCATCTGCTGTTATAGCCCATCCGTGCTGAGGATGGCGAGTTGTACATTTGGACACGTTATTTGGAACACCAGCATCGTATCTGGCTGCTCTTGACTTTGCACTGCCTGTTGGTCAAATGATTCCGACATCCTCCTCTGATGCCTTTCGTTGACGAGTTGTGCATTCTGACACGTTAGTTTGGAGCACCAGCATTGTATTTGGCTGAACGTGTAGCGTCTGTTCATCAGAACAATTCCTGACATCCACCTCTGACCCCTTTCAGTTGTTTCCATCAACAGGATCCCCTTTTGCTGCATGTTTTCTTCTATCATGCCCATTTTTGGTAAATTCTCCACACCATCACATGCAAAAAAAGCCACAAGGTTGCCTAGTCGACCACCAATGCCCAGGCCTCGCTGGAAGTCCCTCACATGGAAACCTTGTCATGTGATTTTATGCTGCGCTCTGGGGTCACGGCTCTAATTTCTATACAGGGAAGCGCCAATCATAAAAAGGCCATGGGCTCTATTAAAGTAGCCATTTAGTATAGTTCCTACCAATGAAAAAAGTCTAAAAAACTCAAGATCTGGCCATTAAAATGCTGCAATACTCTTGCCTTTACCTTCTTCAGTCATGGTTTTGAGTGGGGCTCAGAAAAGTAAAAGGTGTAAAGACTAGATGATCAAAAAATGGTAGTATTGGAAGATGTTGGGTTTGGACATAGCTTGTTCATAAGCGTTACGTCTCTCTCCTCTATAGGCTTTGCAGAAACAGGAAGCCAACTTATTATACGAGAGAACAGAAGGTCAAAGGCCGGAAAACAAAAGCAAAAACAGATACAAAAATATCCTTCCATGTGAGTGCTGGTTTCTACATGATATATCTCATATTTAAGGACATACACCCATACAGGTCAGTAGCGCCATCTCCTTTAACCCTAGAGAGAAGCTCAGACGCGGCTCTCCTGGCTATCGCTCACAAGGAAGCAGCCTTCCAATGATAGCCACTCCTTCAGTTGACAGGATTAAAGGCGCTCTCAAAACATAATTGCCCTAATTTCAAAAACTGCTACTCTAGCAGAATTGGTCAACCAGTTGGCACATATCAGAAATACATACTGGATGGGACAGAGTATATAATACCAGTTTTAGTTTGGGCGTCGAAAGGCCTTGTTCCACTACTTAGTTCTGAACCATTACCTAGTTCTTCTATGATCTTGGCCTCTCTAAAAATATTTCTTCTCTTCCCTTTCCAGTTGACCACACAAGGGTTATCCTACATACCGGAGACCCGAATATCCCAGGATCAGATTATATTAATGCCAATTACGTGACGGTGAGTGTCTTGGATAGAAGGGGCAAGAAAGCAACTTTGATGTCTTCGGGAGATACTTAGGATGTTTGGAGATACTGGAAGGATTTTGGCAGAATGGGCATGGGCCAACGTGGAAGGAAAGCTGGAATCCTCTAACGCAGAATTTTTAAGCAATTATGATTATCCATGATCAGTGCTTTGCAGTGTCAAAACCTTCCTCATTACTGGGGCTCCTTGACCATTTACCCCTTTGACACTTTAGCCTTGGAAGTTCTTGAAAATTTCAAAAGTTTTGGCCAATTCCAGATTAAAAAATGAATAAATAATCATTTTTCTTTCTCTTAGAACCAACTGATTGGTGAAGATGAACCTTCCAAACGTTTCATTGCTTCTCAGGGGTGTCTGGCGTCTACCACTGGAGACTTCTGGCAGATGGTCTGGCAGGAAAACAGCCGGGTGATTGTGATGACCACCAAAGAGATAGAGAAGGGGCGGGTGAGGTTTATCATTGTCACCTCTAGCTTGGTGTTTCTCATTAACTCCTCTACTTTGCTCTCTTTCATAATTGACTTTTATCACCTACCCTATGATCGGTGAAGGTCTCCTGTTCTCACTCCTTCTCACTGTGGGATCACTGCCCTCCCTGCAGTAAAGTAAATCCTTAGCATGCACAGAGATAAATGATACAATTCTGTTTCCCTGCTGCCACCACTAGGTGACACTCCAGAGCTTACTGTAGACAGTAATCAATCATAACATAGATGGTCTGGCAGGAGAGCAGCCAGGTCATTGTGATGACCACAAAAGAAATATAGAAGGGACACGTAAGGCTTCTTGCTGTCAGCCATATACAATAAGCTCCTGAGCTCCTCCTAGTGGTGGCTTTAGGCAGATAGAACTAAACTTTTTAGCAAATCTCTCTGGTTCATTTTCCCTGGAGGCATTCTATTCGTCTTTTTGTTTCCTTCTTCTCAATCTCTTTCTGAACTCTATTAGAGTAATTATCATACTGATCATTTTGCTCTTAGACTAAATGTGTGCCCTACTGGCCTGAGGCTGGGGCTGATGGGAAGGAATTTGGAAAATTTTGGGTTGAAATCCAATCAGAACATGAGGCCATGGAGTACAAGATCCGAACCCTACGACTGTCCCCTCTGAAGGATGTGAGTATTGAGCTGATCTCTAGATAAAGGACATTGTCATCAGATGGTCATTGAAGCGGTTGTCCAACTTCTAGCTGTTTTGCTGCAGGAAACAGATGGCTTTATACTTTGCACAGTGGCCCAGGTTGGTACTGCAGACTGAGTCTCATTCATTTCAATAGGACTCAGCCTGTAGTACCAAACCAGGCCAATGGACAACATACGGAGCTGTCTGCTTCCTGCAGCAAAATAGCTAGAAGTGGGACAACTCCTTTAATGACTTGGGGGAAGTTGTGTGACACCTTTAAAGGCAGACTTATTATCATTCTGCTTTCCAAGAAACGTAATGGGGTTGTCAGGTCTGAAAAAGTGATGCATTATCCTCAGCACTGGCATAACTATAGGGGATGCAGTTACACCCGGGCCCAGGAGCCTTAGGGAGCCCATAAGGCCCCACTTCTCCATATAGGGAGCCTATTACTATGAATAAAGCATTATAGTTGGGGGCCCCGTTACAGGTTTTGTATTGGGGCGGAGGAACTTCAAGTTACGCCTCTGATCCCAAGAGTAGGCCAACAGTAGCTGATCAGCAGGGCCTAAGACCTTTACTGATTAGCTGTTAGCTGGACTGCGGTGAAGGTATACAGAGCACGAAGTAGATAGCTCTTAATACTGTGTAGTGGCCCAGTGTGCTATTGCAGGCACAGCTCCCATTCATTTCAATTGGAGCTTTGCCTGCAATACCATGTCAGGCCACTGTGTACAGAGCTGTCTACTTTCTCCTCCATACACTGATACAGCGGCCTGGTGAATAGCTGATCAGCAGGACTCTGACTGCGAACCCCCTACCTACTGCTGGCCTATTCTGGGGATAAGTCATCTAAGTCATCAGTTTTCTAGAGCTGGACAGGCCCTTAAAAATTGTTGACGGATTCCAATGAGAATGTGATCCCTAAAGTTTCTTAAACGTTGTGTACAATTCTGCAATCACCATTTGTATTACTCCAATGCATCTCAAGTAAAAAATAAAGCAAACTTTGCAGATGGTCCCGATTTTAAAAAAATCTGCCATTTTGTGTATACAGCTCTATGTGTTTCTATGGTTACAGACTACAAACAAACCCTGTGTAGTCTGATCTGCAATCATGTGTTACTCTGCTCCCCTCTTCTACCGTCTGTAGTTATCAAAAAGAAAGGGCAGAGAGTGGAGTTACACATGACTTCAGATCAGACTGCATGAGGTTTGTCTGTAGTCTGGATACATGGAGACACATATGTCTGCATAGGAGCTGCATACGTAAAACGGTAGATTTTTAATGAAGACTTTGCATTGTAACTGTAAAGAAAAATGGGGCACATTTACTCAGACTGGCATTTCATCCACTGCTCTAAGTATAGCAGGCGCCGGTGTAAGTGCCACTATTGTATTAAGAGGCACAAGTGATGTGTTTTCAGCGTGGCAGGACCCGGGATATCTTTCACTACCAGTACTTGAGCTGGCCGGACCACGGCGTGCCTGCTGACCCTGGGGGCGTCCTGAGTTTTCTGGGGGAGGTCAACCGTACGCAAGAGAGCATTCCTGGAGCGGGAGCCATCATTGTACATTGCAGGTAATGTCACAACGATCACGTTGTACTTGTGCTCTAGTCCTATCCAAAGCTGCATACAAATTACATTGGCTTCTAGTTAGCCCTGCTTGACCTGGACTCACCCTCCTGTACAGATCATGTTTATATGTGATGCTGTTAAGGGTGATTCCTACAGGCAAGCAGAAGAGTTCTGAACGCAGCTTTGGATGTGGCTGGAGCATTGAGTATGATCCAATGCAAGACTGATATAAGATATGTAACGAGAGTTATTTGCTAATGATGGCCGCCACCAGCGTGTTATCCATCGTCTCCTCTGCTCCATTCACAGCGCCGGGATTGGCCGTACCGGGACCATCATTGCTATTGACATGTTGGTTGACACCATCCAAACAAAAGGTAGGAAGTAAAACAGTTCTTTTTGTTCTGCCTAAAAAACAATCTGAGCAGGCAGAGCTGCAGTGTAAAGCATAGTGGAGGACCAGCGCAGCAGCCTGAGTGTCTAAGACAAGAGGCGAATTTTAGGCCGTATTTACACAGGCAAGTGCGATGTAAGTCGGTGAAAATTTGAACTATATTGCGTTCGTTTTTTCTGCGATTTTCATGCACGTGTGATGCATTTCGGCGTTAATAGTACGCTATTCGCATTGATGTTCACACGTTTTTTCACGCATTGTAGAAAAAAAAAAAATATATATATATATATATATAAATAATCGCATGTGGTTCCAATAAGTAAAATGTAACAAAAAATGCATCACACTCTTAGGCCTTAGTCAGACGGGCGTTGTTTTGCGCGATTTGCGCATGCGTCCGGCGATTTTATAAAACCATTGCTTTGCAATGGTATCGGACACATGATCACTTTTCATACGCTTGTCCGATAAATTATAGAACAGAAATCGCAGATCGCACCTATCTGCGATCTGCGATTCCTGTTCTCTTCTCTATATGCGCTCAGTGGGGCCGGCGGCAGCAGCGCCGACCCCATTGAGAACATATAGAAGACAAATCATTCTTCTCTGCCACAGCTGTAACAGCTGTGGCAGAGAAGAACGATGTTTGCCCATTGAATTCAATGGAGTCGGCAATACAGCCGACTCCATTGAAAGCAATGGGCTGCCGGACAGCGCTGGATGAATTGCCTGAGCCAATCAGAGGCAGGTCTGACTCACATCCATTCATGAATTCATGAATGGGTGTGAGTGACAGCTGCCTCTGATTGGCTCAGCGCTGAGCCAATCAGGGGGCAGGTCTGACTCACGCCCCCTTCACACCCACTGCAGGCCAGCTGCGGGGAACTCCGGCTGCCGGGAGAAGGTGAGTATGTATATATTTTTTATTTTTACACATTTCTGGATGAATTGCAGGGAAGGGCTTATATATTTAAGCCCTTCCCGACAATTCATCCCGCGCACGCCGGCAGCCCATTGCTTTCAATGGAGCCGGCTGTATTGCCGGCTCCATTGAATGCAATGCGCTGGACAGCTCCGGCCCGTTTCTAATGAAACGCGGCTAGGAGCCGATTTTCGGGCGATTTTCAGGCACCGGTCACGCGATTTGCGGATGCGCATCCGTCATGCGATCCGCAAATCGCGCGAAAAAACGCCCGTCTGACTAAGGCCTTTAGGCTAACTTCACACGCGTGAGCACGATATCGGTCCATGAATCACTGCCCGATACCGTTCCCCCCGACGTATGAATTCCTTGCGGATCGAGGGGTTTTTATATCAAAGCCACTTCGCATCACTTCGGTGAAGTCGAATTGTAGAGTCTCTCCCATTGTTTTCAGTGGGGGGAAACCTTGCATCACACTGTGTGCACCAGGCACACGGCGCGATGCTGGCGCCAGGCCCTGTTGAAAATATTGGGGGGTGTGATGCGAGAGCACGCACAGGATAGAGCGATTTGTAAAATTTAATCAACGCACAAATTTTCTCGAGTGTGATGTAGTAGCAAAGAAAAAAAACCACACAGGAATAATGGGCGATTCATGAAGAAGAATCGCCCAAAAAGAGGACATTCTGCGATTTTTTTGATCTTGGCCTGATAGAAAAAATTGCCCTGATATACTAATCCACTGAAAATAATGGGTTCTTTTCACTAGCTCCTTAGGGCTCCTTCGCACTGGCCATCGCGATATCGCTGCGAGAAAATTGTGGCAAAAATCACAGTTTTGCTCAGGCGATTTTTGAGCATCAGCAATGCTTTTTCTTGTGAAAAAAATCACGCATCACATCTCTGCCGCCCACGATTTTATTGCGCAAAAGTCAATAGGAGTTCTTAATGTTAAAAATGCATTGCACGAAAATGGCAAGTTCGTGCCTTGCGATAAAAAGGAGGCTTCATAGGGAAACATGGACTAGAATAAAAAAACGCAGAAAGATAGGCTATGTCGCAAATGTTTTTCGCGCCACATCGCATGAGAGAAAACCGCCAATGGGAATGAAGCCATTGAAAATCATTGGTTTCATAATTCTACGTTTTCACCTCCTCTCGTTTTGCGCGATTTTATTGTAAGTGTGAAAGCAGCCTTAAGTTACATTGACATGGGCGAGCGCTATATCGGGCCGAGAGACTCTGCATGACATCACGCTTGCCAATGTGAGTTTTTTACGGCGATGCGATGGTGATTAAAAATTGCATTTCTTTCGTGTAATTGCGCTTTTCACGTCAGTGAAAAAAATCCCAAGTGTTTCCCATAGAATTGAATGAGGGAGGGTGGAGAGATCACATGGCACTAGCGTGCGAGGGCCGTATGTTTTTTTTGCAAGGTCCCATTGGAAATAATGGGCGATCCCTCCAGCGGGAACACCCAAAAATAGAATGTGCTGCGATTTTTTTTCCCTTGCAACAATCGCTGCGAGTCAAAAGAAAAAGTTGAATAAATCCATGCAAAAGAATGAATTTGAGATTCAGGGAAGGTTTGTGCGCATCGAACAAAACGTACGCGAGTTTTTCATTTGTGTGAACAGCCCTTAGACCCTCTTCAGAGACGGGTGACAGCTCAGCAGATTGGCGCCAATGATTAGAATAACAGGACCCCGTTGGTGTCTCCTTCAGGTCTGGACTGCGACATTGACGTGCAGAAGACCATCCAGATGGTGCGGTCTCAGCGCTCGGGGATGGTGCAGACGGAAGCGCAGTACAGGTTCACCTACACCGCCATCGCCCAGTACATCGACTCGGCCAAACACAAACTGCAGGCGCTAGAGGTAAAGGAAGTGTGGATGACGGGGAGCGCGGACGCCGGTCGCACAGACGTTACACGGGGTGTGCCGGTCAAACCCCCACATTTCAATCCATCGATTGGCACAATTATGAGGAATCATGGGCTGTAATTAGCACTGGAGAAAAGAAAACCCCACCCAGATCGGCCGAAGGAGCCCTTCCAGAGCTCCATTAATGGGGAAATAAAATGATGGGACTTTGAATGCAGCAAATGAATGGGGAAAAAAAAAGGGAATTTTTAAAAAAGTGCAAAAACCTTAAAAAAATGATATAAATAAATATTTTTCTTTGGTATCATTATCATACTGATCTGCCGCAAAAAATGTATCATTTATGCTGCATTATTAATGCTGTAAAAACAAAAAAATGAACCCCCAAAACCACTGGCAGAATTACTGTTTTTCCTCCCTGCATCCAAAAAAAATTATTTCATCAAAAGTTTTCAAATACATTGTATTTACCCCAAATGGTCCCAATAAAACACTGCAGTCGCCATCCAAAAAAAAAAAATCCCTCATACGGCCGTGTCAAGAGAAATATAAAAAAAATTATGGCTTTTCAAAAGTGGAGATGAAAATCCCCCCAAACCATCAGTGTCATTGGGTCCAAAGTAGTTTTTAACCCCTTAAGGACATGGCCTGTTTTGGGCTTAAGGACGCAAGGATTTTTGGCGGATTTTCTTCTCCATTTTTCAAAAGCCATTACTTTTTTATTTTTCCGTCGACGCGGCCGTGTGAGGGCTTGTTTTTTGTGTGGTGAACTGTAGGTTTTATTGGCGCCATTTTTGGGTACATAGACTATATTGTAAAACTTTTATTATTTACTTTTATTATTTTTTTATGATAGCAGGGAGAGAAAACGCATCAATTCTGCCATAGATTATTATTTTACAGCGTTAATCATGCAGCATAAATGACACCATACATTTTTTTCTGCGGGTCGGTAGAGTAACAACGATACCAAAATTCTTACTTTTTTTAGGTTTTTCCACTTTTCTGCAATAAAAACCCTTTTTTTGGAAATCATTTTTTTTCTAAATCGCTGCATTCAAAGTCCTGTAACTTTTTATTTTTTTATATACAGAGCTCTATGAGGACTTATTTTTTGCGAGACGAGCTGTAGTTTTCATTGGTACTGGCTTTTTTGATCGCTTTTATTGCGTTTTTAGAGAGAAAAAAATGCTAAAAATTAGCATTTTGCCTCAGTTTTTTAGCGTTTTTTTAAACGATTTTTTCCGTGCACAGTCAAAAGCATGTGCAGCTTATTGTACGTGTCGTTACGGACGCAACAATACCAAATACCAAATATGTTTTTTAAACTTTTTTTTATGCTAATATGAGAAAAAGCATAAAAAAAGGGTTTTTTTTACATTTTTCTTTATTCATTTTTTAATCTTTTTTTTTTTGCAGCACAGCACTGATGATCGCTGTGATAAGGCATGGCAGGGCTACTGCCCTGCCTTATCACTTATACAGCGATCACAGGCTATGGCACTACAGGACGCCAGTGTCTGCGATTATATCGCGAGAGCCCGGCAACTTCACAGAGGGAGTGTGCTCCCTCTGTGAACCCTTCCCATGCCGCGACCTACATAGATCGTGGCAGGGAAGGGGTTAACAGCGGGGGGGGGGGGGCGCATCTCCGATGCACCCCTGCTGTTGCAGTGGGAGGCCGGATCTCACGCTATCCCCAGGACGTAAGTTTACGCCCTGTTGCAGGAAGTACCCCGCTCCCATGACGTTAACTTACGCCCTGGAGCGGGAAGGGGTTAATTTTAGCCAGTTTCATAAATCTGCCCCAACATGCAAATATGGGGAACCAAAATCCCCGCGTCTACAGAGAACGTCCGAGGACACCTTTCTAGATCGCTGCATTGGATGCGGTGGACTGACTCGGTGGCCGCCCCGCTCACTTAGGGCTCGAAGCCACTTGCGATAGACTTTCCTGCGATGCGAGAGTGAGTGAAAACGTATGATTATGAAACCAATGATTTTCAATGGTTTCACAATCATTTGCGATGTCTTCACTCAACACTCGCAGCGCTAAGAAAAATCTGCACTATTGCCCATTATTCTCAGTGGGGCATGCGGCAGCAGCGTCGGCCCCATTGAAAACATAGGGAGTGCATCGCAGACTTCTGCCACAGCTGTGATGGAGGTCCGCGATGCTATCTCATTGCTTTCAATGGGGCCGAGGCTGCTGCTGCCCTGTTGAAGACAACGGAATGAAGGCAACCCCCCGCAGCAATGGTTTTCAGGAGGGGGGGGAGGGGGGGGTGGAGGAAATGTAAACCCTACCCTGAAAATCATCCCTAGCTGTAAAGGTGGGGATTTTTCAATCCCCGGCAACCAAAAGACAGAGAAGAGTGCCGGGTACAGAGAGAAGGGCCGGACAGCACTTCTAGGCAAGTTTAAAAAAAAACAAAAACAAACACTCTTTTTTTTTACAGTCAGGAATGATTTTCAGGGTAGGGCTAAAATTTCAAGCCCATCTCCCCCAAATATTATCGCTGCAGGGGTTACCTTCATCCCAGCAGCAGCGTCGGCCACATTGTAAGCAATGAGATAGCATCGTGGACCTCTGCCACAGCTGTGTCAGTGGAGCGCAATCTACTCCCTATGTTTTCAATGGGGCCAATGCTGCTGGCCACCAATCGGACATGGAGATGTTTAAATTAGTGTGCGCAAAAAAAAAAATCTGAGTTTTTACGTTTCCTGCAGTTTTTCCTACGTCATACTTTCTGTTTTGTGAACTGATAAAATGTGGGAGGTTTGAATGGAGCACCCGGCGAAATAAAAGTCCCTTAATGCAGCATCCAGTAATCCAGAGTCTGATAATCTGGCGCAAAACTGCCATACAATATGGACTGTCCGGAAAACCGAACAGTCTAGAACACTTTATCAGGAGTCTCTCCTCATTGACCCTGTGCTCAGCCTTCTGTCAGATTATCTGATACTACCAGACTATCAGACCCCGGATTAAAGGAATTTGTTCCCCATTAAAAATATTCTAAGGATAATCCTCCGGTCTCCAACAGAAATCACAGGCTGCAGAATCCGAATATGGAAACCTGGGTCTGTCTATGGCCAAGATGAAGATTACGCGGAGCTCCTCCAAGTAAGATTTCCGTCTCCTCACGTGTCAGGTTGACCCCTCCCCCACTCACGCACACGTTGCACATGTTACACGCGTGTTCTCACAACCTCTGCTGTGTTTCAGGCAGAAGGATGAAGGAACCGTTTACGAAAATCTGAGCGCAAGGAAAGATAAAAAAGAAAAGGTTAACAAAAAAGTGTCATCAGAGCGGGAGAAACCGCGGACCTCCGTGAAGAAGAAGTGACAGAGGTGAGGAGAGCGCAGCCCTGGGTTCTCAAAAGCTGTATCACATCATTTAGGCTTAGATACATCAACTTAATACAATGTCACGCATTAGATTAGGAGGCGTTTCACGTCTGCATTCGGAGAGCAGTGGGCCCTATATCGTCCCCAGTAGTAATAGTGACCCCCATAGTGGCCCCAGTAGTAATAGTGACCTCCATAGTGGCCCCAGTAGTAATAGTGACCCCCATAGTGGCCCCAGTAGTAATAGTGACCCCTATAGTGGCCCCAGTAGTAATAGTGACCCTCCCCCACACACACTGGCCCCAGTAGTAATAGCATCCCCCCACAGTGACCCCAGTAATAATACCATCCCCTATATTGTCCCCAGTAGTAATATTGACCCCCCACAGTGGTCCCAGTAGTAATAGCATCCCCTTTATCGGCTCCAGTAGTAATAGTGTCCTCCCACAGTGGCCTCAGTAGTATTAGCAGTCCCCCCCACAGTGGCCCCCGTAGTATTAGCAGTCCCCCCCATAATAATAGCATGGCCCTACTAGTAATAGCAGTCCCCCCTACAGTGGCCACAGTAGCATTATCATCCCCAGTAGTAATAGCGTCCCCACAGTAGCCCCCCTCGAGACCGATATACTTACCTCCTCCTAGTCTTCAAAGCGCTGCTGCGCTCGGCCGCGTCCTCCCTTCCCCTCCTCCTCCTCCTCCTTCTGCAGAGCCAAGGAGGAGATGTCAAGAGAGAAGGCGCCACTAAGCAAAAACCAGCCGCAGCACCCCGGATAGTAATCACCTTCATGGTGTCCCTGGGGAAAGCAGAACTGTCCCTCCTAAATTGGGACGTCTGGTCACCCCATAATAAAGCACTCCAACTCCAGGATCGGACTCGTAATGTTGCAGACCACAGTATAACAAATCTCCTCTTTTGCAGGGTCCCTCACGGTTTCTTCTTTGCTCTCTCCTTGCAGGTCGGACCCCCTCAGTATTCCTCCAGTGCTCTCACCCATCCCGCACCCAGCCGATAACCGCGACAGATTTGCTAGAAAATAATGTGAAATTTATGATAATTTAATAAAAAGTGTCCTACAGGTGGCGGGTCTGATATCACCGATGTACACGGCCGCCGTCACACCGCCCGCGGCGTTCATTTAACGACTTCTCTATTCCCTAAGCGCTCATTCACATGGGACTTTGCAATTTCGGTCCATGTACATACCTGTGCCTAAGGTCATGTCCACGACCGGGATTTCACCGCATTGCACGCACACACGATACGCGGTGAATGGAGGCAGTGAACATCAATGGACATTCATCATTCCATGCACACCGGTGTGTGGATGCCGCGGATCAAAACTACTCTTGCATAAAGCATTTCTCTGCCTGTCATATGGGGAGCCCTTCTATGGGCTGGGTATCATACAGAGTCCATTGTGTACGGGCAGCATTTCCATACGGATCACTGCTCTAAATAGAGCGGCGAATTTAAAGGGGTTGTCCCGCGAAACAAAGTGGGGGTATACACTTCTGTATGGCCATATTAATGCACTTTGTAATATACATCGTGCATTAATTATGAGCCATACAGAAGTTATTCACTTACCTGCTCCGTTGCTAGCGTCCCCGTCTCCATGGTGCCGTCTAATTTTCAGCGTCTAATCTCCCGATTAGACGCGCTTGCGCAGTCCGGTCTTCTCCCTTCTGAATGGGGCCGCTCCTGCCAGAGAGCTGCTCCTCGTAGCTCCGCCCCGTCACGTGCCGATTCCAGCCAATCAGGAGGCTGGAATCGGCAATGGACCGCACAGAAGACCTGCGGTCCACCGAGGGTGAAGATCCCGGCGGCCATCTTCGCAAGGTAAGTAAGAAGTCACCGGAGCGCGGGGATTCGGGTAAGTACTATCTGTTTTGTTTTTTTTAAACCCCTGCATCGGGTTTGTCTCGCGCCGAACGGGGGGGGGGGCTATTGAAAAAAAAAAAAAAACCCCGTTTCGGCGCGGGACAACCCCTTTAAGAAAAAAAAAACCCCACACACTGCGCATGTCCGTGATGTGTGATTCACAGGCCTACTCAGCCCATACATGGTCTCTGCCAGCAGAGCGTATGGACTGTAATGTGTAAACCGGATGCATTTTTGACATCAGAGTTGCATCCACTTTCATTATTATGTTTTTTAAGTCCAAAAAAAAAAACAAACCGCTACCCGATGGTGCAATTGATGTCACTTTTTATTCCCTCACTGCCTCCAGGCAACACCTTTATAAAAAAATTTAAACAAAAAAACCAAGAACTCAGTAAACTTGTACATAAAAAAAAAAACCGCAGTGACAATGGATGTTATTACACTCTTATATGTTATTACACTCTCATAGGCCTACATAGATGATCCTGGTCCATGATACAGGCTAAAATAGGACTTGTAAAAAGGAAAAAAATCTAAAAAAAAACACCAATTTATTTTAATGGGTCCATATTCAAATCAATAAAATATACTGAATATGGACCGAAGATACACCCATGTGAATGGGGCCCAAGACCAGCTTCACACGGGCAAGAGAACTGCAAGAGATCCGTGCGTGACGAGACGCACAGATATGAAGCCCATTCTTTTGAGCGGGTTATACACGAGTGATGTTTTCCTGCGTGGCATCGCGATGCGAGAGCACACACAAGACAGAACATGCTGCGATTTGTTACATCTTGTGTGCGCGGTGCCATGCGGGAAAACATCACTTATGTGTATAACCCTGTTCAAAAGAGTGGGGTTCATATATGTTCGTCTCAACGTAGAAATCTTGCGCAATTTTCCCACCCGTGAAAAGCCGCCTTAGGCAATGGGCATACAGGGTCTGGGAATTGGGCACACATTGAAGAATGTATAGGGGGATGCTCTTACTAGTAGGATTAAGGCAAAGGCAGAATCCAATCCTTAATCAGGGTAATTCTACTAGCTGGGGATCCTCTGCTACCACAATGGGTGGTAATATGAGGCATTGCCCAGATTAGTACACATCTATTGATGGAAGCACCAGAAGGTCCCACTAACCTCCAGCCCAGCTGCACCACCACAAGGAGTATACCATGATCATGGGGTTCTCCCGTAACGATAGAAGGATTCCATCAGGTAGAGAAAGGAACTTTCCTTCATAACCTCCAGAGACGAGGGAGCCCAGCATCTCCTGCGGGAGGAGGACTCCAGGCTTACCCAGTGGCTCCCCGTAGCAACTTACCTCTCATGCCATAAAGTTTGGGAGGGAGGTCTTACTGCCCGCCACCTTTACAGATCTGGAGAAATCCCTGAAAGAGCGGCGGTAGCCGAGCAGCCACTACCTCAGCATTTTCCAACCACGGACGGGAAACATGGACAGAGGTGAAGGGTATCCCCGCCGCCTTTAAAGAGATCTGGGAGGTTCCCGCTTCCTGTCTGGATGGGAGGTCTCTCACCGATGCAGTCATGGGTGTAAGGGGAATATTTTAATTACATGCACCAACAATAAAAGAAAAGTATGCGGAGACTTCAGAACAATTCTGCCACTGTCTAAAAAGGTTGGTTTGGCCTCGATGTTCTGTGTTTGAAGCAGCGGATGTCTTTGCATTACTTTTTTCTAATTCCGCCAAGTAACTTTGGAGATTATATAATCACACACACTGCAGTCGTTGTCCTGGGACAAGAACCCTTCCCTTTAGTGGATGCATGTTCTATTAGTCACCGTCCTGGGACGGGCCATCTACTAATCCTTTCTATTCTCCTACATAAACCACAAGTATACAGTTAGGGGGCTGAAGCATCATCTCCTTCATTATAGCTGTGTGACAGCAGCCTCTAATCACCAGTAACTATCAAAGGAGTTTACGTTCCCCTCTGAAAAGCTTGTGTGGGCGGGTCCATTACATAGGAAAGAACTGACTCCTTTAGATAATCTAAAGCCAAGTAAATCCCAGGCGGTCAGAATGAAGTCACATGACCCAAGAAAAAAAAAAAAGAGGCCAGGAAGTTTTCAGAGAGAAAGAAATAACCTACCAACATATATACTGGGGGGCTAGCTGCATAAAGAATGGAGGAGAAAAAAAAACAAAAAACACACAAACATTTCCCCGGAGTGGTGCCTTAACATTAATGAAAATTTTCCCAGACTTTGAATATCGACACACAAGAAGCG
Source organism: Eleutherodactylus coqui (assembly GCF_035609145.1). Lineage (NCBI taxonomy): Eukaryota > Metazoa > Chordata > Amphibia > Anura > Eleutherodactylidae > Eleutherodactylus > Eleutherodactylus coqui. Next base: position 265,906,562 of record NC_089840.1, on the reverse strand, counting down.
TGGGGTGCAGATCACTGGGGCGCTGCAGCCCTAAAAACAAAACAAGACGCTCATGTTAAGTATCTGAATTTTTTTTATATAAAGTTCACACATGATCGCGCCCGCCCTGCCAGGGACAAAGTCCAGTCAGCGTCATCCCGTTCAGGTTCATGTCAGCGCAGCACATATCCTGCTCCACAGCGACGGTGAGGACAGGCTTAGATCATTCTGGGGGTTAGGGGGCTTGGAAGAATTACTGGAGGTTTTGGTCAGCGCTCATCATTTCTTGCCTTTCTGTATTACGAGGTTATCACTGCAAAAGAGGCAAAAAAAAGTGTGAGAGTCAGAAAAAAAAGTGACAAAAAGACAAAAAAAAAAAAAAAATATGCAGCGTCCTGCCAAAGTATTCCAACACCCCTCCCAGTTACACCATTGACCATCAATACAAGCAGCCGATCCCCCGCCTGAATTCTCTGACATTAGAACTCAATCCGTGGTTCCCCCATAGTTCTAAAATGAAATATAAACATATGACACGTCCAATACAGGACTTGGGGACTCACCTCGCTCTGCGGGATTCACATCATTCAGGTAAGAAGAGCAAAAGGAAAAAAAAAAAAAAAAGAAACATAAAAGTTAGTATGTCATAAAACCCACAAACGAGTATGCACCTAGGCTAGTTTCACATGGGTGAGGGAGATATGGGGCGGTGCATCCGTCAGATATCGCCTTCGCCGTCCATGTGGAAAGCCCCGTGGATGCGAGGGGGTTCTCTTGTGAAAACAGCCTTGCATCACTGCTGGGACAAAGGGAATTCCCCGCCGTGGCAGAGAATCGCAGGGTTCTCCCACTGCTTCCAATGGGGCCGGCGCTGCTGCCCCCGCTGAAGACAATGGGCGATATTGCAGGAAGATAGGAGAAGATGCGATGTGTTTCCTGCACAGCATTGCATTGCGGTGCCATGCAGAAAAACCATCGCTCATGTGTAGGATGTATGACCCCACTCATATATATGGGCGCGATTCTCTCAGCCATGTGAAACCGGCCTTAGTGTGCGTTACATATGTTCACTTAAGTAGAAGCGTATTAAAGAGACTCTCCGGCCACGGACAAATAAAGATGGCCGCACCAGCTTCTCTGACTGCTTGATGCACACAGCGGCGGCCACAGAAACTACATGTTATGTGCAAGAGTCGTCCTCACCTGGTGAAGGTGTCATCCTGCAGGTTGAGGACCAGGTTGTCAGCGTTCAGATAGACACGGTTCTGGGATGCAGCGATCTGAAAGACACAGGGAAAGGTCACCTTCGAGAAAGTAATATCCCTTCATTACAGCGGCCCCTAGTGGTGGAGCATATTTGTATGTTCTACCAGCAGAAAGCAGGCACCTGGTTATCCATAGAACTTTATTACTGCCCCAGGTGATCAGCACCAATTCTGCCATGAGATGCGCACGCACTACTCACCGTCTTTGCTATGCTCTGCGCCGCACGGATCCGCCTCAGTTTCAGGTAACCGGGGTTTTTACCGAGAGCATCACCAATGTAAAAGGCGGTCAAGGAAAAGGAAAGTAATAGGATGGCAGCCATTATAATTATCTGGTGTCACATTAATGGATGGACCCCCTCCTCCCATCCCCCCTCCCAAATAGATGCTTCCATCATGTCCCCCAGCTCCGTTATGAGGAAGCCGTTCTATGAGAGCGGATGATGCGTTCTGTCTGGTTTTGAAGGATATCATCTTGGCAGCGGTGGCTTCTCCTTCAGCCTGGACAATCTTCTGTTTCTGGTCCTGCTTGGCCTTCTCCACCAAAAACTGAGCTCGCTGTGCCTCCTGCTGAGCTGTGGGAACAGAGAAAACGCATCAGAAACCCTCGTAGACTCGCCATTGATGCGCCTTGCGGGAACATGAACTTCATCATTTATCCTTACAGGATTAGAGCTTTGATTTTCTGATACAGAGCTCCAAATCCCCTGCAAAGATAAATGATAAAGTCATGATGGCCCGCAGCCACCACTAGGGGGAGCTCACTGAAGATGGATCACTGAGTTCAACGGGAACCATATGAATTCGTATGCAGGGAGTGCCCCCTAGTGGTGATTTTATCATTTATGTCCATCTCTGCAGGAGATATGGAGCTCTGTATAATAAAAAGACACACTCCTACCCCTGAACAGATCTGTTACGAAGCGACCCAGCACAGTGATAGGTGGGCTGTGAGGTTCCGGAGGTCACTTACCCACTTGCTTGGACTCGACAGCTGCTGTGTATTCTCGGCTGAAGCTCAGCTCAGTGATGGCCACATCATCCAAGATCAAGCTGAAATCCTTTGCTCGTTCTGTTAGCTCCCGACGGATCAAGAGAGAAACCTGTGAGAGACAGAAAGCGCATGAGGGACCACTGTGATATAAGGCAGGGAGGCCTGTTATAGTAATAATATATGTATTCTATTGTGTGTGTGTATATATCATAGGTTTCTCACAGCAGCCTAGGCAAACACGTGTGTGTGTGTGTGTGTGTGTGTGTGTATATATATGTATATCTACCTTCCTAGTAGTAAATGGTTAACTGGTTCAATATTGTACACTGGTGTGTGTTGGATTCTTGTGCGGTATTTCCCACACACCGTTCCCAGGACTTAGCACTGTCTCCAGATTTGTTTCTCACGAGAAACACCTGGGATGCCCACAGCTCATAAGGGGAAGGGGGGGCTGCTCTTTACCTCTTCCCTTGGATTCCCTGGTCCAGGCAGGGATATTAATAAGTCTATTTTAGTTTCGGTTCCTAGAAATTTCGTGTTTAGTAGCAACATACACCTTAAGGCGTTAACATATGTTAATCATTAGAGTTATTACATACTAAGCCAATCATGAGTTATGATGTTGGGGGCGTACATTTGTATTACTGCATCATTTCCACTATATCTGTACCGTGATGTTAATAATAAACCAGAAGGATACTGATGGTTGACCAACATGGAGTCCGACTCCGTGACCTTGCATGCATGTAACATCTCATAATAATTTGGAGCAGATAGTGAAAGTCTGGAGGAAAACCATTGATTTTCCTATAACAGGGCCCATTCACATTTTTTGCACATTGAATGAAATTGGCATAGTAAGACGCAAGTTTCGTTATGCAGATGGGTGCAGTCACTGAATTACCAAAATTGCCCATTAAAGTCTATGGGTGTGTAAGAAAAACGCAGTGACCACGCAGTAACATTTACATTTAATGCGGGTTTATTTTGCGCACCATTTCGTCGCAAAACAGACATCCCTTGGGCCTTCTTTTTTGTATGCGAGAAAATGGATTGCAAACGGATGTAACGCGGACAAACGCAAGAAACACGTAAATATACAGACAACTGGAAATGGTGCATTTTTCACAGAACCAAAAACTGTACAAGTCTGTGCAAATGAGCCCCGATATGTGTGGAGCAAGATGTGCATCCTTCAAATGCTTCCTTGTCACAGAATCTAAATACTTCAGGACAACCATTCTGTCTTCCCGGCCTCATTCCCCATCACTGTGCACCCACAAATTACTTCCCCTGAAGGCAATATACGAGTTCTGTTCACCAATTTAAAGGGATGATGTTTTGGCTCTAGAAACTCCTGGCAATTAACCAATACTACGATTGCATCTCAGATGGACCCCGACGGAGCACTGCAGGGGGTTCCTCCCCGCCGGCTGCCTATTTAGATGAGCCAACTCTGATCGCAGTAGTTGCTAGCGGCTGTCAGTATGGAGTGCGATAGTCTCCCAAGCCTGTTCCATACACGCTATGCGACTGCATGATGTATATTTATGTGATGTGGTTGGGAAGGGGTTAATTTTCACACCTCCCTTTACAAACAAAATAATGTCCTGTGTGCACCCACAAATTCCTTCCCCTGTCCTTACACACGTCACCCCTTCCCAATCTTTCCTCCTCTGATCGCACCCTTTGTTGTAGCAAAGGTAAACTGACAGCCTTCTCAGGCATCTTCCTGACAACTCTGTGCCGCCGAAGCCCCTCCAAGGAGTCCCAACCCCCACAGGCGACATTACCTGGGCTCTCTGTGTGATGAGCTGCGACGCATTGAATTTGGCCACCACGCTCTTCAGGACTTCATTAACAATGGAAGGCAGGACTCTCTCATCGTAATCCAAGCCGAGCCGCTGGTACAACTGGGGGAGCTCGGAGGCCAAAGGGCGAGACAGAACACGAAGGGTGATGTTCACCATCTGCAGATCTGGGAGAGAAGACGTCACGTGTAAATCTACATACAATGTGCTGGACACGGCTGCGCATCACGTGTACTACCGAGGCCAAATATAGCATTGCACACAATCATAATCAAGGTTTTACTCCAGTCACATCCAGAGCTGCAGTCACTAGTTTGCTGCTGGAGTCGATGTGTACATACATTACTTATCCTGTACTGATCCTGAGTTACATCCTGTATTATACCCCAGAGCTGCACTCCCTATTCTGCTGGTGGAGTCACTGTGTACATACATTACTTATCCTGTACTCATCCTGAGTTACATCCTTTATTATACCCCAGAGCTGCACTCACTATTCTGCTGGTGGGGTCACTGTGTACATACATTACTTATCCTGTACTGATCCTGAGTTACATCCTGTATTATACCCCAGAGCTGCACTCACTATTCTGCTGGTGGAGTCACTGTGTACATACATTACTGATCCCGAGTTACATCCTGTATTATTCTCCAAAGCTGCACTCACTATTCTGCTGGTGGAGTCACTGTGTACATACATTAATTATCCTGTACTGATCCTGAGTTACATGCTGTATTATACCTCAGAGCTGCACTCACTATTCTGCTGGTGGAGTCACTGTATACATACATTACTGATCCCGAGTTACATCCTGTATTATACTCCAGAGCTGCACTCACTATTCTGCTGGTGGAGTCACTGTGTACATATATTACTGAGGGACCCTTCTCACCTTTGGACCCTGTTGGGGAGGAGATTTTTCGGGGTTTTGCTCGGATATCGTAGATAATTGGATACTGGAACCAGGGAAGTCTGTAAAATACAAAACTCGTTAGCCGGTGATAAAGGAGGAAACAGAGTGAGGAGCTTTCACAAGTGCTATAATGTTTCCTGACAACCCCCTTGCCGGGAGGACTCCCACTCTATCACCATGATGTAATTGCGCCAACTACCTGAGGCCCTTGACCTTATACTACATCATGGTGCAGGAAAGGGTTAAAGAAGTGACCATCAAGAATATGACCACCGATGTAAACACTTATTTATTGCTCCAACATTATATAAAAAGAAGTAACTCTGCAAATAGTCTAACGAGCTTCTGTCGTTTTGTGTATGCAGCTGCTATGCTAACCTACGCGTTTCCATGGTTACAAACAAACCAGAAGTAACCGATGCTGCAGTCATGTGTTACTCCATCTGTCTAGACTTCCTGATAAACTACAGGTGGTAAGATAGGAGGCAGATGGGAGAGAGGAACACAGGGGGGCAGGATTAATTACACGAGGCTTGTAGTCTGTAACCATGGAGACGCATAGGTCTGTATTGGAGCTGTATGCACAATACGGTACTTGTAATCAAGACTGCATGCAAAGTCGCTTCATTTTTCTCATTTAGGCTGTTAGAGTTTGGAAAGCCGGGGGACCATCCGGCCGCCATGACAGCTCTATCACAGGGTTGTCCCTCGGAAACACCAGAAGGGATATCCAATGGTGGCATGCCTTGGCATCAGCCCGTACCTGAAGTGAAGCCCCTCGGCTAGGATCGTGTCCTGCTGTACCCCCCCGATGCGGTTGAAGAAGATGGCTCTGTGACCGCCCTCCACTGCGGAGAGAGACAATGGTGAGACACTGCGCAGGCAATGGAGGTCTCTAGCGGAGGGGGCACTTACCTGTAAAGACAGACTCCCTGACGGCATAGGCGACGGCACCGGCACCCAGCAGCAGCTTCAGACCAGTGCCCAGACCCCGGGGCCCGGCGGGCAGACGGCCAGCAAAGTCCTTCAAGTTCTGAGCCATAATCTGTGGAGGGGAGACAAGAAAAAAAAGTTTGGAAGTTTATGAAGAGCGTTACATTGTTAATATGTTTTGGGGTTTAATTTCGCACCATTTTCAAAATCTCTGCTTGCTGTCAGTGAAAGAAAACGGTTCAGACTATCGCTAAAAGCACGCGGCTCCTTATACAACATATGCGCACCTCCAAGCGGCAGTCTCTGAATGGACTCATGAATGTTACCATTTACTAACAGCAAGCAGAGGTTTTGTAAACAAGGTTTGATTGGCAGAAGGTGCGACCCCCAACCATCGACGACTTTCCATAAGTCTGTCTAGACCGGATGCAATTGAAGCAAACCCTCGGCTGCGAGTCGTGGATCTGACATATCTGCAGATGGATGGACGTTTTTCAAAACCCGATTCACTACAGCGGCAGATAGCGCTGAAAGGAGGTCCTGGGAACTGTCCTGGCCAATCAGAAGTGCTGAGAGGGGTCACATGACTGTTCCAGAGCCCCTCTCCCCTGGCATCTCATAGAGCCGACGGGGAAGTGATGTCTGATGGGAAGCTGAAGGGTTACAGCCGGTTACATCAGACGGAGATCACATAACGGGAGGAGACGGATTCTACGAGAGGGGCGGGGCTGACACGAAAGGGGCGGGGCTGAGATCTTAAAGGGGTATTCCAATCTTGGCACGTTATCCTGTATCACATGCCAATTGATGGTGGTCTGACGGATGGGACCCCCACCGATTCAGAGAAAACATCACTGATACGTGCCAAAATTTCAACGGCAATTGCGTGGCGCTCAAGTCTTCGACGACCGCTCGGCCATCTCCAGCAGATCCCATTAAAGCGAATGGCGCAACTGTGAAACCACCGCTACCAACGTATCCGGGCGCACAAAGGGGCGATTTCTCTAAGACGGTGGGGGGTCCCAGCGGTCGGACCACAGATAGAGGTTCTCCCGTCTCGGCCTGATGAAGGACAGACGAACGAGAAAGGCGGCGAACGGCTGGCGCAAAAGTGGTGAATAACTGTCCGAAGTCATGTGATCAACCATACGCTGCTATCTGTAGCCGACCGCTGCGGTCCGACACGGCGAACGACCCGGCACGGTTTTTATTCCAAACCACAGTTCGCCAAAATCAGAGAGTGTAACCCCAACCGCTAACAAACCCCCTCAATACAAGCAAGAATGGTACAATCCTAACAGTAAGGGCCGGATAGGTGAGATACCCCCAGCACAGCCGTCCCTGCAGCTCACATACATGACACACACATGTACAGCAGCTCACCCTTCTCTTCTGCTCCCTCACGTGTCCGCTCCTGTATGTCAACCCCGGCAGTAGAAGGACACCGGAAGTGTGTCTCCACCTGTCAGCTCCGGCCGGCTACTTCTCCCCCTGCGTTATAGTTCCGCTGCTTCCGCGTCACGTGACCCGCCGCCAACCACAGCATGGCAACCGGAAGTCGCTCTCTTTGCCATCCACAGCAGACATGGCGGCGCGCAGGGAACACACGAGTGTAAATCACACGGAGGACGAAGCGCCCCGAGTAAAGCGGCGGAAAGACAAGAGGCTGATCGTGTTACTGGAGGGGGCGAGCCTGGAGACCGTGCGGGTAATGTGTGCGGAGGACTACAAGTAGCAGCAAGATCTCGGCTGTTGCTGTGGGGCAGCTGTAGGTGGTGGCTGGTTAGGGGGCTGTGTATAAAGTTGGCATTGCACATCCATAGACCCCCATAATCGGTGTAATGGTTTGGTCTAGTTCTTTGGATGCTTCTGAGTTTGGCACGTTCCATTACAGGCCATGGGGGGGATGGAAACAGCTGAGTGAGTGGGATCCTATAGTCACCTATGTCTAATTCATATTGTACATGCGGGGACTGTGAGACGGGGACCGGGTCTCTTATCGATATACCGTGTGCTATATAAGGAGGCGTGACACAACCATGTGACTGCGCAGTCTACGGCCCTCGCGGACATGCAGGCGGTCTGTGGAAGATGTGGCCTTATTGTTGTATTGACTGTAGAATGTCTAGAACTGCGGTCACCGACCTGCGACAATCCAGCTAGGACTTCCAGCGTGCTGGGGCAGTGAGGACATGCTGGGAGTTGTAGTTCTGCAGCTGCTGAAAGGCCGCAGGTTGAATACTGCTGGTCTGTGTGTCGCCATCTTCATCTTGCGGTGCCCGTCAGGGTCTCTTCCCCTTGACCATACGGATTTTTGCTGGCGATGCCCCTTTACGGATGAATTTCAGTTCTGCTTCTCTAAATCTGTTTTTTTTTCTTTTCAGGTGGGAAAAACGTACGAATTGTTAAATTGTGACCAACATAAGAACGTGCTGGTGAAGAACGGGCGCGACCCCGGCGAGGTGCGGCCGGACATCACACACCAGGTACTGACGTCACGGGAGCCGCAGAGGGGGTGTGACCGCCGGGTGGGGTGCGCTCACACTGCAGGCTCTGCCTCACCGTTTCCACATGACATCCGCCTGTAAATCCGGCTATGCCGCACATTTCTGCCGCGGATCCGCACACGGATTTCGCATTGTCAATGGCGCAATCAGCATGTGGAATTTCCGATGTGGTTTTCCCATGAAGTGCCGTCCCTTCACGCGGATCTGCGCGGAAATTCATTAAAAATGTGGTAAAATAAGCGCAGATTTCTGCTGCAGATCTACAGGTGGAATCTGTGTGGTGAGTTCGATGGCGGATGTGAGGCGCCCTTGGGGCACGTTGACGCGGCCGATAATCATTTGGATTTCCGCGATCCAGCGAGAAAGTGAACGATTATCGCCCAGTATAAATACATGCGCCGACTGAACGGCGAGCGAGAACTGGTTCACTTCTTGGTCGCCGTTACGTCTCTGCAGGCATAAAACTGACGCCGTGTAAACAGGCAGTCGTTTATCTATGAAGCGCTGCCTGTTTACTGTGAATGGAGGCCGGCGGCCGGAACGTTCCCACCCCGCTCTGCTTACATTGTACCCACCCAACGGGTTGTTCCGTGTAAAAGGGCCCCCTGGGGTGTATGGACGTTGTGCAGAGGAGGCCTGTGCTCGAGGTTGCCCTCTACTAGTCACAGTGGAGAATTGCTGCTCTGGAGCGCTCAGTGCAGCCGTGAATGACATGATCAACCCCTACAGGGGGAAGATGCAGGTAATTGAGGGTTGCAGCGATCTCCAGCAGCTAGTGATCTATGTAAGGAGGATTTCTCCTGTCCGTGGGGCCAGCCGCATAGCTTTGCAGCTGTTCTTTTTTTTTTATACTTGCCAACATTCCTCTATACCGTCTCTTTTTAGATTTGGCTCCCAGTGCTGTGAATGTGTCAAATGGGTGGTCTTTACCGCTAATTCAAGTCTGACATTATCCATTAATAGCAGCGGGGACCGCCCATTTGACACATTTAGGCTGGGTTCACACGGGACAGAATTTCTGCACGGCAATTCCGCCCGCAGCTCCTGATCCCGGGATTAGCTAACAAAGTGGATGAGATTTTGCAAAAATCTCGTCCACACGCTGCAGCCAAGCCACCCGAAAACTGACAAGCGACGTGGAATTCAATTCTGCAGCGTGTCAATTATTTTGTCTCTTCCGCAGCGGCCTCTCTCCTCTCTATGGGAAGAGAAAGCCACAGCGGAATGTCAACGGCGAAACTGCTCCAAAACACGCGGCTTAAAGGCCATAGGTTGTGAAGCTGCGCTTTTCCAACGGAAATCTCACAGGTTTTCTTTTGCGCCCATTCAGCTAGAATTCCGCTGGAATTCCGTCTCGTGAGACCCCAGCCTTACAGCAAGGTAGGGGAATCTAAACAAAGGAGAGGCATTGCTGGAGTCAATGGGGCTGTGACTACATTGGCCCTCCTGACATGGGGGCAGGATGGGTCCCCTCTAACGATGTTTCTTAGGGTTGTGAACTACATGAAAACTTTTTGTACTTTTTCTTCTCCATTTGCAGCTACATTTGAAATTTGGGGGATTTGCTGTTGTTAGAGAGAAGTGCATTGTGGGAACTCAACTGTAGGGTTACATGTGTGACAGCAAGAGTTAAAGGGACATTAACTTTTCAGACCACTTCTGCGCATCTACTAACTTGTGTTGGTCTCATTATTTCTGTAATATAATTGCAATAACAATGTTGCTTTACCCCCCTGTAAATCACATTTGAAGTGGCTGCCACTAGGGGGCTCCCTTCCAGCTTCTCTGCAATCCATTCTCTGTCATTAGGTGTAGAGCTTTTGTAGTAACAAGGACATTATTCATAGCGACAGGAGGGAAGTGCTGTCTTCACAGGCATCTCCCATGCACTTACAGGCTGCAGGCCGACAGATCTGCAGACACTGTGATAACCATCTTCACAGTCTCTGCTTCTCCTGCTATTACAGCGTATCTGTCTGTGCATTCACTACACACACATTATAGTGGGTTTATTAACCGGTTGGCCAGAATGTCTCTGAATGCCTGAATCGTCATGGGAAAGCAGAGGGGCTAGCGTTCAGATACTGCGTCCTTGCTGATTGGACCAGAGACAGTGCAATGCAGCATTTGAATTAAGGGCAAGGTAACCAGGACAGTGAACTACTGGCCGATTACTAGGTTTGCTACACACCTCCTCCCTGACAGTAGAAAGCAGATAGCAGAAAAACAGGGAAAACCATCTGAAAATCAGAACTTAAAGACATGAAACGGTGCAAACAGCAGTAAATCCAGTGCTGGTTGCAGTCCGGTCACCACTTCCACGTTTGGCTTGTTGTGCAGCTTCCGCCCGGTATATAACACATTAGTAACGTGCGTACTGCTCTCCGCAGAGTCTGCTGATGTTACTGGACAGTCCTCTGAACCGCGCCGGGCTCCTACAGGTCTATATCCACACACAGAGGAACGTGCTCATCGAGGTCAACCCACAGACCCGCATCCCCCGAACCTTCCCCCGATTCTGCGGCCTGATGGGTAAGTAGTAACACACCGCCGTCACTCTCTACATCCTGTGATGTCGTGATTTGCGCTCTGCATAGAAATAAAACCTTTAAAACCATTTTTAAAACATTCGGTCTGCGCAGAAGTTCCTTTTATGCGTTCCTGGAGTGCTTCCTGTTGGGTCGCACTTACATGTGGAGCGTTGTTTGTGGACTTCCGCTGCAGACTCCATGTTTGACACTTCATCCCTTTCCAACCACATAATGTAAATATACGTCTTTCGGTTGTGAAGGGTGTAGGGAGTCCGCTCCATACCCCGCGGCTGTTTTTGATAAGCTAACGGCTGCCTTTATATGCCGCAATAGGAGTAATCGCTCCAATCACAGCAGTTAACTATTTATATGCTGTGATCAAAACCATGTGTCTGGAAATCCAGCTGGAAACTACCATTGCGTCCCCATCTGGATGTAATCGCAGGATGCAGATCGTCTAGCATGGCTGCCCAGAGCCAAGTGAAGCCCCCCCAAGGGCTGCCATACATGGATGCTTATTATGCCCTGCTGAAGTATTGCAGTATATAGTACAGGTGGTCACAAGTTAAAGTCCACAATGGCAACAAAAAAAGATGAAGAAAAGTTTTTTTACACTTTCAAAACCGTAAAAAAGAATAAGAGTATTGAGTTCAATGTCCTAAACCACGCTACATAAGATGCCGACCCTTGGAGGGGTCAGCCATAGTTTGCTAGTGGTTATGCCGCTGCACACAAGTCGTCCATCGCGAAGCGCAATGAGTTGGCCCGTCTACAATGGTGCAAGGAGCGTCCTCATTGGACAATTGACTACTGGACAAACATTCTGTAGTGATGACTGCCACTACTCCTGCTTCACATCACATGGAGGTACCTGGGTGCGGAGGAGTCTGAGGTTGTGTTGTGCCAGCAGTTAAGTACGGCGGAGGTTCTGTTATGGCCTGGGGATGGTGTACATGGCACAGTCTCGGTTGTAGTCACAAGACCCATGAACACGGAGGTGACCCGGACATTCTAGACAATAATGTGCTGCTGACAATGTGACAATACTCTGGGAATGGTCGGCCAAATTAAAAGGTTTCTTGCTCATAAAACTTGATGACCCATCCATTTTCACTTCAGTGGGAGCTGTGGCTGCAATACCTTGCTGAGCCACCGCACAATGTATGGCGCTGTTTGCTTCCTGCTCTGTACACCGTGATAGTGGCCCCGGCAACAACTGATTGGCCGTGGCCCATCTCTGATCATTTATTGATGACCTAAGAGCTGGAAAACCCCTTTAACAACTCGGTGGCACCAAACAAAAGACAAAGTTTACAAACTTTATTCTGCTCTGTTTCTTTTAGTCCAGCTGCTGCATAAGCTGAGCGTCCGAGCTGCTGATGGGCCCCAGAAACTCTTAAAGGTGAGAGTGCATGAATAACATTTGGTTTACAATGACGTTTCTGATAATCCAGAATATTCTGGATCACTGGACAGGGATGGCCCCCGTCTACAACGGCCCAGTAATAAGGCATATGCACAGGGTTTCTCTTTGTAGGCCATCTCTTTAATCTTTCTCCTCGGTCTTCTGATGATCTGTAAACTGTGCCGCTATCGATTTCCAGAATTTCTGGACTGTTAGATGGCTGATTAAAGGATGATGGTAACAAATGTTATTGTGCTTTTACCATCCCATCTCCAGAGTCTCACCCCATCCAAGTGAGATTACGATCTCAGACCTCACCAATCTGCTTAAAAAAGCAGTCACAGTGCTGCTGTGTTTGCCACATGCCTTTCATGTTTTGCCCTTGTGCAGCGCTGTGCATACAGTTGTGGCCGTGTCCGGTACTGCAGCTCAAGCAGTAACTTTTTTTTTTTTTCAGGTTATTAAGAATCCGATAACGGATCACCTCCCCGCAGGATGTGTGAAGGTCGCCACCTCCTTCCAGGGTGAGAACCTCCAGTGTGTGCGAGATCTTGTCCCCTCCGAGGAGCCAATGATGATCATAATCGGAGCGTTCGCACATGGCTCGGTGAGTCTTCAGTCTGTAGGATAAATGTCAGATGCAAATGCAGAAATCAGCAAGTGTAATGGATACAATTAAAGGAACTGTCCAGAAACGGCACCACACCTGTGCACAGGTTGTGTCTGGTATTGCAGATCACCCCAACGAAGCTGAGCTGCAGTAGTGCTAGTTTTGCAAGTAAGCAGCCATGTTTTTCTACTTCTGAACTCTTTAATCAAAAATGTAGCTTTCCTTTAAAAATCAGTCTTACCCGGGAGTCGGCTGATAGACAGGGTGACCATGTGATCCATGGTGGCACCAAGTCCATCATGGCATTAACCAATCTATATGATAGAAGTTTTCCAGGTCAGGCGCCCTCTTTCAGGATAAAAGTGCAATACACATGAAGACCACCAGATGGTGCTACATGTGGACATTCCTGGATATAATTGAACAAAGCCCTCCGCTATGAAAGTATTAATGGGGTTGTACCAAAAATATAAAGTGATTCCCTATTCACAGGATAAAGGATAACTATGGGAGTTGGGGCGGGGGTTCGACCGCTGAGTGCTTGTTCTCTGCCCTGCTCATGCAGCGGCTGTCCGGACCCCTGTTCTCAGGATCGGTGGGAACCCCACCTCTCAAAGGATAGGGGATAACGTTAGATTTTGGTACAACCCCCTTAAGTCTGTACAAGTTTTCACTCTTAGGACGTAGGCCAGAATGTTTCCATTCACTGACAGCAAACTCAAATCTTGTATATACTAAAGAATTGAAGCCCATTTACTACTGCTGTCTGAAAGCTGGACAATAGAAACTCAGACACACGGCAAGATTTATAGACCCTTTTACGCCAGTTTTAAAGTTGCCTTTAAGTTTTTGCACAAGTGGGGTTTGCACAAAAAGTTGTGACTCTCCCTCCTTTTGCGCCGCTGGCGCCACTTTTGAAACAAATACACCTGGGTGGTCCTTGTCCTGAGGGGGCGTGGCCACTCCGGGCTGACATATGTATAATTTACAACAGAAGCTGGTGTAGATTATACCAGTCCGTGGACTGCAGGCCGTCCTGTTATACTGTTAACCCTTCACCGCTGCAGGATGTAAGTTTACTTACTGGCAGGAAACGTGTTCCTGCAAATGGATGTAAACTGGCGTACTAAGGGCTTATTTACACGAGTGTATATCCGTTGGGTTTTCACGGCCGGACAATATACGCTTCCATCTAAGCAGTCCCCCCCCCCCCCCCCCCCCCCCCCCTCCACTCTGGCGTTTGCAATGGGAGGGGGCGGGGTGGAGCTAAGCTCCGCTCTGTCCTGTCCACTCCCATTTCTGGCTAGGGACAAGGGAGGGGGGGGGGGAGCTTAGCTCCACCCCATCCCGCCCATTCCCATTGCAAATTGCTTGGAGGGAAGGAGGGGGAAGGAAAAAATAGTACCCCCCCCCAGGGAAAAGATTATATGTATATGCAGAATAAGTTGGCGCTATACAACTACAGATATAATACTACTTTTGGTATCGTTGTAATCAGACCAACATGCTGAAATGATGTATCCTGTCATTTATCCTACATGATTACCGTAACATCGTTTACAGAAAAGTGTCGGTGCTGATATTGTTTCTTTCTTCTCTGCCCCCAAAATAAATGTAATATGTACCAAAAAAATGATACAAATAAAATCTACCGCTCGTCATGCAAAAACGCCATATTGATGGAAAAATAAGTCATGGCTTTTGAAATGCAGCAATGTAAATCCCGGAGGGGCTGGGACTTGTTGTCCTCCAGCCTCTCTCATATCTTCCTTATCCTACAGCATATATATTCTTTTTCTTGCAGGTGAATGTAGATTTCTCGGAGCGCTGCGTGTCCATCAGTCGGTATCCGCTGTCCGCAGCTCTGACCTGCGCCAAGATCTGCACCGCCTTTGAAGAAGTGTGGGGGGTGGTCTGAACGCGGCGCTGCTGCTCCCGTGTATTATACTGTTTGTGTTATTAAACCCTTTATTTGTAACCGCTGTGTATGTAGATGCTGGGAAAACCAAACAGACCCGAATGCTGGTCGGTATAGGTGTTAACTAGAGATGAGTGAACCTACTCGGCCACGCCCCTTCTTCGCCCGAGCGCCGCGATTTTCGAGTACTTCCTTACTCGAGTGAAAAGATTCGGGGGGCGCCGTGGGTGAGTGGGGGGGAGAGGGAGAGAGAGAGGGCTCCCCCCTGTTCCCCGCTGCTACCCCCCGCTCCGCCCCGCCTCCCGGCGCCCCCCGAATCTTTTCACCCGAGTACGGAAGTACTCGAAAATCGCGGTGCTCGATCGAGTAATTACTCGAAACGAGTACGTTCGTTCATCTCTAGTGTTAACCCTTTGTATCAGTGATCGGCGACCTGTGACTCCTCCAGCGGCTGTGAGACTACAACTCCCAGCCGGCATCTGACAACTCCAACTGGTCTCCGATCACGGATGTCATCTCGGGCTCACGCACAATAGTGCTAAAGAAAAATAGTCCGTTTAGGGAAGGCAAAGAAAGGGCAAAATGATTTATAACTTTCATTTCTATAAACGCACCGGAAATGCAATACAATCCTTCCAGATCAGAACAAGAACATGTAGCCAGTTAGTCTTCGTCCTTTAGGCCCAATGTCCACGGGCGGATCTGATTTGTGGAATCCACGTGGGTCACCCATAAGGAAGCACAGGCGTCCGCACATGAATTGAAGCATGCAGATTTGTTTTGCGACCTTTTTGGTCTGGAAAACAAGTTGTGGTTCTCGCACGGACGACTTCCAATGGAAGCTGTCTGATCCGCGGCCCGGCCATCATTGAATTGCGGATGGGCTGTGGATTCTGGGAGAGAGCAGAAGTTTAAAAAAAAAGAAAAAAAAAAAAGAAAAATTCCACTGTGCATGTGCGGTGGTGGGCCGCTTACACCCACAGTGAAGAAAATAGAAGACCTGGACAGGCGAGCAGGAGACTCAGACGGGTAAGCACTGTCCTCGGCCGCAGGCAGGGTGGGATTCCGCCCGCAGGGGGCTCCCGCACGTGGAATCTGATCCGCCATGGATATGAGGCCTTACAGAAAGTAAGGCTGCCTGTCCACGGGCGTTGCGCTATCCTGCGGCGGATCTCCGCCGTGGGAGCTGCCGGCCGGGGGCAGGAGCCAACAGGTGGATCATGCTGCGATTTGCCGTCCGCGAGCGGAGAATCGCAATGATTCTCCGCTCGTGGACAGGACGGCTGCTTTCACTGCGTTCCCCGGGGCCGGATTATCGCCGCGGGGAACGCAATGCAAACTCACCCGTGGACAGGAAGCCGTAAGAAAAGGGAGTTTTGGGCTTTTTACAAAACAAACAAACACCGTACTACTGCATTTTTCTATAAACTTAAAAATCTTAAGGCTGGGTTCACACAGGGCGGATTTGCCACGGTTTTGCCGCAGCAGATCCGCCCGCGGCCGCTAATCTCGGGATTAGCCAGCCATGTGGACGAGGTTTCTCAGAAATCTCGTCCACACGGGACGGCTAATCCGCTGCGGTAAATCCGGTTGAAACCGCGGCTGCGGCCGCAACGGTTTCCAAAGAGTGAGCATGTCTGTTTACTTTTCCTTTTTTGTTTATTTACGTCGCGGCCCCGCTCTCCTCTATGGGAACGCCGGCCGCAACGGAAAAGCATGCGGCCGAGCCGCTTCAAAGCCGCCGCGGTTCTCCCGGCGGAAATCTCGTGGTTTTTGCTGCGGCCAAACCGCGAGATTTCCGACGGGAATCCGCCCTGTGTGAACCCAGCCTTAAAGCGAAAACCAGTCTCCGAGTGCCTGATCTAATATTTATGTTATGGCCAAGGTTTCTGAGAACTGCTTGACCTCTGTGTTGCATGGAGTCTACCAACTTCTGGCCCCTCCAGTCCAGGAAGATCATACGTCCCACGGTCCTTCGGTGATAAGTAGGTCCAACCCTGCGGTATGAGAGACGCCCCACCGCCATCCCCTACTGTCCTCGCAGTGTACTGTGTCTGCAGGTCAGTACTTGGGGGGTCATCTGACATACAGCTTGTGGCGACTAGACCCAAAAAGCACCAAGTTGTTTTCATCAGTTGATACAATGTTGCACCATTCATTGTGTTACTTTGCACATGTTAACCCATTCAGGACATGTCTTTTTTTCAGCGATGTTACTTTGCGGGGAGTTCTCTCCAGTAACTTGGCTTCACTTAATCATCTGATTGTAGCAGGACTCCCGGGGAAGTTTACATCTTCTATGATCTTTCTGGAGGTGACTTTTAGCCGAGTCTCTGCCATTTTGGTTATTCTTCCATCCATTCGCCCAGTAGTTCCCAGTCCACGTCTTTCAAGTTTGGTTACCACTTCAAGGCATTAGAGATCGTTCTCACTGAGCCGCCTATAATTTGTTTTTCCCTCCAATCAGAACAAAGTCTGCAACGTCCGATCTTCACCAGTATTTCAGAAGGAGGTGCACTATAAGGCCTCTTTCACACGGGCGCTGTGGGCACGCATGAGAGGGGCGCACAGCGAGCGCTTCTATAGGAACCAATGGGTTCACGTGGACGAGTGTTAGACAAGCAGAATCTGTGCATCTAACAAAGATAGGACATGTGAGTGCAAGCCTGCATGTCCGCCCCGAGGTGCACAAAGATAGGACATGTGAGTGCAAGCCTGCATGTCCGCCCCGAGGTGCACAAAGATAGGACATGTGAGTGCAAGCCTGCATGTCCGCCCCGAGGTGCACAAAGATAGGACCTGCCCTATACCTGCATACACGCCTATGGGAGCCGGAGAGCACGCACCTCCGATCGTCTGAACAGGCTACTTCAAGTAGCTTACAATCGCCCAATCCCGCGATCTTCAGAGCAGTGTAGTCGCGAGCTGGGCACACCGCGGGCGGACAGCGGCCGTGTGGAAGAGCCCTAACCCATATGTGACATTTTTCCGCCCTCCTACCTTAAATAAGGGCATAACTTAACCCCTGCTATTCTACAAAAATAATAACTTTACCAATTTATCTCCTTCCAACATTACAGCATATAATAAATAACCAGAAGGGTTGTTGATCCGGGGATTACTCTGGCTAAGGCTTCTTTCACACGAGCGCATATCATCTGGCCTTTTTCACAGCCGGCCAATATGCGCTGTGATCTGATGCATTGGATTCCAAAGCATCAGATCACTTGGGTGTATTACTGAGATGTAAAAGCGCCCGGCCGGGCCAATATAGCGTCGGGCGTTTTAAGGTCGGGCCCAAGAGATAGTCCCGGAACTATCTTTTGGGCCGGAATATGCTGCCGCTGCATGGGCTCCTATGGGGCTTGGCTGCTAAGCTTCCTCACTCTGTTCTCCTCCTCCCCACCCCACCCCACCTCTAGTCTTCTCCTCGCTAGTTCTGTACAGTGGAAGGGGTGGAGCTAAACGCCGGCCCTTCCCGTCTCCTCCGATTGATGGCTATGGACAAGGGGCGGGATGTGGGTGGAGCTGAGCTACCGCTCTCTTCCCGCCCCTTGTCCATTACCATCAATGTGAGGGGGCGGGCCTCCGCATAGCTCCGCCCTCCCACTGCAAAGAACGAGGGAGGAGGAGAGATGCCCCCAAAATTACGTAAATTGGCTTCTGCCCACTGGGTATCTTGTTTGCCTTCCTCTGGATCAACAAGGGGGAAGTGGAAGCAGGCTGAACTGGATGGACATTTGTCTTCTGCCTGCCCAACATGCTACGTTACTTACTGCTATTATTTTGAAAACTCCCCTTCCCGTTAATGCCTCCATGCCTCCCGCTGAGCGGCTCGTCATGATTGTTGGGTTTGGTGTTTCTCTAAAGCTCTATTGACACGGAACGACTGTTGGACAAATGATGCCTGCCACTCGTCGCTGTGTGTCTGCGCTCCCATGCTGTCACACGGGAGCTAGCAGAGCTGGCCCGCACACGGAGCGGCCAGCAGGCGGGCCTGGCAGTGCAGGGGATTTGTCTCGCTCCCCCCCCCCACCTCTCCATTGAGATAACATAGCGGCCGTTCACTACTGAACGATGAGCGAACAGCTGATCGTCCATCGGTAATGCTGCATAAAAGATCAGCGATGAAGCTCATCGTTCAGTTTAAACAGCCGCCGTCCAGTACTGAACGTCCGCTCTGTTATGTGAATGGAGGGGGGCGGGGGAGCGAGAGGAGAGAAATACTACCCCGCCCCCCTGCTGGCCGCTCCGTGTGCGAGCCAGCTCTGCTAGCTCCCCTGTTACAGCGCGGGAACGCGGACACACAGGGATGAGTGTTGGGCATCGGTTGAATCGTGGCCCCGTGTAAATGGACCTTAACTCTACAGCACCTACAGGTAAAATACTCGCTATGTATATATATATATATATATATATATATAAATATAAAGTGATATAAATATCACTTCTACCAAAAACTGGGATTTATCATTTTGATGGTGCTGGACTATTTTTTTGAACACACACACACACCCACAACCCCCCCTGATAGTTACTTTCACTTCACCGATGCCAATCGGTCCAGTCAGGGAGCGGAAGTGATTGTGTGTCCATTTCTCCTGCTTTGGTGCAGATGCAAGTGACAACAGGAGCGCCGGAGAGAACAGCAAGACGACTCCAAAGAGGGACTGGAGACACTTCCTCTCTCCTTCCTGACTGACTCTTTTCTAGTTCTGCACCTGCTGGTCTCCTTCTCACCACCGGTACATGAGGCGCCACTTGCAGCCCAATCCGGTTGTACAGGTAGTCCTGCTCCTCCAGGGTGGCAGGATAAGTAATGTGTGTACACAGTGACTCCACCAGCAGAATAGTGAGTGCAGCTCTGAAGTATAATACAGGATGTAACTCAGGATCAGTACAGGATAAGTAATGTATGTACACAGTGACTCCACCAGCAGAATAGTGAGTGCAGCTCTGGAGTATAATACAGGATGTAACTCAGGATCAGTACAGGATAAGTAATGTATGTACACAGTGACTCCACCAGCAGAATAGTGAGTGCAGCTCTGGAGTATAATACTGGATGTAGCTCTGCAGTATGATACAGGGTGTAACTCAGTAATATAACACAATATAAGTATTGCAATGTACAATTTTAGGCCATTTTCAGATCAAAGCACTTTAACTAAACCAAAATCGTGGCCACTTGGTACCTCGTTCAGATATTTGTCTTGCAGTTTCCCCCTGACGCTACGTGATTTCTTGTGTAATCTTACAAGTCTGTGTCTCAGGAACAGGCAGTCTGTTGTACAGCTGATAGACCTGCAGTGCTTTGCTGCTGATATAACGGCATGTACTCTAGTGGTCGCCATCCAAACTGCAAGTCACGTAGTTACTAGACACGAGGCGCCACCACACCTTAATACAGAGGAGATACCAGATGGATTCCCAAAAATAAGACCATCAGAAGCCGTCGTGTTGTCTATATATTTTTTTATATATAGTTTTATATATTTATACCAGAAATCAGTGTTATTTCATTCATTGTCGTGACCCCCATTATCCGAACACCCCCTTCACAGGGGCAGAGACGTGAACGAGGTGGAAGGTGGGGGAGACAGGACTAGGTGGGGGGTTACACTTTAAATAGGAAGAAAAGGAAAGGTCTGGATGGAAAAAACATTTTTTTTTGGGGGGGGGGGGGAGGGGGGCATAGGGTGAGCAGCTTTGGGCCATCATGTCTATGGGTTATCAGCCGTTTTTGAGGGCTTTTACCTGCACCGAGTTATCGCTCTCTCAGTACTTTAGTCTCTGTGGTTAGAGGGAAGCTGGACCCCAGAAATGAGTTGGGGGGCATTTAGTTGGCCAGCAGGGAATCGGTAGCAGCCGCTCAGGGACCTAATGTAAAAACATCACATGAGACGATTACAAACACGGAATGGAGGAGAGGAGGCGGCGGCGAGTTTTCCCCTGAGAAATGATGACGTAAACGTAGGGGGGGGCATCCGGAATGACAGACATTGTGGACGTGATACACAACCCAGCCAGCGTCGGGGTGGGTGGCACTCTTCAAGAGACAGCCAGGCTGTGACACACACTCCAGAGAGAGGAGAAGTTGGTGGGACATGTCCCAGGCTGAGTGTCTATATGCGTTGCACTCATCACTTAGAGTGTCGGAGAAGTAGCACAAGAGCGCAGTCAGACGTGGCACACACCGCACAGTTGTGTCAGGATGTGGCATACACACCAGACGATGGTGGGGATGACACATAAGCGAGAAGTACACAGATGCACGGCTGTTGAAAGCAATGACTCTCAACGCGACTCCTCCTCGGGGTCCTCCTTCTCCGAGGATTTCTGTGCTGAGACCAAACTGCGAGACTGCAGAGACTAAAAGGGAGAGGAAAATGGAGAGAAGAATCAAGCAGGTGCAGGGGGATACTTTAAAAACAGCATACAAGGACTATTAAAGGGGGTGTCTGGGCTTTTACTACTGATGGCTTCTCCTCAGGATAGGTCATAGTTGATCAGCAGGGGTCCACCGCTCAGGATCCCTGCCAATCAGCTGATCGCCGGGCTGCCTCAGTTTGGACAGCGCTGGAAGCAGATAGTGCTGTCTGTATTGCAGTGGTCCAGGTTAGTACTACAATAGGGTTGCCACCCGCCTGTAATTCACTATAGAGGACTGTGCCGGTATTTAGCTTTTAGTGGCCGGTATAAAATAATGATGGCCCTTTCACGCTCTTTGCTTTCCGTTTTTTTTTTAATAAGGGGGTAAAAAATGGATCAGAGAGAGAAACCCAAACGGAGCCAAGATTCCGGTGTGAAAGGGTCCTTAGCTGGTGTCGGCACCTCCAACGGGGCAGCAACCCTGTTAACAAATGCTATAACTCACTGTGAAGTACCCATCAGATGCCACTGCGCTGCTAGAGGAGATCCTCACTACCCCCTCCAGACATCTTCGCTTCTGCAGTCGGACAGGAACTTCTCAGTGAGTTATAGCGCTTAATGATGTGCTTTCTGCCTGCTCAGAGGTTCAAAGCTGGGGAGGGCACTTAGAGGGGCACTGGGGTCACTAAGGGGTGCAGTATTACTACTGGGGCCACTGAGAGGGGGCCCTATTACTGCTGAGATTACTAAGGGGGGCACTAAAACTGGGGACGCTGAAGGGGGCCCTATTGCTACTGGGGTAACAGAGAGTGCGATACTATAGGGCCACTAAAAGGCAGCACTATAACTACTGGGGTTACTAAGGGGAGCCCTAATACTACTGGGGCCGCTGAGAGGGGTCCCTAATACTACTGGAGTTACTAAGGGGCCACTAAAGGTGACCTTACGGCTACTAGGGCCACTGAGAGGGGGCTGTTACTGCAGCCCCCGGAGCCTTTGGTGCGCTCCCGCTGAGTCCATCCTGCAGTACAGCGCTGCTTGCCTGGGCTCAGACTGAGTCGGCTTGTACATCCCGGCTGGTCCTGGTTACCATCCGAAATTCACAGACCCCACACATTACATGCGTTATTCTCAACCGTGAAAATGGGACATGCATTTATTTTTTTTACAAGTCCGTTTTTCCGTGCAAAGGACCGTTCGTGTGAATAGCCTCATAGGCTATTATGGGTGCGCAGAACTATACACAGACCGCACACGGCCATATGAATGGGCCCTTAGAGCTGTGTGAACAGAGTTACGGCAGGACGGGTTTCCAGTCTCTGAATGAAACCTATACTGTTTCCATTCACTGTCAGCAAGCAGAGATCTTGAAAATGGTGAAGAATCACAGCACAAAGCAGAGTTTTCCCTTCTACAATGATTACACTTTCTTGACCTCATCTACTCACCTCCATTGGGTTCACAGTTATGGTCATCGCAGAGTCCTCCCAGAATGGGTCACGTTGATTGGCTGCCTCTAGCTCCGCCCCCTCGGAGCCCCTTTGCCTCACATTGTGTATCCTCGAAAGCCCCAGCGTAACAATCAGGGCCAAGAAACCGATGCAAACAACGATGATTACCATAGCAACGCCAGGAAATACTGCAAAGAGGAGATGATCATTATAAGGCTGAGGGTCACCCCGGAGGACACGGACCATGTGTGCCACCAACTGCTACCAACCTGAGCTGCGATTGGCGCTGACCAGTGCGTGGCCAGATAACTCCGCAGGGGCCTGGTGTACGTTGTGAATAAACTGCTGAGCAGATAGGAGGTGACTGGGCGAGACGGCGTGAATCCCGTGTAACACGTCAAGCTGCAGCAAAAACGGGAGAAGGTCACACATGTAGGGTCAATAACTTTGTCTTCCTGATCTATGATGAGATCACAATCCATAATCATTATGTACATGGCGAATAAACGGAATATATTGTGGGTGTGATACTCCTAACCACCAGTAGAGGGTGCTGTCTCAATATGAATCAATGAGAGCAAAGTCAACCCTAATCTTATTAAGATTACATTGGAAGCCGCAGCGCAGACGCGGGCCGACATTTTCCCAGACCAAATATTACAGGATGTTGCACTATTTTGCCAAATATCAGCCAATGCCCCAGAAGCAGAAATATACTGGGAGCTTCTGCGCAGTTGTAGATGGCAAATACTGCTATTATTCCCTGTTGTCAGCCATTTAGGGTGACTGTGATGCTCGTCAATGAGATGACTGATAGGAAGCGCAGAATATTTCTTGGCCCACAGGATTTACTTTCGTACTGCAGGGACATTATGTGCGACTGATGAGTCGTTCCTCCTATAACATTCCCAGGACTATTATAAGCCGCCATGCTTGTTCTGCCCATAAACCGGCTGCATGCGGCGATGTACAGGTGGAAAAGGTCCATGAAGGCTGCGCCATGCAAGAGATCATATATTAGCCACTAGACTTTCAATCCCATTGCAGTGGTGCCAAAGCGCCCAGGGGTGGGGTGTAGCTATAGGGTGTGCAGAAAAATGGCTGGCCCTAGAAACCTGCAATCCCGTGTGGTCGCACAGGGCGGCAGCCACCAGCTTGTAGGAGGGAGGGGGATGTCAGCCCATTAGCGCCCCTGCGACACGATCACTTTGTTCTGCCACTGTGTTATGTATAGTTCTGGTGTATTAATGTCATGAGCTTGTTTCTGGTGCTGTACTGACTGTGTGTTACAAATATGGTTCTAGTATTATACCTACTGTATGTAATGAGCTTCGTTCTGATGCTGTATATATGCTATGAGCTTGGTTCTGGTGCTATATTTACTATATAAGTATGGTTCTAGTATTATACCTACTGAATGTAATGAGCTTGGTTCTGATGCTGTATATATGTTATGAGCTTGGTTCTGGTGTATTAATGTCATGAGCTTGCTTCTGGTGCTGAACTGACTGTATGTTATAAGTATGGTTCTAGTATTATACCTACTGTATGTAATGAGCTTGGTTCTGATGCTGTATATATGCTATGAGCTTGGTTCTGGTGCTATATTTACTATATAAGGGTGCCCACCCACTAGTGTTTTTTTACTGCGAAATTCGCAGCGTTTTTTTTTTTCTGCAGGGGTCTTTGGGACATGCAAAGCTAAAATCGCGATTGTGCAAAATCGTGATATCGCGGTAAATCGCTATTTTGCGCGATCGCGATTTTTACATTACAAGTCCCATAGACCCCCTGCAGAAAAAAAAAACTGCGAATTTCGCAGTGAAAAAAAACGCCTGTGGGTGGGCGCCCTAAGTGTGGTTCTAGTATTGTATGTTATGAGCTTGGTTCTAGTGCTGTATATATGTATTTAGGTATTTAGTTCAGGTCTGGTGCTGTATTTATGTTACACTTTGTTCTGGGGCTGTATTTATGTTACTAGTCTGATTCTGGTGTTGTATTTACTGTATCTTATAAGTATGGTTCTAGTATTGTATCTACTGTATGTAATAAGCTTATTTCTGGTGCTGTACATACATTATGAGCTTGGTTCTGGGGGTATATGTACTGTATGTTATAAGTATGGTTCTAGTATTGTATCTACTGTATGTGATTAGCTTGGCTCTGATACTGTATGTATGTTTTGAGCTTAATTCTGGTGCTGTTTTTATGTTATGAGATTTGTTCTGATGCTGTATCAATGTTATGAACTTGGTTCTGGTGCTGTATTTTTGTTATAAGCTTGGTCATGGTGCTGTATTTATGTCATGAGCTTGGTTCTGCTGCTGTATTTATGTCTTGAGCCTCTTTTTGGTAGAGTATTAATTCACTGAGCTGTTATCTTGTTGCTTGCCAAACAAGCAGGCCATATATATATATATATATATATATATATATATATATATATATATATATATATATATATCTTTTTCTTATGGCAGGGGGAAACCTATAAAATTCTGCACAGAGTGCCATCTGACTTAGTGACAGTCCCAGCACCACATCACAGAACAGCAGAACTGGGGCTGCTTCTGTACTGATGAATCTGGCGCAGACTTTGAGCACTATATAGAACACCCTTTTACAGTCATGACCCGGTGGAGACTGGAGCTGCTCAGTGGGGTGAGCGATCCTAAGAAGCAGGAATGCAATATTAAATTATCACATTGCAGAATCCGTTACACATAATTGTACCTTGCAGTACATTATAAGCCCATTTGCAGCTAGTGCCGCTCCACCCATATAAAGCTCCTTATTGAGTATATATTACATGTAATAACAGCAGTACCATATAATACTGTAAGAAAGTAGTCAGGGAGGATTCGGGATGTGTGAGAACAGGAACAGACTCCATAACGTAAGTCTCCAGTCGTAGGGTAAAGTCCCATGGTGCAGGCACTGAGTCGTGACCGACTCCTATGGTGACGTCACGTTGTGCCGTTTTCTTGGCAGACTGTTTTTGCGGGGTAGTTTGCCATTGACTTCCCCAGTCATCTTTACCCCCCATTAAGCTGGATACTCATTTTACCGACCTCGGAAGGATAGAAGGCTGAGTCAGCCTTGAGCCGGCTACCTGGGGATTGAACCTGCAACCTTCAGGTCATGAGCTTAGGACTGCATTCGTAGACAAAACATTAATATAGTGCAGGACCGCCGGATAATATACTCCTGTAGAGGATTGCCCCCCCCCCCCCCCATCGCTAATGTGACACTCAAGACGGTCTGCTGGGTCTCACTGTCTAATGGAGTCTTTGGTAGCTTAAAAATCCAACTTCTGTCTCATCAAATCTTTAGGCTGCTGCCCTGTCTTTTTCGTATGCTTTCCACTACCGTACTGCTTCATTAGAGTACATCTTGTTTAACACCATACTGTGC
The DNA here is from genome assembly GCF_035609145.1 of Eleutherodactylus coqui. Taxonomy (NCBI): domain Eukaryota; kingdom Metazoa; phylum Chordata; class Amphibia; order Anura; family Eleutherodactylidae; genus Eleutherodactylus; species Eleutherodactylus coqui. Next base: position 265,880,458 of record NC_089840.1, on the reverse strand, counting down.
AACCTGCGACCTTCCAGCTGGTGTGAAACTCGAATTCCTAATGGGAAAATGGAATAATACCTCTGCAGCGCCACCTGTCAGACCTCTTAAACAAGCCTTATAACAAAGACTGGGAAATGTGAGCCAAAGCCAGAATAACCATGCACATACAACTGTTTTCGGGTGATTGCAGGAATGCTGCCATCCAATAGGTGGCGCTGCAGATATATTGTTCCATCTTCCCATTTGCATATTTCCCAGAGGAGTATGGATGGCCTTATAAGTTTCCTCACACCTTCTAGGTGCTCTCCCTAAGGAGAAACAATACCCTTCCTGACTGCAATTCCTGACATGCCCTGATAGCTGCTGACTAATGGTATGCTGGGAGTTGTAGTTTCACATATCTGGAGAGGGGTAGGTCAAGATGTTGTGGTCATTGGCTGCCGTGGGTGGCCAGGGTGGCAGCCACATTGGCACATATTCTTATAAAGGGGAGGAGCCTGGTCTAACGCCATGACAGTTAGTGTAAAAGATACATTCTGGTTAATTGAGCTCAAAGCGGCTGTCACTCCCCTTCCCCCACTCCCCAGTGGTTTGACGATGACATTCGTACATGAGCATGCAGGCTGTGCGGTAATCAGTACATACCTCAGTATAGAGCTGGTTACTTATATACCTCCCATTCATCTCACTGCAGGATACATGGAACTTCCGTGCGTATAACGAGGCGCGGACCCCTGTGCGGTAACTGACGCTGCGGAGGATGTCCTCGTACACCGCCACATTCTGCACACCTGGGGACGATACGCAGCTCAGGGCTCTGCACTGCTTGTACTGATGCCCCCATCTGACTGTAGGAGGACCCATTACCTGTAATTCGCAGGCTCCGGGAACTGTTTTCGGTCTCAAGCCCACGCTGCCATGCAGAAGAGACATCTAGGGACAGGCTCTCGTACTCCGCGTTCAGGTCCTCGCCCACCACCGCGATCTCACAGCGCTCCAGGGCGCACTCTATCCCATCCGGAGACTGCACATCTAAAGAATGGAAAACCAGGACTTAATCATATCCAATCGTTGTAGGGTGAAACGTTCTGCAACTTTCTAATACACTTTGAGTTTCAATTCTCTGCCGATTTCAACATTTCTGCTTGCTATCAGTGAATGGGAGCATTCTTGCTTACATCCCTATGTTAAAAACTAGTACAGCCCCCAAAATATTCACAGTTGATAAGTTTCTAGTCTCGACAATCCTCTGTGAAGAAGTTGCAGTTATGGTGCAAATGGCAAAAATTGCAACTTTTTGCAGGTCTACGCTGGCCTGCTTCCTTTTTCGTTTTAGTGGGTGGGGCTTATTAATAGGGGTGGCGGCTGCTTGCGGCCAATCACGTTTATTGTACGGGGTCCTTTTAACCAACCTTACTTACACAGGCGCATTACGCATCAATCTAAGTAAGTAGGCCCCACTGTGTTTAGTCTGGAATCTGGTAGTGCTGAATTTTGGCTAATCTGCTAATCTGGCATGTAACCAAATTTGCAGGAAATCTGCCAACTAGAGGTAGTTGAAGGGTGCAAAGCACGCAGACGTGTTTTTAGGTTCTAGAGATTATAGTAGAGGATCTAGACGTATCACCCACCTGATCGTGGGGCTCGTTCCAGCTTGTTGGGAGACACGTTATGAGACACGGTGCAGGTGATTCTCAGGTCTGGAAATATAGGAACACCTACTGGCCCCTGAAAGTCAGAAACGGGGTGCGCTGATCGAGGGGAGCCGGCTAGTTGGACCTGTGGAGCATCAGGCTGCAGCACCACAAGGTACCCATCCAGATCTGGTACTGTGAGACATCCTTCATCAGTGAGACACCTGCAGAAAGACACGCAGAGTCTAGGAACCATTTACCAGCAACACAGAGGATTTGGAGTGTTTCCCAACATGCTTCATAACGCTACGGTGCTCTACCTCCTCAGTGCAGACCATCGTTCCTCTGTTTCCACCATATACTGGTAAAAATCTCAGCTTCCTGTTGCTGCCACTAGATGGCGATGTGTACAGGGCAGTAGAGGGCTCCTGCTGAGCCAAATTAGAGCCACATACAGATCAAACCCCTAGTGGCTATAATAGGGGCACTATAAAGTATCGAGATACTGGTGTACAAGTTATACTTGGAAGCTAGAATTAAAGTGGACAACCTCCATCCATATGGACATCATAGAGGGAGTCCACGCGTGGAAATGTGAAGGGGGGTATAGTGGTTGCTGGCAGTTTTATAGTTCATTTCAAGTTCTGCGTCAAAGATTTGTAAAGTACTGTGACTTTAAAGAGGGGAGGGAACGAGGAACAGGAAGAAGAGCCATGAAGTGGTTAATCTGTGCAGTATACTCCTTCGTGTCTGTGCAGCTATGCTACAGTATACTCCTTTGTGTCTGTGCAGCTATGCTGTGGAGTGAGGACAAGGGATACTCCCCGATGTTAGAGAAACGTCCCTTCACAATACCAGCAGATCACTGGGGGTTAGGACTGTTACTAATTCAGTTGTCAGTGTTTCCTCACGATTGATCCAATTATGTTGGCCGTTGACATGTTCTAGGATTACCCACCTGACTGTTGTCTGTAGTTTGAGGGGTCTCACTCCTGGCGTTGGAAACTGCAATGAGTTGAGGTATTCTACATGCTGCAGGGCTCGGCTAAAGGACAGGGCATCATCCCCTTCCAAGGACAGCTGTGACTGAGCTGGGTTGACATGGACCTGAGGAATAATGTGAAAAGGCTCTTAAATGAACCATGGATAGTACTGTCTGATACTCGGGTGAAGGACTACAGTTCATACATCTAGTATATATTACAGTTGCAATCAGAATTATTAAACTCCCCCCGCCGGAATAGAATCCCCCACCAGGTCTTATCTCAACCACACCTGAGGCAACTAATCAATAGCTTAATTAGGGCTCTTTTACACTGGATGACCTTTGGGCACAGATACCTGACAGGCAAACTCAGCATTAATCGTTTCTGTGCCTTCTGAGTGATCATTGCTGGAGTGCCACCCTGTCCATTACACGTAAAGGGATTACTTCGGTGGGACAAGGCACTTTGTACTTATACTTGTATCAATCATTAACCACTGTAATCATGGTATTTCATACTCCTCATTGTACTCCGTATTACCGAAGGCCCGTGGCAACCTCATGGCCTTATGCACTGTAGATGCCAGAGAACATCACTAAATTTAGGAGTTTCGTGTCACTGCGGTCTCACGTGTACCGGAGATGCGAATATCATCTCAAGTAGCTTTGATCACATATGAATCTAACATCATTTTGTATCCGTGCGTAACGCTGCCATCCCCGAAGTGCCCAGTGCCCTGTCACACCGTTTTACATCACATCAACGGACATCCTATATCATGTGAACATCCGAGAGGTCCCATCAGGTAGACATCATATAACTCCCTTTATCTTACTAAACACGAAACATCCCACTATGTCATCCCAATTATTGCATTCTCCGTATCACACCAGTAGAGAGGAGCGTCTGACCAGACTGTTAGGAGATGTTGGACCAGTGGATGTGTGAGGGCACACAAGGTGACCGGGCTCAGGACGCCCCCTACAGACCACCAGTAGAGAGGAGCGTCTGACCAGACTGTTAGGAGATGTTGGACCAGTGGATGTGTGAGGGCACACAAGGTGACCAGGCTCAGGACGCCCCCTACAGACCAACAGTAGAGAGGAGCATCTGATCAGACTGTTAGGAGGTGTTGGGACCAGTGGATGTGTGAGGGCACACAAGGTGACTGGGTTCAGGACGCCCCCTACAGACCACCAGTAGAGAGCAGCGTCTGACCAGACTGTTAGGAGGTGTTGGGACCAGTGGATGGGAGCACATAAGGTGACTGGGCTTAGGGCGCCCCCTAGAGACCACCAGTAGAGAGGAGCATCTGACCAGACTTTTAGGGGGTGTTGGACCAGTGGATGTGTGAGGGCACACAAGGTGACTGGGCTCAGGACGCCCCCTACAGATCACCAGTAGAGAGGAGCGTCTGATCAGACTGTTATGAGGTGTTGGGACCAGTGGATGTGTGATGGTACACAAGGTGACCGAGCTCAGGACGCCCCCTACAGACCACCAGTAGAGAGGAGCGTCTGACCAGACTGTTAGGAGGTGTTGGGACCAGTGGATGGGGGCACACAAGGTGATCGGGCTCAGGACCCCCGACAGACCACCTGTAGAGAGGAGCGTCTGACCAGATTGTTAGGAGGTGTTGGGCCAGTGGATGTGTGATGGTACACAAGGTGACCGAGCTCAGGACGCCCCCTACAGATCACCAGTAGAGAGGAGCGTCTGACCAGACTGTTAGGAGGTGTTGGGACCAGTGGATGGGGGCACACAAGGTGATCGGGCTCAGGACCCCCGACAGACCACCAGTAGAGAGGAGCGTCTGACCAGATTGTTAGGAGGTGTTGGGCCAGTGGATGTGTGAGGGCACACAAGGTGCCTGGGCTCAGGATGCTCCCTACAGACCACCACTAGCGAGGATCATCTGATCACCCAACAAGCATGAGCAGCTCCAACTGTTTTGTTGTCCGCCATCCAGAGACAGATGGCGCCATCATTACACCTCTGTGTGAGAACCATTTCCAGGCACTTGGCTGAAGGACATTTGGTCTCACGGCACCCATTAAATATACAGCCTCTGACACCCACCGTCACCTCTGTTTCCAGTGATGTCGTTAATGATGAAACTGGACGCTATGGAAGGGAACCGGGTTGTCTTCAGTGATGGATCCAGATTTAGTTTGTGCGCTGACAATGGCCCTATTTGTGTCTGGAGACCTCGGGGTGAGCGCCTCAATCCTGCCTTTGCTGTGGAGTGACACACTGCCCCCTGCTGGTGTGATGGTCTGGGGGGGTCATCACATACGACAGTCGGTCACTCCTAGTAGTGCAACGAGGGACAATGACAGCTCAGCGATGTGTTCAGGACATCCTGCAGCCACATGTGTTCCTCTCATGACGGCTTCCAGCAGGATAATGCTCTGCGGCACACACAAGGGGGTCACAGGAAAGTCCCTATAACATTATCACATTTCTGTGGCTGCCCGTTCACCAGATTTATCTCCAATGAAACATGTATGGGACCATCTGGGACGCCAACTTCAACATCCTATGAGTTTGAACTGTCTAGAGGCTCAGTTACAGAAAAGGTGGAGCGATATACTACAGTATACCATACGGAATCTGTATGACTCCATGCCTGCCTGTAATCTTACATCCAAGCTAGAGGCAGCCCAACAGTGTACTAGAGCCTCCATGCCCACCCGTCTTACATATTCTCTCCAACCTAGAGGTGGTACAACAGGGTACTAGAGCCTCCATGCCCACCCGTCTTACATATTCTCTCCAACCTAGAGGCGGTACAACAGGGTACTAGAGCCTCCATGCCCACCCGTCTTACATCTTCTCTCCAAGCTAGAGGCAGTACAACAAGGTACTAGAGCCTCCATGCCCACTCGTATCACATGTTGTATCCAAGCTAGAGGCGGTACAACAGGTGTTTTAGAGCCTCCATGCCCACCCGTATCACATCTTGCGTCCAAGCTAGAGGCAGTACAGCAGGGTACTAGAGCCCCCGTGCCGACCGTATCACATCTTGTATTCAAGCTAGAGGTGGTACAACAGGGTACTAGAGCCTCCATGCCCACCCGTATCACACGTTGTATCCAAGCTAGAGGCAGTACAACAGGGTACTAGAGCCCCATGCCCGCCCGTATCACATCTTGTATTCAAGCTGAAGGTGGCACAACAGGGCACTAGAGCCTTTATGCCTGCCTGTGTCACATCTTGTATCTAAGCTAGAGGTGGCACAACAGGGTACTAGAGCCCCCGTGCTCACCTGTATCACATCTTGTATCCAAGCTAGAGGTGGTACAACAGGGTACTAAAGCCTCCATGCCTCCCATATCACATCTTTCATCCAAGATAGAGGCAGTACAACAGGGTACTAGAGCCTCTATGCCCCTCGTATCACATCTTGTGTCCAAGCTAGAGGCACTACAGCAGGGTACTAGAGCCCCCATGCCAACCGTATCACATCTTGTATTCAAGCTAGAGGTGGTACAACAGGGTAGTAGAGCCCCCATGCCGACCGTATCACATCTTGTATTCAAGCTAGAGGTGGCACAACAGGGTACCAGAGCCTCCATCCCCATCTGTATCACATCTTGTATCCAAGCAAGAGGCAGTACAACAGGGTACTAGAGCCCCCATGCCCATCTGTATCACATCTTGTATCCAAGCTAGAGGTAGTACAACAGGATACTAGAGCCTCCATGCCCGCCTGTATCACATCGTGTATCCAAGCTAGAGGTGGCATGAAAGGGTACTAGAGCATCCATGCCTACCTGTATCACATGGTGTATCCAAGATAGAGGCAATACAACAGGGTACTAGAGCCTCTATGCCCCTCGTATCACATCTTGTGTCCAAGCTAGATGCACTACAGCAGGATACTAGAGCCTCCATGCCGACTGTATCACATCTTGTACTCAAGCCAGAGGTGGCACAACAGGGTAGAAGAGCCCCCATGCCGACCGTATTACATCTTGTATTCAAGCTGGAGGTGGCACAACAGGGTACTAAAGCCTCCATGCCTGCCCTTATCACATAATGTATTCAAGCTAGAGGTGGCACAACAGGGTACTAGAGCCTCCATGCCCCCCTGTATAACATCTTGTATCCAAGCTAGAGGCGGTACAACAGGGTACTAGAGCCCCCATACCCACCCGTTCCACATCTTGTATCCAAGCTAGAGGCGGTACGACAGAGTACTAGAGCCTCTGTGCCTCCTGTATCACATCTTGTATTCAAGCTAGAGGTGACACAACAGAGTACTAGAGCCTCCATGCCCCTCGTATCACATCTTGTGTCCAAGCTAGAGGTGGTACAGCAGGGTACTAGAGTATATATTATACTCCTTCTAGAGGAGGGATTGGTTTTGAAAATGGTGTACTTCATGGTGAAACACATCTACTAACCCTGTATCGGTTGCATTACCTTCATTCCTTTGCCCAGGCTGTCAAAGTCAGTGTACTGGAGGCCCTCTTTACAAGCATACAGACACTCAATCACTTCCCGAGAATCCACTGAACCCAGGCGGAGGGACAGGCCGGAGATGTAACCACGCAGGAAGCGGCCGACCGTGGAACCTGAGGAAAAGAGAGAAAGAGAAGGACAAAGGATAAGCCATGGCAGAGAACAAGGTGCCTCCTACCAATACATCTTCATTGCATTCCATGGGCAGAAAAGAAAGTCACATGACCTAAATTGCATGCAAGTTGTATGCTGAGACTTAAGTCTTGTGACACATTTTGGAACATAAGTCAAAATTTCTATTGTATGTGGAGGGAATTTTATGCAAGTTCTGGTAGTTCAGTCTAATACCTCCACGGGTGATGTGGAATTTCGGACAATACCTGATGTTCTTAATGTTTCGCCGTCATTCACTTTTACTGAAATCTTCTCATCTGTGGAAACAAACCGACACAAGCTTATGTTAGTACGGTGGGCTTATTAGTGGGCAATTAGGATTTGTTTCTTTTTTTAGTTTGGGCGCCAGTTCCTTTGGGCACGATTTGTAGCAGTCAATAGTGAGATGCTGGACAACACACAGAGGCAGATATTCTGCTTAACTTGTAGTAAACAGTATTATTATTACAGGGAGATGAGGTCATTCTCTTCAACACACTCAGTGAGTAGAGGCCCATTTACACGGAAAGACAATTGTTCAAAAATCGCTCAACCGGCAGTCTAAGTGAGAGTTTTGAGCAATCATCTTTACATAACTCTTAGGTAGCTACTTAGCTACTTAAAGAGTTAAATGCAGGCAGAGCGGGACACAGCTGATAACTCAGAGAAAAGCAGCTGTTTTGCATATGCAAACAGCTGCTTTGTTCTCGCAGTTATCAGTGGTGTCCTACTGAGCTGATAGCTCCGAGAAACAGCAGGAGCGTTGGGGAAACAGCAGGAACATTGAGGAAACAGCAGGAGCGCTGACAGCTCCTTTGTTCTCGGAGCTTTCACTGGTATCCTGTTGAGAACTGCCAGCAGGATACCAGCTGAAAAGAATGCTATTAGCGTTGCCCGCTGAGAAAATCAATGATCGGCCCTGATAACAGTCATCAACGATGAATGAATAGTGCGCAATGGCAGCGCATTTAGACACAACGATTATCGCTCAAAAGATGGCTTTTGAGCAAATTGTGCAGCTAAATAAAAAAACGACCTAACTGGTTGCTAGGTTACCCGCATCCCTTGTGCAAAATGACTCAGATTAAACCCCCCAGGGCCAGTTATTATATTACCGGTCCCCACAGCTAAGCAGCGCTACGTAGTGCCCTTTTTCAGGCGACTACATTAGTAGCCGTATAATAATATACGCTTAATGGCCACTTTATCAAAGCCCCCATCTAGCAGCGCATTGGACTCTTCTGGCCTTCAGAACTGAAGGAATTCATTGTGGTGCAGATGCCACTAGGTGATCAAATCATCCTGCAGGAATATCGGCCCCTGCGGACAGGAAACGTCTTGTAGTTGTCAATAATTTAGATGGAGGTGCTGACATGTTCTGACCAGCTGTCAGAACATGAAGGGGTCATCCATTCATGCTGCTTGCACCAAATTCTGACCTCCCATCAGCACGGTGCAACAGAAATCTGGATCCAGCTGAGCAGGCGATGTTTTTCCGCTGCTTTTTCCGGTTCAAACGGAAACCTTGTCACGTGATTTTATGCGGCACTTCGGGGTCACAGGAGTAATTTCCATATAAGAAAGGTCCAATTGTTAGAGGGCTGGGGCTCCAATAAAGGAGCTATTCAGGGTACTTGAATTTACCTACTGCGCGTCTCTGAAAATAAGCCCTAGCCTGATTTTTCAGGATTTTCGGGGAGGCTTGAAGTATAAGCCATACCCCAAAAATAAGACCTAGTTTCATTTCATTTTAAAAAGTCAATAGGGATACATTACCCAGGAGACTCTTTTCAGGTCCCTCCCACTTCTTTCCAGAGCCCCGACGTGGTTCCTATACTCCTCGACCGCCACACAGGATCACGTCCTGGTTATGGGATATATAAATCTTGCCTTCACGATGCGATGGCTGTGATTCGCTCGTCGAGCGCTGCATTGATTGGCTGAGCAGCGCTTGAAGAACCAATCACAGCCACCACTTCATGGAGGCGGGATTTATGAATTGGCTAAGCAGCTCGGCCAATTCATAAATCCTGCCTCCACAACGCCATGGCTGTGATTGCTCAGCCAATCAATGCAGCACTCGAAGAACCAATCGATTTTTGGAGGTGGAAATTGTAAATTGGCTTGGCTCAGCCAATTCATAAATCCCACCTTCTATAATGAAAGGGCTGTGATTGGATCTTCGAGCGCAGTGGCCCTGCCAATCAATGCAGCACTCGAGAACTAATCGCAGCCATCGCAGAGGACTGCAGGAACTGCAACGGAGCTCCGGAGAACAGCGGGAGGGGCCTGGACCAAGCCTGCTGGGTAAGTAAAATAATTTACATTCCCCCAAAATAAGCCCTGGCGCATCTTTCAGGGCAAAAATTAATATAATACACTGTCTTATTTTCAGGGAAACACATTATTTTGCCTCTCAAGGCTTAAAATTCTGCTAAGTCAATAATAGAGATGAGACAGGAAAGTTAGACCCCATTTACACTGAAAGATGATTGCTCAAAAATCGGTCAAATGACAGTTTGAGTGACAATTTTAAGTGTTCATCTTTGCATAGTCTATAGTAGCTAATTAGCTACTAAAGAGCTACGCAGGCGGCGCGGGACACCGCTGCTATCGCTTGGCGAACAATACAGCTGTGTTGCATAAGCAAACAGCTGCATTGTTCTCTGTGCTTACAGCTCATGTCCTGCTGTGAACTACTAGGTGAGTAATGAGTAGGTATGATGGGAGGAGTAGTTAGCGTGGAGGTATGAAGGCTGCCTACAGGTTTAGTACATCAGCTAACATAAAGGTCCTTTTACACAGGCCAATGATTGGGACCAAGTGTGTCTCCGCAGGCTCCTTCACCTGACAATCGGGCTGTATAAAGGGACCGACAATCTGCTGACGAATGAGCAAACGCTTGCTTGTCAGCTGATCAGCTGCTGTATGTGAGCATAGATGCCTGGCTGCACATCTTCCCATGTAAATGTAACCAGTCATGGGTGGTGGTGCGACACGGGTTCAGGATGGTGAGTCGCGGGTACTTTAAACGATATGTAAACATAAACCGGAAGTCACCCGCCAATTCACTTAAATCTGTGCCCCCGTATTCCACAGCATACGGGATAAATGCATCAGAGGTGCCAGGGGACATTTTTCTCTTTCTTTAGGGCAACAGGGCACTTTGTTCTATGCAGCGACTCCCATCTCAGTAGTAATACTCCATACACAACGTCGTAGTCCCTACCATTTCTCCAAATCCGAGGCATCCCTACCTCCCGGCCTAACGTACCGCAGGTGATGGAGTACATCCTAAATTTTGGATCTCTGCCTCACTATGGACTCGCACACCATAAGAGTGAACAGACCTCTCAGGTACATTTCCATCTCACATCTCTCCATGGCACGTAGCACTGTTAACCCCGAAGTGTTCTGTCCCCCATCACAGTGTCTTGCACATCACATCAACGAACTCCCATCGTGTGAATCCCAGCATAATCATAACCCCCAGTCCGTAAGCGTCCGTCATAGTCTCTGTAGCGTGCGCACTCTAACTACCATGTTGGACCGGTCTTGCCCCATTCCTGCAGCTTTCGCCATTCCCAGTGCGGTCAGTGGCTTTCAGGCACCAAGTTCCCTGCGGGAAGCGAGACGCCCTCTCCTTCCACGCGAGTCTTGGCCCCGAGTCATCAGGGCGATTCTGGTTGCCTCTTGAGCGCTGTCTTCCCCCAGCATGGGGGTAGTGCTACGTCCCCACACTCACTGGCCGCCGCCATGAACTCCGCGGCCATCATTTACTGTTGCGCCTGCCACACACCACGTGCTGCGGAGCAGCGCACACACACCGCTGCCCCTGGCCTTTGTGTATGGGAAAGAAGGTAACGCAGCTCCAGCCCTTTTATATGCCTACTGTAGGGTGCCAGAATCTCCCGCTCTCAGCGCTGCGAGAGGGCGGGGCTTCACACCGGCGAATGTTCACACGTGGGAATATTTGTTTGCTTTCGCATGGGCCGCAATTACATAAACAGAGAGACTTGCAGCCGATCAATGACAGCTGTATGGGGATGAGCCATCATGTTAAGGATCGATTATCCCCATAGAGCAGATAATTTGCCCCTGTACATGAAGGGGACAAGCGATGACCAATATGCCCGTTGCCTGTCATCGTAATCTAGTTGCACCCATCGTAATCTCCTCCACTGTTTGCCGCCATCTTTCAAGGATGGAGTTAATTTCCCATCCCGCACCCTCTACCTTTCCGCTTTCCATTACTCCTTACCCGTCCAGCAGCCACCAATCATCATTCTTGCTTGGCGCTTGGGTGGCGTTAGGGCTCCATTATCATGCATGAGTGCCGGGTCATACGTCACCCCATCCACATACAGAGACACGGTCGGGAACTCGAGGCTCAGAGCATAATGATGCCACTCCACATCACAGACCTGAAAATAGAACATATTGAACTAATTAGCTTAATTGCTCATTTCAATGAATGGCAGCATGGTTGTGTGTCCTTCAGCACACGCAAATACGCACATTTTCTTCAACATGCACGCCAATACGCACCGCCAGAGGTGTAACTTGAAGCTTCTGGGCCCCAATGCAAAACTTGTAACAGGGCCCCCAACTATAGTGCTTTATGCATAGTACTGGGCTCCCTATATGGAGAAGAGAGGCCTTATGGGCCCCCTAAGGCTCCTGAGCCCGGGTGCAACCACATCCCCTGCATCCTCTATAGGTACGCCCCTGCACACCGCCGTAGGACAGGGCTACATGTGAGAGAGACAGTGAGAAGAATGGAGACACGGACAGAAGGATGCGAGTTCCTCTGCAGCACAGGGTATTTCAGGAGAGCGTTGCATTGCACTACATGCGGTTTTCAAGCGCGTGAAAATCGGATTTTATTTCAATATGAAAAATCAAAAGCGCATCTACATGTGAGTGCGATGTGATTTTTTTTTTTTGTGGTCCCATAGAAAATAATGGACGAGATCGCAAATATTACCGCTGCAAGAGAAAAATCACCCGTGTGAGTAGACCATTGTAAATAACGGGGACTATTTTCATGCAAGTTTTGCGCATCTTGCAATACAAAAAACTTGCACGATACAAATTCCCGCGTGAATGGCACCTTCAGGGTCACTACCCACTACAGCTTTTTTTTCACTGCGAAATTCGCAGCGTTTTTTTTCTGCAGGGGTCTATGGGACTTGTAATGTTAAAATAGCGATTGCGCAAAATCGCAATTTACCGCGAAATCGCGATTTTGCATAATCGTGATTTTAACATTACAAGTCCCATAGACCCCTGCAGAAAAAAAACGCTGCGAATTTCGCAGTGAAAAAAAAGCTGTAGTTAGGGCTCATGTCCACGGGCAAAATGTGATTTAAAATCCGCAGCGGATCTCCCGCGCCATAGATCCCCATAGGGATGCATTGACCACCCGCGGGTAGATAAATACCCGCGGATCGTCAATAAAAGGCATTTAAAAAAAAATGGAGCATGAAAAAATCTGGACCATGCTCCATTTTCATGCGGGTCTCCCGCGGGGACGGCTCCCGCGGGCTTCTATTGAAGCCTATGGAAGCCGTCCGGATCCGCGGGAGACCTAAAATAGGAATTTAAAGCATTTACTCACCCGCAGCGGGCCGCGAAGCTCTTCTCTTCCTCACGGCCGCATCTCCCTTGCTTCGGCTCGGCGGATGTGCCCGGCGCATGCGCGCGGCACGTCGACGACGTGCCGCCGGCGTCAGGAATTCATCCGCCGGCCGAAAATGAAGATCCGGCCGTGAGGAACAGCTGACCTTCCCCGCCCGCTCCGGATGGGTAAATGCTTTTAAATTGCTATTTTCAGCGCTCATATCCGCGGGGCAGGAGGGACCCGCTGCAGATTCTACATGTAGAATCTGCAGCGGATCTGATTTTCCCCGTGGACATGAGGCCTTAGGGCAGCACAAATATTTGCGCATGAACGAGGTTTGATGAGGCTGTTTTGCACACATCTGTGTATAGAACTGCACTTTTTACGCATACAGGGCGAATTCACGCGTGCGACACACCTTTTCCGTGGATTATAAAACGGATTAGCCTAATGAGGTCCAGATGAGCTCTTTCTCCATATTTGGCGCAGTCTTACACTCTTTCCCTTCTATGGGGGTATTTCTGTGCAAAATGCAAAAAAATAGAGCAGATCCTACTTTTTTTCCGCATGCGTGCAAAACGCTCTCATCAGAATGAACCCATTCAAATCAATGAGTTATTTTTAGCGTGCGCATATTTTTACGCATGCAGAAACACGTGCAAATATGGTCGTGTGAAGAAGTCCTTAGGAAGCGGGATGCAAAGCCCTCAGGGGGAGGCCATAGACTGACTGAAGGAGTGGGGTCCCCTTGCTGGTCTGGTGTGGGGCAGTGACCTGGCATGTGATGGGGTTAGTGCGGACTGGGCTGTATATGGCGGTGGCACAGTCCTGTAACCGTATCCCTCATCACTGTATGTAGGATGTCATTAACCTTCTCATACGGCGATTGCCCGCGGTTGTGTAGAAGTACCTGCTCCAGCTTCCACAGGAATTTGACGGGGTGCGCGCTGTCCAGGAGGGACCAATAGAGGAAGGAGATCCTACAGCCGTGCACGGCCAGCGTGTAGTGGGAGAAGCTGCCATCTGCGAGAAAAAGGCGACATGTAAGTAATGCGCTAAAGAACCCTTGTAGACCCTTAGGACTTCTTCAGCCCCCTAGGCTGGTGATTTCCAACCTGCAGCTCACCAGCTGCTGCAAAACTACAACTTCCAGCATGACCCTATAGGCTCTGGTTATAAAGGCATTCTGGGAGTTGTAGTTAGCCACCGATTAGAGAACAGTTGGTGTAACTTGAAGCTTATGGGCCCAATCCCAAAGAGGCCTCACCTACCATCTGCCAATGATAACACCGCTGTCTTTTTATTTGAAAGGGGCGTCTTTGGCCCCTCAAGCTCCAGGGTCTGATGCAGTGCTGCTTCTGCACCCCATATAGCACCATTCTTGGAGACCACTACTTTATGTACTTACCGTTCTGCACTGTGTTACATAGTAGCACTTCCTCTTCCTTTCCGCTTTTTCCTCCGCTGCCGCCTGCATGTTTCAGCCAGAAAGAGAGAGTCAGGTGATCAGCAGCTCCGCCTCCTGCAGGTAACCGCCCAGGAGGAACCTCCACGGATTGAGAACCATTGAACCAAAAGACCGGGCTACTGTCTTGTGTATCCTGTATGGGAAGGCTATGGGTCCAGTTATATGTTGGGCTTGATGGGGGTAGAAGATCGACATCCCCTGGAGCAGCTCCTAGAAGCAAGCAGACATATTGAAAACACAAAATCTAACATTCTACCCAGTCGCTCCTTAGTTGTAGCTGTTTTTGGGAATGTTGGGGACAAATCTGAATACTAGGGGGAGTAATATGTCAGTGCATAACGAGCAGTTTGGAAAAGCTTGGGGACAATCCCTGCAGTGGCGGTATTGGTTGAGGCCATGATGGCTGGGATTGCCACAGGTGGCATTCTACTAGCATCACTCCTTAGATGCCAGGAGTCAAGATGCCAGGAGAACGGCACAAAATTGCTGTGGCTTTTGACTGGCTGCAGTGGTCAGGGGGTATCCATTCCTAAATAAAGACCAGGCTGCAGCCATGGATTGCCCGGCAACTAGACAACCCCTTTAAGTGCTGCAGTACCAGGCATAGCCACAATTGTATATATAGCGCTGTGCCTATGTAAGGAATGAGAGAGTGCCCCTTTTTCTGGTGATGGGTGGGTGTCCTGGGGCTATTAGTGTTTAGGTCCTGGATGTTGTCTAACTTTTGCTGGAAGAGTTCACTGGCAAACAGCTGTACTGTCTGTAGGAACCTGCTGGCAATCATACATTTTCCTTACAGCACCCCCACAGGAGTAATGGAGTATTACAGGGTCCTATTGAATGAGTTGCTTATGTACTGCTGGGACCTCCATTTTTTTCTTGGAGATGGGGGGACCAAAAAAGTTCAATCCTGGCGTTTATTTTCTTTTCGGAGGACGTTCACCGTGCGAGGTAAATAATGCGTTACTTTGATAGATCAGACTTTTATGGGAGCAACTATATCAAATGTGTTTTTGAGTTACTTTTATTAAGATTTTTTTATTATAAATTTGGCAAAGGGGGGAGCAACTTTTTTTACATTTTATTTTTTTTAATAATAAAACTTTTTAAAACTGATTTTTACATTTTTTTTAGTCTCCGTAGGGGACGAGAACTCACAATGGTTTAATCACTCCTGCAGTATTATATTATACCGCAATATATTATAGGCAATCTGCAATTGGAGCCCTGGGGGCTTCCAGAAAGCCCCCAAGCTGCCATTGCAATCAAACAGCACCCCGCAATCACATCATGGGGGGGGCGTTGGGCATTTAAATCCCGCTGTCAGAATTGACAGTTTATGCGTATCCACTGCGCTTTTTAACGCTCCCTTCGACTTGCATAGGCGATTCTTGTCCGTAATACGGGCAACAATAGGACATGGTGCGATATTTTTTCACATGCAGGTCTGAATACCCCAATGCAAATCAATGGGGTTTATACTGTCCCTATACAGACCAAAAATACGCCTGTGTGAATGAGGTCTTAGTCTGGCTGGTAGATGAGGGTCTTGAACAGGAGACCCCCTTCCATATTAACTCATTATTTTCTGCTTAGGTATGTAGGAATGGCTTTTTCTATCTCGGAAACTCTTTATAATCTCTGGGGACCCCAGATTTATTACGGCACTAGTGTAACATAATTAATTCAGAGGTTTACAAGAAAGCTTCTGGGCCTCTAATGTACAAGCTATACTTGGGCCCCAGGGGGCCGAGTACACAACTTTAGCTACTGCAGTACTGGCAAGCATGTAAAGAGTAAGCGGTAACCTGTATTTGTGCACAGGCTGCCTAATTACAGCATAATGGGAGAGAATTATAGGTCTTATCTCCCGGCCCCACGAGCATTGTATTACATAGTAAGGGACGTACCGCACAGCTTGCGCAATGATTTCTCTGAATAGTTATCACGGTCGCAGCCCTTGGCAATGTGACTCGTCTGGATTTCCACCGTGGCCTGAATACTCCAGATTGGCTCTTCGCAGGTCTCTAGGTGGATGGTGGGAAACAAGGCCAGGCTGCCGGTGCCAGGAACATACTCGATACGCTTGCTCCAGCCTGTCGGGGCAGAGACCAGAGGTTTACCATACTATACAGACAACAGAGTTTATGTAACCGCACAAAATACATGGATACTATGATGCCAGGGGATTAGCGGAGACGTATAGGGAGAAGTCTGGACCTGCCCGCACCACCCGCTCCTGTCCAGGACAGGACGCTGTTGTGAAACTACAAATCTCAGAATGCCAGGATGCTGAGAGTTGGGGTTTAAAAAACTGGGATGAGATGGGTTACACGCTGCTACTTGCAACCCCTAAAGTTGTAAGATAACTAGGGCTGTAGATCTGAGATCGGGCCCTACGACAAAAATGAAAATGGGGCCCATTTTTGACAGGAGAGCCCATATCTAATACTCCAGCAGGCTGCATTCTTAGCCTCCGCGCTCCAGGTTCTTGTTAAGCCATGGGCACCGCTGCACTGGGTTCTGATGCCAACCAGCATCAGGATGTTGTGTGTGCCACGCTGTACAAGAGCCAGGAGCGAGAAGGGTGAATATGATATAATTTGGTGTTGGGTCCGAATTAAGCTAGGGGGTCTAGTCTGGGGTCTCAGATGGATATAGGGGTCTGATGATATATTGGGACTGGTTTGGGGTCTGATATTAATACAGAAGTTTGCTCTGGGGTCTGATATTAATATAGAGGGTCAAAATACAATAAGGAGCTCTGGTCTAGATTCTGCAATTATTGGTCTACGGTCTGTTATGAAAATACGGGTCTGGTCTGGGGTCTGATATTAGTATATTGGGACTGATCTGAGGTCTGTTAATATTGCAGTTTGGTTAGGGGTCTGATATGAATATAAGGGGGTTGGTTTGGGGTCTGAAATTTATGTAAGGGATCTTGTTTGGGGAAAATAGAGGTCTAGTATCTGAAATTAATGTATCAAGACTGGTCTGTGGTCTTATATTATTATAAGAGGTAAGGACCCAATAATAACAATAAGGGGCTCTGGTCTAGAGTCTGATATTAATGTAGGGCTCTGGCCTGGGATCTGTTATTAGTATAGGGGTGTTGGGTCTATTATTAATATAGGGGCCTGGTCTGCGGTCTGATATGAATATAGGTTTCTGTTCTGGGGTCTATAATTAATATTAAGGTCTATTTTGTGGTTTCATATTAATATAGGGCTCTGGCTAGGGGTCTGTTAGTAATATAGAGGTCTAGTTTGGGGTCTGAAATAAATATAGAGTTTTAATCTGGGGTTTTATATTAATATTGGGATTGGAATACAGTTAGGGGTTCTGGGCTAGAGTCTGATATTAACATAGGGCTCTGGACTGGGGTCTAAATCATTTTAGAACATGTCCAGAGGCCTATTATAATATCAGATTCTAGACCAGAACCCCTAATTGTATTCCAATCCCAATATTAATATATTTGGTTCTGTTCTGGGGTTTGAAATTAAAATGCAGGGTCTGAATAGAATTAGGGGCTCTGGTCTAGATATTAATTTAGGCTTGGGGTCTGTTATTAATATAGGGCTCTGGCCGGGGGTTATTAATATTGGGGTCTGTTCTGGGCTTTAATAATAATACAAGGGGTCAGACTACAAGTAGGGGTCTGGTTCAGAGTCTGATATGAATACAGGGCTCTTGTCTGGGATCTGGTAAGAATATGAAGTTTCTGGTCTGGGGTGTGATATGAATATAGGGCTCTGGTCTGGGGTCTGATTTAGAGTATGTATATTTAGCCTCAAGCATTTTCATAAGCCACACCACTGCTTGAGTATCACACCATGAAGGCCTCTCCCAGGCTGCCATTTGGGCTGACTACTTGCTGCCAGCTGAATGGCTGCATCTCTCCATGCCTGATATCAGGTTAGAAGGGCAAGTATCCTTGGAAGTACTGTATAAAGCCTATTTACATAAGTCCCCCAAACTCTTTGTATGGTACCAAAGTGGGGAGGGGGTTGTATGAAATGAGGGAGGTGGGGTGAGGAGTTGCAAGAATAATTTTGCAGGACCCCTGGAGATTTTTTTCTGCACATTGTAGGGTTAATAAGGGAGAGTCTGCATGTATCAGGGGTCATTGTATTTATCAGTGCACTATTGTTCCTATGTGTCAGCGCAGCATCAGGGCTGATGTGTCAATGCTCCATTGTTCGGGGTGCATATAGTCAGTGGTGCTATTGTTCTCTGGACCCTAATAACTCGCCGTCATCCTGGGTTGCAAAATCATGTCCAGCTCGCTAGGTCCGCATTTATGCAATCTCATGGAATTTAATGGGCATTTTCGATCCGTAATACGAACCAAAATAGGAAACGCTTCACTTTTTTTCACGTACGTAAATACGTAAGTCTGAATACCCCTATGTAAATCAATGGAGTTTCAGTTCTCCGTATGTATATTAGAAAGTTGCGGATTTTTCTTTAATCTATGAGAAATACAAAAGCCAAATGCTGTTACCTCTCCAGCTGGGTTTGCAGGTAGGCTTCACTTGAATCTCCACCTCTGCGTCTTCCACGGCTCGCTTTTTCCCGCAGTCATATGCCGTGACCGTAAATCTAATCACGCGCTCACCGCTGGCCTGTAGAGGCTGCGTGTTCTTTATATAACCTGTCAACAAGCAAAGCTATTCAAATAGTTCACCCATACAACATGTGACAAAAGTTCTGGAAAGTTGGGTGACAACTAATATGGCCGCCTGTAGAAGTTGTCACCCGGCTTTATCAGCCTCCTGTAAGGTGAATCTGACCAGTTCTGCAGTAATACATCCCTTGTTCTTATACCAGCATACAACGATGGATTATATTGGAAGATATGGGAAATGAAGGGGCGATAGACTTTTGCCTTGGTGTCCCTTGCGGTTGGGACCGGCGTCTGACTTACCATCGTTGTCGATTGTGAAGGGCACGTTGGGGGTGAGGATCTGGTAGAAGCAGACCTGGCTGTACTGCGGAGAGCAGTCCTGGTCCCACGCCTGCACCCGGAGGACCCGTTCATACATACGACCCTCAGTGACTGAAGCTCTGAAGACCCGTTCGCCAAACACGGGGGCAAATTCGTTGACGTCATTGACCCGAACGTGAACCGTGGCTCTATTGTGGACAAGGAAGAGGGAAGAACGTGAGAGACGGCAAAACTAAAGCAGTTATACTTGAGCACAATCGCCAAGGCTACGTTGTGGGTCACTTGTAGCCAGGTTTGGAAGAAGTCTGGTAGGACCCCCTGACCCCACCTCTGAGACCGGTCTTCACCTGACCCCCTGTATGCTGCAGATTTTGACGGGGACTTTTGCACAGATATGCATTAAAATCCATATGTCAACGGGCGGCTTGGATTCCGCATGCGGGAGCCCGCAGCTGAATCCAATCTTGACCGCGGCCAAGGACCGTGCTTACCCGTCTGGGTCTTCACTGCGGATGTGTGCGGTAGCGCCGGCTAGCACGCTGTCGCACTTGCGCAGTAGAGATTTTTTTCTTAAATCTTCTGCTTTCCTGCGGAATCCACGGCCCGTCCACAATTCAATTGCGAACCGGCTGCTGATCAGACGGCTTCCATTGACTTCAACGGAAGCTGTCCGTGTGGGAACCGCAAAAAAATGGAGCGTGCTGCGATTTGTTTTCCTGGACCAAAAGGATTCCCATGTCTTCCTACGTGAAACGCGACAGAAATCCGTCTGTGGGAATTAGCCCTAATGGGGGTCCTTATAGACCAGCCAAAATATCGTTTGAACGCGTGAATGCTGTCGGCGTTCGCTCATGCAGCCTGTTTATACCGGCAGATACATTATTGGCGTTTCTAATGAGAAATCGTTCAGTCGCTCACATAAGTGAATGAGAATAAGGGAACGAACCAAGGGTGATTTCTAAGGCGGCTTCACACGAGCGTATGCACACACTTCAGCGCAGCGCATTTGCGTTATGAATAAGGTTGATTTGCACGTGTATTGGTGCATTTTATTGTACTTTTTTGCGCACACAGGGCATGTTTATTTGTGTGCGGAAGGCGAATTCGCCCTTTATTAAATGACTGTTTAGCCTAATGAGGTCCAGATGTGACATTTTGTTTCTCACGGAATTGCGCAACATATTGCGCACCTCCCATAGACTTCTATAGAGCAGGTCGATTCATAGCAAGCGTCTCCACAGGATCCAATAAAAAAAAAAAAAAATCGGAAAAAAAACCACAATGCGTGTGTGGGAAAAAATCCGCACCTACATAAATAGAACATATGGGTGGCAATGGACGTGATCATGTGGACTTTTTCCCCGCACACATTGCTGTTTTTTTTCCGCACGGAAAAACACGCAAATCTCTGCTCGCCTGACTGAGCCCTAAGGCAGCACTACTCCCAATATCAGTGGACATCTCTCACCATCCAGATACATCCTCTGTAACTCCTCCTGGCAGCAGCAAGGCACATGCCTCTAACTTGGCTTTCTGCGTCATTTGTCTCCAGATGCCCCGTAGGAGCAGCGTTCCTCCTCACGAATGCGTCAACCACGTCATTGACGTCACATAAATCCAGAGATCGTCTAGCATCATCATCACCAACTAACGGGTTCTCTCCCGCGTTCCATTACTCGACCCCCATGCTAGGCCATGACTCTTACTGCGGCCGTTACACATCCTTCATCATAAACATGTTACACGCTACATTACACTCTATGCATAACACTTACATAACGTCATTAACCCCTGCAAGCCCTTGCTCGAACTTACTGGCGCCAAATTAACCCTTTACACTACCACAGTCCTGTGAGTTCATCACCCCCACCCTGGCCAGGGATTATACCTCATATGGTAGTGGGGTTATGGTACGCTCACGCTTTCGTCCGGTGGCAGCGCTGTCTCCGTCACTCCAGCTTCTGAGGTGTTCGGTGCTGGTCTTCAGCACCGCCACCGCAGTGTCCGGTAATGCGGGGAGGGGGTTTTCCTCTCCTCCTGCACGCTGTGTGGCACTTCGCCCAGGAGTGTGCCTAGCTCTTCATCTTCACCCCCAGATATTCATGGTTGATGGTGGTCTGTCTCTCTCAACGGCTGTTCCCCAGCATGGGGATACAACCGCTCTACAGCTCCCTGAAAATGACCACCACCATGATACTTCCAAGCCTGCTGGAGTCGCCTCAGGGACTGGGGCCGTGGCGCAGCTCCAGACCTATATATCAGGTCCCACAATCACCCTCGCTTAGCCCTGGGGTACCACAAGTGCGAACATTCATTCGCACGAGTGAGGGAATCTTCTCCCATGCCCCTTCCACACCTACAACCAGCAATGATCTCAAGTTATTAGCTATGAGGCCTTCAGATGATCTTCACAAGATCTTGACTCATCGGTCTACACTTGGGTGCAAACATTGGGATTTACTCACTTGTGGGATTTCTTGCTGTTGCTCCCGTCCGGTCCCTCGCCACAGTCGTGTGCCTGGATGGTGAAGGTATGCTCTCTCTGGGCCTCACAGTCTACCGGACCCTTCGCTCGGATCAGACCTTCACCCGTTGTCCGATCTAGAACCACAGCTTCAAAGGGAGTTCCAGCTCCATGAATCCGGAACCCACAGATTTCACCTGTGATAGGGAAGATAAGTAATTTGGGATACAATCCTATAGATCTCCTGTGCTCTCTGAGATGATAGCCAGCTGGAGGGTCACAGGTGAGATACCACTGCAATAGATCAGGTATTGAATTGACACCATGAATTGGATCAGTACCTGCGTATCTCAATGGAGCATCTTTGTCCAGGGCAAAGAGAGGAGGGTTGAGTAAGACTGTGTTGTCATTCTCCATGATGATCCCCTGGTACTGGGCTTCCATCCATGGTTTGTGTTTGTTACCTAGGAATAAATGTTGGATATTTAGTAATTAGTACATGATGAAGCTGGTGCATAAAATACAGGATTATCAGTCCATTTGCAATAGAGAAGTTTTGTAGGGTTATGACCTCAAGTCCAAACATGAGCCAACCCAAGGAGGAGAACCATTGATATGTCTTCCTCATGCTTTCTTTGATTTCATCAAAGTTCTTCAGTCTCCTCTCATCCCCCCAAAACATTTGGATAGATCCTATAAAATGTGTCCGAGCACCACAAGAACTAACAGTAGGCTCTAGATTACCAGTGGGAACTACCGGTCTCGTGTGATGGAGTTGGTTTACAGTCAACTCAACTTCAGTCTCTTGTGACACGGCAATGCCTCTGGTGGCGGATACCTTCATAATACAGCATCCGATGGAACATGGACTTATTTGTTTCAGTCGAATATGTAATAAATGCCTCAGTATAAGACTTTCCGTGCCTCCGTATGACATTGGAGGCTTACGGCAGAAGTCTCGTGCACCTCTATGGCAGCCCAATTACTACACCATACAAAACTGAGCCATAATACAGCCGTGCACTCAAGGCTTAACCCCTTCAGTGGCAGGTTTATTATTACCATGTCACGCCTCACAGGGCAGGCTTTTTAAATGAGTCGACAATGCAATTTAATCTCGCAAGTATTTATCAAGGAATGCAACAATCACATTGCAACATTTTTTTGTAATGAAAGAATACATTATAACAATTTCGAAAAATAAAAACCCTGGAAGATTTCAGAGGACAGCTCAGTGCTCTGCACATTCCAGCACTAGAGTTGTCCACGGAAATCTACTGGGGTTTAACTGCATAGTCAGTGCAGCAAGCCCCGGAGATTTTCCGGGCGTGCCACTAAAGGGGTTAAAGGTAGCCAATGATTGGTACCTGTCAGCCTTGGGTGTTAAAAGGGAAGAAAAATGACACAGATTTAGGGCTCCTTCACATGAATGTGCCGCAGCTCTGCGTTTTTGTGCTATGAGCGAGCTTTCTTTGCGCATGTGTCGGTGTATTTTACTGTACTTTTTGCGCCCTCACGTCGTGTTCATTTGAGTACGGCAGACAAACACGCTCCGATTTAAATGGCTATTCAGTCTGAGTTCTAGATGTGTTCTTTTTCCATTGGAAGTACGCAGTGTATTGTGCATCACTTTGCATATTGCACCTCCTATAGACATCTATGGCAACAATGGGTGGACAAAAAAGTAGAGCATAGTAAATTTTTTTTTGCATGCGCAAAATATGGAAATGCGTATGAACCCACTGGAATCAAAGGGTGTTAGTCTCTGAGTATCGCACGTGTAGATTGTGCAAGCGTAATTATGCCGTGTAAAGGAGCCCTCATTGTGCGCTTCTAGTCTTCAAACTCTGCGTAAGGGCTTCATCACACAAGCTGTGTGTTTGCGCACGTTTATACGCAAACAAAATCTGTGCGCGTTAAAAACACGGAGAATCGAACCCATTGATTTTGATGGCTTCATTCTCATAAGCATTTTTTGCGCGCACATTCTATGCGTGTGCAAAAGAATAGGACCTGCTCTACTTTCAGTTATGTCAAAAAGGTTCAGGGTGTGCATGGAAGGGGTTCGGGCGCCGATCCCGCTCCATACAATGCAGGTTTTTTACAGTCAACACCCGCCCCCAACAGCCCTGATCAGCTCTACCACTGATTGGAGCTGTTAACCCTTTAAATCCCCAAATCAATGTTCTAGGGTTTCAAAGGACCACCATGATGGGTGCCGTGTAGAGATGTGCGAACCTACTCGTTTCGAGTAATTACTCGATCGAGCACCGTGATTTTCGAGTACTTCCGTACTCGGGTGAAAAGATTCCTCTCCCCCCCACTCCCCGCTGCAACCCCCCACTCACCCACGGCGCCCCCCAAATCTTTTCGTCCGAGTACGGAAGTACTCGAAAATTGCGGCGCTCGGGCGAAAAAGGGGCGTGGCCGAGTAGGTTCGCTCATCTCTAGTGACGTGCGATTTCCATGGCAACAGTGGGCCTTCCTGGAATCCCCCAAGGTTGCCATTGCAGATTGCCTATCAAATCATGCCTGTGGCGTAGCTAGATAGAGTGCCTGTCACATCGCAGTATAATGTAACACTGTGGTATTACATCATACTGCGTTCAAACCATCGCAAGTTCCAATCCCCTATGGGGACAAAAAAAAATGTCACAGTCAGTTTAAAAAAGTTTTATCAATTACTGAAAAAAAATAAAAGGTAATCAAAGTTTACCTCCCTACCCTTTTGCCATATTTATAATAAAAGAATCTAAATTTGAAAAAAACACGAAACATATTTGTTATTGCTGCATCCATAAAACTCCAATTTATCAAAGTAACGCATTACTTACATCACGCAATGAGCGCCATTGGAATGAAAAAAACGCCAGGATTGAGCTTTTTGGGTCACTCGGTCTCCATGAAAAAAATGGAATAAAAAGTGATCAAAAAGTCATATTTACTCCAAAACCAGGTACCAGTAGAAACTACAGGGCGTCCCGCAAAACAAAAGCACAACTATGTCGATGGAAAAATAAAAAAGTTATGGCTGTCGGAAAGATGGCGGCAGAAAATAATCGTATTTTTTTCCAAAGATATTTTATATCTCAAAAGTACTACAGCAAAAAAAACTCTATAAACTTGGTATTGTGGTAATTGTACTGACCCAAAGAATAAAGTTATCGGGCCATTTTTGCTACAGATTGTACAACGCAGAAACAAGACCCTTCCATAAATTGCGGAATTTAGGTTTTTTTTTCCTTTCCCTCCACTTAGAAGTTTTGAAAAGTTTTTCAGTACATTATATGGTACGTTACATGGCGCCATTGAAAAATACAACTCGTCCGCAAAAAACAAAAAGCCCTCAGCCTGGGTTCACATGGGGCGGATTTGCCGCGGTTTGCCATTGCATATTTCTATTGCCCGACTTTTCAGAAACTTCATGTCAGCCAAAAAAAGGTCTTCAAGTAGCTCTAGCCTTGGAGGCGTTGTACCAGAATCTCAAGGTATCCCCTGTCCACAGGATATCCACAGGATAGGGGATAACTAGCTGACTGGTGGGCATCTCACCACTGAGACCCCCACTCCCGCCTCATCTGGAGAACTGGACTCCCATATCCCGCTCTCCTATCACTCTGCAGGGGTCGCTTCTTTTCCCCCCAGTGATGTCATTCTAAATGGAGTACTGGCAGCAGGTGCCACTCAGGTATCTCAGTAGTCCTATTGAGGGTTATGGAGGGCTAGTGCACTTGTGCAACCAGCGCTTCATTCCGACTCCTCACTATGGAGGGTGCAGTGACCCTGCAGAGAGAAGGACGGAGGCATGGGACTCCTGTTCTTAAGATTGGCAGGGGTCTCAGCGGTGAGACCCCCATTGATCAGCAAGTTATCCCTTATCGCTGGGGGAAAGGGGATAATTTGAAATTCTGGTACAATCCTCTAAGAGCTTATCCAAATGAACTATATTCTTGCGCCAGTTTTGTGTGATGCGAACAAACCGCACACGAATATGAAACCATTCTTTTCAAATGGGACCTTATAAGCCACGGCTTGGCACTTGCATGTGAGTGCGGGGCAATGTTTCCAATCAATAGGAAACATTTGCAATCCCATCACGCGTGTGAAACACATGTGTGAGGGTCGCAATTTCACAAAAACAATGCAAATTTTAATCAAAAACTCTTGGCATTGCCATAAAAAATAAATAAAAAGGGCCACAATAAAAAATGGAAACCCATATTCCGGGGCCCCATGCACCATATCCTAGTGTAGTGCATCCCTGGCTTCATATTCAGGTACACTATTGTTATACGGCAGCAGTAGTGCAATATATGAGATATAGCGCTGGATCTGGCTTTTTCACTACACCCTGCATAGTAATGTATTATGGAGTAGAAGAGCTCCGTACGCTCCATTTGGATGGAGTGTGTCTCCGTTTTTTTATGCATTATTACCCCCCTACCACCAAGCTGGGTGCTCATTTTACCGATCTCAGAAGCATCGAAGGCTTAGTCAACCTTGAGCTGCCTACCTAAACCAGTGGGGATTGAACTCACAACCTTCAGGTCATGAGCGAGAGCTTAGGACTGCATTTCTGCTACCTAAGCAATCTGCGCCACACAAGATAAAGCACAAGCATCACCAATATAGTGCATTATGGGATGGAATGCAGTGCGGCACCCTGACACTAGTATAAGGGGGGCAGCGTTGGCCAGCTGGCAGCACTCACAGTTAAATATATAGCTCACGCTCAGTTCTGCTGAAGAGATCAACCACCTCCCGTAGATGTTGGCTCGAGGCCTAGATCAATCCCTGCTCTCGCAGAAGCATGGCCTACCCGGCATTTTGGCGTCCGTCCCAGATAATGCACTTTCGACAAAATACAGATGATGGCAGCGGCAGTGTTTTTCGCCGGCGTTGTTTTTTCACATCTTATTTTTGCTCACTTTGTCATACAATGTATTTATCCAATAGGAGACCAAGTACAGTGACAGCGCGGCGATGCAGAAGAGCAAATCTCCTGGGGCTTCCATAACCGTATGTGCAAAACATAGAGTACAGGAAAAAAAACGTTCACTGATGTATCAGAATCGCCAAATTTAGCAACCTGGTCTCATCTCTGTTATCAGTGCACTGTATGGCGGTAGTATTTGGGCATTCTATGGCTGTATGAGGTGGATACATTATGGCGATATTATTTTGGTACTCTATGGCCTTATTCTTGATGCGCCATACAATGTCCATATAATGTGAAGGGATTAAGTGGACATTGTATGGCGCTATTGGAGCGCCGCATGTCAGCATTATGTGAACACCTTAGTGGGAATAGCTGAGCTTTGTATAGCCATATTATTTACACTGAATGGCCACTTTATTAGTGACCCCATCTAGTAACACGTTGGTCCTCCTTTGGCCTCCAGAACCTCAGAAATTCGTTGTGGCGTAGATTCCACTAGATGATTAAATTGTACTCTAGGAATTTTGGTAAATGCGGACAGGAAGCTTCTTGTAGTTCTGCATTCGCACACGTTAGTTGGAGTACCAATGTTTCATTCTGCTGTTCTTGACTAGGTAGTGTCTGTTGGTCAGAGCGATTCCTGACATCCTCCTCTGACCCCTTTCGCTGAAGAGTTCTTTCTGTCCACACAATCCCTTTCTGCGGACACTTGGGTGAGGGTCGTGGCATCTTTTCAGGCCTGTGGTGTCACGTTCATTGGTCACTTAGTCTAAGAGCAGTTCAGAACCATTCGAAGAGACTGAACTGCAATACCAGGCACAGTCGCTATACAGTGTAAGGCGCTGTGCCTGACATACAGTAAAGTGGCAGACAGCTGATCGTCGGGGGACTTCACTGATCCGATACTGATGAGAGGTCATCAATATTGAAGTTTGAGAAAACCCCTTTAACCCCTTGAGTGGCAGGTTTCCTACCACCCTGTCGTGCCCACCAGGGCAGGTTTTTTAAAATGGTCTAATCATTGAATTTCAACTAGTTTTGCAGTTGCGTCTCAAGAGCCATAACTTTTTCATTTTTCCATTGACATGGCCATATAAGGGCTTGTTTTTTGCGGGACAAGTTGTGATTTTTTAAACAGGGGGGAGGAAAAAAAGAAATGGGGAAAAAATAAAAAAGGGGCCATGTCATTAAGGGGTTAAATAATGTATTAACTTCCTTCTCTGGGTCATTACGACGCACACGGATACCACATGTGTGATTGTATTTTTGATTTTTTACAAAGTAAAGGGAGACAAGTGTGTTTTTTATTTTTTTAATAATTTTTTTAATTTTTTTTTTTTTTATTTTTTAAAATTTTTTTTTTTTTTTTGTCTCTTTAGGGGACTTCCACAGGGACCCATCAGGACCCCTGATCACATTCCAGGGGTCCGATGGTGACAGCCCTTTACATGCTGCAGTGACAGCCCTTTACATGCTGCAGTCACATAGACTGCAGCATGTAAGGGGTTAACACAGCAGAGATCGGAGGTTTTCTCTGATCTCTGCTGTAAGAGCTAGAACCTAGCTGTCCTCTGACAGCTAACAACCAGCTCTCCCTGCCACAGAGACCATCGGCTTGCTTCTGACAAGCCGATGGTCTCTATGGCAACCTGTAAACAAAGCAGGACATTGCCGACATGTCGGCAATATCTTCTGCTGGTTTTTCAAAGCCCTTGCACTGCTCTGTGTGGGTCTGTGCAGGCAGAGCACACTGTCACAGCTTGTGGCACTGTGCTCTGCAGGTCCCATAGTGAGCAGTGGAGCTCGTCACGGAACTTTTCCGGGCGTGCCACTCAAGGGGTTAATCCCAACAATATGCCCTCAGTGCTTATGGCAGGTAAAGCCTTTTAAGGGTCTTCGCTGTATATGTTATTGGAAAGACCATCAACACCCTGGATGGGTTGGAGTATCTATTAAAACCCTTTTGGCAACTCCATGGTGGTGAGATGTCTCTTGTGCATCTCAATAGATGTAACTTGTTCCAGAGGACTGGGAAGCCTGATCTGCAGGGGTGTAACCATGGGCGGTGCTGAAGATGTTGTC
Source organism: Eleutherodactylus coqui (assembly GCF_035609145.1). NCBI lineage: Eukaryota > Metazoa > Chordata > Amphibia > Anura > Eleutherodactylidae > Eleutherodactylus > Eleutherodactylus coqui. The sequence goes on along the minus strand of NC_089840.1, from coordinate 265,851,709 downwards.
ACAACCTGGTGGCCTGGACCTTGCGGTGGCTCAAATGTTCCTCTACCCTACACGAGGAAACTAGTACTATAAAATAACACATCATAGTTGTCATAGGGCCCAAGAGCTTTAAATTAACCCTCTGCGCAGCACCCATAGACTCAGATGCAATACAAAAAAAAAATTACTAATCCAAAGGGGTTATGGGGTCAGGTTGTCTCATTCCACCCTGAAAAAAAACATCTTAAAAAGTTATGGAAACCTTAGTAAGATGTGTCTGTATTGATTTCTCATGCACAAAGTCCCTGCAGAAAAAAAATGGCGCAGTTATGGGTTTTGTTTTTCTTTTGCATTGCGTTTTCCTTCTTTGGAAGGCATTTAGAAAGCCTCATACTTGGTTTGCAGGCTCTTCTATAATTAATTTTCTGGTTGGGGGAGCGTTCTCAGCACTGATCAGCTAATTTCTTTCATGGAACTACACAAGCTTCTCTCCCCTCTCCTTTTTTCAGAGGCTGTGTAGCATAACCACTCCCACCCAATACTACACAGCTATCTCTCTATGTAGTTGCTGGTCCCATTCCCTCTCACTGCTGAGAAGAGAAGAAAATTAATCCGGGAGTGAATTACAGCCCTTTTTAATAGTAGCTTTCCTAGCTCTCTGTCCTCTTGATCTCCTCCACCAACCCCTTGGCACTATCATACAGCCCTCTGTAATGACTCAGTGGAAAGGCAGTGAAAGCAGGTTCACAACAGGGAACTAGGCTAGAGGAAGAGCTATCAGTTTACTGACAGAATCTGCCAAGATTTCAGTTCTATAGTCTGCAGTGGCTTGGCAAACAATACAAGCATAAAAAATCAAACAATTAGACATTTTTAATGAAACCCAATTATAATAAGGCTTCATTTCCAAAGACACACTGATTAAAGGGAAAGAAAAAAGAATGCAAAAGTATACACAGCCCTTAAAGGAATTAGAAAAACATGTCTATTTTCTTCCAAACACAGCGCCACCCTTGTCCACGGTTTGTGTCTGGTACTGCAGCTCAGCTCCCAATTTCTTCAATGGAGCTGAGCTGCAATACCAGACACAGCCCTATGGACAAGGGTGGCACTGTGTTTGGAACGAAGCAAACACGTCTATCTAACCCCTTTAAAGTCTGTTGCACCTTTCATTTTGCAAACACCATCTTACATTGCAATCCCTTTCCTTGTAGCAAAATCACAGATGAATCCATGCAAAGCAACTGATTCGGGGGAAGCAACCAATCATATGACAGCCACCACAGTTGCTAGGGGCAACACCTGTGCTAATTCTTTAAAATTTCCCCCAAAGTGTTACAAGAGAGGATTTTGCACCTTTTTTTTATCCTCTGCATCATAAATTACCTCCAGACGCCAAGATAATGCTCTGAATACATTTGACTGGCACCCAAAATCCAAAGGATTCGGTAAGCAGCTTTCATTCAGTCTCTCGGGCAGCCATCTGCTACCCTCTTACACGGACTAGCGCCAGCATCTGCATTCTTGCAAAGCAAGTTAGTGTCATCTTAGCAGAGTTATAGCTACTGACTGCAATGACCTTCAGAGAGAAGAAGTGTTTTCCCGAGTGTCTTGTGAGATTATAATATCTTCCCGCTTGGACTATTAGATGTGCAAAGACAAATGCAATGGAAAAGAACTGTAAGCACGGATCGGTATAATATCACAGGCTTGAAATGCGTAAGTCATGGGGTCAAGTGTTGGACGCTTCAAAACTTCAAATACTATTGTAGCGGCTGATACATGATGATTTCATCAGAACTCAGTGGCTGTTGCAGAACTACAAGGCTGTAGGGCATGCTGGGAGTTGTAGTTTTGAAGGCCACGGCCATAGGAGATACTATATAGGCTGAACTGGATGGACATATGTCTTTTTTCAGCCCTGCATACTATGTTACTGTATAATATTGGCCTCTAACCTATGTCTCTCCAGCATGCCCTAACAGCCTGGAAATGGGAAGATGAAATAATACCTCTGCAGCACCACCTATTGGAAGACAGCGTTCCTGTAAGGCAATGCTAGACTTTTTAAACAAGCCTTGTAACAATGACTAGAAACTGCCAAAGCCAGAATAACCATGCACAGACAGCTGTTTCAGGCGTATTGCCCCTCATCAGTGTGCAGCAGGTTTCTGGCTTGGCTAGTGAGAGGCCTATGGGTCAGGTTGTGACCTTTCCTGTCACTTCAAAAGGTCCCTTAGGTGTCATCTGTTAAAAATTGCTCAATGTTTAATGTTGTCATCTTCTCTTCCCAGCTTCAACATCTCCTGTGATGCATGGCTTGATTGGCCGACAGGAAGATATTTTCTCTAACTGGCCAAACAGCCATAAGGAAGTGCATTTTTTTCCGATCCCACCCCTACTTGGACACCGGTTATTCTCCTATGTGTATGCATGCTGTGCAGATCTTTGCGTGTTTGTCTGGAACAAGTTTGACAATGTCTGAGCCCTGTCCTGTCTGTTTCCCCTCTGTCCAATGGGTTGTTCGACGCTTGTGTCCTATCTTGTCTGCTTCCTCTTTGTCCAATTGGTTGTTGAATACTTGTGTCCTGTTTTGTTTGTTCCCTTTATCCAAAGGGTTGTTGGACGCCTGTACCCTGTCCTGTCTGAGGTGCTTGGTGTGGTAGCGGACTACTGTCAGCTATTTACCTGTGGCTATTCTGTGTGGGGTTTATTCACCTTAGCCTAGCTCCGTTAGCATTTCCATCTGCTATATAATTTTCCTTATTCTCCATCTAGGGACAGACTAGGTCCTCTAGGTTCAAAATTTGTGGCCGTCCCTATTGGGGTTATCACCCTGCTTTTCGGTAGAGTCAAGCAAAGGTTGGTTGTGTTTCCCTCGTTTTGGTGATATACATTATATATTGGACCATTACATCTTGGTTTCATGTTTTGGTGTCGTCTATGAGGGACATCATACTTGTGCTCTTCAAGCATGTAACAGATGATGTAGGGAGGAGATGAAGAACATAAAGATGATGTAGGGATGAGGTCAGAAATGCAGAGATGATGTAGTGAAGAGATCAAGAACATAAGGATGATGCAAAGAGAAAATCAAGAATATAACGATACTGAAGTAAGGGGAGAGAACATAAACATTATGTAGGGAGAAGATCGGGAACATAAGAATGAGAAATTAAGGAGATCAAGAACATAAAGATGATGCAGGGGGATATAAAAACATAAAGATATGATCAATAACATAAGAATACTAACGTAAGGAGAGCGAACATCAAGATTATGTAGACAGAAGTTCGAGAACATAAAGATGAGGAAGGAGAGACATCAAGATCATAAGGATGATGTAGGGAGTTGATCAATAAAATGAAGTCCAGAACAGATCAAGAACATAAAGATGAGGAAAGAAGGAGATCAAGAACATATGGATGATGAAGGGAGGAGATTAGGAACACAAGGATGGAAGAAGATGAACAATGGTGCAATGGAAAGGCAAGTGGATTAAGAATGTAAAGGTGAAGAAGGAAAGAGATGAGAATGTAAAGATGAGGAAAGAAGGAAATCGTGAACATAAAGATGGAAGAAGATAGACATTGAAGGGATGAAGAAGCAAGTGGATTAAGATCATGAAGATAAGAATGGAAGAAGATTTATACAATTAAGATTAGGAAAGAAGATTTAGAGCATAAAAATCAGTAAGGACAGAGAAGGAGAACGAATGTGAGGGAGGAAAGAGATCAGGAACAGAACAATGATGTAGGGAGAAGATCAAGACAGTAATGAGGAGGAAGAAAGAAGACCAGGAACTATAACATCAGGAAGAAAATCATCAAAATATAAGGAAAAGAAGAGGAACATAAACATAAAGAAGGAATATGATCAGGAACATAAAGATGGAAGAAGATGAATGGTAAAGAGACTGTGAAAAGTCAAAGAGGAAGTAGGAAGGAGACTAGGAACAGAAAGGTAATGAATAACAGGGAGACGAAGAAAAGGGTGGATCAAGAGGGATCGGTTGAGGATGAAGACAGCACAAGATTGGAGGAAATCGAGAAACATTGGGGGACATAAAAAACAGGAAAGTGTAAATGTAAAAGGGTAGGAATGAGGGAGGAAGAAGACAAAACATAAAAATCAGGAAAAAGAGAAAATGAAGTTGGTCACAGGTTGTCCCATTGACGGGATCCCAAGCAATCAGGTGTAATCAGCAGATGAACCCAGTAGCAAGTGTTCAATTCCCCTGCAGTGCCCCCACAGGGGAAATTAAGTATCACACAGTTATCATTGAAATCATGGGGTTGTTCTTGTAAAGTGGAAGACACAATGCATCTCACAACAACATAAAACAGCAACTAGATGTATATGGACACCTTTCTAACTATTGGCTTGGACACTTCAGTCACAAGTTGGATAAAGTCCAGTATACAGTCACTGAATCTTCATGGACGAACATTAGCATGTGTTTCCTGCATATTCATTTGTCAAATGTCTGTCTCTGGTCACCTGTAAGGGCAATTACTGGGAAGCAGAAACATTAAGGAGCTCAGCCATGAAGGGGCTCTAGTAACACTCATCATAGTTCCCTCAAGCATCATGTTTATCAGGAGTTTCATGGAGTAGATCTCCACGGCCGAACAGCCAGACACAAGCCTCAGAGGTTTGCACAATGCCAAACATCTGCTCGAGTGGTGTAAAGCCACTACCACGGAACTGAAGAGCATGCAAACATTCACTATGTGGCTGTCTGATGTATTCATAAGCATTTGGTGGATTTGACGAGACACTTCTTACAAATGTAGACTCTAATGGAAGAAGGTTCATGGTTTGGATCTGGTCAATTGAACAACTTTGTGGGGCATGGTGATATATGGCCAAGTGCCATGGACAGCATGCAGATGCAGGGCGGTACTGTATGTAGGAGAGGGGAACGAATTGGGAACTTTACAGGACTGCCACATTGGTTGACTTCATGGGTACTAGTTATGACGGTTCTTACTAATGGGCCCCATGGGTCCAGCAGAAGACAACCCCATTCGGAGGTGAATTTGGAGCCAGTCACTGGCCACGAAAATGTATTTCTAATGGGTTGCTACCCAAATTAGGGAGGGTATAAGTAGGGGTGTAGCTGTAGTTGGTGCAAAGGTAGCAGTTGCACCCAGGCCCTGGCGCCTGAGAAAGCCCAATAGTCCCCCTGCTACATAAGAAGATGCCAGTATTATAAATGGCACATGGTAGCTATGCTTCTGAACCCAACCCAAATGCCAACCACGGGTCATTCATCATCATCACCCAAAATTGGGAAGGAAAGTAAATCCCAGGCACCATGTTCCAAAATCTAGTGGTCCTTGTGATGGACCAGCTTCATATTAATGACCCTAGTAGTGGATAAGATCATAGGAATGTGACATTTGGGGGTGCACATACTTTTGATCATGTAGTGTATATCTCTCTCCAATCTAGTCCCCAGCCTGCAGCTGTCCAGTTGCTACAAAGCTACAACTCCCAGCATGCTTTGACAGTCTGAGGCTGTCAGGGCATGCTGGGAGTTGTAGTTTTTCAACGCCCAAAGAGTCACAGGTTGCTTGATAATGGCAAATTTTGGAGCATCCGTGGCTTTCGAGGCTATTTAGACTTTCTCCGTCTGCATGTGACTGCGCTCTGCGTCTGTTTACCCCATACATTATGCATAGGATCACATGCACGTTTTGTCTACCGAGCTGTTTTCATAAATCATTAACTCCTTTCGCTTCTGAATACAAATAGAACGTGCGACGAGCAGCTGTCACTTTACACCCGTCAGCGTCCTCAGCCATCGCTATATTGGGATCATGTGGAGCTTTACCATCCGGGAATGATGGGGGGGGGATTGATTTTTTCTTATATAACTAATGATCCTTAACAAAAGCTCCCCGACCTTCACACCCAGCGCATTCCCTTCAGTTATATTCAGCGAAACGCAAGGCATTGCCTAGCAACGTCCGGCGCCGGGTGCAGCAGCCATAAGGCCTCATTGATCAAAACTGTCTAACAGTAAGACTCTCTTGGTTGCCCCTAGTAACCAATCAGAGCACAGCTTTTATTTTTTTTTCAGCTGCTGTGATAAAATGAAAGACGAGCTCTGATTGGCTGCTAAGGGCCACAGGGACAATCAGGGCTCAGCTTTCACTTTACCACAGCAGCTGAAGAAATGAAAGCTGAGCTCTGATTCTCCCTGTGGCCCCTAGCAACCAATCAGAGCTCAGCTTTCATTTCTGCAGGTGCTGTGGTGAAATGAAAGCTGAGCTCTGATTGGTTGCTATGGGCAACAGGGACAGTCTTACTGTTACTTTAGATTATTGAGGCCTATGGGGGCCATTCTAATATCCCAGTCTTATAGCAGAAGGCCACTCAATACGTAGACATTAAGTGGTGACTGCAAGCAGCCCCGTCCTTCATTGTTACACTCCCAGGGGTCAAGGAAGCTGAGATATGAGGAGATGTTTGCAACCTCCTCACACTATACAGCTGTTTTAGGGGTCCCTGTGCCATGGCGGTCTGTCACAGAGAATGTTTTGCCCGACTGACAAAACAGCAGCTCTGCACGGTCAAACCTTGCAAACAGCTCCTCATATCTCAGCTTCCTAATAAGGCAGGCTTCACACGAACGAAAGCAAAATTTCGTGCACGAACCCACTTGAAGTCAATGGGTACTATTCGCTGCGTGTTGCGCAGCGGGTTTTCTGGTGATGGGGGATAACGAGCTGGTCAGCGGGGGTCTGACCAATGGGACATTTCAATGACCGCACCATAGATTGCTGAAAGCTTGTAGTCAGCAATTTTCGGCGCTGTCACTGAAACGAATAGGACGGCAGCATACATGCCGCGCCATTCATTTTGGGACTGACCAGACCCCGTTCTCGGGATCGGTCAAGGTCCCAGCAGTCAAACCCCATCCTGAACCCTATCCTGATGGAAGTGAATGCGGCGATGTTGCGTCTTGCAGGTCACCACAGCCGTGACTGACAAGTCCATCATGGTTGGAGTACTTTGCGGTTGTCGGGCTGGAGACGTGACAACATCCATGCACTCATATGATGTAGTGGGACCATAATGCGATCTTTGGTCATGTGACGTGTATTGCGACCAAAGTCGTTCTGGAGCCCTAGCCATAGCGCAGACTCCACCGTACTCCACAACGCTGTATATGACAGCGAGTAATAAATACGGATATTCAAAATATGGCGCAACAGATGATTTAAAAAAAAGCACATTTTTGCTAATTTGTAATTTGAGGCCCCCAGAGATTGCAGCCAGCATGATTCACTGATGACAATCACAGGCTTTATTTTCCCCCCACACTGCGAGTAAGAAGGACCTATGATATTGGGTTCCCAGATTCATGAACTGAATGCCAGAACTGCAGTAAAGACTGACACTGAAGTAGATTAGTAAAAAAGAGGAAAAAAATGTGAAATATAATTTCTCAGAAATTCATTAATAAATTAACCATTAACAGCATGGCTACACAGGTTTATAGACCATTCAGAGGCGATGGAACGCTGGGTGATGGCTGCTATTCCGCAGGAGGAGACATCTACAAGCACTAAATGGGAGAACTGCAAGTTTCGATGTTATTCATACAATTCAATGTGCCCAAGATCTCGCAGCCAATCAGATAATTCTGGCCTGTGCCGTAAAGCAAAACGCTGCAAAACCACTGCGTGTGAATATGATGGCTCTGCCGTTGTTGCGAAACCACAACTGCCAGCATGTTTTCAGTTCCAAGGGTTTTCCGTGACTCAAATACTAATGACCTATCCTTAGGATAGGTCACCAATATCTGACCGGAGGGGGTCCGCCACTCGTGAGCGCCATTGATCAGCGGTTTGAAGAGGCCGTGGTGCTCGCATCAGTGCTGCTTCTCTATAGCAAGCACAGTCGCTATAGTACATATGGCACTATGCCTGCTGTGCACTGAAGAGGCCGCGGTGCACACTCAGGCGCCACTGCCTGTTCAATCTGATGATTGGTGGGTTTCTAAGTGGCAGACCAACAGCAATCAGATATTGACGACCTATCCTAAGACTAGGTCATCTTTATTAGTGGACCAGAAAACCCATTCAGGGTGCATTCATACATTGCCTATTTTGGTGCAGATCGGCACCAAAAACTGCGTCAAAATCTGCACAATTTGATGCGGAGTTTGACAGTTTTTGCTGCTTCTTCATTTGAAGACGTGAAGTTTGCTGGAGATTTTAATTCGGTTTTTGCAGAGGAATTTCATGCAGATTCTGTACCATTTCCGCCTCGTGTAGGCCCCTTATAGCAAATGTTGGTGTAGATTGTGATGCAGATCCTCATTAACATCCACAGTAAATGGAGCAGAATTTGATGCAGATTTGGATGTGAAAAATATGCAGCAAATTCGCTATGTGTGAACGCCCCCTTAAAGTGAACATGACGCTAAACTCTACGGACAACTGGTTGGGGTCGTGGACACTACGGGTGCTTTCATACCTTCTGGAACTCATAGTGGAATTTGCTGCTGGGCAGAGAAATCTGCACCGAAATCTGCAGTCTGACGTGTTGTTTGATGCGGAATTCAAAACGCTTAAATCTGCCACATCAAAACGCACATATAGACATGCGGACCTCGAAGCGGATACTTGCAGCAGTACATGTAAAAGGACCCTGACTGAGCTCCGCGAATGGCCCCTAAGCTGCAAATTTGGGGTCTGCAACCCAAACCTCTTCTAGACAAAGGTCAGAAAAGGAGGTTGTAGCAGAGCTGTGTGAGCTCTGGATGAGTCGTCGACATCTGATGTAGTGGCTTTTAATTTGCAATTTCACGCTGGCGCAAATTCTATCCATTCGCTTCTCAGTTACATCTGTTTCTGGAAAAGCTGGGTGACTGACAACCCATATGGCTGCCATAGCCGGGGTTGTCGCACAGTTTCCGAGACTTTGAAGTGACAATAGAATGTCCTATCTGTGACTACCCCAGGGATCCCGTAGTGTCGGCCATATTGGCTGTCACCCAGCTTTCCTAGAAACAGATAACAAAGAGGTGGAGAAATAGAATTTCTGACAATATGTCATGAGAGGGCGACTTTGGACATGTATTTCATGGGGATCAGTTAGGATTTGGGGGAGCTGCTATCGAGGCCTGTATGGCGCCGTATACCCCGGCTATTACACATAGAGCCCCCCATTTCCATACTGACCTTTATTGCAGGTAACGAGGTGCAGAACGGCCGTGACTAGTAACACCGACAGGCAGATGTCTCTGTGGATCATTCTTAGTAGTCTCCGGTGGTCTCGTTTCACATACGGGGGTCTCGCTGTATCACTCAGTGGATCTCATACGATGCTTCTGTAGGGACAAAAGAGAATGCCAATATCAATCTCCAGGAACGATTTCTCTCCGTGACATCACAGACGCTCTCGTCTATCCGTGCACTCTCTTTGTCAGACAGCCGTCTCTATCCTGCCAGCTGTCTTGTCTTTTCTAACATTCCGGCAGTCTGTCTCACCACATCCAGGGTAATAAAAGGTAATATTTGGACTGTTCAATATTAAAGACCCCAAATGATCCCTCAAAGGACCCCCACCCCGACAACACTGTCACGCAAGGTCTAATTCATCTGTCAGACTGTCTATTCTATATTGCAAGCTGCAGTCTGCCTGTCACATGGCAATCTCAATGTCACAGGTTGCAGTTATTATCCACAGTGCCCCCCATTTTTTATCCCTGTACCCCCCACCTGCGCCTTGTGCGGTGGGATTATGCTGGATGCTGGTGCCGTACCAATTGCTCTGGATCAATGCTCTGCTGTATAAGATGCTGATGTGGGGGATGCTCGTGACAGTGGAGTATGAGATGCTCTGCAGAGGGAGGATTGCTCTGCAGATGCCCCTAGATTCATGCTGCTCACCTGGTACGCTCTGCCTTGGGCGGGGGGCGATTTCAGCACCGGGAAAATGGCAAAAAATGATCGGTGGCTCCGCTGAAGGAGGAATGATGTGCTGAGAGGTGTACTCCAGGGGGTGGGAGAGATGCTCTGCTCCAGGGGAGATGCTCTGCGTTGGGGAGGGAGATGTGGAGCTTCAGGGGGATGCTTGGCTCCGGGGGAGGGTCTGTGTAATGTCCTTAGGATGGAGCAGAGTCTAGCAGCACTGCAGGATGACATCAGCTGTAGACTGGCAGCTCCGCCGAGCCAATGGGAAAGCTGCTGCAGGTGGTGGAGGGGAGCGGAGGGCGGCGGTGGTCCTTACCCCCCTCCCTTCCATACCACTACCTTGCGCTTCATGTCCTCTCCGTTTCTCTCTCCTCCCTCTCCCCCACCCACCATATTATATTCTGTCTTCCCACATTAGTGTCTCTACAAGGTCCCTACAGCTAAAGGCGGCAGATATGAGGGGAGGATATGAGGGGGGCACAAATATTTTCCTGGGCTAAAAATAAAATGGCGTTCGTGAAAATATATGAGAATCCAGCGTACAGATCAATATGACGGATCGGCACGCAGGACCACAGAAGGCGACCGTTAGCGCCGGCTGATGAGTGCCGGCTGCAATTAAAGACATTGACGCCCAAAGGAGACAATCAGAGGCTGGAGAATTGTGAATGATTCATTCATCTGTTCATTCCAAAATACAGACACGCTGAAACTCTTTTAATCTGGCGCTTGATGGCGTTCTGATAGTCCGGAACGAGCAGATTGAGGCCGGTTTCAGACGAGGCTCCAATCACACGGGGCAGTTCGGCTGCAATGAAAACCGCGCCAAAAGTGCAGCGGTAAAACCTTGTGAGCTCTAGTAAAATGTGGCAAAAAATGCGCACGGTTTTAAAAATGCACTTTTTGGTGCGGTTTTAATTGCAACCGAACTGCCCCGTGTGAATGGAGCCTAAGGCCTCTTTCAAACAAACGTCATTTTAGCGCTCCGATAGCCACAATAAAAAATCGCGGCTATCGGAGCGTTAAATCGCGTGAACAAAGAATAGCCGCGACCAAGTCGTGGTTTAGGCGGCTGCCAGCGGAGTCGTGCAGTGATACTGCGGCCCCAAAATCCCTCGGCTGCCAGAACAATGAACAGAATTCCCGCCGGCTGGTTCGATAGGAGACTATGGAGCCGTTGTGCCGTCAGCGGCACATAGCGCAATAGGCAAGTCCTATCTTTTGACGCGCAATTTTTTTTTGGCGCGTCAAAAAATCGTTAAGTTGAAGGAACCGATAGGAAACCACAGGTTCTTTTAGATGCAGTCTTTTAACGTGCCTACTCTGCGTCAAAATGACGCTCGTGTGTAGTCCTAAGACCGCATTTGTGCGTCAGTAACACGGATATGTGTACCGGCCGGACCGCGGGGTTTACTGACCCAAACTACAAGCATCATAGGGACTTACGATGCTAGTAGTTCGAGTCAGTAAACTCCATAGTCATGCGGTTACGCATATTCGTATTATGGATGCAGTAATACCGCCATAATACGCTCATCAAGAACTGGATATGGCTGTATTTGTAAGAGCGGCTTTAGATGAGCGTTAGCATAAATATCCTCGCGCAGCGTATTTGCACGTCAATGAAGCTTGAAGAGCCAGACTTTTGCACGCATGTTACTGTACTTTTTGCGCACGCAGGGCCAGTTCACACATGTGCGCGTAACAATGCCTTTCCATCGAATTGATTGGCTATTAAAGGCTAATGAGGTCCAGCTGTCTTCTTATACTGCATTTTGCGCAGTATTTCATGTACGTTTCACGTATTTGCGAACCTTCCATAGACGTTTATGGAAGTTTCACTGGACAAAAGGAAGGAAAAAAGCAGAACCTATTTTTTTGCGCACGCAAAATGTGCACGTGCAAAACGCGCTTATGAGAATGAATCCATTGAAATCAATGGGTTCTATTCTCTGTGTTTTGCACGTGCAGATTTGCGCGTGCACAAAAATATGGACAAACACGGTCATCTGAAGGAGCCCTGAGGGCGGTCTCAGACAAGCGGAAGCGTCAAAATGTTTGCTCCTGCACAACGTGTTTGCGCAGTGGAGTGTTACGTGCGCGTGCCTGCGCAAGTGCACACAAAAATAGAGCATGTCGCTTTTTTTTCACGCATGAGTTTGAAGGACCGAAGAAAAACATCGTTCAGGCGCAATTACACTCCGTAGCGGCGAGCGTACTGGCATCTAGAGCCGTCTGAAACCGCCTTAAAATACGGTGCTAAAAGCCCATTGATTTCTACTGGGCCAAACATAACAGTTTTTTTTTTACGCACCCATAAGGGCGGCTTCACACAGATGTACGCACAAAAAAATGAACGCATTCGCGCAATATAATTGTGACTTTGTGCTTTTGCACTCAATTTTGCGCATTTTACTGTACTTTTTGCGCTGACATGGACATTTCAAAAGGCACAAATTTAAAAGACTATTTAGCCTCATTAATTCCGGATTTGTTCTTTTTCCTGTGAAATTGCGCAACGTAATGCGCAGTTACACCGGTTTTGTTGTCATTTGTGCACCCTCCATAGACCTCTATGAGGCTTTAAGCCCACTAAAATACAGCACGCCGCTTTTTATTTCAGCGCATGCAAAAATGGATATGAGAATGAGCCCATTGAAATCAATGGATTCAATTCTCTGCGTATTGCACACGCAAATATGTCCATGTGAAGCTGCTCTTACGCATGTCAAAAAAACAGCATGTCCTATTTTGGTGCGTATTACACACTAATGTAGGCTATGAGGATTGAAAATACGCAGCACATGCAGCGTCCGAGGAACAGGCCCACAGCCAAGGAGATGGCGAGGTAGATGAAAATAACTATGTCATGGTAGCGCTACCATTTCCTCCCCTGGGGGTAGTGCGGGACCCATCCAAGTTACTGCTGGGGGAGGTCAGAGGGAAAAGCAACCAGGAGTTACCTTCAAATTCTTTTGTCACTCGTGACGCCACCATTCCGTCCTCTGCGGTGAATCTTGATGAAGTCAGTCCACACACAGGGAAACTTTCTGGGCAAACCGGGAATGGTTGGTAGTATTCATTTACTGTAACTTTGGCACAATTACACTCTTTGAAGGTGGTGTGACAGCAAGGACTCTTGGGGTAATCCGGACAATCCACAGTCCTAGTTATCTGTGTGATCCCGCTCCTAGCAACTTTCTCTCTCCAACACTCTACCAGCCAACACTCACACTTCTGGTGCCTTTTCTCTCTGAACCAGCGGTCCTTGTTTCTCACTCTCTCAGTGCTTAGTGGTAGCACTGGCACATCCTGGGTAGAGTAGGTCCAGGCCAAGCAGAAGGGAATAGCTCAGCTTCCTCCATTCTCCACCCACAGACTTCAACAACTGTCTGCAGGGGTCACTCACAGACTTCAGAGCAGAACTTCTTGCACTCTTACATTGCCTCCACTCTCAGACTCTCTTGCATAGACTAACTTTAAAGGGGTTGTCCCGCGCCGAAACAGGTTTTGTTTTTTTTCAATAGCCCCCCCCCCGTTCGGCGCGAGACAAACCCGATGCAGGGGTTAAAAAAGAAAACCGGATAGTGCTTACCTGAATCCCCGCGCTCCGGTGACTTCTTACTTACCTGGTGAAGATGGCCGCCGGGATCTTCACCCTCGGTGGACCGCAGGTCTTCTGTGCGGTCCATTGCCGATTCCAGCCTCCTGATTGGCTGGAATCGACACGTGACCGGGCGGAGCTACGAGGAGCCGCTCTCCGGCACGAGCGGCCCCATTCAGAAAAGAAGAAGACCGGACTGCGCAAGCGCGTCTAATCCGGCGATTAGACGCTGAAAATTAGACGGCACCATGGAGACGAGGACGCTAGCAACGGAACAGGTAAGTGAATAACTTCTGTATGGCTCATAATTAATGCACAATGTACATTACAAAGTGCATTAATATGGCCATACAGAAGTGTATACCCCCACTTGCTTTCGCGGGACAACCCCTTTAACTACTCTCTCAGTAGCATAGCATCCTCGCAAACACTTATGCATAACATAATCACATGACCTACAACATGATACATTTCTCAGACATAACCCAGACATTTGCTGCAAAGATACAATACATATACCAACTGCACACTACAAATAAGACACTGACAAGAGAATGGCACGAGACAGACATATAACATTATGGAGGGGCCACATTAGTTCTGGGCCACTACATACGCGTATGCTAAGTGATTTGCATGCCATTGCTATGTGTTTATTTCTATTTTAGAGCTTCAACAAATGAACATATTCGCAAATACGCTCACCGCAACGGAGCATATTTGTGCATGAGCAAGGGTTGGCCGCAGGGTCACACCCTTCACCTTGATATTTTAAACCTGCCATAGACTTCTATGGCAGCTTTCTGCATATCATAAAGAAAGATAGGGCAGGTCCTATCTTTTCTTGCGTGCAGGATTTGCAATTTAAAGGGGCAGCTGTCTTCTCTTCCCTGCGTTGTCCGACAGTCACAGTCTTCCCCTTGGCTTTTTCTTAACCTGACATAGACTTCTATGGCAGTTTGCTGTGTAAAACACAGAAAAACATGGCAGGTCCTATCTTTTCTCGCACGCAGGAATTGCGTGCGAGAAAGCGCTCGTGAGGATGAACCCATTGAAATCAATAGGCTCTAATAGTCATGTTTTACAGATGTGAGTATCACGCAAGCAAAAGTGTGCACAAACTCGTTCGTCATTTTAAGCCCTGAGGCCATGTACACACAGGGTAGATCCGCAGCAGATTTTTAAAGCATATTTGACCCACGGAACACCTACAGCTGAACATCCCCTAAGGCCTCATGTCCACGGGGAAATTATATATATCAAATCCGCACGGTTCTCCCGCACGTGAAATCCACATATCCGCATCCCATAGAAAAGCATTGACCATCCACATTAATTAAATAGCCACAGATGGTATTTTAAGGAATTTGCAGATTTCATGTGCAGTTAAAAAAACGCAGCATGCACCATTTTAACATGAATCATGCGCGGATGGGCTCAATTGTCCTCTATCTCAATGGATCTACCGCATGCAAACAACTTCAGACAACTTCAAGTGCATCCGCTGCGGAAATCTGCAGCAGAGGTCCGCTAGGGCCATATTTTTCCTGTGAACATAAGGCCTTTGGCACATGTATAAGCTTAGGAATGTAAGCAATGAGCCTAGAAATAGGTAACATACAGGTATGGCCAGAGAAGAGTGAGGCCTCATGCACACGGGCAGATTTTTGCTGCGGAATCAGGATCGGGCGTCCCCTCCAGCTTCCGCAGCAATAACCCTCCATAGCATGCTATGGAAAAATGATTCTTCATGCACACAAGCAATAACCAATTGCAGTTTCCACTTGCGGATGAAAAATTCCAGCATGCTCCATTTCTTGCGATTTCTGTATGGATGGCTTCCATTGAAGTTAATAGAAGCCGTCCGATCCGCGGAAAAAGCAGGAGTTTAAAAAAAAAACCTGTACTGCGCATGTCCGACGGCGAGCCGTGCAGACTATCTGCAGTACAGATGAAGATTCAAGAAAGCTAGATTTCCCATGCAGAATCTGTGCATACTCATGTGCATTCGGCCTTAGGGCTTATTCAGACGACTGGGTATTCACGCCGTCTGATATACGGCGTCTCTCTCTGCAGGGGGAGGAGGCTGGAAGAGCCAGGAGCAGTGCTCTGAGCTCCCACCCCCTCTCCGCCCCTCTGCACTATTTGCAATGAGAGGAGGCGGGATAGGCGGGGGCTAAATTCCCGGGAATTAGCTCCGCCCCTGTCCCACCTCCCTTTATTGCAAATAGTCACGAGGGGCGGAGAGGGGGTGGGAGCTCAGTGCACTGCTCCCGCCTCTTTCAGCCTCCTCCCCCTGCAGAGAGAGATGCCATATTACGGACGGCGTGAATACCCGGTTGATATACGGTCGTCTGAGTAAGCCCTTAACTCTGGAGAGCTTATAAACCATCGAAACAACGACCCGGTGGAAAGTTTTGCCTTCAGGATGACATCAGTTCACATACTGAGAGTTAAGGACCAATGATAATGAATTGTATTAAGTTATGCATATTCACAATCAAGGCGTATCTTAATGTGATTGTTCTCAGTAAGAGAAACCACATAATCTTGTAGATATGATACCTTTTAATGGCTAACAAAAATACATGCTGTTAATGCCAGCTTTCGAACTAACGCAGACATCTGCTTTAGGCTTAAGTGGAATAGATCCGAAGAGCCATGCATATTTATACACACATACTTATGACAAGGCACAGACATGGATGTGAATCATTTGCACTTAAAAGAATACTACCAGAGAAACACAAACATCTTAAATAGTCACTGATAAGGGAGTGAAGATTTTATGATCCCTGAATTAGTGTTAGGGGGTCACCAGGCCAGCAGTGTTATCTGTGCTATAGATTTCTCATACTTCCCATTCACGCATGAATCCTCGTGAAGGATTTAACACTCTATTGAAAGTGTCAAAAGTTGTTCTAAATTTATATTCCCTAATTCTTCTATGGCTTTGTGAATTGAAATTGCCTTTCAGTATCATAACTTTCATATCTTCTATGTTGTGTCCGTGACTGGCAAAGTGCTCCGCCACAGGGAATTCTGTCCTTCTCTGTTTAATTGTGTGGAGGTAAGATCTTATCCTCGCTGCTACATGTGCTGCTGGAATCTGTAGTACTAAGGTTACTAGCAGCACAGCTCCTCAGGAGGTGAGGGTTAATTGAGCTGCTGGATGTGGTATTCTCCAGCAGCCAATCCCCTTTAGTCTGAAGCATATATAAACCCATCTCCTGTCAGTTTGAAGCTGGTCTTGTACTGTTTGCATATGACTGTTTTGTTCCCACTCAGATCTGTGTTTGCATGTAGGTCTGTTGTGTCTCTCTGCTTCCCAAAGATGGTTTGGACACCTGTAGTCCTAGTCTGCAGCACATGCAGCTCCCCTTTTCCCTTCCCCTGGCAGGTGCCTCCAAACATCTTATGTCTTGTTCTGTGTGTCAGTTGGTGGATCCCTGACACAGTTCCCTATGTCAGCACGGTGGCTGACTGTCTATCCCCCCTGTATGAGGACACTTAGACTTGCTGTGGAGTGTCATCTGTGTGCATGTGAGCTCTGGGTGGAGTCAGTCCGTGGTGGTAGAGTGTGTGCCAGTAGAGTCCGTGCTTGGTTGTCTGTCCTGTTGCAGCTTGCTGTGTGATCTGTGCCCTGTTCTGTCTTGTTGCAGCTTGCTGTGTGTTCTGTGTCCAGTGCTGCTGGTCTCCTGGTTAGTGTAAGGACTAGCGGTATAGCCAGGAGCCTTGAAATGGCCCACTAGCTTCCACGTTTTGTTCAAAATATCAACTAATACCAGGTATTTATATATAGCTTATCACCCATTAGTAGTGGTTGCATTTTGGCTGCTGTATGCTGTGGTTTCTGGCTCTGTGTGTCCTGTTGTTCTATCCCTGTCATGTGGCATGTGTATGTATCCTGTTCTGGTGGGGTGGTTCCTAGGTTCAGCTAGGGCCGAGATCCGAAGACCCTTGGGCCGCCCTTTATTGGGACGATGTCCCCGCTCAGGTAGGGCCATGTCATCCTCCTTGTAGTTCAGAGTCAGTTGTCTGAAACTTGTGTGTATCCAGTCCTCTTGGTCACGATCATGTGGGCCCCATGCTTAGTTTGCCCACACGATCGTAACACTCGCTTTAAGTTTTTGTCCTGTTTCTCCAACATAAAGCCCCCCCCAATGGGATATTTACTACACAAGATCAGGTACACAACATTGGACATGGAACATGTGAATGTCCCCGGGGTCTTATAGTCCTGCTGTGTGTTGGGGATCCGTATCCTGTCCGTAGTCCGTACATGTGAGCAGGTCTTGCAGCTCCTCACATTGCAGAGAGAAGTTCCTTTTTGTGTGTCAGAGGGTAATGCACTCCTGACTATAAAGTTCCTCAAATTAGGAGGTTGCCTGTAATAGAGAAGCGGGGGGTCCGGGAATATGGTTTTCAGATGGTCATCCTTGTGTAGGGTATGGTGGAGTTTCAACTCAAAGCAGGCCTGTACCCAAACACCAATCAGGAACACCAGGTCATCTGTGGTGCCCACGTTCAGGAGGAGTGTCTGATGTATTCTGTGATAGCAAGCAGGTTGCCACTTGATGATGATGACCTATCCTGAATTATACTCGGAGAAATACTCCTATACAGTACCACTAGGGGGCATTGTAGCCAGGAGATTACTGGAAGCCATGACTTGCACAACCTCACTGGGAGACACTAATACTATACAACTATTAGGGCTCCTTCACACGGGCGTATGGGTCTTTGCACGCGACTCAGCACAACATGTTTGAGTAGTGAATGAGTTTTTATTGGGTTCTTGTCGGGGTATTTTACTGTACTTTTTGCTACGCAAGTAAACATGCAACTGCCGGCCCACCATTGACATAGCTAATTAGCCTAATGAGTCCCAGATATGTTCTTTTTCCCAGCGGAATTATGCAGTTTTTCACGCATCTGCTTGCGTATTGTGCACACATTTGCGCATAGACTTTTATGGCGACCATTGATGCAGAATTAGCACCAAAATGGAGCATGCTGTGCTTTTTTTCCCGCGTGCAAAAACGGGCGTAAATATGGGGATGTAAACGAAGCCATTGAAATCAATGGGTTCAATTCACAGTGTATTGCTTGTACAGAAACGCGCGCAAATACGCCTATGTGAACCCGCCTTTTATACTGTACTTCTTCCATACACAAGGCCTGTTTTTTTTGTGCGCAGGACATAACCACGCCCCGATTTAAATGGCTATTTAGCCTAATGTGTTTCAGGTGTCTTCTTTTTTCACGCATCCCCTTGCGTATTGCGTGCACACTTGCGCAACCCCCATAGACTTCTATAGGAACTTTTGGTGAGCAATAAAAACAGGTTACATTGTAAGAGCCTATTCACACGAGCGTATATCGGACGCCGTTTTCACCGCCGGCTGATATATGCTACCATCTGATGCATTGGATTCCAATGCATCAGATCACAGAGGCGTATTCCCGTAGCATAAAAGTGCCCAGCTGGTAAATATAGCGCCGGGCGGTTTTACACCGGGCAGGAAAGATAGTCCTGGAACTACCTTCCCAGCCGGAATACGTCAGAACCTGCATGAGCTCCTATGGGAACCAATGACAGCGGCCAGAGAAGGGAGTTGGGAGGGAGTTTAGCAGCATGACTGCTTAACTCCCTCACTCTTCTCTCCTCCTCTCTTCTCCTCTCCAGCTGTTTGCAATGGGAAGGGGCGGAGCTAAGCTCCCACCCCCTCCCATTGCTGACTGCAGGCAAGGGGAAGGATCTTAGCTCCGCCCCTTCCATTGCAAATAGCTGGATGGGAGGAGAGAGGCAGAGAGTTGGTGAGGGGGAGGGAAGGCATTGTGGCCTCAGTGTGTATGTGCTGGGCTGTGGCCGTCTGAATAGGCGCACAAACGTTATATTTGTGCGGCCGTTCACACTTTTTTACGGCACCAGTGGGCGCATGTAAAAACGCCTCCGGCCATGTGAATCCGGCCTAGCATTCATTATTCGACAACAAGCAGATGTATTGAAAATAGTGAAGAATTAATGATTAACCCCTTAGTGATTGGCCTGCTTTGTGCCTTAAGGACCAAGCGATTTTCATAGTCACATTGCAGAAGCAATAACTTGTTGACAGCCAGATGTGGGCTTGTATTTGTGGGATGAGTTGTATATTTTAATGGCACCATTCTGGGGTCCATATAATGTGGTGTTATAACTTTTATTACATTTTTTTGTGGGGAGGTGAGAAAAAAAAATTCCACCATTGTTTTTTGGGTTCTTTTTTAAAACTGTTCAACATCCACTAAAACTAACATCATAATGTTCTTGTCTGGGTCACCACGATTACTGTGATACCAAGTTTATATAGATTTTTACATTTTTTACTACTTTAGCACAAAAAACACATTTTTAAAGAAAAATTATGGAATTTGCTTCGCTGCATTCTAAGATCCAAAACATTTAGATTTTTCCAGCATCAGAGTTCTGTGAGTTCTAGTGTTTTGTGGGAAGAATTGCAGCTTTTATTGGTACCAGTTTGAGGTACATGTGACTTTTAGATTGCTTTATATTGTGTTTTCTGCGAGGCGAACAAAAGAAAAATGGCAATTCTGGCATTAGTATTTAAAATTATTTTTATAGTATTCATCAAGCAAGATAAATAACAAAATACTGTGGTAATATCTATTATGTGCTGCTTTTTGGTGCTTTATTCAAGGGTTTTTGTGAGGAAAAATGTATATTTTTTTAATGGATTTTTTTTCTAAAATGACACTTTATTGAACTTTTTTGACACTATTTTTTAGTCCCTCAAAAGGACTTGAAGGTCTGATTGTTTGATCACTAGGATAGTACACTGCAATACTTATGTAGTGCATTCTACTAAGCCTATGACATTTGCTTATTAGACTCTGTGGGAGGCGGGGTCTAATAGGATAGGTTATATGGCAGGCATAAAGCCCATTGGATCGCACTGCAGGGTGCCAATGGGTGACAAAAAGAGCCCCCTCCCCCAGTCACCTGATAATATACTGCAATTGCTATTGATTGAGGCATGTAAGGAGTTAGGACTGCCAGGATCTGAGGTTTCTCCATTCCTGGCTGTTAGAGCAGGAGCCTGGCTGTCAGTAGTTAGTCAAGCTACCTCCTTAAAAAGATGTATGTGCAGGTTTAATGACCATTAGTGACCGCCATATAAAGGCATATTGGCGGTCAATAAGGGATTGAAGCAGTTTTCTGCAACTAAAGAATTGATGACCTACCCTCAGGATTTGTGAAGGTCTGCCACTCTGGATCGCTGCCGATCAGCTGTCTATTTAGGAAGGGGAGCGCTGCAGCCTCTTCTCTGGCCAGTGACGTCACGTTCAATTGTCACGTGGTCTTTCAGCAGCTCATCCCCATTCAAGTGAATGGGATTGAGTTGCCATATCAGACACAGCTGCTATGCAATGTTCTGCAGAGAAGAGGGTCACGGGGCTTACCCAAGTGCCGTGGCCTCTTCAAACAGCTGATCGGTGGGGTTTTCAAGCGGCAGACCCCCACCAATCTGATTATGATGGCCTATCCTGAGCATTGGTCTTCAATATTCAAATACCAAGGAACCCCTTTAAGCTTTATCTAAATTACCCTCCCCATGCACATGTTAAAGTATGTACACTGACTGATCACTCCATTAGGAATGTGATCCTGTGATCAGTAATATGCTTGACCTCTCCTCTTCGCAGCAGAAGGCAGCCTTTGGCAGTTATGGATAAATATGGTGCCTTGGATGATTTTGACCGTGGACAGATGGTTGGCGCCCAAGGTTGTTATGCCATTATTTCTGAAACAGTTGCACTTGTTGGCTACTTCTGAACCATGGTATCAAGAGTACACTAAGACTGGGTAAAACATGGACAGACATCCAACAGAAGATCACACAGCGGCAGGTCACGTGTGGTTGATCCTAGAGGCGAGCGTTGGGCGGCACATCGGGTTTCTCAGCAACTACATTCCACAGTGTGCCAACTGACCCAGCAGTACAATAGTGAAGAAGTTAGAGAAATTTCCACAATTACCATGCTGTGTACCTTGTGTCAACTCGGGTTCAATAGCTGAGGACTGACAAGGGTAGCCCTGGTGACTGTGTATCATCACCAACAACTCCTCTCATGGGCCCAGGAGACATGTCAATCGACCTTGGGCACATGGCAGGAAGTCGTCTGGAGTGACGAGTCCCATTTCCTGCTGAACCATACAGATAGCTGGGTCGGCATCTGGCGTAAACAGCATGAAGCCGCGTTCTGTAGGTGCGCCGTTGGGGTTCAACAGACCAGTGGCGGTGGTGTCAGGGTCTGGGGAGCGTTTTCCTGACATGGCCTAGGACGGTTGGTCATCATAACACAACCCTTCATTGGTGAACACTACAGGAACCTTACAGCTGACCATCTGCACCCATATCTTCAGGAAGTCTTCCCTGACCACAGCGCCATCTTTCAACAGGACAGCTCCATGTCATCGAGCTCAGATCACTACGGAGTGGCTGGAAGAACAAGATAATGAATTCTCCACACTACTTTGGCCTCCAAACTCACCCGTCTGAAATCCCATTGAACATGTTTGGGATCTGCTAGAAAGGGCTGTGAGATCTGCTCCCACTTATCTGCAAAATGTGCCCCAATTGACGGAGCTGCTGCGGCAGGCATGGGGCGAGTAAGGAGGATGTTTACCACCTTGCGGAATCTATTCTCCGATGTCTGAAAGCCGCAATGGCCCAGAAAAGGTGGACCAACCCGTTATTGAGTAGGTGTTCCTAATGCAGTCATCATTCAGTCTATATAACTTTTACCTTCTTTTTAGGCCCTATGTGGTTCCCCAAAATGAAAAAATGGGGGTAAATGAAACTGTAAGGGATGAGGAGTAAAAATGAATACGGATACCAGAAAAATATTGCACGCTACCCATGGTAGCCTGCCCTGCAGTATCTTTTGCGCTCTGGGCACCCCGCTACTCTACTCGCAGGTAGGGCAGGTTATGTAAGACTTTATGTAATTTGTGTGTTCTCAGTAACGCAATCCTGCCAGTAGTGAAGGGATTAGCATAAAACAGAGAATAGGGATAAATTTCTAATCCCAAACTCTTTGTCACTGTGGAGACGCCCAGCGCGTTCACTTATACAAACAGGATTACACGCGGGGAGATGGATATAATGCTCTATAAACAAATACATACGTAGCTCACATTCCCTTTCCATGCTGCTCCTTCAGGTTTGGCTTGTGGTAATGAGGTGTTCAGTGAGACACGGTGTTAAATTCCATCTCGTCATCCTTAAACGTGAAAAGTATTAGTGACCTACCCCACCCCATTGACACCACTGGATAGCCAATCAATGGGGGTCCCTAGTACAGTGGCTTGGTTTGGAGTCGCAACTCTCTCCCATTCAATGGGAGAGAGCTGCAAAACCAAATAGGCCACACCGAATGGACAGCATTCTGATCATCCGCAGTATCTTCCTATCAGGTGATCGGTGGGGATCCTAAGCGGTAGGCACCTGCAGATCTCCTATGGATGCCCTATCCCAAGAATAAATCATCAATAGCCCAGAAAACCCCTTTAAGGAGAATCTCTATCTTTTTCTATCATGTCATTTTTAGGTGCCAAATTCTGTGCCGATTCATTTATAGCGGTCAGGTTTTTCTGGAACAGAGCTCCAAATCCTCTGCATAGATATAGAGGTAAAGCACCTCCGTGGTCCCGGGGACAAAATATGTTCTGTGTGCTATTTGAGTCCCACAAGCAGTGGAAGTTGCATGTCTGACTCTCATCCGTGATCCACACAAGAATAGGACATGCTGCGATTCTTTTTTTTTTAACATGGACCACATGTCCGTAAAAAAAATTGCATGTGCGAAAAAGCCAATTCAAATCAATGGCTCTGTGTACTGTCTGTGTGCTGCCCATTGCAAACACTGACCACACAAGGACAAAATATACTGATGTGTGAATAAGGCCTTAGACTAAGGATCACTGTGGCCATCTTGGTAGTATGAAGAGGAGTTCTAAGAAGAAGTGGTGGCCGAATTGAGAGAAAGGACGGCATCGGTTAATATAACTACTCCTCTCCTGATCCTGGACAAATTTTGCTTTAAAATATTCTGTCTGCCTATATCCACCACTAGGGGGAGCTCACTGTATACTGTGGTATTAAGGAGTTTCCTGTGCAACAGTATACAGTAAGCACAGCCTGATGGTGGTAGAGAGAACATTGTCTCAGTTGGCTATATCTGTCCCTGAATTGATCATCATTATACGGGGTCTCTGAGAACTGCGACTCCTTTTACATGTAGCGATAGATCATTCGTACGAGCGAACGATGACAGAGTTCGCTCTTTCGCTCATGCAGCCTTTTTATACAGGCAGACAAATCGTTTGCAATTGCGTTTGCATATCATTCAGTGGTTCACATACAATGTACCTTTGAATATGAATGACTAACCAATCACAATGGCGCGTGAAAAATTATTTTTATGCCTACATAAAATGAATGACGAACGAGAAGCGAATGAATTCTCATTCGTCGTTGGCTGTTTTTACACTGATTATCGTTCAAATTCACGCGATCCAATAATTTTTTAATGACACTTGTTACGTGCCAAAGAGCCCTGATACCAAACGCTGTTGTCTTCGTTTTTTCGTTGCACAATCTAAAACGTGACCGCCTCCGTGGCCGCGACCTGCGCTTCTCCTGGGAATGCAATGCACGAATGCACTCGATATAAGATGTAATGACAAGTCCAGATCTCTGCACTTCCTGCTCTAATCAAATTGTCTGACACAAATACACGACTCTGTATCCAGGGCCGGAGAGCAGTGATAGCGGATGTCACGGCTTAGATAAATCGGTGCAGCAGCCTGTCCGGGAGCATCCTTGTATGCGTCTAGAGATGAAGAACCTGTACAGACATGATACTTGTCACAGCTGAGGGCTTGGTACCCTTGGATCCAGTCGAAATAATCAACTGTGAGCTCAACAGCCTAAGTTTACCTGCAGTGATACATTGTAGCAAACAGCAGAAGATCTGTGCTGCTGATACATTTAGCTCACAGAACTGTAGAGACTGGATACAGTTGTAACAAACCCTCAGCTGGGAGAAATATAAGGTCTGTACAAGTTTTTTACCTCTGGATGTAAAGAAGAATGTATTCTTTAAGGCCCAATATCCACGAGCGGATCTGAATCCACATGGGGCACCCACATGGATGATCCACAGTTCAAGTCGCCCATAGGGAAACATGAAACATGGGCGTCCGTACCTGAATTAAAGCATGCAGATTTGATTTGCAGACCTTTGGGTGCAGAAATCAAATCGCAGCATGCTCCACTTCAGTGCGCTTCCCACATGGACAGCTTCCATTGAATTCAATGGAAGCCGTCCATTTTGCCGCCCGGCCGCAATGTCAATGGGCCGCAGAGTTCACTGGAATGCAGGAGTTTAAAAAAAACTCTACTGCGCATGCGCGGCGGCGCTTGTGCACACATCTGCAGTGAAGACCCGGACAGGTACACACGGTCCTCGGCCGCAGGCAGAGTCGGATTCTGCTGCGGGCTCCTGCATGTGGAATGCGACCCGCCCATGGACATGAGCCCTAACTGACAGCAAACTGAGATCCCGTCTAAGACAATGAACAGAAGCAAAATGCATCTTTTTGTTGAAGAATTAATTCAGGCTCATTTAGTTAAAACTGTAGAGCTTCTTTAACTCCTTGCCATACTGTGCTATAGTATAAGAGCACGTGATGTGCTGTGCCCGCCCCATTCTCCATCCCACTGCAATACTTTAGGTGCCATGGTAACAATGACCACAGCATCTAAGTGGTTTACAGAGAGACGAGGCTCAGCATTGCAATGTTGGGTTGCCAATGGACAGATTCTTTATTGTAGGAAGACATCCCGGTCATTATGGAGAGAGCACTCCGTGGTCCATAATATAGTGCTCAACCCCTGGTCAGTACTGGATACTTCTTGGTCACTATTGCAGCGGTCACTCCCCGGTATTGTAGCGGACCCCCGCAGTCAGTATTGTATTGGAGACTCCTTGGTCACTATTACAGTGGTGACTCTGCCATATTGTAGTGGACCCCCGCAGTCAGTATTGTAGTGGACATTCTCTGGTCAGTATTGGAGAGGGCACTCCATGGTCCATAATATAGGGGTCACCCCTGGTCAGTATTATAGCAGACTCCCGCAGTCAGTATTGTAGTGGACACACTCTGGTCAGTATTGTCCTGGGCATTCCAGATTGTAGGGGGCATTCCAGATTGTAGGGGGCATTCCAGATTGTAGGGGGCATTTCCCGGTCAGCAGTGAATATGGGTGACCTCTGTGAACTGTTCAATAAGCAGAGCAGGATAATGTCAGTAAGCCGATCTGATCAGTAACTCACACGACAGATAATGACTTGGTATCACAGAGCTCCTTAAGACTCCAGTACAATGTATGGAGACACTGCAGCCTCCACCAAGCTGCAGCTCTGGAGACATTCCCAGATCCTATCCAAAGTACTGAAATGTGTGACGAAGAATAGAGGAACGACGGCGAAATATCACTCCGTGCAGCAGGTGCATGTAGGTGGCAGCTCGAATGCTTCTGATAATTGATCGTGACGGGTGGGATGGAACTGCAGGAAAATATCACAAAAATGAACTCCTTTTAAAGGATGTGAATACTTCTGCAACAATACATGTAAATTAATAGACACAAAATCTGAAACAATCTTGATTAAAATTTGATCCCGTTTTGTGTACACAGTTCCTATATAGAACACCTGGCCTCCAGACTACAAACAAACCCTATGTAGTCTGATTCTGCAGGCAATGACTTTCATTCGCCCCCTCTTCTACTATTTGGAAGTTATAAAGAAGAGAGGGCCACCTCTCATGTGCCATCTAATACTGGTAACCAGATGGCAGAAGAGGCTCGGGGCTCAGGTGAAACTGCTGCCTCTGAACCCCCTATAGCTAGTCCCTGCATATTTGAAATAGGTGCTACCATTCTATCTATAATAAGTTGAGGGTCTGGTAAACTCCCCAGGACCACCCAAATGCCTCTTACAGTCTGTTTATGGAGCAGCGGGCACCTACAAGGTACCAAACCCACATGGGACACTATATTAATGCCCCTATAGTTATCCCACAAAAAGGCAAGATCACTTTAAATTAATCTGCTACACCCCACCCAGAATAAAACTTATCGCCTTGTCTAATCAACAGTGAAGATCCAATAGTCCTCATTATCCGGACCGCTATGAGCGCTGCTCCTGGCAGACTGGAGGTTAATGTTGTTGCTGTTTGTCTAATCTGGGATTATATTTCTGTGTGGGCCTGGCTGAGATATAATGGGGATTAGGTTGGACATTAAAGGGAGACAGATGAGGCAGAAGCAGCGACGACAGAGAGAGGAAAGGGATTTACTGAGAGGAAGGCAGCACACACAGGGCAGGCAGGGACAAGGACTGACCCATAACATGAGGTAAAAGGTATCCCCAGGCAGGAGCAATATAATCACATACCAGCACAGGGCACCAGCATGGCCGAAGTGTTCAATGGAAAGTTCGAGCTGGCGTCACAGGAAAACCTGGAGGAATATCTCAAAGCTTTAAGTAAGAAATCAACACTTAGTGTAGGATGGAAAAGCGGCATGAGGGCGCAAAGATAACGACAGCACCCGCAGACTATAATGTTAGACTATGATGTGAGGGTGAAGCGGATTTTGGGCATAATGGGATAGGGTCTTATAGTACTGACAGTGGGACTGACAAATTGCAGGGTACGAAAGGATGGGCAGCTAGCAGAGTTGTCGGTGGGGCACTGAGGGCATTGCTGAGTATAATGTGATGGAGGTAATAATGTTAGTGGGATAACATGATGGAGGCAACAATATTGTAATGAGGGTAACATGTTGCTGGGTTTGAATTGATAGGGGTAACAATAATGCTGGGCATAATGTCACGTGGTGCCAATGTGGCAGGGTAAACTATAATGGGGTAAAAAGTTGCTGGAATAATGTGATGGGGATAATAATGTTGCTGGGTATAAAGTGATGGGGGTAACAATGTCTCTGAGCATAATGTAATACAGGGAACGATGTTGTTGCTATAATGTAATAAAGGTAACGATGTTGCTGGCATAATCTGATGAAAGTAACAATATCGCCTGGTATAATGTGATGAGGGTAACAGTGTTCCTGGCCATAAATTGATGGGGGTAATAATGTTGCTGGACATAATGTGATGTAGTACCAACGTTGCAGGATATAATATGATGGGGTAAAAAGGTTACTGTTATAATGTGATGAGGTAACTATGTTGCTGGTATAATGTCATAGAGGTGACAGTGTTGCAGGCTATAATGTGATGGGGTAACAATATTGCTGGGTAACAGTGTTGCTGGGTATAATGTGATGGGGTAACAATATTGGTGGGTAACAGTGTTGCTGGGTTTAATGTGATGGGGTAACAATATTGGTGGGTAACAGGGTTGCTGGGTATAATGTGATGGGGTAACAATATTGATGGGTAACAGTGTTGCTGGGTATAATGTGATGGGGTAACAATATTGATGGGTAACAGTGTTGCTGGGTATAATGTGATGGGGTAACAATATTAGTGGGTAACAGTGTTGCTGGATATAATGTGATGGGGTAACAATATTGGTAGGTAACAGTGTTGCTGGATATAATGTGATCTGGGTAATAATATTGGTGGGTAACAGTGTTGCTGGGTATAATGTGATGGGTAACAATATTGGTGGGTAACAGTGTTGCCGGGTATAATGTGATCGGGGTAATAATATTGGTGGGTAACAGTGTTGCTGGGTATAATGTGATGGGTAACAATATTGGTGGGTAACAGTGTTGCTGGGTATAATGTGATGGGGTAACAATGTTGCTGGGTAACAGTGTTGCTGGGTATAATGTGATGGGGTAACAATATTGGTGGGTAACAGTGTTGCTGGGTATAATGTGATGGGGTAACAATATTGGTGGGTAACAACGTTGCTGGGTATAATGTGATGGGGTAACAATATTGGTGGGTAACAGGGTTGCTGTGTATAATGTGATCGGGGTAACAATATTGGTGAGTAACAGTGTTGCTGGGTATAGTGTGATGGGGTAACAATATTGCTGAGTAACAGGGTTGCTGGGTATAATGTGATGGGGTAACAATATTTGTGGGTAACAGTGTTGCTGGGTATAATGTGATGGGGTAAGAATATTGATGGGTAACAGTGTTGCTGGGTATAATGTGATGGGGTAAGAATATTGATGGGTAACAGGGTTGCTGGATATAATGTGATGGGGTAACAATATTGCTGGGTAACTGGGTTGCTGGGTTTAATGTGATGGGGTAACAATATTGCTGGGTAACAGGGTTGCTGGGTATAATGTGATGGGGTAACAATATTGGTGGGTAACAGTGTTGCCGAGTATAATGTGATGGGGGTAACTATTGCTGGATGTAATGTGAAGAGATGGTGTAGTATAATGTCGTGGGGTGAGGGAGTGTCTTACGCTAAGACGCTAAGTATGAAACTCTTTTATATCAGTCTAGTAATCTGCAAAGACTTGATAATCTGTAAAGACTCTGTCAGCCATATTTGTTGCTGCGTATATAATACCGCCCTGTTCTTCTCACATCATCTTTCTACTTGTAGATTTAAATATCGCTCTGCGGAAGATTGTTATTCTTCTGCGCCCAGAGAAAGAGTTTATAGTGGATGGTAACCACATAATAATCCGAACACTCAGCACCTTCCGGAATTACATCATGGATTTCACCTTGGGGGAAGAGTTTGAAGAGGACCTGGGTGCCATAGACGGTCGAATCTGCAAGGTATACATTGTAAGGGATGAGTGAGAGGGGCGCACTATGCTGGACGTTTGAACCTGATAGATAATTATGATTACATGTAGGCTAAATCCATGTTATATAGGAACTAGGAACTCTCACAGTGCAGTGACAGCTAAGTGGAGTGGTAGGCCAAACCAAGCATTCACATTGGACTCACAATCCCTCATGCCTCCTTGGATGTTAATCCCAGCAGCAAACTGGAAAACATTCCATGCCACTGTGATCTCTTCAAACCCCAGGACAACTAGGGATGTTACCACTGACCACCTCACTACTCTAGACCACCAGGAAATTACTACTGACCACCTTATCACTCTAGACCACTAGAGATTTTACCACAGACTACTTTACTACTCTAGACCATCAAGAATTTCACCACTGACTACCTCACCACCATATATCACCAGGGATATTGCCATTATCCTCTTCTGAATGCTAGCCAACCAGGAATATTATCATTAAACTCATCACCAAGACAGACCACCAGGGATGTTAACACGGATCATCTCACCACTGTTGACCACCAGGGATTTTTTCGCTGACCACCTTACCACTGTTGACCAACAGGGATTTTTTCTGCTGACCACCACTGTAAACCATCAGGGATTTTTGTGCTAACTATCTCACCACTTTAGACCTCCAGGGATGTTACCACTGACCAGTTCTCCACTCTAGACCACTAGGGATTTTAAGACTGACCACCTCTCCACCCTAGTCCACCAGGGATATTACCATTAAGTTCTTCCCCTATCTAGACCACTAGGATCATTGCTATTAAACCCATCACCACCCTACACCACCAGGGACTTAACCACTGATCACGTCACCAACATAGTCCACCAGGGATGTTATCACTGACCACCTTACCACCCTAGAACTCCAGGGATATTCCCACTGACCACCTCATGACCATAGATCACTAGAGGTATTGACATAATCTTCTTCTGCACCATAGACAACCAGGTATATTACTTTTAAACTCATCACCGCCATAAACCACCAGGGATGTTACCACTGACCACCTCACCACCATAGATCCCCAGAGATATTGCCATTAACCTCTTCTGCATTGTAGACCACCAAGTATATTATTATTAAACTCATCACCACCATAAAACACGAGGGATGTTACCACTGACCACCTCACTACTGTAGGTCACCTGGGATTTTTCCACTCACCATCTCACCACTCTAGACCACCAGGGATTTTAGCACTGAGCGCCTCACCACCCTAGACCACATGGATGTTATCACTGTCCACCTTTCCATTGTAGACAACCAGAAATTTTGCCATTAGCCTCATCTCTATCCTATATCACCAATAATATTACCATTAAACCCATCATCACCCTACACCACCAGAAATGTTACCTCTGAACACTTCTCCACCCAAATCCACCAAGAATGTTACCACTGACCAACTCACCATTGTGGACCACTAGTGATATTTGCATTAACTGCCTTTCCACCTCTGACAACCAGGAATATTACCATTAAACCCATCATCACCCTAGAACACCGGGAATATGGCCATTAAACTCTTTGATACATTATATCTACAAGAATATTACTATTACTCCCTATGTAACCTAGACCACCCGGGAAAGCAATTATAATCTCCTACTATCCTAAACCGCCAGGGATCCTAGCATAAACTATTACGAATCTCTCATAAGCCATTCTATACCATTGTTTCTGAACTCTAGTGCTCAAGTTTCCCCAACAGATCATGATTTGGGGATATCCTATAAAGAGAACACCTGAGGTAATGTCTGAGGCATTGGCAATAATCACATCACCTCTGCAAAACTAAGGATATCCTAAAAACATAATCTATTACTTGTTGGGGTCACTTGTTGAGAATGTTGTTCTAGACCACCAGGAATATTACTCACCCCTAAGCAATTTATATTGAGCCACCGTAAACAATTTAAAAAGAAGCCCAATTCACCTTAGACAACCTGGAACATTAATCCTTATGACATCATACATAACCAGGAACATTACACTCTATACTACCGAGGATACAAATATTCATCCTAAACCACCCTAAACCACTGTCAGATCTTTACCCCACTAATCCCCCAGGGATGTTAACATTGACCACCCTACTAACCTAGACTACCAGGAATGTTACCACTGACCATATCTTCATCTTAGAGCACATAGAAATTGCTGTAAATCTCTTTCCCACCCTAGACCAGCAGGACTATAATCATTTAACTCGTCTCCACACTAGGCAACCAATGATGTTACCACTGATCACCCTAGACCACATAAAAACATAATCCATGACTTGTTGGGGCCACTTGTTGAGAATGCTGTTCTAGACCACCAGGAATATTACTTACCCCTAAGCAAATTTATATTGAGCCACCGTAAACAATTTAAAAAGAAGCCCAATTCACCTTAGACAACCTGGAACATTAATCCTTATGACATCATACATAACCAGGAACATTACACTCTATACTACCGAGGATACTAATATTCATCCTAAACCATCCTAAACCACTGTAAGATCTTTACCCCACTAATCCCCCAGGGATGTTAACATTGACCACCCTACTAACCTAGACCTCCAGGAATGTTACCACTGACCACATCTTCATCTTAGAGCACATAGATATTGCCGTAAACCTCTTTCCCACCTTAGACCACCAGGACTATAATCATTTAACTCATTTCCACACTAGGCAACCAATGATGTTACCACTGATCACCCTAGACCACATAAAAACATAATCCATGACTTGTTGGGGCCACTTGTTGAGAATGCTGTTCTAGACCACCAGGGATATTATTACTTACCCCTAAGCAACCTTAGAAAAACAAGGATATTACCATTTACTATAGAGTCACCCTAGACAACTGAAAAGAAGCCCAGTTCACCCTAGACGACCAAGAACACTACTATTGACCCCTATAATACCCTATAGTACCAATGATATCAAAATTCACCCTAAGCCACCCTACACCACCATAGATATGAGATATGGAAGTATAAACCACCCTAGACCACTAAAAATAAGAATCTTTACCCTCTACATATCCACAAACACCACCATAGAAACTAAAGAACCTCCCGAACCACCTCATATTTTCTGGACTCAGTATGGCAGAGGGTGTTATGATGGGTACTCTGTAGCGGCATTGCTCGAACAATGAATTGCAGTATTTTTTGTTTTGAGCTAAAAACCCACAATATTGGGGTGACTGTAGTAATGTTACAGAGTATATTACGAGATGGAGCTGACAATGTTTCTACTTGCAATATTATGGGGGCTGACAATGTTGCAGACTATTATATATGGACTCAGAGATTCGACTGGAATATATCCCACACACAAGGATAAAATAGAACACCCATCACATACACTCATTGGCAAAATAAGGCTTTTGTCCTCTTGACATCAACATGTTCTGGCTTCTGTATGATCAGCCATCATAATCCTCCCACACTCCTCACTTTTCGGTGCCTCCAGCAGCAACACAACACAACCATATTATTCATCGCAACCTTGAGTTAACAGCCAAACATAATGTACAAAAATACATAATGATTATGATATACCCTATGGATAATGTGATAGCGGGGCACTGCATACACTACTAGACGGACACCTAGTGGTAATACGGAGTACAACAGATCTGGAGCATAAAACATCGAAAACTACTTCTGAATCAGTAAAGAAAATCTACAGCAGGAGAGATGAAGAACATTACAGTTCAGCACGGCCATCTGCTGGACACAAGCAGTTTTGCAGGAGCAGACTGAGGCTACATCAACTGATTACCACAAATGCTACAATTTCAAAGGGAAAAGTGGCCTTGCAAATGAAAAAAAAAATGTGTTCATGTTCAACTTTTTATAGTTGCAGTAATGCCTGTGTGGTGTAGTATATAGAGTAACTGTCGGCTGTCCTGTGTGGTGTAGTATATAGAGGAGCTGTCGGCTCTCCTGTGTGGTGTAGTATATAGAGGAGCTGTTGGCTCTCCTGTGTGGTGTAGTATATAGAGGAGCTGTCAGCTCTCCTGTGTGGTGTAGTATATAGAGAAACTGTCGGCTGTCCTGTGTGGTGTAGTATATAGAGGAGCTGTCGGCTCTCCTGTGTGGTGTAGTATATAGAGGAGCTGTCTGCACTCCTGTGTGGTGTAGTATATAGAGGAGCTGTCGGCTCTCCTGTGTGCTGTAGTATATAGAGGTGCTGTCGGCTCTCCTGTGTGGTGTAGTATATAAACGAGCTGTTGGCTCCCCTGTGTCGTGTAGTATATAGAGGAGCTGTTGGCTCCCCTGTGTGGTGTAGTATATAGAGGAGCTGTCGGCTCTCCTGTGTGGTGTACTATATAGAGGAGCTGTTGGCTCCCCTGTGTGGTGTAGTATATAGAGGAGCTGTCGGCTCTCCTGTGTGGTGTAGTATATAGAGAAACTGTCGGCTGTCCTGTGTGGTGTAGTATATAGAGGAGCTGTCGGCTCTCCTGTGTGGTGTAGTATATAGAGGAGCTGTCTGCACTCCTGTGTGGTGTAGTATATAGAGGAGCTGTCGGCTCTCCTGTGTGCTGTAGTATATAGAGGAGCTGTCGGCTCTCCTGTGTGGTGTAGTATATAAACGAGCTGTTGGCTCCCCTGTGTGGTGTAGTATATAGAGGAGCTGTTGGCTCCCCTGTGTGGTGTAGTATATAGAGGAGCTGTCGGCTCTCCTGTGTGGTGTACTATATAGAGGAGCTGTTGGCTCCCCTGTGTGGTGTAGTATATAGAGGAGCTGTCGGCTCTACTGTGTGGTGTAGTATATAGAGGAGCTGTCGGCTCTCCTGTGTGGTGTAGTATATAGAGGAGCTGTCGGCTCTCCTGTGTTGTGTAGTATATAGAGGAGCTGTCGGCTGTACTGTTTGGTGTAGTATATAGAGGAGCTGTCGGCTCTCCTTTGTGGTGTAGTATATAGAGGAGCTGTCGGCTCTCCTGTGTGGTGTAGTATATAGAGGAGTTGTCAGCTCTCCCGTGCGGTGTAGTATATAGAGAAGTTGTGGGCTCTCCTGTGTGGAGTAGTATATAGAGGATCTGTGGGCTCTCTTGCGTTGTGTAGTATATAGAGGAGCTGTCGGCTCTCCTGTGTAGTGTAATATATAGAGGAGCTGTCGGCTCTCCTGTGTGGTGTAGTATATAGAGGAGCTGTCGGCTCTCCTGTGTAGTGTAATATAGAGAGGAGCTGTAGGCTCTCCTGTGTGGTGTAGTATATAGAGGAGCTGTCGACTCTCCTGTCTGGTGTAGTATACAGAGGAGCTGTTGGCTCTCCTGTGTGGTGTAGTATATATAGCAGCTGTCGGCTCTCCTGCGCGGTGTAGTATATAGAGGAGCTGTCGGCTTTACTGTGCGGTGTAGTATATAGAAGAGCTGTCGTCTCTCCTGTATGTTGTGTAGTATATAGAGGAGCTGTCGGCTCTCCTGTGTGGTGTAGTATATAGAGAAGCTGTGGGCTCTCCTGTGTGATGTAGTATATAGAGGATCTGTGGGCTCTCTTGTGTTGTGTAGTATATAGAGGCGCTGCCGGCTCTCCTGTGTGGTGTAGTATATAGAGGAGCTGTCGGCTCTCCTGTGTGGTGTAGTATATAGAGGAACTGTCGGCTCTCCTGTGTGGTGTAGTATATAGAGGAACTGTCGGCTCTCCTGTGTGGTGTAGTATATAGAGGAGCTGTGGGCTCTCCTGTGTGGTGTAGTATATAGAGGAGCTGTCGGCTCTCCTGTGTGGTGTAGTATATAGAGGAGCTGTCAGCTCTCCTGTGTGGTGTATTATATAGAGGAGCTGTCGGCTCTCCTGTGTGGTGTATTATATAGAGGAGCTGTCGGCTCTCCTGTGTAGTGTATTATATAGAGAAGCTATCAGCTCTCCTGTGTGGTGTAGTATATAGAGGAGCTGTCGGCTCTCCTGTGTGGTGTAGTATATAGAGGAGCTGTCAGCTCCTCTGTATGGTATACCATATAGAGGAGCTGATGGCTATCCTGTGTGGTGTAGTATATAGAGGAGCTGTCGGCTGTCCTGTGTGGTGTAGTATATAGAGGAGCTGTCGGCTCTACTGTGTGGTGTAGTATATAGAGCTGCTATCAGCTCTCCAGTGTGGTGTAGTATATAGAGGAGCTGTCGGCTCTCCTATGTGGTGTAGTATATAATGGAGCTGTCAGCTCCCCCATATGGTATAGTATATAGAGGAGCTGATGGCTCTCCTGTGTGGTGTAGTATATAGAAAAGCTGTCGGCTCTCCTGTGTGGTCTATTATATAAAGGAGCTGTCGGCTCTCCTCTGTGGTGTATTATATAGAGGAGCTGTCGGCTCTCCTCTGTGGTATAGTATATATGTGATGTAGTATATAGAGGAGCTGTTGGCTCTTCTGTGTGGTGTAGTATATAGAAGTGCTGTCGGCTCTCATGTGTGGTGTAGCATATAGAGGTGCTGTGGGCTCTCCTGTGCGGTGTAGTGTATAGAGGAGCTGTCGGCTCTCCTGTGTGGTGTAGTATATAGAGGAGCTGTCGGCTCTCCAGTGTGGTGTAGTATATAGAGGAGCTGTTGGCTCTCCTGTGTGGTGTAGTATATAGAGGAGCTGTCGGCTCTCCTGTGCGGTGTAGTGTATAGAGGAGCTGTCGGCTCTCCTGTGTGGTGTAGTATATAGAGGAGCTATCGGCTCTCCTGTGTGGTGTAGTATATAAAGGAGCTGTCGGCTCTCCTGTGTGGTGTAGTATATAGAGGAGCTGTCGGCTATACTGTTTGGTGTAGTATTTAGTGGAGCTGTTGGCTCTCCTGTGTGGTGTAGTATATAGAGGAGCTGTCGGCTCTCCTGTGGGGTGTAGTATATAGAGGAGCTGTCTGCAATCCTGTGTGGTGTAGTATATAGAGGAGCTGTTGGCTCTCCTGTGTGGTGTAGTATATAGAGGAGCTGTCGGCTCTGCTGTTTGGTGTAGTATATAGAGGAGCTGTCGGCTCCCCTGTGTGGTGTATTTTATAGAGGAGCTGTGGGCTGTCCTGTGTGGTGTATTATATAGAGGAGCTGTGGGCTCTCCTGTGTGGTGTAGTATATAGCGGAGCTGTCGGCTCTCCTGTGTGGTGTAGTATATAGAGGAGCTGTCGGCTCTCCTGTGTGTTGCAGTATATAGAGGAGCTGTGGGCTCTCCTGTGTGGTGCGGTATATAGAGGAGCTGTCAGCTCTACTGTTTGGTGTAGTATATAGAGGAGCTGTCGGCTCTACTGTTTGGTGTAGTATATAGAGGAGCTGTCGGCTCTCCTGTGTGGTGCGGTATATAGAGGAGCTGTCGGCTCTGCTGTGTGGTGTAGTATATAGAGGAGCAGTTGGCTCTCCTGTGTGGTGCGGTATATAGAGGAGCTGTCGGCTCTCCTGTGCAGTGTAGTATATAGAGGAGCTGTCGGCTGTCCTGTGTGGTGTAGTATATAGAGGAGCTGTCGGCTCTCCTGTGTGTTGCAGTATATAGAGGAGCTGTGGGCTCTCCTGTGTGGTGCGGTATATAGAGGAGCTGTCAGCTCTACTGTTTGGTGTAGTATATAGAGGAGCTGTCGGCTCTACTGTTTGGTGTAGTATATAGAGGAGCTGTCGGCTCTCCTGTGTGGTGCGGTATATAGAGGAGCTGTCGGCTCTGCTGTGTGGTGTAGTATATAGAGGAGCAGTTGGCTCTCCTGTGTGGTGCGGTATATAGAGGAGCTGTCGGCTCTCCTGTGCAGTGTAGTATATAGAGGAGCTGTCGGCTCTCCTGTGTGGTGCAGTATATAGAGGAGCTGTCGGCTCTCCTGTGTGATGTAGTATATAGAGGAGCTGTCGGCTCTCCTGTGTGGTGTGGTATATAGAGGAGCTGTCGGCTCTCCTGTGTGGTGTAGTATATAGAGGAGCTGTCGGCTCTCCTGTGTGGAGTAGTATATAGAGGAGCTGTCGGCTGTCCTGTGTGGTGTAGTATATAGAGGAGCTGTCGGCTCTACTGTTTGGTGTAGTATATAGAGGAGCTGTCTGCACTCCTGTGTAGTGTAGTATATAGAGGAGCTGTCGGCTCTCCTGTGTGGAGTAGTATATAGAGGAGCTGTCGGCTGTCCTGTGTGGTGTAGTATATAGAGGAGCTGTCGGCTCTCCTGTGTGGAGTAGTATATAGAGGAGCTGTCGGCTGTCCTGTGTGGTGTAGTATATAGAGGAGCTGTTGGCTCTCCTGTGTGGTGTAGTATATAGAGGAGCTGTCAGCTCTCCTGTGTGGTGTAGTATATAGAGAAACTGTCGGCTGTCCTGTGTGGTGTAGTATATAGAGGAGCTGTCGGCTCTCCTGTGTGGTGTAGTATATAGAGGAGCTGTCTGCACTCCTGTGTGGTGTAGTATATAGAGGAGCTGTCGGCTCTCCTGTGTGCTGTAGTATATAGAGGTGCTGTCGGCTCTCCTGTGTGGTGTAGTATATAAACGAGCTGTTGGCTCCCCTGTGTCGTGTAGTATATAGAGGAGCTGTTGGCTCCCCTGTGTGGTGTAGTATATAGAGGAGCTGTCGGCTCTCCTGTGTGGTGTACTATATAGAGGAGCTGTTGGCTCCCCTGTGTGGTGTAGTATATAGAGGAGCTGTCGGCTCTCCTGTGTGGTGTAGTATATAGAGAAACTGTCGGC
Organism: Eleutherodactylus coqui; assembly: GCF_035609145.1. NCBI lineage: Eukaryota > Metazoa > Chordata > Amphibia > Anura > Eleutherodactylidae > Eleutherodactylus > Eleutherodactylus coqui. Next base: position 265,813,684 of record NC_089840.1, on the reverse strand, counting down.
TGTCCTGTGTGGTGTAGTATATAGAGGAGCTGTCGGCTCTCCTGTGTGGTGTAGTATATAGAGGAGCTGTCTGCACTCCTGTGTGGTGTAGTATATAGAGGAGCTGTCGGCTCTCCTGTGTGCTGTAGTATATAGAGGAGCTGTCGGCTCTCCTGTGTGGTGTAGTATATAAACGAGCTGTTGGCTCCCCTGTGTGGTGTAGTATATAGAGGAGCTGTTGGCTCCCCTGTGTGGTGTAGTATATAGAGGAGCTGTCGGCTCTCCTGTGTGGTGTACTATATAGAGGAGCTGTTGGCTCCCCTGTGTGGTGTAGTATATAGAGGAGCTGTTGGCTCTACTGTGTGGTGTAGTATATAGAGGAGCTGTCGGCTCTCCTGTGTGGTGTAGTATATAGAGGAGCTGTCGGCTCTCCTGTGTTGTGTAGTATATAGAGGAGCTGTCGGCTGTACTGTTTGGTGTAGTATATAGAGGAGCTGTCGGCTCTCCTTTGTGGTGTAGTATATAGAGGAGCTGTCGGCTCTCCTGTGTGGTGTAGTATATAGAGGAGTTGTCAGCTCTCCCGTGCGGTGTAGTATATAGAGAAGTTGTGGGCTCTCCTGTGTGGAGTAGTATATAGAGGATCTGTGGGCTCTCTTGCGTTGTGTAGTATATAGAGGAGCTGTCGGCTCTCCTGTGTAGTGTAATATATAGAGGAGCTGTCGGCTCTCCTGTGTGGTGTAGTATATAGAGGAGCTGTCGGCTCTCCTGTGTAGTGTAATATAGAGAGGAGCTGTAGGCTCTCCTGTGTGGTGTAGTATATAGAGGAGCTGTCGACTCTCCTGTCTGGTGTAGTATACAGAGGAGCTGTTGGCTCTCCTGTGTGGTGTAGTATATATAGCAGCTGTCGGCTCTCCTGCGCGTAGTAGTATATAGAGGAGCTGTCGGCTTTACTGTGCGGTGTAGTATATAGAAGAGCTGTCGTCTCTCCTGTATGTTGTGTAGTATATAGAGGAGCTGTCGGCTCTCCTGTGTGGTGTAGTATATAGAGAAGCTGTGGGCTCTCCTGTGTGATGTAGTATATAGAGGATCTGTGGGCTCTCTTGTGTTGTGTAATATATAGAGGCGCTGCCGACTCTCCTGTGTGGTGTAGTATATAGAGGAGCTGTCGGCTCTCCTGTGTGGTGTAGTATATAGAGGAACTGTCGGCTCTCCTGTGTGGTGTAGTATATAGAGGAACTGTCGGCTCTCCTGTGTGGTGTAGTATATAGAGGAGCTGTGGGCTCTCCTGTGTGGTGTAGTATATAGAGGAGCTGTCGGCTCTCCTGTGTGGTGTAGTATATAGAGGAGCTGTTGACTCTCCTGTGTGGTGTAGTATATAGAGGAGCTGTCGACTCTCCTGTGTGGTGTAGTATATAGAGGAGCTGTCGACTCTCCTGTGTGGTATAGTATATAGAGGAGCTGTCAGCTCCTCTGTATGGTATACCATATAGAGGAGCTGATGGCTATCCTGTGTGGTGTAGTATATAGAAGAGCTGTCGGCTCTCCTGTGTGGTGTATTATACAGAGGAGCTGTCAGCTCTCCTGTGTGGTGTATTATATAGAGGAGCTGTCGGCTCTCCTGTGTGGTGTATTATATAGAGGAGCTGTCGGCTCTCCTGTGTAGTGTATTATATAGAGAAGCTATCAGCTCTCCTGTGTGGTGTAGTATATAGAGGAGCTGTCGGCTCTCCTGTGTGGTGTAGTATATAGAGGAGCTGTCAGCTCCTCTGTATGGTATACCATATAGAGGAGCTGATGGCTATCCTGTGTGGTGTAGTATATAGAGGAGCTGTCGGCTGTCCTGTGTGGTGTAGTATATAGAGGAGCTGTCGGCTCTACTGTGTGGTGTAGTATATAGAGCTGCTATCAGCTCTCCTGTGTGGTGTAGTATATAGAGGAGCTGTCGGCTCTCCTATGTGGTGTAGTATATAATGGAGCTGTCAGCTCCCCCATATGGTATAGTATATAGAGGAGCTGATGGCTCTCCTGTGTGGTGTAGTATATAGAGAAGCTGTCAGCTCTCCTGTGTGGTCTATTATATAAAGGAGCTGTCGGCTCTCCTCTGTGGTGTATTATATAGAGGAGCTGTCGGCTCTCCTCTGTGGTGTAGTATATCTGTGATGTAGTATATAGAGGAGCTGTTGGCTCTTCTGTGTGGTGTAGTATATAGAAGTGCTGTCGGCTCTCATGTGTGGTGTAGCATATAGAGGTGCTGTGGGCTCTCCTGTGCGGTGTAGTGTATAGAGGAGCTGTCGGCTCTCCTGTGTGGTGTAGTATATAGAGGAGCTATCGGCTCTCCAGTGTGGTGTAGTATATAGAGGAGCTGTTGGCTCTCCTGTGTGGTGTAGTATATAGAGGAGCTGTCGGCTCTCCTGTGCGGTGTAGTGTATAGAGGAGCTGTCGGCTCTCCTGTGTGGTGTAGTATATAGAGGAGCTATCGGCTCTCCTGTGTGGTGTAGTATATAAAGGAGCTGTCGGCTCTCCTGTGTGGTGTAGTATATAGAGGAGCTGTCGGCTATACTGTTTGGTGTAGTATTTAGTGGAGCTGTTGGCTCTCCTGTGTGGTGTAGTATATAGAGGAGCTGTCGGCTCTCCTGTGGGGTGTAGTATATAGAGGAGCTGTCTGCAATCCTGTGTGGTGTAGTATATAGAGGAGCTGTTGGCTCTCCTGTGTGGTGTAGTATATAGAGGAGCTGTCGGCTCTGCTGTTTGGTGTAGTATATAGAGGAGCTGTCGGCTCCCCTGTGTGGTGTATTTTATAGAGGAGCTGTGGGCTGTCCTGTGTGGTGTATTATATAGAGGAGCTGTGGGCTCTCCTGTGTGGTGTAGTATATAGCGGAGCTGTCGGCTCTCCTGTGTGGTGTAGTATATAGAGGAGCTGTCGGCTCTCCTGTGTGTTGCAGTATATAGAGGAGCTGTGGGCTCTCCTGTGTGGTGCGGTATATAGAGGAGCTGTCAGCTCTACTGTTTGGTGTAGTATATAGAGGAGCTGTCGGCTCTACTGTTTGGTGTAGTATATAGAGGAGCTGTCGGCTCTCCTGTGTGGTGCGGTATATAGAGGAGCTGTCGGCTCTGCTGTGTGGTGTAGTATATAGAGGAGCAGTTGGCTCTCCTGTGTGGTGCGGTATATAGAGGAGCTGTCGGCTCTCCTGTGCAGTGTAGTATATAGAGGAGCTGTCGGCTCTCCTGTGTGGTGTAGTATATAGAGGAGCTGTCGGCTCTCCTGTGTGATGTAGTATATAGAGGAGCTGTCGGCTCTCCTGTGTGGTGTGGTATATAGAGGAGCTGTCGGCTCTCCTGTGTGGTGTAGTATATAGAGGAGCTGTCGGCTCTCCTGTGTGGAGTAGTATATAGAGGAGCTGTCGGCTGTCCTGTGTGGTGTAGTATATAGAGGAGCTGTCGGCTCTACTGTTTGGTGTAGTATATAGAGGAGCTGTCTGCACTCCTGTGTAGTGTAGTATATAGAGGAGCTGTCGGCTCTCCTGTGTGGAGTAGTATATAGAGGAGCTGTCGGCTGTCCTGTGTGGTGTAGTATATAGAGGAGCTGTCGGCTCTCCTGTGTGGTGTAGTATATAGAGGAGCTGTCGGCTCTCCTGTGTGGTGTAGTATATAGAGGAGCTGTCGGCTGTCCTGTGTGGTGTAGTATATAGAGGAGCTGTCTGCACTCCTGTGTAGTGTAGTATATAGAGGAGCTGTCGGCTCTCCTGTGTGGAGTAGTATATAGAGGAGCTGTCGGCTGTCCTGTGTGGTGTAGTATATAGAGGAGCTGTCGGCTCTCCTGTGCGGTGTAGTATATAGAGGAGCTGTCGGCTCTCCTATGTGGTGTAGTATATAGAGGAGCTGTACGCTCTCCTGTATGGTGTAGTATATATGTGATATAGTATATAGGGGAGCTGTCGGCTCTCCTGTGCGGTGTAGTACATAGTGGAGCTGTCATCATTGAATGACTGTGACTGGTTCATTGAGCGCTGGCTGTGACTGGCTGAGCCGCAGAGTTCGAGAGGCAATCACAGCCAGCGCTTCCTAGAGGCAGAGTTGTGAACCTTCAAGACAGAAAGCGCTTGCTGAAAACTACAAGCAAGTCTGTCAGAGATGAATAGGAGATACGTGGCAGACCTGACTGCGGCTGTTAGGTGATTTTTTTTATTTAGTTTTTTTTAAAGGAGCTAGGGCTTATTTTTGGTATATGACTTATATTTCAAGCACCCCTGAAAATCCTGGCAAAGTCGCACTGCAAAGTCGCACGACTTAGTAGCGACATGAAATTGTGATATTGCGGCAAGGAAACGCAGTGATATTGCATAGAACACAAATGTGATGTCGCTGCGATTTACTCCCGGTGATATCTCTGTCGTCCGTGTGAAAGAGGCCGAAGTCCTAAGAAATGATGCAGCAGAATTGTTATTTTTGGCAGCACTAACGCACGAGGAGCATCGCCAGCATTTAAGCCCATCAAACCCATCAGAGACAAAGAATAGAGATATCAGATCTGTTAACAGCAGCTTGCTGGTGGTTTCCTTGTGGCGACTGAATCATTTTTCATTTCTACGTAAGTAATATACTATGTCCTAATTCTGTTTATTACAGACGACGGTGACCTGGGAGGGTAACAAGCTGATATGTGTGCAGAAGGGCGAGGTGCCAAACCGTGGCTGGAAGCAGTGGATGGAGGGAAACGTGTTGTATGCGGTGAGATATCAGCTTTATCAAACTCCACACCAAGTTTGTCACTTCTACTAGCTACGTTAGGCTAACTTTACACGGGCAAGCGCAATATCGGGCCGTGAATCATGGCCTAATATCACGCTCGCCAACATGCGATTTTCCCATGGATGCAAGGCGTTTTTATCTTAAAACCGCCTTGCATCATTTCGGGGAAGCAGCGGTCCTCCGGCGCGGCTGACAGCTATGGTGAAGGATCACAGAGTTTCTTCCATTGCTTTCAATGGGAAAGCCTCACATCAAACCACGTGCACCTAGCACATGCTACAACGCCCTGCTGGCCCCGTTGAAAGCAATGGGCGATGTGAGGGGACACCCAAAAATAGGAGGTGCCGCAATTTGTTTCCTGCATCGCATTGCGGTGCAATGCGGGAAGAAAAATCGCTCATGTGTATGACTCCCTTCGAAAGAATGGGGCTCATATTCGGGTGAGATTTGTGCATCTCGCAACACACAATTCTCGTGCGATTTTCTCGGCTGTATGAAAACGGCCTTACTGTTGTACATCGTAGCCCCCAGAACAGTGTAGCCTCTGGCTTTTATAAAACTACTAGTAATTATTAGGAAATTATAGTACCAGATTTATGGTGGCGCAATGCGCCACTTACTGATATAATCTAGTGAAAGGGATTGAAGTTGTAAGCACGCGGCTGCTGTTTAGGACCTGTGATGATGTCATCATCATTGTGCCTCTAGGGTGTTTGATAGATAATAGATAGCTCTGGTACATGCACATCACATACACACAGCTCTGCTATGTGCATTCCACACACAGCTCTGCTACGTGCGCGCCACAAACAGCTCTGCTACATGCGCATCACACACAGCTCTGCTACATGCGCGTCACACACAGATCTGCTAAGTGCGCACGACACACAGCTCTGCTACATGCGCACGACACACAGCTCTGCTACGTGCGTGCCACACACAGCTCTGCTACATGGGGTTTCACACACAGCCCTGCTACATGGGCTTTCACACACAGCTCTGCTATATGGGATTTCACACGCAACTCTGCTACATGCACGTCACAGATACACAGCTCTGCTACATTCGCGCGTCACACACACACAGCTCTGCTACACTCGGGATGACATCAACATCATGTGATCAGGGCCAGAGTTCGGAGCCCAGATGATTAATCACATGACGGTAAAATCATCATAGGTCCTGTATAAGCACACAGCTGCTGTCAGGCTCTGCATGTTTTATGCTTTAGGACCTGCAATGACATCACTGTCATGTGATCAGGGGCGGAGCATGTAACTCACTCATTCACGGACAAGTGGTTGTAAGTACTTTGACAACTCACAACATGTTCTGGCAGCTGCAGCCTAATGAAAGTTGTAGTTTCCCAACAACTTAAGAGCCACTGGTTGGGAGCCACTGTTCTAAAGGTGTTGGGCACCAGAACAAAACTAATGACATAAATACGGCATCAGAAGCAAGCTGTTAACATAAATACAGCATAAACCAAATTTAATACACAGATAAAATACTAGAGCCAAGCTCACATCATAAATACACCCCCACTATTGAGTTCATAATATAAATATAATACCAGAACCAAGCTCAGTACATAAACATAGCACCAAAACAAGTTTATAACATAAGTACTGAACTAGAACCAAGCTCATAACATAGCTACAGCCCCAGAACAAAGCTCGGTATATAAATACTGTCCAGAACCAAGCTTATAACATAAATACAGCACCAGAACCAAGTTCATAACATACATAGCACACAAACCAACCTCAGTATATAAATACAGCCCCAAAACCAAGCTCATAAGAAATACAGTAGCAGAAATAAGTGATTTTGTTGCAGGGGCCTGATGGGCTAACAAGTGTATCTTGGAAAATCAACGGGGCGGAGAAAGAACTTGGGGAATAGTGATTCAGGAATTCAAACTGTGAAAGGTGTTAGAAAAAAAGTTTTTTAATGTATGGACTTGTTGCTGCACATTTTCTGAAAATAAGATCATATTCTATTAATAAGGCTCCTCCCCTAATAAAAGAGGCGGAGCTTGACAACCACCTAATGTTTATCTAACAAGAAGGAAAGGGTTATTAAGAAGAGGGGGCACAGGAATGGCAGCATCCCATAACTGCAAGATTAGACTACACAGAGTTTATTTGCAGTTTGTTACTATGGAGATACATAGTCCTGCATAGGAGCTGTATACACAAAACGGTAGGAGATTGTAAATGAAAACTATTTGCAACATTGCTTCATTTTTTATTTGGAAAGCTTTGCTACAATAGAAATATGTCGCGGAGTTATTTTAACCCTTTAATCCCCTCTTTTTTCCCCAGGAGCTGACGGCGGGGGATGCAGTCTGCATGCAAACCTTCCGCAGAGTATAATGAAGAACCTGCAAACACTGAAGCTCCCTGATAATATGACCATAGAGATACGTTCTTACGTGATTGTTATCAGATCTCTTCATGCTATCGTTATTAATGTCTAATTCAGGGGGTGGCGGATGGACGGCGGTGACCGGTGATAGACTCAGGATGATCGGGTCACTGTCTGTAGGGCTAGAGGGTGGACATGATGCCTTAATAATCCATCCCTGTGAACCAATAACACCTTCAAAGATTGTACAAACCCCGATGACAAGGAAGTTAAAGGGGTCTTCCATATTAAATAAAGTTTAATCATATATCGTTAAACGTCCTCAAAATTTCGAATATACTTTATGTTTCATTTCCTCTACATTTTCAACATCTCTGCTTGCTGTCAAGAAATGGAAATATTCTACTTACCACCAGAGGTTAAAACTAGAGATGAGCGAGCGTACTCGGAAAAGCACTACTCGCTCGAGTAATTTGCTTTATCCGAGTATCGCTGTGCTCGTCCCTGAAGATTCGGGTGCCGCTGCGGCTGACAGGTGAGTCGCAGCAGGGAGCGGGGCAGAGCGGGCGGGAGAGAGGGAGAGAAAGATCTCCCCTCCATTCCTCCCCGCTCTCCCCTGCAGCTCCCCGCTCCGTGCCGGCACCCGAATCTTCAGGGACGAGCACAGCGATACTCGGATAAAGCACATTACTCGAGCGAGTAGTGCTTTTCCGAGTACGCTCGCTCATCTCTAGATACGATGTATCCAGGCTAAACAATCTTCTGAGATGTAAAGACCTTGGCCCCAGACATCTTACCTGCACTGATACATTGTAACAAACACAGGAGGGACATTTGTGTGATGTGTTTAGCTCTAAGAGGATTGTCTAAGCTGGATCCAGTTGTAAGCTGTGAAAACTTTGGCCGAATGCACACGACCAGGCCGGATCCCGCAGCGGAATCTGACCCGATGTCCGGCCTGTGGCCCCTGCGGACCTGTCTGTAGTGTTTCTTCATCTGTAATGTGGATGGGCCGGCCGGCACATGCGCAGTACAGATGGCACCGCGCCGTCGCTAAGCAATGACGCTAACTCCGCGATCCGTCTGCAGCTGTCACTGCGGGCGGGCCGCAGATCGAACAGCTTCCATTGACTTCAATGAAAGCTGTCCACGTGGAAATCGCGCATAAATAGGAATGCTGCGGTTTTCCCTCCGCGAGCGGAAAATTGCTGCTTATTTCTGCTTGTGGACATGGAAGAGCGTTTTTGCATAGCATGTCTATGGGTGGTATATGCTGCAGAATCCAGAGGCGGACGCCCGCTCCAAATTCCGCAATGCAAATACGCCCGTGTCATTGGGTCTTTTGCGCAGGTTCTCAGCTTCTGGATATAAACAAGAATGTTCAATTCTCTGACAGAATTCTTAAAACTGAGGGGAAATTGAAAAACAAAGTAAATAAAAGGTTACAGAACCCTTCATTCTAAAGTGATTAAGAGTTATTTATATTTGGCTGCTCTCACACCGATGTTAGGGTCAGTTCAGGGTTTTTGTCTCTCTGCTCCGTTTTTGGATGAGAAAAACTGAAATAAAACTGAAAAAAAAAACCTGATGCTTTTTTTCAGTTTTATTTCCATCGGATTTCAAAGGAACGGAAAGCAAAAGAAAGCTTCCATTTGCTTGTATTCTATCAGGTTTTTGTGGATGGAAAAATAGCGCAGTCTACCGTCCCAATAAAGCGGAAACCTGACAGAATGGAAGCAAGCGGAAGGCTTTCAGTTCTTGTTTTTTTTAACCCCATTGAAAAGAATCAGCGACAAAATGTATCAGTTTTTTTTCAGTTTGGTTTCAGTTTCTCTCCAAAAATGAAGCAAAGAGATGGAAACCGTGAACTGACCCTAACACCGGTGTGAAAGCAGCCTCAGACCTGCTATTACATGCTACCATGAATGAAGCTGCAATCAGTCCTGAGATACTTGATAAAATGTTTTAAATAAAATTATTGATTACATCATCATGTATTCTGTTTCTGACCTTTTATTCAGACGCCTTTGGTTAGGATGGGGCCTATAGAAATGTACAAGTGACAAGTGCAGTATGTGGTTATACCATCACATGGATCTGTATGTATGGGAACACAGTAGACTATGTGCTACAAGGCCTGTACTACTTATATACACTAGGGGGCAGCAGAGACCACACAAGCTCAGTCCCCAAAAAGTTATCCACTAAACTTTGCATTTCTTTCCAAACTTCGCTTTGCATTTCTCCTCTCCTCCCACTTATCGGATCGTCTGTGGACAAGGGACACTTTCACTTTTGGGGGAAGCACTTTGTACAGACAGAAAACATATAATGTAAGTAATAACCACGGAAAGAAAATGACGAGGACAGGTGGGCTGAATGTAACGAGATCCAATGTTCTGGCTGTCAGAAGGTGCAATGTTCTGATTGTGCTGATAGGATGCAATGCTCTGCCTGTGCATGCATGAGACGTAATGCTCTGCCTGTGTATGTATGAGATGTAATGCTCTGCCTGTGCATGCATGAGACGTAATGCTCTGCCTGTGTATGTATGAGACGTAATGCTCTGCCTGTGTATGCATGAGACGTAATGCTCTGCCTGTGTATGTATGAGACGTAATGCTCTGCCTGTGTATGTATGAGACGTAATGCTCTGCCTGTGTATGCATGAGACGTAATGCTCTGCCTGTGTATGCATGAGACGTAATGCTCTGCCTGTGTATGTATGAGACGTAATGCTCTGCCTGTGTATGTATGAGACGTAATGCTCTGCCTGTGTATGTATGAGACGTAATGCTCTGCCTGTGTATGTATGAGACGTAATGCTCTGCCTGTGTATGCATGAGACGTAATGCTCTGCCTGTGTATGCATGATATAGAATGCTCTGCCTGTGTATGCATGATATAGAATGCTCTGCCTGTGTATGCATGATATAGAATGCTCCGCCTGTGTATGTATGAGACGTAATGCTCTGCCTGTGTATGTATGATATAGAATGCTCTGCCTGTGTATGCATGATATAGAATGCTCCGCCTGTGTATGTATGAGACGTAATGCTCTGCCTGTGTATGTATGATATAGAATGCTCTGCCTGTGTATGCATGATATAGAATGCTCTGCTTGTGTATGTATGAGACGTAATGCTCTGCCTGTGTATGCATGAGACGTAATGCTCTGCCTGTGTATGTATGAGACGTAATGGTCTGCCTGTGTATACATGAGACGTAATGCTCTGCCTGTGTATGAATGAGACGTAATGCTCTGCCTGTGTATGAATGAGACGTAATGCTCTGCCTGTGTATGTATGAGACGTAATGCTCTGCCTGTGTATGCATGATATAGAATGCTCTGCCTGTGTATGTATGAGACGTAATGCTCTGCCTGTGTATGTATGAGACGTAATGCTCTGCCTGTGTATGCATGATATAGAATGCTCTGCCTGTGTATGTATGAGACGTAATGCTCTGCCTGTGTATGCATGAGACGTAATGCTCTGCCTGTGTATGCATGATATAGAATGCTCTGCCTGTGTATGCATGATATAGAATGCTCTGCTCGTGCAGATGTAAGATACTCTGCCTGTTTAGGTAGAAGATGCAATCAGTGCCAGCCTTATGTTAGATGGCACTGCATGCAGAATGTTTTTTGGGTTATTTTGGCGCCCCCATCCCCAGTAATGAGAAAATATATATATATGTTGCACTGATAGGCAGTCACAGCAAGATAGACGCATACCAACACCAGAAGAGCTCAGTGAATAAATACTTTAAAGTTGGTTTCACATCTGCATTGGGGATTGGCTTTCCTGCTGCTTTTGAGGAGCAGGAAAGGGGAATCCCAGCAGCCAAGCATTTCCATCACTAGACGGAACTGAACAGCGCTGAACGGACCCCATTGACTATCATGGGGTCCGTCCGCTTTACGCCCACCTGCCTGACATTTGGACAGAAGAAAAAGCGCTGGCGGAGGAGGTTCCGACACAGATGTGAAACCGGCCTAACAGAACCAACATAACATAAATACAGCACCAGAACCAGATTCGTAACATAAATACAGTATCCGAACCATGCTCAGTACATAGATACAACACTAGAAACAAGCTCGGTAGATAAATACTACAACAGAAACAAGCCCATACATAAATACTGCAATACAGCCAAGCTGATAACATAAATACAGCACCAGAACCAAGCACATAATGTAAATGCAGTACTAAAACCAAGCTCATAACATAAATATTAGCAGAACTAAGCAACTGTGTTGCAGGAGCCAAATGTGCTGACAGTGGTGTCTTGGAACACCAAAAAGAGGAGAAAGTGCCAGAAGAATGGTGATTTATATAGCTCCACAAGATATGGCCGCACTGAGGAAGAGAATCATCTGGCTAAGCAAACCTAAGGGCAACCATTGCCCCAAGCCTAAATCTGCCTGTGCCCAACTCTACAAGCTGGAGGCCAGTGCCTTGAGCAATAGCATAGGTTGCACATAGCTAAGGCCAGCCATGTTTGCAGTGCTCGTCTCGTATAGGTATGAGATGCTCTGTCATAAGTTGTGATTACTAGAAAATGTTCTGCAATGTTCTGCAGAGGCCACTAAGCTGCATAGCATGGGATCCTGAGCAATTGCCCAGTGTATGGGCTTCTTTTGTTCCACAGGTTGGTATGGCTGGTGCTGCTTTTTGGAAGTGCAACCTGCTCTACGGCCAACATACACCAATATGGGGTCATCTCATCCCCCAACTACCCCAAAACCTACCCCAACAACCAGGAGAGGACCTGGAATATTACCGTCAGCAAAGGCTTTCACATCTCACTAAAGTTCTTGGTGTTTGACCTGGAACCATCGGATGGCTGCACATATGATTATGTCAAGGTAAGGAACGTGTTTAGTGCATATGTATTGCTGGTATAAGTTATACATCTCCCTGTATATAATGATATGGACCATGCTGGTATAACCTGGGTATCTCCTGTATATAATTATAGATGTACAGCTGGTATAAGGTATACATACAATTGAGAACCTGGCTATTAGAAGTGGAAAGAAAGAACAAAGAACAATTCAGAAGGAAAGTAGAGGAGCAAGAGACACCGATCACAAACTAAAATGTTTCTACACAAAGGAAACAAACAAGGAGCATTGGAGCTCCTAACACAGGAAGAGAAATATGATATCATAGGCATCACAGACACTGGTGGGATGATGCACAAGGCTTGAAGGATACAAATTATTTAGGCTGCCTGTCTACGGCCGGTTTTTCACTGCGTTTCCCGCTGCAATAATCCGGCCGTGGGAAACGCAGTGAACGCTTTTCATAGACTACTATGGAAAGCGCAGCCCCGCTGTCCACGAGCGGAGAATTATAGCGATTCTCCGCTCGTGGGATTTAAATCACAGAATGCTGCGATTAGCCACGATCCTCCGCGGTGAGCCTATCGGTCAGATAGGCTCAGCGCGGAGAGCTGTCCGCTCTCCCCTGCTGCCCAGTGGCGGTTCCCACCGCGGAGATCTGCTGCGGGATATCGCTACGTCCGTGGACAGGAGGCATTATAAGAAAAAGACCTAAAAAAGGGGAGAAGGTGTTGTGTTGTATGTTAGTAAAGCATACATCTCCACTGAGATTCAAGCTTCAGAGCTGGTAGTTCTGCAGAAACTGTTTGGGTAAGAATACAAGGAGAGAACAACAGAAAGCTGGTATAATTTATACATCTCCCTCTATATAGTGATATGGACCATGCTGGTATAACCTAGGTATCTTCTGTATATAGTGATATGGACCATGCTGGTATAGCCTAGGTATCTTCTGTATATAGTGATATGGACCATGCTGGTGTAGCCTAGGTATCTTCTGTATATAGTGATATGGACCATGCTGGTATAGCCTAGGTATCTTCTGTATATAGTGATATGGACCATGCTGGTGTAGCCTAGGTATCTTCTGTATATAGTGATATGGACCATGCTGGTATAGCCTAGGTATCTTCTGTATATAGTGATATGGACCATGCTGGTGTAGCCTAGGTATCTTCTGTATATAGTGGTATGGACCATGCTGGTGTAGCCTAGGTATCTTCTGTATATAGTGATATGGACCATGCTGGTATAGCCTAGGTATCTTCTGTATATAGTGATATGGACCATGCTGGTATAGCCTAGGTATCTTCTGTATATAGTGATATGGACCATGCTGGTATAGCCTAGGTATCTTCTGTATATAGTGATATGGACCATGCTGGTATAGCCTAGGTATCTTCTGTATATAGTGATATGGACCATGCTGGTATAGCCTAGGTATCTTCTGTATATAGTGATATGGACCATGCTGGTATAGCCTAGGTATCTTCTGTATATAGTGATATGGACCATGCTGGTATAGCCTAGGTATCTTCTGTATATAGTGATATGGACCATGCTGGTATAGCCTAGGTATCTTCTGTATATAGTGATATGGACCATGCTGGTGTAGCCTAGGTATCTTCTGTATATAGTGATATGGACCATGCTGGTATAGCCTAGGTATCTTCTGTATATAGTGGTATGGACATGCACTAAGTCAGTATTCTTAGCCAGAATTGAAGTCTCCACAGTAATTAGGGTGTAATGTTGTGAATTACCCTCCACCCTCTATTAGCTGGTCTGCATTATTTGACTTTCAGGTATTTGATGACAACAGGGAAATGGGAACATTCTGTGGCCCCAAAAGGTCATGGTCTCACCCCGGGCATCGCAGCTTTATCTCACATGGGAACGAAATGAAAATTCAGTTTCTCTCAGATTTCTCCAATGAGGAAAATGGTTCGGCCGTCTTCTATAAAGGATTCCAAGCGTTCTACCGGACTGTTGGTAAGTATCGTACACACCACCACAGTGATAATAGAAGAACTGACACTTATTGGCTCTGCTTTTTTTTTCTAGTTTCTGGATAATCATATTTTTAAAAAATTTACTCATTGTAAAGTTGTGCATTTAAAGGGTTTTAACACACGTGATCTGTAGGAGAGCCATGTACAAAGAATTGCCCTGTTTATGGTCAGCTTTACATGTTCTTCCAGTGTTCCTCTCACATTTCGTATGTTCTATATCCACCTGTCCAGATGATGACGAGTGTGCCTCTCCCAATGACAACAGCCTCACATGGACCCAACCGTGCCAGCACATATGTCACAATTATATCGGAGGCTATTTCTGCTCCTGTCAGCTGGGATACGAGCTGCAGAGGGACAATCGGTCTTGTAAAGGTAAGGGAGGGGCCAAAACAGGTGCGTCACAGTGGGGAGGAGCCAAAAACTGGGGCGGGGTCGAACACAGCTTGATGCTCATTCGAGTAACGAGCACTATCGAGTACGCTAATACTCGAACGAGCATCAAGCTCGACAGAGTACGTTCGCTCAACTCTAATCGAGAGTCATTGGCTGTAGATCCTTATTCTAGAACAATCTTCTAGACGGAGTCTTTGTTCTTCATCTCTTCAGCACAGTGCACTAACCAGATGTTTACGGAGGAGTCTGGGTACATTTCCAGTCCAGGGTACCCCCAACCGTACCCGCCGGATCTCAACTGCACCTATAAGATACGGCTGGAGAAAGGGATGCATGTCTCACTGGAGTTCATTGAGATCTTTGACATTGATCATCATCCACAGGCTCAGTGCCCCTATGATACCTTGACGGTGATGCTTTTAAAATTTTTAAGGGAGGTGGCTCCTTAATAACCATGGTTCATGATTTTTGTGTCTACAGCCTTCTTTTTTCTTCTTCCTCCTCCTTCGTCCTTTTTCCATCTTCCTCTTTCATTTCATTCATTCTTCTTCTTCATTCTTCCTCAAATAATATACTTCATGGTTTTTGTGATTGTTTAGTTGTCTTCTATCTTCTTTTTCCTCCTACTTATTTTTTCTTCCTACTTATTCTTCTTTTTCCATATTCTCCTTCTTCTCTTCCTTCACCTTTTCCTTCTTCTTCATTAAATATGGTCATTGTTTTTGTGATTGTTTACATCCTTCTCTCTTCTTCCTTCTTCCTCGTTCTTTTTTCTCTTTATTCCTCCCCCTTCTTCTTCTTCTTCTTCCTCTTTCTTCTTTCTCCTCCTTACTCCTTCATATTCTTCTTCTTCTTTGTTCTTCTTTATTCTCCTCCTTCCTCGTTCTTCTGCCTCATTCTTTTTTCTCTTCCTTCTTCCTTCTCCACTTACTCCTTCTCCTTCTTCCTCACTCATCCTTCTTCATTCTTATTCTTCTTTTCTTTTCCTCCTTTCTTCTTCTTCCTTCTTCCTCTTTCTTCTTCATCCTCCTTTCTTTATTTATCCTCCTCCTCTTCCTTCTTCCTCCTGATTCTTGTTCTCCTGATAATCCTTCCTCCTTCTTCCTCTTCCTTCCTCCTCACCCTTTCGTATCCTCCTCTTCCTTCTGCTTCCTCCTCCTCCTTCTGCCTCCACCTCCTTCCTACTTCTTCTTCCTCTTTCCTCCTCCTTCTTCTTCATCCTTCATCCTCCTTCCTCTTCTTTCTTCCGTCTTTTTTCTTCATGATTTTCTTCCTTCATCTTCTTTGTTCATTTCCTTCCTCCTTTTTCTTCTTTCTTTTCCCTTCATCTTCTTGATTAATTGCCCTTCCAAAGAACAGGACCAAATACAGTATAGTTAGCATTGTGGCCTTAGCAGTCATGTGCCGCACTTACGGAGATCACTGCTACGGACCATCCCCTCCCTCAATACTGTTCTTATGATCTCACAAAAACAAAACAAAAGTATTTCGACAATCTCCACCCTTTCGTAAACCAAAGCAAATCATGCATATATATTAAGCTCCGCCTAATGACCTCAATTCCTATCTCTTCTCAGATATTTGAAGGCGATCAATTATTGCGGACTCTATGTGGGAAACGCGCCCCAAAAATCATCAAGACAAAGAGCCATGAAGTCGACATTGTATTCCAAACCGATGACTCTGGGGACAGCAGAGGCTGGAAGATATTCTACACATCAGAAGGTAAGAGGTGGTCTGCGGTCTCATTGAGACACGTCACATTTTGCGTTAAGTTGACATCTATGGGACGTTTCTTCGGAGATGACCTTGGTTTGTTTGTTTTTTCCAGCCATCCAGTGTCCAACGCCCACCACCCTAGACGAATTCTCCATCATTTCACCAAAGCAAGAAATATTCCGAATGCGAGATTACTTTGTACTGTCCTGCCGCACGGGATACAGGTTGATGGAGGTATCAGATGATGAATGCTTTTTAACCTTTCCCAGTTTAGATACCAAATGATGGCTTTCTGGTACCAAAAATAGGAGGTAAATAAAATGTAGAAGCCATATGGACTTACTGTATATACTTCAAACATTACAAAACCCTCTGTAAACCCAAATAACCAGAGCAGGAGAGGGCAGAAGGGGAGAGAAGCAGGGACTCTGTATTTTCATGAAGCCTGGGTGACTCTGTGACTAAATCATAGCTCCGTAGTTACTAAAAATGGTCGCTGCCAGTTAGCTACTTCCTGGACCCCATTATGAGAGAAAGAGGAGGTCAGGAGGATAACTGGCTGACATAAAGTACAGTTATAGGACAAGAGGTGTTCTCAGCGCAGATGAACTTTAATGCTGTCTCCCACAGGAGGGAAGAGAGCTGAGCGTCTTCACCGCTGTCTGCCAGAAAGATGGCACGTGGCACCGGCCTGTCCCCCGATGTGAAAGTAAGGCTGGGCATAATACAGTAAAACAGGTCTATAGAGAATATATAACCTGGGTTGTGTTATCCCATCATTGCTTGTACTCTGTGCAGTTGTGAGCTGTAAAGAACCAGACGTTTTGCGTAACGGCGGCCACATGTTCTTGACTGAACCAAACCGGGTGACGTACCAGTCCAAGATTGTCTACTCATGTAATGAACCCTACTACAAGATGGTGACCCAGACGGGGAGCGGTATGTATCCTACTGCTTCTGTTTACTGTATACACTATAAGTAATGTATCCAGTATGTACATAGTATAAGGGGTATACACTGACATGCCAAAAGTCCTGGGATGGCGGCATGTGAGTTGGTTATGAAGTGGCGCTCCACCGGTGACGTCTTGGGAACGCCCACACCTGTATAAGCTATGAGGTGTCATCTTGTCAATGAGGTTGCACACCGCCCAGCGTACTCATGGTAAGGCTACGTGAATCGCCACATATATATCCTGCAGATCGGTACTCTGTTCTTTACCTTCCATGGGATATGGGAGCAGAAGACCCACCAGAGAGCCTCTGTTTACACCAGAACCCCACACACAGTACTTCACCTGGGTTCGTAAGGTTGCTAACTGGAACCTAGAGGACTGAAAACATGCGTGTATACCGAAGAGTCATGGTACCAACTGTTTCAGTAAGGCTTCAGGTAAGGTTCATGTGTGGCACAGCCCCCATGAAGCTATGGGACCCCAGTTGTCAAAAAGGCACTGTACTGGCTGGTGGTGGTTCCATACCGGTGTGGAGTATGCTTTCCTGGCATGAGTTGGGTCCACTGCTTCGCCTAAACACGTCATTGACCGGTCACTACTTTGTGACTATTTGCAGCCCCTCATGAACTTCATGTCCACCCACAATGATGGGATATTCCAGCAGATAATGCACCATGCCATTGGGCCTAAGTTGTCCTGAATTGGTTCAAAGAGCATTCTGGAGAGTTCCTGTGAAGACTGCAGCCTGTGTGTTAACCTGACATGAGCCCAATCAAGGATTTATGGGAAGTGGTGTAGATGTCCATTCACCCCTTAGATCCTACACCTGCAAATATGATAGAGCTGTGGGGGGCTATCCAGACGGCTAAACATCCCTCCAGACGTCTTCCATCCACTTGTGGAATGGATGCCACATTGAGTTGCTGCACTTTGCTGGGTTAGAGGGATCTACATGATATTAGTTCCTGTCCCATGACTTTTGGCACGTTCCTGTATATAGTGATATGGACCATGCTGGTATAACCTGGGTATCTCCTGTATACAATTAGGTTGTATGGGCAATTAGAACACTGAAGGCTCATTTACACATGTGAGAAAATCACATGATTTCTATATAGTTATGCAGCGTAGTTTTATTAACCCATTGTGTTCAATGGGTTAAATTACAGGGGCGATTTTCCTCTTCGTACCGATAGTGCGAAATGGAAAACTGAAGCCGTTCATATTTTCGTGCTATCCACGTATGAGAACATGACTCGCAATGTGTAATGTCTTGTAAATCGCACAGCAGACGGACGGATTGCACGTGACTTTGGTCCATTGACAGGGCTAAAGCCGTGTGTAAATCTACTGCAGAGATTCACGGCTTAGCCGCGGTTTTTATAGGCGGAATCTGCATGGGAAAAAATGGTGTTAGTTTTCATACCTTTGTAATAATGTATTTCTTTAAATTATTTGGGTGATTTCCAGCTACTTTCACCTGCTTAGAAGATCGTCTGTGGAACGATGAGAATGGAGGCCAACAGATTCCAATATGTTTGCCAGGTACGTGATTTTGGCGAATTTCAAGGTTTTCCGAAACAACTGAATAATTAAGTGCCCACTGGGCCACCAGGGAGGTGTGCAATATCCTAAGGGCTTATTTACATGAGCTAAGCTCCGCCCAACCCCCTCTGGTTGCTGGCTGCAGACAAGGGGCAGGGAGGGGGCGAGTGCTTAGCTCCACTCCCTCCCCGCCCACTCCCCTTGCAAACAGCTGGAGGGAAGGAGAGAGGAGGTGAGCTAGGGAGAGAAGGGGAGGCAATGGCAGTGCAGCCTTACTGGGCCCGTGCTGTCCGAACGGGCGCACAAACATTAGATTTATGCGTCCGTTCACGCGTTTTTACGGCACCAGCGGGCGCACGTAAAAATGCCTATGCTCGTGGGAAAGAGTCGTAATACACATAGAGACTGACTTAAAATCAAACTATATTAAGAAAAAAAAATCATTAACCCTCTAGACACTAGGAATATAATTATTGACCTTTTAGACACAAGGGATATAGTTATTAACCCTCTAGACACCATGCATATAATTATTAACCCATGGGACACCATATAAATTATTATTAACCCACTAGACACCAAGGAAATAATTATAAGCAACAAGTCTTCAATTATTATGCAGCTCTACCAGGGACTTAAGGCCCATTTACACACACAGATATCTTTCAAAAGATTAAAAGATCAGCGATCGATTTGCATAAAGTACCAATAGGCACTAATTGCTATTAAAACCTCATAAGCTTTATTTGCATGCAGATGAGCTTCTGGGAGCTGTTGCTGTACGCAGCAGGAGGTCTGAGCTCTGTAATTAGCTCCATTGTTCAGCCACGGGCTCCCCATGGAGAATTCAGCACCATGGATAGCAGACACAGCTTGCCGTCCTGCTTATCAGCTGTTCTGCCTGCAGGGCTAACAACTGAAAACAGGTGATACAATCTTATCAGCTGTAATCAGCTCTTCCCCAGCAGAACACAGAATGCGGTCTTGCTTATCAGCTGTTCTGCCAGCAGGGTTGAGAACAGCTGTAACAATGTTATCAGCTGTAATCAGCTCTCCGCAGGCAGAACACAGCGTGCAGGTCCCGCTTATCGGCTGTTCTGCTGAACAACGGTTTTCAAGCAGAACTGAAAACTGTCATTCGGCTGAACAGTGAAGGATGCGCACATTTAGGCACAACGATTATCGCTCAAAAGATTTGCTTAATCATTGTGTCTAAATGGGACTCTATTTGCCCACTAAATACCGGAGATACATTTATCAGCTCAGCATCAAGTGATATAATTACAAATGTGCCAACCCGAGAGCAGATATACCATAGTTGTTAAGGCCCATTTACACACACAGATATCTTTCAAAAGATTGAAAGAACAGCCATCATTTAGCATAAAGTACTAATAGGCACTAATTGCTATTAGAACTTTATTAGCTTAATTTGCATGCATATGAGCTTCTGGGAGCTGTTACAGAGCTCAGCAGAAGGTCTGAGCTCTGTAATTAGCTCTATTGATCAGCCATGGGCTCCCCCTTGAGAATTCAGCACCATGGACAGCAGACACAGCTTGTCGTCCTGCTTATCAGCTATTCTGCCAGCTGAAAACTGAGAAGAGCTCTAACAACATTATCAGCTGTAATCAGCTCTCCACGGGCAAAGCACAGCGTGCAGTCCTGCTTATCAGCTGTTCAAGCAGAACTGAAAACCGTCATTCGGCCGAACAGTGAAAGATGGGCACATTTAGACACAATGATTATCGCTCAAAAGATGTTTTTTGGTGTGAATTTTGAGCGATAATTGTTGTGTCTAAATGGGCTTTAAAGGGCTACTAGGCACCAGGGACATAGCTATTAACCAGCTAGATACAAGAAATTAAGTTATAGTTATTAATTAACCTGACAGAAAGGATATAACTATTATATAGCAGAATATTAAGACAGAACACAACTGCTAGACCACAGGGATACCATTACTAACCTCCTAGAAGGCAGGGACTGAACTGCTAGACAAAAAGGTTATCATTACTTACCTCCAAGACAGCTGGGAAAGAAATACTAGATAGTAGGGATATCATTATTGATACGGCTGGCAGGTGTGGACCCACTGTGCCAACTTACCAGTTAGGCGGTGGTCCAGGACCGGTGAGGTTAGCAGCTGATCACGGTGGACAGAGATGTTGGAGCGCGATGCTGCAAGTCCGTCCGATCCGCGAGTAGGAGAGACACAAGGAATACCTAGTGCAGCATCCAAGGAGTGGGCCCACAGCCGAGGAGACAGCGGGGTAGAGAAAGGCTTTGTCATGGGGTTCTACCATTTCCTCCCCTAGGGGTAGTTTGGGACCCGACCATGTTACTGCTGGAGGAGATCACAGGGATAGTAACCGGGGGCTACCTGTAGTCCAATTGTCACTCATGACGCCACCGTTCCGTCCTCTGCAGTGGATCTCCCAGATGTAATAAAGTAGTCCAAACGCAAGCTATTTTCTGAATGAGAACCAGGATTGGTCGATTCTGTTTGTTTACTTCCTCTTGCAATTATATCCAAATAAACAGTCTTTGTACAGAAACAGATTACCGTGGTGCAGCAGGGAGGATTCTGGGGGCATTTGTATAATCCACAGTCCAAGTTATCTGTGAGATTTCTCTCCTGGCAAACTCTCTCTCTCTATCTCTGGGACATACACTCACGTTCCTCTTGCTTAGTAGCGGGTTTACATTGCTCCGGATGCATGCGGTACCTGTGCTGTATACCCACGCATTTCCATCATGTCCAGGCATTCACTCTTTTGACAAATGGGGGCCATAGGTAGTCTCTTTGCAGGGCTAGGCCCTGGTAGGAACAGACGACCACCTCTCGGACTCTTCAATGTCTCCTATCTCTGACCCTCTTTTTCTGACTTGTTCTCCCCTTTTCTGCCTTCTTCAGCCTTGTTATGACTTGTTCTCCCTTTTTCTCCATTCTTCTGCCTCCTTTGCATTCTGGCAAACACATATATATATAACACTATCGCGTGACCACAAATGATACACACATAACATTACATTTTCCAGACATTAACCCATTCATACCTGCAGACATCCAATACACATAAATCAATGCACTCCACAAACAGGACACTGATAAGACATTGACACGAGACAGACATGGAACATCCTGGAGGGGCCCCACTAACTCTGGGCCTCTATACTAGTATAGGCAAAGGCTGATGTCCTCTGACGAGCTACAGGAGATTGGGGTCTAGCCCTAAACTAAAACAGGGTTGGAGGAAAAGCCCTGCCTAGAAGCTGGGCAATCGCTCTGACAAGAACAGCCCTGCGTTCTTAAGCTGGGGTCTGTCTATTCCTAGCAGGGCACAGAAAAGGTGAACCGAAAACTAAACGCACACACAGAGAACAATAAGGGTAAACAGAAGGGACTGACCACAGAGATAACTACAATACAGGATGGCACTAGGAAATATGGGAGAAGTACAAGACGTAGAGCAAGAAAGCATATGGAAATAGGAACCTGACTGGGTAGCAGTAGCAAGATACACCAGCACTAAGGCAATGAGACCAAGATCCCAGCTCAGCTAAATAGGAAGCTGCTGCCTGATGCTTTGCAGGTGAACTGGCACACTGCAAAGATTAACCCCTCCACTGCTTGAAAGAAATGTACAGAAGTTCAGGTTGCCATTGAAACTGGAGGACACCTACGTCTGCCGGAAATAAACGGAGCAGGTAGTTGTAGATGGCTGGGACTGAACTGCTAGACAACAAGGTTATTATTACTAACCTCCAAGACAGCTGGAACATAAATAATAGATAGTAGGGATATTATTACTAACCTACAAGACAGCTGGCACAGAACTGCTAGACAGCAGGGACATCATAACTAACCTAGACAGCTGCTACAGAATTACTAGAAAACAGGGATATCATTAGCTTTCTAGGTGGCAGAGACAGAACTGCTAGACAGCAAGGATATCATTACTAACCTTACACACTGCAGGGACAGAACTACTAGACAGCAAGTATATCATTAAAATCCCTAGACAGCTGGAACAGAACTGCTAGACAACAGGAATATGATTACTAACCTGCTAGACAGCCAGGGCAGAACTGCCCTACAGCAGGAATACCATTACCAACCTCCCGGACAGCTGGGAGAGAATTACTAGACAATAGAGATATCACTGCTAACCACCTACACAGCAAGGACAGAACTACTAGACATCAAGGATATTACTACTAACCTCCTAGATAGCAGGGAGAGAATGACTAGACAGCAAGAATTTCATTACTAGCCTCCTAGGTGGCAGGGACAGAACTGTTAGACAGCAGGAATATCATTACTAACCTCCTAGACAGCTGGGGCACAACTGCTAGACAGCAGGAATATCATTACTAACCTCCTAGACAGCTGGGGCACAACTGTTATACAGCAGGAATATCATTACTAACCTCCTAGACAGCAGGGACAGAACTTCTAGACAACAGGGATATCATTACTAACCACCTGGACAGCAGGGACAAAACAGCTAGATAGCAATGATACCATCACTAACATCCTAGATTGCAGGGATGCTATCACTAACCTGTTAAACACCAGGGATATACTTATTATCCCGCTGGACACCAGATATATAATTATTAACCATCATAATACCAGAGCTGTAATAACTAATCTAATAAAATTATTAACCCATTAGACACCATGCACAAAGTAAAGAACTCGGAAAGCTGTGATTCCTTTCACCATACATTATAGACTAAACCTTGTTTCACCTGCTTGTTTCATCTTGCACCCTCAGTGTGTGGACAACCCCAGAATCCTGTAAGCAGTATTAGTCGTATCATCAGTGGCAAGAACGCTGAAAATGGGAACTTCC
The DNA here is from genome assembly GCF_035609145.1 of Eleutherodactylus coqui. NCBI lineage: Eukaryota > Metazoa > Chordata > Amphibia > Anura > Eleutherodactylidae > Eleutherodactylus > Eleutherodactylus coqui. The sequence goes on along the minus strand of NC_089840.1, from coordinate 265,790,244 downwards.
CTTGGCAAGCGTTGCTGAACACGAGCCCAGGGCGAGCAGGTGGCGTCCTAATTGACGAGAAATGGCTTCTTACCGCCGCTCACGTTCTAAAACCGGAAGGGAGCACAAGGCAGCTGCAGGCCCATAACTTACATGTGTTTCTCGGTGACGTTGATGTGGAAAACCTTAGAAGAAATGGCCTTGCCAGGGTGAAGGCGTACCACGTCCACCCAGATTACTCTCCGGAGAACCATGATCACGACATCGCTCTGATCCAACTGGAGAATCCAGTGACAATGAACAGCAACGTGTCTCCCATATGTCTCCCCGAAAGCAGCGAGGCGTCTCTATACGAGGCCAGTAGGGTGGGCTACGTCAGTGGGTTTGGAATCACGGAAGAAAACATAATGACCGACCATCTCCACTACGTATTGTTGCCCGTCATTGGGAGAGATAAATGCCAGAAGCAGTTAACCAAACAGCAGGTCGATGAGAAAACCAGAAAACAGAAGTTCACCGAAAACATGTTCTGCGCCGGGTACACCGAAGACGAGAATCTGTCGAAGGACTCGTGTCAAGGAGACAGCGGAGGAGCATTTGCTGTCAAAGGCAAAGAGAAATGGGTGGCCACAGGCCTTGTGTCGTGGGGTATTAAGTGTGGTCGCGGTTATGGGTATTACACCAAAGTCGCCAGTTACATTGATTGGATTAGAAGCCACATTAACAGATGATAGAAGTAGGAGTCCATGTACCATTAGCTATAGGTCCTGTAACCGCCAACGATCTATGGAAAATCCTTATAATCGCTTGGAAAAGATGCTTCACATTGACCCTTGTATCATACAATTGTATCACATTGCAACACAATAAACGGACGGACTATAACATCATATTGTCATTGCTTCCTGGGCTCCGGAGTGCGGGGGTGTTTTTGTACATTTTGTACTATTTTTACTTTCTCTTGGATCAAAATCAGCCCCCTGTGGGCTGCAACCCCGAGACGTCTCTCTAACACCTGGATTGTGGAGCCGGGAGTATTATCTAAAGCTATCGTGGATTTTGGGTGCCGATGGCTTCTTTATGCAGAGAAGTCCACTGGGCACCAGGTGAGTCATTACTCACTTATTTTTGAATGAGAATTTCCCTAGTTCCATTCATTATGAGGCGCTAAATAATTGATTTGTATGCATTTTTAACATGTAAGTGTGATTTGTTTTTCACATGCATCCAAAAAAAAAAGGAAGGTGGCCTAATTGATGTTATAAAACAGTCCCAATGAGTCAGTGGGTGCGTGAGAAAAAACGGAAGGCACATGCATGACATGTGAGGGCATTCTTTTTTACTAACGCACCCATTGACTTGATTCTGGTCCACGAATCGCACTAGAATTCACTGGGGCAGCAGAATCTACTAGGTGGAAATAAATCTCTTTCACTGGGAGGATTCTTCTACACTCATAAAATGTAACTTTTAATCATTTATTAGTCTAAAAGACTTCATACAAAGCCTGACACAAACAACGCACAAAACAAAGAAGGAAAAACTACTATGGTAGTCGGAATTTCTTCGGGTTTAAAAATTTCCACGTATGGATTTAAACACCGACTTCAGGGTTCAACGCGTTTCCACTGTAAATACATGGTTTCATCAGGAACCCAAAAGTCGCAGTGTAGTTAAAGGGGTTGTCCCGCGAAAGCAAGTGGGGTTATATACTTCTGTATGGCCATATTAATGCACTTTGTAATGTACATCGTGCATTAATTATGAGCCATACAGAAGTTATTCACTTACCTGTTCCGTTGCTAGCGTCCTCGTCTACATGGTGCCATCTAATTTCAGCGTCTAATCTCCCGATTAGACGCGCTTGCGCAGTCCGGTCTTCTCTCTTCTGAATGGGGCCACTCGTGCTGGAGAGCTGCTCCTCGTAGCTCCGCCCCGTCACGTGTGCCGATTCCAGCCAATCAGGAGGCTGGAATCGGCAATGGAACGCACAGAGCCCACGGTGCACCATGGGAGAAGACCTGCGGTCCACCGTGGGTGAAGATCCCGGCGGCCATCTTCGCAAGGTAAGTAAGAAGTCACCGGAGCTCGGGGATTCAGGTAAGCACTATCCCGTTTTCTTTTTTAACCCCTGCATCGGGTTTGTCTCGCGCCGAACGGGGGGGCTATTGAAAAAAAAAAAAAACGTTTCGGCGCGGGACAACCCCTTTAAATGGCTGCTGTAGTAGAGCCCTATAAGATAATTTGGACCAACTCTATATAATGGAGAAATGAGGAGTTCAGATAAATTAGAGCTGGAACTGGTTTAGGCCAGCATATTGACCCCCCACCTCTATCTAAACAGGAACCAAAATAACAAAAAGCTAGCAGCACCAGCCCGTATAGTTATTCCTATAGCTGTATCATCCGTTTAGGATACAATCCGGTACAACTTGAAATTGATCCATACATCAAGATAGGATCACGGGAACTATTGGTGGGGGGCGCAGGCTATTCTCTAATTAAGGTTCTAAGAGACCTTTAACCATCTCTGTTTTTATACAAGAGACTGTCCCATCCCTCCTCTGCATGTACTAGGGGTTATACGTTTCCCCTCTTTGTTCCGTGCTTCCTGGTCATCAAGGTGCATGGAAATAGCAACATACCTTTAAGGGGTATCTGTGTTTTGTGCGTTGTTTGTGTCAGGCTTTGTATGAAGTCTTTTAGACTAATAAATGATTAAAAGTTACGTTTTATGAGTGTAGAAGAATCCTCCCAGTGAAAGAGAATCGCGCCACAAGAGTATTTTACACGGACCATCGGTGAACGCACACATTAGCCTTTTTTTATGTATTTCCGACAGATTTGTGTCTACAGCTGCGCTAGAATGACGGCGCACTAAGTTTTAGACAAATTCAAAATTAGTTTGCACTAAAAAGAAGAGAAAGATCCGAGAAGCTGCCAATTTATTGTATTTTCCCAAACGTGGGCGTGACACAGTTATACAGCGTTACTACAAGAAAGTGTAGCTAAAAACCGGCGCTAAGAAAACCTAATGAAAGGTGGTGTAAATGAAGAAGCATTTGGCGCACTTTTTTTTCGCACACTCATTTTGGCTCATTTTTTGACACAAATCCAACTACATGGATAGTTTTTGTTTTTTTATTTCGCTCCCATTTTTAGTTTTATTATCATTATTTTGACTGTTGATGGATTATTTTATATGAGTAGATGATGCAGAATAACATTTTTGAAGCTAAAGTTATTTCCAATTGCAAATTGGCAAGGTTTTTGCACATGGTAGTAGTGTTATGCGGAAATTGGTGCATTTTGCGGCGCAGAATAAACTACATAGGGTGTTTTTTTTCATATTTTTGCTCCCATTTTTATATTAAAATCAGTAAATAGAATGTTTAATTAGTTTAGTTATATGTTAGTACATAAAGCAGGATTTAATTTGTGGTGCAAAACATATTTCTAAACACAAATTGGTACATTTTTGGTGCATCTTTCCTTTTTTTGGTGCTTTGTAAATTGTACCAAATTTACAAATCTGTGCGCTACTTTAGTAAATTTGGTGCAATTCAAGACTGTTGAGTTCTAAAAAGAATTGCTGCGATATACGCCAATTAGAGATGAGCGAGTATACTCGCTAAAGGCAATTGGTCGAGCGAGCATTGCCCTTAGCGAGTACCTGCCCGCTCGAGACAAAAGGTTCGGGTGCGGCGGGCAGGGAGCTGCGGGGGAGAGCAGGGCGGAACGGAGGGGAGAGCTCCCTTTCCCTCTCCCCCCCCCCCCGCTCCCTCCTGCTGACTGCCGCTACTCACCGCTCCCCCGCGCCGACACCCGAACCTTTCGTCTCAAGCGGGCAGGTACTCGCTAAGGGCAATGCTCACTCATCTCTAACGCCAATATTCATAAATAAGGGCCATTGACTTTAATGGCTCAAAGTTCTGTCAGTTTTGAACTCGGGCCGAATTGAGACATTAAAATCGCCCTTAAGGCTCTGGTCATACAGGAATTTTTAACGTCCGAGTTCTCTCCAAGTTTACAACTGCCAAAACTCGCACAGGACTTGCGCCCATTAAAAGTGAATGCGATCATTCAAATGTGCGATTTTTTTTCATAGACCAATGGTCTGCGTTAAAAAATTGCAGCGCGTCCTATAAAGGTGTGCGCCTAAATCGCTCATTTAAGTCAATGGATGCGTGAAAAAACACAAATGCAATTATATGGCATGCATGTGCGCTCCATTTTTTTCACGCACCCCTTGACTTAAGTGACGTTGTATGACATTGACTTCGACGTTTTTGATGTGCGTGAAGAATGGATTACACTCCGATGACACTCATGCATTAAAAGCACAAAAACAGATGTAAAACACACAAATACTCGCAGTAAAACCGGTCAGTTATTCACTGACCAAAATTATACTTGCCCAATTGACTAAGGCCTCATACCTCAGTTTTGTCAGACAGTCTGGTTGCTATGGATACACTGCCTAACAACCACTGTCTTTAGTATGATCTTGTCAGTCAAACATCCTTAGCCACTAGTTTGACTATAGTCACAGCCATTGATCTTGGGACCTTTGAAGGCTACAACTTGTTGTACATGTGGCTAAGCCTCTCTCCCTTCTCTCCTTGCAGCAGTATACATATATATGTGGCCAAGTATATGCGTGGCCAAGCCTCCCCCCTCGCCGGCTGCAATATATGTGTTTGCTTAAACCTTTCCAGTAGGAAGTGTCGCAGCAAATAACATTTTCTGCTTCGATGTTCGTACAGATATAAAGATTTTAGAATTTGCTACTTAAAGGAACCCTCCAGTTTCGGGACAAGATTCTGTCCGAGGGGCAGTGGGGTATATTATCTGCAGTTGTCCTGTGCTATCCCTCCAATCTGCTGGCTCCAGGGCCTGTTTTTGGCTGTCCAAGATGTCCGACACAGTTTTCAGACTACTTGATCACACACAGTGTATTGCTAGTGTTAGACTACTAGTACACTATACTGGCTCTCTGATTGGCCACAGCTGCTCATGTGATCAGTACACAGAGTGCATTAGATGGTTAGGAAATTTCTGCAGCCATCTTGGATGGTCGAAAACAGGGCCTGAAACAGGCAGCTCCAAAGGGCAGCAGAGAAGAACTGCAGGTAACCTTCCCCTCCTGCCCCCTCCAGTCCTAGAAACAGAATTTTGTTCAGAAATTGGAGAGTCGTTTTAATTTAAAAAAAAAATTCTAAAAACACAAAGATATTTTATGCATCTTATTTTATGGAAAGTTGAAGAAATAAAGTGTATTTGTCTTTAAAATACCGGGTTTTTTTACTCCTATTGTCATTATTATTTAAAGGAGTTTGGGTGCTTAGACATAGAGCTCCCAATCCCCTGTGTAGTGTTATGGCCACATCAAGCGGTTCCTTTCACCGCCCTCTCATCCTGCCTGTTTCGACCAATTGTATCCTCAGTCCCTTCTCTATGAGGGCGCGTACCCACTTGTGATAGACTTTCCTGCAATGCGAGGAGAAGTGAAAATGCATGATAATTAAACCAATGATTTCAATGGTTTCATTCTCATTTGCGATGTCTTCACTCCAGCCTCGCAGCGCTAAGAAAAATCTGTGCTATCGCCCATTCTTTTCAATGGGTTGGTGACAGCAGTGTCGGCCCCATTGAAAACATAGGGTTTACATCGCGCTCCCCTGACACAGCTGTGACAGCTATGGCAGGGCATTCCTTCATCCCCAAAGAGATCGCGGGGATGAAGGAATCCCCTGCCACAGCTGTCACAGCTGTGACAGAGGTCCACGATGCTATCCCATTGCTTTCAATGGGGCCGACGTCGCTGCCACCCCATTGAAGTCAATAGGATGAAGGCATCGCCTGCAGTAATGATTTTGTGGGAAGGGCTTGAAATATAAGCCCTACCCCGAAAATCATCCCTAACTGTAAAAAAAAAATGAACTCACCTAGAAGAAAGTCCGGCTCTTCTCTCCATCCCCGGCAGTCTTCATCTGTCTTCTGTTGGCCGGAGATTGAATGACAGCTGAATGCTGCCTGTGATTGGTCACAGCGCTCAACCAATCAGAGGCAGCGCTTTCTGGAGGTGGGGATTTTTCAATTCTCGGTCACCAGAAGACAGATGAATACTGCCGGGGAGTTAATTTTTTTCAGTTAAACTTTTTTTTACAGCTAGGGGTGATTTTCAGGGTAGGGCTTATATTTCAAGCTCCTTTCCCCCGAAAATCATCGCTGCAGGCGATGCCTTCATCCCATTGCTTTCAATGGGGCAGCAGCAGCGTCAGTCCCATTGAAAGCAATGGGATAGTATCATGGACCTCTGCCACAGCTGTAGCAGGGGATTCCTTCATCCCCGTGGGGATGAAGGAATCCTCTGTCATAGCTGCCACAGTGCGATGTACTTCCTATGTTTTCAATCAAGCCGACGCTGCTGCCGCCAGCCCCATTGAAAACAATGGCCAATAGCGCATAGTTTTCTTAGCACTGCGAGGCTGAAGTGAAGACATTTCAAATAAGAAGGAAACCATTGAAAATCATTGTTTTCATAATCACGCGTTTTCACTCAGTCTCGCATCACAGGAAAGTCTATCGGAAGTGGGTGCGAGCCCTTTGGGTGTGCAGCCAGCCCACTGCTTGAAAGGCCAGCGCGTGCACCCAGCTTTTTTTATCCCCAACCAATTCGCTTTGTCCTATGGTTCTTTAAGGCACCTTCTCCCACTGGGAGTCCCTGAGCACCAGGTTCTGTTAGACTCTGCAAAGGTGCTGTTTGTTCTATTTGCCTTCTAGTGCCTATCAACCCAGCTTTCCTGACTTTTGTCCTGACCTCATCTTATACTTGAACTGCTATTTATCTGAATGCTGCTTGCCCTGATTCTTTGCCTGTCCCTCCGTTTATGCATAAACTCCGCCTGTCCTGACCTTGATTACATCTCTGGCTGCTCTACAATAGTATGCAATGGTGCCAGTGGTGCAATCAGGAGCTCAGAAGCTTAGTGAATACTGTCTATACATTGAACTCAATAACATAACAGGACGCAGTGAGCTCCTCCTAGTGGTGGCTGCAGGCATTTAAATTTCTAACTTTGCATTTGGAAAAAACAAAACAAATATCTGACAGTATGAATATGAATACTGAAAATAATCAGCAAGGAATGTAAAATGACACAATGTTAAAAGGTGGACAATCACTCTAAAGAGCTTTTTAGATTCACTAGTTAAAGCTGGTTTTACATCTGCCTGGGAACCTCCAGACGGAGGTTCAGTCTCTGATCCAGCTGTAAATTACAAAAAAAGTGGTACATGCAGCACTTTTTCTTCCATCCAAAAACTGTGCAGCTGGGCAGAAAGTGGCAGGCTCCATTATAGTTAATGGGGTCTGTCCGGCTGCGGGGATTCCCCTTTCCTGCGCCGCGAACAGGGTGATTTTGGAGTCAGTGACTTTGGGAAAGTTATTTGTATTTAATTACTGTTTATCTATTTGAATTTTTGCATACATTACTTTCATCTAATCTATCTGTAGGATCCCCATTCAGAATGCCCTCCATGACAATGAGATGTGGGAACTGGTGCATTATGTCTCCACTGGATGTATGGGTTGAGATATGGGTTGGCCGCCCTGAGTTACAGGCTACGCCCAAGTGATGGCCACATCTTTAGATTAGCTGTGCAGGTCCCCAGAGACACAGGTACCACCCAACCCCCTGACAAGCTGACACATCTCTTGGCCGATTGGCATATACATTGCCGTTCTCCCCCCGATCAGCTGCCGCATCTCCCTGCTGGACCGCCATAATGCATGTCCGCTCTTCCGTCGCCCCCAAGCAGCTCACACATCTCCCGGCCGGACTGGCATACTGCATGTCCGCTCCCATCACCTTGAGAAGCTGACACATTTTGCGGACCAAGTGGCATGTCTACTCGCGTCCCCACCGATCTGCTGGCCCCGCTGTCATTCTCCTGGCTGTGCTCTGCTGCCATCAAAGGGTGTCACTGTCTGCTCCTGTCCCCCCGATCAGGCGACCCTGCTATCAGTCTCCTCGCTGTGCTCCGCTGCCATCCAATGCTGGTCAGTGAGCGCTCCAGTCCCCCCAAATGAGCCGGCCTCACTGTCATCAGCATCCATGGCGGCACAGGTTAAACAGCACCGCTGTAATGGTAATCTCTGGGCTCCCTGGTGCAGTGTGCAGGAGCATGGAGCTGCTTCTCCAGACTCCGCTGTCACTCTGCCCCCCGGCGACCTGGAAGGATAGATGGATTCGCAGGAGCCAATCACAGCTAGGGGCGTAACCAGAGCGTTACCTCCGCCTAAGGCCGGTCAACCCCTAGCTTGCGGTGTAGGCATAATGCACCAGTACCCGAGATGTGAGCGTGTTGTGCATTTGGAAGCCCAGATCCTGGATCTAAATGCACAGCTTGCAATACTGAGATCCACTGGCACCATGGAAAGGAGTTTGCTGCTCACTAAGCAGATATTTTCTGGGGTAGATGTGGGGGCGGATGGTAGTTTGGGAGAGCAGGTTGATCAGGCAGCTAGCAGGGTGACAGAAGGAGCGGTAGAGGAAAGAGAACAGGGAGGCTAGTCCTGAACTGGCACACCCCAAGAAATTTGCAAAGTTAGCAAATGAGGGGGATGCCATAACAGCAGTGGTTGCCAAACTTTTTCAGGATGGAGCTCTTTTTGAAGCAAAAGTTTTTTGTGGAGCCCCAAAGCTGGAGAGAGGGTGTGGTCAAGAGAGGGGTTAGGGGTGTGGCTTATCACAACATATGATATTTACATCCGTCATTATATAAAAAGACAGGGCACTTAAAAAAAAAAAACAGGGCCACTGGAGCACTGGATGGGTTATTGATATACACCCGCACCACATGTCAATATCCGCACAGGTTTTGTGCAGATTTTTTCCATAGCGTGTGAATGAGATTTTCAAAATCTCATCCACTTTGCTGCCACAGCCACTGTAAATTATGCAGGAAATCCGCCCAATGTAGTAATAGTGACCCCCTATACTGGTGGTCCCAGTAGTAGTTGTGTCCCCTATATTGGCTCCATTAGTGATAGCAACTACTATTGCGGCCCCAGTAGTAATAGTGTCCCCTATATTGGCCCCAGTATTAATAGTGTCCCCTATATTGACCCCAGTAGTAATAAGTTCCCCTATATTGGCCCCAGTAGTAATAGGGTCCAGTGAATTGGCTCCAGTAGTAATAGGCTCCCCTATACTGGCCCCAGTAGTAATAGTGACCCCCACAGTGGCTTCAGTAGTAATAGTATCCCCTATACTGGCCTCTTGTAAAGGGCCAATAAAGGGCTCCATGGCTGAAAAAGTTTGGGAACAACTGCCTTACAGGAATAAAAGACTTAGTAATAGGGGAAAACCAATGTGGCTTAATAAAGATGTAAACAGTAAAAGGAAAGCATTTAAACTACTAAAACAAGAAGGCAGCGAAGAAGCACTAAAAACCTATAGGGAAAAAAATAAATGATGTAAAAATCAGATAAAAGCAGCAAAGGTGGAGACAGACTTATTGCCAAAGAGAGTAATAGTAACCCTAAACTGTTCTTTAACTATATAAATAGTAAAAAGATTAATACTGAAACTGTTGGCCCTTTAATAAATAATGTAAAACAAATTGTAGAGGACAATGAGGAAAAAACAAATCTATTCAATAGCTTTTTCTCCAGTGCATTCACAGAGGAAAATAAAATGTCAGATGAGATGCAGAGTGATAAAGTAAACTCTCCACTAAATGTTAGCAGTCTAACCCAGGAAGAAGAGCAGAGCCATCTTAAAAAGATTAAAATAGACAAATCGCCGAGTCCTGATGACATACACCCTTGGGTTTTAAGGGAATTAAGTAATGTGATATGCAGACCCTTGTTTCTTATGTTTAAGGACCTTTATAGTGACGGGGTCTGTTCCACTGGATTCCAATGTGGTACCGATATTCAAAAAAAAGGTCAAAAGGCGAACCTGGAAATTACAGGCCGGCAAGTTTTACTATTGTGAGTAAAATGTTTGAAGGGTTTCTAAGAGATGCCATCCTGGAGGACCTCAAGGGAAATGGCTGTATAACTCTGTATCAGCACGGGTTTATGAGGGGTTGCTCCTGTCAAACCAACCTGATCAACGTCTAAGAGGAGGTATGTTCTAGACTAGACCGGGGAGAGTCACTGGATCTTGTGTATGTGGACTTTTTCAAAGCATTTGATACTATGCCGCATAAAAGGTTGGTATATAACATGAGAATGCTTGGTCTGTGTGAGAATGTGTGTAAGTGGGTAAGTACAGTAACTGGCTCAGTGATAGAAAGCAGAGGGTGGTTATAAATGGTACATACTCTGATTGGGTCACTGTTACTAGTTGGGTACAACTGGGGTCAGTTTTAGGCCTTATTCTTTTTTAAACAAAATACCAACGACCACCTGTCTGTGGGTGACTGAGTGACTATGCGAGTTACATGTGATCGGTCACCTGGGCTCTGAGCTTCGCCCCTGATCACATGATGGTGACGTCATCACAGGTCCTTCATCTCTGTGCACTGAATGAGGGATTACGGGTAGACTACATCCTCCACAAACCCCCACAGCCTCAGTTGTTATGGATACAGCAGTACTCAGTCTGGCAGTTTATAGCTGGTTGTGAGACAACTGCACACCTGTGTGGAGACTCCAATAAATGACACCTCACAAATGTACACATACATAGCTTTTGGTGTATATTGACCAACAACATTGAAGCATAGTCCTTCACTGCTATCTTCACAGTCTTCTGAATGTGATATCATGTGATCTCAAGTGCTAATGCCACCAACACCAGTCCAGCCTTCATCTAATCATAAACCGTTGTCGAGTGTTGAAACAAACTGTCGCTGTGGTGCACACATGTCACCACAGAGGTTTCAATGCCACCGTGAAGTTAATGGAGCTTACATGATACAGCGACAAGCCACGATTTAACCTCAACGAGCAGCTGAAGTTTGTAAATCTCATGCAGCAGATATGCGAAAGCAACGAGCCAACATGTCTCCTCAGCGAGCATTTGAATTTCGTAAATCACATGCAGCTTATATGCGAAAGCAAGAAGTCAACATGTCTCCTCAGCAAGCTGCTGAAGTTCATAAATCATGTGCAACTTATATGCGAAAGCAACAAGCCAACATGTATTCTCAGCGAGCAGCTGAGGTTTGTAAATCAGGTGTAGCTTATAGGCAAAAGCAACAAGCCAGCATGTCTCTTCAGCGGTCAGTTGAAGTTCGTAAATCACGTGCAGCCTATATGCAAAAGTAACAAGCGATCATGTCTCCTCAGCGAGCTGCTGAACTTCAGAAATCACGTGCAGCTTATATGTCAAAGCAATGAGCCAACATGTCTCCTCAGAGAGCAGTTGAAGTTCGTAAATCACGTGCAGCCTAAATGCGAAAGCAACGAGCGAACATGTCTCCTCAGCGAGCTGCTGAAGTTCGTAAATCACGTGCAGCTCACCGAAAGTAACCTGGTAGATGGATTGTACAGTAAAATATCAATATTTGCAGATGACACAAAACTATGTAAAGATATTAACACAAGAGAGGATGCAAGGAGGTTGCAAGAGAATCTGGATAAGTTGGGGCTTGGGCAGAAAAGTGGCACATGAGGTTCAACATTGATAAATGTAAGGTTCTGCACATGTCATCATTAAAAACTAAATAGGAAACCACTGGGAAACACTAACATGGAAAAGGACTTGGGGATTTTAGTTAACTGTAGGCTTATCTGGAGCAACCAGTGTCAGGCAGCTGCTGCCAAGCCAAATAGGACCATGGGGTGCATCAGGGGAGGTCTAGGGTCACATGATGATAACATTGTTCTTCCTCTTTACAAGTCACTAGTCAGACGACACATGGAATATTGTGGACAGTTTTAAACACTGGTGCTCAAGAAGGACATATCAGAGCTACTAAAGTAATAAATGGAGGTTATCAAAATTGGGATTATTTAGTTTTGAAAAAAGACGACTAAGGGGTGAACTAATAACTATGTATAAATATATCACGGGACAATACAGAGATCTGTCCCATGATCTGATAATACCCAGGACTGTGACTGTAACAAGGGGACGCCCTCTACATCTAGAGGAAAGAAGGTTTCTACACCAACATAGAAGGGGGTTCTTTACTGTAAGAGCAGTGAAACTATGGAACTCTGTGCCTGAGGATGTGGTGATGGCAAATTCGATAAAAGAGTATAAGAGGGACCTGGACGTCTTTCTTGAATGATACAATATTATATCTTATAATCATTAATAACTTTAGAAGGGTTGCTGATCCTTGGATTATTCCGATTGCCAGATTGCAGTTAGGAAGGATTTTTTTTTTCCTTCAATGGGGAAAATTGGCTTCTACCTCATTGAGTTTTTTGTTTTTTTTAATTTCTCTGGATCAACATTGGGGGTTAATAGACTGAACTGGATGTACATAAGTCTTTTTCCCATCTTACACACTATGTTACTATGATATTGTTGCGTTCATGGAGGGCATTATTACTGTTGTGAAGAAAAGTCTGGCAGTCATGGGGTATTGTATCTGGCATAAGTTACATTGTGGCTGTTGTGGGGGGAAATCTGTGACTCTCAAGGAGGTATATGATGTAAAAGTTAACAGCCAAAGATGCCTGCATAGCAAACTCTATAGTGTTGTTTCAAAGGTAGTCTGGATCAGATGGAAGAGATAGGGACAATGAACAGCTACAATCAGAGATTTCTGACTGACCCTTACAGTGTTTACCTGTCCCATGTATGGTGCCAATAAAATGGTCATATTGTACCGGTATGATGTGAATGATTTACATTTCACGTTAAGCTAAATGTATGTATTGGGCAAAGTGTCTGGGGTGAGGCTAAAGCAGAAAAAAGGACATCCAGTTCAGACCTTCCATTTCCTCTTCTTTGTAACCTGCAGACAGTAAATGGGGTGGCAAGCTGAAAATATGAACACACAACTGCAGGACCTGACTACACACTGTTTGTTTGTAGTCTGTAACCATGGAGACACGGAGATCTGCATAGGAGCTGCATTCACATGACATAACCAATAATTATAAAATTGCTTCCTTTTTATTAATTTAGGAATTACAAGTTGAACATCCTCTATATCAGATGAGTGTATACAGAGTTTATTATGAAGAACATGAAGGATTTTCGCACCCCCTCCCCTATATATACTGACGTCTCAGATTGAATGGTGTGCCCTTGTTCCTTCCTATGTCTTCTTACATATTTTTAGCGGTTCGAGTTGCTCTTCATCTTTTTCTTCCTTTTCCACCTTGTCTATCATCTTCTCAATCCAGTCCACATAGTTCTGAACTTTGGTGTACATTCCGAATTTGCCACATTCGATTCCCCAGGAGACGATGCCGGAGATATAGAGTCTTTTGTACTCTCGATTTCTTAGATCTTCAAACATGAGGGGACCTCCACTATCGCCATTACAACTGTCATGGCCGTCTTCCCCTGCACACAACATGTTAGAGGTGACAGTATACTTGTTGGGCAAAGTCTTCTTACAGTCTTCTAGGGCGCGGAGTGGAATCCCCGTATATTGTAAGAGCTTTGGTTTGTTTATTGTTACCCCATGTTTGTCTTTTCTGTTGGTTTCTCCCCAGCCAGCAATATATCCAACCTCTTTAATGGCCGGATAGGCCGTCTCCCCCTTCTGCGGCAGACATACCGGGTAAATACATTCATCCAGTTCGATCCTCCTTGCCAGTTGGATAAGGGCGATATCGTTGTTGTAATTCGTCCGGTCATCGATACTAACGCCCGCTATCCAATCGGGATGGATGATGACTTTCTTTGCCTGAACTGTCATCGCCTTCTGATATTCCACAGCGCCGACTTGCAGTGAAGGTTTCTCATTTTCCCCAAAAATGTGGGCAGCCGTCACGACCCAGCGATCCGATATGAGGGACCCGCCACCAAAATTATTAGGCAGGACAATGCGTACTAGCCAGGGAAAGAATCCTGGACTGGCTTTCTTCCCACCAAAAATTCGGGTCTCCTGAGATAAGGACGTTTTTCCACAGACTGAAAAAACATAAAAATGAGGGATTCAGGGGAGACGTATCAAGAAGAACCATAGCAAACCGGAAGAACTGTAAATACACTTGTCTAGCAGGAGCAAATAACCTAATGACACCCCAAAGTGGAATGGGTGATGTTTCTGAAAATCAGCCATCATACTGCGCCATTTTGCAAATATTTTGAGTAGGCGATATTTGCTTAAATTACATTGCGTCATACTCTAGTCACATCTAAAGCCGCATTTACAATTCTAAAGGCACCCCTGTACTGAGGCCACTGTTGTTTGCAGTGGGGATACTAGCTGTTATTGAGCGCACTGCGGTCACTGTGCATGCTACTGAGAGCACTGTGGCTTGAACTAGGCCACTGTGGCTGCTACTGATGGCACTGTGGGTAGTACTGGGGCACTATGGCTGGTACCGAGGACACTGTTGCTAGCACTGTGTCTGGTATTATGGACACTGTGACTAGATGAGGGCACTGTGGCTCGCACTGGTGGCAATGTGAATTCTACGGAGGGCACTGTGGCTGGTATTGAAGACACCGTTGCTAACACTAGGGGACTGTGACTGGTACTGTGGACCCTGCGGCTACTGAGGGCACTGTGGCTTGAACTAGGCCACTGTGGCTGCTACTGATGGCGCAGTGGACAGTACTGGGGAACTATGGATGGTACAGAGGACACTAATGCTAGCACTGTGGCTGGTATTATGGGCACTGTGGCTCGCACTGGGGGCAATGTGACTGGTACTGTGGACCCTGTGGCGAGCAGTTGGATCTCTGTGGAGGCTACTGAGGGCACTGTGTTACTAGCACTGGAGTTACTGTGATTGACAGGAGTACTATAACTTGTAGCCAACACTGTTGTTAGCAATGTTGTGGGGGCGCTGTAGAACTGAAGGGGTACCGCTTCAGCATGCTAGATATGCCAATATCTTTCTGTTGTCATGTCTCTGTGTATCACATCAGCCACAATGCCTCACAGAGGAGCAGACACTGAACAAGCAAGGCCTGGTAGTAATAATGGGAATGGACCATGAGACACTTGTCTGTAAATGAGATGCTTGAAGACCTGATTATTGCCATCCGATAAGGCTGCGTTCCCACGTACAGGTAGCGGATTGAGGCTGAGACCCCGCTTAGATGCGGCTGTTAATAGTCGCACGATCTTGACGAGTTTGTTGGCAAGATCGTGCTTCCATTGGCAGTTGCGGCTAGGCGGAATCTCAACCGCAAGCTGGTACCTGTACGTGGGAACGCACTCTAACCAGCAAAAGTGTTGCCCATTGCCCATAACAGAGGACATCCTGAAGAGTTTCTGGAGGTTTCCTCTCATTTACCTGCTGTACATTTGGGAGCTTCGCTGTCTTTTTCGCTATTTATCCAGAGTCCATCCGCAGAGCAGTAATAGGTGTCTGTAAACAAACAGAAGTGAGGCATAGTCAACCTATACTGACGCGCTTCACCTCCCTGCAGTCACACGTGAGCTCCAACCTCTTCACCTCCTCACGTTCTCCATCGGTGTTCCCACAAATACTCACCATCTCCTTTCAAGGTGTAGTATTCGGTTTTGCAGTGGTATGTAGCGTTCGCCCCATATGTGGTAAATGTGACGTCGACGGCACCATTAACAATTGGTTCAGGATTTCCACATTCTACAGCTGCAGAGGACAGAAGAACCGAATCAACGCTCTACTATCATAGTACCTGCTAATACCCCCTAATATCCCACTAAGGGGCCCATGGATTACTACTTACGTTGGCATTTCAAGTGAGTATTTGACCAGGTTCCATCTCCTTGGCATTTCGCTTGGTATGATGACAGCCGCTTCTAATAGGGAATATGGAGGAGTTATTAATGGTTATAATGGCCTACCATGCACATTAGGTACATAGATGATCTCCGCGGGGTTGACATGGGGTGACCGCTAGCTACCAGAAGCCTCATTCATGGTAGCAGACCTCTTCCTAACTTCTCCCCTTGGCCACAACCCCAAAGTCTACCCAGTTAGAAATCTCAATATTATGATCTTCCCTTTCAGATATTATATGACAGTACCACAAGTCACATGAGACTACCCGGGGTATCTCGATTTATAAATACCATAATTGCCCACTTGCTCACGACTTCCTGCAAAAGCTAGTGGCTCCCAAAGGTTGTGTTCAGATGCTAGGATAAAAAGCATTTCCTTTCTTGGCCTTAACATATTTATTCTGGGGTCTGTACTTATTTAGGGGGTCTGGTCTGGGGTTGGTATTAATTCTGAGGTCTAGTCTGGGGTCTGTATTTATTTGGGGGTTCTTGTCTGGGGTCTGTATTTATTTATGAAGGTCTGTATTTGTTTGATGGTCTGTAGTTATTTGGGTGGTCTGGTTTGGGGTCTGTACTTATTTAGGGGTGTAGGCTAGGGTCAGTATTTATTCTAGGATCTGGTCTGAGGTCTGTAATTTAAGCGGTCATGTCTGGGGTCTGTATTTATTTAGGGGTCTGGTCTGAGGTCTGTAGTTTAAGCGGTCTGATCTGGGGTCTTGTCTGGAGTTATTTAGGGGGTCTGTATTTATTTAAGGGTCTGCATTTATTTTGAGATCTGGTCTGGGGTCTATTTATTCTCAGCTCTGATCTGGGGTCTGCATTCACTCCAGTTCAGGGTCTGAATTTTAGGGGAGTTTGAATCTAGAGGTCTGAGTTTATTTTGGGGTGTGATGAAAGGGCGATATGCACTAGTTGGCTCAAAGTCATTAGGTTGGTGGTATTTTGGGGGCGTGACCTATGTAGTTGAGGGTCACTTATCATATCACGTTTTGCTATCGCTCCGTTGTCATTGCTCTAGAGAAGTTTGGCATAAACATATACATACAGTATAATTCCCTCCAGTCCGGAGTTTCTTGTCGACATCCCTCATGTTGAAGCCACCAGGACAATAGCATCTGGTTATTTTCTGTCTCCATCTTCACTCCAGACCCATTTTATGTTAGCTAACCTTATAATACTCCAAGCATACAATAACATTGTGTATGCAGCACTCCTGCTGCCACTCACCTTCCCTGATAATATCTCATATCCTTCCTCGCATTTCACGGTCACCATGTCTTTGAAAACATACTTGTCCTTTTGTGGATTTTGGATGGAGTGATGGAACACGTCTGTCGGGCAAGGAATGGCTGCAAGGATGAGAAAGATGGAGGCACGTTACAAGCTTTATCAGGTTTAAGAATGACGGACTTGGTGGGAGTCCAAATGAGGAGCCGTGAGTGGCGCCATGCACCACTAGAAGGCTCAGGTAGCATGGTTAGGGCCAGATGGTAGCCTATAGGGATGTTTGGTGAGGTTTTCTATTCAAGTAGTGAGTGGATCCTTTAGAAAATAATGGAAGGTCATTGGGGGGTAAGGAAAGGGTTTGGAGGACCCAAGTTGGGTGTTTAGGAAGAATCGCAGTGTATGGTTTTAAAGCTGGATTGTGGCACTACACTATGATATGGGCAGAATGGCTTTGGTTGGGTACAATGAGCGAGCCACAAACTCAGTGGCTGGGGGATCTTGTTTGTAATGGAACAGGAGCTGTATCGCAGCTTAGGGTTTGGTTATGGGTAGCCACAAAAGTCGACAGGATTGATATTTGGGTCGTGGGCAGGTGTTGTGTCCCGTTTTGTTATGGTGCTAAGTGTGGTGTGACAACTTATGGCATTAGGCTCTGTTCACACTACCATTATGTCTTCTAAGTAATGGTGCTAAGTGTGGTGTGACTACTTATGTTATGGTGCTAAGTGTGGTGTGACTACTTATGTTATGGTGCTAAGTGTGGTGTGACTACTTATGTTATGGTGCTAAGTGTGGTGTGACTACTTATGGCATTAGGCTCTGTTCACACTACCATTATGTCTTCTAAGTAATGGGGCTAAGTGTGGTGTGACTACTTATGTTATGGTGCTAAGTGTGGTGTGACTACTTATGGCATTAGGCTCTGTTCACACTACCATTATGTCTTCCAAGTTTTCAAACACACCCCATGGACTCTTAAAGCAACCCTCTGGTCCTGGGACAAAATTCCATCCAGGGATAGAAGGGGGCAGTTCTATAAACTGCCATCCATCCTCTACACCGATGTCTCTCAGATCTGATGATTTCAAGGCCTCGTCTTCGGTCTTCAAGACAGCGGCTGCAAACTTCTAACTGCCTAATGCCCACTGTGCGTCTGTAGCCTTCAGGCACTTCACACACTGCTTTGATTGGCCAGCTTCATTCATGTGAGTAGCACCGGCCAATCAGAGAGCAGGTGTACTGCATCAGTAGTATCACACAGTACCAATTCACAATTTGCATTAGGTACTCAGAAGATTGCAGTGGTCATCTTGGAAGACTGAAAACAGGGCAGATCCAAAGGACAATGGCGCAGAGGATTGACAAGAGTTAATATACAACCCTCTCCGGTCTGGGGCAGAATTTTGCCCCTGGTCCAAAGGATCACTTTAAAGAACATATGGATTTATCATGGGGTAGACCTGTCACGGTTTTGGAGCTTACGCTATTCATGCTATAAAAACGCTGGCACCCAGAATGCAGCACCAATGTGAACAGAGCCTTGAAGGCCCGTCCTCTTAGGGCTTTTACCCACTAGCGGTTTTTTTCCCCAAATGCCAATGGGACTTTCTAATGTTAAAATCACATCGCACAAAAATCCCATATTGGCGTTGTGGCAATTTTTGTGTGATGCGATTTTAACATTAGAAAGTCCCTTTGACATTTGGGGAAAAAAACACAGCAAAATCGCAGTGAAAAAAAAAACACCAGTGGGTAAAAGCCCGGTTTTTGCGCACATTTTTACCACGCATTCTTCATGGATGTGAAAAAGGTCCGAAACAGATCTGTCTACTCATTGTCAGGCGATATGTGAAAAAGTGAATACGGTCACCATTACCGCATCGGTGAGGCCAGGGGCATGGCTGTAGGAGGTGCAGAGGTAACAGTTGCACTCAGGCCTTGGTGCCTAAAGGAGCCTAAAGTGAGTGGCCTGTGGTGCCTCCTCTCTATTTTATTCATTGCTGCCCTTTCCATTCTTCTTATCAGGCCTTACAAGGTTAGTCTATACATTGCCTCATGCTCAGACCCTATCCTGTAACCCCCTACTCTTCAGCAATCAGGCTCATATGGCTTATATAGGGTTCTAAAGGTACTCTACCCCCCAGTCTCCTCCTCACCATCCTCTATATAATAGATCTTCCAGCCTTTGTTATTGCCTCCACTGTCGGTGATGAATTGAATATCCACTTCATTACTGCCCGTTTCGATACGAGGAGGGGGCGTCTGCCCGCAGTATGGCCCAAACGTCCGTCCTTTGGCTTTTATCTGTGGAAAAAGAGCGATGGAACGTCCATTATTGTGTGAATTTGCACAGTGGTAAGCTCTCCAACACGTGTCAAGCTCAACGCCCGCGGGCCAAATCATTTTATGTGGCCTGCAACAAGGTCTGGATACAGAAGGACCGGCACTCCACTTGGCAGAGAGGGCGGCAGCACATGGAGCGGGTGCCATCTTGGATTCTGAGCTCCGGTGCGCCCCTTCATACCGCTCTGTTTAGTAACACACAGGTGGTGGCACAGCTCTGACAGCCCTACCAGGCACCCTAGCCACCCTCCAAGGTAGGCTGGGCTCATATGTAATTGCGTATGGGCTGCGGGTATATCCGCGACCATAGAGATCAATAGGCCCTATGTCATGGATTCTGCAGTAAAATAGAACATGCCGCATTCTATTTTGCAGATTACGTAATTCCGATCTGATGATGTGAGCAGAATTGTGTAATCCAATGCATTTGATTGATCCGCATATTACCGAGGATCAAATGCTCACAGTATCCGCAATTCCTATCCGGTCGTGTGAGACCGGCCGTAAGAAGAGGTGGAAGGGGAGAAACCCCAGCATAGTGCATAGAGCTCCATAGCCATGTTAGGGAGTAGTTACATCTAGGGCTCATTCACAAGGGCGGATGACGTTTTGGTCCGTGAGATATGCAGCGTTTTCACACTCCTAAACTCTGCACATGTACTGCGTAATTCATGAAGAAGGTCCCATGGATTTCTCCTGCCTTCATGTGTAAATTCACATAGATCACACGTATTAAGTGAGTATTTACGCGATCCCATTGACTTTAATGGGCAATCTTGGTTCATAATATGGACCAAAATAGGACAAGCTGCGGTTTTTTCCCCACACAAGTCAAAAAAACATATGTAAAACTGCATGTCTGAATACCCCAATGCAAATCAATGATGTTTAAACTGTCCGTCTTGCATATGTAACAGAGAGCGCAAATACACTCATGTGAATGAGCCCCTATAAACGGCATTTTGAAGGCAACCCTTGGC
Source organism: Eleutherodactylus coqui (assembly GCF_035609145.1). NCBI lineage: Eukaryota > Metazoa > Chordata > Amphibia > Anura > Eleutherodactylidae > Eleutherodactylus > Eleutherodactylus coqui. The sequence goes on along the minus strand of NC_089840.1, from coordinate 265,769,845 downwards.
TCTCGGTTAAACTGAGTTTGACACCCCTGGTCTACAACTTTCTGAAACACTTTGTATTTCAGTTCCATAGCATTTACAATATCTGTGCTTGCTGTCTTTGAATTAGAACTTTCTTCTTTATGTTCAGAGGCTGGGAACCAAGCTAGTTTTACTTACATAGCTGATGGATTTGATACAGTTGCATCCAGTCTAGATAATGATATGCAGATAGGGTTGCCATCCGGCTGGTAAACCCCCGGGCAGTAATTTACTCTAAAGCCTGATGCCGATGTTTATTTTTTATCGACCATATTAATAGTAATAATCGAGCACCTCCGGCCGGGCAGCAGCCCTGTGATCAAGCGCTGCAAGTCACTGTGAAGCTCCGGTCGGGACACCACTGTAGCGCATAGAAGATCCTCACTCCTCCCCTAGTGTTTGTGTTCCTGTTCCGAGCGCTGCAGCGGTGTCCCATCCTGACCGGAACCTCCCAGTGAGTTACAACGCATGATGACAGGGTTGCTGCCCAGCGGGAGGGGAGGGCACCAAGAGGGGGAGCTATTATTACTAGGGCCACTAAAAGAAGCACTATTATTACTGGGGCCACTGAGAGGGGGTATTATTACTGGGGCCACTAAAAGAGGCAGTATTATTACTGGGGCCACTAAAAGAGGGGGTATTATTATTACCGGGGCCACTAAAGTAGGCACTATTATTACTGGGGCCACTAAAAGAAGCACTATTATTACTGGGGCCACTAAAAGAGGCACTATTATTACTGGGGCCACTAAGAGGGGGTATTATTATTATTACTGGGGCCACTAAAGTAGGCACTGTTATCACTGGGGCCTCTAAAGGGGGCACAATTACTATTGCCGTCACTAAAGTAGGCACTATTACTACTGGCGTCACTACAGGAGGCACTATTTCTATTGGGTCCACTGAAAGGGGGTATTATTACTGGGGCCACTAAAGTAGGCACTGTTATCACTAAGGCCACTAAAAGAGGCACAATTACTATTGGAGTCACTGAGAGGGCTCTATTACTATTAGGGACAGTGTGAGGGGTACTATTACTAATGGGACACTGAGAGGAGGCACTATTAGTACCAGGGCCACTGGAAAACAGAAGTAAAAACATGTCCTAATAGCCCATGCCACTGATCACGCCTTCTTTTTACTTTGGCCTGTATTTTTTTGGTGACAGAGGTGGCAACCCTATATGCAGCTGATCACACCAGAGGTACAAATCTCTCTCCTATTCTGATACTTTGCTACAATGTATCAGAGCAGATAACATGGAACTATTTGGGGTCCAGGTGGTTCAGAGCTCACAGAGGATGGTCTAGAGTGGATACATTTGTAACAAACCCTCAGATGTATTAGATCATGATGGGTTTTCAGCCTGTAGAAGTAAAATAAATAAGAAGGTTGCTATTTGCTGACTGCAAGCAAAGATCTTGAAAATGCTGAATAACTGAAAAAGTGGAAAACTTTCCATTCTCTGATGTCCAAGTGCTATTTTCAGAAAATCAGACGATGCCTTTAGACATATTTCCACCCACGAATCGGAGGCTGACAAATAGATACTCACTATCAGACTGTCATAAAGGCAGCTCCCATCTTCAGGGGCCTCAATGTCAAAGTCTTGGGCCCTGAATGCCAGAATAACTTGGTACCCCGATTCTAGGAGGACTTTGTATTCACAGCGCGAGTTCTCGGGGTAAGGAGACGGATATCCCGGGCTGCTGATCTGCCCCCTCAGATCTGTATACAGACCCCCACTACAGTTCACTGCAAGAGACAAGGACACATCCAGATGATACAACACAAATAGTGAGAGGGGGAGCAAAAAAACACTCCAAATTTTGGGGCTACACAACGAAAAAAAAAGCCTCTTAAAGGACCCTTTCCACTTTGTGTTTCAGCTCCTCGCCATTTTTAGGACCTTTGCTTGCTTTGAGTGAATAAAAAGATTCTTGTTTGCATCCAGGTTCTAACTTCTGTCTGCTCACAAGTCCAACCATAGGGGTCCGCCATGCGGCAAATGGGAAATCAATGCCAGCGATGAGTTGGTGTAACTTTTTGCTATAATTCACACAAGTGCTAGTGTTAATCATAGTAAATGTGATGGACCTGTGTGACCACTCCCCTTAATGTTAAGTACCACCCAATCTAGCCCCGTCCCCCCACCCGTTTTTTTTTTTCAAGTGTTGGGGCGTTGCATAAACCTTCAAAAGTTACACTTGTACCAGAACAGATACTCATATGACGATTAGCCTGGATTTATATAATACTGGAACTCCTCCTTAAAGGGATACTCCCAACTTAACAGGGAGACTGCAGCTACAGGGGGCGCAGGTTACATACCTGTCCACGACCTACATTATACCCACAAGTTCAGAGCACTAGTTACCCCCGCACGTCTGCTGGTCTTCTTGCAGTTCATATTCTGGTGGACAGGAGCAGAAAAACCCTCCGATGTAATTGTTGCAAAAATGTGAGCAAGGTTCGTACATGTCGCACTCGTCCACATCTATAAGAGAGGGAAGAACAGATTGTGAGATGCCAGGGGACAAAGTATGTGAAAAGTGTCCAACAGGGTGAAATTAGAAAGGAATAAGTAGAAAGAAATCTTAGGTGAGAACACAGGGGTCCTTCTCTGAACTGTGGAACTTTTGTTTTTTGGATATTGCATATATAAATGCTACAAACCTGCAGCCACATAATAAGCAGCAAACCCCGTATGTCGCTCCCGGTTGGAGAAGTCGGACTTGAACAATAATTTCAGGTGAGTAGTTGGGTAGAACTTCTCTTTTGGGAATCCACTAGATCCAAACAAATGTTGTCCACAGAACGCCTGCTGAACTTCATTTCCAATGACAACCTGTAGTATAAAGACAGCGATGACCCATGAGACAGATCACCGAGGAGCATGTCCACAAATGAGAGGCAGAAGCAGAGATGTTCACAAAGCGCCATCCTCATACATATTGCATTATAGGGACGCGAATATTCTACAACTTTGTAACTCTGGCTGTAACGGCCTCAAAATCTGCCTGGCTTGGTGATCTGCTGATAATGGCTGCAAGCGTACAGAGGCTTTAGGACATATATAGTCTAATGACCAGAATTAAAGGAAACCTCCAGTAAGTCCATAATTGTATATTGCTGCAGGGCTACATGACTGTGCTTGAATAATATATATGGCCTGCATCTCTCTACTTCTCTAAAGATGGTTTGGACACCTGTAGTCCTTGTTTGTATCATATGCAGACCACCTCTTTCCTTCCCCGTACAGGTGCGGCCTCCAAACGTCTTATGTCTCGTCTGGGTGTCAGTAGTGGATCACTCACACAGTTCCCTATGTCGGCACGGTGGCTGACTGTCTATCACCCTGGTATGAGGACACTGAGACTTACTGTGCTATTTCAGCTGCTTGCATGTGAGCTCTGCGTGGGGTTCCTGTTTTATGCACTATTTGTTGTATGTTTGGTGTGAACAATGATGTGTTTGATATGTCTGTGCTGGTTGCCAGACATTTTCCGTATGTCTAGTCCTGTTCTGTGTTCGGTGTGTCAGTACAGTGTCATGTCCTGTGTGTCTGTTTAGTTCATCTCTCTAGCTCCCTAATCAGGGATAATTAGGTCCCAGGTATGAGTGCAGGCCCGCATCTATCGACGTGACCAGTCTGCCGTGGTAGGCAGGGCCTCTCCCTCGTTTGTTACGTATTTAGGGAAAGCCTTCACGTTTATTATTTGATGAGTGTTTGTAGGTTTTAAATGGACACACTTGCGTCCCTTTTGTGGAATGGCGCTGCTGTGCGCCAAGCGGACGTAACTATTGCATTTTACCTGCCCATAGATGATGTGTCTAGTGACCACTTACAGTTGAAATCAAAATTATGCCCCCCATTACAAATTAGGTTTATTTGACAAACTTACAAACTTTCAGCTATTTACAAAAAAAACAAAACAATCAAATAAGAACAATTTAAATAGGTCATCACAACTACCGTGTTTCACCGAAAATAAGACAGTGTCTTATAATAATTTTTTGTTCAAAAAGGTTTAACTTTTTTACATGTATAGCTGCCTGGACACTATTTAAATTGACTTTTTAAATTAACTGTTAGCAGGGCTTAATTTTGGAGTAGGGCTTATATTTCAAGCATCCTCAAAAAGCCTGAAAAATCATTTTGCATCCTCAAAGTCTGGAAAATCATGCTATGTCTTATTTTCAGGGTATGTCTTATTTTCAGGGAAACAGGGTAATATAACAAGTGATTTCTTCAAATTTACCACAAAATGCACTTTTAGTGACTCCGGCAGTCTCAGAATGATTTACCCCCTTCATGAGGAGCGTCTTTAGTACTTAGTAGATCCAGACAGCTTCTGACAGCATTCCTGAGGAATCTTAGTCCGTTCCTCATGGGCAATGGCCTCCAGCTCACTTATATTCTTGGGTTTGCATGCTGCAGCCACCTTCTTCACATCCCACCAAAGATTTTCTATAGGGTTCATATCAAGCGACAGTGACAGCCACTCCAAAATCTTCCAGGACTACTTCTGAAATCAAGTCTTGGTGACTTGAGGTAGGCTTGGGATCATTGTGCTGTTGGAAGGCTCAATGACTCCCAAGCTTCAGCTTCCCCACAGAAGGCATGATATTTTCTGCTAGGATTTCCTGATATTTGATGGAATCCATCTTGCCCTCCACACGCTACAGGTCTCCAGTGCCAGAGGAAGTGAAGCAGCCCCAGAGCATCACTGATCCACCGCCATGCTTAACTGTAGGCAGGGGGTTCTTTTTGGTGTCTGCTTCATTCTTCCTCCTCCAGACAGACTGCTGATCCAGAGGCCCAAAAAGTTCCAGTTTTGTTTCATCGCTCGAATCACAAAACTCCTATGGCTTATTTATATGGTTTTGAGCATATTGGAGGCGACTTTTCTTGTTCTTTTGGGTCAGTAGAGGTGAACGTCTTGGAGTTCGATCATTAAGACCTTCAGCATTTAGTATGCGCCTTACTGTGCAAACAGAAACCTCAGTGCTGCTGCCACCACATCTTGCTGCAGTTCTTTTGCAGTCTCTGGCGGGTTTTTGACCACCTGCCTCCTCCTTCGCGATAGTGCCCTCCTTCTGCCATGTCTAGGTAGTTTAGCCAGTGTTCCTGCAACTTTGAACTTGTGGACTGCTTCCAGCTGTATTTGTAGAAACCTTCACTGCCTTCTCTTTCTTTTTATACTCTTTTCCTTGTTTATAGAAGGCAATGATCTCTTCTCTGCACTTCTTGAATCACTTTCTTGACTAGTCATATTTCGAACATGCAATCAAATGTCAGTCAGCAAAGCCCTCAGCAGTCCAGATATTTGATGTATTTTATCTCAAGCACATCTGATACAACTAATGAAGCCTTTGATTAGTTACATCAGGTGTGCTTGAGACGATACCTGAGTTGCAAATTTTTTCTCTTATGACTGATTCCATTCAGGGGGTTGAATAATTCTGAGAGTGCAGTAGTCAGTAAAAGTGGTATTTTGCATTAAATCTAGAAAAACCGCCTGTTATTTTAATTGTATTGAGATATTTAAATTGTTCTTATTTGATTGCTTTTTTGCAAATAGCTAAAAGTTTGTAAATTTGGCAAATAAACCTAATTTGCAATGGAGGTTGAATAATTTTGATTGCAACTGTAACTCTGTGCACTATTGCATTGGTCTCCAACCTGTGGCTGTTACACAGCTGCTACTCCCAGCATGCACTGACTGCCATCTGTTGCAAAGCTACAACCCTCAGCATGCTGGGGGTTGTAGTGTTGCAATACCTGGACATCCCCGCTTTATTGTAAAACAATGCAAGCTTGCAAGTCCTGTCTCTGTACTTACCTGCAAAGAGTCGTACTCGCACTTCTCAGACAGCTCAATGTCTAGGTGTGTGAAGTACAGGCGGATTCCGTACCCCTCTGGGACCTGGATATTCCAGGTTTTCGCTGCATTGTTAGGATATACCTGCGGGTAGTTGGGGGAGATGATCTCTCCATACATAGGGGGTGGCACTGCATTGGCGCAGCCCAGGAGGGTGAGAAACAGCCACCTGTGTAGAATAAAAAAATGCTCTATGATAATTCATAGCATCAACCTATGCAAAGTGGATTATGTAAAACGTATGTAGAATGCACAAAGGATCATGGGTAGGCAGGGTGCAAAGCATGCACAGGAATGTTACCGCTGCAGGGTGACTTACCACAGCTTCATGCCTGAATCAGAACCTCAGCTCACAGCAGATGCTGTATGACTGGGGTGCTCGGCTTGTCATTGTCCTCGCTTAACGCATTTCGGATCTTAATAGGTTTGCACTGGCAGAAATTCTTGCCTTCTTTGTTTCGAACTCTGTAGCCCCCATAGAGGGATTCAATTAACCATGTACAATATTGGTGAGAGTGTGACTCATTGCTAGAGGGGAGGGAGATCCAGATGTAGAGAGAACGGGGCAAAAGAAAAGACCAATTGCATGTAGCGTCTGAAGTTGGGGAAAGTCCTGGATTTCGTAACACTCTGATTTTTTCTTAGTGGAAAGCAGCTGATTTCCAGTAAATAAGAGTGGAGGGGGAAGAGGGATGAAATCTCAACCAGTCATCAGCATGCGGTTTATCTGTAAACACGCAGCTTCTCGCCAGGTCCTACAAATGCGGAATCTGATCAAATAAACCTTAAAGAGACACTAGACATAAATTCTGCTTTTAAATACAGTCTATTGCTCTCTGTTATCAGCCGGTTCTGACAGCAGCATTTAAGTGTCCTGAAAGGCATTTAAAAGTCTTGAATAGCTCACCTGCAATGAGATTGTGGGCAACCATTTGGGTGTTATGGCAACTTGGGGCCATTTAACCCCTTGAGTGGCGGGTTGCTTACCACCCTGTGAGACCCACCAGGGCAGGTTTTTTAAATGGTCTAATCATTTAATTTCAACTAATTTTGCAGTCTCGTTCCAAGAGCCATAACTTTTTCATTTTTCCACTGACACGGCCATATGAGGGCTTGTTTTTTGCGGGACAAGTTGTACTTTTTGATTACATCATTTTGGGGTATATATAATGTATTGCATAACTTTTGTAAAAAAATTTGTAGGGAGATTGGGGGAAAAAAAAGAAATTCTGCCATTTGTTTTATGGATTTCATTTTTACGGTGTTCAGCATGCAGAATAAATAGTTTGATATCATTATTCTCTGAGTCACACCATTCCAGCGATACCAAGTTTATACAGTTTTTATGTTTTTGTACATTTAAAACATTTTTTTTTTTCTTAAAGGTTTGCTTTTGTGTCGCCACATTCCAAGAGCTGTATCATTTTATTTTTCCATTGCCAGAGCCCTAGAAGGCCGTGTTTTTTGCTGGATGAACTCTAGTTTTCATTTATCTATTTTTTTGGAACATGTAAAATTTTGATCGCTTTTTATTCCATTTTTTCTAGGGGCAAGATTAACAAAATCTGTAATTCTGGTCTGTTTTTTATTTTTATTTTTCACTGCATTCTCTGAGCAGTATAAATAATGTATTACAGTAATTCTACAGGCCGGTACGATTATGCCAATACCAAATTGTAATAGTTTTTTTTCTTTTTCACACTTAAAAAAAAAAATAGTAATAAAAGTTTAAATCCCCCCCTTTTGCCATATCTATAATAAAAAATCTAAATCATAAAAGAAAAATACATATTTGGTATCGCCGCGTCCCTAAAAGTCTGATCAGTCAAAGTATTGCATTATTTACCCCACACGGTGAACATAGTCCGAAAATAAAGAACACCACGAATGCACTTTTTCAGTTACCCTGTCTCCCAGAAAAAATGCAATAAAAAGCGATCAAAAAGTCGTATGTATTCTAAATTAGTATGAACGTAAACTACAGGATATTCCGCTAAAAATGAGCCCTCGCTCAAGTACGTTGACGGAAAAATATAAAAATTATTGCACGCAGAAGATGCAGCAGAAAATAATTTAAAAAAATTAAATGTCTTTGAAAAAAAATACAAGTACTGCAGCAAAAAAAACCTATACAAGTTTGGTATCGGAGTAATCGTACTGACCCATAGAATAAAGTTATAATGTCATTTTTGTTGCCGTTTGTACGCCGTAGAAACAAAACGCCCTGAAACTTGGTGGAATGTCAATTTTTTTAAATTTTACTCCACCTAGAATTTTGTAAAAGTTTTTCAGTACATTATATGGTACTTTAAATAGCACCATTGAAAAATACAAATCGTCCCGCAAAAAACAAGCCCTCATACAGCGATGTAGATGGATAAATAAAGGAGTTATGATTTTTTAAACAGGGGGAGGAAAAAAAGAAATGGGGAAAAAAGAAAAAAAGGGACCGTGTTATTAAGGGGTTAAATAATGTATTAACTTCCTTCTCTGGGTCATTATTTTTAATTTTTTACAAAGTAAAAGGAGACAAGTGTTTTTGTTTTTTATTTTTTAAATAATTTTTTCACTTTTTTTTTTGTTTTTACTTTTTTTATTTTTGTTCCTTTAGGGGACTTCCACAGAGACCCATCAGGACCCCCTGATCACATTCCAGGGGTCCAATGGTGACAGCCCTTTACATGCTGCAGTTACATAGACTGCAGCATGTAAAGGGTTAACACAGCAGAGATCGGAGGTTTTCTCTGATCTCTGCTGTAAGAGCTGGTGCCTGGCTGTCCTCTGACAGCCAAGCACCAGCTCTCCCTGCCACAGAGATCATCGGCTTGCTTCTGACAAGCCGATGGTCTTAATGGCAACCTATAAATAAAGCAGTGCAGGGGTTTGAAATTAAAAGCGGGAGATTGCCGGCAGATCGGCAATATCTCCCTGCTTCTTATTTCAAAGTGCTGAATTGCTCTGTGTGTGTCTGTGCAGGCAGAGCACAATGCCATAGCTTGTGATATTGTGCTCTGCAGCTCCCATAGTGATACATAGCCCGGAAATCTTCCGGGCTATATCGCTATGAGCAGTGGAGCTCGTCCCGGAAAATTTCCAGGCGTGCCACTCAAGGGGTTAAAGGTCTCAGTGCTGCAATAAATGTCTGCCTTTCAAAGGGGTTGTACTAAGATTGCAAATTATTCCCTATCCGTACTACAGTGGATAACTCGCTTATCAGTGGGGTCTCACTGCTGAGACCCCTGCCAATATTGGGTTCAGGAGTCACGTGACTCCTGTCCTCCTCAATGCAGGATTGCTGCCCCCCTGCAGTGAGAAGGAGACTGAATGGAGCGCTGGTTGTGCAAGTACATCAGCGCTCCATTCACTTTCAATGGTGCTGTAGCGCATCTTCATCCATTCTTCTCTTGCAAGAAGTAACCCCCGAGATTAAAGGCAGAACGGGACCCAGGAATCCTGTTCTGGAAATCGTTGGGGGTCTCATTAATGAGACCCCCACCAATCAGCAAGTTATCACCTATCCTATGGAAAGGGGATTACTTGCAATCTTGGTACAGCTCCTTTAAGATGTGCCTGTAGTATAGGTTAATAGGTTGCCTGTCAAAATACAATATACTGGATAGTGTGGGAACTCTTCTGATCTAACGCTATCCTCAGGGTGTAACTATACATTCTGTTGCGCTAAGTATCTCCCTGCCAGGACGTACAGTTACACCCTGTAGCGTTAAGGGGTTAAAAAAAACTTTCCCCTGTCACAGCAAAAAAAGACAACAACAAAAAAGCAATTCAAAATCAGTATCAAGATATCTGTAAAAGTCTAATTTATTAAAATCTAACGTTATTAATCCCGCACGATGAGCATCATCAGAAAAAAAATATGCAATGCCAGAATTTCACTTTTTTGGTCACCCCGTCTTCAAGAAAGAAACTGAATAAAAAGCAATCAAAAAGTCGCATGTACTCCAAAATGGTTCTGATAAAAACCACAGGTCACCTGAAAAAAACACAAACCTCCCACACGGCCCCATCGACAAAAAGTTAAAACGTTATGGGGTCAAAAGCTGGTGACAGAAAACAATTCACAAAAAAGTGGTATAACATGAAAACTATATGAATGTGGTGCCCTTGTAGTCGTACTGATCCACAGAATGAAGATGATATGTCATTGGTCCACACCACGAATGCTGCAAAAGCAAAACCTCTCAAAAATGACCTTTTTTTTTCTATTTCACCCACTTAGAAATTTCTAAAAAGTTTTCCAATATATCATATGGTGCATTAAATGCTACCACTAAAAAAAACAACTCGTCCCACAAAACACAAGCCCTCGTGTGGCTATGTTGCCAGAAAAATAGAAAAGTTAACATTTTTTGGAAATGGAGATGAAAAAATGAAAAATGAAAAAAAAAAAAACAAGCCGCACACGGTGAGAAGAGGTGAAGCTGCTTAGCACTGTAAACATTGGGGGCAACACAGTGCTGACTAATACAGAATAACTACTTTTTTAATGTCTTTCATAGAATGTCACATTAGAACCCCCCCCCCCCCCCCCTCCCACCTCTTAACAAATCCTGTAAGTTATGGCCAATACTATAATATCCCAGACATTACATGGCCGCTTGTATTGAGTAACACTGAATATAAGTATATAAATCAAACACAACTTTTTGTCAATGATGACAATGAAGAATAAACCCCTCCCCCATTGTTAGTCAAAAGTTACCAAATTTTTGTTTTTTTGCAGCTGCTCACAGAATGTATTTGTGTTACAAGGGTACCACCTAGTGGTGACTACTGGGAGTGCTGTAGGTAACATAGTACGTTAGGCTGAATAAGGACAATGTCCATCTAGTTAAGCCTATTTCGCTTCCCCCTCGTTGGTCCAGAGGAAGGCAAAAAAAAACAAAAAAACAAGCAGCCATTTAGCTAATTTGGAGAAAAAAATAATTCCTTCCTGATGCCATAACGTCAGCCAGAGTAATCCCTGGATCAACATTTGAGATCATCAACCCCGCTGGTCATCTAATGTCTATATCCTGTAATATCATAGAGCTTTAGAAAGACATCTAGTCCCATCTTAAACTCCTCTATGGATTTTGCCATCACCACGTCCTCAGGCAAAGAGTTCCACAGTCTAACTGCTCTTACAGTAAAGAACCCTTTTCTGTGTTGGTGATGAAACCTGCTTTCTTCTAGACGTAGCAGATGTCCTCTTGTTACCGTCGCAGTCCTGGGTATAAACAGATCATGGGAGAGATCCTTGTATCGTCCCCTCATGTATTTATACATAGTTATTTGATCGCCCCTCTACCGTCTTTTTTCCAGGGTAAATAATCCCAATTTTGATGCCTCTCTGGGTATTCCAGTCCCTTCACTCCATGTATTAGTTTAGTTGCCCTTCTTTGAACCCCCTCAAGCACTGCAACATCTTTCTTGAGTAGCGGTGACCAGAACTGTACACAGTATTCCATGTGAGGCCTGACAAGTGCCTTATATAATGGGAGGATAATGTTCTCGTCCTTCGCCCCTATGCCTCTTTTAATGAACCGCAAGACTTTATTTGCTTTTGCAGCAGCTGACTGGCATTAATTGCTCCAGTTAAAGGGGTTCTGTCAGGAAAACAAAAAAATTAATACTCACCTGTGGCTTACAGGGCCGGTCACCGGGAACCTGCTGGTCTTCTCCTCTCCCTCCAGCAGCCGTCCGATCGCAGGGAAGAAGCCCTGCAAGTCCTGTCACATGGGTCAGTGGGCAACGCGTACAAGTGACGCGTTGCTCAATGATTGGCCTGGCCACGTCTAACCTCTTCTGTCCTTGGAGAGTCGACGGCGAGTGCGCATGCATCCCCCTTCCCGGCGCGCTTGCGCACTTGCCGTGGACAGCAGAGGTTAGATGCAGCCAGGTCAGCGTGAGCACACATGCGCTTGCAGGAGGCGCTGTAGCTGACCCCTCACTCGCTAGGTAAACAACGGCGGGACCAAGTACAACGGGATTATGTGAGTTTGCTTTGTGTTTTTAACTCTTCTCTTTCCACAGGTTAGACTGTACAGGGATGCAGGGCAGGATACAGGTGAGTATAATTTTTTAAAATTTTGCTTACAGAACCCCTTTAAGTCTACAATCCACTAGTACCCCCAGGTCTTTTTCCATCTCCTTTTTCCCTAGCAGTACCCCATTTAGTGTATATTGGTGACATCCGTTTCTCCTGCCCATGTGCATAACCTTACATTTTTCAACATTGAACTTCATTTGCCATTTTTCTGCCCAAGCCCCCAGCTTATCCAGGTCCGTTTGTAGCCGCACATTGTCCTCCGTTGTATTGACTATATTGTATAATTTTGTGTCATCTGCAAATATTGATATTTTGCTGTGCAGCCCCTCTATCGGGTCGTTGATAAATATGTTGAACAGAGTGGGGCCTAATACTGAACCCTGTGGCACCCCGCTAGCGACGGTGACCCAATCAGAGTATGAGCCATTTATTACCACCCTCTGCTTTCTGTCTCTGAGCCAGTTCTTTACCCAGATACACACGTTTTCGCCCAGTCCGAGCTGCCTCATTTTATATATTAGCCTACTGTGCTGCACGGTGTCAAATGCTTTAGAGAAGTCCAGATATACGAGATCAATAGAATCTCCCAGGTCGAGCCTAGAGCTTACTTCATCATAGAAGCTGATCAGATTGGTCTGACATGCTCCACCTCTCATGAACCCATGCTGGTGAGGAGTTATACTGTTGTTCTCCTTGAGGTATTCTAGGATGGCGTCTCTCAGAAACCCCTCGAATAATTTTTCCAAGTGAGACTTACTTATTAAAGTGAGTCTTACCGGCCTGTAGTTACCAGGCTCTCTTTTGGACCCCTTTTCATATATTGGAACCACATTGGCAATGCGCCAATCCCTGTTTGATAGTATCCATAAATATTAGATATAGCGACCTAGCTATCTCATCACTCAGTTCCCTTAGTACCCTTGGGTGTATTCCATCTGGGCCTTGCGATTTATCGATTTTTAATCCTCTTTAACCAATTTTGCCCTTCTTCCTACGTTAGGTATGTAATATTTTGTGAGGGGTTCATTTTATTCCCCTGCATCTCATGTGACATTTCCTTTTCGTTTGTGAATACACTTGAAAAGAAACGATTTAATAGGTTTGCCTTCCCTCCATCGTCTTCTATGGTTTCTCCTGCATTATTTGTTAAAGGGCCAGTGCTCTCAGTGCAAATGCTTTTACTGTTATTATAATTGAAGAATAGTTTCGGGTTGTTTTTGCTCTCTTTGACAATCAGTCTTTCTGCCTCCTTCTTAGTAATTTTGATCTTTTCTTTACATATTTAGTTTTTTCCCCTGTATGATTTTAGTGCGTCTTTGCTGCCTTCTTGTTTTAGTAGTTTAAACACTTTCTTTTTTTTGTTTATTGCCCCCCTTACAGTCTTGTCGAGCCACATTGGTTTCCTTCTACTTTTAGTTCTTTTATTTTTAAAGGGTATGAACTTCTCACATGAGGTGATTAGGATGTTTTTAAACTTCTCCCATTTGTCATCTGTGCTTTTATTTTTGAGGACATTATCCCAATTAATGTTACCGATAGTAGTTCTGATCAAATTTTGCTTCACTAAAGTTTAGTTTATTTGTCACTCCCTGGTAAGGCTTCTTGATGAATGACAGCTGGAAATTAATTATATTGTGGTGACTATTTCCCAAGTGTCCCTCAACCTGCACCCCTGTGATTCTGTCTGGTTTGTTGGTTAATAATAAGTCCAGAGTGGCCCTCCCTCTAGTTGGCTCCCGCACAAGTTGGAAAAGATAATTGTCTTTAATTGTTCTCAAGAACTTATCACCCCTGTGAGATTTGCAGGTTTCGTCTTCCCATATTATATCTGGATAATTAAAGTCCCCCATAATAATTACTTCATTGAGATAAAAGACTACAAACATAAAAAAGATTTGGTCAAAATATGCAAAATGTTCCAATATTTTGCTAGAAATGGAAAATAATTAAAACATTTCTAAGTATTTGTATTGCATTAAAGAGAAATTGTCCTGAGTGTTTGGCACAATAAACCCACGGCGCGGCACTACAGCAGTTGAATCCTTTATTGTCCATCTTCCTTATTCACTTTCCGTATTCAGAAGATTGACTCCATGACTCAAGATAAAAGAATCAAGAAAGTCACAGGTGCAATAAGAGAGTCGCGTGCAATAGCGCTGTGTTGTCAGTTTAAAATGCCAGGCACTGATGACAGCCTCCCTTTAACCCCTTAAGGGCGCAGCCTTTTTTTTCTTCCATTTTCGTTTTTTTCTCCCCCTTTTAAAATATTGTAATTCCTTTATTTATCCATCAATGTTGCTGCATGAGGGCTTGTTTTTTGCGTTACGAGTTGTGTTTTTCAATAGTAGTATTTCATGTACATATAATGTACTAAAAAACTTTTAAAGAAATCTAAGTGGAGTAAAATGAAAAAAAAACTATATTCGTCCATCTTTCAGTGCGTCTTGTTTCTACGGCACAGAAACTGCTACAAAAGTGACATGATAACTTTATTCTTTGGGTCAGTATGATTACTACGATACCAAACCTATATTTTTTTTTTTCTTGTACTACTTTTATTTTTTTTCAAAGATTTTGATTGTTCTCTGCCATTTTCTGCACGCAATAACTTTTTTCTTTTTCCATTGACGTAGTTGTGCGAGGGCTCATTTTTTTTCAAGACGTCCTGTAGTTTCAGTTGGTACCATTTTGGAATACATATGACTTTTTGATCGCTTTTTGTTGCATTTTTTTCTGGGAGACAGGGTGACCGAAAAAGTGCATTTCTGGCGATCTTTATTTTTGTTTTTCGGACAACGGTCACGGTGTGGTGTAAATAATGTGCGACTTTGATAGATCGGACTTTTATGGACGCAGCGATACGAAATATGTATTTTATGTTTTAGATTCTTTTATTATAGACTAGCTCACCCGTCGCGCGTTGCTGCGAAGACAGACAGACATACATTCGTTTTTATATATCTAGATAACAACCAATCACAGCGCAGCTTTTTTAGGTTACCTCAGTGGTATAATATATAACAACCAATCACAGCGCAGCTTTCATGTTACCTCAGCTTTATAATATATAACACCCAATCACAGCGCAGCTTATATGTTACCTCAGCAGTATAAAATATAACAACCAATCACAGTGCAGCTTTCATGTTACGTCAGCAGTAAGAGAAATAACAACCAATCACAGCGCAACTTTTATTCGGCCTCAGCAATATAAAAAAAAAGCAACGAATCACAGCGCAGCATTCATTTTACCTCAGTGGTATAATATATAGCAACCAATCACAGCACAGCTTTTATTTTACCTCAGCATTCTCAATATCCAGGAATTGTCTTGTGATACGTTCGGCGGATGCATCATTTTGTAGTTGAACATGCATCCCGTTGCTCGTAATGCCTTTTGCTTTTGTGCTTGAGATGGAAATCAAACGATCTTTGTCTGGGGGGGCATAACTGTCGACGACGCTCGCACGCATGCGCGCCACCTATCGTAGGATAGATGTACTATGCCAGTAATCTTTCCAGGAGTGTACTCAACAACTTCCCATTAACTTTTCGTATTTATGACATAATCAATGCTCGTGCCAAATTTCAAGTTTCTATTACATCGGGAAGCGAGAAAATTCGATTCCGTACGTAAAATTTGGACGCCAATTGTTTTGCGCTTAAAATTGAATAATCGAGTTGGGACCCATTAACTTTTCCTATTTATGACATAATTAATGCTCGTGCCAAATTTCAAGTTTCTATGACATTGGGAAGCAAGAAAATTAGATTCCGTACGTAAAATTTGGACGCCAATTCTTTTGCGCCTAGAATTGAATAATCGAGTTGGGACCCATTAACTTTTCCTATTTATGACATATTCAATGCTTGTGCCAAATTTCGAGTTTCTATGACATTGGGAAGCGAGAAAATTAGATTCCGTACGTAAAATTTGGACGCTAATTCTTTTGCGCATAGAATTGAATAATCGAGTTGGGACCCATTAGCGTTTCCTATTTGTGACATATTCAATGCCCGTGCCAAATTTCAAGTTTCTATGTGAGAAAATTACATTCCGTACGCAAAATTTGGACGCTAACTCTTTTGCGCATAGAATTGAATAATCAAGTTGGGACCCATTAGCTTTTCCTATGTATGACATAATCAATGCTCATGCCAAATTTCACGTTTCTATGACACCAGAAAGTGAGAAAATTACATTCCGTACGTAAATTTGGACGCTAATTCTTTTGCGCATACAATTGAATAATCGAGTTGGGACCCATTAGCTTTTCCTATTTATGACATAATCAATGCTCGTGCCAAATTTCAAGTTTCTATGACATTGGGAGGCGAGAAAATTAGATTCCGTACGTAAAATTTGGACGCTAATTCTTTTGCGCATAGAATTGAATAATCGAGTTGGGACCCATTAGCGTTTCCTATTTGTGACATATTCAATGCCTGTGCCAAATTTCAAGTTTCTATGTGAGAAAATTACATTCCGTACGCAAAATTTGGACGCTAATTCTTTTGCGCATACAATTGAATAATCGAGTTGGGACCCATTCGCTTTTCCTATTTATGATATAATCAATGCTCGTGCCAAATTTTAAGTTTCTATGACATTGGGAAGCGAGAGAATTTGATTCCGTACGTAAAATTTGGACGCTAATTCTTTTGCGCATAGAATTGAATAATCGAGTTAGGACCCATTAGCTTTTCCTATTTATGACATAATCAATGCTCGTGCCAAATTTCAAGTTTCTATTACATCGGGAAGCGAGAAAATTCGATTCCGTACGTAAAATTTGGACGCCAATTGTTTTGCGCTTAAAATTGAATAATCGAGTTGGGACCCATTAACTTTTCCTATTTATGACATAATTAATGCTCGTGCCAAATTTCAAGTTTCTATGACATTGGGAAGCAAGAAAATTAGATTCCGTACGTAAAATTTGGACGCCAATTCTTTTGCGCCTAGAATTGAATAATCGAGTTGGGACCCATTAACTTTTCCTATTTATGACATATTCAATGCTTGTGCCAAATTTCGAGTTTCTATGACATTGGGAAGCGAGAAAATTAGATTCCGTACGTAAAATTTGGACGCTAATTCTTTTGCGCATAGAATTGAATAATCGAGTTGGGACCCATTAGCGTTTCCTATTTGTGACATATTCAATGCCCGTGCCAAATTTCAAGTTTCTATGTGAGAAAATTACATTCCGTACGCAAAATTTGGACGCTAACTCTTTTGCGCATAGAATTGAATAATCAAGTTGGGACCCATTAGCTTTTCCTATGTATGACATAATCAATGCTCATGCCAAATTTCACGTTTCTATGACACCAGAAAGTGAGAAAATTACATTCCGTACGTAAATTTGGACGCTAATTCTTTTGCGCATACAATTGAATAATCGAGTTGGGACCCATTAGCTTTTCCTATTTATGACATAATCAATGCTCGTGCCAAATTTCAAGTTTCTATGACATTGGGAGGCGAGAAAATTAGATTCCGTACGTAAAATTTGGACGCTAATTCTTTTGCGCATAGAATTGAATAATCGAGTTGGGACCCATTAGCGTTTCCTATTTGTGACATATTCAATGCCTGTGCCAAATTTCAAGTTTCTATGTGAGAAAATTACATTCCGTACGCAAAATTTGGACGCTAATTCTTTTGCGCATACAATTGAATAATCGAGTTGGGACCCATTCGCTTTTCCTATTTATGATATAATCAATGCTCGTGCCAAATTTTAAGTTTCTATGACATTGGGAAGCGAGAGAATTTGATTCCGTACGTAAAATTTGGACGCTAATTCTTTTGCGCATAGAATTGAATAATCGAGTTAGGACCCATTAGCTTTTCCTATTTATGACATAATCAATGCTCGTGCCAAATTTCATGTTTCTACGACATTGGGATGTGAGATGGAAATCGAACGATCTACGTGGGGGGGGCATAACTGTCGACGATGCTCGCACGCGCGCCATTTATCGTGGGATAGTTGTACTATGCCTATAATCTTCCTAGCAGTGTACTCAACAACTTCCCAAAGTTTCATGGCGATCGGATGAATGGTGTAGTAGCGCATAAAGGACAAACACACAGACAGACAGACAGACACACACACAGACACGCATACATTCAATTTTATATATATAGATAAGGCAAAAGGGGGGTGATTTAAACTTCTTTTTTTTTTACAATTAGTAAAACTTTATTGTTCTTATTTTTACATTTTTTTTAGTCCTCCTAGGGGAACACAACTAACGATGCTTTAATTGCTCCTGCAGTATGATGTAATGCCATAGCATTATATCATATTGCTATCGGGCAGGCAGTTTATCAAGCCACATCACAGGTGGCTTTTTTCCACAGCTTGTATATGAGTTTTTTAAAATCTCATCCACTTTGCTGCTACTGTAAATTTCACCATGAAAGTGGTGTGTGTTATGTACGGAGCTCTGTGAGGGCTTATTATTTGCGAGACGAGCTGTAGTTTTTATTGGTACCATTTTGGGGTACATACGGCTTTTTTGATCACTTTTATTGCGTTTTTAGGGAGGCAAAATGCTTAAAATGAGCATTTTGCCTCAGTTTTTTAGCGTATTTTACGCTTTTTTCCGTGCACACTCAAAAGCATGTGAAGCTTATTGTACGCATCGTTACGGACGCGACAATACCAAATATGTGGGGTTTTAATTTTTTTAACCTTTTTTTAATGCTTTTATGAGGGTTTTTTTTTTAACTTTTTTTTTTACATTTTTTTTAAATTCATTTTTTTATCTTTTTTTTCACACAACTTGCGTCCCCCTGTGGGACTTTGACCACAGTACTGCTGATTGCTGTGATAAGGCATGGCAGAGCTGCTGCCCTGCCATGCCTTATCGCTTATACAGGGACGCATCCCTTATGCATCTCACCCCCTTGGAACGCATTCCTTATGGTGAAGTTGCGAAGCTGCACAAGAAAGAAATGTATTGGATTTTCCACTTAAACACCTTATAAGCTAGGGATCTTAATGAGGTTAGAAAATTTTTAAAATCATAATTTTTTTTCCCCCCCAGTTCTACTAATCCAATCCTTCGAACAATGTATATGTTTCATGGCCTCATAGGCATTTTAGTCTCCATCATCATTGATGTTCTTACATGTTTTAGATGTATATTTTATTTTTATGCTTTTTATATTAACCATCTAGTGTCCAAGTAAATTCAGCTTTTATCATCCCGATTATTATGTTATTTGTGCTGTGTGGCTCCTCTAGGGAGATCATACCTCCATTGAGTTTACCATTATCTCTTCATTTTTTAAATGATTTTAAAAGATGACATGTGGCAAGTTTTTTTCAAACTTTTTGCTATGTATGTAATGTTGCAATCTCTAGGACATATGCAACTATGCATTTTTACATTGTAGTGAATTGGTTTGTATATCTTATTTATATTGGTTTTGCATAACACCCTTGATGTATTCATATCCTATTGTGGGGAGGTACATGCGTCCTTAGCAACTGAAGGACACTGGCAACTCTCATTTCACAGATGTCACATGACTAGTGTAGCATTTAAGCACTGGATTGGTGTGGTAGCCGCTGGTCTGGAGAGTAGTTAGGGAAAGCCAGGAGTCAGTATCCGTAAACGCAAGTCACGGTACAAAGGAGGAAGCTGGTATTGTTGTCGGGAGGAAAGCCAGAGGTCGTTACTAGGAAATTTCAGGTCGCAGTACAGATGGAGGAGGCGGGTAGCGTCGTTGGAAGAAAAAGCCAGAAGTCGTTACCAGGAAGTCTTCAAGTTACTTGTAGAGGAGAAAGAGGAGAGGAGCTACATCATGGCTATGGAGCATAATAATCACACGCCGAAGGAGAGACAGAGCCAGGTTTAAATAATGTATGTGATTAGGTGCA
This sequence comes from Eleutherodactylus coqui, assembly GCF_035609145.1. Classification (NCBI taxonomy): domain Eukaryota; kingdom Metazoa; phylum Chordata; class Amphibia; order Anura; family Eleutherodactylidae; genus Eleutherodactylus; species Eleutherodactylus coqui. The sequence goes on along the minus strand of NC_089840.1, from coordinate 265,749,992 downwards.
GTGCGGGGCCAAGACAGGAAACACAGGAGCATGGTGCTCAGTAGAGGAGCTGTTCAAATCCTGCATGGCCTAGTGGAGAGAGCTGCCGACTGGAGTGCAGGAGGTCCTGAGTTCGAGTCCTGACAGTAGTCCCCTCTTTGTGCATGACCTCCAGACATCCCAGGGCCTCTTTTCCGAGTACCTTTTGTGGAACTCCCTGGTGAGCTTTAGAGCATGCACATTTTCGACTGGCTCCCAAGAGTTCTCCTCGGGCCCGTATCCCTGCCACTGCACCAGGTACTAAAGTTTTCTTCTGTGCCTTCGGGAGTCCAGAATTTTTTCCACAAGGAATTCATTTTCACCCTGTACCTTTATGGGAGAGGGAAGTGGTTGCTGTCTTCCAGGATGGATTCTGAGGCTTTCTGGGAGCTTTAGACGGAAGGCAACCTGGCTAATACTTGCTGTAATTTGGAAGGGTCCAATGAATCTTTTTCACAGTTTGGGAGAGGGTACATGAGTCTTTAGATTTTTGGTAGACAATCACACTTTATCAGCCACTTGGAAGGTAGGGGCCACTTGGCGATGCCTATCTGCCACCTTCTTGTAGGTGGCAGATAGGCATCGCCAAGTGGCCCCTACCTTCCAAGTGGCTGATAAAGTGTGATTGTCTACCAAAAATCTAAAGACTCATGCAAAGAAAGACTATACCATTCCCGTAAGGCTTCCTTCAAATTTCTCTTGTGTTTTGGACAACGCCGTCAGTCTGTGATTGACATTTGGGACAGGAATGTTGATAAGAAGACCAGGAATAAAGATGGGATGTGTACCATAGTTGGCATAGAACGGGCTCTGGGTGGTTGAGCTATGTTGGGTATTGTTGTAGGTAAACTCTGCTGTCGCTAAATAATCCACTAAGTTATCCTGAAGATGAGAAATGAAGCAGTGGAAATAGTATTCCAGAGTCTGGTTTGTTCTCTCGGTCTGGCCGTTAGACTGAGGATGAAAGGCCGAGGAGAGATTCACGGCAGTTTGCAGGGCCATGCAGAAGTGTTTTCAGAATTTTGACGTAAACTGAGCCCAGCTGTCAAAGACCACATCATCAGGAATTCCATGTAGTCGGAAAACTTCCCGTGGTGGGAATCTTTTTGATGGGGATGAAGTGAGCCATCTTCGTGAGTCAGTCCACAGCAACGATAATGGTAATCATTCCATTCGAGAGGTGCAGATCCACAATGAAGTCATTAGATATAGATTCTCATGGCCTAGATGGGACTAGAAGAGGTTATAGGAAACCCAGAGGATTAGCCGATTTATTTCAAGGACGTGTCACAAGAAGTGACATATCTCTTTACATCCCCTCTGCAGTTGGGCCACCAGAAGGAATGAAGCAAGAGTTCTAAAATCTTTGTGTCCCCAAGGTGACCGGCAAGCTTGGAATCATGGACTAGTTTAAGGACGTTGAGTTGACAAGCCTCGGGAACATATAGCTGGTGTTCTCACCTCCAAAGTCCATTTGTGAAAAAAAGCTTCACATCCTTAGAAGGATGACTCAGGAAAGCATCATTTTCCTCTGTTAAGCTTTGTTAGAAGGTCTTCAGAGTGCAGGATACCCCAAACATTTTTGGGGGACAGAATGGTATAGTCTGTATTTGACCTCTGTTCAGGCTCTGAAAATATCCTGGACAAATCATCGCCTTGCCGTTTCTGGAACTGGGGAGTAGGATACGATAAAATTGAACCTGGAAAAAACAGGGCCCATCGTGCTTGTCTCACAGATAACCTCTTGGCAGTACAGAAAAATTCTAAGTTCTTACAGTCAGTAAGAAACGTTACTAAGTGATAGCCCCCTTCCAAGAGGTGCAGCCATTTGGTGAAAGCCACTTTGATGGCCAGAAGCTCCTTGTTCCCAACATCATAGTTTTTCTCAGAAATGTACAAGGGTGTAGTTGCATCTTACCTCTGACTCGTTGTGACAGGATAGCTCCCACTGTGGAGTTGGAGGTGTCCACCTCAGCAACAAAAGCCAATTCTGGTCTTGGGTGGATGAGTGCTGGTGCTGAAGTAAATAGAATCTTTAGTTTCTCCAAAGTGACTTGTGCCTCCGGGAATCAGGAAACATGTGTGCTTTCTTTATGAGTGAGGTGATAGGAGAGATGACCTTTGAGAAGTCCTTAATAAATCTTCTATAGAAGTTCAGAAATCTGATCAGGCATTGTACTCCCTTCAAATTTCTTAGAATGGGCCAATCCGGGATGGCTTTAATCATGTTGGGGTCCATACTTGGGCTGTCTGGGGAAATAACATATCCCAGGAATTGCGTTTGGGTCTATTCAAACTCACATTTCTCTAGTTTGATGTACAGATTATTATTTTGGAGTCATTCCAAGACCACCTGAACGTGCCTGTGATGTTCCTCCAAGTTATCAGAGAAGATAAGGATGTCGTCGAGATATGCCACTACGAATTAGTCCAAGAGGTCTCAAAATACGTCATTGATAAAGTGCTGGAAGGTGGCAGGAGCATTGCAAAGGCCGAATGGCATTACTAGGTATTCAAAGTGACTACCATGTCCTAAAAGCAGTCTTCCATTTTTTCCCTGGGCGAATCTGTACAAACTTATAGGCCCCTCTTAGATATAGTTTAGTGAAGATCTTGGCAGAGTTGAGTTTCTCTAAAAATTCTGGAATCAAGGGTGTAGCGATTCTTGACCATAATCTTAATTTACTCCCTGTAATTGATACTGTCAAAGCGGATACTGGCATGGATATCACTAGAGATGAGCGAGCATACTCGCTAAGGGCAATTGCTCGATCGAGCATTGCCCTTAGCGAGTACCTGCCCGCTCGGGAGCAAAGATTCGGCTGCCGGCGGCGGGCGGGGAGCGGCGAGAGCGGGAAGGAACGGAGGGGAGATGTCTCTCTCCCTCTCTTCCCCCCGCTCTCCCCTGCTCACTGCCGCAACTCACCTGTCACCCGCGCCGGCAGCCGAACCTTTTCTTCCTAGCGGGGAGATACTCGCTAAGGACAATGCTCGATTGAGCAATTGTCCTTAGCGAGTATGCTCACTCATCTCTAGATATCACACAACTGAAAGAAGCAGTGCAAAACCGAAAACCATGAAAGGAGGTCACCTTTAGGGTAACGGAGGGTCGTAAACAACTAAATGGCCAACAACAACAACAACCACAATTGATACATGGTCGCAGGGTTGAGTCACGCTTTTCCACGAAAAATATGGGCACCCCACCGGGGAAGAAGAAGCTCGAACAAACCACTTTTTAAAATTTTTATCCAGGTATTCTCCGAGTACCTTCAACTCCGGTTTCCAAAAGGTTTTAGATACGCCCAAACAGAATAGAAGCACTGGAGAGCAACTTGCTGAGCATTGTATCTTCTGATTTCCCAATATGATCTCTGCGGGGAGGACAAAATGGTAGAATGGGGGAAGGGTCTTCATGCCGTCATGAATAACAGATGGAAAGGCTTGTTTGGCGGCATTCCCCTATCTCATGACGGTTGGGTCAGTCGTGGTCTTGATGTTGGTTAGGAACAAGGGTGCTTTGGAACTTATTTGGGCAGTTTAAGGTATAATGTTCTGGGTTTCTGCAATAAAGGCATAGATTTTCATCACAGCGCCTTTCCTTCTCAGTGGTGGAATGGGGTTTATGAATGACATCAACCTGCATCTGTTCTGGTGCGCTCTCATAACTTGGCTGGGGAGTCAATGTGGTTTGGCTAAAGGAGTAGGTAGGGTTGTTACCAAAACCCTGCAGTTTCTCCTTTCGACGTTCGAAAAGCCTCTGGTCTATTCGGACGCATAGCTGAATAAAATCTTCCAGGTTGCCTGGAGTCTCTACTCTGGCAAGCTCATCCTTTACACGCTCAGATAGTCCTCGACAAAATTGACTTTGTTGTGCAGTATCAGTCACCCAACATCAAAATTCTGCCGTGTGTTCCGCAATGGAGCGTCACCCTTGTCGTAGCTTATGTAACCTGTCTTCGGTCGTGACACAACGATTTGGGTCCATCAAGGTAATGAAGGCAGCAAGGTTATAAATAAGATTACTATTGGTCTCTACATATGGCAAGCGCCTCATCAGTGAGGAGGTTGATGACAAAGAATACCTTTTTCTTGTCACTGGTAAGCAAGGTGGGCTGCATCTGAAATTAGATTTGGCATTGATTTAGGAAACCTCGATATTGGTGACGATCACTCGCAAATTTCGCTGACAGTGGCATATGGACATCTGGCACTGAATTGCGAATCTCCATGCGTTGCCTCTGTAATCCCTCGATCTCTCGTTGCATGCCAGCAATCTTCTCAAAACTCCTAAAGCTCTGAAATCTGTTTTCTCAGAATGGCAACCACAGGGAGTAGAGTTCAGGTACTGGATTGGAGCTGTAGGTGTGGTAGCCACTGGTCTGGAGAATAGTTAAGGAAAGCCGGGAGATCTCAAGTTGCGATACAAATGAGGAGGCGGATATCGTTGTCAGGAGGAAAGCCAGAGGTCATTACCAGGAAGTCCCAGGTTGCAGTATGGATGGAGGAGGCGGGTAGCGTTGTCAGGAAGAAAGCCAGGAGTTGTTATCAGGAAGTCTTCAAGTTACTTATATAGGAGAAGGGGGAGAGAAGCTACATCACAGTTGTGGAGCACAATAATCACATGCTGGAGGAGAGACAGGGCCGGGTTTAAATATTGTCTCTGATTATGAGTAGAGCGGAGCCAAGATAGAAAACCAGAGGCTGGAGCCAGTCAGGGAAGCATAGATGGGTGTTCAGTAGATGAGCTGCCCAAGCCCTGGATTACCTAGTGGAGAGAGCTGTCGACTGGATTCCAGGTTATAGCCCTGACAACTAGTATACCTTGTGACAAGCCCCTGGACTGAAGCCATGTGGCCAGTGTGCCACACACCTCTGGTGCAATGTTGGTCCTGGCCGTAGGCCGCATTCGCGTGTAATGACGTGGCTGGCGGCCTCGTGACCGGGTGTCACATCATGCCTGTAGCCGCGTGATCCGTACTATTGCGAAATTTACTGCTGGTACTTTGGAGTCAATAGACAAAGAGACTCCAGCCCTCCAATAGGAGTATCTCTTCCCCCCAGTCACCTTCAATTAAACTAAAGCTACATAATCCATGCGCTAAGCCTGCTTACTATGCTTGATAAAGGAGGGTATAAACGCATTGCAGTCTATACACTATGCCTGCCTAGATGATTTTTGCCAGCCTTGAATAAAAAGGGTTCATTGGAGTTACCTAAGAGTCCCTTGGATTACTGAGGACCTGCTTGGATTTAGAGGTAAGTGCATATATATCACTCATATTGCTAATATCCGCTCACCGGGAGCACGGGGATTTTAGAGGAGAGAAACTGAAATAAAACTGAAAAAAAACGCCCGTTGATTTCCAGGGGGCCATTTACGTCTGCGTTTTTTTTCACGTATATTACGCTCATGTAATAAAATGCAGCATGTCCTGTTTTGATGTGTATTACTCGCCAATATAGACTAACATATGCAGCTCTGTCCTGTGTATTTTACATGTGAAAGACATACGAAGGACAAATACACCCGTTTGAGTGAGCCCGAACCAGGCAACCCGCACAATTGGGAAACAGTAAGGAAATATTCCTCAGGTTGACACTAGGGGGAGCCGTAGTATTTCTGAAGAGGTTGAAAACAGCAAGATAATAGCATAAATGAAATGCTGCAAAAAGTGTGTTTGATGGGCGTATGATTGCAGCACTTATGGGGGGCATTATTTGTAACCCCAACATATACAGGGTGGCCATGGAAAAGTAGCCCCGTGGCACCGCACTCTTATGGAAGCTATCTAAAAGAAAATCTGTCTTTGTTGCCCATAGCAACCGATCACAGCGGAGCTTTTATTATACCCCAGCAGTATAAGAAATAGCAACCAATCGCAGCGCAGCTTTCATTTTACCTCAGCAGTATAAGAAATGAAAGCTGTGCTGTGATTGGTTGCTATGGGCAACAGAGTCAGATTTTCTTGTAGACAGCTTCCATAAGAGTGTGGTGCCGGCCTACATTTCTGTTGCCACCATGTAGGAGCAGTATATACCGTACCTCATGTCAAAACTGCAACGTGATTTTATCTGCACCTCCTTTGGCCTGCAGAGTAGCCATTCATGGTGGTGTAGATTCCACTAGGGGATGAAATCGTTAGGAATATTGGCCCCTGCGGACAGGAAGCTTCTTCTAGCTATAAAATAGATGCGAGGTGCTGACACGTTCTGACCAGCTGACAGGAAGGGGTCATCGATTCATGCTGCTTGCGCCAAATTCTGACCTCCCATCAGCGCGGTGCAACAGAAACACGGTGCGACAGACCAACCCCATGAAATAGTTATTTCAAAGTTCAGGCAAACGTGCTTGCTGGTTTGTGCTTAAAAATCCCCCAAACCAGGCCTCTGCATGTGCTCTTACCCTTACAGGCCTGGGAATAGTGTAACAGCCGAGCACTGATGTTCCCCAGGCACTCCTAATACCTCTATACTGTCACTGAACAAAACCCGCCAGACCACGGCCAACATTACCAATAATAATTAAGGTGACCAGATGTCCCGAGTTAGGTGGGACAGTCCTGCTTTGCCACCCTGTGTCCCGCTTTCCCCAGGGTCCCAAGCGTATTACTACTGGGTCCACTGAGGGGGTCACTATTATTACTGGGGCAGATATGGAGGATACTATTACTACTGCGATCACTTTCGGGGACACTATTATTATTCGGGCTGATATAGAGTACACTATTACTACTGGGGCCGATAAAGGGTTCACTATTACTACTGGGGTCGATATAGGGGACACAATTACTACTGGGGCCAATATAGGGGACACAATTACTACTGGGGCCAATATAGGGCTCACTATTACTACTGGGGCCAATAGAGGGCTCACTATTACTACTGGGGTCGATATAGGGGACACAATTACTACTGGGGCCAATATAGGGGACACAATTACTACTGGGGCCAATATAGGGCTCACTATTACTACTGGGGCCAATAGAGGGCTCACTATTACTACTGGGGCCAATATAGGGCTCACTATTACTACTGGAGCCGATATAGGGGACACAATTACTACTGGGGCCAATATAGGGCTCACTATTACTACTGGGGCCGATATAGGGGTCACTATTACTACTGGGGCCAATATAGGGCTCACTATTACTACTGGGGCCACTATGGGAGTCACTGTTACTACAGGAGCCGATATAGGGGACACTATGACTACTGGGGCCACTGTGGGGGTCACTATTACTACTAGGGTCACTGCGGATGTCACTATTACTACTGGGGTCACTATTACTGCTGGGACCAATATAGGGGACACTATTACTACTGGGGCCACTGGGCGGGTCACCATTACTGCTCGGACCAATAAAGGGGTCACTATTACTACTGGGGCCACTCTGCACGTGGCAGCTTACCTGAAGCTGACTTAGGGTATGTTTACATGTGGCAGAAATGCTGTGGAATGTCCACTGCAAAAATTCCTGCAACTTGACCAGGCCATTGGGAATCGGAAGTCGGGGAGCGCTGACAGTGGGAAGCCTTTCGACGGAGGGGAGGGGGAGCGCCGCTTGGTATGACATTAGCTGCAGGTACACAGCTGATTCCCAGTCAAATCTGCACAAATGGTACGGACTGTGACTGTTTTTTGGATGTGGAAATGCTGCAGAATTTGCTCCCTGTCTTTTTTTTAGATTATGAGCAGTGAATGCTGGCAGATTACAGCTGGAACATGCCCGCCTTTACAGTGTATAATCTAAGCCTAAGGCCGGCTGCACACGAGCGTGACGGGATCCGCCGCGGAATATTCCGCGGCGAAGCCCGTCACGGCGCCCCCCCCAGAGACCCCATACTTACCAGCGGAACCGGCGTTTTCGCTCCCGCATGACGCTTCCCCGCCCACCGCCGCCGCGTCACATGACACGCCCACCGCGTCACATGACGCGGCCGGCCGTGTCATGTGATGCGCCAACCGCGTCATATGACGCGGCGGCGGTAGGCGGTAAAACGTTTTCACGCCATCTTCCGCTGTGTTACAGCGGGAGATAGCGTGAACAGACGGCTTCCATTGACTGCAATGGAAGCCGTCAGCGCGTACACCCGCGGCAAATAGAGCATGCCGCGGGTGAGGACGGGAGATTTCACGGTGCGGAATTCCACGGTGGAATTCCGCACTGTGTGCCCTGAGCTATTAGGTTCAATAGAATCTAATAGCTGCGGGCAACGCAGCGGATTTTCGTAGCGAATTACGTGTCGGAAATCCGTTCGTGGGAAGGAGGCCTAAGAATAAAACTAACCCTCGCCCCAAGCCAGCAGGGCCGGCAAAAAGCAATGCAGATGCTGCACCTTGGACTCTCGCCGCTTGGTCCCGCCCCGCCTGGAGGATGAGGCCTCCGCCCCGTCCACCGGCTGTGTGTTGCGTCCGGGACGCCGGCTGCCAGCTCCGTCAAGGCCGACACCTCTCTGCTCCATCACGCCCGGTCCCCCGCGCACAGTTACTGCCCATGTGCCGCCACCGCAGACGCTCCTGGAGCTGTCCTCCACAGCGCTATGGGATCCCTGCTGTGGTTCTGCAGTCTGTGGCTGGCAGCTGTCACACTGTCTTCCCCCGGAGCTGCGGCCTCCCTGCTGCCGGCCCCGAGGTGAACATGACATTGGGGGAAGGGGGGCCGGCTTGGGTCTGCTGCCGCTCGCGATGTGAAAAGTACATCGGGGGGAGGGGGGCCTGCTTGTGTCACGCCGCCAGGGAAGGGCCTTGTAGCTGGGGCTGCAGCGGGGGCCGCTGTATACTGGCCAAAAAAAGCCTTCCTTAGTGATCTGCCAGGACCTGCAGGCCAGCCAGCTGTGCAGCCAATCACGAATAGGGGCGTCAGCCCCCCTGTCAATCTTGGCTCCCACAGTACTTCCTGGTGGCGTCAAGATACAATAATACCCGAACTCTATACCGTCCACACTCACGCTTCCTGTGCCGTACTCTTGCTAGACAACAATCCCTCTCCTCACTCGATACTCAGTGGTAGCACCAGTACATTCCAGGCGAAGTAATCCCGGGCCGCACAACAGGGAATCGCTCGTCCTCATCCATGCTTCCACATACAGACCGATGAGAGTGTCTGTGTGCAGGCTGACTCTCCTCCAAAACGACAGGGAGCACATACCTCTTGCATTCACCATGCAAACACATATATATCACAAGATCACATGACATACAACATGATGCATTTCTCAGACATAACCCAGACATTAACCCATTCAGTGCTGCAGAGGTCCAAAACACATCAAATGCATACACAGAGAAGACGCTGACAATAGGATTGCACAAGACAAACACATTCAACACTATGAGGCCCCGCTAACTCTGGGCCGCTACACTGTACTTTTTATAACGACGGGGGTAACATCATACGTTGTGTGCCGTAACACTCTCACCAAAACTTTCCTTACTCAACATAATCCCCTTGACTGAAAAGAAACCCACCGCTCCCATTCCTTAGGCCTATTTCACACAGGCGACAGCGATGTTGCCGCATCTTTGTTCCCGCGATTTCTCAGTGATATCTCTGTTTTTTTGTGAGAATAATCTCACATCGCGGCCGCTTGTGATAAAATCGTGCGCTAAACTTGTGTGATTTTTTTACCGCGAAAGTCAATGGGAGTTTCTAATGTTAAAATCGCATCACACGAAAGTCGCAAGTTCATGCGATGCAATAAACAAGCAGGCTTCATAGGGATACATGGCAGAGAAAAAATAGCACATAGCAGAAAGATAGAGCACGCTGCGATTATTTTCCTTGCAACATAGTATCTGTGAAAACTTCGCTATTGTGAAGAAAACCAATGAAAAGCATAGGTTTCAAAAACATGCGTTTTCTCGCGCTGTCGCATCACGGGAAAATCGCGCAATTTTGTCGTCCCTGTGAAAGTGGCCTAAAGTAGACAACAAAAACAGAAGCAAACAGAAAACTTTCCGTTCAGTTCCGTCACCCATTCACTATAATCTAAAAAAAAAACGGAAGTGTCCTTTCCATTTGCTTTCCAGTTTTGTAAAGGAAAAAAGCGCTACAGCCCGCGCCATTCTTTCCATGACTGAAAAACGAACGAAACAGAAGTGAAGAGAGCAAAACGGAAGCTTAGAAAATCCCCCTGAAATCAATGGAAAGTAAAACAGAACCACTTGTTTCCATTTTGTTGTTCCTTTGAGTGGAAAACAAAACTACTGCTGTGAACGAGCGCTGAGAGGCTCTCTGGGACCCTGCGACTCATGACACACCCTAAGGCCTCCTTCACACGAGCGTGACGGGCTTCGCCGCGTAATATTCCGCAGTGAAGCCCGTCACGGCGCCCCCCAGAGACCCCATACTTACCAGCGGAAGATAGCGTGAAGACGCTTCCCCGCCCACCGCCGTCGCGTCATGTGACACGCCCACCGCGTCACATGACGCGGCCGGCCGTGTCACGTGACGCGCCGGCCGCATCATATGACGCGCGGCGGTAGGTGGGGAAGCGTTTTTTCACGCTATCTTCCGCTGGTTGCAGCGGGAGATAGCGTGAACGGACGGCTTCCATTGACTGCAATGGAAGCCGTCAGCGCGTACACCTGCGGCAAATAGAGCATGCTGCGGGTGAGGACGGGAGATTTCACGGTGCGAAATTCCGTGGTGGAATTCCGCACTGTGAGCATTGTGCTATTAGGTTCAATAGAACCTAATAGCAGGGGGCAATGCAGCGGATTTTTGCCGCGAATTTACGCGGCGTAAATCCGTTCGTGGGAAGGAGGCCTAAGGGTGTTGGCGAGAAAACCGTGCATTTTTTGAGCAATGCAAGAGTGAAAACGCAGAATGATTTCAAATGTTTTCCTTCACATTTGCGATGTTTTTACTCATGCGATATTGCGAGAATAACAAAAAATCGCGGTGTGTCCTTTCTTTCTGCGGTTTCCGTTTTTTAATCTCCCATGTTTCCCTATGGAGCCTCCTTTTTATCGCATCGCAAAGCACATACTTGCGATTTTTATGCAATTCGATGCGTTTTTAACATAAGAAAGTCCAATTGACTTTCACTAAAAAAATCGCAGCAAAATCGTGCAATAAAAATTGTGAGCGGCAACAATGATTTTGCACGAAAAAGCAGCGCTCAAAAATCGTGGGGAAAAAAACGCTATTTTCTCACAGCAAAATCGCAATCGCCTGTGTGAAAATAGCATGAGCCTGTTTTATGAACGCCAAGAGCGAGTTGTGCGAGAGATTTTTGGGCAAAACTGGCATCGCACAGCACACGGACACCCCCGTCCATGTGCTGTGCGATGTAGCGGGACGCCGCATATTACATATCCTATTCTTGGACCATGCTGGGTTCACACAGGGCTGATTTGCCGCGGTTTTGCCGCAGAAGAACTGCTTCTGCGGCAAAACTGCTTCAAAGGTTAATTTGGGCTTGCGGACTTTGCTGCGGATTTTCGTGCGGTTTTTTTCGCAGTGCTTTTTTCCTTTTGGCCGCGTATTTGGTGCGGTTTTGGCTGCGTCCATAGAGGTCTATGGACAAAAAAGCGCTGCAGAAAAGACCGTAGAATGGACATGCTGCATCTTTTAAAACCGCGACGCAGTTGCATTTCCGCACTGCGGCTGTGCGGAAAAAATCCGTCCTGTGAGAACAGCTTTTTGGCAAATCTCATTTGTGCTGCATTGCACTGCAAATGCAGCGGTTTTGCTGCAGTGCGGATATGCAACGGCAATCTGCGGCAAAACCGCGGCAAATCAGCCCTGTGTGAACCCAGGCTTAGCTTGCACACGAACAGGTCGGAGCCGGCAGCGGAATCCGACTCTGTGCCCGACTGGCGTCCGCGCGTACCTGTATCTGTACTGCGGATGGTCCGGACGGCCCGCCATCAGACATGCGTATTACAATATAAGGGCAGCTTCACACGACCATATGTGCAAGTACGCTCGACACAGCGCAGTACATTTGCATATGTGCGAGGTTTGAAGAGGTACATTTGCGCACACGTCTGCACATATTACTGTACTTTTTGCACACGCATGTTCACTTCACACAAGTGCTGGACACACCCTTTCTGTTGAATACAAGGCTAATTAGCCTAATGAGGTCCCGATGTGTTCTTTTCCCCCGCGTTTCCCGTATTTACGTGCCTCCCATCGACTTCCATGGGACTTGCAGTAAAGGTGAGCGGGTTGTAGTTTTTTCGTGTGTGCGAAATATTTGCTTGTGAGAGCGAACCCACTAAAATCAACATGCTCTATTCTGTTTTCAGCACATGCAAATACCTGCACAAACACAGTCGTGTGAAGAAGTCCTCCGGCCGCTCTCATGCAGCGCGCTTTCCACCGCGATTAGTGCGGCGTTTATAACGCCATGTTTATCGTAGTACAACGCCTCCACTGATTTCAATGGGGCTTCTCAGACCTGCGCTTGATTGCATAATGCTATCTCCTCTGCGTTACAGCGCTTTTTAATGCATCCGGCATGCTGCGAATTGCTGGCCGCGAGCGGAGAATCGCAATGATTCTCCGCTCATGGACAGGGGGCGGCACTTTCCATAGCAACGCTATGGAAAGCGTGCATTGCGTTCCCCACGACCGGATTATCGCCTCGGGAACGCAATTCAAAAGTGCCTGTGGACAGGCAGCCTTAGTCATTATCGGCAAAGGTCAACCACTCGGGATCCCTGCCAATCGGCTGATATTAGGCCGGCTGTCATTGTGGACAGAGCCGTAAGTAGAGAGTGCTGTCCGTGGCGCAGTGGCCCAGGCTGGTACTGCAGGTACAGCTCTGGCTTTATGCAGTATAGCAGGATATCAGCTGATTGGTGGGGATCCAGAGCGCAGACCCCCCGCTGATGCCTATCCTGAGGGTCCATCAGCAGTAGCAAGACCCCGGACAACCACTTTAACCCTTGTGGCTGTGGAGCCGTGTTGTAGCGTTCACATATAGCAGCGCTTCCTGTAGTAAAATGTCCAGACCCCCTGCCCATCTTGAGCGCGTCGCGGCCCCCTAATACGGTTGGGTTTTTCATCCTAGTCCGTAACTGAACAAACTCGGACAGAATTCGGGCCCTTTAAAGCGCAGCACGTCTCTCGTGCGAATCACAGTAGGACATGAAGGTCCGCTCTCCCGCACAGAACACGGACGGGTTGTCTTGGGCGCAACTTGCTGTCTGAATATAACGTTATTCTCTCTGTGACCCTGTGTGAGGTAACCTGCCCCCCGCAGGCTGTACGGGGTAACACACATGCACTGTAACGGCTCATTCAAACGGGTGTGCGCAATTTCAGTTTGGGAGTAGCGCATCGTTTTCACTATGTACGTCCGCATGTTTTACATCCATGTTGTATCCGTATTCACCGTATTTTTCACGCATGCAAAAAAAAAACTGTAAGAAGACCTAATCTCATCACAATCTGCGTAAAAACCACAGCGAATACGGATGCAACTGCGCGTTTGCTGCACCTCTACAAAATCAGCGCAGATTTTGTCAATTAGTGCGGTTTATAACTACGGAATGTGTTCTGCGGAACGTCTTTGCGTGTTTTTTACGCAGGCATTAATTGCGAAATCACATCTACTGTATGATAGAAATCCGTAACAACAATTTCGCCAGACGTCCTTAATTCCGCTGCGGAATTTAATCTCGCGGTTTTGATTCAAGCCCCATAGAGATGACATGGTGACGCAGAAACGTCCGAGCGGACTAATTCCGAAAAGGTCCCTAAGAAAGCTGGGTGCCAGTACTTGTCTCCAGCCTATTGGTGGCCATATTGGTTGTCACCCAGCTTTTCCTGGAACACTTGGATATGACAGGACTTTTATTAGTATTAGGGCAGATTCTCCAGACAGCCTGAGCTGAGCTCCGTGTAGTGTGTACTGCGCAGCTGCGGGTTTATTCCCCTATTAACCCCTCATAACACACAGTTATCATAACCTTATTATAACATAACCCAGTCAGGTGACCTTTCCCCTACATATGACATCACGTGACCTTTGTCTCCCCCTGCTCCACACGGTGACCGCTAGTAACCCGCCTTCTGCTGACGCGTCCAATCAGCATCCGGCCACGCCCACTGTCACTCATCCTCCACGCCGCACCCCGCCCTCGGATGACATTGTCCACATAACGGACTCTAAAGCCACGCCCACATAGTGCTCCTCATGTCGCCCGAACCAATGGGCGTTCGATAGGGCGTGACCAGCCGTAGAGTGTTCCCGCCTTGGGCGTGGCCTGCTAGTAGGGGTTGTTCGGTCCAGTCAGGGCCGGCGGGGAGCTGGAAGATGGCGGCGGCCTCGGGGTCTTTGCTACACGGGGCGGCGGAGGCGCTGGGGGCCTCGGAAGCGGCGCTGAGATTGATTCTCTCCATTTTAAGCGGTGAGCATTGAACGACTGCGACAAGTTTAGTGGGGAGAGAAGGGGTTAAATATGGAGAGTCCCTTGAAGGGTGAGGTTGGGGGTCGTGTAGTGGAAGGAGGGGGGTCCTGACCTGTGCCACTTGTGTTTTGGGGTGGGGCCGTTTTGTCAGAGCCAACAGGTGGGGGAGGGGGACGATGGTGACTGAGGGGGGACAGTGCTGTACGGCGGGGATCGCTCGTCGCGGATACGTAAAAATACGCAGAAGTGCGCCGTGCTTATTGGGGATTCCGGAGGGGGCGACAAATGATGCGCGTCCAATAGGCGCCATTGTGATGTAGAGTCGTACGTAACCTTCGCTTTTGCGCCGTACCTATGGGGGAGGGGAAATATGGAGGGACACTACTGTTGGGCGGGGGCCATTCGTCACGGATCCTTAGAAATCCGGTCAGCGGCTGGTCCGTGGTGAAGTTCCCTGTACCCAGTGGCGCCATTGTCAAGTAGAGTCCTACGTCGCTCTACTCTTGCGCCATTCTGGTGAAAGCGAAGATTTTAGATCCCGCAGTTCCCGTCAAGTCGCCATAAGAAAAATGGCGCGCCTTGATACCGTATTGGGGGAGGCGCTAGATTACGTTTACGACAGGTGATCTGAACCCTTGGGGGGGTGGGCAGATACAGGAGGGTACAAGTGGCGCTGCCATACGTGTTTTCGGTCGCCAGCTGTAACATTTGCGCTGCCTTCCTCTCTCCGCAGGTTACCCCCTCGCCTTATTTCAGAGGTACTTCCTCTTTAAGAAGCAGCCGTCGCACATCCATCTGTTCAACACGGTGACCGGCCTCTGCATCGCCTACTTCAACTTCGGTAGGTCGTCCGCGGCGCCAGAAGGGGGAGGGTAGATGATAAGCGGCGCCGGCCTCCATTGTTCTGCTGGGGATAGGATTGTATCGCTGTGTGTAACAGAAGTTCCGCAACTTTTACTCTGCTTGCTGTCAGTGAATAGAAGCGTCCACAGAGAACCTGTAAAGAACTGGCACAGCTGAGGGTTTGTTGCAGTGTATCTGCCTACAGGAAGGCAGCATCAATCTGTTACAATGTATCGGCGGCTGCTCGGCTTACAGAGGATTG
The DNA here is from genome assembly GCF_035609145.1 of Eleutherodactylus coqui. Taxonomy (NCBI): domain Eukaryota; kingdom Metazoa; phylum Chordata; class Amphibia; order Anura; family Eleutherodactylidae; genus Eleutherodactylus; species Eleutherodactylus coqui. The sequence continues at coordinate 265,734,498 of NC_089840.1, read as the reverse complement.
TGCATGTAATGGAGCTAATGATCAGCGGGCAGGAGATGCCACTAATGGGCTTATGAGTGGGCACGGCGCCAGGCTGAGTGTCTTCTGCCAGGTTCCGCAGCGCATCGTTCACACGGGTGTATGCGCGTTCAGTCCGTAAAATATTCCGCATCTTTACAGCGTGTACATTTGCGTATTTGACACGGATGCGGTAAAAAGCGAGGCCGGATTCGCGTCACCTTCCGTCACACCGTCTCCTAGCAACAGCAGCACTAATTAAAAAACGCCCGTCTGAGGGAGCCCCGGGGCCGCAGTCATATGGGGGGGTTGCCATTGCGATCCGTAAATTACGGCCTCCTGCCCCTATTTTTGCGCTTCTATGATCCCGCCGCCTCCGTCGCTGCGGCAGCAGTTAGCGGAGGGACCTCTGCTACAATACGTCTTCCATCTCTGCTGTCCCCCTGGCAGTGGGTGGAGCTTAACGCAGCGGCCACAACGACCGATTCTCAAAGCGGCTTGGCACTGAGAGGGGGGCGGGGTACCTCTCTCCCCGCTTACAAATCTCCCCATTCCATGCAATGTCTTCTGCTTCTGTACAATCTTACGATCTCCCATGTGACTACGGCCGGCGGATGTGACTTTTAGCGCAACTCATGGCTGACCAGATATCGCTGTGTAGTCCAAGCCTCAAGGGGTTATCCCCGTCCCCCTATATATAGTATGGGGGGTCCCAAGGCTGCATGAATGAAGCGGAGGTCAGACACGCTGCTGCTCCATTCACTTCACTGGTAGCGCCCTTAGGCCGCCTGCACACGACCGGATTTCAATTCCGAAATCTGCGGTATTCCGCCCCCATTGAAAAATGGCGTTTGCGATTCCCGTGGCCGGATTTAAAATCGCAGCATATTCCATTTTCGGGCGGACTCAGCACAGACGGCTTCCATTGAAGTCAATAGTAGCCGTCCGACCCGTAGCCCATCTGCAATTGACATTGCGGATACGCCTTGAGTACTTGCGTCATCGTCTACCAACGGTGCGGGAAAAGCAAATAAAAAAAAAAAACAACGGCGGCGAGCGTCCGCGGTCATCCGCAATATAGAAAGCGCAGGTGTAAGCGGTCAGAGCCGGATTCCATTGCGGACTCCTGCATGCAGAATTCAGATCGCCCGTGAGCAGGCGGCCGTAGGGGGGGGGGGGGTTCCCTCTGCTCCACCTGCAGACTGACACGGTTTACCTAAACTGATACATTGTAACAAAACATTTCCCAGAGAGGAGAGATTTTTGCTTCTGACTTTCTAGACTGGAAACATTTGTAACAAACTCCGTTCAGGTTTTCGAGAACGTTCCCGTTTGCTGGACAGCAAGCAGAGGTGTTGAAAATAGTGAGAAGTTCAAACAAAGTATGTTAGAAAGTTGCAGAGTGTTTCATCCTCCACAGATTAAGCTTAGTTTACATTAGACTCTGAGCACTTAAGGGGGGGGGGGTGTTCACGTCCCGCTGACGGCTTTAGGCTAATTCCTCTGGGCTTTGACTTTTGCCGCAAGGAGATTACTCCCCACGTGGCGCCTGCAGGTAGAAGGTAATCCATGATGCCTTTGGGGCACGTAGCTTGTGAGAGGAGTGGTATGTGGGCACACCCTGGCACGCGTCGGTGCTGGCCATCTTCCCATCCTGAAGGTAACATCTGTCTCTCTGAGTCTATCCAGATGCCCTGTAGCAGAGTGAGACGTCTTATCGGTACGCTCTGCACTCGCCGGCGTCTTAATCATCTTATAAGTCACATGATTCAGCTCCACCTAAATGAGTTATATCTGCTGATGGGAAAGCTGGGTGCAACGGGGCGGTCGACGAAACACCGGCGAATGGCAAATCTACCTGCTGATGGCAGCCAGGTCCCCTATAAAGCTGCGTGCAAGGCGGGTATGCAAGTGGAAGTGTACGTCTAAGTCCAAAATCCACCGACGGGCCGATCTGTGGTGTTCCTGCGGCACGTGAGCTGTAACCTACTGATCATGCCAAGGTCAATGAACAGTCACTACTCATGTTGTGAGCTTGCTGGGTGTATAATGTGCGTGGGTACTGATCACTGAGGTCTGACGATCAATAGATCAATGTATCTGCCCTGAACCAGTCTTTCTGGTTACTGTTTAACTCTTTAGCAGCTATAAAGACTATCTATCATTACTGCTGTGACTAATTTTGCTTGTCTGCTGTATACAGGTTTACAATCTGTAATAAAACGACCATGGTAGGTGGCAACCATTCAGCAAGAATAGAACTACTATAATACTGCCCCCTATGTACAAGAATAGAACTACTATAATACTGCCCCCTATGTACAAGAATATAACTACTATAATGCTGCCCCCTATGTACAAGAATATAACTACTATAATACTGCCCCCTATGTACAAGATTATAACTACTATAATACTGTCCCCTATGTACAAGAATATAACTACTATAATACTGCCTCCTATGTACAAGATTATAACTACTATAATACTGCCTCCTATGTACAAGAATATAACTACTATAATACTGCTCCTATGTACAAGAATATAACTACTATAATACTGCTCCTATGTACAAGAATATAACTATTATAATACTGCCCCCTATGTACAAGAATATAACTACTATAATACTGCCTCCTATGTACAAGAATGTAACTACTATAATACTGCCCCCTATGTGCAAGAATATAACTACTATAATACTGCTCCTATGTACAAGAATATAACTACTATAATACTGCCCCATGTACAAGAATATAACTACTATAATACTGCCTCCTATGTGCAAGAATATAACTACTATAATACTGCCCCCTATATACAGGAATATAACGACTATAATACCGCCCCCCTATGTACAAGAAAATAACTACTATAATACTACCCCCTATGTACAAGAATATAACTACTATAATACTGCCCCTGTGTACAAGAATATAGCTACTATAATACTGCCCCCTATGTACAAGAATATAACTACTATAATACTGCTCCTATGTACAAGAATATAACTACTATAATACTGCCCCCTATTTACAAGAATATAACTACTATAATACTGCCCCCTATGTACAAGAATATAACTACTATAATACTGCCCCCTATGTACAAGAATATAACTACTATAATACTGCCCCCTATGTACAAGAATATAACTACTATAATACTGCTCCCTATGTACAAGAATATAACTACTATAATACTGCCCCCTATGTACAAGAATATAACTACTATAATACTGCCCCTGTGTACAAGAATATAACTACTATAATACTGCTCCCTATGTACAAGAATATAACTACTATAATACTGCCCCCTATGTACAAGAATATAACTACTATAATACTGCCTCCTATGTACAAGAATATAACTACTATAATACTGCCCCTGTGTACAAGAATATAGCTACTATAATACTGCCCCCTATGTACAAGAATATAACTACTATAATACTGCTCCTATGTACAAGAATATAACTACTATAATACTGCCCCCTATTTACAAGAATATAACTACTATAATACTGCCCCCTATGTACAAGAATATAACTACTATAATACTGCCCCCTATGTACAAGAATATAACTACTATAATACTGCCCCCTATGTACAAGAATATAACTACTATAATACTGCTCCCTATGTACAAGAATATAACTACTATAATACTGCCCCCTATGTACAAGAATATAACTACTATAATACTGCCCCCTATGTACAAGAATATAACTACTATAATACGGCCTCCTATGTATACGACTATAACTACTATAATACTGCCCCTATGTACAAGAATATAACTACTATAATACTGCCCCCTGTGTACAAGAATATAACTACTATAATACTGCCCCTATGTACAAGAATATAACTACTATAATACTGCCCCCTATGTACAAGAATATAACTACTATAATACTGCCCCCCTATGTACAAGAATATAACTACTATAATACTGCCTCCTATGTAGAAGAATATAACTACTATAATACTGCTCCCTATGTACAAGAATATACCTACTATAATACTGCTCCTATGTACAAGAATATAACTACTATAATACTGCCCCCTATGTACAAGAATATAACTACTATAATACTGCCCCCTATGTACAGGAATATAAGTGCTATAATAATACTGCCCCCTATATGAACTTTTCATTAGTGTGTAATTCTGTTTTCTCCTCTTAGGCTCGCAGCTGTATCACTCCCTGTTATGTATTGTGCTGCATTTCCTCATCCTGCGCCTTATGGGGAGGACAGTTACTGCGATATTAACCAGTTTTTGCTTCCAGATGGTGAGTTGAGTCTGCTCTCGTAGCTTATAGTGCCCCCTACAGGTTTAGGTAAGGTGACAACGGTATATCTGCAGGCATTGATGTTTCTTTTTGTGATGACAGGGTTATCTATTGTCTGGTTACTACTACACAGCCACGGATGACTATGACATCAAGTGGACGATGCCGCACTGCGTTCTTACACTGAAACTGATCGGTGAGTGTGGTCATTATGGTGAGACATGCTTACTACGTACACTGATGGTTGTGTCTTATCTAAAGTTTGGATATGCTTTCCAAATGAGTGCAGCTCTGGAGTATAATGCAGGATGAGTAATGTATGTGCACAGCGACTCCACCAGAAGAATAGTGAGTGCAGCTCTGGAGTATAATACAGGATGTAACTCGGGATCAGTACAGGATCAGTACAGGATAAGTAATGTATGTACACAGTGACTCCACCAGCAGAATAGTGAGTGCAGCTCTGCAGTATAATACAGGATGTAACTCAGGATCAGTACAGGATAAGTAATGTATGTACACAGTGACTCCACCAGCAGAACAGTGAGTGCAGCTCTGGGGTATAATACAGGATGTAACTCAGGATCAGTACAGGATAAGTAATGTATGTACACAGTGACTCCACCAGCAGAACAGTGAGTGCAGCTGTGGAGTATAGTACAGGATGTTATTTGGGATCAGTACAGGATGAGTAATATGGAAACCAAAGTTATGTTTATGGAAATGTATTCTGGTTCGCATAGATCGTATGTAATTGCTTAAATGGCAAATCCCTACTATACTGTTACAGCTTAATCATTTCATAATGGAAAAATTTAGTATAATTTGATTTCCGTGTCGTTTTCAAGATCTCTGCTTGCTGTCAGTGATTAGGACCCGTCCTTTTTTTGTTCACAGTCTGAACACTCGCATATACCTACTACTGAATCCACAGCACTCTCCAGTTTCACTAATCTCTATTTCATATCTATTTTCTGGTATTGACTTGTATTCCTATCATGAACTCGCATCCAGAATCAGACTAATAACAAGACAAGGTTAATGATGTGATGTTCTTACATGCATGGGTGCCCTGCACATACCTGACCCGGGTTCATGCTGCCCGTAATTTAAGAAGGCTTTCACATGGGCAGATTATTTCCGCCAGGATGCACAGCAGGACACGGCTATGGGATACCGGACCAGAATCTGGCAGATTTAAGTCATTTTCAGTTCTGCATCAAAATCCACAGGTAGCCTGTAAAGGAGAAGGCAGAAGAAGTTAAAAATCACTTCTACCTTCTCCCCCGGGTCCTCGGCTGTCACTAACAGTCGAGTACTTGGCCTTCTCCGGCTTGATTGCAGGAGTTTTAATCCTTAGCCATATTTTTGCTGTTGGCTGGGATTTAAGCCCAGGGCCAAGCGTCGTTAATTTACTACTCTTGGTCCTTGAAGGGTTAAGAAGTGTTAGGGTTTTTTTTCGTTTTTTTTTTTTTTTTTTTAAATCAAGGTAAATTGCCCACTTGAAACATACAGTCGGTCCAGAAAGACTTCAGACCCTCTCATTATGTTGTGGTCTTGTGCAAATGGGAAAAAAACGTTGTTTTCCCCCTCATTCTGCATCCAATATCCCATAATAATGTTAATGTTAGAAATCTTTGTACATAAAAAAAAAAACATTTTGCATTGCCATAAGTATTCACACCCGGCACTCTCTACTTAGCTGAAGCACCTTGGCAGGGATTCCAGCCTCCAGTCATCTTTGGTATGACGCCACAAGGTTTGCACACCTGGATTTAGGGATGTTCTGCTATTCAGATCCTCTCCAGCTCTGTCAGGATGGATGGGGGCCGTCTGTGGACAGCCATTCTCAGGTCTCTGCAGAGATGTTCAATTGGCTTCAGGTCAGGGATCTGACTGGGTCACTCAACAACATTCAGAGTTGTCCCTAAGCCCCTCCTGTGTGGTCCTGGCTGTGTCCTTAGGGTCATTGTCTTCTTGCAAGGTTCTGCCCAGTATGAGGTCCCTTGTGTTCAGGATCAGGTTTTCATTAAAAATATCTCTGTACTTGACTCATTCAGCTTTCCATCCCCCCTGACCGGTCTCCCTGTCCCCCAGCATGGTGCTGCCTCTACCAGGCTTCTCTGTAGGGATGGTATTGGGCAGGCGATGAGCGGCGCCTGGTTTCCTCCAGGCATAACGCTTAGAATTGAGGCCATAAAGTTCCATCTTGGTGCTTTTTGGTATCTCCAGGCGACTTTCAGTCTTCTTTCCGGACCCTCTGCTATAAAGCCCAGATTGGTGGAGGCTGAAGTGATGATCGACCTTCTAGAAGCTTCTCCCATCTGCTCACAGGATCTCTCGCGCTCAGCCAGAGTGACCATTAGGTTCTTGGTCACCTCTATTACCAAGGCCCTTCTCCTCCGATTACTTAGTTTGGTGGGTTGGCGGCTCTAGGAAAAGTCCGGATTGTTCCAAACTTCTTCCATGTAAGAATTATGGAGGCCGCTGGGCCCTTGAGAACTTTCAGGGCAGCAGAAATATTTTGTAGCTTCTCCAGGTCTGAGCCTCCCCACAATCCTGTCTGAGCTCTGCAGGCAGTCCTTTCCTCCTCATGGCTTGGTTTTGGCTCTGATATGCATTGTGAGCTGTGAGACCTTAAACCTCTCAGAGATGATCAAGAGAAATCTGAGGCCTCAGAGCTAAATTTAAAGCATCATACCAAACAGTGTAAATACTTGGGTCAATGCAAAATGTTCCTTTTTTAATTATTAAAAAAAAAAAAACACACCTACAGCCTTTCTGGACCCGCTGTGTAGTTCACAAGTTAATGAAAAAACATTGCTTTCTCTATTCAAGCCCGTTGCAGAAATCCTCTCCAAATGGTGTAGCTAAAAACACTCACGTTTTGTATCAAAACCTGATTACCCCTCCTGTAATAAAGCTGTGAAGAATGGACGGTATTACATTATGGCGTGAAGTACGGCCCCGCGCAGTCCTCATACTCCCAGCCGCGGCGTTACTATAGTTGTATCATATAGACCATCTTCTCGGCTGTAGTCCCCAGCAAGCTTGTAACCGTTCACCGGCGCTGGTACACCGTGCGACTCTTCAGCTGATTAAGGATCATCTAGCCTGGATACATCTGTGAGAAGTATCAGGTTAGATGTAAACAAGAAAGATCCTATTCACTGACTGCAATCGGAGATCTTGGTGAGAACGGTCTATACTACGGGTGGGTGTATTCTGTGTGTGTATGTGTATATATATATATATATATATATATATATATATATATATATATATATATATATATAATTATATATTTATTTCTCGGTCTGTGCTCGCTAACCATCTCTTCGCCTCTTGCAGGACTGGCTTTTGATTACTACGATGGAGGAAAAGCCAAGGTTTGTACGATGCCTCTTCTGTCAGCCGGCCAGGTTGTGCCGCACCTGTAATTACCCTGAACCATGTCCAAGGAGGATTGCTACAATTAGTCAGCGCTTCGGATCTCCTCCTGTCGCGGTGCCAGGGTGTTACCTGTCTCTGTCAGCCAGGCTTTTGTTACACACTCACCTCTGGGCTGTCTACTTAATCCCAGGTTTATATAGTACTCGAAAGCAGCAGTTATCTGGCGTGTCTCTTCTGGTAGACTGGCGGAGCGATGCTCGCCGTCGAGGAAAATAAAAATTTAAGTTTTTCCTTAAGGCAGGATTAGCGTACTTGAATAGGAAGACATGGGTGCATCACATGATGCTATAGCAGGCAGCTCCTCGGGGCCCCAGTACATAGATCTCAATTTTGTGTTGTGGTCCCTGTAAGGGCTCCTATACACTGATGAGAGCAATACAGGACCGTGATTCACAGCCTAATATCGCCCTAGCAAAACTTCTAAGAACCCCTGGATGCAAGGTGCTTTCATGTGAGGACAGCCCCGCGTCACTGCGGGGAATCCCTTCATCCCATTGCTTTCAATGGGGCAGCAACAGCACTGCCCACTATTGAAAGCAATGGCAGAACATTGTGATCTCCTGACGCTGCTGTAACAGCAGCTGCAGGGGATTCCTTCATGCCCATGTGGAGTCCCCCCCTCACTGAACACCCTGAGTCATGCCCTGCCCCCCTCAGACTGTGCGCTAGGCATGATAGTGTTTCTAGAGTGTTTCTTTGAATTCTGAGATTTACAGCAGATTCTGATTTTTATGCTCTCCCTGACAGACATCGCTCTCGCCAGAGCAGCAGCGCTCTGCAGTGATGGGAGTGCCCACCTTGCTGGAGGTCTGCGGCTTCTCTTACTATTATGGTGGGTTTTTAGTTGGACCCCAGTTTTCTATGTGCAGATACCTGAACTTTGTGACGGGTGAGCTGACCGATGTGGAGGGACAGAGACCTAACAGGTGAGGAGAGGAGGAAAGGATGGGCTATGGGGAGAGGTGGTGGTGGGCTCCTGCGTACTAAGTGTGACCTTCTCTTCTTTCTACCTCCCTGCAGCATCCTGCCAGCGATAAAGCGGCTGTCCCTTGGACTCCTCTTCCTGGCCACCTACATGGTGTTCGGCCCCCACCTGCCTGACAGCTACTTCCTGACAGAGGAGTATGCGGTAAGAGGAGCGTCACTCCCTGCCCGGCGCGGGATACAACCCGTGCACAGAGGCCAAAAGTGAGATTGTTTATGAGCAAGAATTGTCCGTCCTGGTATAATTGCATCATTAGAGGAGATGGGGAAATATACACTAAATAGCCCATTTTGAAATAAATTTTCTATATATTTTTTTTTTCTTGGTGCATCTGAAATAAAAGCAACTTTGCAAATGGTCTTGATTAGAACTCTCCTACCGGTTTGTGTTCACAGCTCCCATGCAGACCCGGGTCGCTCCATGCCTTGTGTGTAGTCTGATCCTGTGATTGTGTGTTACCTCTTCCTGATAACCTATAGAAATTGCAGAGGGGAAGAGAATAACACATGACTGCAGCATCAGAGCTGTGCGCACAAAACGGTAGGATTTTTTTATCATTTCTCTGCGCTATCTGCAAACATTTATTGTGGACTTACTGGAGTCATAGATATGGTTGCTAGATTTAACACACCCTTTCTTAATTCCTGTTTACTCTTGCTTATTATGTTTTTTTTCCTCCTTTGGAACCTGTAGAACCAACCGTTCTGGTATCGCTGTGTATACATGACCATCTGGGGCAAAATTACACTATATAAATACGTCACCTGCTGGCTGGTAACGGTAAGTTCTTCTCTAATACTTGGACCTCTGATTTTTTTTTTTTCTTTCCCAGCTTTCTTCCGCTTATTGTTCTCATTTCCTGCCTGCAGACTCAGTAACTATCTGTCTAGTATGAAGTAAAACAGGAGGGGTAGGAGGGGGATGCAACTGCAGCTTCTCTACGTAAGTGTTTAAACCAGGGGGTCCAACCTTTTGGTGTTTCTGGCCCACATTGGAAGAAGAGTTGTCTTAGGCCACAACTCTTGGCACAGAAACGCATTGGAATTCCACACAAGGATTTTGCCCATCGACGGGGCTAAATTTGTGTGAGATCCATGGCAAAAACCGCGACAGTAAGCCATGGACTTTGCCGTAGTTTTTAGAAGTGGAATTCGCGCATGGAAATTAAGCCATGTGAACTTTCGTTTAGGGTTCAAACAATCAATTAATACCCCCTGAGACTGGACTGGTGACTTCTAAATTAAGGCAGCTGTGGTGGCTGAGCTGGCTAGTCTACTAACTGTCTGCACTGGGCCACCCACTCATGAACTTGCACCACCTGGACCAATGAGTGGGTGACTCGGCCAGCACGGCTCTCTATTGGCTCTTCTCTCAGAGACTCTTAGTAGTGCCCACCCCTTGGGTTCACCTTTCCCCTTGCTCACCAGTATCTTTATTTTTTACCGTCACACAGAGTTGAAGTTGGGCAGGTGGGCCACTGCGGTTCTTACACACAGAGCCAGTCACATGTAGTTGTCACTGATAATGGCCGGCCTGGTCTATAACAGCAGCCATTCGACAGACTAGTCATCCCACCGGGAATTCTCACGATGCATAGAATGGCCAATCTGCCCCTGTGGGTCACATTTGTAGCCATGCGGGCCGGTGGGTTGGACACGCTTGCCTTAAACAATAAGGGGGGTGAACAGCAGTGATGACCGCACACAGCTCTGACATAACACCCAGAAGACCCGCCCCCTAGGAACGCATGGAGCCGGACAATGTGTGTTTAGACAAACCAGAGTAAAGCAAAAAAGGCCCAAAATCTGCAGGTAACACCCAACATTTCTGGCTGCACTACATCTGATACATCTGCCGAAGTCTAAGTGGGGGCGGGGGAATTAATACCTGTTCTTCCTAATTGTTCATATCATGAATATCTAATTCTTATGAAGGTCAGTATTTTGCGCTGCATTTCACAGGTTCTGTTCCCTTTCTTTCCACAGGAGGGCGTCTGCATTCTTTCTGGCCTCGCCTATAATGAGAAGGATGAAAAGGGTCAGACCCAATGGAACGCCTGTGCCAATATGAAAGTATGGCTGTTTGAGACCACACCCCTATTCACAGGAACCATTGCCAGCTTCAATATTAATACCAATGACTGGGTGGCGAGGTGAGAGACAAGGATATGTCATATGTAGTCTACATAAACCATTGAATCGCTGTGTACGTATGTGATTGATGCTGAGTGACATCCCGTATTATACTCCAGAGCTGCACTCACTATTCTGCTGGTGGAGTCACTGTCTACATACATTACTTATGCTGTACTGATCCTGAGTTACATCCTGTATTATACTCCAGAGCCGCACTCACTATTCTGCTAGTGGAGTCACTGTGCACATACATTACTTATCCTGAGTTACATCCTGTATTATACTCCAGAGCTGCACTCACTATTCTGCTGGTGGAGTCACTGTGTACATACATTACTTATGCTGTACTGATCCTGAGTTACATCCTGTATTATACTCCAGAGCTGCACTCACTATTCTGCTGGTGGAGTCACTGTCTACATACATTACTTATGCTGTACTGATCCTGAGTTACATCCTGTATTATACTCCAGAGCTGCACTCACTATTCTGCTAGTGGAGTCACTGTGTATATACATTACTTATCCTGTACTGCTCCTGAGTTACATCCTGTATTATACTCCAGAGCTGCACTCACTATTCTGCTGGTGGAGTCACTGTGTACATATATTACTGATCCTGAGTTACATCTTGTATTATACTCCAGAGCTGTACTCACTATTCTGCTGGTGGAGTCACTGTGTACATACATTACTTATCATATACTGATCCTGAGTTACATCCTGTATTATACTCCAGAGCTGCACTCACTATTCTGCTGGTGGACTCACTGTGTACATACATTACTTATCCTGTACTGATCCTGAGTTACATCCTGTATTATACTCCAGAGCTGCACTCACTATTCTGCTGGTGGAGTCACTGTGTACATATATTACTTATCCTGTACTGATCCTGAGTTACATCCTGTATTATACTCCAGAGCTGCACTCACTATTCTGCTGGTGGACTCACTGTGTACATACATTACTTATCATATACTGATCCTGAGTTACATCCTGTATTATACTCCAGAGCTGCACTCACTATTCTGCTGGTGGAGTCACTGTGTACATACATTACTTATCCTGTACTGCTCCTGAGTTACATCCTGTATTATACTCCAGAGCTGCACTCACTGTTCTGCTGGTGGAGTCACTGTGTACATACATTACTTATCCTGTACTGATCCTGAGTTACATCCTGTATTATACTCCAGAGCTGCACTCACTATTCTGCTAGTGGAGTCACTGTGTACATACATTACTTATCCTGTACTGAACTGTGTTGCTAATTTCCGATTTAATTTGTTGTAGAGTTTATGATCATTAACCCCGTGTTCTCCTCCTCCCTAGATACGTTTTTAAGCGTCTCCGTTTCCTTGGTAATAAGGCCGTGTCTCAGGGAGCCGCCCTCTTCTTCCTGGCCATATGGCATGGTCTGCATTCCGGATACCTCATCTGCTTCTCGCTGGAGTTCCTGATAGTCATGGTGGAGAGACAGGTCAGGTGACCGCAGCCTACGGCGTCCGTACAGAGTGGAGCGTAGCCAATTCTCTTTCAAGGAACGGACTATCTGAACGTTCACTGAGGAAGCTGATAGTCTGCACTCTGTACAGGGGAGGGCTGCATTATATGATGTGATGCCCCGTCTTACGTTTCCCTCTGTCTGCAGGTGATGGACTTGGTGAGGGACAGTCCTGTGCTCAGTCACATCTGCTCCGTGCCTCTGTTGCGCCCTCCTTTATACGTGGTGCAGCAGTTATTCCACTGGCTCTTTATGGGATACCCGCTGGTGCCGTTCTGCCTTTTCACCTGGGACAAATGGCTCAAGGTACGTTGGACACCTTTCCGTCCTTGAGTTCTACGTGTGCACAGATATGCCCATACAGCAGAGCTCTGTGCAGGTATAGCAGAGCAGAGTTTGCTCAATTCCGTCTCCCCGTCCTCACTGCAGTCAGGAGGAGACTGAATTAAGCGCTTTTACGCACCTGCTTGGCCGCCTGGCGCGGCGCCTGCTTGGCGATTTCTATCAGCCCCATTGAAATTAATGGATTGCCGACTGCGCACGCTTGACCAGCTCTCCATTCACAGTGATGTCACTATGGGGGGAGAAGCGACTCCCGCTGTGACAATGAGGGGGACACAGGAGTCCTGCTCTTGAGAATTATGGGGATCTCATCGGTGAGACCCCCACAGTCAGCAAGTCATCCCCATTCTGTGGATAGGGGATAACTTGTAGTTGTGGTAGGACCCTTTTTGGGCGGTATTCGGTGTTGGTGATTAACCCCTTCCTGCATCCTAACGTAGTAGATCAAACGCCTTACTAGTCGGTCTTCTTCATGTGACACCCTCAGACTCCTTCAAATCCGGAAGTTTTACCACCCTGGGGACACAGAGTGCAACATTTGCATAACACACTATTCATTTCATTCCACCGCACTGTGGACACTGAGGAATACCCTTTAAAGTTTGTGTACCCCCTTTCAGGTTAGTAGACGTAGGGGCGGTGTGCGATGGATAAAGAATGTAGAATCCTCCCAGCCCTGCTATGTAATCGCTGGCAGGGAATCCTTCAGTCATGGTGTAGATTATCCCGCAGATAACACTGCGATATCCGCCTGCGATGTGGGGACTGCGGTGTCTAGTATTGTAATGTCCGAGTCCCTACAAATCGGAGCTGTACCTTAAGAAAGGGGTCTCTTATTAACAGAGGGGGTCATGAGGGCATATGGAAAGGAACGTCTGAATGTAAACGCTTTCTCCATGTAACTGAATTCACCATTGTAAACCTTGTATAATGTATTCTACGACTTTCTAATACATTTTGCATTTCAGTTCCTCAACCTTTCAATACCCATGCTTGCTGTCAGTAAATGAGGGCATTCTTACTTATATCCAGAGGCTGAACACTTGTAGAAATCAAGCTGTTTGATTGGTTACAAGACAAGGCCCTGATGCGCTGTAACCAGCAGCACTCCTGTAGGGTCGGGTCGGGTGCGCAGCCTGACAACAAATGCAGACTATAGTGAGGAACTGAAATGCATATTAGAAAGCCGCAGCTTGGACACCCCCTCTCACGCCTTCTCTCCCTCTCGGCAGGTGTATACGTCGGTCTATTTTATAGGCCATATAGTTTTCTTCTTGCTGCTGTTTGCACTGCCTTATGCGCGGAAAGTCCTTGTGAAAAGAAAGGACAAGCTGCAGAAGTCCCACTGACAGAGCTCGATGGTAAGTAACCCCTCCCCGAGTGTGTGTGTATGTATCTGGCTTTGCCTGAGTTAATTTAGTACAGGTGTTTACCAGTTCACATGGAAATTTTTTTATGAAGTCGTGGTTACTTCAGAGGAACCAAGGCAGCATAAAATATGTATACACACAGAGGGGCGGTAGATTCTCTTCAGTGTATATACACACAGAGGTGAGTTAGATTCTCCTCAGTGTATATACACACAGAGGTGCGGTAGATTGTCCTCTCGGTGTACATACACACAGAGGTGCGGTAGATTGTCCTCTCGGTGTACATACACACAGTGTTGCGGTAGATTGTCCTCTCGGTGTACATACACACAGAGGTGCGGTAGATTGTCCTCTCGGTGTACATACACACAGAGGTGCGGTAGATTGTCCTCTCGGTGTGTATACACACAGAGGTGCGGTAGATTGTCCTCTCGGTGTGTATACACACAGAGGTGCGGTAGATTGTCCTCTCGGTGTGTATACACACAGAGGTGCGGTAGATTGTCCTCTCGGTGTGTATACACACAGAGGTGCCGTAGATTGTCCTCTCGGTGTGTATACACACAGAGGTGCCGTAGATTGTCCTCTCGGTGTGTATACACACAGAGGTGCCGTAGATTGTCCTCTCGGTGTGTATACACACAGAGGTGCCGTAGATTGTCCTCTCGGTGTGCATACACACAGAGGTGCCGTAGATTGTCCTCTCGGTGTGCATACACACAGAGGTGCCGTAGATTGTCCTCTCGGTGTGCATACACACAGAGGTGCCGTAGATTGTCCTCTCGGTGTGCATACACACAGAGGTGCCGTAGATTGTCCTCTCGGTGTGCATACACACAGAGGTGCCGTAGATTGTCCTCTCGGTGTGCATACACACAGAGGTGCCGTAGATTGTCCTCTCGGTGTGCATACACACAGAGGTGCCGTAGATTGTCCTCTCGGTGTGCATACACACAGAGGTGCCGTAGATTGTCCTCTCGGTGTGCATACACACAGAGGTGCCGTAGATTGTCCTCTCGGTGTGCATACACACAGAGGTGCCGTAGATTGTCCTCTCGGTGTGCATACACACAGAGGTGCCGTAGATTGTCCTCTCGGTGTGCATACACACAGAGGTGCCGTAGATTGTCCTCTCGGTGTGCATACACACAGAGGTGCCGTAGATTGTCCTCTCGGTGTGCATACACACAGAGGTGCCGTAGATTGTCCTCTCGGTGTGCATACACACAGAGGTGCCGTAGATTGTCCTCTCGGTGTGCATACACACAGAGGTGCCGTAGATTGTCCTCTCGGTGTGCATACACACAGAGGTGCCGTAGATTGTCCTCTCGGTGTGCATACACACAGAGGTGCCGTAGATTGTCCTCTCGGTGTGCATACACACAGAGGTGCCGTAGATTGTCCTCTCGGTGTGCATACACACAGAGGTGCCGTAGATTGTCCTCTCGGTGTGCATACACACAGAGGTGCCGTAGATTGTCCTCTCGGTGTGCATACACACAGAGGTGCCGTAGATTGTCCTCTCGGTGTGCATACACACAGAGGTGCCGTAGATTGTCCTCTCGGTGTGCATACACACAGAGGTGCCGTAGATTGTCCTCTCGGTGTGCATACACACAGAGGTGCCGTAGATTGTCCTCTCGGTGTGCATACACATATATACACACACACACACGCGGTGTAGAGTCTCCTCTCGGGGTGTACATACACACAGAGGTGCGGTAGATTCTCCTCTCGGTGTGTATACACACAGAGGTGCGGTAGGTTCTCCTCTCGGTGTACATACACACACACAGGTGCGGTGTAGGTTCTCCTCTCGGGGTGTACATACACACACAGAGGTGCGGTGTAGGTTCTCCTCTCGGGGTGTACATACACACACAGAGGTGCGGTAGATTCTCCTCTCGGGGTGTATACACACACAGAGGTGCGGTGTAGATTCTCCTCTCGGGGTGTACATACACACACAGAGGTGCGGTGTAGAGTCTCCTCTCGGGGTGTACACACACACACACACACAGAGGTGCGGTGTAGAGTCTCCTCTCGGGGTGTACACACACACACAGAGGTGCGGTGTAGAGTCTCCTCTCGGGGTACACGTGTACACGCACACGCACACACGCACGCACGCACGCACGCGGTGTAGAGTCTCCTCTCGGGGGGGGGGGGGGTGTACACACACACACACACACACACACACACAGAGGTGTGCAGTAGATTCTCCTCTCGGTGTACAAATCATTTTCCTAGGCTTTATAGTATCTGAGAAATTGGAGGTGCGCAAGCAAGTGTTTTTTACAATTTTAGCATTGGTTTCTTACTGATCCTTCACCTGTCAAACCTGCAGATAGACGTCTTCTCTTCACTGTTGAAATTGAAACTTGGTTATCACTAGCTGCATTAAGCTGGGCTTGAAGATTTTGTGTTGTGAGGCGCCGATCACACAAATTGTTGACACTCAAAAACCTGTCATCTGATTTCATAGTGGCCTGTGGGCTGCCAGACGTCTTCCTGTCGTATCCAAGTGCCTTTTGATGGTATAGGAAACTGTACTGTCTGCCATCTGGGCTTTCTTGCACCTTTCAGTGTAGAACAGACCTACACTACAGGTTATAATTGTCTGTTGTCTTTTGGTTATTTGCCCTTTTCTTGCCATTATGATAGCAATGTGCTCTGTCCTGAGGAGCAAAACTGTCCAAATCCTGCCCTAGAGGCGGTTGTGATGCAGTCTGTTCCAACACTGCTTATATAGAATCAGAGGGTTTGAAAGTCATCTACAAAAATTGAGACACCTGTAGGAATAGTTTGCATCCAATTTCAAACCATAATTTGCTTTCTGTTCTGGATGGGTTCCCTGAAAAAGCCCTTTGGGTAAAATCATGAATTCAGATGACGTTTGCATTTCAGATTTCATAACACTTTTCACTTTTGAACCATTTCTTGTTATTTGCTGTGTTAATGTAAGAAATAACTAGAAAACTTTTGAGGTGTTCCAAAACTTTTGACCGTTAGTGCAATTTTATATAGCTGAGTTTTTCATGGCGACCTCCTGACTTATCTCCTTCTTTCCTGTCTCGGCAGATTGTATGTCACTCCATGTGGCGATGGTTAGCACATCTCCTCCTTCCATGCTGGCTCCACCTGAACAGCGGACACCACACTGCCAGGAAGGACACAATTGCTGATACTTTTTTCTTTTTTAATAAAATGATGAACTGATTGCCGGCGCCAATAATCCTGCAGCGATGTAGGGTCCCCCGACGTTCTTTTATAGACTTTTCTACTACTTTTGAGGGAGGGGGAGCGTTTCCGGACTTTTCCATTACTTGAACTTTGTAGGTTGCTGGAGACTTTTGCCCGACCGTCTGAGCTCAGCTCCCTTTCTTCTTCTATATCACATCGGCCTGCGCCCTCCGGGTCACGTCATGGGGCAGCTAAAGGTTGCTGATGGTAAAACTTGCACATATGCACTGGATTAGGAGGGTCCGAGGATGCTGGATATAAACAATTAAAAGAAATGTGCTGTAGGGGAGGGGTCAATCTATGGTGGAGCGGGAGGGGGTTATAAAAAGTACAACACAGACTATCCAGACCCTTATGCCTATGTGAAAACATGATGCCAAACATGGCCGATCAGAGCTTAACATAAAAAAAAAGTGCACTTGGATTGGCTTTTGGTATCATGTGATCACAGCGAGGGGATCCGGGGGGGTAAAGTCATGTCCTGCCTTTTTAAGAGCTGCAATAAAGCACTCTGCCAAGATAAGTCATCTGCCGCATGTTCCTTCCTAAACCGAGTGAGCGCAAGCAGCCGTGCAAGTACAGTGAGCTGTGGTGTGAACAGTCCGCAGTGTGAATACAGCCATGCCGCCAGATGAATACGACGGGCCCGATGGGAGGTTTAGCTTATGGTTGTAGTTGTATTAGTTAGCTACCTGTGTGTTTGTGGGTGGACCCCCCCCCCCCCTCCATTTTTGGGGGGGAGGGGGTGAAGGCATTATAACTAATTGAGACCCTCCCTCCCTTCTAATAATACGATATGAGGATGATGTCATTCTGCAAAGAGTGACATAACAGGATTTAACCGTACCGGTCTGTACGGGGCAATTCTGCAATTTTCTAGTATACTTTATTTCAATTCTTCACCTTTTTGTTGCGTTTAGTGGATGAGAACATTCCTGGGTGCAGCCGGAGACTGAACACCGATACTTCTCATGGAGGAGGGTTCATTACAGTTGTTTCCAGTCTAGACAATCCTCTGTGAGCTAAACTCTTCAGTGCTGTCCTAGATTGTAGCAGCGTTCTGTCGGGGTGTAACTCGCACAAAGTTGTCTGAAGTGGATACAACTGTATCAGATTCTCAGCTGTGAGCAGCAGTATTAGGGCTAATGCCCACGGCCGGATTTATGCCGCATTTCACCGCAGCTGTGAGGTTCTATTGAACCTAATAGCTCAATGCTCACGCTGCGGAATTGTGCAGCGTGAAATAACCCGCGGCATGTCCTATTTGCCTTGGGAATACGCGCGGCCGCCTTCCATTGTAGTCAGTGGAAGCCGGCCCTCACGCTATACTGCTGCGGAATGTGCTTCACCGCCGGCCGCGTCACATGATGCTGCTGGACGCGTCATGCAGGCCTCGCACAGTGGTGAGTTCTTTGGGGGGGGAGGTCGCCGTAACGGCCTCTGCCTGGATAGGCTTATAGTTTCTGGGTTTCTCACATTGCAGAATTCCACTTTAGCCAAATCCTAAATCTGGCTGCGTTTTTTACTTGCGTAACGGCCGTGAAATTTAACCCCCGTGTTTTTAAGGGTTGGCCTCCAGAGGACGATTGCGCAGCATCCATAGATATGCTGCAGATTTAGAAGCCACAGCCTTTTTCTAAAGACTGCAGATTTGTTGTGGATAATATTCGCACTATGAGGTTTTTTTAATTTATTTTTTTATTCCCATCCACATCTAACTCCGCAGTGTTTCTGCCATGTGAGGGGGCGGCCTTATGTTCCCATTTTCTGATAGTAAGCAGAACTTTAGAAAATGGAGAGGAATTGGAATACGAAGTGTGGTAGCAGTTAGATGCCGGAAATTTATTAAAGGGCTTGTCCTAGGGGGCTCCTAGAGTTCGGTGGGGCCGCCGCGCAGGATCCCCACTGATCAGCTGATTGCCAGGCTGCTGGCAGGAGATGGCGCTGTCACCATTGCAGCAGCCTGGTTTGGTACAGCAGCACAGCTTGGCGGCCCCAGGGATCCGCTGATCAAATAGGATCCGGAATAACAGACACTGCCGATCAACTTTTGATGACCTATCCTGGGAAGGGGTCATCAGTGGTAAAATGTAATAAATTTGTTTGCTGCGAGTGGCTCTACCCTCTTCTAACAAGCCTGCCCACTTCTGGAAAAGTGCCAGAAAAAGTCTAAATATTGCAAATTTTTATGTTCGAAATCTGTTGCAGGGGCTTGTTAGATTGCCCTCTAAGGCCGCATTTATATGGTCAGTAAATACGTCCCGAAGCAGTGTGTATGCAGTAAGATAAGGGCTCGTTCACATCAGCATTGTGCCTTCTTTGACCGCTCTCACGCTCGTCCGTGTAAATCCCGCCGAAGTCTTGTTATAAAGTCGTACAGCGAATCGGCTTCAGCCCCCGCTCACACGAAGGTTTTTTTTTTAGATGTCATTTCTTCATTGGAGTTCACATCCTTTTAGTATCCCTTTAAATTCAACGGGAATCGGCGCCATAACTAATATATCGTAGATTTTTAAATCTGCATCGTAGAAAAAAAAATGTATTTTATTGTCGTGGTGTCTGCGCAGAAACTACGTCGGCTGGCTACATGTGACTACGTCCCATTGAACAGACTGGAGTTGCAGTGGGATCCTCTGTTTAATATCAAAATCCGCAGCAGCGATCTGCGGCGCCGCCTCCTTCTTCTGATGGGGCAAATCAGCTGGACTCTCTAAGTGCATGCTATATCTGGCCATAGGCTGTGACTATTCATCTGAGCCCGAAGAGCTGAGAAGTGTTTATAACCGGGCCCAAATGCTGCTAAACTGTCACTGAAGTGAACCTCAGATGTTATGCAAAACACCAACCAGTTGCTGACAAGTCAAAGGAGGGCTAAGCATCATAGCGCCTCCCTGAAGGCTGAGGCAAAAAATGGTGTACTAAGGGCATCTTGAATACTGGAATCTATAAAGAATAAAGGGGTTTGGTACTGGTGTATCTTGATACCACCGTAAGCTAGGCGCTGACCTGGTGTTAGTGCAGTTAGCGCCCCCTGTCAAGATCCTATGTTCCGATTGGCTGTGGCATCAAGATGCAAAGTAGTGGCTGCGACCCTAATTCCCGGAAGCAGGGACCATAGACTGCAGGGGGAACCATCAGGGAGCGCAGTCGCCGACCTCGATTGCCAACAGCGGGGACCACAGAAGTCAGGTGGGAGCATCAGGGAGCATGGCTGGCGGCACCTTACACTGACAGTGGCCTGGCCCCGCAGACAGGGTTCGGAGGCTGCTGTCCTGCTGTGTCTTGGAGCTCCGGCCTCCGCTGGTGTCAGCTGGCCTTGCAGGTTGGCTGTCGCACTACTCTCCTCCTATGTCCGCTACAGGCCAGGCCTCCTATCATAGTACCCAGGAGAGGGTGGGGTCCTTGGGGGGGAAAACTGCTTTACAGCCGTCCGCACACGGCCCAGCGCACAGTCTCTTTTTTCCCCCTGCAGGCGGCCTACCCTCAGCACTCCCAGCTGCCTCCGTGCAGCATTGGCGGATCACCGCCCACGGCCTCTTCACAGTGCCGGATCACCGCCCACGGCCTCTTCACAATGCCGGAATAGTGGCGTCAAGATATACCACTGCCAAGGGGCTCTATAGTCACCCATGGACAAGAGGAATAGAGAAGATTGATTGATACCAATGTAATGGGCAGGGACAGACTCCTCCTTAGAATCTGTTCTTTGGCTAACCAACCAGGGAAAGCAATAAGGGCACAGAATATGTTGGCCGGTCCCATTGACTCCTATGGGAACTGCAGGGAAAAGGAGGTAGAAGGGAGTTTAGCAGCAGCTCTGCAAACCCCCCTCTTTGACCCTTGCCGGCTGCTGGTAAAGGGAGGGGGTGGGAGATTAGTACACTAGCTCCCGCCCCCTTCACTTGCCAGCAGCCGGCAAGGGGCAGAGACCTGGCCCATTTAAACGGGAGCTGCAGCCACAGCTTGGTTGTAGCTGCCTCCCATCCATGCAATTTTCGCCTGCTTTGCAGCCGAAAATCACATCGCCAATGTGAAGGAGCCCTTAGCCTGGGTGACGTAGGGATCCAGTCCAGAGCTTCCTTGTAGGTCCCAGTGAGCTAAGCTGAAAGCACTAAGATCATTACTGGGACATAAAAGACCGCAAGTCAGTCTGGGTCAGAAGCTGGAAGTGAGAGCTACTACTATCAGTTCCTGATCAATGTTTGCTGCAAGCCAGCCTTGGGTGAGAGGAACCTAAGGCATAGCTGGCACCTTGCCAAGTTCTGGTGTATTTTCTGTTCTGTTTTGCCCTAAAGCTCGAGGACCGCCAGCTCTTTGTGTTACATTGTTTATAAAAGCGCCTTGAACTTTTATCAGGGCTAAGTGAACCTCTGTCATCACCGACCCCACCCCCTACGCAGACATTGCTAAAATATATATATATAGTGGCATCTGTATTCACAGGGACACCTGCATTACCTATTTGGGCATCTTACCCCTTAGTACAATCCTTTACATCTCGGAACTGACACAATTTCTTAGGCCTGTTTCTAGTAGCTGTAATACGGATAAATTTTAGTGCCTGGTGGTGACCCAGGGGATCTCCATCTATGGGGTCGCTTCCTTGCCTTAGATCACTTACAGAGACGTGACCTACATCTGGGCTATATATAGTGATCCCGTAATTTGTGGCGCTTCTGTGTCACAGCTGGCAGCCCATCTGCTTCATGGATGTGATTAAGAGTTGAGCATCACTGAGGTTCTGCATATCATCCGGTGTAATATCTTCCCATACTCCGAAGGTGAGGTGACATATCATCTGAGAATGTACCAATGTGACAAATATAGGATGGAAATGAAAGATCCAGATTGTGTAGATGCACAGCAATCAGTCAAAAGATTAATACCACCTGCCTAATAGAGTTAAGGTGTCCCTCGTCCTGTGACCCATTGAGGCCTGGAGTCCATGAGACCTCTAAGGAGTCCTGTATTATTGAGTACCAAGAAGTTAGCAGCAGAGCCATTATCTCTAAGTTGTGTTGTCCGGCCTTCATGGACCGGACTTGTTTCTCTCGATCAGATGAGTTCTGGGAGGAGAAGTTGTCACCTTCATCTGTGTCCTGCCTTTGAACAGTTCCTGCCAGTGCGGCTGGGCACATTATTCTGCTGAGAAGCTACTGCCATGAAGGTGGTACTTGTCTGTACAGTGGTAGGTAGTTGGTACATGTCACATCCACATGATGCCAGGACCCATGTACCCAGCAGAACATTGTCCATCACACGGACCCTACTGGCTTGTCTTCTTCCCAGCCTAATGCCATCTTCTTTACGAGTAAGTTATGCACCCAGCCATCCACGTGATGAAAATGTGATTCATCAGACCAGGCACCTTCTTCCATTGCTGCATGGTTCAGTTTCAGCAGTGGACAGGGTCATGTGCATTCTGACCGGTCTGCTGTTGCGGTGGCTGAGTGCAGGCCTTTGTGGACAGACAGAGGGGAAAATAAGATGATCGTCAATGGTGGCTCTACCATCCCTCTCCGTAGTGACTGAACGCGGCCTGGCCCGGCTGCACACAGTGGCAAATAGAATTAATAGCAACAATGATGGGTGAAATTGCAATTGTCCATGTTACTATCTTTTAGTAAAAGCGATCTAGTTCCATCGGAATAAAGAGTCCACACCAGCTTTGATAATGTAAACCGAAGGTACACAGTTTACTCCAAACTTGCAACAGGTTTCCAACAAACAGTTCCAACTTGGCAATTTTCAATTAGTAATAACTTTAACAGTTCAGCCATTATCAGCAAACACCTGTACCGATTTCATACGCCTTCTCAACTCAGGAAGATGTGCCCGTCAGTCTAAGTTATCTGTGGGTTCCCCCACACAAACGGAATCAAAGAAGGCTTCTTTTCTCTGAGGGGTCTGCCCTGTCTCGGAATACCCTTCCAGCAAGGATGAAAAAGACTCCACTCTGGCCTACAGAGCTTGACTTGAGCCCGGCTTGCTTAGGCTCCACTTGAACTCTCTTTAATTCTTCTTTTTCTACTCCTTCTCCCCACTCACTCTATGCTCTGGCTTTTTATAGTTGCTCTAACAACCAATTCCAAGCTATGGGTGAGCTACCTAGCCAATCCTAGGCCTGCTTAGGGTAGCTAACAAGACACAAAGTTAGGATGACATAGACACCAGACAAATGACCTAACATTGACCCAGATAGAACCAATACACATAACACACAGTCTGACACATTCAATAGTGCAGACATGTAGACACACTACAAAAGACAAATATTAAAGTGGTGGAGGGCTCCTACTCTGGGGCACTACACTATCCCATACCCATCTTCCAATCTTTATCACATCTGACTCTAAAAGTCAAGACCGCTTCTGTGGCTGCACTAATATGAAAGGAATGCTTTCCAAATTCACAGGGGTTCAGGGCCAAGAATGCAAGGCAGTGATGGAAAATAGCCTGGAACTGAAACCAAGTGAGGTAAGTACCGTCAGAATGAACTAAAAAAAAATGAACACCTACAACTTGAACAACCAAACGGAGCAGGTTGAGCCATCAGAAAAATGAACGGGAAACCATGCACTTTTGCCAAAAGACTCCATTTTTGAGCGACGGACTTGCAAATGCAGTGTTGTTTGCTAACCCCCCATTTTCTAGATGCAATTAGAGCAGGTTTATTAATGTATCACCCATTCCGGAAAGGAGCTAAACATCTCAAAGAAGTGGCACGATATGGAACAGCCCAGGGGTAAGCAGGTGTCAAAATAATACTGCCTGTCGACACAACAACCCAAAGGCCGGGTGCACCGGCAACAACCGAAATGCAGACTCAATATCAGATTTTGCACCCCAGTCGGCTTCTCATACGAGGACAACAGATCTGTCAAAAGAAATGTAGAAGACCAAGGCATCCTCTGGCAAAATTCCATTATTTACAGACTCGCACTTGGGGTACAGGTCTAACCACGGCCCCATCTTTGCCACGCTCATTGGGGGTCTTTTTGCTAGTTGGGACCGATCTAGTTAACTGGCTGTTTTTCTGACAGATACAGCAGACTGAAGCATGGGGTACCCCGGCAAAAGGAGCACCCATGCCTGAATTTAGAGATCTGCAGTTACCCTCATTAAAGAGCCAGCATGTTCTTGGGTGTCTAATGGCCATTGTCGCCTGGTCACCGGAGATAGTGTTCACAGACGGAAAGGGGGCTTTTGCGAAACCACACATCAGTGACTTTAACCCACCCCAATCGTTCTCAGGCCGAATAGCCAAACATCTCCTAACCTCATCATACCGCTACCAGGCGGAGCCTCTATGGGACTTATAGGAGTTGTAAATCATATCCAAATAAATGAACAACTCTGAACAGCGCTAGAGGGGCTTCTGTCCCATGATGAATACCAAAACCAAAAAAGCCTGAAGCCAGTTGTTCATAGTCTTGGCTACACAACGCTTCCAATCAATCTGCTTATCTCCCAGCATACGTTGTTCCTTATCAATAGTATGCTGATCCGTGGACACCAATGATCATATATTGGGCTTTACCCAATTTTTTTTCTTTTGTATCATTCATTGTCCAAGAATGTACCCAAATTGCCATAGCCATTGAGGCTTTAGCGATCCGTTTGAGAAACACCCCCGACGTGAACGGCATTAAATGGGCAAACCTCGAAAGTAAAGTGGGAATGTATGCGGATGACACAATACTCTTTCTATCGGACCCAATACACTCCTTTTCCCAAGCTATGGTTCACATAGATAGATTCTCCAATTTCTCGGGATTATATGTCAATTGGTCCTAATCAACAATCCTTTATACTGACCTTAACCCAAAAAATGACCCCTGTGTCACTAGGTACGGATTAAAACCGGTCTCAACATTTAAATACTTAGGGGTGTTTATGTCATACGACCACAATAACGCCATAGCAGAAAACATAATCCCATTGCTGGACAACATCAAACACAAACTGAAGAGATGGGCTAAGTTACTGCTCTCCGTGGCTGGACGCATAAATCTCATCAAAATGGCTATTCAACCCAAATGTCTATACATACGGCAACACATGCCGGTACGAGTGCCCAGGCGCTTCTTCCAATCCTTAAATTCCCTTATCATTACATTTATATGGAGCTCCTCCCGCTCCAAGCTAAGCCTGGCTACACTACAAAGGCCCAAAGAACAAGCGGGAATGGCCCTCCCGGACCTTCGACTCTATTACTTGGCAGGACAGTTGAGAAATATACAAGCCTGGGTCTTGGACAGGGAACTGCCTATAGCAGATAAACAGCTTGCAAAGCAAGTAAAAGGTAATAATCTTCTAAACTTCCTAGAATTTCCAGAGTGCACTAACCCCGCCGATACAGTCCCGCTCCATAAAATAGCTCTTGGCGTATGGAGGGAGGTGAAGACATTGCAGCAATACCAAAACACAATACCCGAGCTCCCTCTTTGGGACAATCCGGGTCTCACCGCACTACACTCAATCCCAGACCCACAGTACTGGATGGCTCAGGGAGTATACACACTGAGTGACATATATACAGAGGGAACACTTCCTACATTCACACAACTACGCGACAGGCTGCAGTCCCCGCAGCTCCAGCTATTCAGGTTTTTCCAGTTAAGACACGCACTGAACTCCCAATTTCCGCCCACCTCAACCCGCATATCCAAGTTCCCCACAATCGGCATCCTCAAGTCTCAGGGACCTAAAGGGCTAATTTCTGCCCTATATACGCACCTTCTCTCGGCTAAAATAGACCCCAACCCACCTCCAGTATATGACAAATGGAAACAAGCCATCCCATCTCTCATACCCGAGGAGTGGCAAGACATCTCTGAATCCCACCTGTCAGTTTCCCCGGCTATAAACAACAAACTAATTCAGTTATACATAACTCATCAAGCCCATCTCACCCCCAGCCGTCTACACAAAATGGGCAACACATCCTCAAGCTCCTGTCATAGATGTCGCCAACCAGAGGTGAACTTCTGGCATCTAATTTGGGAATGCCCTTCAGTTAACGATTACTGGTCAAATATAACCGATCTCATTAGCCATTGACTTGGACCCTAAGGTGGCGCTGTTTGGCCTGCTGGAGGAGGAGGTGTGGCCATACCACACCCGTGCCTTTCTTGAGAAAGCATTATTCCTAGCCCGAAAGGTAATAGCCATGAAATGGATGGCTACAGAAGCCCCTTCAGTCCCGCACTGGATCCAGCTGGTAAATACCGTTACCTCCTACGAGAAAATAATCTACCAGAACCGAGGCTGCCCGGCCAAGTTTCACAAAATATGGGGGATCTGGTTGGACGCCCACTCCACTCTATCAATGGCGTGAGCCTCGAGGCCCACTTCGCATACCTTCCCCCACCATCCCCCAACCAACCACAATCCTCCCTATCTCCCCCCCCCCCCTTCTTCTCTTTTTCTCACTCTCCCCCCTTAATGAAAAGCGCCTACAGTCTTGCACTTTATCTCTACTGGAATCAGAATAAGACAGAACAGAATTGTTTAAAAAAAAAGTTAAAAGTTTATTGTTGAAACTGTTTAAGTAACTCAAGAAATACGGTAATAAGATAGCACTGATTTACCTATAACGAACTATGCATATGTATACCCTGTACTCAACAAAGTTTCTCTTTTTCATTTATATTCTGTATTTTGCAATATATATGTTAATAAAAAAATTGAATTTAAAAAAAAAAAGAATGTACCCAAAAGGCTAACTCCACAGTACAAGGTGTCCCTGTATAAATTGGCAGAAGGGGAAGGAGAGGGCTTAGCGGTGATGGCACACCATAGACCTGCAGCGACTACAGCTTTGGTAGTCCCAGGAAGGGGAAGAGGAGGGTGACCTATTCCTGCTGACTTGTGACCAATGGGCACAAGAGGTGGTGGGGACAGAAACATTTTGCCTACCAGAGAGGCAAGGCACAGCACTAGGAGGGGGTGTTAGGACCTCTTGTGCATCATGAAAAATTAGACTGTCTTCCTCAGCAGTAGCAGCCTGGCTATACACAGGGGAGCACTGAAAAGTAGGACTGCTGGGGGCAAAGGCATGGAGGGTTGAATGGGAGCCTCCTGTGAGACAGCAGAGGACCCCCCAGATGATTGGGCACTACTAGCCTGTGCCCCCATCACGCAGCAGGATGTAGTCATGCTCTGTAGCTGTGGCGTACTGTCAGAGGTCGAAATTGCGACCGGGCCCAGAAGCTCCTGCCATATACAAAATGCACATTGAGTGCACTACCGGCTGGTCGCACTGCTGGACACATGGTTCGTCCAGCCGGCGGTGCACTTACACAGTAGGGCAGAGTTTCTCTAAGTGTGCTAGGTCCCCTCTCTACTCACCCCTGTAGTGGTATCTGGACAGCCTGTAAATGAAAGTCCAGGACCTATGGTTAGCATAGCAACACAGATCACATGAACCACAGGTCCTGGACTTTCATTTACATGCTTTCCGGACACCGCTCCAAAGGTGAGTAGAGCGGGGACCAATTGCAGATTATAATAGAGGTGATTGGGGCAACCGCCCTGGGCCCCTGAGACTCCAAGGGGGCTCATGGCCATCCCAATTGCCCCTATTGTAAATCGCACTGCAAAACCTCCAGGCTCTAGTACCCTGTTGTACCACCTCTAGCTTGGATACAAGATGTGATACAGGCGGGCATGGAGGCTCTAGTACCCTGTTGTACCACTTCTAGCTTGGATACAAGATGTGATACGGGCGGGCATAGAGGCATACAGATTCTGTATGATAACCTACAGCATTTTGGTCCACACTTGCTGTAACTGAACCTCTAGATCGTCCAAACTTGTAGGCTGTGGAACAGAGGTGTAACTTGAAGCTTCTGGACCCCAATACAAAACCTGTAACAGGGCCCCCAACTATAATGCTTTATTCATAGTACTGGGCTCCCTATATGGAGAAGAGAGGCCTTATGGGCCCCCTACGGCTCCTGGGCCCGGGTGCAACCGCATCCCCTGCACCCTCTATAGTTACACCAGTGCTGTGGAAGTTGGCGTCCCAGATGGTCCCATACATATTTTGGTGATAAATCTGGTGACCGGGCAGCCACGGAAGTGACAATGTTATAGAGACATTCCTGTGACCCCGTTCCGTGTGCAGCTGAGCATTATCCTGCTAGGAAATATACAGAGAGATGTAAAACGTATACCAGCTATACATATATAGTTATATACAGGAGATATGAGGTTTCTGCAGCCCTATCTTTCTGCATACTCTCACACTGCATCTCCCATTGTTCAATGGGGTCTGCGGCAGCAACGCACCATGTGCTAGGTGCAGGCAATGCAAGGTTTCCCCATTGTCAGCCGCGACAGCGGATCGAAATTTCTCGGAAGTGATGCAACATGTTTTTGATACAAAAATGCCTCACATCCACGGCAAAATCTCAGGCTGGCGAGTGTGATATCAGGCTCATCCGTGTGAAATTAGCCGAAGGGACTACAAACAAGTTTTTATGTAGTCCAGGAAATTAGTCATTTTTGAAAAGCTTATGCCAAGGGGCTAGATTGTGTATGTAAATTCGTTTTGCAGCTATAGGCAGCACGGTTTAGGTCTGGGTACCAGTACAGGGGGGGAAAGCTTAGCAAAACTTTTGCACCAGTGCCCCTGAGCCTTTAGTTACACCCCTGCTCTGTAGAGCAGGCACAGGATGGGAAAACAGCCATGTTTGACCTAATTCTCCCACAGCTACAGAGGAGGGGATTGTACTACATGTGCACCTCAGCCAGTACTGTGCCGCCACCATCCTGTAGAGACTCAAACGAGAAGAGCGGGCATGGTAGTCTTATGGTCCTCTTGTCCCCCAGCCGCCGCAGGACCTCCGGTGTAGAGCCAGTAGCAGGCGCCAGGACACTGAGGCTGGACAGAAACTGGCCAAGCCAACCCTCCCCTTCATGCTGGATTAACTCCTGCAGCGTTCAGCAGAGAAGCTGCTTGGCCATACCTGCACCTGGCAGCCCAGGACCTAATAACCCCGCCAGAGGGAACCACAGCCCCTTCCTAATCAACAGAAGGGGGTGATGAGAGAAAAGAGGCAAAGTACACCCCTTACAGGGGCCACCTACTTAGTTACCAAGCCCTTATATCCCATTTAGAAGGGACGATATTTGGCTAAACGACTGCACAAACGTTGACGTCACCGCTAAGGTCATTAGCACTCGTGTAGAGACAGGCAAACTTCATCGCTGGATCGCAGGCTTCTCACTCAGCGCTTCACCATCTATGTAAAGCGCTGAGCGGGGAGCATTTACATACAGCGAGAAGCAGCTGTCTATGTCTAGCAATGTATCATTTTGTGTTGTGAGTCTGTGGTTACCTGACCATACTTTATATTAGTGGTTGCCGAGTGTGAGTGCAAGTTAGTTGGAGAGATAGTTAGTCTGCAAGGAGTTTGAGTTGAGTCAGTCTGTCTAGAGTAAGGTTGGGACATTGACACAAACATAGTATTGACAATCGCTGAACAAAGTATCGATTATTGTAAAATATCGGTGGAAAACTATCGATATTTCGATATCGACTTTTTAAAATGCTGTATAAAAATAAAACCGGTCTAGGGTTAATAAAGCAACAATCAGCAAAAAAATTATAGTTTTCTTTTAAAACTTTAAACTGTTGAATTTATTATTAACTTCTAACTATTAATAACAAGAAAATACATTAAAGTTACAAATGAAAAAAAAATTACAGATGAAACATATAATAAAATCAGGTCTATGAAAAGAAGTTTTTTATCATTGGCCCCAATAATCGTTATCTAATGAGCCCAGAAGTATTAATTTGCTGACCTGCTCTTCCTTCACAATGCTCCTTCAAGCAGACATGACAGGGAGTGCAGAAAGATGATTGGCGGTAAACACACTGAAACAAGGTCCTGCCGGCGACAAGAAGGCCAGAAGATGACCGCTGGACCTGACAGGATGTGAGCATGATCTCTGTGTGCTTGTGCGGCTGCATGCCCTGCATTTTTTCAAGTTGCCACTGAGGGACGAACGGTCACCATGGCAACTCGTAAACAATGCAGGGCCTGGAAACAAGATCGCAGTGCCCCGAACGCAATTGTAATTGCACTAGATGGGTCTCCTATTTTTTCTATGGGCACTGCGTTCGTGTTAGATGCTGAACCCACGACATGTCGCATCTTCTTTTCTGGACGCGACCTTCATGCGTTCAACGCAGCCCTCCATCTGCATGTGGAAATGCTTTCATTTAGAAGGCATTGCCCACAGCCATAGCGTTCAGAGCCTCGTCTAACGTAATGAACAAACGCATGTGGATAAGAGGCCTAAGGCCTCATGTCCACTGGTAAATTGTTATTTAAAATCTGCAGCGTGATCCGCGCCCCATAGGGATGCATTGAACACCCGCAGGTAGTTAAATACCTGCGGATGTCATTTTTCCTTCAGGCGCGGATTGCGTCTGCGGAAAAACAACCGCGGCATGCTCCGTTTTCGTGTGGGTCCCCCACAGGGACGGCTCCCGCAGGCTTCTATTGAAGCCTATGGAAGCCGTCCGGATCCGCGTAACACCCGTACCTGAATTAAACTTACCTGTCCGGACGCTGCGGATCTTGGCTCCGTCGCGGCCGGATCTTCCTTCTTCGGCCTGGCGGATGCGCCCGGCACATGCGTGCGGCACGCTGCCGGCGTGCCGAGCACATCTGCCGGGCCGAAGAAAGCAGATCCGGCCGCGACGGAGCCAAGATCTGCAGCGTCCGGACAGGTGAGTTTAAACTTTTTTTTAGCCTCATGTCCACAGGAAAGGAGGGACCATCTGCGGGATTCTGCATGGAGAATCCGCGGCGGGCCTGATTTTCCCCATGGACATGAGGCCTAAGACCCCACTTTTTCTGAGAGTCGTTTTGCCTGGAGCAAACCTTATTGGTGACAAAGAGTCACCTCACACTTTCCAGAAGTTTCTAGAACTTGTTTATAAGTCCATTAGTGCCTCGAGCAAAACTACATCCTGCACAACACAAAGGAAAGGGCGGAATGTAAAGAAAGAAAATATGGTAACCGGACCACAAGACACAAAAATCGATATTAAATCGCCTTAAACTATCGATGTCACCGATATATTGGACATAACAATATCGATAAAAAGTATCGCCAAAGCATTAGCGATATTTCGATATATCGGTTTTCGATGTCCCAACCTTAGTCTGAAGTTCTGCAGAGGGGGGCATGAATGAGCCTACCACGCTTTAGGAGAAACCGTGCTTTGCCTTATTGAGGCCCAGAATGGAGGAGGCCAAGAGGATGGCCTTACGGCTGTTTAAGGACTACTACCTTCAGGAGGTCACCATGCAGCATTGAGAGATGCTTGAACGAGTGTTGACAGCTTGAGAGTCTGGAGGGATAAGAAGTGTGTCGTTTCCAGAAGTGGAGGTGCACAGATAACTAGGACTGTGGACCCGATATTCATCCTGTGTTATGCCTCCCTGTCTCACTACCCGTTTTCCTTGCACCTGTGCTGTATACTGGCATATATACTGCTGAACTGTTATTGTTGGAGTTTACAAGTAAAGCAACATTGCTGACCATTCCTGGCTTTGTTTTCAACTGTACTCAGTGCGTGTGGACTATCATTTCACCATCCATCTTCACCGCAGAGGAAGGAATGGTGACGATACCCGTGACACAAGGACTAAGAGGTAATCTATTCCGTGGGTTATCCTCCAGTTGTCCCCTTTCTCAAGCCTCCCCCTCAGGCGCCCTGGACGTGTCTCTGGCTACCCTCCGGGTGGAAGACAGTAGTGCCACCGTGACAAGGCCTGCGGCTCATCCCCGCTGTCTCCAAAGGCTAGGGCCTGCTCCTTGGTCGCTGCACTTTTAAAACCACTTTTTTTTGCATTCATACGGGATTATCGCTCACTTTTGTTCGTTTAAACAAATTTTGAGCAATAATTGTCCAGTTTAATGTCCCTTTACTTGAGAGAGAAGGGGAGGGGTGACTATTTTAACCCCCTCCTAGCCAGGTGCCAGGGAGATAAAATAGAAGGGGACAACTATTACAACCGCCCCCCATCCTCATCCTCCTCAGTCAGGGGAACACTCCTTATCTACTTGCATGCCTGTCAAATCTGAGATGTAACTGCATGCCAAGTTTTGCATAAAAACCACAACGTCTTCTAAGAGTGCAATTTTTTTTTTTGACAGTGAGTAAATTCCAAGTTCTTGACATAGAGAATATTTATCTCGATGTTGTGGAGATTTGGCATTGTTGCTGATAAAGCCCATTCCGTACACAGATCTCCCCCATGTCATGACTTCAGGTTGAGGGCTTTTACCAGCACTGATACATTGTCACGCCTGCCAAGGATATTCAGAGCACGCTCTATTACACTTGGGTTATAAAGCCCCTTACTCACTTGCTAGCCTGATCCTCGGTTATCCTGTGTAAGGCCGGGCTCACACGAGCTCCTCGGATTCTCCATGTGGGAGATCTGCAGCAGATTCCGGCTGTGAACCCGGCCAATGACCCTGCGTAAGGCACTAACCTGTATTGCAGATGATTGTGGAGGCTTGCAGGCGGCCATGCACAGTTTTTTTTCCTTCTTTGTTTGTATGTTCTGCGCCGTCGTTTAGTGATGATGTGGGTGCCCGCAGCCCATAATTGTGTATGGCCTGCGGTCGGATTCCTCCATTGACTTCAATTGAGGCCATCCGCACGGATTCCGTGGTAAAATAGAGCATGCTACGATTTATCTTCCGCTTGCAGAATATGCAATTCGCATCCACGAGTCTGTAGAAAAAATCTAAAGTACATGCCTTTCAATGCCCGCATTTTACTGTGGATTGTCTGCGAGGTCAGCGAGCGCGGAATCCACAATTCAAATCCGGTCATGTGAGATCAGCCTTATACTCAAGAGCTGCACTCACTATTCTGCTGGTGAAATCACTGTGTACATATATGACTTATCCTATACTGATCCTGAGTTACATCCTGTATTATACTCCAGAGCTGCACTCACTATTCTGCTGGTGGAGTCACTGAGTACATACATTACTTATCCTGTACTGATCCTGAGTTACATCCTGTATTATACTCCAGAGCTGCACTCGCTATTCTGCTGGGGGAGTCACTGTATACATACATTACTTATCCTGTACTGACCCAGAGTTACATCCTGTATTATACTCCAGAGCTGCACTCACTATTCTGCTGGTGGAGTCACTGTGTACATACATTACATTACTTATCCTGTACTGCTCCTGAGTTACATCCTGTATTACACTCCAGAGCTGCACTCACTATTCTGCTGGTGGAGTCACTGTGTACATACATTACTTATCCTGTACTGATCCTGAGTTACATGCTGTATTATACTCCAGAGCTGCACTCACTATTCTGCTAGTGGAGTCACTGTGAACATACATGACTTGTTCTGTACTGATCCTGAGTTAAGGTCCATTTACACACATAAAGTACTAATAGGCACTAATTGCTATTAGTACTTATCAGCTTTATTTGCATGCAAATAAGCTTTTGGGAGCTGTTACAGAACTCTGTAATTGGCTGTATTGTTCAGCCACAGGCTTCCCTTGGACAATTCAGCACCATGGACAGCAGACACAGCCTGCCATCCTGCTAATCAGCTGTTCTGCTGAAGGAGGGTTTTCAAGCAGAACTGAAAACTGTGGTTCATCAGAAAACTGAAAGATGGGCACATTTAGACACAAACATTATCGCTCACAAGATGGCTTTTGAGCGAATTTTGAGCAATAGTCATTGTGTTTTAATGTGGCTTTACATCCTGTATTATACTCCAGAGCTGCACTCACTATTCTGCTGGTGTAGTCACTGTGTACATACATTACTATCCTGTACTGATCCTGAGTTACATCCTGTATTATACCCCAGAGCTGCACTCACTATTCTGCTGGTGGAGTCACTGTAAGCATACATTACTTATCTTGTACTGATCCTGAGTTACATCCTATATTATACTCCGGAGCTGCACTCACTATTCTGCTGGTGGAGTCACTGTGTACATACATTACTTATCCTGTACTGATCCTGAGTTACATCCTGTATTATACTCCAGAGCTGTATTCGCTATTCTGCTGGTGGAATCACTGTGTGCATACATTACTTATCCTGTACTGATCCTGTGTTACATCCTGTATTATACTCCAGAGCTGAACTCACTATTCTGCTGGTGGAGTCACTGTGTACATACATTACTTATCCTATACTGATCCTGAGTTACATCCTGTATTATACTCCAGAGCTGCACTCATTGTTCTGCTGGTGGAGTCACTGTATACATACATTACTTATCCTGTACTGACCCAGAGTTACATCCTGTATTATACTCCAGAGCTGCACTCACTATTCTGCTGGTGGAGTCACTGTGTACATACATTACATTACTTATCCTGTACTTATCCTGAGTTACATGCTGTATTATACTCCAGAGCTGCACTCACTATTCTGCTGGTGGAGTCACTGCGTACATACATTACTTATCCTGTACTGATCCCGAGTTACATCCTGTATTATACTCCAGAGCTGCACTCACTATTCTGCTGGTGGAGTCACTGTGTACATACATTACTTATCCTGTTCTGATCCTGAGTTACATCCTGTATTATCCTTCAGAGCTGTACTCACTATTCTGCTGGTAGAGTCACTGTGTACATACATTAATTAATACTGGTGATAATCTATAGAACAGATGCAGCTGAGGCTGATGGAATGTAGGGAAACTGAGTTTGTCAACTGGTACTACTTATAGGCCTCGTGCAGACGGCCAGGTCGGATCCTGCGGCGAGAATTCTCGCAGCGGGATGCAAGCTGTGCCCCTGCAGTGACCACCACAGCTCACCTCCTCCCGGCGTCTTCTCTACTCTATGTGCCGGCTGCCGCCCAACCGCACATGCGCAGTGCGGAGCCAGCGCGTCATCAGTCATCTGTGAGGCCGGCACAGAAATAGGACATGCCGCGATTTATTTACCGCGCGAGATTTCACACGGTTATTTCACGGCTGTCTTCATAGGACTGCATTATCTAATGCAATCCCATGGCAGCGGGGACAGGCGGAAATTCTGCGGGAAATCCCACTGTGGAATTTCCACCCGTGTGCATTTACCCATAATGATATCATAAAGTTTCCTCATTGGTGTTACATAGGACTGCAGGTTAGCTACGTGAATTGTCTTATCATGTTGCAAGAAACAGTTAAATAAACGCAACTCTACTACATCTGTATATAATAATTGTTTTGCCTAAACACAGCACTCCCCAGTATACATCCTGCACCCAGCAGCAACAATGTATCCACACCAGAGCAACAAGGACAAGGTGGGGGGGAAATGAGATAAAAGACGTCTTCATGAGTGAGATGCGTCTTGAAGAAGAGAAGGTAGAGAGGACATAACGATGGACAGCGCACTGTACGCCGATCTCACCTTGCAGAGTCATGAAGGTCAAAGACAAGCGACCCTGAGAATGGATGGCAAGGCGGACAGCAACGAAGATATGTGAGTGCGCACCCCGACTCTATTGCATAGGGGTCATTCATACCAGTAGCAATTAGTAGTAATTATATATATATATTATTCTCTCTCTCGACGTGTGGTGGTCTGGCTTTGGGGGTATATAAGTTATGCGATAGGCTGCCTGCTCCCATATCACTTGTTATTGTCAGGGGTAAAAGGGGCGAGTTATCAGAGTTACAAGAAGGGATGATTATTGGCTTTCGGGCCAAGTATGGTGGCATTTCTCGAACAAAGGTGTTTGTGAACTGTTCAGGGGCTGCTGTGGTGAAAGTGGGGCAGATGGGATCTTCCAGCAAGACAAGACAGCATGTCACACTGCTAGAAATGTTCGACATTGGTTAGAAGAGCACAACCCAGACTTCCAAGTACTTCCCTGGCCCCCTAATTCCCCAGGCTTGGACCTAATTGAGCATCTCTGGGACCACCTCAACCATCATGTGCGCTGTATGGATCCTCCCCGACCCAGCCTCCAGCAACTGTGGGAAGCACTGCAGTCAGCATGGCTCCAGCTAACTGGGACCACCTACCTGCACCTCACTGAGTCACTCCTAGCCGTCTGCTGTCCGTGTGGCACATGGCGGTTACTCTTGATTAGCTGGTGGTCATAATAATGTGACTCAACTCTGTATAATACGTCACACAAGAGGACGGCTCTTTTTTTGGAGGGGGGGATTATATAAGGAGACAATATCTGCAGGTAATAAATACCGTATAATCTGTGATTGGCTATTTGTAACAATTGATGTTTAGGAGACGCGATATATAGCGCAATTCTTTATATACTTTCCCCCCCCCCCTCCATAAGTACAGACCACCGTGCCTATCAGGTGGCATTTATAATACTGGGGTCTTATGTGAGAGCTTTGGTGCTCTCACGGTCATCAGGCCCTAGAAGCAGCTGCTACTTGCCCATCGCTGCCCCCTACATGTACAGACCATTATTACTACAGAGTCTTGTATCCGCCTCTCTTCTGCTCTTTCCCAGGAGCTGCACATCCAAGAAGAACGTGAGATGTTCCTTTTCTCAATGGCTCCTGGTGGGATCGCTACTCCTGCTCCTCATCTGTGTCGCTCTCACAGCTGCCATGTTCCCTTATTGTAAGGTTAAAAATGTGAATTCTGTAAATTTCCGATCCTCCAGCGCTTGTTTTCCATGGGAGATCTTGCATCGCTGCTGCCGCCGGCCCGGATGTGATGTGAGAGCAGATCGGACATGCTGCAATTAGTTTCCTGCATCGCATCTCGGGGTTCATATTTGTCCGTCTGGCAATGCACAAATCTCGTGCGATTTTGACGCCCGTGTGAAGGCGGCCTTAAGAAATGCCCAGCCGATATACGTCATCTCTCTCTGCAGGGGGAGGAGGCTGGAAGAGCCAGGAGCAGTGCTCTGAGCTCCCGCCCCCTCTCTGCCTCCTCTCTGCCCCTCTGCACTATTTGCAATGAGGAGAGGCGGGATGGGGGCGGGGCTAATTCTCCCTACTTAGCACCGCCTCATCCAGCCTCCTTTCATTGCAAATAGTGCAGAGGGGCGGAGAGGAGGCAGAGAGGGGGCGGTAGCTCAGTTCCTGCTCCTGGCTCTTCCATCCTCCCCCCCCCCTGCAGATGAGGACACCGTATATCGGCCGGCGTGAAAACCGAGCTGATATACGGTCGTCTGAATCCAGCCTTATACAGCTAATTTAAAAAATACTTTTGCTTTCTGGAAACCATCAACAAGTTGCTTCTGACGCATCTCATGTCTGTCTATTTAGTTGACACAGTGAAGCGCTTTTCACGCCAGGTGATGCTAATTTTAAGCAAAAACGCATTGACCAGGCAGCAAAAAAAAAAAAACTATTTAAAAACCGCACATTCGCAAGAGCGAAATCAGGCTGAAGTTTCTTAGCCCCATATCGCACGTTCTGGATATTAGAATTCTATGGCGCCGCTGAAAACCGGTCCACTCTGTTGGATATACCACAAAGCAGTCGCAGTCATGCTGCTAAACTCCCTCCCACCTCCCTTCTCCAGCCGCTGTCATTGCCTCCCATAGGAGCCCATGCAGCAGCTGCTGTATGGCGGCCCAAAAGATAGTTCCGGGACTATCTTTTGGGGCCGTCGTGGGAATACGGCCATGGAATCCAATGCATCAGATCACAGCATATATCGGCCGACTGTGAAAATGGCGGGCCGATATCTGCTTGTGGGAAAGAGCCCTTAATGGGAGCTACGGAAGCAGCCCTGCGCTAAGCGCCCAGCTGTTTTTGGTAGATGATCGGAACGGGGCTTTAAGGGTTTTGCCATCTTGACCTTTAAAAGCCAAGATTGAAATCCCACTTTAATGTCTCTACAAGCAGCCTGAATTATCGTAGAAAAGTCCTGATCAGCACAAAATAAAGTAAGAACAATTAACAGCAGCTAACCTGCTTGATGATGGTTTCCAGCCATCAAAAAAGGCAAAAATAAACTGCCCTATAAATGAGCATATAGTATAGCTGCATTCCACCTACATTAGCCTTCTATTATCTGAAATAACAGATAACAGCGAGCAATAGCTTGCAAGTGTCTACACGGCCAATGTAATATTAATGGCGGTCAGGCTATAAATACATATATGATGTTTCTTTCTATGTGTAATCAGATTTGCAGGTTGGTTCTCATCTGCGCAGGGCTGAGGAGGAGGTGGAGACTCTACGTACGAACAGCAGCCATTGGCTGGATGAGTTGGAAATGGCGCAGGAATATGGACTTTTAGTGCAAAAGAATCTGTCCTCCGTACAGCGAGAATATCGCTCATTGCACGAAGTCATATTACCGCGTCTGTTGTATAACCAGACCCAGCGGCGGAAGGAGCTGACGGCCATAGAGCGCCAGCGCCAAGAACTACGCCTCAACCTGAGCAAACTGCAAGAAGAGTACAGATCCTTGAGGGAGAAGAACATTCTTGTCCCCTGGAGCAGCGAGCTGCTAATGAGCTGTACTGGCGTAGGCCAGGAGTCAGGTACCGCTATTATTACCGTATGCAATTACCAGCCTGACCACAAGGTGTCACTGTTATCAGCCCCAATGAGGCTGGGTTCACATGCGCGTGTTTGCAGATTTTGCATGCTTAATACGCAGTGAATAGAACCCATTGATTTCAATGGGTTTGTTCACGTGTACGCAGCATGCTCTATTTTTGTGTGTATCATGCGTGAAAGTACCGTATAATAAACTTAATTGCCCATTGAAATGAAGGGGAGCATGCATGCAGTTTTTTTTCTGCGCGTACAAATATGGAGTGCATGCGTACTAAAAAAAAGGCAAATATGCACATAAACATGCAATGCCAAGCGCACAAAAACACTGCGCAAATGCACTTGTAAATGCCCTTATGCCCGTGTGATTGAGCCATAAGGAATATATACTGTGGGGGCTACAGAGAGGCTTATATTACTGTGGGGAATAGTATTTTCTAGAGTACGCCATGGAGGAATGGAGTGATTACTGTGTCAGGGACATGGAGAGAAGCTTTAGAGGTAGTTTTTGGAGAATGTACTGGAAGAAGTCTTCATGGTGGTCTGGGTCAGATAAGGAGTAGGGCCTTATTGGAGGATGGAGGAAAGGCGAGCAGCTGCATCCATAGAGACGGAGCATCAGATTTGGGTCACTTTAGGAGAGCAGAGTAACAGGCGAGTCTAAGTTTTTGTTATTCTTTAAGACACAAAAAAAAGTTAGGGGGGGGGGGTTGCCTTTAAGACACGTTTGCACTGTGCCCACCAAGATAGTAAGAGGGCCCTGAATCCAGGATCTCCAACTTCCATATGAAACCTCTGACAGTTATGACATAATAGATAGGAGGGGGTGATCTGATAATCCTTCACTCCTTCCTTCAGGTCTCAGTCTTGCACCTATTTTCTTTACTTGCAGCCATTTTGTGCCCCTTTTGCCCCCCGGGGTGGAGGGTCTTTGAGCTGTCTTGCTACCTGTTGTCAGAAGATGCTCAAAATTGGGAGGAGAGTCTGTCCTGGTGCCGGATGAAGGGCGGGTACCTGGCTGTGATCAATGATGAGGATGAACAGGTATAATATGCTGAGATAGGACAAGCCCAAGGTAACCTGCCGTGGGGCCCCCATAACAGTATAAGCCATAGGGCCCCGAAACTGTGTGCTCAAGATACTGTGCCGCCATAAAAGTGCCAGCAGCAGTGCCCACATAAAAGAATAGTGTCAACCTTACAGTGCCAGCCACACTGAGCCTATCAACATAAGAGTGCCAGACACTGTACTTCCAAAATAGTGCCACATATAGTGCCAGACGCATCAATATTAGATGCCCGTAATGCCCACTAACGATCACTTCCCGTAGCATGGTGGTCCTCTAGGCTATGCCCATCCCAGAGTGGTGACATCCAGGGCTTCTCCGTACCCACCACAATTGGTTATATCGTTCTGTGGTCACCAATCATTATGCCACCTCTTCTAGTGCCAGCTTCTCATTTATACCATATCTGCCATCTTTCATCCAGGATTTCCTGGAGGGCTTTCTGAATGACACCGCCTGGATTGGACTCTCAGACCATCGTAGAGAAGGGAACTGGCGCTGGGTGGATGAGACACCGTATGAGTCTACAACGTGGTGAGAAGCCGCCCCCGATAACCAGGGTTTCCTTCTAATACCCATATCAGAATGCGTGTATACTGAATGGTCACTTTATTAGAGACCCCCATCTAGTAGCGTGTTAAATGTTCTTTGCCATTCAGAATGGCAGCAATTCCTTGTGGCGTCTGTTCACAGCTATCAGAGGAGCCAGGATATGACCATTATACCCCATCCGTGCTGAGTAATGGGCACTCGTGTGTTCGGACATGTTAGTTGGAGCACCAGCCTTGTATTTGACTGTTCCTGACTGCACAATGCCAGTTGGTCAGAATGAATCCTGACATCCTCCTCCGACCCCTTTCTGTGAGGAGTCGTTTCTGTCCACAGGATCCCCTTTTGCTGGATGTTCTTGCTCAATCTTGCCATTCTTGGTATACTCTCTACTCCATTACATGAGCAAACCTGACGTTGATATCCTGACTCCAGGGAGACTAAGGAGAGATAACTGGTCACACAGATCGCAGGGATTTTCCCATCTAATGTGGATTCACACGGAAAACTTGTCACTTGATTTTACAGGGAAGCTCCAAACATGAGCAGGCCAGGGTCTCTAATAAAGTGGACAGTCAGTTTATGTAAAATTACCTACCTATTACTAAGCTTGAGTTAAATCCTGCATTGTACTCCAGAGCTGCACTCACTATTCTGCTGGTGGAGTCACTGTATACATACATTACTTATCCTGCACTGATCCAGAGTTATATCCTGTATTATACCCCAGAGCTGCACTCACTATTCTGCTGGTGGAGTCACTGTGTACATATATTACTTATCCTGTACTGATCCTGAGTTACACCCTGTATTATACTCCAGAGCTGCACTCACTGTTCTGCTGGTGGAGTCACTGTGTACATACATTACTTATCCTGTACTGATCCTGAGTTACATCCTGTATTATACTCCAGAGCTGCACTCACTATTATGCTAGTGGAGTCACTCTTTACATACATTACTTATCCTGTACTGATCCTGAGTTACATTCTGTATTATACTCCAGAGCTGCACTCACTATTCTGCTGGTGGAGTCACCGTGTACATACATTACTTATCCTGTACTGATCCTGAGTTACATCCTGTATTATACTCCAGAGCTGCACTCACTATTCTGCTGGTGGAGTCACCGTGTACATACATTACTTATCCTGTACTGATCCTGAGTTACATTCTGTATTATACCCCAGAGCTGCACTCACTATTCTGCTGGTGGAGTCACTGTGTACATACATTACTTATCGTGTATTGATCCTGAGTTACATCCTGTATTATACCCCAGAGCTGCACTCCCTATTCTGTTGGGGGAGTCACTGTATACATACATTACTTATCCTGTATTATACTCCAGAGCTGCACTCACTATTCTGCTGGTGGAGTCACTGTGTACATACATTACTTATCCAGTACTGATCCTGAGTTACATCTTGTATTATACTCCAGAGCTGCACTCACTATTCTGCTGGTGGAGTCACTGTGTACATACATTACTTATCCAGTACTGATCCTGCGTTACATCTTGTATTATATTCCAGAGCTGCACTCACTATTCTGCTGGTGGAGTCACTGTGTACATACATTACTTATCCTGTACTGATCCTGCGTTACATCTTGTATTATACTCCAGAGCTGCACTCACTATTCTGCTGGTGGAGTCAGGCAGTTTTTAGTCATTTCTGCATCTGTGTAACCTGGGTGACAACCAGTGTAGCCGCCATCACTCTCTCGCTGAGGTTGTCATCCAACTTTCTTAGACACGTGTCTAGTTATGTAGCAGTGAGGGCGTAGCTGGCTGTACAATTAGCCATGTTTGCCATTCAGGAGTCTGGGAAAGCCGTGTACTGAGAGAATCTATTATTTCGAGGGACTGTGTGTCCCGGATAAGGACCCGTGGGCAGCAGCAGATTATAGTTTATGCTCCAGTACTCTCCAGTTTGAGGGACACTTTCTCCCTGTCCCTCAGACTATTTCTATGTATGTTGATTTTTTTCCCTTCATTACCTGTATCAGTTCTCACCACCAGGTGGTGCTATAGTCTATTCATTAATAACTGCAGCTTGTTGCACCACCTAATGGCCAGAACTGGTAGTAACATATGGCAATTATTACAGATTTGCAAAACCTTCAGCCACCAGCGAACACAAGTAGCACACATGGATGCTGGCACTGTATTCTTGTCCTACAATGTCTAGCGCTATAGCGCCCCCTGGAGATTGGTGCTGTGTACTTCCCACCGGTGACCCTTCTTCCTCCTTCCTGTGTCTCTGCAGGTTTTGGCAGCCTGATCAGCCGGATAACGATGGCGATGAGGATTGTGTTTCGTTGTCTCCTGCCTCTAAATGCAGCGACGACAAGTGTGGCGAGAAATACACGAGTGCCTGCGAGCGCCGCGCCGAGCGTCTTACTCTGAATGGGAGCGTCCTCAGTAACTGACCCCCAAACTGCAGGGTGCAAGAACAAGGCCGACCCTTCTCCGGACCCTACAACCTCAACTTAGAAGTAGATGAAGAATCAGCAGAGAGTAGAATAAAGTATTTGTGCCGTTCCAGGTGGTGGTGATATATGGCGCGGCGGTGACAGAGAGGCGGAGCCAGTCATTTTTATTTAAAAAAACACTTTTATTGAACTGCGACTTTGCGGTTGGCTTTCCGCTCCACAGGAGGGCGGTGATACTTCGCAAGGATAATGTTATGCAGCGTTCGGCCTCCGGACCGAAGCTGCGAGCGACTGCGAATAATACAGACCTTCTCTCACTCACTGATCTGCCCATTTTCATCCGTAACACTGCTTACTTTTTTCCGGAGGTCTGCGGCGCCCTAATATCGCGGCCTCCACACGCCGTAGTTACCGTTTGCAGATAATGTAGAGCATCTCACATGTACACGTAAATCCAGAGCTCCGCCTCCTTACAGACTCCATGCACCGATACGTACATCGTATACAGCCGCCATAGATCTCTTCCTCATCACAGCTTCTCTTTGGCGCGTCGCGCCTCCGTAAATAGAATTTAACTCTCCCTGGGAATTAACCCCTGCATTACCAGCATACAAACATAATTAACTTATTGCTTACACAAAACTACCAGTCAGTTAACCCCCACATGACCAGTACACCCATCACCTATGTCCAGCATAGTCCGTGCACATAATTAGTCATTAGAGACCGGTCTCACTTCATTTACTTCAGGACCAAGTCATTGCTGGTAGGGAGCCTCCCTCTCCTTCCACGCAGTCTTTGTCTTTTGGCCCTGGTCATCAGGCCCTTCCTTCATCAGGCGTGCGCTCCTCCCTAACATGGTGACAGCGCTCCAGCCACCAGTCTAGTACGGCTGCTACCATGTACTCTGCCCGTCTGCTGCCAGCCCCCTTAGGCT
This sequence comes from Eleutherodactylus coqui, assembly GCF_035609145.1. Taxonomy (NCBI): domain Eukaryota; kingdom Metazoa; phylum Chordata; class Amphibia; order Anura; family Eleutherodactylidae; genus Eleutherodactylus; species Eleutherodactylus coqui. The sequence continues at coordinate 265,690,656 of NC_089840.1, read as the reverse complement.
GGGTACACACAGGGCGGATTTGCCGCGTACATTCCGTCCGGAATTTCGCCGCGGCAAATCCGCCTGTGGCCACTAATCCCAGGGTTAGCCAGTCATGTGGACGAGATTTCTCAGAAATCTCGTCCACACAGGATGGCGAATCAGACACTGCAAAGCCGTCGCTGCGGTGCGGATTCGCTGGCCGCAGCATGTCCATTTTTTTTATTCCGCTGCGGCCGCGCTCTCCTCTATGGGAGCGCCAGCCGCAATGAAAAAGCAAGCAGCCGGGCCGCTTCAAAACCCGCAGCTAAGTGCCACCGGTTTTGAAGCAGTGCTTTCCCGGCGGAAATCTCGTGGTTTCTTTCGCTGTGGCCAAACCGCGAGATTTCCGCCGGGATTCCGGAGTGTGAGAACCCAGCCTTAAAGTCCAGTCCTTGTGTGTGCCACGTGGCAGCACACACTGCTACTATCCCCACTGCCTGCAGTGATGCCAGTTAGAGGTTTATATTCCAGGTGCTTATGGCGCCAAAGTTTTCCAAACGTAGGGGAGGGGGTCGGGCTACGTAATTGTGAATAATGTTTTGTGCACAAGTGAGCACATTTTCTCCCATGCCTTCGCATGAACCTCCTTACATTGATTTCAAGGAAACTGTCAGCATGGAGGTATGTATAAGGCCTCATTCACATGGGTGTAATACGCAGTAAATAGAAGCCATTGTTTTCAATGGGTTCAGTCACACCTGCTTATTTTTCACACATTTTTCAGTTCCGTGAAAAAATACGCAGCATGTCCTATTTTGATGAACACTACTGTTCTGGTTTTATGAAGATGTATAATTAAGCGTTCTGCAACTTTCTGATATACTCTGCGTCTCAATTACTCACCACTTCTAAGATACTCTGCTTGCTGTCAATGAATTGGAACATTCTTGTTTACATCCACAGAGTGAAAACCTGTACAGACCTGATACTTCCCACAGCTGAGCGCTCGCTACAATTGCATCCAGCCTAGACAATGCTGTAGGAGCTAAACAATCTGAAGGATTTTTACCTGCGCTGAAACAATGTAACAAACTATCAGCGCGGGAGAGATTTGTGCTAGACTGGATACAATTGTAACAAGCCTTCAGCTGTGAGAACTGTGAGGTCAGGACAGGTTTTCAGCCTCTGGGTGGAAACGAGAATATTCCCATTTCCTGACAGCAAGCAGAGAGCTTGAAAATGGTAAAGAATTGAAGACAATGGGGCAAATTTATTAATACCATCTAAAAGAAAACCGGTCTGTCGCCCAAAGCAACCAATCAGAGCGCAGCTTACATTTTACCACAGATCAGGGGTGTAATGATCATGGTTGCAGCGTGTGCAACCGCAACCGAAGAGGGACCACCACAGGCTGAATCTGGAGAAGGCGGCATCTGGCATCAGCAGCTTCCATTGACAGACATGACGGGGCAGTGGGCATGTTACGGATATGGAGGAAAGAGAGATCGCTCTAACCGCTGCATCCGATTTATCATGGCAGAGTCCGATCACTCTAGTGGGATTGCGAGTGTGGAGTTGCTAGGTGGATTTGTAACTGGTATTCACAGGGTCCTGCCACATGTAGACCGGAAGCACAAATCACCCCCTGATCTGGTCTAAGACACTCCAGCACTCCACAATGCCGCTTGCACACACGCTGCCACCCCCAACTGATCCTCAGGCAAGCTGGACACCAGATTGAATTACCACCACAATCTCTTCGGAGTATGGATCATTTTAAAACGGACAAGGCTCAACTGATAAATTGCAGATTTATTCTAAAAAAGACTAGCCGTATACAATGGATATACAAAAAAAGTTGTTACATGGGAGGGGAGAATAAGGGGACACAGTCATACACACAGATACCAGGCTGGTGATCGGTCCACGTTCTGGTAGTGCGATGTTACGGGAATAACAGGCAGTCCGTCGCCGAAGCGAGTCTCCGAGGTCTAACACATGAAAGAGAGAACTCTCCTGCTTTCAGGTCTCTTCGGACCACACCTCCTCCAGCCTCGTTTCGACATCACTGAGAGGTATGTTGAATGTATGCATAGCCCACTTCGATGGAAACCCAAATTTAATTTTTCAGCCATATTTCTTCAGGAGGCGCTTCCTTGGGGAAATTGTGGCTGACATGATGTAATACTATGGTATTACATTACAGCACGATCTGACAGGCAATCAAGACACGCCACAGGCATGGCTTGAGGGACAATTTGCAATGGCAGCCCTGGGAGCTTTTAGAAGGTCCCTGACTGTTCTGGCAATCTAATGGCACCACGGAATCTCATCGCGGGGGGCTGTTCAGGACCTTAGAACTACAGTTGGGCAATTTAGGGGGTTAACAGCCGACGATCATCAGGGAGTGCTGATCCTAGCTGCTGTGGGCAGGTGTCAGCTGGAAGAAACAGCCAATACCTGGATTGCATAGAGCGGGATCAGGTGCTCATCCCCCTCCATACAAACCTCTATGACGTAGCGCAGATCATTCCCTCCCGGTGTTGCCCCCACTAATGATGCTGGGACGGGTCCTGGCAGCAACATGTTGTTTAAACCTCTCGTGTGGCCCAAGACTTGGGTGCGCGGGGTATCTATGGAGTGGGATGGTGAGCTGCGCCGGCTCCATACACTACAGCAGTCATCATCAGCGTTCTCTCCGATCACAGCTGTTAACCTTTTCAGTGCCCTGATCGGCATTCGGGGTTCCCAAACAACCACCATCCAATGCAGGGGTGCCTTTCTGTTGTCATGGCAGCCGTTTTAACAGAATGCCTTAAGTATTGCAGTATATTGTATAAGCGATCAAACAAACACAAGTTCAAAGTCCCGGATGGAGCGAATAAGAAAATAAAAAAACTTTTTTTTTATTATTGTAAAAAATTAAGTAAAATAAAAGTAAAAATATTTATAATAAAATCATTAAAACCATCTGTGGTGTCGCTGCATCCGTAAAGGCCAATCTTTCAAAATAACGCATGCTTTACCCCATACAGTGGACATGGTCATTAACCCCTTCCCTCCCCATGAAGTAAGGGTACGTCATGGGAGCGGGGTACTTCCCGCAAAATGACATACCCTGATCATATCACATATGATCTGGCGCTATCCCGCAACGGGAGCCATCTGTCAGTCACTGACAGCCGGCCTCCCGCTGCAACAGCGGGGGTGCATTAGAGATGCGCCCCCCCGCTGTTAACCCCTTCCCTGCCGCGATCTGGGAAGGGTTCACAGAGGGAGCGCTCCCTTTGTGAAGTTGCCGGGCTCTCGCAATATAATCGCAGAGAGCCCATCCGGTTGCCATGGCAACAGGACGCCAGACACTGGCGTCGTGTGTTGCCAGTGCCTGAGATCGCTGCATAAGTGATAAGGCATGGCAGGGCAGTAGCCCTGCCATGCCTTAACACAGCAATCATCAGGGCAGTGTTGTAAGTCCCCCAGGGGGACACAAATTGTGTTTAAAAAAAGATTAAAAAAATTAATTTAAAAAAATGTTAAAAAAAAGTTAAAAAACTTTTTATGCTTTTTCTCATATTAGCATTAAAAAAGGTTAAAAAAAAATTAAAACCCCACATATTTGGTATTGTCGCGTCCATAACGACGCGTACAATAAGTTGCACATGCTTCTGACTGTGCACGGAAAAAAAGCATTAAAAAAACGCTAAAAAACGGAGGCAAAATGCTAATTTTTAGCGTTTTGCCTCCCTAAAAACACAATAAAAGTGATCAAAAAAGCCGTATATACCCTAAAATGGTACCAATAAAAACTACAGTTCGTCTCGCAAATAATAAGCCCTCACAGAGCTCCGTACATAAACAAAAAAAAAAAGTTACAGGACTTTGAATGCAGTGATTTAGAAAAAAAAAAAAATTTTCAAAAAAAGGGTTTTTATTGCAGAAAAGCGGAAAAACCTAAAAAAAATGTAAGAATTTTGGTATCGTTGTAACCGTACCGACCCGCAGAAAAAATGTGTGGTGTCATTTATGCTGCATGATTAACGCTGTAAAAAAAAAAATCTATGGCAGAATTGATGCGTTTTCTCTCCCTGCGATCATAAAAAAATAAATAAAGTGTTATATTATAGTCTATGTACCCAAAAGTGGCACCGATAAAAACTACAGTTCGCCACGCAGAAAACAAGCCCTTATACGGCCGCGTCGCCGGAAAACTAAAAAAGTTATAACTTTTGAAAGATGGAGAAGAAAATCCGCCAAAAATCGTTGTGCCCTTAAGCCCAAAATAGGCCATGTCATGAAGGGGTTAAAAAAAAAATGCAACTCCAGAATTGCGCTTTTTTTTGGTCACTTTGTCTCCAAGAAAGGTCGCCTGCAGACGTCCGGGTCGGATCCCACTGCGAGAATTCTCACAGTGGGATGCAGACCCGTGCCCCTGCAGAGGCCTGTGGCTCACCCACTCCCCGCGTCTTCTGTCTCCTGCTATGCGCCGGCGCATGCGCAGAGCGGAGCCGGGCCCGTCACCACTGACATTTCTGTGCGGGATGCATATATCTATATTACTCCCCAAATGCACACCATTCGCAACCTGATTGGTTGTTTGGATTTACTTATTCCTGGTGATTGGTTATTTGGCTTGTCTGGTTCGCGGGGATTGCTTGTTTAGGTTGGCTCGTGTAGAAGTGGGGGGTAATAGGCTAATATGTGTGTGGGCCTCTGCGGGACCTGCGCAGAAATAGAACATGCTGCGATTTGTTTTCCGCGTGCGTTTTGTAATGCAATCCTATGCAGGCGGGCACAGGCGGAAATTCTAAGGGAAATCCCGCTGCAAAATTTCCGCCCGTGTGCAGGGGGCCAAAAGAAAAATTGAATAAAATGCAATTAAAAAGTTGTATGCACTTCAAAATAGCGCCATCAGAAACCTCAGGTCGTTCCGCAAAAAATGAGCCCTCACACAACTATACTGACAGAAAGATAAAAAAGTTATGGTGGACAGAGGATGGGGGCAAAAAATACTTTTTTTTTAAGTTATTTTTTTTAAAAATTTTTATAAGCAGTATGGCAAAAAATAAAACCGATATAAATTTTGTATCATCGTAATCGCCCCGACCCAAAGTTATGTCATTTTTGCTGCTGCGTGTAAATTGTAGAAATAAGAACCCCCCCAGATGGTGAAACTGTGTTTTTTTTCCCATTAATCTCCATCTAGAATTTCCTAAAAGTTTTTTTTTTACATTAAATGGAACCATCAAAAAAAACCACAACTTGTCCGGCACAAAACAAGAAGCCCCCAGAGAGCCGAGGGATAAATAAAAGGGCACAGGAAAAAGTGAAAATGGAAAAAAAGAAGCCGAGTCATCAAGGGGTTAACCCTTTCTGTAAATGAATGATGGTCAGAGATGTCACCTCCTCCCAGCCAGAGGATCGCTGGAGGAATGTCTCCTGCCCTAAATCCAATACACAGTAGTCTCTCCCCTCCTCCCTCTGCTTTCTCTTTGCCCTCCATGGTGTGATTGGCACTCTCTTTCTTCCCCTCTGCCCTCCATGCTGTGACTGGCAGTCTCTGTTCTCCCTCTGCCCTCCATGCTGTGACTGGCAGTCTCTGTTCTCCCTCTGCCCTCCATGCTGTGACTGGCAGTCTCTGTTCTCCCTCTGCCCTCCATGCTGTGACTGGCAGTCTATCTCCTCCCCCTGCTGTCTCTGCCCTCCATGCTGTGACTGGCAGTCTCTCTTCTTCCCTCCTCCCTCTGCTGTCTCTGCCCTCCATGCTGTGACTGGCAGTCTCTCTTCTTCCCTCCTCTCTCTGCTGTCTCTGCCCTCATGCTGTGACTGGCAGTCTCTCTCCTCCCCCTGCTGTCTCTCTGCCCTCCATGCTGTGACTGGCAGTCTCTCTCCTCCCCCTGCTGTCTCTCTGCCCTCCATGCTGTGACTGGCAGTCTCTCTCCTCCCCCTGCTGTCTCTGCCCTCCATGCTGTGACTGGCAGTCTCTCTCCTCCCCCCTGCTGTCTCTCTCCTCCCCCTGCTGTCTCTCTGCCCTCCATGTTGTGAATGGCAGTCTCTCTTCTTCCCTCCTCCCTCTGCTGTCTCTGCCCTCCATGCTGTGACTGGCAGTCTCTCTCCTCCCCCTGCTGTCTCTCTGCCCTCCATGCTGTGACTGGCAGTCTCTCTTCTTCCCTCCTCCCTCTGCTGTCTCTGCCCTTCATGTTGTGACTGGCAGTCTCTCTCCTCCCTCTGATCTCTGTACCTTTAACCGTCTCTCCTCCTATTGAACTCTGACTGCGAGACAGACAGGAAGAGACATCTGGGAGAGACAGATACATGGCCGAGAGAGACCCACAGCTGCTGGGATAGAGGGCGGCGCAGGAAGAAGGAGCTGACGGACGGGGTGACGCAGGGTAAGGTTGTCCTGGAGACATCAGGTAAATGGAGGGGATATCATGTCTGGGGGGTCTTTCTCTCACATGTTGCTGCCTCCATGTTTCAGACCGTAACCATGGCGATGCGCGGACTGGTGGACACGGAATGTGGGGGTGCTAATCCCCTGATGAAGCTGACCGGTCACTTTACCCAGGATAAAGGTCTGCGGCAGGAAGGAATACCCAGTGTGGCGTGGCCCCCGGGAGCCACCGCTGTAAGTGAACCCCACAAACAAAGAGGAGGGGGTCTGTTATACTAACACTGCGGCCACACGGTGACTTGTGGGGTACAGTTTGGGGGTGCACACTTCTACTCCCCATAAAATTGCTGTCTCGCACCATTTACGACACCGCAATGTGGCGTCATACGTACCGACCGCGAGGTGAACTACAAGTCCCAGGTGGTTTCTTTCTAAAATCCTTTTTGTTATAATTTTTTGCCATTTTTAAAGATCTCTGCTTGCTGTCTTTGAATGGGAACATTACTGTTTACACCTGGCAGCTGATACATCCTGAACACCCCCCTCGACGCACAGCTGAGGGTTTGTGGCTATTGTAAGAAATGTCTGGTTTGGTTTTTCAGCCTCTGAAGTGTTCTATTCACTCACAGCAAGCGGAGATCTTGGAAATCACAAAGATGTGAAATGCAAAATGTCGTAGAACGTTGATAACGCAACTAATTGTGCTTTATTTTTTTCTTCCGCAGATATCTAAGCCTCTCGGAGAAGCTACAGAAGATGAGGTGAGAACTTCTTTGGCGCTGACACATGGGCAGCGGGACACACGGGGATAGAAAAGCTACAGCTCATCTGCTGAACCGTTGTTTGCACTCTATTGTTCCCTGTTATCAGCTGTTTGAAGATGGGGAAAAGCCTTTACGTTGTGTCTGTAGGGTCACTTTAAGGACCGTACCCCTAACCTCCTTGGTTGTCCCCTATTCAGCTCAGTTCTGCCTGTCTCTGGGACAGCCGGCTAACGACGCCTGCTGGCGCTAGTACGGCGGCCATGTTGGTTGGCACCTGCTGCCCTAGGATCCGACATGGCAGAATATAATATTTAACAATCTAACCTAAGTGTTTGTCTTCCACGTATTCCCCCCTCGTCCTCAGCTGGTGTCGGAGTTCCTGCAGTCCCGCGCGCCTTCCCTGCATACCCGATCTCCGCACACATTCAAGATGGACGACCTCCTGGCAGAGATGCAACAAATCGAGCAAAGCAGTTTCCGCCCTGAGCCGCTCAGAGGTAAGCACGCCGGTCAGATCTCCATCCATCCGTTCGTCCGAGTTCTAGTATAGATTTCTCATCCGCTTTCAAGATATCTGCTTGCTGTCAGTGAGTGGAAGCATTATATTCCAGGCTCATGCATTTCTATTCAAGCAGATTATCTCTGTACACGTGGCGCTGCCTAGGGGCACAAGCGCTGAGACCTAAACGGTGAAAACCCGTTCCGATCATGCTCAGCTAATATTAGATCAAGCCGCGCGGCTGTGTGAGACACGCGTGATCAGGATGGGGTTTGAACTCCTTAAGGACCAAGCACAATAAATTTACAGTTCTTGATCCTGAACTTTAATTCCGGCTGATAGTAAAAATACAGCGCGGGATTACAGCTCCTGCAATGTATCTGATTGGGTCCTCGGATGTTAGTTACAGCCGAAGACCCGGAGGAGAAGGCAGAAGTGTTTTTTAACTTCTGCCTTCTCTCTTGCAGGCTACATAGCGCTCAATGAGTACTATGTGGTGAAGAGAGAAAGTGGAAGTATTATTTCTGCTATTCGGCTTGACGATCACGTGATCGCCGGGTGCACCCTGGTACAGCAGAGCGGCAGGGTCCTCGCAGACTCTGATCAGGCTTGACAAAGACCCACTGTATATAGGGTCGAAACGTCGCTATTTTTATGGCTATGAGGTGTTTATAACTGATGCTTATGCATTAAAACCTTTAAGCACCTAATCGGCTGCCTGACCCTGCTTCTTTTTGGATTCTATCAGTGGTGGGGCGTATTAATCTGATTTAAACGGTCCTACAACCTAAGTGCCTATACATTATGCAACATATGCCAGTCAAAGACCTGAAGAATTTTTTTAAAATTCCTTTATTACCTCATCTATCTGGGGCTCTTCTCGCTCCAAACTGAAATGATCTACTTTACAAAGACCCAAGGATCTAGCCGGAATGGCTCTGTCAGACTTCGAACTTTATTATCTGGCTGGCCAGTTGCATGCACCCTCTCTCCTCCTGTAGCATCCCTGTCTAGCAGGATCATTACGTGCACCCTCTCTCCTCTCCTAGCTCTCGGTGTTGCAGGGTCATTACGTGCACCCTCTCTCCTCTTGTAGCTTCCGGTGTTGCAGGGTCATTATGTGCACCCTCTCTCCTCCTGTAGCATCCCTGTCTAGCAGGGTCATTACGTGTACCCTCTCTCCTCTTGTAGCTTTCGGTGTTGCAGGGTCATTACGTGCACCCTCTCTCCTCCTGTAGCATCCCGGTGTTGCAGGGTCATTACGTGCAACCTCTTCCCTCTTGTACTTTCCAGTGTTGCAGGGTCATTACGTGCACCCTCTCTCCTCCTGTAGCATCCTGGTGTTGCAGGGTCATTACGTGCACCTTCTCTTCTCTTGTAGCATCCCTGTCTAGCAGGGTCATTATGTGCACCCTCTCTCCACTCCTAGCTTTCGGTGTTGCAGGGTCATTATGTGCACACTCTCTCCTCTCGTAGCTCCCACTGTTGCAAGGTAATTAAGTGCACCCTCTCTCCTCTTGTAGCATCCCGGTCTAGCAGTGTCATTACGTGCACCCTCTCTCCTCCTGTAGCATCTCGGTCTAGCAGGGTCATTACGTGCACCCTCTCTCCTCCTGTAGCATCCCGGTCTAGCAGGGTCATTACGTGCACGCTCTCTCCTCCTGTAGCATCCCGGTCTAGCAGGGTCATTACGTGCACCCTCTCTCCTCTTGTAGCTTCCGGTGTAGCAGGGTCATTACGTGCACCCTCTCTTCTCCTGCAGCATCCCGGTCTAGCAGGGTCATTACGTGCACCCTCTCTCCTCTTGTAGCTTCCGGTGTAGCAGGGTCATTACGTGCACCCTCTCTTCTCCTGCAGCATCCCGGTCTAGCAGGGCCATTACGTGCACCCTCTCTCCTCCTGCAGCATTCTGGTCTAGCAGGGTCATTACGTGCACCCTCTCTTCTCCTGTGGCATCCTGGTGTTGCAGGGTCATTACCTGCACCCTCTCTCCTCCTGTAGCATCCCGGTCTAGCAGGGTCATTACATGCATCCTCTCTCCTCTTGTAGCTTCCAGTGTTGCAGGGTCATTACGTGCATCCTCTCTCCTCCTGTAGCATCCTGGTCTAGTAGGGTCATGACGTGCACCCTTTCTCCTCCTGTAGCAGGCCAGTCTAGCAGGGTCATTACGTGCACCCTCTCTCCTCCTGTAGCATCCTGGTCTAGTAGGGTCATTACGTGCACGCTCTCTCCTCCTGTAGCATCCCTGTCTAGCAGGGTCATTACGTGCACCCTTTCTTCTACTGTAGCATCTCTGTCTAGCAGGATCATTACGTGCACCCTCTCTCCTCTCCTAGCTCTCGGTGTTGCAGGGTCATTGCGTGCACCCTCTTTCCTCTTGTAGCTTCCGGTGTTGCAGGGTCATTATGTGCACCCTCTCTCCTCCTGTAGCATCCCTGTCTAGCAGGGTCATTACGTGCACCCTCTCTCCTCTTGTAGCTTTCGGTGTTGCAGGGTCATTGCGTGCACCCTCTCTCCTCTTGTAGCATCCCGGTGTTGCAGGGTCATTACGTGCACCCTCTCTCCTCCTGTAGCATCCTGGTGTTGCAGGGTCATTACGTGCACCCTCTCTTCTCTTGTAGCATCCCTGTCTAGCAGGGTCATTATGTGCACCCTCTCTCCTCTCCTAGCTCTCGGTGTTGCAGGGTCATTATGTGCACCCTCTCTCCACTCCTAGCTTTCGATGTTGCAGGGTCATTATGTGCACACTCTCTCCTCTCGTAGCTCCCACTGTTGCAAGGTAATTAAGTGCAGCTTCTCTCCTCTTGTAGCATCCCGGTCTAGCAGGGTCATTACGTGCACCCTCTCTCCTCCTGTAGCATCCCGGTCTAGCAGGGTCATTACGTGCATCCTCTCTCCTCTTGTAGCTTCCGGTGTTGCAGGGTCATTACGTGCACCCTCTCTCCTCCTGTAGCATCCTGGTCTAGTAAGGTCATTACGTGCACCCTTTCTCCACCTGTAGCATCCCGGTCTAGCAGGGTCATTACGTGCACCCTCTCTCCTCCTGTAGCATCCCGGTCTAGCAGGGTCATTACGTGCATCCTCTCTCCTCTTGTAGCTTCCGGTGTTGCAGGGTCATTACGTGCACCCTCTCTCCTCCTGTAGCATCCTGGTCTAGTAAGGTCATTACGTGCACCCTTTCTCCACCTGTAGCAGCCCAGTCTAGTAGGGTCATTACGTGCATCCTCTCTCCTCCTGTAGCATCCCCGTCTAGCAGGGTCATTACGGGCGCCCTCTCTCCTCTCCTAGCTCTCGGTGTTGCAGGGTCATTACGGGCGCCCTCTCTCCTCTCCTAGCTCTCGGTGTTGCAGGGTCATTACGGGCACCCTCTCTCCTCTCCTAGCTCTCGGTGTTGCAGGGTCATTACATGCGCACTCTCTCCTCTCATAGCTCCCGGTGTTGCAGATCTGGCACTCTCTGAACACTGGACTGATGAGTTCCTGGAGCAGGAGCCGGCGGTGGAGGAAGAAGACTGGAGTCGGGAGTTCATAGATCAAACAGGTAATGGGATCCGGGTTTCTTAGTCGCCTCATTAAGAAGCATCGGAGTGGGATGAGCATGTATGCGGAGCGTCTGGAGATGGAGGACAGAAGTACGGGGCGCGCAGTGCAGGACAGTTTTACAGGTACCAACTTGCTCCTTAAACGTAACAAATCCCATTACCTCCATTATAGTGCCAGCTGTGGTGCCCCTTGTGGCCAGCGGTGGTCCTCCCTGTAAGAGCATGTGCACACAGCAGATATTTGCAGCAGAATCGGCGCTGATTACACTGTAAATTCACAACCCATTAATTTCACTTGGAGTCTGTAGTCTTTATGGTGCGGATTTCAAATCTGCTTGTGGAAAAACAAATGTGACCTGTCACTTCTTGATGAGAATTCCATGCTGGTTCCATGAGGACTCCACCTTGGGAATTCAGATTTGCCCATAAGGGCTGAAACCCCAGGCAGATTCATGACCAAGGCGACTTCTGCTGCGCTTCTTACAAATGGAATCCATATGGAAAAATCCAAGTTGGATTCCACCTTGTGAACCTGCAGCGGCGCCCCCTATGTGCAATGATAAAGGTTGATGGAATGATAACGGCGGTTGCTACATTAATCCTCTTCCCCTCTTTCCTAGAAGACCCCCTTTCATCGCCATCTCGCTGGGCGGAGGAATATCTTCAGCAATCAGAGGAGAAGCTGTGGTTGGGAGAGAGCGAAGGGGCAATGGCAGAAAAATGGTGAGAAGACGTGACCACATTCAGGGGGCACGTCACGTGGGCATTGCACTGTAGGGTCGATGGAAACCCTAAAACCTTTCCTGCTACCAATGCAGCTTCTGCTTGCTGAAGTCCTACCTATGTGATTGGCTAGAAGGCATCACATGACCAATAGAGCAGGAGCGATCACCCGCGGCCAGGGTCTCCTACATTATAACTTGCATTTAGCAGCATGAAAGGTTTCAGGGTCCCTATAGAGCAGTCGCCCCCCCACAGTCTAGACCCTTCTGTGGTTATGGACCCCCTGTATAATCTGTTCTCTCTGTGTAGGAGTGAAGAGTACAAACCTGAAGACGACTTGCAGAGAGAAGCAAAATCCCTTCTTTGCCAAGTCACTGACCCCAAACTAACCAACAGCCAGGTACATGGAGGGGGCAGGGAGGGGTGCAGCCTATATGTATGTTTCATATCAGTTGCCCAATTTATAGGAGTTTCATCATTTTTATACTATTGATGACTATCCTCAGAATCCGTCATCCATAGCAGGTTGGCAGGGATCCGCAGCTCGAGATCCATGACGATCGGCTACTGTCACTATAGACAGCGCAGGAAGCAGAAAGCGTTGCCCATGGCGCAGCAGGCCGGGTTGGTACTGTGGGCACAGTTCCCATTGAATTCAATACAATACCAACTCGGCCCGCTGTGAATGTTCATTCTTAGATGAATCTCAGATCCCATCTCCAGTTTCTTTTAGAAATGAGGATCGATGTCCAGAGTCATCAAGATAGAATGATGCTTACATTTTCTTGCAGTACCTGTGATGAGCACAAGGTGGCAGCATAGAGACCTTCCTTTCTATATTATGGAGTGATGTTTGTAGACTATACAGGGCAGGATGTCTATATACCTGCTGATAGAAGAGGCAGAAGGTGAACTCCTATGCAAAATCTTTGAACCCCTCCCCCAACCATTACATGTAATTTATAATACTCTTCTGTGGCAATGGGCTAGAGTGCCCCCCTCAGGTACAGGGTGCAATTGCAAGCTCTACACCTACTATAGTTATGGCTCTGGATGCATATATATGTTTGCTATGGTTGCACCTTTCATTTTGTTAGTCTAGATTTAAAGCCCCACCACCGGCTTGTATAATGTACCTCCCGTCAATCCTTAAACATGTGTCCTTCTCTCCATCTCTTTCTCTGTCAGTTCTTACAATTTGTGAGGAAGATAGGAGACGGGGAGGTGTCTCTCTCACAGACTCCAAGCGCTCCCTCCCAGACGGTCTCGCAGGCAGAGCAGTGGTCAGAACAGTTTATACAAGAGCAGGTAGTGAGCCACAATGCGGGGTGTTGGGGGTGACGGAGAGGCGTAGCGAGAGCTGTCCTTTGTGCTTACGTCCTAATTAAAGGGATTGTCCAGCCTTATGTAAATAAATCCTGATCATTTATTTAAAAAAAGTTCTGCAACTTTTTGCAAAACTTTATTTCACTTTTCATTCATTTCCATTTTCAAGATCCCTGCTTGATGGGGACATTCTTTTTTACACATAGAAACTATAGACCTCTACAGACTTTTTAGGGTTTGCTAAAATTGTGTCTATTCTGAACAATCCTCTGTGAGCTAAGCAGTCTATCCTGCAGACTGATACATTGTAACAAACCCCCAGGGCAGGAAAGAGATTTGTGCTGCTGATGTATTTAGCTCTAGATGGGATACAATTGTAACAAACCCTCAGCTGTGAGAAGTATTGGCTCAGGATTTTTTTTTTAAATTTCTTGATGTAAACAAGAATGCCTCTAGTCACTGACAGCAAGCAGAGATTCTGAAAATGGTGATAATTTGAAATGCAAGGTATACTAGAAAATTTCAGAATGTGTTTGCATCCAGCTGGAAATCCTTTCTTCCACACATTGATGGTCTGAAACTCATCATAAAACTACAACTCTCAGCTTCCAACTGTCAGGGTCATCAACAGACGGAAGGTGTTAGAGGCCATACTGAGAGTTGTAGTATCACCAAATCTGGAGACCCACATGCTACAGGCCTCCACTAGACATCCTTTCCGTGTCCTGTGTCTTTGTATATAGAGTCGCGCCTCTGCGGAGTAAATCATGGGTTTGCCTGAAAAAATCATTTCTTTCCATTAAACCTCTGAATGTCCCATCATGCATCAGGGTAGATGACCAATTTCATAATCTGGTAGCTTTCTCTTGTGCTCACATCCACCCTCTGTTGTGTAATGTATGAAAAGGCAAGAGGAGTGGGGGAAGGGAGCTGACAACTATTCTGAACATACAATGGGTGGCCAAAAATATGGAAGCACCTTTAGAAATGCATTGCATTTTAATCATTAGCACTGATATACCCTTTTTGACCCCTGCTTGGCTGAGAGCTTTCCCGCCACATTTGTGTTCACTTCACCTCTTGCCCTGCTCTGGTGGTTTTAGGAGCCAGCTAGTAACAGCAGCTGAGAGCTCAAACCCCTGACCAATGGGACCTTGTCGCTTGTGCAGATGTTCACTTCTACCCAGCAACAGCTGTGTCATATTACTTCCACTTAAAATCGGCCTCTACATGTCTTATTGAAATATGATTTATAACCCCATGTAATTTAAGGCATGCATTTTGTACGGTGTTTCCATATTTTTGTCCACCCCTCTGTATTTGACAAGTGCTGGTCACTTTTTGTCTGATTTGGCTGAATCGCTTTTCCCTGACTCTACGAGGGCGGAGACTCCTAATATTTCACTATATTATGTGGACCCATGATTTACTTGACCGGAATATAAGACACCGCACACGTTCTCTACACATATCTTATACTGATGTAGTTCAATATAGCCACGTCTCGCTGTGATTGGTGGTCTTGGCGCCCTCCTGCAACTTGGGATGCCTGTGTGCCCTCCTGCCGCTTTGCTTTCGTGTGTATTGCATTGTCTATCCCAGACTTGGCTGACCTCCTTCTCCTCTCCGCAGGCTGCCTCTCAGCAGTGGGTCGATGAGTTCAACCCCCTACAGAAAGAGTTTGAGTCTGCAAAGGCTGCAGTGGAGGTAAGGAATACATTGTAACAATTGCAGCAGCACAGAGTATTTCAGGAAGCTGGTAGAGAAGGATATCGGAGATGCTGCTGGACTTTATAGGGTGTCCGGCCCATGCCTCTTCAATATTCTTAAACCTATTTCTGTGACTATTTGATAATCCAGAATATCCTGTAGTCCAGCACCATTGCAGAGATGCCAGATTGAAGGGGATTTACTTCTCTTTTCTCTTAACAGGCTGATGTTGATTTCTGGGACAGTCTTCAAGAAGAATGGGAGGAGATGGCGAAGAGGGACGCAGAATCACATCCGTGGCTCTCGGATTTCCAGGACTTGTCTGCCAAGTCTTACGATAAGGTGACAGGTTGACCTGCATCAGTTTAAAGTCAATGCAAAACTCCAAATCCTCTGCGTAAAATAAAATTCTGCCTTCAGTCACCACTAGGGGGTGCTCACTGCATACTGTGTTATAGAGTGTATATATGCAGTGTACAGTGAGCTCCCCCTAGTGACGGCCCAACAGAGTTTATTCATTTACTTATATGTCTATGCAGAGGATTTGAAGCTCTGTAGGAGGAAAAACCTGACATGATGATAAAAGGTGGGCATTTACTATTAAAGGGGTTTCCAGAATCAAAAGTATTGGTGACCTATACTTGTCATAGGTCACCAGTAGCAGATGGGTCCGATGATCAAGACTCTCGGTGATGAGCAGTGCCAGCTTTAGATTAGATGGTACCCCCACCCCACCCCATAAGCAAAAAACTATATACATTGCACTGATAGGCAGCATGCCTATATTCTGACTTGCACAGAAAGCAGCAAGATAGCAGGATACCCACACCAGACCAACTCAGTGAATAAATACTGTACCAGAACCAAGCTGATGACATAAATGCAGCACAAGAACCAAGCTCGTAACCTAAATACTGCACCAGAAATAGTCTCATAGCATAAATACTACCTCAGAATCAAGCACATTACATAAATACATCACCAGAACCAAGCTCTGTACATGGATGCGGCACCAGAACCAAGCTCTGTACATGGATGCCGCACCAGAACTAAGCGATCATGCTGTGGTGGTGCTGATGGGCTGTCAGTGGTGCCTCAGAACATCCAAAGTGAGGAGACAGAGCCAAGAGGAGGATGATTCGTGCAGCTTCACAAGACCCTGCTCTATAGAGTAAGATCGTCTGGTCAGGGGCCCCCAACCTACATCCTGGGTGTCCCCCTACAGTCTGTCGGCTGGCACCCTGTGTAGCCTCATATTTAGACATCGCTGAAGCCAGAACTGCGGTATTGCAGTTCCTTTCCATTCACCACAATCGGAGGGGGCTGCAATACCGTGGGGGGCGGCTGCACTACGGACAGCGTTTTGGTAGTTCTGGCCGCCCGTGCAGCTTGTCGTCAGCTGACACCAAGCGGAGGATGCCTGACTGTTTACTATTGGCCTTCATCCTGATGATGGGCCACCAATAGCTTTAATCCTGGAAAACCCTTGTGATCCTTGTCACCACTTTCTTCTCAAATGACCTCTCGGTGTGTCTTCTAGGGCTACGCATTTGAGGAGGACAATCCATTCGCCGAGGAGGCGCAGCCGTTTGAGGAGGGTCTGAAACGCCTTCAGGAAGGAGATCTCCCCAGTGCAGTGAGGCTTTTTGAGATCGCCGTACAGAGAGATCCTAAGCACATGGAGGTAAAAGTTAGATCTTGGTTCATGGGTCACTACGGGGTTGTACTTCAATCAATGCGGGTCTCCTGGAGAGGCTGGTCATGTTTGTCAAAATGTCATCTTCCCCCTCCCCCCATTTCAGGGAGAAGAGGAAAATGCTCTGATTAATCTGCAAACATTGGATTAGACTCCACTGTTCACACATTAATGAGTAGTCAGAGCAAAGTACCAAATCCGTGACCTACGCAGCTCAGCAAGCTTTACCTCTAACCCAGATCCAGCTCTGACAGGATTTAAAAGGGTACTTCATTAACATGGGCTCTGGCTGTGCACCCATGGTATGTTATGGTTGTCCAGATCAGAGCTTGACTGAAGGAGACCCAACTGCTTACCATAAATGCTGCAATCCATGTTGGTGGCGAACCCCTTTAACTGTAATCTTCTCTTTTTCATAACCCATACCTTGCACCATTTTTATAGGACTGTCCAACAAAACAGACCACAGAGTGAGTGGAGATTATAAAAAGAATTGCATACAAGTGGGTGTTCCCAAGTGTATAGGGTAGGGCTTAAGTGTCCTGCAAGTGTTGGCAGCTATGCAAACTAAATGAGTTCCAGAAGTCAAGATTTAGGATGCTTTTTCTATGGACTCCTTACATTGGAGAGTTTTCGTATTCAGTCTGGTCCCCATCTATCATCCGTCATTATGGCTAAGGAGCCTATTAAGCCCCCACTGCTGAGGTGGGACTGCTACCTCTGTAGCTACAACCCTGTTCTGCTGACTCTTCCCTTCAGGCACAGAGGATCCTATTATATGGTGGAGGATGCGGGTAATGATTGTGTAGTGTTGGTGATCGCTGCCATCATTTTATCTTTTAGGCCTGGCAATATTTGGGCACCACTCAAGCAGAAAATGAACAGGAGCTGGCAGCTATCAGTGCCCTCCGTAGGTGAGGTATCTTCTCATCCTGAACCCTTTGTCTGCCTTATCCATGTGTAAATTACCAGGTGGTTTTATTTATTTTTCCCACCTCAGGTGCCTTGATCTGAAACCGGACAATCTGAACGCCTTAATGGCGCTGGCGGTTAGTTTTACCAATGAATGCCTCCAACAGCAGGCTTGTGAAACTCTGCGGGAGTGGCTGCGGCACAACCCCAAATACAGCCAACTGGTGAAGGAGGAGAGCAGCAACACAGAAACCTTTAGAAAGCGATCCTTGGCAACGCTACTGTCTGAGTGAGTGAGGGCTGAGAAAGCTTAATATGAGTTTGGCGAATCAGGGGGTGCGAAGAGGTGTGACCTATATGTTGAGGTTTCCAACCTTCAGTTACCCCTTAGTCAGTCAGAACTGCATAGACTCAGGGGGTTTAAAGGCTAAGGACACCTTAGGTTTTTTTTTTTATAAATCGATGTAATTTTGGATATTAAACATTTCTCCAATTGGTTTTCATTAAAAAAATGTTAACCATTGCCTTGCTGTGCTTGCAGTATGTTCTAACATGCTGTAAGCTGGAGGACCAAGAGTCTTTTAGAATCTAGCAGTTAGGCAGACTGACAGACTGTAATGACAGAATGGAGGTGCTGAAGGAGATGTGGAAGGAGCAGTTTATTGCAAGGGAAGGAGGAGAAGACAACCGTTCATGTTGCAGCTGTGAGGAAGGAGGAGATGAATGATTACTTTATTGCCAGGAGAGAAGTTATTCAGCATCTGCAATGTACATCACACTGCCAAATGTGTGTACCTGGGAGGTAGGGCTGACAGTGCGATGTCTCCATCATACTGTATACAGATTAGTTTCCCTGTCAATCTACTCTGCATACTGTATAATGGAGACATGGCCCTGTCTGTCTTCCCTCCGAGGCCCTGACTGCTGACAGTGTGATGTACACTGCAGATGCTGAACTTCTTCTCCCAGCAATAAAGTAATCCTTCATTTCCTCGTCCCCTTGGCTGTAACATAAACTATATCCTCTCCTCCTTCCCATGCAGTACACTGCTCCTTTCACATCTCCTCCAGCCCCTTCCTGTCATTACATTCAGTGCTGAACAGTCCGTCGGCCTAACTGACAGAATGTAGAAGAATCTTAGTCCTCCAGCTGATAGGATGTTGGAACATTTCGCAGGCACATTGAGGAAATGGTTGTAGATTTTTAATGAAAACCAATTGGAGAAATGTTTTATATCCAAAAATACATTGATTTATTATAGTGATCCTCCGGGCCTTGAGAAACAATGATGGCCAAACCGCTTCTCTGGCTACCTGATGCACACTGTGGATAGTATGTACTGGTAGTCTAAGACACTGCATGCTGATCTGATCGGCCAGCACTGCTCAGCTCTGGTTAATCACAGCAGGTGTAGTGTCTTAGACTAATGATACATACTAATACACAGTGTACATAAGGCAGTTGGAGAAGCTGGTACGCCAATCTTTGTTGCTTAAAGGGGTTGTCCCGAGGCAGCAAGTGGGTCTATACACTTCTGTATGGCCATAATAATGCACTTTGTAATATACATTGTGCATTAATTATGAGCCATACAGAAGTTATAAAAAGTTTTTTACTTACCTGCTCCGTTGTTAGCGTCCTCGTCTCCATGGAGCCGACTAATTTTTGGCCTCCGATGGCCAAATTAGCCGCGCTTGCGCAGTCCGGGTCTTCTGTGTTCTTCTATGGAGCCGCTCGTGACAGAGAGCGGCTCCGTGTAGCTCCGCCCCGTCACGTGCCGATTCCAGCCAATCAGGAGGCTGGAATCGGCAGTGGACCGCACAGAAGAGCTGCGGTCCACGAAGCAAGAGGTTCCCGGCGGCCATCTTCACAGGTAAGTATAGAAGTCACCGGAGCGCGGGGATCAAGGTAAGCGCTCCGGTAAGCTGTCTGTACGTCCCTGCATCGGGGTTGTCTCGCGCCGAACGGGGGGGGGGTTGAAAAAAAAAAAAACCCGTTTCGGCGCGGGACAACCCCTTTAAGGCCTGAAGGGTCGTTTTGGAAATGTTTCCTTTTTTTTTTTTTTAAAACCCTTCCCAATCCACTGTCTGACGTCTGAAGACATTCTGATTGAAGGCTGTACAGCTCCGATGTCGGAAGACGTCCAGCAGGGTATTCTTACTGTATATTACTGGCCGTTCTGTTGTCCGGGGCCTCTCCAGCATGTCCCATACCGCAATACTGGCTCTAGCCAGCAGGTGGCGCCATTGTATAATGGCAGAAAGAGAAAGCCCCCTAGGAAACCCTGAATCCAAAATTGGATTGCAAAGGGTTAAACCAAGGTATCTATAGCGTTTGAGGTCAAAGCACATCATGAGTCCAAAGGACAAGTTCATTTCAGACCCAAAATTGTGGTTAGTTACAGCTGGGGTGTCACTCAGGCCAATGATTTTGCGCACATTACTAATATAAATTTGTTGGGATCCCCAGTGATCAGCTGTAATCTGTGGGGGAACCTGGGAACTAGCATTCAATTTCCCTATAGTGCTCCCACAGGGCAAAAGAAGTATTAAACAATTGTCATTTAAAGCAGTGTTTCCCAAGTCCAGTCGTCGGGGACCAGTAACAGGTCATGTTTTCTGGATTTCCTCAGTGTTGCACAGGGGATGTAATTATTGTCGGTGCCTCAGACATTGCCACAGCTGTTCTTACTATAGGAGATCCTGAAAACATGACCTGTTGGTGGTCCCTGAGGACTGGAGTTGGGGACCCCTGATTTAAAGCAATGGGCTCTCTGTGCAGTGCATGAATGTGTTGGGTCCTCCAGGGAGGGAGACGCTCTTTGTAGCTACACTCCACTCTAGCTTATAGAGGAGGATCTTAAATTCGAGACGAGGCTCTTAAGTCGGGGTACATAAGACACAATCCCGTTTTAAATTCCTGACCATGCACAAGTTCTCTGCTTGCTGTCAGTGAATGTAAAGCTGGTAGACCTAATGGTTTTCACACCTGTGTGTTTGCTATATCCTTTGCACAAATCTCCTTTCTGTCCTAATATTTTGCTACAATGTATCAGTGCGGGTAAATCTATCAGTCTGGAGTCCGGGCTTTACACAAGATTGTCTAGATTGTCCAATCCGTGAGAAGTAATAGTTCAGGGTTTCCAGCCTTAAGAAGAATGTTACTATTCACTGACAACAAGCAGAGATCTTGAATGGCAGTATATGATAAAGTTGCAGAATGATGAATATCGTACAACAATCGCGTATAGATAATGCAGTTTCTTTGCTCTCTGCTTTCAGGTCCCTGTTCAACAAGGTGCAGGAATGGTTCCTCGCTGCCGTCCGACTAGACCCGAATCAAGTGGATCCCGATGTTCAGTGCGGTCTCGGGGTTCTCTTTAACCTGAGCGGAGAGTATCAGAAAGCAGTCGACTGCTTCACGGCCGCGCTGAGCCAGAGACCAGATGTGAGTGTAGTTGGGACGGGGTGTAGAACACAATGAGATGTCAAGTATAAAAATGGTGCAACTATGAGAGGTGGAATCTGGTTGCCGTGGGTGACTGCACCAGGTTTCCTTTGTGCCAGTTTAGTGATTGGTGGGGGTCTGATCTTTGGAAACTCCATTGATCCCCAAATTGGGGTTCTGCAGGGTTGGTAAAGCCTCTACGGATTGTTTACCTACCCACCTTTGCTCCGTCCAACTTAGGGTGCCGTGTTGCACCTTGCGATAGATCGAATACTTCCCACAGCTAAGGGTTTGTTACAATTGTCTCAGCAATACTCTGTGAGCTCATCCTCTACCGCACGATACCTGCACTGATTGTAACAATGTATCAGAACAGAGATTTTTGCTTCTGGTGTGTATTAACTGTTATAGGATTGTTTGGGCTGAAGACTTTGTAACAAACCCTCAGCGGTGAGAAGTACTAGGTGTAAAAAAAAAACCTTAAAAGAGTTTTCCCACAACTTAAAGGGATCATCCAAGCAGCGCCCGCCGGGATACACTGGGGTCGGAGCAGAAGCTCATTTTTTTTCAATGAGGGCTCCGCCTGCAGTTACATGTTTGGCCACTATGCAGGGGTCAGAGCAGCGCTTTCGCTCCGACCCCGGTGTATCCCAGCCTGTGCTGCCTGGATTAGCCCCTTTAAGTTGCTTATGACCACTCTCTACTTCTTGGTTGCTGACCAGGACATGTGATTGCTGCAGCCAATGACTGACTATAGAAGGTCACTGCTGTGGCCATTGATTGGCTGCAGAAGTCACATGACCTGGTCAGCAGCAACCAGGAAGGACAGAGCAGTTATGAAGCAATTTTAAGTCATGGGAAAGCCCCTTTAAATCTCCAGCACTGGGGGGGGCGGTGACTGTTGTGGTAATGCCGTGTTCTCTCCCGCAGGACTATTTACTGTGGAATAAGCTGGGAGCCACTCTGGCGAATGGTAACGATAGCGAGGCTGCGGTGGAAGCTTACCGGCGGGCGCTGCAACTGCAGCCTGGCTTTATACGCTCCCGATATAACCTGGGCATTGCCTGCATCAATCTGGGGGCACACAGGTGAGACTATCCTAATACATTGAATTACAGGGGTGTGAATACTTTTTCAATCCTGTTATTTTTATGGCTCTAATGCGCAGAATAACAATAGTCTGGATCAACAATCAACTTCCGTTTTGTGTTGACAGTTGCTTTACAGACCAGATGATATTCTACTCCCTGCAGGATCAGACTACACAGGCTTTGTTTGTAGTCTGTAACCATGGCAACACATAGGTCTGCATAGAAGCTGTAGCCACACAATGGGAGCAGATTTTCAACCTAAACTAATTTTGCTGAGTTTACACACCCTTTTAATAATCCCTGTCCTTAATATTTGTTACAGGGAGGGCGTGGAGCATTTCATGGAGGCTCTTACTATGCAACAGCAGAGCGGCGGCCACGGAGGAGCCATGTCTGATAACATCTGGAGCACCTTGCGGATGGCGTTATCCATGCTAGGACAGAGTAATTTGTATGCCGCAGCAGATGCCCGTGATCTGGCCACTTTACAGGCGGCGTTTCCACCTCCCTCTACCGCAGCGCAATGACCACAGTTTGACCAGTTGCCGTGCGAGTGCATGCTCGCAGGTGTCAGTCAATGTAGCGGGGAAGTAGAACCCACAACCATGCACTAAGACTCCATAGAACGGAGCCCTGTGTCAACCCCCCCCCCTTCCTGTATTAACCCCCTGGCCGGACCTGATGTGACCCTTTCTTGATCTTTCACTCCGTTGGCTGGTACAGGGATGAAGGGACAAAGCTGATTTTTCTAATTACCATTGATTTTATTTAATTACCTCGTGTATCAGGAGACAGGGTGACTAGAGACGACATCACTGCCGATGTCCCCTGCCAGACAACACATAGGCAACGTAGTATGTGTTCTTCGTCCAGTTCCCTTCTGGAGACCATAATCATTACTGTCTTGGTATCTGTGCTCATAGAGATTAAGTCTAGACTATATAGCTTAATGTGACTGCACAAGGTAAGCTCAGCTGTGGTGGTCTGTCCCTCTGTTGTTCCTCCTGGAAATGCATGACTAAGTTGAAAGCTGTGTGTTACTATACCCCTTCTCAATAGGGTATGCCCTTACCCACTCTGACAGTGTATAATCTTTAGTTAGGCTAGGTCACTAATATCTGATCAGTGGGGTCTGACTCCCATCACCCCACTGCTCAGCTGCCTAAAACTGGGTGGAGCTCAGGCGTGTCTGTGATCTCTTCTTCAGGCTATAATGCCCTGTTTAAGTCAATGGGATTGAACTGCACTACCAAGCACAACCACTACACAATGCATAGCACTGTGCCTGGTACACAACAAAGCAACTGCAGCGCTCACCCACGTGCCACGGCATTTTCAAACAGCTGCCCAACAACAGTTGGACTCCTGATCTGATATTGGTGACCTGTGCTGAGGATAGGTCATCAATATTTTAGTGCTGGAAATTCTCTTTAATTTAATCATACATTTCCAGGAGGGATAATAGAGGGATAGCACAAAAAAAAAGACTGAGGGGTTTTCCGGTTTAATGCAAAGAAAACTTAACCATTGTCTAATAAAAAAAAAAATAATTCTACAGCTTCCTAATATACTTTTGTGCTTCAATTCCTCACTACTCCTGCTTGCTGTCAGTGAATAAGGACATTCTTGTTTGCAGTCAGAGGCTAAAAATTGCCCCTGCCTATGTCCATCCAGGAGTGGGTTTGTTACAGTGTATCAGAGATGTAATGAGCCCTGCAGCCGGTTAGGACAGGGTGTAGTAAATAAGATTTCTATTCATTGACAACAAGCAGAGATCATTTAGAGTGAGAAACTGAATAAGAAAGCCATCAATCTACTTTATGATACCTCTGCTTAAGCCAGCGGTCTGCAACCTGCATCAGTCCATATACTGCAGTTTGTAGTGTTGGAACACGTACGGTTTTATTTGTTGCCCTTCTGCCCTCTTAAAGGGGCCACTCCCCATAAGACACTCCGCTCCCTACTGCTTTCACAGAGTTGGACCAGGATGCAGCCGATTGGCTGCTCTGGAGTACGTGACTGCGGCGTTATTGATGGATCTTGTAGCTCTCTACGCCTCCTGCATTTCATATATATCTATGCAATGTCTCCAGGGACTGAGCGCCCCCTGGAGGTAGATGACGGTACACTTACTCGTGGTGTAGTGACTTTATACAGGTAGTGATACAACAATAAGTCTTATTATATGTAGTCGGTGCTCCAGTACTTGTGTGTTCGTCGTTAGTGGAAATATCTCTCACATATCTAATACACTATGGAGGTAATCTTACCCGCCTGAGCGTCTTACGGCATGCGAGGAAGACGTAGCGTTACTGCACGGCTAGCGGGCATCGTGTGATGGTGACCCAGGACTGATGTACTGCAGCAAATAGGATGCAACATCTCTATGGCTTTCAGCCTGCAGGTGGCACCACTGCCCACAGCTATGCCACAGACAATGGAGAAGATGGCAGATCTCATTAGGCCGGAATCAACTGAACCCAAATCTCAGCTACAACAGTCCAGAATAACGGCCGTGTATCATAACAAGTGGGGCAATAAGGAGATCTTAGGGTATGTTCAGATAAGATTTAAAGGGGTGGTCCAGTTGTAAGTTATTAATGGACTACCCTCAGCATAGGTCATCAGTAGTAGATTGATTGGGGTCTGTCACCCAAGACCTCTGCTAATCAACTGTTTGCTGGGTCGGTTCACTAATGTACTTGGCTGATTTCTGCAGGAAGCAAATGGCGCCATTCCTTTCCCAGTGGCTAGGCTTGCTATTACATTCACTTCCAATAGCTAACTTTGCCTGTAATACCAAGCCTGGCCACTGCAGTGAGAACAGTGCTGTCTGCAGCTTTCATACATCAGCTCAGTGCACAAACGCATTCACCATGCGAACAGCGGATTAGTGAAGTCCCAGGCATCAGCCCCCACCTTTCTACAATTGATGACCTATCCTGAGGGTAGGCCAGCAATAGTTTATCTTTAAAGGTACAGTATCGGCTCTTACAACCCCAATCAACTAAATTTATGAACTCATAGGAGCCAACACACGGGCATATTTAAAGGGAACTGTGTGCACAGTGAGTACAAGACCATGCGCCCCCTTTCCTGACCTTTGAGCCCTATAACATAGTTTATGGGGCACAAAGTTCATTACAAGTTCCTATTAACTATTTGTATCCAAATTTTTTTCAGTGAAATGTCACGATTTTGGTGCAGGTGTCAAAATTACTAACTTTTTGACACTTGTGCCAACAAGTGGGTGGGGCCTAGCTTTAAGGGGCAGGGCCTGGCACTTTTACTATAATCTACACCAGAAAGTGGTGTAGATTATACCAAAAACTGACCACAGCTCCTAGGAGGAGGTTTTTAATTTGGTTTACAGAGGTGCTGCCAGATGGCTCTTAAAGTTACCCTCTGGTTTCGGGACAAAATCTTGCCCTGAGATTGCAGGGGGGCAATTATATTAGCCACGGTTGGTCTTCTGGCCTGCTGCCCCTCCGATCTCCTGGTTTTGGGTGCCATTTTCAGTCCTTCAGGATGGCCTATGCCATCTTCCGACTACTTAATGCCCACATTGAAGCTGTAGTGTCAGACTACCAGTGCATTAAACCTGCTCCAATTGGTCAGCACTGTTCATGTGATCAGTGGTGTCCAATCAGAGTTGTGTACATTTAGATAACTAGAAGATTGCCCATTGTGGGCTACGTTGAGCCCATCAGTTTAGTTTCTGGGGTTCATAGGAGCGGATGGATCACCTTTAGCAAACCACCTGGTGCAAGAAAAGCGCTGAAGCAAAACCAGCAAGTCCCGTGCCGATTTTCTGCTGCAGCGAATCCACTATGTGTGAACATAGACTTACTATTTTCTGATTCCAATGGGGTGGCAAGTTTTGCAAAAGTGACAGCAGGACCCGCCACATATGCGTCTGTATTACAAGGCTGCAGAGAACCTGATGGCGATTAGGTCCGGATTATTAAAACCAAGAGCGGGCCGGGTCTACAGCGGCCGTGTGAACAAGGCTGGAGTCTGTATCGGACCCGAATTCTGACCATCATAAGGCATATTCGGCATTACCCAGAACATGCTCCGTGTACAATGATGAATACGCTCGTAGATTCCTATAATGCTCAGCATCGGGGTCAGGAGATCCGGGCTGCGACACACCCGTATTATGGGTGCGCAAGTGTGCCTGGAATAAAGGGCGCTCGTACGGTGGTGTGGGGGGGGGGGGGGGGGGGGGGGGGGGGGGTGGCTGATAACAGGCAGTACATGTGCGCATTGCGGGGTGTAATGCGCTGGCATGACCCGGTGACCCTCTGCAGGAGCCGCAGAGATATCGTATTGTTACAATTATGTAGAATATCCAACTGTACAATTTTTATAATAAACTATAATTCTAAAAAAGCAGAAATGTCGTATTCTTCACCAAAAATGTATGTTGTGTCCTAGAAGAACGGAACTTACAGGGAACGGCGGGCAGGTTTTTTTTTCTTTTTACATATTTTTGAATCTTTTTTTTTTTCCTATTTTCAATGAAATGATCTATATTTTAAAACGGATATCGCACTTGTAAAAGTTCATTTATTTATTTTCCCTTAGAAACAATGGGTGAGATTTCTGCAGACTCGCAGAAAACCAAGCATCGCTGTAAAGGCCTTTGTAGACACAATGAGAATCGCTTGAAGCCGTCTTTTGAGCAATTCTCGTTCTGTCTAAATGCAGGGACATCGTGCAGTTTTTGTGCAATTGAGCAATAAGCTGTTATCAGCCGGCTGCACTGATAATATTCTCTCTGCCTGTGTCCTGCTGTGAATTCACAGTGGGGACACTGGCAGTGAGTGGAGAACAATACAGCTGTTTGTTTATGCAAAACAGCTGTATTCTTCTATTAGCTGCCAGGGCTGTGTCGCGCTCCGCTTGCATATTCTATAGTAGCTACTAAAGTATGCAAAGATGATTGCTCAAAAGGTAGTTTGAGTAACCGTTTTGAGTCATCATCTATCAGTGTAAATGGGCTTAAGAGAAAAATCCCATGTAAATAGACCCAGTTGAAGAGTTGGGAGTTTTGTACATCACACAATGCAAGAAACTCGCTCATGTGTGAATAATGCATCCTCAACTAGATCTCTGCAGCAAAGACAAGATCAGCCGCTCCCCGCAGTCATGTGCAGAGCGCGGAATAAAACACCTACAAGTGTTATATATATCATCCCCTTTAATAATTCTGATAGTTGACCAGGCCCACCGAGTTGACGGACCTGCTCTCCCCTCCGGACTTGTCCGTTTTAGAAAATACTTCTATTCTACATAAAATAATTCTAGATCATTATTTATACAACTCTGCACTGTGCCGCTCCTCTGTTATTCCTCCTGGAAATGAATGAATAAACAGACACCTCGGTGTTGTGTTCCTGCACAGCCTGTCAGCACTGATTGGCCAGTGACAGATTGCATAGGGACATCAGTTATTAATTTATTCATATTGCACATTTCTAAAAGGAATAGAGAAATGTCACCATGTAGAGTTGGAGGATGCAGAATTGTTCATCTAAGAGGAACTTAAGTATTTATGAAGTAATAAGTTGTGTCCGGACGCTTAAGTGGGAGCGCCAGTGTTGTATTTGGCCGCTTCTGATTGTACAGAATCTATTGGTCAGAAGGATTCCTGACATCCTCCTCCGACCCCTTTTGGCAAGGAGTTGTTTCCGTCCACAGGATTCCCTTTCACTAGCTTTTCCTCAATCACGCCATTCTCGGTATACTCTACACACCATTACACCAGAAAACCCCACAAGGTTGGCAGTGACGTCCCCGTCCCCGTCCAGTCCAGTCCAGTCCTGCGTGATGACCCGGCCTCGTTGGAAGTCGCTCAGATCGCTGGATTTTCCCCACCTAATATGAATTCACATGGAAAACTTGTTCCTTATTTTTATACTGTCACCTGCTCAGAGGTAACAGGGATAACTTCCAGTCATGAGAGGTCCGGGGTCTATAAAAAGGGCCACTCATTGTACAGTTATCAAACCTATATGGCACATGTGTCAAACACAAGGCCCGTGGGTCGAATCCGGCCCTCTTGCCTCATGGTATGTGGCCCGTAGCGTGCCGCCGCCACTCACCACTGCAGCGATTACCAGCTGGGGTGCGCAGCCCCTTGCTGGTCATCGCGCTGTTACCGCTGATCCCGGCACACACTGACGTCAGTGTGCAGTCAGGATCCTCCTCCCCTGAGTCCCCTGCTCATCAGTTCCGCAGGAGAGGACTCGGGGAGGAAGCGTTCCGGGCGCACACACTGACGTCAGTGTGCATCCGACCTCAGGGCGAGCAGAGGGGGAGTGGCGCTGACAGCTAGGTGGGAGGTAAGTATATGGGTTGGGGAACTGTTACTACGGGGGGGGGGGGGGGGGGGGGGGGAGGGTATTACTAGCAATTGGGCCACTGTGGGGGTCGTTATTTTTACTGGGTCCACTATCAGGGTCCTTTCACACGGATGTAATTGTATTTCGGTCGCACAAATACGCTGCGTATTTACGCAATCGAAAAATCACTTATGCCTGTATATAGTAGGCAAAAAAGAACGCAGGTGGGCCCACTGAAATGGTGCGCAAATATGCAGTGAATACAGAGGTTTCCTGCGCATTCACCACGTATTTGCGCGGCTCATTCACTTTAATGGCCTATTGGGGTGCGCAGTATGCAACTAATTAGGTCATGCTGTGTGAAAATATACATCATGTGAATGAAATCAATGGCTTCTATTCACTGCATATTATGTACGCAAATACGCTTGTGTGAACAGGCCCTTACTATACATTCTTAGGCCCCCTGCACACGGGCGGAAATTCTGCGGCGGGATTTCCCGCAGAATTTCCGCCCGTGGAAGCTGCCATAGGATAGCGTTAGAAAATGCAACCCTATGCAGACGGCTGCGATTTAGCCGCATGAAATTTCGCGCGGAAAACAAATCGCAGCATGCTCTATTTCTGTGTGCGGCTCTACGAGTCCCGCACAGAAATGTCGCTTCCCGGCCTGTGGCTCCACTCTGCGCATGTGCCGACTGGCCAGCACATAACGGAGCCGCGGGAGAGGAGAGTGCCGCGCTGGTCCCTCGCAGCGGGATCCAACCCGGCCGTCTGCAGGCGTCCTTACAAATCGGCCCTTTGAAGGTCACCATAAGCCTGTTGTGGCCCTCGTGAAAAGGAGTTTGACACCCCTGCTATATGGTGTCAGAGAGCAGCAACTACTGTGCAATAGCAGAGTAAACTCTACATAGATAGGAGAAATAAAGATACAGCGAGACAACTCTTAAGTGGTGATACATTAAATTTATTCTTATATACATTTTGTTCTTTTCATCCATAAGGATCACTATATAATAAATATGCTTCATGATTACAGGACAGAATACACGAGTCTATTGACCCCCCTTCCCTCCCGCATTGACCCTGCCACAGGAAAACATGATACGAGAAAGCCCCCAAAAACTACAGTAAACCAGATCCTAGTAATCACTGTACAGCAGGGTCATAGATCAGTGGTGTCCAACCTGCGGCTCTCCAACTGTTGTGCAACTACGACTCCCAGTTGGTTGTCAAGGCATGCTGGGAGTTGTAGTTGTGCAGGTTGGAGACCACTGCTATAGCTGTACTGAGTGCAAAGTCATGATTATCACACTGGAGACTTGCCTTACCCAGCTTGAGGATGGGGCTACGGTGGCCCGGATGGTGCAAACTAACACTGTAAAAGACAACTAAAACTGTAAACAAAGCAGCTCAGATCAGGCGCTGGCACTGACTGCTTACAAAAGCCATGTGGGCATCTTATGCCAGTCCACAATACCCTGCATGTAGATGTGGAATGATATCAGTAGTTGAGAGGCGGGGAGGGGTTTGACAGACAGCAAAACAAGGACATGGCTACAGACGGGAGCAGGCAGGGAGGTGGAAAAGGAAGAAAGTATGAGATGCACAAGACGTCGGCCCCCTGGGAGACCCGCACAGCCCAAACAATGAGAAGACGTCACAATGATATGTGGCACGGAGTGGCTGTGCTTCCCGGCAGTGGACGGGGATGGTCTGTTCTCCAGGAGAGAGGGAAAAAGAAGTTCCAGGTGCGGCCGCTAGAACTGAACCCAGCTAGAAGACTGCGGAGCTTGAGAGGACAGACTGCTGGACAGGAGAAAGAGCGCAAGCACAGGTAAAGGCTCAATGTCACAGGAAATGTGGAACTGCAAGTCCCAGCATGCTGCTGGTTAGCAAAAACAGCCCCACCGCTAACAACACAGCCACAAGCTGAGATCAGACAGTATAACTTTAAAGGTCAAGTTCACATTTGGTGGCAGCAGTGGGAAATAAGCCGAATAATGAATTAAATATGGAAACTAGGAAAATGGAACGAAAAGTCTTTTGTATGTTTTTCATGATGCATCTGCCCCACCAACTGAAGATGACATCACAGACCCCAGTGATAGGGGGCTGAGGAGAAAGTACTAAAAAAGTGTAAAGTTCAAATATCTATATGTAGCAATAAGCAAAACATAAAGAATACACCAAGTGTGAACTTGACGGAAGAATACCAGAAGGCCATGTCCAGTTTTGAACACCAGATTATCCTGTACTGCTGCTGAGTTACATGTTGAGCCTGACAGACTATGACAGGTTATAAGTATTATACCCCAGAGCTGCATTCCCTATTCTGCTGGCGGAGTCACTGTATACATACATTACTTATCCTGTACTGATCCTGAGTTACATCCTATATTATACTTCAGAGCTGCACTCACTATTCTGCTGGCAGAGTCACTGTGTACATACATTACTTATCCTGTATTATACCCCAGAGCTGCACTCACTATGCTGCTGGTGGAGTCACTGTGTAGATACATTACTTATCCTGTACTGATCCTGAGTTACATCCTGTATTATACTCTAGAGCTGCACTCACTATTCTGCTAGTGGAGTCACTGTGTACATACATTACTTATCTCCCTATAGGACTAACATTTGTCAAAAAAAAAAAATAATTAAAAAAATTGTTCCTACAATTCCTTACCTGCTGGCAGTATTAAAGTCACCCCACAGGTCTGCGGAGGCAGGAGCAGCTTTAGGAGGCGGCACCGGGGACCCCAAATCTAGCAGAATGTCTGAGAAAAAAAATAATTTATTTGTGCAATAACCCTGATCAACACAAAAGAAAAATGTCTGCTTTCCACAAGAGCTCCCCAGGATCAGTGCATTACATGGACAGCCCATTGACTTCCATAAAAACTGTGTAATGCATCATTTCTCCTGTGGAGGCGCTGCATGGGGAATTGAACACTTCCTATCACATTAGCCCAGATTGCAGCCTGCCTCCCGATTCCTGCGCTGACACCCCTGAAAGTCAGTGCATAGACTGTGCATTGGACTCACAGCTCCAGGCTGTACGTGTAAATCCCGACTGATCTCTATGGGAGTCCGCTGGACTGTCCGTGAACAGACTTTTGGGATGACAGCACAGCAACTGGGAGGTGGGCAAGTATTAAAAAAAAACTCCTTGGGCTCCTGCCCTATAAACACTATAACTTAGTTTATGGTGCTAATGGTTGGTGACAAGTTCCCTTTAAAGCCCATTAGTGAGGTCAGTAAAAAGGCATGTTGCCGGTCACCGAGGGGTTAAGGGGGTGGTAAGAGCTGGAGTGGTGCCCATACCTGGGCTGGAGGGTGTGTTGATGGGAGGAGGAGTAACATGATTGGGTACTGGTGTAGTCACGGGCCCAGTTGGCGTTGTGATTTTCCCCCCAGGAGGAGGAGGAAGCAGAGCGATGCCACCAGTGCCGGCGTTCCCTCGAGGCTTACAGGAGCCATCTTTCTTTTTTATGTTCTAGTTGGGAATAAGGAAAAAAAATACAAAAAGATTAAAAACTGGAAAAAAAACTTCACAGAATGAAGAAGGACATTAAATAAGCACTAAATTCACTACATGTTAAAGGCGTTATCAGCTCAGAAAAACATGGCCGCTTTCTTAAAGCAGCAGCAGCAGTCCTGTCCATGGGGTTTGTCTGTTACTGCAGCTCAACGTCACTCAAACAAAATGCGCCTGAGTTGCAGTACCGCACACGACCCACGGACAAGACTGGCGCCATTTCCAGAATAAAGCAGCCATTTTTTTCTAATCTGCTCCAACCCCTTTAATGGGGTTTCGAAATCCCTTTTTAAATGAATTGTACGGGGAATCTGCGCAAAACCCCACAACAGATCTGCCTTTGGTTTAGGCTCATTTATAATAGCACTACCATATTCGGCAGTGTTGTACGGTATGAAGTAGCGATGGGGATTGATGTGAGCCAAGTGTCCTTCTAAACGGACTGATACAGGCATTTGATGTGCGCCGATCTCTGCGGCACATGTGCCGTGCGTACAGGGATTTGCTGATGACAGCGATGAAAGTGAAGGGGAGTAAACGATCATAAGAAAGATCGTTCGCCCCTCATAGAGCCCAAAGCGGCCTGTGCAAAAGGCCAGGTAAATGAGTGTCCATCTCGTTGGTTGGCACTCGTTAAATGCCTGTATTGGCCCGTGTAAAAAGGGCCCTTACCCAGGCCAATTTAGATTCAACGGGAGATGAAGGATCGTTCATTCCCTATTCACTTTCACAGCCGATGGCAGCACATCCCTTGTTGGCATAGAAGATGAGGATTTTTCCGGCTGTGCAAAAGACGATGCCAGCCAATGAACAAGTGTTTGCTTCTTCGTTGGCTAATCGCTGCCCTTTATACATGGATCATATGATTCTGTTTTTTTGGAAGGGAACTCAAAAACCTGAGATGAAATCCAAAGGGAGAAAGCCAACTCAATGTTAATTGAATTCAGACTAAAGGAGTCAGAAGCAAGACCCGTCAGATCACATGACGCACATACCCCGATGTTAAGCTTGATTGTCTGGCCTTCTTTGAATCCTAAATCCAGCTTGGGTTGATTGTCCTGTCCTTGGGGCTCTTTGGAGAAATCAGATTCCTGCTTCACCCACCTGTGAAAGGAGAGAGAATTCCCCCCAAATCAGTGATGTAGTGTTACACGGTCGCATTGTCCAATGACTGTAGACAGTTCTTACGCAACTGCAGTCTAGTAAACGGGGCCTGGCGAAAGAGGACAGAAGACGACTGCAGGCAATTGCAGGGTTTTGTCCTGACATAGACCTCTGTAGGAGGTCGAAACGTCGCGTCTTTGATGGGGAGAAATAAAGATGTATCATAATTGATGTTATTGTCTGCATCATCCATGCTGCTCTTGGACTTCTGTATTCTTGGATACTTTGAGTCAAGATTAGAGATGAGTGAGCATACTCGCTACGGCAAACTACTCGAGCGAGTACTGCCTTATGTGAGTACCTGCTCGCTCGTCTCTAAAGATTCGGGTGCCGGCGGGGGAGAGAGGCGAGTTGCAGGAGTGAGTAGGGGGAGAGAGAGATCTCCCCCCCCCCCCCCCCGCGGGAACCCGAATCTTTAGAGACGAGCGGCCAGGTACTCGCATAAGGAACTACTCGCTCGAGTAGTTTGCCTTAGCGAGTACGCTCGTTCATCTCTAGTTAAGATCCTTCTCTTGGGCATGCATCTTAA
Source organism: Eleutherodactylus coqui (assembly GCF_035609145.1). Classification (NCBI taxonomy): domain Eukaryota; kingdom Metazoa; phylum Chordata; class Amphibia; order Anura; family Eleutherodactylidae; genus Eleutherodactylus; species Eleutherodactylus coqui. The sequence goes on along the minus strand of NC_089840.1, from coordinate 265,657,007 downwards.
GCACCTCCCGGCTAGTGGTACACAGTCTGTGCTGCTAACGGATTACTATTTATTAGTATTTTGGATAATCCTTAGGGTAAGTCATCAGTTACAGATTGGTGGGGGTCTGCGGCCTGGGACCCCCACCGATCAGCTGTTTGAAGAGGCCAAAACCCTTGGGCGAGTGCTGTAGCCTCTTTCCAGGACAGTGATGTCACATTCATTCATCACATGGCCAGAGAGTAGCTCAGTCCTATTCAAGTGAATGGAACTGAGCTGATCTACCACCAGACCCCCCCCCCCCCCACTATACAATCTACTGCACTATGCCTGGTATCTAAGGAGGAGGCTGGGGTGCTCACCCAACCACCATAGCCTCTTCAAACAGCTGCTTGGCAGGGATGCCTTACTTCAGGCTCACTGTAATCACTTGGTGCAGCAATACTCCATTCATCTTCAATAGGACTGCTGGAGATAGAAATAGTGGGGTAAAAGCCCTTGGCTGTCAGCCCCAGAATGGGGCAGCACCGCGCATATACGTCTGCTGCTCCAGTCAATCTCGTCTACACTGAGGGGTGCAATAAACACACTGTGAGAATGAAAGGCATCCATGGGATCCCCGTTATCGGGGATCGTGGGGGTGACACTAATGAGACCCCCACTACTACTCGTATCATGTCACTTTGCCCACCACTACTGCTTCTGTCATGTCACCTCTTACTATTCCTCCTGTCAGATCAGACTTTTATCACCTACAGATAAGTAACAAAAGTCGATCTTGGTACAACCACATTAAATTAACCCTATTGCTGTCATGATGTGTTTGCTGTCACACTCACTTAAAGTGATCCTGTAAGGATACATTGAAATCAAAGGCATCCCCCCGATCTGCAAAGCCAATGCCAATGAACGCGCTTCTTCCTAAGGGAACAGAGAGAAACAATGATAAGATGTATGAACAGGCGCTGACCTCTGCATACCCTGTACCAGGTCCATATTATCTGCACTGCAGCCATATATCCTCCCTTGTGGCAGATACAAACATGGACATAATACAGGTGCAACATACACAATGTGAAGAAATTTTACTTTTCTACGTCTCCATTGCTTCTATGAGAAGACTATGGCTATAATAAAGACAAAACGAGTATTCACAGACGTAGGATACATGTGCATATATGGTCGTGTGAAGGGCTCTATTGACTGTGAAACTAAATTAAACATAAAGAACAAATTCCAGGCTGAAATTCAGGATACCCACACATGAGAGGAAGTCACAAAGACGTCCCCCAGCGGCTGCCCTTTATGTCCTGTGGAGTGCTTACTTGGATGTGTTGCTTTAATTGGTTATAAAAATGAGATGTCATGTAATTCTTATTTGAGGCCACTAGATGGCAGCAACATGCCGGCCTGATATGTGAGGTTACATTCTAGTGGGGGCAGCACCTCCTGACTCCTCTGGCAGAGGCACATACGTCTGCTGACCCCCTCATGCCTCCACATCAGCACATTTTACTTACCGTTTCCGTCCTGAATCCTGATGACAAAGTAGCGGCTGGAATCAGTCACCGTCTCCACCGCGATCCCGGGAAACTGATCGACAGGAGCCTGAGCGAAGAGTTCTCCTGAGAGAGACACGAGGGGTGAGGTCGGGGCTGCACGTAAACCATCGCCTGAGGGGGGCGCCATTCTGTTCACCTAGCTGTTATGCTCTTAGTAACGGAAGGTGCCACATCCATCTAGGACGGCTCCTGCGCACTTGCGTTTTTCTTGCACGATTGTAAATGGGACTTTCTAATCTTAAAAACGCGTCACAAGTTGGTACTTTGCAGTTTTTTTGCGATGCGTCTTTAACATTAGAAAGTCCCAATGACAATCGCGTTAAAAAAAACGCAGCGATATCGCGTGGAAAAATGCGCAAGAAAAACACAAGTGTGCCGGAGCCCTGCGGAGAATGTGGCCTGTATATACCCCATGTAACAGAGGGATGTCCAACACTAATCACGGAATCCAAGAAGTGCGCTGCCGGCGGCCATACCTACTGATACAAGGGCAGGCGGGCCAGGCTTGGATGGCAGAGTTAGATATATATATCTCATTGTTACAGAGAAAGTTTCCTTCCATTCTGGCAACTACCAGGGGAGCGATGTTACTGACAGTGAGTGTCTACAGACATGCAGGCAGTAACCTCCCTCCCCCAGAAGAAGTCAGAATGGAAGGAAACTCTCTGTGACCAACAAGGATGTAAGAGATACAAGGGTCATTTGTTGTGAAGAACCGACCCCTTGTATGGAGGCTCTAGTACCCTGTTGTACCGCCTCTAGCTTGGATACAAGATGTGATACAGGTGGGCATGGGGGCTCTAGTACCCTGCGGCCTCAGTTGCTATGGATACAGCAGTACTCAGTCAGGCAGTTTGCAGCTGCGCACCTGTGTGGAGACTCCAATAAATGACACCTCCCAATTGTGCACATACATGGCTGTCAGTACATACTGACCAACAACATGGCGGCAGAGCCCTCCCCCGCTCTCCAGTCTGCTGACCGTGATATTAGGTCATCTCCGGTGCTAATGCCACCAACACCAGTCCAGCCGCCATCTAATTGTCAGCCATTGTCCAGTGTTGCAACAAATCGGCGCTGCCGTGCCAACATGTCAGCACAGAGGGGTGAGCGCCGCCGTGAAGGTAACGCAGCTTACATGACAGCGACGAGCCACCAGCCGCAGGGCGGGAATTATTTACAGCTCATAGGCGAAAGCAACCTGGCAGAGCTGCCCGTGACACGCATGTAGCAGGGGTTAATGATGTGACAGGAGGGCCAGCAGGAGTCACCTGGGAGGAGGGGCAGCAGCGGGGTTGGCGATGTGACAGGAGGGCCAGCAGCGGGGTTGGCGATGTGACAGGAGGGGCACCAGCGGGGTTGGCGATGTGACAGGAGGGGCACCAGCGGGGTTGGCGATATGTCAGGAGGAGCAGCTGGAGTGACCTGAGAGGAGGAGCAGCAGCGGGGTTGGCGATGTGACAGGAGGGGCAGCAGGAGTGAAATGAGAGAAGGGCAGCAACGGGGTTGACGATGTGACAGGAGGGGCAGCTGGAGTGACCTGGGAGGAGCAGCAGCGGGGTTGGCGATGTGACAGGAGGGGCAGCTGGAGTGACCTGGGAGGAGCAGCAGCGGGGTTGGCGATGTGACAGGAGGAGCAGCAGCGGGGTTGGCGATGTGACAGGAGGGGCAGCTGGAGTGACCTGGGAGGAGCAGCAGCGGGGTTGGCGATGTGACAGGAGGGGCACCAGCGGGGTTGGCGATGTGACAGGAGGGGCACCAGCGGGGTTGGCGATGTGACAGGAGGAGCAGCTGGAGTGTCCTGGGAGGAGCAGCAGCGGGGTTGGCGATGTGACAGGAGGGGCACCAGCGGGGTTGGCGATGTGACAGGAGGGGCACCAGCGGGGTTGGCGATGTGACAGGAGGGGCACCAGCGGGGTTGGCGATGTGACAGGAGGGGCTCTAGTGAGGTTGGCGATGTGACAGGAGGAGCAGCTGGAGTGACCTGGGAGGAGCAGCAGCGGGGTTGGCGATGTGACAGGAGGGGCACCAGTGGGGTTGGTGACCCTGACAGGAGGGGCAGCAGGAGTGACCCTGACAGGAGGCGCAGCAGGCTGGTGATGTGACAGGTGGAGCAGCAGGAGTGACGGCAGATACTACCTGACACCTTGTCCTCCAGCTTGATGAACGCCACCGTCCCCTTGGAGGTGAGCCGCATCCTCCCCGTCCAGTCCGGCTGGTCCAGCTTCCAGTCGGAGGCCCTGCGGAGGAGACACGGAGAGGTGACGGAGGGCTCCGGTGCCGTCGCCGCGCCGCACATCCACCTCCCGCCCCCTCACCTGTATCCCCGGTTGGAAGCCCGCGGAGGGATCCGGTAGACGCTGATCTCCGGCTTCACACACAGCACGGACTCGTACTCAGCCTCCGCCGCCATCTTTACCAAACCCTACCAGCTGACAACCTGACTTCCGCTCGTCACCATGGAGACAGCATCCGGGCCGCCATCTTGACCGTCACATGCGTCACGTGACGACAGACGCCGCATTCCAGAGCTGCAGGTGACATCATGTGCAGTACCTCACACTGCCAGTAGATGTCGCTGCAGTATGGCGCGCTCAGAGCCGCATGCGCAGTAATACTACAAGTCCCAGGATGCCCAAAGAGCCCTGCTGGGGGTTGTAGTCCTTAACTCACTTTTTGCTGATCTTTTTCTGAAAATATTAAGAAATTGCCCGTCTGGGAGAGAAGCTTCCATTCACCAACAGCAAGCAGATATATTGCAAATTGTGAGGGATTAGGCAGTGTTCACATGCGCCATTTTTTGTAGCACATAAAAATCCTCCCCAGAATCCTCCCTGGTGGCGGCAGACGACCTGTGGGGTCCGTTTACGTCAAGTCAAGCCGCCATAAAAGGCGCGAGAGGAAGGGGAGTGAATCCACATCAGCCGCAGTACGGAAATTTCCCTGGATGTGGCGGACTGCGGTGCGGTCACATATTGTGTTGTTTTGCGGCATTTTTCTTGCCGAATTGTTGCAGAAAAAAAACCCGCCCGCGCGAATGTCCGAAGTCACGGATCACAGTAAAGTCATAAAACATGTTCCGTTTCTGCCGCTTCTTTCTCGCTTGTGTTCTTCGGAGACGTGGCGTTTCCCTTTTTTTAACGCAGCGCGCTGTGTATTTGGTGTATTTTCAGGCGCGTCCCGTAGACGTCCATGTGAGGAAAAACACCTGAAAATAACGCACGTCTGTATAATAAAGCGACAACGAAAAACCGCTTGTTAGGGTAGCTTCACACGGGCGATCGCGATATCGCTGTGAGAAAATCGCGGTAAAATCACGTCTCTGTTCCCACTATTTTTGAGCGTCGGCGCTTGCAATTTTCTCATGTGATTTTGCCAAGATTTTTTCCACTAATGCGATGTTACGAGAGAAAAAAAAATCGCAGTTTGCCCTATCTTTCTGCGATTTAAAAAAAAAAAAAGTCCCACGTTTCCCTATGGAGCCTCCTTGTGGAATTCGCGGTCGGCGTCCGCACTGCGGTTCTGAAGCAAATACCGCCTGTAGTCCGCTATGGAGAATCGCTTCTTCCTGCACACGAGCTGAAACCAATTGTGATTTGCGCGAGCGGAAGAAAAATCGCAGCATGCTCTATTTTTCTGCGTATCCACACGGACATCAATGGAAGCTGTCCGACCCACGTCCCATGCGCAATTGCGGATAGGTCGTGGGTACCCGTGTCATCACCTAGCGATAGCGCGGGGAAAAGAAACATTTAAAAAAATCTGTACCGCGCATTTCGGACGGCGGTTTGTCGCAGCCATCCGCAGTGCGGAGAAAGAAGATGAATGACAGGTACACGAAGTCGCCAGCCGGACACAGCGTTGTATTCCGCTGCGGGCTCCCGTATGCGGAATCCACCATGTTCGTGTGCAGCCGGCCTTAAGCCAGAGTTACACAGACATATTTGCGCATGCAAATATCGCCATGAAACACCTGTAACTCATTAGATGGATTCGCCATTTCAATTGGCGCGTCCTTGTTTGCTGAGCGCAAATCAATATGTCTCACTGTGCAAGGAGTGCAGCAAAATACGTCGATGCGCGTGCAAAAAAGCATCGTTCATGCTGCAAAAACGCTACGCTCATGTGAGCGCAAATGTGGGGACCTAAGACTGTTCTTGTTGCCCCTAGCAACCAATCAAAGCATGCTGCTGTGGAAAAATGAAAGCTGTGCTCTGATTGGTTGTTATGGGCAACAGTTACTATTCGGGTAACTTCACACAGGGGCGAGCACGTTTTCGATTTTGCGCTCACCGACGTGTATTTTCCCTGCGGATGCGAGGTGTTTTTCTGTGGTGCGGGAAAAAATAATCGCTCATATGTATGACCCCATTCAAAGGTTTATATTTGTGTGAGATTTGCGCATCTCACAACGCACAAATCTCACGTGATTTTCTCAACCCTGTGAAGCCAGCCTTAGGGTGCGTTCACACCTTGCTGCATATATTCTGCTGGTACTCGTAGCGGCGAGCGTAGTTGCGCATGAACATGATAAGAAAAAATTGTGGCGTGCTCTATCTTTATGCGTTTTGCGATTTTTACATTTTTTTTATCTCCCATGTTTCCCTATGGAGCCTCCTTTTTATCATATCGCAAAGCACGGACTTGGGATTTTCGTGCGCTGTGATGCGTTTTTAACATTAGAAAGTCCTATCGACTTTTGCGGTAAAAAAGCGGCAGCAAAATCGCACCAAAAAATGCGCAAGAAAATCGCAAGTGGGGGCGACTTTTTTTTTTGCAAGAAAAAGCACTACTGACACCCAAACATCACATGAACAAACTGGGATTTTGTCATGATTTTTTCGCAGCGATATCGCGATCGCCAGCGTGAAGGAGCCCTTACCGCACGCTTTTCTAACATAGACCGTACATTTCCCAAAGTTTGCGTCCGTTTTATTCTTAATAAAATACTTTCTCCGCTGTAAAGTCTTTATTATACATTTTGTAGTTGAACGCGTTTTTTTTGGTTTTTAGGAATTTGGGAACAAAAAATGTACACGTCGGGCTGCTTTCAGAGAAAATTGCGTGAGATTTGTGCGTTGCGAGACGCACAAATATGAACCCCATTCTTTTGAATTGGGTCATACACTTTTCTCGCAGCATGTCCTATCTTTGGGCGTTCCCTCGCATCACCCATTGTTTTCGGTAGGGCCAGCAAAGTATTGCACGCCATGTGAGGTGCAAGCCAGTGCGATGCGAGGTGCGAGGCTTTAGCCGTGGCGGGTAAACCAAACAGACGAGACTCCCAGACTGATGAGGAAGTGGAGGGAAAAGAGAAAGAAAGAGGGAAAAAAACTAATATATAAGGAAGGGGGAGGTGCCTGTCCCTACATACCATTGAAGCAGTAACCGATATTGGGGGATCTACATAGCGCTCTATCCAGCGAAGTTCTTATAAGTCATCTGAACCTTGGAACTCCACCCAATGATGCCACGTTTTGGTAAACGTTTCCCGTTAGGTCCTCCATTTCCTGAATAAGATGAAACCACAAAACAATGGAGGGTGGTAGTGTTTGTCTCCAGAGTTTGGGGATACATGCCCTTGCTGCGTTCACCAGATGTCTCACCACAGAGCGCCTGTAAGTATATTCTGGGATGTCACTGAGATGCAGGAGGATGAATGCGGGAGATTTTGGTAAGGCAAAATCCATGAATTTGGAGGTAATACGCCACACCTCCGACCAGAAACCAGTCAACACTGGGCAATCCCAGAAAATGTGCAGTAGGGTTCCCTGGCCTGCACCGCATGTCCAGCAAAGTGGGGAGACCACGGGAAAAATTTTATGTAACCGAGAGGGCACCCTGTATCACCGAGAGAGGACCTTGAATCCTGTTTCGCGAAGCTTACTTGAGATGGACGACTTATGAGTGTAGGTGTACATTTTTGTTAGCTGTTCAGGTATAAGCGATATCCCAAACTTCTTCTTCCAGGCCAGGACATAAGATGGTGTAGTGTTCTCCATGTCAGACATTAGAATATTATACATGCATGAGAGGGTATGGTGGGGATAGGGAAAGGAGGAAATGCCTAATTTGATGGATCTGCCAGAAGTTCAGTGGTCCGGGTCTGTGACATTGGCCAGCTCATCTACAGGCAGCCATTGCCCTTCCGAGAAAAAGTGGAATGCTCAAAACCTACCATTGCGGAACCAAAAACCTACCCTCCTCTAGACTCGGAGAGAAGGCCTGGTTACCCGAAATGGGAAATAAGGATAGAGGGCCTAGGTGAGAGCCCTGACTTGTGGAGAGCTTGAAAGATTACTCTAAGGGTGGGCCCTATTGTGGGATGCAGCCTAATCTCTGACGGGATGTCTTCCTGTATCCAAGGGAGGACCAGCAAGAGTATTGAGGAAAACGACTGTTCCATTGACATCCATTGCTTACTATCTGACTGCCTAATCCAGTTAACCACTCTTACTAGTTGGGAGGCCTGATGGTAAGTCACAAGGTTCAGGAGGCCGAGGCCCCCCATCACCTTGGGCCTCGACAGGAGGCTCCATGCAATCCGGGTTGGTTTATCCGCCCAGACGAACTTCATGAGTAAGGAAGACAGGTGTCGGAAAAAGAGTCTGGGAATGTCAATGGGTAAAGCTTGGAGGGTGTACAATACTCTGGGCAAAATATTCAACATAAATATCAAGCACCTGCCAAACCAAGAGAAAAAGGCCTTTGTTCAGGAGGTAAGGTCTCTTTTAATCTCATCCACCAGGGAGCGGGGGAGGAAAATATTGAGGGCCGCCGATTTTTGATAATTAATTTTGATATTGGAAAACGTAGCATAGAGACGAAGTTCGTTGAGGAGAACAGGAAGAGAGACCCTCAGGAAAGAGAGAAAGAACAGCAAATCATCCACGTATGCGGCTGCCTTATACACGGCACACCCCATCTGGACTCCCCCGATGCTGACGTTGGATCTAATGTAGAGGGGTTCTAGTCAAAGGATAAAAGGGAGAGGGGAAAGAGGGCAACCTTATCGCATGCCGTATTGTCCCGTGCCTCCCGTAGTGGCACAAGCCCCACTTGGTCTCCGTGAATTATATCACCGAGATAGGGTGATATAATCGATTGGCGAGAATCTTCGAGAAAAGTTTTAAGTCTACATTGCTACTGCCAACAAGGTGGGCCATGACGAGATCTTGGCGGGCAAAGAGCACGTGTAGGTGGGGAAGCTGGCGCTGTTTGTAACCGGCTGGCAGCACCAGGTGGCCCAACTAGCCTCAAGGGAAGAGCAGTAGGCGGAGGCCCGCTCCGAAGGAAGGCGATAGTACCGCACTATTTGCATCAGACTGTATTTCTGTAAATAAAACGTGGCTTTAAGCTACCATTTTCTTCCAAGAGCCTGCATGGTGCGTTTGTGTGGAGGTGGGCATGCCAACAGGCTCTGAGGCGCGGTGCCTGGTTGCCCCGTTAAAGCTTCACTCAAGAACCATACAGTCTACAAATCTATCGGACTTCCTTTTCTGACTTGGGTGCAGCTATTCGGGGACTTTCTGTAGATTTATTTCTGATTCAGCAGTTTGTAAATTTGCATGTAATGTACTTTTAGGTTTTTGCTAATCTCTCACTTTCAAAGAAATGCAGAAGTTTATTGCAAGCTCCTGTCTGTCACATTCGGCCGTTTCCCACTCAGTGCCTACTTCTACGTAGGGTTGACACATACACGTTCCTCACTCCAACACAGCCGCATCTAAAATGCATAGAAAATATGGGAGTTCTTACAGTTGTGCTGCAATTGGTGGCGATTCCAAAAAATCCTCTGTTATGGAGAACCTCATTGTGGAACCACAGTTGTACTTGCAGGTTTCTCTGTGGTTGATAAGACATTGGTGAGGTCTGAGGTCTCGGTCACCACTGATTTCTAGAATCATCCCCCTTTGGCCCGGCTCAGAGACGTCTGCTACTGACTCTGTACTTTGCAGCTGCAGGATTAAGAGCTAATATGAATTTGGGCACACTTTTGAATTTTTTTTCCCACAGACATTTCAATACGCTGCGTGCCCCATTGGATGCCACTTATGCATCATATTCCCATGGAAGGATGCGGACATGACCCCAACCTGAGGAATTTTATTCAAACTAATGCGCATGACCCCTTCATCACATCCTAAAACTAATGCAGACCCCAGACCAGACTCTCCTCGTTCCTGTAGCTTGAGGCCCTAAGCACCTGGAAGACTTGCCTGCTCTTCTGGGAGTCTGTATGGGCTTCCCGTTTTCCAGGATGGAACTCCAGGGAGAGTTGGCGGGTGTAAGCTATGCTTTTAGGGAGGAACAGCTCAGTAATATGGTTTCCACTGCAGCCTACCATAGGTTTACGAAATTTGGGGGTTATATGGAGGTACAGAACAGCCTCTTACACGTCTACGGGTGCCATATGTGTTCCGTACAAGTTACAGGTTGCGGGAGGCTGACATACAGCCATGTGCATGAGCGCACCTGCCAACTTTCCAAGAATGAGAAGAGGGACGATAATTACAGTGAGCTTAGCAACTATTTTTTTTTACTTGAAATCACACCTTAATTCCCGCCCCTCTGTGTCCCCTCAATGCTATAATGTTCCTCTCTGGGCTATAGTGCCACCTGAAAGTAGTAATGGCCTCCTGTGCCATACTGCCACTCTTTGCCCTCTCAAAGTAATAATGCCTCCCTGTGTATCCTCATTGAAAGTAATTAGTACCACTGTGTGACTCTTCAAAGTAATAGTGCCACTTTGTGCCCCCTAAAAGTAATAGTACCTCTGTGAACACCTCAAATAGTGTCAATCTGTGTCCCTCAAAGTAATAATGCCCCTTCGGTGTCCCTTCAAAGTAAAAATGCCACTCTGTGCTCCATCAAAGTAGTAATGGTACTACTGTGCTGTAATGCCACACTGTGCCCCCTCAAATTAATAGTGCCACGCTGTGCCCCCTAAAAGTAATAGTACCACTGTGAACACCTCAAATAGTGGCAATCTGTGTCCCTCAAAGTAATAATGCCCCTTCGGTGTCCCTTCAAAGTAAAAATGCCACTCTGTGCTCCATCAAAGTAGTAATGGTACTACTGTGCTATAATACCACACTGTGCCCCTTAACCCCTTCCCGCTGCAGGGCGTAAGTTTACGTCCTGGCAGCCTGGTACTTCCCGCAACAGGATGTAAACTTACGTCCTGGAGATAGAGCGGGATCACATATGATCCCGCGCGATCCCGCAGCGGGAGCAGGCTGTCAGTCACAGCCGGCGTCCCGCTGCAACAGCGGGGGAAGGGGGGGCATCGGAGATGCGCCCCCGCTGTTAACCCCTTCCCTGCCGCGATCTAAGTAGATCGGGGCAGGGAAAGAGTTCACAGAGGGAGCGGCTCCCTCTGTGTCTCCGGCCGGCACTTGCGATGTCATCGCGAGAGCCCGGCCTGTCACCATGGCAACAGGATGCCAGACACCGGCGTCCTGTATTGCCTATGCCTATGATCGCTGTATAAGCGATAAGGCATGGCAGAGCAGTAGCTCTGCCATGCCTTATGACAGCGATCATCAGTACAGTGTTGTAAGTCCCTCAGAGGGACTCAAAAAGTGTAAAAAAAAGAAAGATTAAAAAAAGAATTAAAAAAAAATGTAAAAAAAGAGTTTAAAAAACCCATTTTTTAATGCTTTTTCTCAGATTAGCATAAAAAAAGGTAAAAAAAAATAAAAACCCCACATATTTGGTATTGTCGTGTCCGTAACGACGCGTACAATAAGTTGCACATGCTTTTGATTGTGCACGGAAAAAAACGCTAAAAAACAGGCAAAATGCTAATTTTTAGCATTTTGCCTCACTAAAAACGCAATAAAAGTGATCAAAAAAGCCGTATGTACCCCAAAATGGTACCAATAAAATCTACAGCTTGTCTCGCAAAAAATAAGCCCTCATAGAGCTCCGTACATCGAAAAGTAAAAAAGTTACAGGACTTTGAATGCAGCAATTTAGAAAAAAAAAAAAATTTCCAAGAAAAAGGGTTTTTATTGCAGAAAAGTGGGAAAACCTAAAAAAAATGTAAGAATTTTGGTATCGTTGTAACCGTACCGACCCGCAGAAAAAATGTAATGTCTCATTTATGCTGCATGATTAACGCTGTAAAAAAAAAAAAAAAAATCTTTGGCAGAATTGATGCGTTTTCTCTCCCTGCTATCATTAAAAAAAAAAAAAAAAGGTTTACAATATAGTCAATGTACCCAAAAATGACGCCAATAAAAACTACAGTTCACCACGCAAAAAACAAGCCCTCATACAGCCGCGTCGACGGAAAAATAAAAAAGTTATGACTTTTGATAAACAGAGAAGAAAATCCACCAAAATTGTTGCGTCCTTAAGCCCAAAATAGGCCATGTCATGAAGGGGTTAAAGTAATAATGGACTTCTGTGCGATAATGTCATACAGTGCCCCCTTCAAAGTAATCGTGCCACCATGTTCTCCCTCAAAGTAATAGTACTACTGTGAGCCACTCTCTGTCTCCTGAAATTAATAATGCCTTTCTGAGCTATAGTGCCACTCTGTGGCCCTGAACGTGATAGTACCACTGTGAGCCCCTTAAGTAGTGCTACTCTATGTCCCCTAAAGTAATAATGTCCCTCTATGCCCCGTCACAGTAGTAGTACCACTGTGAGACTCTTAAAGTAATAGTGCCACTCTGTGCCCCCTCAAAGTAATAGTGCCACCTCAAAGTAACAATGCTCCTCTGTGCCCTCTAAAGTGCCCAGTTAGTGTCTCCAGCGCAGATCCAACATGAAATATCGAAGGAAATAGCGCAGCACACTGTGCTATTTTGTTCTGGTCGTACGATGGAAGCCCAATGGATCCCATAAGAGGCAATGGTTTGCGCGGGCCTGGCACAGGTCAGATTCCACTGTGGGATCCCGCATGCGGAATCCGACCCGTTCGTGTGCGGAATATTGCGCAGTATTGGTGATATGCTCAACACAGACCTCAATGGGTATTAAAATAAAACTATTTACGTAACACAATAAATAACTCATTGTATATAAAGAAGACGCCACGACATCTGCAAATAGTCAGAGTCAAGATATCTGACAGGAAGGAAGTTATGAAATATATTGAGATAGAACTAAGAGGACTGTGACTTCTTACATATATCTCCAGACAGCGGGGAACTACAGATCACTGTCATCATCACAAGCCTGGCGAGGACCACCACAGGTACAGTACAATAATATACAGTCTATGTATTATACTACCATATATGTGCATGCTGTATATTATATAGTCATTTATTTTATATATTATATACAATATTTCCCTATTATGTTATTTTTTTATACATTTTTGTTAAAAATACATTTTTTATGAAATGTAATGAGATGACACGGCCATTTTTCCTTTTTCTTTTCTCCTGCCTGCTTTCAAAAAGTTGTAACCTTTTTATTTTTCCCCCTGACGTGTCTGTACAAGGGCTCGTGTTTTGCAGGATGAGTTGGATTTTTCAAAGGCATCCATTAATATACTATGTAATGTACTGAAAAACGTTTAAAAATTACTAAGTGAAGTAAAACGTAAAAAAATGGAATCCAATTATTTTCTTGGAGACAGTGAGACCAAAAAAAGAGCAATTCTGGCATTGTGTTTCTTTTCTGTCAGCATTCACTATTCGGGATAATCTGTTGTTTATAGACCGGTCCTTTTTACAGATGCAGCAATACCAAATATGTTTATTTTATTTTTTATGTGAAATATTGAAAGTTTGTTTTTACTTTTAGCATTTTTTAGTTTTTGGAATAATCAAAAAATTAGTGGTAAACTTATTTTACATTTTTTTCCTCACTAGTGAACTTGAATTTACGATCATTTGATAACTTGCACAATATACTGCAATACTTCAGTATTGCAGCATATTGTACTTTTACAAGCATTCTATTAAAAGGGGTTTTCCAGGCATTTACTATTAATGACCCATGGGAGTATAATTGATAGGCTTTTCTCCCATTGAAATAAATGTGAGCGATTGCAGTCAGAGCTGGAAGTATAATACAAGGCATTGCTCTCATGGATTTCAGTGGGAGTAAAGCCTTTCTGTTATACGTCCGGCTCTGATCACCAATGCAGACGTCTGGCTGGGCTTCACTGACAGAGGGGCAGAGGATCAGCTGATCATCGGGGATCCTGAGCTGCGGCCCCCCACCGATTAATTATTGATGACCTATCCTGAGGTTTAAGCCCTGGACAGACAGGGTTGAAGAGGGAAAAACAGTTGCCATGTTAACGATCTCTGCTTCCTGTCAGTGAAGATAAACATTCTTGCTTACTGAGGCTCAGAATCTGTACAGACCGGGTCCTGTCACACAGCTGAGTTTTGTTACCATGTTTCATCCTGGAGTCCAGAGCAAAAGAGAGATTAGAGATGTGGTGGTCATCTCACAGAGCATTGCCTGTACTGGTACATTGTAGCAGACTGCAGCTGTGTGAGCAGAAGGCGATCTAGACCCATCCCCAGTAAACTGTCTATGGATATATATAGCTGTTGTATCTAATGGCTGGTAGCACTATCACCAAGAGATTACAGTATCCCATGACTGGGTGGAGGAGGAAGTAGTTTAGATACACAAACTGTCCTTATGAGGTTTCTTATGGTACTCTATATTTGACTGGTGTTTGATGTACTGTCGTATAACTAGCATATAGTATTCCATGGACTTTATATAACTTCCACATACATCCATATAACTACTATATGTTATTCCATGTACTGTTAAATAACTGCCATGTGGTATTTCTTCACACTATGTAACTACCATATGGAATGCCATGTACTTCCATATAACTTCCACATAATATTCCATGTACTTCCATATAACTTCCACATAATATTCCATGTACTTCCATATAACTTCCACATAATATTCCATGTACTTCCATATAACTTCCACATAATATTCCATGTACTTCCATATAACTTCCACATAATATTCCATGTATTTCCATATAACTTCCACATAATATTCCATGTACTTCCATATAACTTCCACATAATATTCCATGTACTTCCATATAACTACCATATAATATTCCATGTACTTCCATATAACTTCCACATAATATTCCATGTACTTCCATATAACTTCCACATAATATTCCATGTACTTCCATATAACTTCCACATAATATTCCATGTACTTCCATATAACTACCATATAATATTCCATGTACTTCCATATAACTTCCACATAATATTCCATGTACTTCCATATAACTTCCACATAATATTCCATGTACTTCCATATAACTTCCACATAATATTCCATGTACTTCCATATAACTACCACATAATATTCCATGTACTTCCATATAACTTCCACATAATATTCCATGTACTTCCATATAACTTCCACATAATATTCCATGTACTTCCATATAACTTCCACATAATATTCCATGTACTTCCATATAACTTCCACATAATATTCCATGTACTTCCATATAATATTCTAGGCACTGTATAACTACCATATGTAACGCCATGTATTTCCATATAACTACCATAAAGTATATTTCGGTGTAAGGTATTCCACTTTCTATATAACCACCATAAAGCATTCTACGCACTCTATAACTACCATATGGAATACCATATACTTCCATATAATTTCCCATGTACTTGCATAAAATTACCATAAAGTATTCTTCGCACTACATAATTACCATATAGAATGCCATATACTTCCATATAACTACCATATAGTATACTTCTGTATAACTACCATTAGTTATTCAATGCACTATATAATCACCATATGGAATGTCATGTGCTTCCATATAACATCCCATGTGCATCCATATAATTTCCATATAACTACCATATAGTAATTAGAAGGATTGGACTGGCATCACAAGGTATTTCCCTATCCACAGGATAGGGGATAACTTGCTGATCAGTGGGGGTTTCACCACTGAGACCCCCGCTAATCCTGAGAGAGGGGTCCCATGTCCAATGTTCTCCTTATTGCAGGCTTACGGCACCAAGCACTTTGATATTTCCATCAGCCCAATTAAAATGAATGGAATGCTGAGTACACATGTTTGGCCAGGGAGACACTGCAGGGAGAGAAGCAACCCTCAGTAACAAGCAGAGGGGGCAATAGGGACCCCATTCTTGAGATCAACTCAGTGGTGAGACCCCCATCAATCAGCTAGTTATCCGCTATCCAGTGGATAGGGGATGACTTTTGATCTTGGTACAACCCCTGTAAAGTACTTCCGTAAAACTATAATATAATGTTCAGTGTGCTTCTGGACAAGTTCCCTAATGTGTTCCACATACTTTTAAATGGTTTTCCATGTACTACCGTATAAGTTTCACTGAACCACTGTGCTGCTCATAACTACTATAACTGCCACTCTGTACACCGATATGGTGGCCCATGAATGTATGGATGCTGTTGGACAATGTATTTTTGTTAGAACAAATCATAAGCCAATCAGGTAGTGTCCCCTTGCTGGGACCCATAGTGATCAGCTGTGATCCCTGAGGGAAGCAAGCAGCAACTACCTAATTCCCCTGCAGCGCCACCACAGGAAAAGTTAAGTATTACAAAGTTCCCACTGAAATCAAAGGGCTCTCCAAGTCATGTACAACAATGCCGGGTCCGCCAGAGCGAGAGACACTCTTAGTCGTCTTTCTCCATTCTGGTTAAAGGGGTTGTTTGATTGCCAGACAACATTCCCTCTATAGGTTCAAGTCTGCTAAAATAACAAAGGGCGCAATACTTACCTGTCCTCTGCCATGTGGATCCAGCTCTGTAGGGCCGTCATCCTCACGGCATTTGTTGTGGAAGTTGATGTGACTGAATATCGCCTGACCACTGCAGTCAATCAGAGACTGCAGCATCGCCATGCTGAACTCCTGGCATCTTGGTACCCAGGATGTGAGCGCTGATGCCAGGAGAACAGGCGAGAGATTTCGCTTTTTATTTACTTTTTTTCTAGGGGCAAGATTAAGAAAATCTGTAATTCTGGCATGTTTTTTTTATTTTTCACTGCATTCTCTGAGCAGCATAAATAATATATTAAAGTAAATCTACAGGCCGGTACGATTGTGTCAATACCAAACTGTAATAGTTTTTTTCTTTTTCGCTACTTTTTCACACTAAAAAAAAAAAAAAAAAAGATTACTTTTTGCTGCATTCAAAGACCTCTAGCATATTAATTTTTTTCATCAACAGAGCTGTCTAAGGGTTTTTATTTTGCGGGATGAGTTGTTCTTTTTATTAATACCATTTTTTTAATCCATACAGTATTTTGATCACTTTCTATTCCGTTTTTTTGTATGTTGAGATAGGCTAAATTAGCAATTTTTGCCACGTTTAAATTTTTTTTTTCCATGCGGTATACCCTGCAGATTAAATAATGTACTTCTTCTTTGGGTCATTATAAACGAAGGGATACCACATGTGAAATTTTTAGAGATGAGCGAGCATACTCGCTGAGGACAATTACTCGATCGAGCATTGTCCTTAGCGGGTTTCTCCCTGCTCGGGAGCAAAGGTCCGGGTGCCGGCGTGGGTGACAGGTGAGTTGCAGCCATGAGCAGAGGGGAGCGGGGAGGAGACAGGGAGAGAGAGATCTCCCCTCCGTTCCTCCCCGCTCTCCCCCGCCGCTCCCCGCTGGCAGCCGAATCTTTGCTCCCGAGCGGGCAGGTACTCCCTAAGGGCAATGCTCGATCGAGCAGTTGCCCTTAGCGAATATGCTCGCTCATCTCTTGTAATTTAGTTTTTAATATTTTATTTTTTACAGAGTCATGGGAGAAAGGTGCGGTTTTGGCATTTTTTAATTTTTTTAAAAAATTTTTTTACAATTTTTTTAACTTTTTAAACTTTTTTTTACAATTTTGTCCCTTTAGGGGGCTTGCATAATACTTTTTTTAAATTCTTCTAATACTCTGCTATGCTGCGGCATAGCAGGGTATTAGACAGGCTATGACACTCAGACCCAGAGGCTGTATTCAAGCCTTCAGGTGCCACAGAGACCCATCAGGACCCTCTGATCACATTGCAGGGGGTCCGATGATAACAGAGGGAGCCCTCTCCCTCTGTCAGCCCTTTACATGCTGCGGTCGCACAGACAATGGCATGTAAAGGGTTAATCAGCGGAGATTGCTGGCAGACCCAGAGGCTATATTCAAGCCTCCGGGTGTCATAGAGACTGATCACATTGCGAGGGGTCCGATAGTGACAGCCCTCTACATGCTGCAGTCGCATAGACCATGGCATGTAAAGCGTTAAACAGCGAAGATTGGAGGTTTTCTCCATTCTCCACTATAAGAGCTGGAGCCCGGCTATTATCTGACAGCCGATAACCAGCTCTCCCTGCCACAGGGACCATTGGTCGGCTTCTAACAAGCCGATGGTCTCCATGGCAATGTGTAAACAGTGCAGGAGCTCAAAAAAAGAAGCGAGAAGTTGCTGGCAGATCGGTTATATCTTCCTGGTTCTTTTTTTTAAGTCCTGCACTGGTTCTCTTTGGGACTGTGCAGGCGGTGTGTGTGCAGAACACAATACCACAGCTTATGGCATTGTGCTCTGCAGGTCCCATAGTGAAACATAGCCCGGAAATCTTCCAGGCTATATCACTATGGGCAGTAGAGCTAGTCCCGGAAAATTTCCAGGCGTGCCATTGAAGAGGTTAATACGGGAAGGTCCTCAATGCGGGATTCCCCAAATATTAACTCGAAATTACCTATTAGGGTATTTTAAAATTGATTTTGTAAACTATACTGCCCCTTTAAAAAATGTTGTAAAGTCTCATCAATAAGAATGTTTTTATTTCATTTTGTTCTGACTACGCATATAAAAGTAAATATTAGAGTACTTCAATTCTCCCATTTACCAGTAGATGTCAGCACTACTGTCCAGTAAACCATGAAGATCTCGATTTACAGCTGCTGTAAAAAGTTACATTTTTGATTATTGATTACCACTCTCTTTTATATGACTGTGAAAAAAACCCTCATAAAGTCATCTAAGCTCTTCCACAGAGCAGTCTTTATATTTTAGATGTGTCTGGATATCTAGGAAACTTCAAGTAAATACTCACTGACCGCCTATATCTTTGCAGGTAACCAGGATGTTCAATGGAAGTGATGTGGATTTTGACCAAACCCTTTCTCACTCTCATAACCAAGAGACTGTGTTCACAACACTGGTTTATGTGATCACCTTTCTGCTAGGTGTCCCTGGTAATATTCTGGTGCTTTGGGTCACTGGAGTGAAGATGAAGAGGACGGTCAACACCATTTGGTTCTGGAACCTCGCTGTGGCCGATATCATGTGTTGTCTGTCTCTTCCATTCTCCACCGTGCAGTTATATTACAAGGAATGGCTGTATGGCGCTGTACTCTGCAAGATAATCCCAGCTATAGTCATCCTTAACATGTTTGCCAGCGTCTTCACCTTGGTGGCCATCAGCATTGACCGTTGTGTTTTGGTAGTCCTGCCGGTGTGGGCCCAGAATCACCGCAGCCTACGAATGGCTTGGTTTATCTGCCTGGTTATTTGGATATTATCGTTCATTATGTCTTTACCCGCCTTTCTCTACAGACAGTTATCCATAGAGCACAACATCACCACCTGCGAGTACCAGTTGGGTGGCCATGACTACTCTAGTTACTTTGAAGGTGACTCTAATATCTACGAAGATTTTCTTAATGAATCTGACGTCCTCCTGTCCGAGGATGTTGCGTACCACCACTTTGGCATTCCCACTCAACCCTCCAATGCTGAAATTACCATCACAGTTACACGTATGATATTTGGGTTCTTGGTTCCCCTCCTGATCATTGCAGCCTGTTACATTCGTCTGGCTCTTAAAGTACAAAGTAGCAGGTTCCAAAAGGTGGGCAGAAAAACCACCAAGATAGTATACGGCATCATCGTGGCCTTCTGCGCGACCTGGGCTCCCTACCATATCATCGGCACGATCATGCTTTATGATCACAGCCAAACGGTGACTAAACTGAACAACGTCTCCGTGGGCTTGGCTTTCTTCAACAGTTGCATCAACCCGATACTCTACGTCTTCATGGGCAAAGACTTCAAGACTAAGATGAAACAGTCTTTGCAGCAGCTTATGGAAAGCGCCTTCAGCGAGGAGGCAACTAAAACTACCGAACGTAGCAAGACTAAAAGCTCCATCCAAAACAGTATAGATCTCTAAGGAGATGAAACTTCACTGTGACGGAGGAGTTGGGTGTATACATAGGATTGAGCGCCATAGCGAAAATAAAAATGGCGCCCCCTGCAGAACCAGGTTACTTCATCCTAACCACCATCCAGCGCCAGGAGGACCCAGTGCTTGCTTGTCATTCTTCTAGATGAGAAGGGTGGAGTACCACACACAATGATATATAATCTTTTTTTATATAACGCTAACATATTCTGCAGTGCTTAAAAAACAGGGGAGAACAGATACAAAAAACAAAGACACAAAAACCACAGTTACATGTAGTAATAAGTTGATGGAGACAGTAGGGGTGAAGGTCCTACTCCAACGAGCTTACGTACTACAAGTAATGGGGTGATACAGAAGGTAAAGACTGGAGATGTGCACGGTATGGTGAGGTGGAGAGTGAGGGATGCTATACACATAGACAATAGTCAGACTTAAGCCGTTTAGTGGCTGAATCGTTACGACTGCAGGGGTCAGTTGATAGCTAGCAGGGATTGCAGTCGGTAGGACAGGGAGCATGTTATCAGGCGGAGTACAGAGGGGTTTGGTTTAAGGTATATGGTCCGCCTCCGTGAAGAGGTGCGTTTTTAGAGCACGCCTGAAGTTGTGTGAGTCAGTTATTGTTTGGGGTAGAGCGTTCCAGAGGACTGGTGCTGCTCTGGAGAAATCTTGGAGGCGGGAAAGAGAGGTTCAAATTAAAGGGGCGATTAATCTGATTTTATTAGTGGAGCAGAGGGTGCAGACTGGGTGGTGGTTTGAGATGAGGGAGGTAATGTAGAGTGGCGTGGTGCTATGGAGAGAACACAACATCATTGACGACCTTTATTCTACTCCTTGGAGGGGTTTGAACCACCTAACAACTACTGATTGACAGTTTAAGGGTACGTTCACCCGTAGCGGAATAGGTGAAGATTTTCCGCATCAAAAAACATGCAAAAGGCAGCACCAATGGTTCAGATTTGGATGCGGATCTGCAGCAGACTTCACCTCTTTGACTGAGATGGTGAAGTCTGATTGGATCAGCACCAAAAGCCACGTCAAAATCTGCCCCAACGTAGGGAACGTGTTATACCAGAAAAAACATTAGCCATGTTGACCACTCAGAGGTCCCTCTGCAGTTTAGGACAGAAGCTCTGGTTTAGGAAAAAGCTGCAACAGTCATGTGCCATTCGTCGTGAACGTGACCATTACTCAATCACTGGCTTCAGCGGTGACGAAGTGTTCACAGCAGTATTCTGCAAAGTTGTTCCGTATGCAATGAGCGGCACATAACTGCTGCAGCTTCTTCTGGGACCGGAGCAGTGGGCACTGGAGCTCCTGCGTTGGACCTGAGGGACTCTGAGAAGTGAATGTGACTTAAAAAAAAACAAAACTATTTCCTGCCAAACTATTTTTTTTACGGTTTGAAAACCCCTTTAAATCTTGGAAAAACTTCAGTAAACTGTTGGGCAGCAGGAAAAGTTCAGATAGAGAGTCGGTGCCACGCTTGCCATAGATAACAAAATTCATTGGGACATTTAAAGGGGAACTCCATTTTTGCACCATATATTTCCTAATATAATCCACATTTAATATCTCCATTAGGTGTTGGGTTTTTATTGTAAATCCTCTGCTTTTTTAAAATACATTTTCGTCTCCATTTAGACATAACACTAATATCAGAATTCTGCTGCTTTCCTGCAACCAGACAGCAATGCATTGTGGGAGCTCAGCAGGATGTGTACTTTCTCACACTTTTGATGTGAATGGACGTGCCGGGAGTTGTAGTTTCTCAGCAGCTGGAGAGCCACAAGTTGAGGACCTACTTTGTAGACTGTGGATGGAACAACAATGAAGATTGTGAAGATTGAAGCTTTTGGCCTTCAGATTTGGTTCCCCATTCGATTAGCTCTTCTAGGACAGCTGGTCTTCGCGTGCAGGATGGATGGAGTACGAGGCGGCTTCCTCTTTTTCGGTTTTGCATAGCTCTAATATAACATTGCTGCTGAGTATTAAGAAATGACTTCTTGTTTCTCGTTCTCTTTTTTTCTACCCTCCTTCCATTACGCAGATATGTTGGACTATATCCATATCTACTCTTTCACCTTTGGATAAACTCTGACCATGTCTATATATAGGATGAAAGGGGTTAACCCTCTGAAGAAATCCAAAATCCTGTCCCAAGACCGGATGATACAGGGGATATATGAGCTGTAGTTGATTTTGTTTGCCATTGTTCAGTTCTGCCAATTTGAGGTCCTGTTTTTAGGTGGCCATGATGGCTGCCACTATTTTCTAACTACATTGTGCACTGCTCTGTGATTGGCCAGTGCTGATCACGTTAGCAGCACTAGCCAATCACAGAGCAGGTATAGTGTGTTGGTAGTCCTATCACTACAAATGCGCTATAAGCAATTAGGTAGTTTAAAGATGGCCGCAGCCATCGTGGTTGTCGAAAATGGGACAATTGGACCTCAAATAATGACAAAATCAAACTTCCTCCTTTATCCTCTGGCCCTGGAACAGAATTTTGTCCGGCAACTGGAGGGTCACCTTAAAGGGGTATTCCAGTCTTGTATAATGATGGCATATCGGTAACATATACATCACTAATGACCTTAGTGTGGGCCTTTATTAGATCTATAGCTGCCATGGTAACCCCGTAATCCCACTGTGGGGGCGCCAGTGAGGTGACACAGATGCTAATGACTGCTGCATCTAAAGGCCCATTTACACGCAAAAATGATCGCTCAAAATTCGTTCAAAAGATAGCTTGAATGACAGCTTTGAGCGATCATTTTGAATAAACTAAGTAGCTTCTTAGTAGCTTAATTTGCGTGCAAATGAGCCTTCCCTTGCTGTAAGCAGATAACAGCTGGAGGTCTGTTATCTGCTTACAGCTCCATTGTTCTCTGGCAGGACAGCAGCTAAAACAATGTTATCAGCGCTGCCCGCGGAGAACACAGCATGCGGTCCCTGCTATCAGGAGCAACAGATTTTATGCTGGCTTGAAGTCAACGATGAACGAAGAGTGCACAGTAAGTATGCGATGGGCACGCATTTACATGCAAAGATGATCGCTCAAAAGCCATCATTTGGACGAATTGTGATCGATAATCATTGCGTGTAAATCAGCCTTAGGGCTTATTCACATGTCCGTATATCGGCCGGGTTTTCACGCCCGGCCGATATACAGTGTCCCTTCCTGCAGGGGGAGGACACGGGCCAGGCCGGGAGCTAGTGCACTGAGCTCCCGCCCCTCTCCACCCTTCACAACTATTTGCAATGGGAGGGGGCGGAACTTAGCTCCGCCCTGTCCCACCCTCCCATTGTAAACACTGGTGAGGGGCGGAGAGGGGGCGGGAGCTCAGTGCACTAGCTCCCGGCCTGGCCCGCCTCCTTCTCCCGCATGAAGGGACACCGTATATCGGCCGGGTGTGAAAACCTGGCCGCTATACGGACGTGTGAATAAGCCCTTAAGGGGTAAGATGTAGCCTCACATAGAGTGAAGCCACAAGGCCCACTGTTTTGGCTCCTCAGATGGAAGTCTTCTTCCTGCGTTGCTCTTTACTTTCTAGGGTTGCCCAAAACAAGAAGTAACAGAGAAACGTAAAAGAATCTGGGCAGTAAAAGGAAGACGTCAAGTCCCCTCCTCCGGAGATTACTGGTCATCAGAGGACAGGGAATGACTTACTGATCAGTAGAAGTCTGATCGCTAGGATCCATGCCAATTTTCAGAACAGGTTTCGGAGCGTCCCTAAATGAATGGATGCTGCCTCTCTTCTCATTTTAATGAGAATGCCCGTGCTTGCGTATATTCGGCAGTCCCATTGAAATGAATGGATCTGCACCATGTGAGACCACGACTCCTTTTATTTAGGGATACTCCAGATGGCCATTCTTGGTATCTCAGCAGTCAGACCCCCACCGATCAGGAAGTTATTCCCTATCCTGTGGATAGGAGATAATTTTCTTTGGCTGTTTTTGACGGCTGACACCGGGGCACAACAGCCGGAATCAGAGTTCACGCCTATCTCGGCTGTTAATCACTTAAATGCAGCTCTCAATTCTGATACCGTGTTTCCCTGAAAATAAGACAGTGTCTTACATTAATTTTTGTTCAAAAAGGTTTAACTTTTTTACATGTATAGCTGCCTGGACACTATTTAAATTGACTTTTCAAATTAACTGTTAGCAGGGCTTAATTTTGGAGTAGGGCTTATATTTCAAGCATCCTCAAAAAGCCTGAAAAATCATTTTGCATCCTCAAAAATTCTGGAAATCATGCTATGTCTTATTTTCAGGGTATGTCTTATTTTCAGGGAAACAGGGTAGCAGAATTTAAATGGCCCAAGCAGTGAGTAAGGGGTCTGAATGGCTCAGCTGCGGTGACTTTCTGAAGGCCCCCAGGATTGCCATATATCTCTGCCTGTAGCATGTTTTAATAGCATGCCTGCAGGAACACCATATACTATATACTATAACTTCTATACTATATACTGCAGGAACACCATATACTATATTGTATAAGCGATCAAACAATTGCAAGTTCAAGTCAAAAAAAGTGGAAAAAATGTATTATTCTAAAAAATAAAGAATATTAGAAACTTTAGAAAACCCTTTTCCTATAATTATAATTTTAAAAAATAAAAATAAAAAAAGAAAACATATTTGGCATCGCCGAGTCTGTAAAAATCTGATCTATTAAAATAACACATTATTTATTCTGCACAGGAAGTGTTGTAAAAAAAAAAAACAATGACAGAATTGTAGGTTTTTTTGGTCAATCCGTCTCCAAGAGTTTTTCTTATTAAAAAAAACTATGAAAAAGTTGTGTGCACCCCAAAATGGGAAGCCTTCAAACAGCTGCATCAACAGAAAAGTAAAAATGTTATGGCCGACATTAGAAGATGACAGAAGATACACTTTTTAAAGGATTTTTTTATTCTTTAAAAATAGTACAGCAACAAAAAAAACCTATACATTTGGTATTGCTGTAATCGTACGGACCCACAGCAATAAAGTTTGTCATGTTAAAATGTTTTTTTTTCCATTTCAAGTCATTTAGAAATTTTACATGAAATGAAATTTAAATGTAAAGCTTTTCAGTACATTTTATGGTACATCACAAGGTGCATTCCGGGACTTCACTAATGAACTATACTCAGGATAAGTCATCAGTAGTTGATCGACGGGGGTCCGCTAATCGGGATCCCCTTTAATCAGCTGATGTGGACAGTGCAAACTGCAGATCTGCAGCAGAAATCTAAGGCTGGATTCAGACGACCGTATATCGGTTTTGTTTTCACGCCCAGCCGATATACGGCATCTCTCTCTGCAGGGGGGAGGCTGGAAGAGCTGGGAGCAGTGCTCTGAGCTCCCACCCCCTCTCTGCCTCCTCTCTGCCCCTCTGCACTATTTGCAATGAGGAGAGGCGGGACGGGGCGGGGCTAAATCTCGAAACTTAGCCCCGTCCCGCCTCCTTTCATTGCAAATAGTGCAGAGGGGCGGAGAGGAGGCAGAGAGGGGGTGGGAGCTCAGTTCCTGCTCCCGGCTCTTCCAGCCTCCTCCCACTGCAGATGAGGACACCGTATATTGGCTCAGCGTGAAAACCAAGCTGATATACGGTCGTCTGAATCCACCCTAAGACTCAGGTTATCTAAACACGGGCGAGCGCGATATCAGACCTCACGCTTGTGAACGTGCGATGTGCCCGTGGATGGTGAGGTGAGGTTGCGATCAACCGAGCTGTGCGATGTGTTTTCCTGTTCCATTGAAAACAATGGGCCATGCGTTCCGAGAAACACGCAAGGACAGAGCATGCCGCCATGTATAGGACTCTATTAAAAAGAATGCGGTTCATATTCGTGCAAGATTTTTTGCGCCAGTTTCAAATTTCAGCCGTGGACATAAAAACGGATGACAATATACACGTAACAATTTTTTTTTTTTTACTTAAACCATCAGTCTGTGCAAAAAGCCCCAGCTAACTGGACAGCATAACATGCGATTATGGGGCTGTCTGTTGTCCGTGAAATGCACAGGCAACCCACCGACCAAAAATATGCCAGTCTGAAAGGGCTCTGAGGATGCCATTAAGTGAAAAAAAAACTTCACATATTATTAAAAGCTGCATGCATTTATTAACTGTGGTTGAAAACTACAAAAAAAACAACCCCTGTCACGTATGAACGTTGCCTTACAGGTTGATCACACCACCACTTTCACGTATGCGGGATGCATGCATGAAAAAAATGTGCAAAAACATGCATTTTAACCCCTTAAAGCTGCAGGGCGTCGGCGTATGTATGAAGAGAGATCGTGCGGTGATCTCTCTTTATACAGTGCAGCTGCCGACTCTTTCTTACCAACACCCGGCGGCAACAGCTCCAATAAGCCGAGCAGCTCATCAGAGCTGTTAACCCTTTAAATGCTGCTGCCAATTCTGACAGCGGCATTTAAAAACCATGAATAATGTTCGGAGGTCCTGTACGCACTCTCTCCCCCCCCCCCCCCCCCCCCCCCCCCCCCATTCCAAAGAGATCGCAGGGAGCCATGCAGATGTCAGGGCAGACAGGTTCCTTCTGAAAGACTCCAGGGCTGTCTTGGCAGAATGCCCGTGGGGTGGCTTAATAGACCGCCTGCCCAATCGCAGTATGATGTAATGCTGTTGCATTATCTCATATTGCAGGAGCGATCAAAGCATCGCAGGTTGACTAAACAAAGAGTAGAAATAAGAACTATGAAGAACATTTACTAATTATTAAAAAAAATAAAAGTTCAAAAAACTCCACTTTTGACATATTTTCATAAAAGAATCTAAACAATGAAACAAAAACATATATTTGGTATCGCTGCGTGCGTAAAGGTCTGATCTATCAAGGTAATGCATTATTTACCCCGCACGGTGAACGTCCTTAGAAAAAAAAAGAAAGAACGCGAGAAATGCACTTTTTTGGTCACCCTGTCTCCAAGATAAAAAAAAAGATAAAAAAAGCGATCAAAAACTTGTTTGTATTCCAAATTGGTACCAACCAATCGGAACAACTACGCACAACTAGGTCGACGTAAAAATAAAAAGGTTATTGCGCTCAGAAGACGGCGGCAGAAAATTATTTAAAAAAATGTAAGATCTTTGAAAAAAAACTCGATACGTTTGGTATCGTGGTAATCGCACTGACCCATAGAGTTATAAAGAGTAATAAAGTTATCATGTCATTTTTGTTGCAGTTTGTGCGCCGCAGAAACAAGACGCACTGAAAGATGGCGGAATTTTGTTGTTTTTTTTGTCATTTTACTCCACTTAGAATTTTTCTTTAACTTTTTCAGTACATTATATGGTATAGTAACCCCTGCCCGCCCCATGACGTAAGGGTACGTCATGGGAGGCGGGTACTTCCCACAAAACGACGTACCCTTACGTCATGGGGATAGCGCGAGATCATAGCAGATCTCGCGCTATCCCGCAGCGGGAGCCGACTGTCACTAGTAGCCGGCGTCCCGCTGCAACAGTGGGGGGCATCGGAGATGCCCCCCCCCCCCGCGCTCCCTCCCGCGCTCCCTCTGTGACTCCAGCCGGGCTCTCGCAATAACATCGCGAAAACCCGGCTGGTTGCTATGGCAACAGGACGCCAGATACCGGCGTCCTGTATTGCCATAGCTTAGATTGCTATAGTAAGCGATAAAACATGGCAGGAGAGAAGTCCTGCCATGCATTATCGCAGCGATCTGAAGTCCTGCAGTAAAATTCCCTCAGAGGGACACAAGTGGTGTAAAAAAAAAAAAAAGTTAAGTACAAAAACTAAAAATGTTAAAAAACCCTTTTTTAAAGCTTTTTCTCATATTAGCATAAAAAAATTAAAAATCCCACATATTTGGTATCGACGCGTCCGTAACGACGCGTACATTACATATTACATTGAATACGCTTTTTATCCTGCACGGCAAAAAGTGTAAAAAAAATGCTAAAAAACTGAGTTTTGGAAAAGTGGAAAAACCTAAAAAATATATAAGAATTTTGGTATCGTTGTAACCGTAAAAATGTGTTGTATCATTTATGCTGCATAATTAACGCTTTAAAAAAAAACCAAAAAATCTATGGCAGAATTGATGCGTTTTCTCTCCCTACGATCATAAAAAAAAATAATAAAAGTTTTACAATGTAGTCTATGTAACGAAAAATGGTACCAATAAAAACTACAGCTCACCACGCAAAAAACAAGCCCTTATACGGCCGCGTCGACGGAAAAATAAAAAAGTTATGGCTTTTGAAAAATGGAGATGGAAAAATACCAAAAATCGCTTGGTCCTCAACGCCAAAATAGGCCGTGTCATTAAGGGGTTAAATAGCACCATTAAAAGAAAAAACAACTAGTCCCACAAAAAACAAGCCCTTATACAGCGGAATTACGATTTTTTTAAAATGGGGGAGGAAAAAACGAAAATGGCAAAAGAGCTCATGCCCACAGGCGGAGCGGGATACGCCTGTAGTTTTACGCTACGGGAATCCAGCGGGAATAAACAAAAAAGTCTCCCCATGCGATTGCCAAAAAACACGCTTTTTAACACGTTTCTTTCGCAGTCTTAATACTATATTAATGGAGACCTCCTGCCGCGGAAAAGCGCGGTAAATTAGAACATGCCACGTTTTTGTTTACCACGGCGTAAATCCGTGGCAGAACCCGGCATGTGAGGACTGAGCTCTGGGGTTCAGTAGAAGCTAATAGCTGCATTATTCCTCCGGGGATTTATGCGGCATCGACTGGTCCGTGGGCGTTAGCCCCAAGGGGTTAAGCATACGTTTATGTTTTTAATATCGTATGCGTGGTACACGTGTTGATCCGTTTTTATAAACTGTGTTTTTTCGAATAATTTTGTAAATCAGCCCTTTTTCCTCCCTGATCACCAACAACACGTATGTTAAGCGTGTAGTAACCTATAGCCGTACGTTTAGCGTGTGGTAACCTACAGCCGTACGTTTAGCCTGTGGTAACCTATAGCCGTACGTTTAGCGTGTGGTAACCTACAGCCGTACATTAAGCGTGTGGTAACCTACAGCCGTACGTTAAGCGTGTGGTGACCTACAGCCGTACATTAAGCGTGTGGTGACCTACAGCCGTACGTTTTACATGGACGCGTTTCCAGGAGTATTAAGCAACGTTTTTGAATCCCCTGAAAAAAAACGCACAGAAGCGCATTGCAGGCTAAACATAGCGAATCGTATGCGCAATCTGACTACATTTCAACTATTATAGCCTATGGATCCGTGAAAGTCAACATTTCCCTCCGTGTTTTGGACAAAAAAAGTGTGCGTTTTACGGATGGACATTTGACAGTATGGACAGCCCCTTACTCGCACGCTGGCGGCGGCCACCACTGCATATGGTTTCCTGATGATTGTAAGGGGGCGCTTGTAAGTGGAACTGCAACCTGGCAAATAGCGCTATTACACAAGCGTTCATGGCGCTCGCGTTGTAGCACCCTTAAGCCGGATTCACACGTTTGCGCGCGCATGAGTACAGCGCTTTCACGGAACAAATGTTGCATTTTTGTGTGCGCCTACACGTATTTTAGCGTCATTTTTGCAAGTCATGCGCAATTATGCGTGCAAAAAAAATGAGCAACGGTGCTCCCAGATAAAAAATGTGTTGCCCATAGCAACCAGTCGCAGCGCAGTTCACTTTCTGCTCTTGAAAAATTAAAGCTGCGCTGTGCTCCGTTGCTATGGCAACAGAGACCGAGGTTTTCTTTCAGACTGCAGGAAAATAAGAACAACTATCCAAAAACCAACACGTAGCAGCACGGCACGGCCCGCTATGTACAGCAATACGAAAAAAAAAATCCCCGAATTCATTGCAAGATCACGTACAGTAACATAAACTACAGTTCCCGAAATGCAGTGCGAAAGAGGGGGCGGAGTCTACCACCAACATGCGTGAGTGGTTCGCTGATTGACGGTTCAAGGAGAAGGATGAACTTGGTCACGTGGCCTTAGCGCAGGAAGTGATTGGTCAGTGGCTGCGCGTGTCAGAGGTCAGGGTTCAGGACTGCTCCAAAACGGGAGAAACTGGAGGGAGATTCAAAATAGGGGTGAGAGAAGCGACGGGGGGCTATGGGAGGATGGAGGGGTGAACATGGAAGCGGCCTGGGCAGACGTATGCGGCGCTGCAGTGTAACTCTATGAGGGGGGCTGTGTCCTGCTACCCAGCTTTTCTAGGGTTCTGACAGCACAGCTGAGTAGTTCTGCAGCAGTTTGAGCAGCAGTATAGGTGTACAGCGCTCCAGTGCGCCGCGGTGATGTTGGTTGTCGCCCTGGAGGAAGTGATGGCTGCGCCCAAATTTGACGGGGATTGTCTATTCCTTAAAGTGACCCTCGGGTCCTGGGGAAATGTTTAGGAGTTATATTACCTGGCGTTCTCCGCTTTCGCCTTTCTGGCGCCGATTTACTGGGTATACGGCCTTTCCTCAGTTTTCCAAGATGGCCACAGCACCTATCTGACTACCATTGTGCGTTGCTGGCACATCGGTAGTCTGAGACACTACATCTGCTCTCTGATTGGCCAGCGCTGTTCACGTGATCAGTGTCGGCCAATACAAAAGCAGCAGCATGAAACCTCTTAGGACCCACCAAGAGGTCCCAGTGATGATCGCTCCTGTGCTTTTACATCGGACCGGTCCTCGCTAGTGACCGGAGATCCTTCCTGCCCCCCACCATTCCTAGGGTCCTAGGAACCAAAAATCCGAGAAAGGGGAACACCGAATAATATTACTTCTCCCGCTTTTCCAGCGACTGGAGGGTCATAGCTGATATTGTCCCTGCTGTAAGTGCAGACAGAGTCGAAAGCGGATAGCGCTGTCCGTAGTGCAGTGGCCTGGGTTGGTATTGCATTAATGGGAGCTGAGCCTGCAATACCAACCTGGGCTGCTGCACTATGGACAGCGCTATCACCATCTGCTTCTGGCTCTCTCTGCACTCATCAGTGGGGATCCGGAGCAGCGGACCTGCGCCGATCAAGTATTGATGGCCTATCCTGAAGATCGGTAGTAAAGTATCGGATAACTCCTTAACGCTGCAGGATGTACAGTTACGTCCTGCACATTCAGGGTATGTATGGAGGGAAATCACGGGGTGATCTCGCTCCATACATTGTGGCTGCCGGCTGTTTCTTACAGCCAGCAACAGCTCCAATAAGCCGCGCGGCTCATTGGAGCTGTTAACCCTTTAAATGTCGCTGTCAATTCTGACAACGGCATTTAAATCCCTCTGACTGATGTTCGAGAGTCCTGTACGGCCCCCCCCACGATCGGTTCGCAGGTTGCCGTGCGGGTGTCAGCCTATAGCATGGCTTGATAGAATGCCTGTCAGATCGCAGTATAATGTAATGCTAATTACATCATGTTGTAGGAGCGATCAAAGCATCACATGTTCTGGTTTCTGTTGGGGACTGAAAAACAAAGTAAAAATTTTTAAAAAGTAAAAAAGTTTTAAAAAGTCGTATTCATTATTATAAAAAGTGAAAAAAAAAGGCAAAAAGACCCCTTTTGCCATATTTATAATAAAATAACTAAATAATAAAACAAAAACACATATTTGGTATCGCTGAGTCCGTAAAAGTCCGATCTATCAAAGTAGCGCATTATTTACCACGCACGGTGAATGACGTTCGGAAAAAAACCCCGCCAGAAATGCGCTTTTTTTTGGTTACTCTTTCTCCAAGAAAGAATGCGATAAAAAGCGATCAAAAAGTTGTATGTATTCCAAAATGGCACCGAAGCAAACTGCAGGATGTCCTGCAAAAAATGAGCCCTCGCACAACTAAGATGACGGAAAAATAAAAAAGTTATTGTGTAGAGATGAGCGAACCTACTCGTTTCGAGTAATTACTCGATCAAGCACCGCGATTTTCGAGTACTTCCGTACTCGGGTGAAAAGATTCGGGTGGCGGAGCGGGGGGTAGCAGCGGGGAACAGGGGGGAGCCATCTCTCTCTCCCTCTCCCCCCCCACTCCCCGCTGCAACCCCCCACTCACCCACGGCGCCCCCCGAATCTTTTCGCCCGAGTACGGAAGTACTCGAAAATCGCGTCGCTCGGGCGAAAAATGGGCGTGGCCGAGTAGGCTCGCTCATCTCTATTATTGTGCTCAGAAGATGGCGGCAGAAAATAATTGGAAAAAATTTAACTACCTGAAAAAAAATACAAGTACTACAGCAAAAAAAACTATAAGTTTGGTATCGTAGTAATCGTACTGCCTAGAGATGAGCGAGTAGTGCCTTAGCTGAGTATTTTCCCGCTCATCTCTAAAGATTCGGGGGCTGGCGGGGAGGAACGGAGGGGAGATCTCTCTCTCCTCCTCTTCCCCCGCTCTTCCCCGCCGTAACTCACCTGTCACCCACGCCGGTCCCCGAATCTTTAGAGACGAGCAGGGAGATACTCGGCTAAGGCACTACTCGCTCATCTCTAGTACCGACCCATAGAATAAACTTATCCGGTCATTTTTGTTGCAGTTTGTGCGCCGTACAAACAAGACGCACTGAAAGATGGTGGAATGTCATTTTTTTTTCCATTTTTCGACACTTTTTAAAAAGTTTTTCAGTACATTATATGGTACTATTGGAAAACACAACTCGACCTGCAAAAACAAGCCCTCAGACAGCGACGTCGATGGGTAAATAAAGGAGTTACGATTTTTTAAAAGGGGGGAGGAAAAAAAGGAAAATAGAAAAAAAAACAAAGAAGCTTGGTCATTAACGGGATAAAAATGAATGCTAGAATTGCTATTTTTCTTTTGTTCGCATCACAAAAGCAATCCAGAAGGAACGTGAACCCCGAGATGGAACCAATAAAAACTACAACTCCTGCAAAAGAGAAAAACACATCACACGGCTCCTCTGCCGGAATTAAAAAAAAAAAGCTATTGATTGTAGAACGCGGAGAAGTAGATTTAAGTGCCTTTTTTTAAATTGCAAAAGTAGTAAAAAGTAAAAAAAAGCCTATAAACTTGGCATCGCAGCCATCGGGCCGATCAGATAAGAAAGTTATCGTGTTCTATTTACCAAATAGTGAACTCTAAAAACAAAACCAGTGGCGGAATTTCTGGGTGTTTATTCCATCTTTCCGCAAAAAAATTTAATAAAAGTGATACAACACATTATATGTACCCTGGAGGGGTGCCTTTAAAAAATGCAACTGGCCTGCCCCCCCCCCCCCCCAAAAAAAAAACAACAAAAAACCAAGCCCCGATATGGCTACATCAATGAATTCTGGCTCTTCCAATGCAACAATGAAAATTGTGCGGTCTGTAAGGCAAAACATAGGCTGGTCACTAAGGGGTTAAACTTCAAGAAAACTAACAGAACTCTCTCATCATTTCCCTTAGGTCTCCTAGGACGTTTCCCAGTATTTATGACAGCGCTATGAGCGGACGCCACGATGACGTGTGAGCGGGGCTTCAGTAGGCGGTGGGTTTCAGCGGTTTGTTAACGCAATTCTATGCAGGCTTCCAGCAGCGGAAATTCCACGGGAAATCCCGCCGCGGAATTTCCTCTCGTGTGCAGGGGGCCTAAAGCGGTTATCCTGGCAGAATAAGCTATCCTCTCTCCGCAGGAGACCCCCACGTTCCTGAGAAGTGGGGTCTGGAGGGTCCATGAATGAACAGAGCAGCAGTTGCTTCATTCATTTCAATCTGACTCATTAACTCAGCTGACACTGGCGGTCCCATGAAATGAACGGAGTGCCGAGTTCTCGTGCGACCGTTGCTCCGTTCTTTCAGGGACACTCTGTGCGGCCATTGTTGGGATCGGTGGGAGCCCCAAGGGCTGCCCCCCACCACCACCAATCAGCTAGTTAGCATTTATTCTGTGGAAAGGAGGTAATGTATTCTGGTGAGACAACTCCTTCGAAGGCCTTTCCCACCTCGGACCTCATATTCACTGGCAATGCCATGAGTGTCTGATGGATGCAGAAATCGCCTCTGAGACCTGCACCCATGTGAAGAATGGTGGTCCACAACCCGTTTCATCTGTTCGGCCATTTCTTTAATCTCTGTAGACATGAATAGAGAGACCTACATAAATATGTTGGAAACTTTTCATTCATTCTCCTGGATGTGAAGGCCTGTGGCCCCTCACCCAGCACTTTGGGGGACTCCTGTTCTCTATATACATGCAGGTCCCAGAGGTGAGATCCGCATCTAGCAGACATTTATGTCTAAGGTAGGAGCACCCCTCTGAATGTTTAGGTTATGTGGCACGGAGATCATGATACATTCACAGTTGTGGCGCGACATTAATCTCTATGGAGCAATAATTGCTAAATATACTGCGATTGTTGAAGAAATTCCAGTCGTGGTGTAAATCCTGCCGGAACAGAGGCCAACACACTCAATGTAACTGAAAGGGAGGAGACACAGATTAGATATTAGTGAGGGTGATCAATGAGTGGAACAGGTTGCCACAGAAGGTGGTGAGTTTTCCTTCAATGGAATTTCGCTGCGGGAAGTCTGCCTGCGGCAGCTAATCCTGGATTTAGCCAGCCATGTGGACGAGATTTGTCAAAAATCTCATCCACACGGGACGGCCAATCCGTTGCGGCAAAGCAGGCACTGCGGCGCAGATTCCCTGGCTGCAGCATGTCTATTTTTTTTCTGTTGCGGCTGCGCTCCTCTCTATGGGAGCGCTGGCTGCAATAGAAAAGCATGCGGCCAAGCCGCTCCAAAACCCACGGCTACATAGCCTATATAGGTGCAAATTATGTTCCAAAATAGGACATGCTGCGTTTGTTTTCACTCGTGTAATACGTTCATGTGTGAGCAGCCCAACAGAAATCAATGGGCTTTTAGCACTGCCTATTACATGGGACACATACGTCTGTGTGAGCGAGCCCTAAGGCTAGGGTTACGTAGCGACTTTGGCCACACAACCAAAGATCACAGTGTATCCCTTTGATCTCCTAGTCTCATTGAAGTCAATATATGTCACTTAGTCACTCGCAAGGAGCCGCGACCTTCAGATTGCAAGAAGTCCAGCCAAGTTGGATTTTCTGACATCTTTGGTTGCATCTTGACTTCAGTCAGACTAGCAGATCGCAGGGCTGCACTACCATCTTTGGATGCGCGACCCCTGTTGTGGCCGTAATTGTCATGTAACCGTAGCCTAAAGATGCTGTATGACTCCATAGTCTAAATAAATGCTATCAAGGTTGACTTATGAAGAATGATGACCTACCGCGTTTCCCTGAAAATAAGGCAGTGTCTTATATTAATTTTTGTTCAAAAAGGTTTAACTTTTTTACATGTACAGCTGCCTGGACACTATTTAAATTGACTTTTTTAATTAACTTGTTAGCAGGGCTTAATTTTGGAGTAGGGCTTATATTTCAAGCATCCTCAAAAAGCCTGAAAAATCATTTTGCATCCTCAAAAAATCTGGAAAATCATGCTATGTCTTATTTTCAGGGTATGTCTTATTTTCAGGGAAACAGGGTATTAGTGCACATGAATGTCTTCAGGGAGGAGGGTGTCTCAGCTCAGGATCCCCCTTCAATGAGCCGCCCTTGTATTACATGGACAGCCATTCATCTAACCGGGACGATCAGCGGATGAGACAACCACTTTTAATAAATGAAGTGACAGGTCGCACACATTGTGAATTTAAGGTGGATCTGCCATAGCAGCATATTACAGGGACAGGGCTGCTCTCCTTTAGCTCAGCCACGTAAAAATGATTGTGTCACGTGACTAATCGCAGCGATCAAAGGATTTCTTTATTACGGGTGGTGTGATACTGGCCGATCCTGTGTATACTGCCCGTGTGTGTTGTATGCAGGGATATATTCCTTGGAGATGACGTTATATTCTTGTGTCTTTGCCCAGGTTTAGAAGGAGGCGTACGATGCCCTCACAGCAATGACGCAGGGGGCGGAGCTTGGCCGAGACTGGCTGGCACTGCAGAAGGAGCTGCAGAACTCCCTAGAAGCTCAGAAGAGGCAGGCGGTTCTGGTGGAGAAATTACAGGCAAAGGTGAAGTCCGTAATTTGTTCTGTCCGGACTTCCGCAGGAAGGTCCAAGGTGATAATATGAAATGCTGAGAACGGTGCTAGAAAGTCATCTGATGTTCAGCCACCGCCAACACTAATCGCAAAGAGGAATCGAAAATGGTGTGTTTAAAATCGGCGCTGTGACATTCATCATGGGCTTCAGATCTGGAATCTCCCTGCTTGTTCAGTGTCTGCACAGAGCTTGCTGTGTCAGACAGACATACTAATGGCCCCCATACACATTACAGTTCAGTTTTCCAAACCTGCCGATAATGGCGGAGTTGGACAACTCTCTAATGTGTAAGGGGTGCTCACCTATCCCCATGATGGACGATGTTGGGGGAAAGAAGGATCGGAGATGTGAATTTCAATACCCGATCCTTTCCCCAGGAGGTAAGCCGGCACCTGAGCTGTCTGGCTGGGGCTTAACTGCCTAAACAAACGAATGTTCAGCTAAGGCCGGGCTGACACGGCCGTGAGCGTAAAACGCTGCGGGGCTCCCGCAGCGCTGTGCAGCTGTGAACCTACCTGTGACTCTGCATACGGCTGCGTATGGTGGCGAAATTGTACTGCGCATGGCTGCATACTCACGCAGGTGGTCGTGTGCAGCACACCTGTCATCTTTTTGCTTATATTTCCCGCACTGATGCTTAGCGATGATGCATATACCGCATTGTAATTGCATATGGGCTGCGGGTACATACTCGACAATAGAGAACAATGGGCTCTGTCTTGCGTTCTATTTTATGCTCGCACAATTCCGACATGCTAATGTGAGCGGAATTGTGCAAGGTAAAGTAATTGATTGTCTGCAAGATACAGTGTATCACACGGGTGTACAGAGCCCGCGTAATACGCAATTCCCATATAGTCGTGTGAGCCCGGGCTAAGCCAAACGCTTGTGTGGATGCTGGTGGGAACCGCTATGAGACAACTGATTGTTTATCTGATCCTTGTTGTAGGTGTGTGAGGACCTTAACTGCTCCCAACCTTAGGGTGGTTTAAGGCGGAACGATATCGCTCAAAAAATCACAAAAGTGATCGTTCAGTTTAAACGCAAGCCAACAACTGAACAAGAATGGCGCGCTTCTTGTCGATCATTCAGTTTCAGCGGGACTAAAAATCATCGTTGGCTCGTTCACTTGTCGTTCCGTTTAAACAGCACTCGTTCTTTCACATAGGAATGCGGAACACCCAATGAGAAGTAATAGATTCGCAACGATGAATCTCCCTGTCTAAACAGGTTACATGAGTGCGGATGAGCCGGTAATGAGGTCAATCGCTCGGTCACTTGTGCAAACGAGAGTCGTGCAGTTCTCGTTCCGTGTAAAAGGAGCTCAGATAAGCTGTTACGATAGTTATTATATGCAAAGACTGACCTAGAATAACGGTCTGCAACCTGGGCTGGCGTGGCATGCTGGGAGTTGTCATTTTGTAACAGTCGGGTATATCTGCCTATCATGCACAATGACTGCAGCAAAATGCTGTATGTGCTAAATGCAGAATATACCACATATTGTGCCACAGAGTCACCGTGATTCCACCCTATACATTGAGTGGGTGATATCTGCATTGAAAGTCCACAATTTTTTTGCAAGATGATGAGTATAATACAAGCCAACAGGAAATAGGAGCTCGTGGGGCGCCGCTGCCAAGTGCAAGGAACATAGTGAAGAATTCTTCATTCGGAGTAAGGCCGGCTGCACATGCCCGGTCAGGTTTTGTATGTGAGATCCCACACTGGAATCCGACCCTGTGCCCGGCCGGTGACCCCGCTTACCTGTCTTCTTTTCTTCTTATCTATGCTGCCTTTGGTCCAGATGGCTCGCGGTAGGACATGCGCAGCACAGATTTTCCCATGCCATCGCTAGGCGATGACGCGGAATCCGCTCCGGATTCCGCAATGCAAATATGCCCCTGTGCAGGCAGCCTAAGATGTTTCAGCACCAGAACGGCACCATCGTCAGACCACACAAATAATAACGAAATTACGAGACCCTTAAAAATGATATGCAGTCAATAAAGTGTGGCCTCTGGCACTATTTAAGCCCTTAATGACACGGCCTATTTTGGTGTTGAGGACCAAGCGATTTTTGGTATTTTTCCATCTCCATTTTTCAAAAGTCATAACTTTTTTATTTTTCCGTCAACGCGGCCGTATAAGGGCTTGTTTTTTGCGTGGCGAACTGTAGTTTTTATCGGTGCCACTTTTGGGTACATTGACTATATCGTAAGACTTTTATTATTTTTTTTATGATAGCAGGGAGAGAAAACGCATCAATTCTGCCATAGATTTTTTAAATTTTTTTTTACAGGGTTAATCATGCAGCATAAATGACACACAAAATTTTTTCTGCGGGTCGGTACGGTAACAACGATACCAAAATTCTTATATTTTTTTTAGGTTTTTACACTTTTTTTGCAATAAAAACCCTTTTTTTTGGAAATCTTTTTTTTTTCTCTATAGCTGCATTCAAAGTCCTGTAACTTTTTTATTTTTCTATGTACGGAGTTTATAAGGGCTTATTTTTTGCGAGACGAGCTGTAGTTTTTGTTGGTTCCATTTTGGGGAATGTATGGCTTTTTTGATCACTTTTATTGCATTTTTTGGGAGGCAAAATGCTAAACATTAGCATTTTGCCTCTGTTTTTTAGCGTTTTTTGTTACGCTTTTTGCCGTACAAAATAAAAAGCATGTTCAACTTTTTGTACACGTCGTTACGGACGCGTCAATACCCAATATGTGGGGTTTTAATTT
Source organism: Eleutherodactylus coqui (assembly GCF_035609145.1). Taxonomy (NCBI): domain Eukaryota; kingdom Metazoa; phylum Chordata; class Amphibia; order Anura; family Eleutherodactylidae; genus Eleutherodactylus; species Eleutherodactylus coqui. The sequence continues at coordinate 265,618,471 of NC_089840.1, read as the reverse complement.
CTTTTTACCTTTTTTTATGCTAATATTAGAAAAAGCATTAAAAAAGGGGTTTTTTTTCAATTTTTTTTACATTTTTCTTTTTTTTACATTTTTCTTTTCTTTTTTTTACACTATTTGAGTCCCTCTGAGGGACTTACAACACTGTGCCTATGATCGCTGTCATAAGGCATGGCAGAGCTACTGCTCTGCCATTCCTTATCGCTTATACAGTGATCATAGGCATAGGCAATACAGGACGCCAGTGCCTGGCGTCCTGTTGCCATGGTGACAGGCCGGGCTCCCGCGATGACATCGCGAGTGCCGGCCGGAGACACAGAGGGAGTGCGGTCCCTCTGTGAACTCTTTCCCTGCCGCGATCTACTTAGATCGCGGCAGGGAAGGGGTTAGCAGCGGGGGGCGCATCTCCGATGCCCCCCCGCAGTTGCAGCGGGACGCCGGCTGTGACTGACAGCTGGCTCCCGCTGCGGGATCGCGCGGGATTATATGTGATCTCGCGCTATCCCCAGGACGTACCGGTACGTCCTGGGGCGGGAAGAGGTTAATCGCTAAGTCTTGGGTGATTGTGTTCTGTGTGGTCTGACGAAGGGCTGTTCTGGTGCTGAAACATGTTACCCTGAATAAAGAATTCTTCACCTACTACAGCTGCGTTCCTGACTTATTTTACGTTTTGTGCCGACAGCGCAGCATACAAAGGTGAGTGTCTTCTTAACCTTTCTCATTCAGTGTGCGTTGTCCTCCCGGCGCTATGAAGTGCTTTTTTAGTTTGGTTATTCTAGTGGGTTTGCAAGCATGCTCATTTTTCACGTTTTTTTTTCTGCTGTATGTTGATAAGTTTTTCAAAGCCCCACCCATATCCATTGTACTATACATCAGATCCACAGCATGTTAACGAATACTTTATATAACATTTATCCGAATTGTTTGTACTTTTATTTCCCCATTCTCAGGTTGTACAGTACAGAAGTCGCTACCAGGAGCTGCAGCAGAGCCAGGAGTTCAGTCTGGTACGGGATCAATGCATAGAGAAGTACTTAGATTAGAAAAACATGGCTGCTTTCTTTCTGAATTGGCTCCGTACTTGTCCATATGTTGCGTGTGGGATTGTAGCTCTGCTTCGTACGGAAGTGAGTGGGACTGAACTGCAATACTTCACGCAATTGTGGCACCGATTATATGGGAAAAAAGCAAGCATGTTTTTTTATTCCCATAAAAACCCTTTAAATGAAGGCAACACTCCATGCAAAAGGGATACAAAGCCTGAGGGGATGGCGCATGCCACAATGCTAGCAGTAAAAGATAAAGTTATGGCACATAGTGATACACACTGAGACCCCCATCTAGTAGCTCCTTGGACATTCAGAACTGCAGCAGTTGGTCGTGGCGTAGATCCCACTAGGTGATCAAATAGTTCTGCAGGAATATCGGCCCCTGCGGACAGGAAGCTTCTGGTGTTGACATGTTCTGACCGGAAGATCTCTTCGATTCGTGCCGCTTTTGCCAAATCCAGACCTCCCATTGGCACGATGCAACAGGAATCTGGATCCATCTGACCAGGAGATGTATTTCCGCTGCTCAGTGATACAGTTTTTGTGCTGTTTTGTCCGCTGAAGTCTCGTATTTTTGTTTCTCATAGACATAATGGCGCTGAAACTGGTCGTCTGCTGGTATAGCTCATATGTGCTAAGGAACGAATCTTGTGTTTTGACACGTTGCTTAAAGCACCAAAATTGCAGTCAGCTGCAGTTTGCTTGATTGTGCAGCACTTGTTCATCAGAATGATTCCTGACACCCTCCTCTGACCCCTATCAGTGATGAGTTGTTTCCACCCACAGGATCCACAGTCACTGAATATTTTCTTCAATCCTCTCATTCCCGATACACTTTCCAAACTGTTACATGAAAAAAGACCACGCGTTTGGCAGTGACATCCCGGCCCCGGCTGGTCTAGCTCTGATGACCGGCCTCGTTGGAAGTCGCTGGATTTTCCCATCTAATGTGGATTCACACTGAAACCGATACACGGAAAACTTGTCACGTGATTTTATGCTGCACTCCGGGGTCACGGATCATATTTCCATACAGTTAAGCGCCAATTGTGAGAGGGCCGGGGCTCTAATAATGGAGTCTTTCAGTGCATATTGGTCTTCATTTCAGTACTGTTCCCATTTAGAGGTGCAGGTGCGCGATATGTCAACAATATAATGGGGCGAAAAGTCTTGATGAATCTGACCCTGATGATGTCATTTGATAATTTTATAGGATTATCAGAATGTTACCTACAAGTTGATTGTGTTATAGCAGGGGCCTTTATGGCTATATTGTGTTTCTGCCACAGAGCCGTGGAGAATTGGAGTTGGATAAAGCGCTTCGGAAGTTAGAAGAGGAACAGCAAAGGTGAGCAAAAGAGCAGGACGGACTCCTAAAGATGACGATGGGGCTGATCCTCTTATAACTAATGCTTACGCTCCTTTGGTGTAGATGCACGAGTCTGGCTGCAGTAAACTCTCTTCTCAGGGGAGATCTGCTACAGACACAGGGGGCTAATAAGCTGCTGGAGGACGACATACACAAACTGACTGCTGACTGGTCCAACGCCTTCAAGGAACTGGAGAGAAAAGAGAAAGAATGGAAAGCCGAGAGAGAGGTGAGTAATAAAGGTATTTAAAGGGGTTGTCCAGGACTTTTACTATTGATGAGCTATGCTTCATTGGTAGGGGTCCGCTGCTTAAGATCTCTACTGATCAGCTGTTGGTTGGGCTGCTGTTAGTGAGGACTATGTTGGAAGCAGACAGTGCTGTCCGTATTGCAGCAGCCCAGGTTGGTACCGCAGGCACAGCTCTCATTGGCCTGTCCGTGTAGTACCAAACCGGCAATGGCCTGGTGAACAGCTGATCGTCAGAGATCCCAAGTGGCGGACCACCACTGATCAGCTGAGGATAGGTCTTCAATAGTAAAAGTCTCAGACAAACCTTTTAACCCCTAAAGTGAATCTTCACCTTTTAATTCCATGTCTGTGATGTGCAGTCAGAATAGATATGTAGAGCACCGCAGTGTAAAGTGTTTGGTTAATTCTGTGGTAACAAGTCACCGGCTCCTGTTCTCCTTATCATTCAGGTTTATAAAGGGCAAATACAGGGCGAGCATTCCCGCCTTCTTCGGCTATGGACGGAAGTCGTGACATTTCACCGTCATTTTAAAGAGCTAAAGACTGCAACAGAAAGGTACAGGAGAAGGGGTCAGAATGAAGACACTGCACTGGTACAGGGGGGTCAGAATGAGGATACTACACCCCAATTTGGGGGCGTAAAGGGGGCCAAAGAGGGGATACTACAACCAGTACAGGGTGCACAGAATGAAGACAGTTACTAAAGCTCTACTATACTACACCATGCAGGACAGCTCCTCTATATACTACACCACACAGGAGAGCCGACAGATCCTCTATATACTACACCACACAGTAGAGCCGACAGCTCCTCTATATACTACACCACACAGGAGAGCCGACAGATCCTCTATATACTACACCACACAGGAGAGCCGACAGCTCCTCTATATACTACACCAAACAGGAGAGCCAACAGCTCCTCTATACACTAGACCACACAGGACAGCCGACAGCTCCTCTATATACTACACCACACAGGAGAGCTGACAGCTCCTCTATATACTACACCACACAGGAGAGCTGACAGCTCCTCTATATACTACACCACACAGGAGAGCTGACAGCTCCTCTATATACTACACCACACAGGAGAGCCGACAGCTCCTCTATACACTACACCGCACAGGGGAGCCGACAGCTCCTCTATACACTACACCGCACAGGGGAGCCGACAGCTCCTCTATACACTACACCACACAGGAGAGCCGACAGCTCCTCTATATACTACACCACACAAGACAGCCGACAGCTCCTCTATATACTACATCACATACATACTACACCACACAGGACAGCCGACAGCTCCTCTATATACTACATCACATCTATACTACACCACACAGGAGAGCCCACAGCTCCTCTATACACTACACCACACAGGAGAGCCGACACCTCCTCTATATACTACACCACACAGGAGAGCCGACAGCTCCTCTATATACTACACCATACAGGAGAGCCGACAGCTTCTCTATATACTACACCACACAGGAGAGCCGACAGCTCCTCTATATACTACACCACACAGGAGAGCCGACAGCTCCTCTATATACTACACCACACAGGAGTGCAGACAGCTCCTCTATATACTACACCGCACAGGAGAGCCGATAGCTCCTCTATATACTACACCGCACAGGAGAGTCGGCAGCTTCTCTGTATACTACACCACACAGGGGAGCCGATAGCTCCTCTATATACTACACCACACAGGAGAGCTGACAGCTCCTCTATACACTACACCACACAGGAGAGCCGACAGCTCCTCTATACACTACACCACACAGGAGAGCCGACAGCTCCTCTATATACTACACCACACAGGAGAGCCGACAGCTCCTCTATACACTACACCACACAGGAGAGCCGACAGCTCCTCTATACACTACACCACACAGGAGAGCCGACAGCTCCTCTATATACTACACCACACAGGAGAGCCGACAGCTCCTCTATACACTACACCACACAGGAGAGCCGACAGCTCCTCTATATACTACACCGCACAGGAGAGCCGACAGCTCCTCTATATACTACACCGCACAGGAGAGCCGACAGCTCCTCTATATACTACACCGCACAGGAGAGCCGACAGCTCCTCTATATACTACACCACACAGGAGTGCAGACAGCTCCTCTATATACCACACTGCACAGGGGATCCGGCAGCTCCTCCTATATACTACACCGCACAGGAGAGCCGACAGCTCCTCTATACACTACACCGCACAGGAGAGCCGACAGCTCCTCTATACACTACACCGCACAGGAGAGCCGACAGCTCCTCTATACACTACACCACCCAGGGGAGCCGACAGCTCCTATATACACTACACCTCCCAGGGGAGCCGACAGCTCCTCTATACACTACACCGCACAGGAGAGCCGACAGCTCCTCTATATACTACACCACACAGGAGTGCAGACAGCTCCTCTATACACTACACCACACAGGAGAGCCGACAGCTCCTCTATACACTACACCACACAGGAGAGCCGACAGCTCCTCTATATACTACACCACACAGGAGAGCCGACAGCTCCTCTATACACTACACCACACAGGAGAGCCGACAGCTCCTCTATATACTACACCGCACAGGAGAGCCGACAGCTCCTCTATATACTACACCGCACAGGAGAGCCGACAGCTCCTCTATATACTACACCGCACAGGAGAGCCGACAGCTCCTCTATATACTACACCGCACAGGAGAGCCGACAGCTCCTCTATATACTACACCACACAGGAGTGCAGACAGCTCCTCTATATACCACACTGCACAGGGGATCCGGCAGCTCCTCCTATATACTACACCGCACAGGAGAGCCGACAGCTCCTCTATACACTACACCGCACAGGAGAGCCGACAGCTCCTCTATACACTACACCGCACAGGAGAGCCGACAGCTCCTCTATACACTACACCGCACAGGAGAGCCGACAGCTCTTCTTTCTTCCCGCAGGTTATCGTCCCAGTTGCAGATTTGGTTTCTTGGAATAAATGTCATTTTCCATTTTCAGGGATTTATCAGCGTTGCTTGCTGAATGGACAAGATGCACCCGCCTCATCTACGCTTCATGCTCCTCCCTTATTTCATGGAGGCCTCGCGATCCAGAAAAAGTCACAGAACCCCCAAAGTACCTTCTAGTCACCTGGGGTCGTGGGATAGAGTCAATAGAGGTAGCAGGACAGGAGGAGCAAGTAGCAATGAAGGAAGAGCGTTCAGTGCTGGATATTTCTGGACATCAGGAGGGATCATTAAAACCACAAATTCAGATGCTTCAACTGGAAGTAGAAACTAAAACTTCACATGCGCGGACACTAGAGGAGAAATTAACATCACTTCAGTCTCAATTTGATGCAAAAGAGGAAAAAGCCAACTTGTTAAAGTTACAACTGGTGACGGCACAAGAAGAAGCAAGCATGATGAGGACACAACTGGTGGCAGCGGAGCAGGAGTCAAGCATGATGAGGACACAACTGGTGGCAGCGGAGCAGGAGTCAAGCATGATGAGGACACAACTGGTGGCAGCGGAGCAGGAGTCAAGCATGATGAGGACACAACTGGTGGCAGCGGAGCAGGAGTCAAGCATGATGAGGACACAACTGGTGGCAGCGGAGCAGGAGTCAAGCATGATGAGGACACAACTGGCAGCTGTGGAGCAGGAAGTAAGAGCGATAAGGGCACAACTGGTGGCAGTAGAGCAGGAAGGAAGCAGGATGAGGACTCGACTGCAAAGAGAGCAGCAGGAAGAGCACACAATGAGGTTGTCAGAACTGGGCCTGACTCAGCAGGAGACAAGCATATTATGCTCACAGCTTGACAAAGATAAACAAGAAGGAAGTGGGAAAAGGTTACAATGGGAAACGTCACAGCAGGAGGCTAACGCTATACGGTCACCTGTAGTGATAACTTCCCAGAAGGTGAGCATGATAACATCACTACTAGAGACAAGTCCTCCAAGCACTTTGTCACCATCGCTAGAATCAACCCAGCTGATGACATCACTGCTAGGATCCATGCCTCTGGAAACTAGCAAGACGATGTCACTACAACAGGATGGTAGTGTGATCAAGTCAGGACAGGAAGTAGATTTAATGGAGACTTCACATGCTGACATACTAGGCCACAACATACAGTCAAATTCACAGTTTGTAAAGTCAAAAGAAGACCTCATGGAGTCCCAACTGGAGTCCAAGATAAAGTCACTGACCTCAAAGGCTCACGAATCCGAGCAGGAAATACATTCATTAGTGGTGCAGCTGGAGGCATCGCGGCAGGAAGCGCGTTCACTGGAGTTAAAAGTACAGTTTTCTGAACAGGAAATGGAATCGTTCAAAGGAATGGTCAGAAAGTTGGAACAGGAAGTACATTCTTTGAGGGCGGAGCTGCAAGAGCGCTCCCAAGAGGCGGAGTCTCTGAGGTCAAGTCTGATGACGAATGAAATGGAAGAGTCGCGACTTCTCAGTATGGAGCGGGAGATGCGATACAGTCAGTAAGTAGAACTTAGTTGGAAATTACTTACAACAATGACCCCCGCATCCAAGTAGTTGAGGCTATCCAGTGGTTCCCTACACAGACTTTGTTTATTAGTTTTCACATGTGCCTAAACTTTTACATAAGACTGTGAATGAATGAAATCCTATATATATAACCTTTTGTTTTCTGTTGGGTGAAGGGAAGATAAAATTGGTTCTGGTTCCTTGTGCTGCTACTTTAGTTTCTTACATAGGTCATCACATAGTGCCGGTCTCCAGGCCACCCTCATCTCATTTGTCTGTCCTGGACTCCTTTAGTCAGAGATCTCTTGAAGCTGTGGAGTCCGAACGCTCCGATCTGCTCCACGATGTTGTCCTGTTGCGAGAAGAGCTGCTGCGCTGTCGACTGGAGGCTGATTTGTCACGGGACGAGAGGACTGGCTTGCAGGATGCTCTACACAAGGTACCCTCTGCATGGATCTACTAGAGACGCATTAGAACAGCCGTGCTCAACTTGGCAATAGGTGTGGGGCCAAAATTAAAATTAGCAAGCCTCTTGGGGCTGCAGATAGGTTTTTAGCGGCTTACTTACAAAGGAAGACACTAAAGCTACAGTAAAGGTAGGCCTCCAGAACAACTTTTATCATTGCGCGGCAATCACATCAGAGAAGGCCTGGGAGTAGCAGAATCTTTATATATAATAAGTATATAGATTCTGCACACCTCCGCTCCCGGGACTTCTCTGAATGCTGTAGTGTAGTATGTAGCTGTAGTAAGCTACTTATACTTGCTGTCAGGGGCGTAACTAAAGGCTCAGGGGCCCTGATGCAAAACGTGAGCTGGGGCCTTCTCTGAATTTAAACGTGGTCACATGACCAGCCGCGGGTCACGTCACTGTTGTTCATTGAAGGTCCTTTAGTAAAAGACTGCCTGTACAGTCTTGTCACCCTAGTGGCGCCGTTACTGCTGCCATAGACTTTGCCGCTAGCAGCTGGTAAAGTTTAGTGCAGTAGTAGAGGCACCACTAGCATGACTGTAGTCCTATCACAGTCCGCAAGGAACCCTGTGCCAGGCGACGTGTTGTGCAGGCCTGCAGTAGAATAAGGATAATGGCCGTACAGGGTTGTACAGTTTATAAGTTTGCTGCTCTTTTTACAGGTAGAAAAGCAGATGGCAGAGCTGCTGGTGGAGCAGAGCCAACACCGGGCCGAGGTGGGCAACCTCCAGGATGCAGTAGCTAAGATGGGGGACTTGAACCGAGCCTTGTCTTCAGATAAGGTGGAACTGAACAGTCTCTTGCAGCAGGTGAACGCAGTGCCACAGTGTCTATGTGGTTGTGACTGGTATTGCAGCTCAGCCCCATCCACTTTCAAAGAAGATTAATGCTTCATTTTGGTCCCGCAGAGAGAAAAAGACCTTGAGTCTGTCCGAGAAATCCTACAGGAATCGCAGAGGGAGTTGATGAATGCGCAGCAGCATTTGCAGCAATGTGAGGAGGAGCGTTCACACCAGAGGGCGGAGCTTACCAAGCAGCAGCTCCTCCTGCAGGACTGTGAAGTAGCAAGAGAGAATCTGGAAAAAGAGATATTGTACATTCGAGGAGAGAGAGAGAGACTGCAGGCTGAGCTTACCCAGGTAATTGGACCATCATTACTTCGTTCAGATCTTCCAAGAAACTCGGCTCAAAGTTACAGGTGCACTCATTTTGTGTGTTATTTTCCAATTATAGATTGTTTTATTCTGTTTTCTGCAATTGACGATAGGGGCAGCCATCTTGCTTGAGATGCTATATTAACATTATTTAAAGATATTCTTTACTGCATCCGTATGGAGCATAGGAACTTGTAGTCTGCAGATAACTCATTGACCTCTATGGGAGAGTGCTGTCGACATGCCTTGTGTCTTTTTCAGGGAGGGGGAGGAGGTAAGCTGTGACTATCACCTATTGTGAAGCGTGGATCCTGTATCATCAATATATAGTTGTTCCTTTTCATTGTAATCCTGCCTGTGATGATAATGAGATGACTATGTAAAAGTTTTCTCTGCAGAACAGGAAGTATCAGACCATTATTAGGCTTAGTGGTCGGAGCGAAAACTGCAGGATTTCAGGATTATTTTATAATATGGATTAGGATATGGAAAATTTAAATTTTTTGGTTACTTGATAGGAAAGAGAGATCATGCAGAAGAAGCAGGGCAAGTTATCTCAAGACACAGAGGCCTTGAGTCGGGAAAAGTCCACACTCGACGTGCAACTTGGGGTCAGTGAAAGAGAGTGTCTGGAATTAAGAGAAAAGCTAAGAGACCTCCAGTAAGTCATGGTTACATTAAGCGGTGATGCAGTTCTTTCCCTGATGCCTGATATATCTCGTTTTATCATCTGCATTTTACAATTTATTTCCTTAGGATCATAAAACAATCTCTGGAGAATTCAATTTTTGCATCTCAAGAAAGGTCATCTCAGCTGGAGATTAGATGTGGCCAACTAGAACTGGAAGTTCAAGCAGTCACTCAGTCCAAGAACACCGTCCAAGGTAGAAGTCATCGTACTAAATGCTATGATATAATGGGTATAAAGAGACGATCACTTATGAAATTGTTTGTGATTGTATTACAGATGAGCTTTCCCTCTTCTATACTGAACAAGACGCCTTACAGAAGACATGTCTCACTCTTTCTCAGAGATGTTCCGAATTGGAAGAAGAGAATGAAGCAGAAAGAGGACGGAGAGGCGAACTGGAGCTGAACTTGGTATAAAGTATTCCTCATTTTTTTGCAATGGCTTACCATATAGGAAAGCGCAAACTGCTGAAGAATAAAGTTTTTCAAACACATACAATTAGAGTTGACCGAACGTTCTCTGCCGAGCAAGATGCTCGTTCGAGTACTAGCGTACTCGATGGTGTTCGTTACTCGAACGAGCATCATGCCGTGTTTGACCCTGCCCCAGTTTTTGGCTCCTGCCCGCCGTGACGTGCCTGTTTTGGCCCCTTCCCGCCGCAGCGCGCGCGTCAGTGGCAAATTTGGCAGGCAGGGGGAGACAAACTAAGAAAAAAAAAAAAGCTCGGCACCCGGCGTCCCACATACAAAAATGCTGGAGTCTCCCATTGTAGTGAATGGGGTTCGTTACTCGAGTAGAGCTCTCAAATTTTACGAAACACTCGAATAACGCGGACCCGAGCATTTGGGTGCTCGCTCATCCGTACATACAATCCCACCAGAGGCCAAAAGGATTGAGGCCTACGGCTATTTTCAGCCTATACCCTGGGAGCTTTCCTGGCACACATGCTAAATTTGTTCCCTTAACGAGATATGAACAGAGTTTAAGCAATACCAAGTTGATGTTCGGCAGTAGCATGACTGACAACAGAATCATGATGTGTTGCTCTGTTAGGGTGTATTCACACGGGCGATTTTTTTCCTGTGCAAGTTCTGCATGATTCCGTGATGGACAGGACCCTTTCGGGAAAAGAACCCATTCGTTTGAATGGGTTAAATCACACAACCAATTTTTTTTCTCAGACTGATAGTCCGACTTAGAAACATTGCTGCATGTCCTATTTATGTGCAATTCTCCTTCAAGAATTATTTTCATTGTGTTCCAGGTATGTAGCTGGTGACGCAACTAGTAGATAAATAGCAACTGCATTTTAGGGGGTAGTATAGGCTAAATTTTAAGAACGCATCAAATGCTCTAAATCTGGCCATACTCGTAAAAGTTAGTCAAACCCGATGATATCCGTGGGATCATCTGACTCTTCCCCAATATGAGATGATGAGGCAAAGCAGTTTCTTGGTCCAGGGGAAATAAGCAGCTGCCAGAGGTGTTTCCACTTGCTCCCCTCTCTCCATTTAGCAACAGATGTGTCTGCTTGGGTGTGGTTTTCCATGGCAAAAATCAGCTGTGTGAGGGGAGCCAGACCTATGGGTGAACACTACCACTTTAAAGCAACCCCTTGGGCCTGGACAAACAAAGATTGCCACACAACTTCTCCGACAACTTCATTCACGCAGTGCAATAGTATGCATCGTTAGTATAAGACACTACATGCTGCTCTTGTGAGCAGCACTGGACAGTCAGAGCAGCTTGTAGTGTCTTATAATAATGCACAGCGGGAATCAGGTAGTCAAAGAAGTGGCTTGGCCAGCTATGTTTGTGCAGGCCCAGAGGGTCACTTTAAGTAAATCTGGCCATTAACATGAGACAAATGATTATGGATTATGGATCACTGTCAAAAGTAATATCTAATCTAGGTCTCTCTCCCCTTTCAGTTTCATCCCATTGCTTCTAGTCTTTTCTTGTACAAATGAGAATAGGGCTGATCCCTCTGCACTGTGACAGCCCTTCAGATATTTGTAGACCGCTATTAAGTCTCCTCTCAGCCATCCTTCTTGCAAGAATTGTGTGTGCCTTTTTTTCTGCATCACATTGTTGACTCATGTTCAGTCTATGATCTTTTAATATACCCAAGTCTTTTTCACATGTGCTGCTGCTTACCCCTATTCCTCCCATTCTGTATGTTTTTTTTCCCCATTTTTCTTGGCCAGTTGTATTACTTTGTAATCCTCCCTGTTAAATACCAATGTGTTGTACGCTGCCCACTGTTAAAGCTTGTTTAGATCTTTTTGAATCCTCTCTCTCTCTTCCCTAGTGTTAGCTATCCTTCCTAGCATTGCTCGTCAGCAAACTTGATCAGTTTCTCCTTAATTTCCTCCTCCAGATCATTTATAAAAATGTTGAACAACACTGGGCCTAGGACAGAGCCTTGTGGTACCCCACTTGGAAATTAGATTAGTCTGACATGACTTGTTTGTTACAAACCCATGCTGGCTCTGGTTAATTACTGCATTCTTATCCAAGTACTTGCCTACATGCTGTTTAATAATTTCTTCAAAGATCTTTCCCGGTATTTCAATATTTCTGATGAATTTGTCTCCCTAGGAGAAAACTGCTTATTTACCTATCCCTTTGGAAGTGCATACTGAACTGATTATGGGTATGACAGGGGATAGTTGTCTGTCAAACAAGTGCAATTTGGGATTAACAATGTGCTTTTGTGCATTCTTCCTTTAGATTGGGGTGGTAACAGTGTCTGTGCACATAGCTTATAGTTCATTGTAGTAAAATAAGTGCAGTTATATGGATTATATGGGTTAAGAAAAGTGTTTAGAGAATGAAAGCATTTTATAATACGGAATTTTGAATTTTGGGATTTTTTTTTTCAGGAAGAATCAAAGACCCTGAAAGACCATCTGGAGCAAGAAAAGAGTCTTAGACAGGTTGCTGAAGTTCGGGTAGATGAACTGGAGAGAGATAAGTGGACTCAGCTGGATAAAGCAATCATTTTACAGAGGCAATTGGAAAAAGAAGTTTCAGAGCTCAGGGACAACCTGAAAAGATGTCAATCCGAGAAAGAGGCAGCTTTGGAAACGTTAGAACGAGAAGTACTATTAAAAAGCGAACAAGATCGTGAACTGGAGATTATCAAAGAAACCTTAAGAGAAAGTCAGGAAGAGAAAGAGAGGGCTCTTGTTGCATTGGCAAACCAAGAGGATAGTTTAGAAGAGATAGAGAGGCAGATTACAGAGCTCAGAGAGAATATTCAGGAGTGCAACGGGGAGAAAGAGAGTGCTTTAACTTCAGCAGCTCAACTCCAGTTGAACATACAAGAAAGAGAACGTGAAATCAAGGCTTATAAGGAGAATATAATGCAGCTCCAACAAGAGAAAGCGATGGAGGTCGCTGAGTTACAGCAACAGATTCAGAGTCTTAAGGGAACTGAGTTACAAATCACAGTCTTGACAAAGTACCTTGAAGAGTGTCAACTTCAGAAAGAGCTTGCACTGAAAGCAGAAAATGACAGTCATATGATTATAGCAAAAAGGGAGCGCGAAATTGATACCTTGAATGAAAAGTTAAGCCTAGTTCAAGAAGAAAAAGAGGCAGTCTTCAAGCAGTTGTCTGTTTCAACTACCGAGGCAGAGCAAAAACAGTCTGCTCTGGAGGAACTACTTAGACAGTGTCAAGAAGACCGAGAAACCAAGGTGAATGCACTGTTGCAAAATGTGGGAGAGCTGGATAAAGAGTTGAAGACATTACAAGAGCATCTAAAGGATCAGCAGGCCGAAAGAGAAAGCACACTTGAAGAAGTAGCCCATCAAACCATGAGGTTACGAGAGAGAGACTCTCTGATTGAATCTTTACGATCTAGAATTGTGGAGTGCGAGTTGGAGAAAGAACAGGTTACTGTGAATTACAGAGAGTGCAAAGAAAGCGTAACAACATTCAAAGAGACCATTCAAAAGTACGTGGAAGAAAAAGAGAAATTGTTTAGTTTGTCACAGTCTCAAATGGAAGAGATTAACGAAAGGGAAAGTGAGATAAGATTGTTGAAGGAGACTATGTTTAAGGTTCAAGAAGAAAAAGAAAGGCTCCATAAAGATTTAGATTTTCACAACAGAGCTTTGAAGGAGAGAGATGAAGCTAATGTGGAGCTGCAGCAGATGCTACGAGACAGCCAGCAAGAGGAAGAGCGTCATAGACTAGCTGTGGAACAGCAGAGGACTGAAATTCTGAATTTGGAAGAGAAGTTATGGAGGTACGAGCACGACAAATCTTTGGTAGAAGTTAAAATGGAACAGCTGGCATCTCAGAAAGACTCCATGGAGAAGCAAGCAAAAATGGGGGAAGAACGTCTGAGATTAAAAGGAATTGAATATTCTCAGGTCTTAGAGGACAAAGAACTTGAGATTGAAGTTTTAGAGAAGAATTACAAAAGAGAGCGGGAAACTCTGAATACGAGACTAGAGACACTTTCACACTCCTTAAAAGAGAGTGAGAAAGAACTGCAGGAAAAGAAAAGACTTGAGAACGAGAATAGAGATCTGGAGAGGAAACTTTCCGACGTCTTGAATGAAAGACAATTGCTTGAGAAACAGAGGGAAAGAGATGACAAATCTTTTAAAGAAAGGTTACAAGAGCTTTCCCAGACTTTGCTAGAAAAAGAAGCTGGGACTGCTAGAGAGAGAATGCAGTTACACAGGATTAACGATGAATTGGATGTTAGGGTGAAAGATCTGCTAGACATCATTAAAGAGAAAGACATTCAAGAATCAGAGAATTCAGCAAAACTGCAAAAACTGAGAAAGGAACTAGAACAAGTTCAACATTTTCTGGTAGAGACTCAAAGACAGGCAGAAGACACAAAATTTCAAAGTGATAGAGAAATTATGACTTTAAAAAGGCACGTTGCAGAACTGTCTCAAGCACTTGCAGACCGTGAGGTCCATGATGTAGAGAGAGAAGGGCACTTGAAAACTTTGAATATAAGAATAGACAAAATGCGTGAGGAGCTAATGGATAATTCTATGGAATCTGCACGAGTGGAAGAAGAAAGAAAGGAACTGCAGAAATGGGTGACTGAAGTCTCCCAGGCTCTTATTGGAGAGATGTCTCTGGATCAAGAAGGAGATAAAGCTTTAATTAATAGACTAAAATTACTTGGAAAAGCTTTGAAAGACATGGAGCGACAGTGTGAAGAAGAAAAAATGCAGAAAAATAGTTTAAAAGAGAAAGTAGCAAAACTTTCTCAAAGTCTTATAGGAAAGGAACACGAATTAGAAGAGGCAGAAAATAAGATGGGATTGCTGAGAATGAAAATACGTGAACTGGGAGAAGTTCTGATAAAAAAAGAAGACGAAGTAAAGAATGAGGAGCTAAAGAGTGAAGAAGAGAAGTCCTTACTGAGACAAAGTGTATCTCAACTATCTCATAATCTTTCGGAGAAGAATATTGAGATCGAGGAGAAGGAAGTTGAAATTACGTTTCTGAAAGATAAGATCGTAGAATATAGGCAAGTTATGATGGACAAGGATCAAGAAATACGAGAGAAAGACAGCTTCATCGAGCTGCAGAAAAAGTCTCAGAGCAACAGAATATCAGAACTTTCTCAAGCTTTAACTGAAAAGGAAGGGGAAGCAGATAGCAAAGAGCTAAAAATGATATCTCTGGGAGAAAAGATGGTGGAACTTCAACAGGTCTTAATAAATAAGGAGCATGAGCTTAATGAGGAGATGATACGAAGTGAACACGAAAATAAAGTCTTAAGACAAAAAGTGACAGAACTTTCACAGACCTTAATAGAGAGAAGCCAGGATGTGGATTTTGCAAACGCGGAAATAAAATTATTAAAACGTAAGATAGAAGAGCTTCAAGAACATTTGGTAGAGAAAGAAAGAGAAATGGAAGAAAGAGGACGACAGTTTCTAGAGGATAAAGAAACTGAAAGACAGAGATTTACAGAACTTAGCCGGTCTTTAGTAGAAAAGACCCGAGAAAGAGACGATAAAGAGATGCAGATGAAAGAGAAAATTGAAGAACTGAGGCAACATCTGCATGAAAAGGAACAAGAAAATAAGGAGGAAGAACTGCAACATGAGGAAGAGATTATAAAGATGAGGAAAAGGATGTCGGAACTATCTTTATCTCTAACACAGAAGGAAAGGGAAGCAGAGGAGGTCAACACTATGAAAGAATCTATAAGAGAACTTAAGGAAATGCTTTCAGAGAAGGAGAAAGGCAGACAATCTGAGAAAAGAGCGAATGATGAAGAGAAGAAGACTCTACATCAGAGAGTAAAAGATGTTACCAAGGCTCTGGTTGAGAAAGAGCAAGTATATGATGTGGCAAAACATGAGGTGACCACTCTAAAAAATAAGATAGAAGAGCTAAGACGTGACATGCTAGAGAAAGAAGATAAGATTCAGGAAGGCAATAGGGTGAGTGAGGACGAGAAGACATCCTTGAAGCGAAGAGTAAACGAACTGTCCAGAACTTTAGCAGAGAAGGAGCAAGAAGCTGCTAAGACAAGATTAGACAGTAAATATTTAAGAGACAAGCTAGAAGAAGTTAGGCAAATCTTGCTAAATAAAGAGGACGAGATCAAAAATGAACGAAGGCACAACGAGGAAGAGAAGACAGTGATGAGAGAGAGAATTAAAGGCATGTCCCAATCCTTAGTAGAGAAGGACCATGAAGCAGATAGGACCAAGATAGAGATTAACTCTTATAAACAGAAGATAGAAGAACTTGGCCTGGTCCTGACGAGGAAAGAAACAATTCGGGAGACCTATATTGAAGAACAAAAGTCAGTTATAAGCCAAAGAGTGGAAGAACTTTCTCAAACTTTAAAGGTGAAAGAAAACGAAGCTGGGGTTCTTAAAACTGAATTGGCATCACTGAACGAGAATGTAGGAGAACTAAGACAAGCTCTGAATCTGAAGGAACAAGAAATTCAAGAGAAGAAAATGCAGAGTGAAACTGAGAAGAATACTTTAAGAGGAAGAGTGACTGATCTTACTCGAGCTTTAGGAATTAAAGAAAGAGAAGTAGAGGAAATGGTAGGAAATATGGAATCCTTAAAAGACAAGCTAGAACAGACTGAACAGGCTCTGAAGGTGAAAGAACAGACAGTGATAGCTGAGAAAAGATTACATGAGGAAGAAATGACGGCCATACGTAATAAAGTAGTTGAAATTTCACAGATTCTGTTGGAGAAGGAGGAAGAAGCAGAAGATATGGAAAGGGAGACAAAACGTCTTAGGGAAGAGATAGAACAGCTAAGACAGCATCTGGTAGAAAAAGAGCAAGAAAGTAAGACGTATGAAGATGAAAAAAATATCTTGAAGAACAAAGTGTTAGATCTTGTACAAACTACAGAAGAGAAGGAGAAGGCAATAGACATGTTGGTTATTGAGAAGAACACTCTGAGTGTGAAGATTGAAGAACTTCAACAAGAAATGATGTATAAAGATCAAGATGTAAGAGAAGGAATCAGAGACGACAAAGAAAATGAGATATTTTTGAGACCGAGTCTAGAAACTAAATATGAAGGTTTAGCAGAAACTGATAGCAATGTATTAGATGTGCAAGAAGATGTAAACCTACTTCTCCTTCACAAGACAGATACGGAAGAAAGGAGACCCATGGAAGACTCGCAAAAATTCACATATCTCAAGTCAGACATGACAGAGGAAGAGACCACAGAAGGCTTAAAGTTCATCAGGAAGCGGGAATTACTAGAAAACCAATATGAGGAACCTATGTTACTGGAGATCAATTATTCCAGTGATGAGACAAAAATACAAGAGTTGTCAATAGAAATAAAAGCACTTTATAAAGAGAAAGACGAAGCGAGAAAGAGGGAAATTGATCTTAAATGGAAGTTGAAGAACGCAGAAATGGCACTAAGGCGTATGGAGGCTGAGGAGATTACGTTCAGGCAGAAATCTTTGGAATCTGAGAAGAGACTTAGAAAAGTAAGATGGGGTACACAATGGAGGCAACCTGTGCAAATTCATTAGTGAACAGGCTCTGTTCACACTTCTGTTTGTTTTCCATCTGGTTTCCATTGCATATTGATGGTCAGAATGGGGTAGTCTGTGGATGGAGACCTCACTGGTCCAGTCAGTGGTGGTAAAAAGCAAAAACAACCTAATGGATCCTTCAAACTTGTCATCACAGATCCATCATGGATCTTGTAGAAACGGAAGCAATGACAGCATTGTGAACAGAGTCTGAATCATTTCTGGTTATTGGAAAAGTTGATATCAAAGGGTTTGGTTATGTGATCACAGATGAATATTTGTAGAGGCGTCTGATGGCACTACCCAGTCTTACTCAGAATAAGTTCAATCCTGATCTCCAGTTAACTTACCTGTTTTTATGCAGACCTAGCAATTCATGCCCGCCCAATAGGGAGCCTAGACCACTTTACCAAAACTCATCTCCCACAATGTTTTCTAGGCTGCGGGAGATACAGTAGTGGGATCACAAACTACAGCTTTGCTGACCCTGCCTCTAACAAGCAGCATTAGTGGGGGGTGCCTGTGTCAGAACCTGGGGAGAAAGCTTTGGTGACTGCATAAAAATAAGAAGTATTTAAGTGTGAATCACGTAATGAAGAATATGATTTAAAATTACCATCTATTTCCCCTCGTCCTTCGTTACCAGTCAGCCATTATTATAGGGTAATGTATACCCCGAAGTGCCCTGCCAAGTGGATGTTGAGAGCAATGGGTGGGTGTCAAGATGACGCTACACAATAGAGTAGACATATTGTTGACCCCTACTCAACTCCATTAGTGATTCCATTGTAGCTGTATATGAACCTACGTAGAATACAATCCCAATTCACAAAGAGTTGGTGTAAAATGTACAGAAAAAAGAATGCAGTGATTTAGAAATCTCATATAACCATAGTTCATTCACAATAGAACATAGCAGAAGGGGGAGATGTTTTTCCATTCCATTTTAAAAAATTAACCCCTTTTAAAAATTGATGGCAGCAACACATCTCAAAAAAAGTTAGGCCAGGGCTATGTCTTCCATTGTGTAGCATTCCCATTTCTTTCTACAAGAGTCTATAAACGTCTGGGAAGTGGGGAGATCAATTGCTAGAGTTTTTGAACTAGAGGCTGGCCAATTGAGCCCCAGATTCTTCTTCTGTGAAGCCATGCTGTTGTGATAGATGCATTATGTGGTTTATTGTCTTGCTGAAATATGCAAGGCCTTCCCTGAAAGAGACAAAGTCTGGATGGGAGCATATGGTGTTCCAAAACCTCTATATACTAATCAGCATTGATAGTGTAAACTGCCCATGCCATAGGCACTAATAAAACCCCATCCCATCAGAGATGTAGGCTTTTGAACTGTTCACTAATCGTCCGTGGTTTCCTTGTTTGACAATTTGTAGACCGTTTTTCACAGATTGATGAACCTTTGATGACCTGTGCTTCTGAGAGACTCTGCCTCTCTACCATGTTCCTTTTATACACAGCCATGTGACTTAGTAGAAAATTGATCCTCCAGTTGTTTTTCATTATTGCCACTTACTTTTCCAGCCCTGTGTTCCCCCTGTTCCAACTTTTTTGAGATGTGTTGCTGCCATCAATTTCTAAATAAGTTAATTTTTAAAAAATGAAATGGACATATGTCTCCCTTTCACCTTCTGATGTGTTCTATGTTCTACTGTGAATAAAATGTGCTTGGATGAGATTTCCAATCATTGCATTCTTTTTTTTGCCTTTACATTTTTTATGGCAACTTTTTTGGATTGGGGATTGTATATAAAGCACCTGAAATATTTCTCTGCAGTTGGTTTTGATCTGGATATGAGATGCATTAATTGTCTTCTTAAACAGGACCCTACACCTGCAGATATCAAAGGCACAAACACTGGCGACTCTCTGCAGAGGCGGCTGAAGGTCCTCCATGAGGCTGTTGCAAGGTTGGAAAATGACAAAGCTTTATTGCAAAGCCAAAACCTGCGTCTGAGTGAGACATTAAAAGAAGTAAGAGCTGCTACAGAGGAGTGTCATGGATGCCGAATTAAGTCAAACTTTTGTCTTACATTCAATTTTGTTTTCTTGCATAGGTTGAGAGTGGGCGGAGGAACCTCCGGAGGGAGCTGCGTAAGCTGAATATCTCAGCGTTGCAGAACTCAAAGGACAAATCACAAGAGGTTAGTTGTCCTAGGGTAATCAAATATTTTAAAGCCATCTCGGGACCAGTTGCAGTCTTTACTGCTGCATAAGACTCATGGCTTTCTATGATGGTGCTATGACAATTGATATCATTGGCGCAGTATTACACTAGTTCTGTCAGTCTCAACATTTCTGATGGAGCTGTAATATAGGCTGCAATGTTTTTACCTCTAGGATACTGTTGATTCTTCTACATCTCAGCCAAGCGTGACGGAGCTACAGCAAGAGGTGGGTGACTCTATTCGCTTGCTGCATTCTACATTGTATAGTGTTCCAAGGTATTATGCAATTACAATACGATGCGATAAGATGGAAGAGTGTTCAACTGTATATAGAAAACCTGTGAAATATAAGGCAGCATGGTGTTTGAGAACAAATAGAGGGTGAGTTAAGGGCATAATAAGTTTACTGGGGCGATGGGGTATGTAGAATAGAATGGGATTCTGCAGTTGTCTGAAGAGTTAACAAATAGTCATCTTGTATCTTCCCCCACAGATCTCCTTTTTAAAGTCGCAGCTCGAGACAGAACGTGGACAGCGCTCTCGTTACATACAGCGATGTTCTCGCACCACTGACGAGCTTACCAGCCTGAGATACGATTTGACTCGTTCACTGGCTGCAGTGACCTCTGATACTAGATCTCAGGTACTAGAGAGGGAAACGATCCGACTGGATGACACTTTAAACCGGAGTCTGGGCCTTCCAACGACCTGAATGTGAACGTCAGCGTCCAGTTCTGAAAGCATGCAAGTCTCACCATCTTGAAGGAACAGTTTGGATCAATGAGACGGAGAGCAGTCAGAAAACGGGCGGATCCGTCCTATAAAAAGGGCTTGACCCCTTTATCGACCTGTCTTACAGAAGTCCAATTCAGTTGCACTAGAAGTGCAATGGTTCTAGTTTTAGTGACCAATCATTGAGCACTATACTGGACCTGTTTGCAATGACAAATCATTATGTCTACATGTGTGGGTGATCTGTGGTTCAAAAGAGTTGAAAATGATGTCTGTTACAGGGCTCACTTTTAGTGTGTGATTGTGTGTTTTTGGATGGAGCTGTACGTCTGGCATGGTCATTTCGTAACCACAAGTATGCTTATGACTGTAAGTTTATGCTGTGGTGTTAAGCTAACCATGCATAAATTACATTGACTATGTATGGATCATAAGCGAATTCTTCAGGTCTCAGACCCTTAGGTACTGCAATAGGGTCTGATGCTACCCTTTGGGAAACCTAGTTCTGATTGAAAGTAGAAAATTGTTGCAACAGAATTTTGCAACATGGTTGACACCATCCTACTTGAAATTCCTTGCTGAGAGTCATCAGAACTACCCAATTATCAGTCAGAGGGAAATCAATCTGTACAGACCCCTTTATCGTAAGGTTGTGCTGTCCTACCAGCAGCTATTGAATAAGATTAGCGTCTGATCGGCTGCACAAGGTCAACTTTGTAGAGTCTGATCATTGGTTCTAGCTCAATATAGAAGTTTACAAAGTCAACTTACAGTGTCTAGTATGGTTTCCCGTTGAACCAGAAATCAATTATAATATGTGACGCAGGTACCGCAGTGGGGTCTGACCCTATTCCTTTCTTGAATTGAACTGCTGACAGTCATCGGAAGCACTTGATATTTCGCCATATAAGGCTCAATTCTACCCTGCTCGTTAGCTAAAGAGCAAAGCGGAGCTGTGTCTACACTCTAGTTAACTGAAGCTGAACATCTCACATCACCTTGTATGATTACAGTCATTATATGGTACATAGGGCAGGTTTATAGATCGTTGCCTCTTACTCAAAACCAAGCGGAAACCTTGCGTTATTTTGTGTTTTACCAAGTTAAGCTGTGATTTTCGTTCATTGTGGGTTCCACAAGTTCAGGTTGTGGATTCATAACTGCTATTAGAACGCCTTGAAGTGCAATTTCAATGTAATTCACAACATTGGGTAGCTGTGTAAATACATTGTAAGCTCAGGTTGTTGTAGAAGGCCATTGCTTGTTGTGAAGGTTGGGCAGTTTTTGTCAATTTCTAACGATTGCCCGCATCAGATTCATACACAGCAGTGGTAGCGATAAAAGAGCTATTTTACTATAGAATTTCTAACCAAATGGGGTAAACGGGTTGTTTCCTTTTATTGGGTTAATCTATACTTGTAAATTAGGAAGTTGCATACGTAATTGGAATAACTACCGTCTTGAATAAGAGTGAAGCAATGCAGTTGATTGGTACGGATGTGATTGCACATCGATATGTGTACAGGGTGAGACTTTGGTAACAGATCTATGATCGTAATGACAATCCATTTGTGGAACAGGGTGACCGAGCGATGTGTGTGAGAGAGGGTTATGTAGTCCTGATTGTTGTGTTGAGATGTGTAGTACAGGATTATGCTGCATGGACCATATGTGTGATTGTTGCACTGACCGATGTGTGGAATTGTGGTGAACTTTTCTTAATGTTTGTATATAGGATCAAACTCTTAAAGGGTAATTCTATACTGGTTGGGATGTAGGAAATCCAAAACCGCAACATCCATTCTGGCTCTCGTAATAGTTGTTACTTTCCTCTCCATAGGACACAGAGAAGGGGGCCGGAGACCATTGCATGTAGTGTAGCGTCTTGCGCCATAGCTTGATGGTCTCATATTAGTATCTTCTACCTTTGGAGGTTGTAGCAGCCGGACAATCCCATTCCAAGTGCAACGTCTTAGAGATGAAGTGTCTTGCCCAGAACCCCCTCCAACATGTTCTCACGGAACTTCTCCATTGATTGCGGAGAACTAAGAGAAGTCTGGCTTGCCATGACTGTGAAGACCATTCTTCTAGGGGTTTGTCCACATGGGACCCTTTTAATAAATGGGTGGCCATTGCTTCCATATATAAATCTCTACTGGATAGAATTGCTCTTTCTAATCTGTTACTGGGTTATGTGTGTCCAATGAGGCTGTTGTCCGGAGTGTTAGATGACTTTTATTTTATACAGTTATTTCTATATATATATCTATATATTTTAATAAAAACAGTATTATGTACATAGGTTTATAATGTGTATAACACCATGACACAGGCAATGTGACGGCCGCCCTCCAGAAAGAGGCTGCAATATTTTAGCCAGACGCTTTTACTCATATGTGTATCTCTGTATATATATTTATATAAATATATATTTTGTATGATGAAATATTTGAGCTTGTACCTATTTATGTGCGATCCTTACGTCTGAAATGCAGCTGATATCACTAGAGCCATTGCAATAACATCAAGCAAAGCCACTTTCTGCTGATATGTTTAATAAGCGTCCATTGAGTCTCATTCTGAACAGAAAAATAATTGGGAGTCACAAAGATGGCTTCTGACGGGGAGAATGGCAGCTGCGGGTAATGATCCTATGGCAGCTCATCCGTTTCCCTTCTCCTTCTTCACTCAACTGCGAAAACTGATGGGAAAGAAATCCTATGATGGAAATTAAGTTTTTGGGTGAATTCCGATTGTCCCGGGTGGTATGAATTGGATTGGACTAATGTCTGCATTTGGGCATGACTAACATGAAGGAAAATATGTCCATTATGGGTTTGATTGTGACCCTGATGCTGAAGAGTTGCGACGGTGTATACGTAGACATGAGTGAAGAGCACTAAACAACGAAAAGCATAGCAAAACAGATGACCTCATGGAAGATGATCAATCCCGGACGCTCCTAATCGCAAAACAGTGATGGACAGCTCATAAATGCAAATTTTATCAGGTGTCGTCATGTTCACAGTGTGATCACCAGGACACCGACTGTACTACCAACAAGTCTAGGACGAGTCCGTGCATCATCTACGTCTGTCAAGTTATGCCCCAACTTCCCAACACTCTAGATTTATTCCTCTCCATCATCACAGGTACACTTGACATTCATGACAGGTAGACATGTCCTGTGACAGCTGTAATGGCCATCATATTGGTTGTCACAGAAAGATATATCACTACATCCACTGGTGCTTATTAAATCCCTAACGCCTCTTCCCTTGTAGTTCTATTGAATGGGATGTGGATCACCATAAGGCTCTACTATGATTAAGTTCAGATCTGTACAACCACTGAGGGCCGATAGTTGTAGCCATTGTCAAACCAGCCTAAATAAAATTCTAACAATGTTTGACAAACCCATGATCTACGTTTACAAGGAAATATAGGTTTACAGGGGAATATAATAAGCATGGGACACTACACACTGACGTACACAGCACCGGTATACACACCAGCCATATTTCGAGAATCTATGGTTCCACTCCACTCTTTTGAGGTGATGCTCGTTGATCCAAACCATATCTCGTAATACCAAGGCACTAACCGATTCGCCAATATGAAGACCATTACTAATGCACTCTCTTTGCTACTAAACCACCCTCTGTCTGGATCTTTTACAACTACTCCTCCCCAGCAGTAGCTATTGATATGTCGAATACTGAACTACTACCTTTTATAATGCATCGACTTAAAATACTGAAGAGCCCTTTTAACACAATGATGTGGTGGTCTGCCTGAAGATGACGCCATGTACAGCCTGCTTTATCACTAAGATAGTGAGCGTTTGGTGGTCAGCACCTACTTGACAGAAAAATACTGGATGACCAGTACTCTACATGTCTCCTACACTGATAGAATGACTATTGGGTGCTCTATACCCATTGACCAGCACCTGGCTGGTGCTCTATGGTTATGGTGCTTAGGATAACCATGGACTTGGAGACTGTGCCCAAATATGTGACCAGGATAATGACTGAATAGTGGACTGTGCCCACTTATGACCAAGATAACCGTTGACTAGTAGATTGTGCCACCAAATCACCAAGTTAACGATTGAATAATGGACTGTGCCCACTTATATGACCAGGATACCCATTGACTAGAGGACTATCTGTGTCCACCAACAAGCCATGGATTCTCCAATATTGCACATCTGTAAAGCTGCTAATCATCGTTGTGGCAGTCTTCATCTTTCTATGAATGATCCATACTTGACGAATGTACCGTAACTTGTATGCCTGGGAGCCACTATTGCCAATCCTATAGCAATCCAAGATGGAAACCAAACCTGGAATCTACCCCAAAGCAAGAAGAGTAGGAGGGAGTTATCCGGGAAAAAAAGGCCTTATTTTTGTCATGTGCAAACCATGAAGCCAGACATGACATTGTAGGGTCCGCTCATTCTATGTGCCACATACCACTACAGTAATGAACTTCACAACAAAACGGTTAAAGCATAAGAGACATCCAACGTGAAATTGTAGCAGTACAAAGAGGACGGACAGTCGTACTGGTTTGCGGACAGTTGTTTCTGGGATTTTTGGGGTTGGGGTCTGTCCAGTAGCTGGGAAAGTCTGTAGGAAATCTCACCAACGTCTCAAGTCTTAAGATGGCTGCAGACTCCTTGTTAACACTTTGTGCTGTGCAATAGGTGTACGCTTTATAAATAAATCAAGTTGGCCTTGGGTAGACTTCCGGCCAAGCCTTACCCTCCCCAGAGACACTGTGAATGCCCTCTCCTACGGTAACACCGGAACACCTTGGCACTAGGAAATACGAGGCGGGCAGAGGGAATCGCCATCCTCACTTCTCTTTTTTTACTCGGCAGTATCACAGAGGGAGAGATTGAAAAAGTCTGTGGGCAGGGTCTTCATGAATTGTCTCCTTATCCAGTGAGAAGGGCCCATTGGCCCTGATTGTCGGGCGAAGATATACATTTATATATTTATATATATCTATACACGTGGAGGGAAGGTTTAAGCCTCTCCTATAATTCTTTTGCATTCCGCCTGGGATTTTGCTGTGCAGAGTCTTTAAGCGATAGAGTCCCAATCAAAGTCATCTTGTATTTCTTCGCTGGTGGGTGGATAACGGAGTTCCGGGCGAGTCGAATACATAGCGCGTTGGGGTACAGATACAGAGCGACCTGTGGGTGGAAAAGCATCAGTGAACACTTCAAGGAGAATTATAGTAAAAAACGACCCCACTTCCTAATCTTACCCATATTCAAGGCCAGTCTTAGATTACATGGCACCCTGTGTGAAATTATTGTGCCCTCCCCCACCTGTTATAAGAAAATAATTATATAATGTGCATAATATATTACACTGATGAGCAGTTTGCATGTACTATATTCTGCTTGAGCAGGGAGCAAAATAGTACCATTGCCAAACCAGAACTGCTCAAGTAAATAAATACAGTATCAAGGTCAGGGAATAAATATGGTATCAGAACCAAAATAATTATTACATAAATCTAGTACCAGAACCAAGAGCATAACATAAATACAGCACCAGAACCAAGAGCATAACATAAGTACAGCACCTCAACCAAGCTTAGTACATAAATACAGGGTTGACTTTAGAATATCTCAGACTAAGGTAGACCATGCATGTAAGCCAGAGTTTCAGATCCTAGCCGTGTCTTAAGGGCACAGACTAAAAAACAACTACCACTGATTAAGATGTAAGGGTTAAGCATTGGTAGTGCCCTATAGGTAATTTTTTTGTAAACACAACTGGTTATTCCCTTTTAATTTTAGGATTATTGCATGGAGCATTATCCGGAAACCTCACCTGGCTGGCTGTATGTTGGGGGGGCCTGGGTTTGAATAGGATATCCAGGGGGTGCAGTGAAAGTGTGACCACAAGATACTGGAGGCTGCTGGTTCTGCCCATAGGAGGTAACTGGAAGGAAAAAGAAAATATTCAATTTAGTGACTGTGAAGTAGCGGACTTTTCTCACGTAGCCGTATGGAAAGTATACTGGGAGTAGTGTGATTAAGGAAAAATATCCAGCGGAAAGGATGTAAATAACTCGTCGCCAAAAGGGGTCACAGGAGGATGTCAAGAACTGTTCTGACCAACAGGCGCTGCACAGTCAAGAGCTGGAGAACACCTAGCATGAGGCGATCTGAGCCTGCTGCCTCAGGTGGTAGTCTGCAGGACCTCAGAGGGGAGAAGGTTGGGTGCCATCCAGCCAGTAATTAAGGCTGATATCTATCTTTTACCAGCGATATCAGTGACTGGTAAAAATAATTGCCAACTGTGAGCCTGCTGGGCAACAACAAGCATTTCACTCATTCGATCTGTAGCTCCAGGCCAGGGCCTGCCGCCACTGGACCGCGGCTATGAATGTGTGAAATGCTTGTCTGTTTGCTTCCAGCTGGAGGTCCACAATGGGGCACTATTATTACTTGGGCCACTATGGAGGTCACTATTCCTACTGGAGCCACTCTGGGAGTGACTATTACTATTGCGGCCACTACTACTATGGGGGTTACTATTACTACTAGGGCCACTGTACGGTTCACAATTACTACTGGGGCCACTAACAGGGTCACTATTTCTACTGGGTCCATTAAGGGGGTCACTATTACAATTGGGGCCACTAAGTGGACCACTCACTGTTGGGGCCACTATTTTTCTATCACTTCAGACTTCTCAACAGTTCAAATATGTTTTGGGTATCTTAGAGCACACATCAAGAGCACAATACAGCTGATGTGTCCAAACACACAACTCGCTGTTCAATCTGTAGCTGGTAGGTTGAGTTGGGCAAAGTTGTTAAGGGGTTAATGTTTCTTGCTGGCATCTCCCAAATTAACACTCCTCCTTCATACAACCATTTACCCCTCTACCTCCAATCCTACCTGCCATGGTATGTCCTGGCTTTGCTCCCTGGAGTGCACAGGCACTGCTGGTGGAGGGGGGCATGCACTGAGCCTGGCAGGATGCCGCCTGTCCATGTGAAGAGTCGGGAGGCAGGAGTCCGTTGCGACTTAGCAGATGGCTTAAGGAATCACACAAGCTGGCGATATGATGTTGATCCAAGCTCCAGTTCTTCAGTTCAGCCTGGCGGAGACTCTCCATGAGGTCTGGAAAGAGGACAAACATCGGTTTATAGAATGCCCCTTTAACCCTCTCCAATCCACTGTCTGACGTCTAAAGACATTCTGATTGAAGGTTGTACAGCTTCTGATGTCAGAAGACGTCCGGCAGGGTATTCTTACTGTATATTACTGGCCACTCTGTTGTCGGGGCCTCTTCAGCATGTCACATACTGCAGTACTGGCTCTAGCCAGCAGGTGGCGGCATTGTAAAATGGCAGAAAGAGAAAGCCCCCTAGGAAACCCTGAATCCAAAATTGGATTGCAAAGGGTTAAAACTTACAGTAGATTTACACTCCTGAACACTGAAATTGTAACATCAAGAAGGAAGAGTCGTAGAATTATGGAAATCGCAGGATTGATAGACGTTAACAAATGCTAAAAAATTGGCAACAAAGTATTCAAAACCTCTCGATTTATTCCGTATTGAGTATGAGCAGCGCACGCACTTACATGCCTTGGCGGGCTATCGGTGAGGTTATTAATGGTTGTCTGAGGAATGTTCGGCCACGCTGACTACATCGGGTTCGCAAATCATCAAGATGCGCTCCTGGTGGCTCCCCATGCAAATGGCGACCCAGATCTGCTCAATGGAAGACTAGTCCGGAGACGCTGCAAGTCGCGGCAGCACGGTGAGACAACACAGGCTGCTCACAGTTGCACGTGTAGAAAAACGTCTCCTGGAACACTTCAGAGAAATGGCCGTACCGCCGATTCCACGAGCAAATCAACATAACGCTGAGCTGTTAACGTACCTGGAATGAAGACTAGAGGGGTCTGGCTACCGTACATCATACCACCCCACATCAAAATCCCCGGAGTAGGACCAGTGTGACGTTGCCTCGTGAAAGACTCTTCATGGCGTTGCCCATGTGGTCTCCAAACCCATCTCCAGCTACCATTGCACCCAAGAGAAAAGTAGGACTCCTCTCTGGAGAGGATAGACCTTCCATTCCAGCCTCCATTGCCGACTTGCTCTGCACCGTGATGGCCTTTGAGAGTTGTTGCGTGAGGTCAATGGAGTGCCCATTGCTAGACGTCTAGCTTGTAGATTAATGTCATACAAGCGCCTTCTGAAGTGTGTGTAGACGTTGTTGGCCGCCTTAGGCTTTGGACGTGACATCCAATTTCACTCACAGTACTGAATGGATCGCTACGTGCCAATCTATGATGATTCGTTCGTGCAGAAATTCGCCTTTCTGCCCCAATTGTTATCATTTCAGTTCGTCGTTGTTCTCCCAACCACTCGGGCATGCAATGTAGAACAGGACTGACATGGTGGCCTACATGGCGGTCTCAATCTCAGGATTCTGTCCATCTCGGTTTTCAACAAGTGGCACTAAGTGGCCCGTTGATGATCATCACACAATCGTACCTCAAGAGTTTATTCATTTTTTGAGTTTTCATGTGGTTAAAAAAAATTTGCTTTTGTTCTGGCTTTGGTGCTCCTCCAACACAGAATGGAACTGGTTCTTTGGAAATGTGATCATTTGCATATCTTAGCCACACCTACTTCCTCAATTTGCATAACCTTACACCTTGTGCTTCTTGGTGTTGCAATCTCAATGTTGAGGAGTGTACTTTAAGGAGCTGTTTTTCAGTTTGACACTACACATAATGTCGAGTGACTATACTAACTATATTTTACACTCTACTCACATCCAAAGCTGTGCTGAAATTCTGAATGCAGCTCTGGGTGTGATTGGAGTATAAGGCAAAGTGTTACCCCAACCCCCTTTCTTGGTAGTTGGAAGTTTTACCTGAGAACTGTGACAGATCCACATTTGACCAATCCAAACTGCTGACCATTTTGAAGCTTTCCTTTAAAGTGTCTATGCTGGAGCACCAGTCACTGGGTAGGCCTAGGGGGAAGGGGTAACGAGTGAGTGTAAGCTCTGCTGCCAAGATATTCGATCTAGTAAAGACGCACATTACAGATAGAACGTACCCATAGATATCCCAGGAGCAGGGGGTCGTGGCATTTGCTGAGAGGGCAGGTAGGGCGGCTGCTGATGCTGGCTTGGATGGTGAGAAGAGGAGGGGTTATTCATGTTGGGGACGTTGTGGGGGTGCAGCGAGGAGGACTCCCCCGAATTCTGTTGGTACATGCAGCAGCTTGATGATGGCGGCTGTACATCAGTGGGGAGAGGCGAGAGCCCTGGATGTAGAGACGGAGAATTGACAGCTGTTCTGCAAAACCCTCATACACTTTGGGTCTCAACGACTCATTGTTTTTATAAGATTGCTGCTTGCTGTCAGTGAATTGAAACACTCATTTATGTTCATACAAACCTAATATAGCATGAGTCCAGACCTATCTCACAGAGGATGTTCGGTTGTGTGCAACCCGCATCCTTGCAGCTACCAGGGCATGCTGAGAGTTGTAGTGTCACAGCCGCAGGTTGCACGCTACTCTATAACTCTGCATACAACTGTAGCAAACTCTCTGCTATGAGAAGTATAGGGGGGCATTAATACGTAACGGAAATGCTGCAAATACTCCGAAGTGGAAAATACGTCAAAATCTGCATCATTTCTACATAAAAAAAATCCCACCATCTGTGCAAATTTTGAACCCTATGTTGGGTACGTTCACAGAACGGAAACGCCGCGGCGAATGCGCCTACAAAACTTGCAACAAAATCAGCGGCTTTCTGATGCAGTTTTTGGTGCAGATCTGCACATGGATGTCACTTCTTGACTTGGAAATTGCATGCCACTTCGTGACGCAGAAACGCTTGCTTCCACGTTGTAATTCCGCTTGCGGATTTTGTCCATTGAGAGGAGAACATCCATGTGCACATCTGCGGCACAAAGACACGGATGTTGACAAGGTCTTCAGAGGCGGAATTCGCCATGGAAAATTCCATCCTGTGAACATACCCCTAATACACTATACAGCTTTCCAGCCTCTGCTTAAACCCACCCCCCATTCACTGACAGCAAGCAGAGATCTTGAAAAAAGTCAGAGGTTGTATTGAAATATGTCAGAAAGATGCACAATTTAATTATACAATGATTAAACCTTATTTGCATAAACTCTCTATCACTCCGTTAACTTTTAAAGCTACAGTGACTAATTGATGTGATGGTGCTATAGCTGGACCTTAGTGCCCCCTTCCGTGTTCCTACAGTCCCCACCTCCATTCTCACCCTGTTTACCCTGCAAAGTACGGTATAGGCTGCGGAAGGAACAGCTGAGGTCTGGGATCTCCGTGAAGGGCAATTTGTAGCAGTCGCTGTTGTTGTAGGAAGAAGTCCTTGAGTCGGTTGGCATGTGAGCTGAGGCAGCCTGCAAGAGAGCGGGCATTTAATATCACAGCGGGCAGATATAGAGAAGACATTCATATTATATAACAGTATTATAGTAGTTATATTCTTGTACATAGGAGCAGTATTATAGTAGTTATATTCTTGCACATAGAGGGCAGTATTATAGTAGTTATATTCTTGCACATAGAGGGCAGTATTATAGTAGTTATATTCTTGTACATAGGGGGCAGTATTATAGTAGTTATATTCTTGCACATAGGGAGCAGTATTATAGTAGTTATATTCTTGTACATAGGGGCAGTATTATAGTAGTTATATTTTTGTACATAGGGAGCAGTATTATAGTAGGTATATTCTTGTACATAGGGGGCAGTATTATAGTAGTTATATTCTTGTACATAGGGGCAGTATTATAGTAGTTATATTCTCGTACATAGGAGCAGTATTATAGTAGTTATATTCTTGTACATAGGAGCAGTATTATAGTAGTTATATTCTTGTACATAGGGGGCAGTATTATAGTAGTTATATTCTTGCACATAGGGAGCAGTATTATAGTAGTTATATTCTTGTACATAGGGGGCAGTATTATAGTAGTTATATTTTTGTACATAGGGAGCAGTATTATAGTAGTTATATTCTTGTACATAGGGGGCAGTATTATAGTAGTTATATTCTTGCACATAGGGAGCAGTATTATAGTAGTTATATTCTTGTACATATGAGGCAGTATTATAGTAGTTATATTCTTGCACATAGGGAGCAGTATTATAGTAGTTGTATTCTTGTACATAGTGGGCAGTATTATAGTAGTTATATTCTTGTACATAGGGGGCACTATTATAGTAGTTATATTCTTGTACATAGGGGGGAGTATTATAGAAGTTATATTCTTGTACATAGGGGGCACTATTATAGTAGTTATATTCTTGTACATAGAGGCAGTATTATAGTAGCTATATTCCTGTACATAGGGGGCAGTATTATAGTAGTTATATTCTTGTACATAGGGAGCAGTATTATAGTAGTTATATTCTTGTACATAGGGGCAGTACTATAGTAGTTATATTCTTGTACATAGGGGCAGTATTATAGTAGTTATATTTTTGTACATAGGGAGCAGTATTATAGTAGGTATATTCTTGTACATAGGGGGCAGTATTATAGTAGTTATATTCTTGTACATAGGGGCAGTATTATAGTAGTTATATTCTTGTACATAGGAGCAGTATTATAGTAGTTATATTCTTGTACATAGGAGCAGTATTATAGTAGTTATATTCTTGTACATAGGGGGCAGTATTATAGTAGTTATATTCTTGCACATAGGGAGCAGTATTATAGTAGTTATATTCTTGTACATAGGGGGCAGTATTATAGTAGTTATATTTTTGTACATAGGGAGCAGTATTATAGTAATTATATTCTTGTACATCGGGGGCAGTATTATAGTAGTTATATTCTTGCACATAGGGAGCAGTATTATAGTAGTTGTATTCTTGTACATAGTGGGCAGTATTATAGTAGTTATATTCTTGTACATAGGGGGCACTATTATAGTAGTTATATTCTTGTACATAGGGGGGAGTATTATAGAAGTTATATTCTTGTACATAGGGGGCACTATTATAGTAGTTATATTCTTGTACATAGAGGCAGTATTATAGTAGCTATATTCCTGTACATAGGGGGCAGTATTATAGTAGTTATATTCTTGTACATAGGGAGCAGTATTATAGTAGTTATATTCTTGTACATAGGGGCAGTATTATAGTAGTTATATTCTTGTACATAGGAGGCAGTATTATAGTAATTATATTCTTGTACATAGGAGGCAGTATAATAGTAGTTATATTCTTGTACATAGAGGCAGTATTATAGTAGCTATATTCCTGTACATAGGGGGCAGTATTATAGTAGTTATAGTCTTGTACATAGGGGGCAGTATTATAGTAGTTATAGTCTTGTACATAGGGGGCAGTATTATAGTAGTTATATTCTTGTACATAGGGGGCAGTATTATAGTAGTTATATTCTTGTACATAGGGGGCAGTATTATAGTAGTTATATTCTTGTACATAGGGGCAGTATTATAGTAGTTATATTCTTGTACATAGAAGGCAGTATTATAGTAATTATATTCTTGCACATAGGGGGCAGTATTATAGTAGTAATATTCTTGTACATAGGGGGCAGTATTATAGTAATTATATTCTTGTACATCGGGGGCAGTATAATAGTAGTTATATTCTTGTACATAGAGGCAGTATTATAGTAGCTATATTCCTGTACATAGGGGGCAGTATTATAGTAGTTATATTCTTGTACATAGGGGGCAGTATTATAGTAGTTATATTCTTGTACATAGGGGGCAGTATTATAGTAGTTATATTATTGTACATAGGGGGCAGTATTATAGTAGTTATATTCTTGTACATAGGGGCAGTATTATAATAGTTATATTCTTCTACATAGGGGGCAGTAATATAGTAGTTATATTCTTGTACATAGGAGGCAGTATTATAGTAGTTAAATTCTTGTACATAGGGTGCAGTATTAGAATAGTTGTATTCTTGTACATAGTGGGCAGTATTATAGTAGTTATATTCTTGTACATAGGGACAGTATTATAGGAGTTATATTCTTGTATATAGGGAGCAGTATTATAGTAGTTATATTCTTGTACATAGGGGGCAGTATTATAGTAGTTATATTCTTGTACATAGAGGACAGTATTATAGTAGTTATATTCCTGTACATAGGAGCAGTATTATAGTAGTTATAGTCTTGTACATAGTGGTCAGTATTATAGTAGTTATATTCTTGTACATAGGGAGCAGTATTATAGTAGTTATATTCTTGTACATAGGGGCAGTATTATAGTAATTATATTCTTGTACATCGGGGGCAGTATAATAGTAGTTATATTCTTGTACATAGAGGCAGTATTATAGTAGCTATATTCCTGTACATAGGGGGCAGTATTATAGTAGTTATATTCTTGTACATAGGGGGCAGTATTATAGTAGTTATATTCTTGTACATAGGGGGCAGTATTATAGTAGTTATATTATTGTACATAGGGGGCAGTATTATAGTAGTTATATTCTTGTACATAGGGGCAGTATTATAATAGTTATATTCTTGTACATAGGGGGCAGTAATATAGTAGTTATATTCTTGTACATAGGAGGCAGTATTATAGTAGTTAAATTCTTGTACATAGGGAGCAGTATTAGAATAGTTGTATTCTTGTACATAGTGGGCAGTATTATAGTAGTTATATTCTTGTACATAGGGACAGTATTATAGGAGTTATATTCTTGTATATAGGGAGCAGTATTATAGTAGTTATATTCTTGTACATAGGGGGCAGTATTATAGTAGTTATATTCTTGTACATAGAGGACAGTATTATAGTAGTTATATTCCTGTACATAGGAGCAGTATTATAGTAGTTATATTCTTGTACATAGGGGGCAGTATTATAGTAGTTATATTCTTGTACATAGGGGGCAGTATTATAGTAGTTATATTCTTGTACATAGGGGGCAGTATTATAATAGTTATATTCTTGTACATAGGGGGCAGTATTATAGTAGTTATATTCTTGTACATAGGGGGCATTATTATAGTAGTTATTTTCTTGTACATAGGGGGCAGTATTATAGTAGTTATATTCTTGTACATAGGGGGCAGTATTATAGTAGTTATATTCTTGTACATAGGGGCAGTATTATAGTAGTTATATTCTTGTACATAGGAGGCAGTATTATAGTAATTATATTCTTGCACATAGGGGGCAGTATTATAGTAGTAATATTCTTGTACATAGGGGGCAGTATTATAGTAATTATATTCTTGTACATCGGGGGCAGTATAATAGTAGTTATATTCTTGTACATAGAGGCAGTATTATAGTAGCTATATTCCTGTACATAGGGGGCAGTATTATAGTAGTTATAGTCTTGTACATAGTGGTCAGTATTATAGTAGTTATATTCTTGTACATAGGGAGCAGTATTATAGTAGTTATATTCTTGTACATAGGGGCAGTATTATAGTAATTATATTCTTGTACATCGGGGGCAGTATAATAGTAGTTATATTCTTGTACATAGAGGCAGTATTATAGTAGCTATATTCCTGTACATAGGGGGCAGTATTATAGTAGTTATATTCTTGTACATAGGGGGCAGTATTATAGTAGTTATATTCTTGTACATAGGGGGCAGTATTATAGTAGTTATATTATTGTACATAGGGGGCAGTATTATAGTAGTTATATTCTTGTACATAGGGGGCAGTATTATAATAGTTATATTCTTGTACATAGGGGGCAGTATTATAGTAGTTATATTCTTGTACATAGGGGGCATTATTATAGTAGTTATATTCTTGTACATAGGGGGCAGTATTATAGTAGTTATATTCTTGTACATAGGAGGCAGTATTATAGTAGTTATATTCTTGTACATAGGGGCAGTATTATAATAGTTATATTCTTGTACATAGGGGGCAGTAATATAGTAGTTATATTCTTGTACATAGGAGGCAGTATTATAGTAGTTAAATTCTTGTACATAGGGAGCAGTATTAGAATAGTTGTATTCTTGTACATAGTGGGCAGTATTATAGTAGTTATATTCTTGTACATAGGGACAGTATTATAGGAGTTATATTCTTGTATATAGGGAGCAGTATTATAGTAGTTATATTCTTGTACATAGGGGGCAGTATTATAGTAGTTATATTCTTGTACATAGGGGGCAGTATTATAGTAGTTATAATCTTGTACATAGGGGGCATTATTATAGTAGTTATATTCTTGTACATAGGGGGCAGTATTATAGTAGTTATATTCTTGTACATAGGGGGCAGTATTATAGTAGTTATATTCTTGTACATAGGGGCAGTATTATAGTAGTTATATTCTTGTACATAGGAGGCAGTATTATAGTAATTATATTCTTGCACATAGGGGGCAGTATTATAGTAGTAATATTCTTGTACATAGGGGGCAGTATTATAGTAATTATATTCTTGTACATCGGGGGCAGTATTATAGTAGTTATATTCTTGTACATAGGGGGCAGTATTATAGTAGTTATATTCTTGTACATAGGGGCAGTATTATAGTAATTATATTCTTGTACATCAGGGGCAGTATAATAGTAGTTATATTCTTGTACATAGAGGCAGTATTATAGTAGCTTTATTCCTGTACATAGGGGGCAGTATTATAGTAGTTATATTCTTGTACATAGGGGGCAGTATTATAGTAGTTATATTATTGTACATAGGGGGCAGTATTATAGTAGTTATATTCTTGTACATAGGGGGCAGTATTATAATAGTTATATTCTTGTACATAGGGGGCAGTATTATAGTAGTTATATTCTTGTACATAGGGGGCATTATTATAGTAGTTATATTCTTGTACATAGGGGGCAGTATTATAGTAGTTATATTCTTGTACATAGGAGGCAGTATTATAGTAGTTATATTCTTGTACATAGGGGCAGTATTATAATAGTTATATTCTTGTACATAGGGGGCAGTAATATAGTAGTTATATTCTTGTACATAGGAGGCAGTATTATAGTAGTTAAATTCTTGTACATAGGGAGCAGTATTAGAATAGTTGTATTCTTGTACATAGTGGGCAGTATTATAGGAGTTATATTCTTGTATATAGGGAGCAGTATTATAGTAGTTATATTCTTGTACATAGGGGGCAGTATTATAGTAGTTATATTCTTGTACATAGAGGACAGTATTATAGTAGTTAAATTACTGTACATAGGAGCAGTATTATAGTAGTTATATTCTTGTACATAGGGGGCAGTATTATAGTAGTTATATTCTTGTACATATGGGGCAGTAATATAGTAGTTATATTCTTGTACATAGGGGCAGTATTATAATAGTTATATTCTTGTACATAGGGGGCAGTATTACAGTAGTTATATTCTTGTACATAGGGGGCAGTATTATAGTAGTTAAATTCTTGTACATAGGGAGCAGTATTATAGTAGTTGTATTCTTGTACATAGTGGGCAGTATTATAGTAGTTATATTCTTGTACATAGGGGCAGTATTATAGTAGTTATATTCTTGGACATAGGGACAGTATTATAGGAGTTATATTCTTGTATATAGGGAGCAGTATTATAGTAGTTATATTCTTGTACATAGGGGGCAGTATTATAGTAGTTATATTCTTGTACATAGAGGACAGTATTATAATAGTTATATTCTTGTACATAGGGGACAGTATTATAGTAGTTATATTCCTGTACATAGGAGCAGTATTATAGTAGTTATATTCTTGTACATGGGGGGCAGTATTATAGTAGTTATATTCTTGTAGATATGGGGCCGTATTATACTTATATTCTTGTACATAGGAGCAGTATTATAGTAGTTATATTCTTTTACATAGGGGGCAGTATTATAGTAGTTATATTCTTGTACATAGGGGGCAGTATTATAGTAGTTATATACTTGTACATGGGGACAGTATTATAGTAGTTATATTCTTGTACATAGGGGGCAATATTATAGTAGTTATATTCTTGTACATAGGGGGCAGTATTATAGTAGTTATATTCTTGTACGTAGGGGACAGTATTATAGTAGCTATATTTTGTACATAGGGTGCAGTATTATAGTAGTTATATTCTTGCACATAGGGGGCAGTATTATAGTAGTTATATTCTTGTACATAGGGGGCAATATTATAGTAGTTATATTCTTGTACATAGAGGGCAGTATTATAGTAGTTATATTCTTGTACATAGGAGCAGTATTATAGTAGTTATATTCTTGTACATAGGGGGACAGTATTATAGTAGTTATATTCTTGTACATAGGGGCAGTATTATAGTAGTTATATTCTTGTACATAGGGGGCAGTATTATAGTAGTTATATTCTTGTACATAGGAGGCAGTATTATAGTAGTTATATTCTTGTACATAGGGGGCAGTACTATAGTAGTTATATTCTTGTACATAGTGGGCAGTATTATAGTAGTTATATTCTTGTACATAGTGGGCAGTATTATAGTAGTTATATTCTTGTACATAGGGGGCAGTATTATAGTAGTTATAGTCTTGTACATAGGGGCAGTATTATAGTAGTTATAGTCTTGTACATAGGGGCAGTATTATAGTAGTTATATCTTTGTACATAGGGGGCAGTATTATAGTAGTTATATTCTTGTACATAGGGGGCAGTATTATAGTAGTTATATTCTTGTACATAGAGAGCAGTATTATAGTAGTAATATTCTTGTACATAGGGGGCAGTATTACAGTAGTTATATTCTTGTACATAGGGGCAGTATTACAGTAGTTATATTTTTGTACATAGGCGAGCAGTATTATAGTAGTTTTATTTTTGTTCATATGGTGTAGTATTATAGTAATTATATTCTTGTACATAGGAGCAGTATTATAGTAATTATGTTCTTGTACATAGGGGGTAGTGCTTATATGTGCGCCTAATTCTTAATGTAATCTGTCTTATAGACTCAGCTGTTACCTGGCTATAGCTGGGGAGAGTTGAGTTGTTTTCCATGTGATGACTTTGTGTGTTTTCTGTAGGCAAGGACACATCACTTGTGGAACTCAGGGGACTTTTATTGATTTCTGGTTCGGGGGAGTCCTGTGAGAGCTGTAGATAGAGATTATTACACATTATGATATGAATCATTAAAAATTCAACCATTTTATGAAGGTCTTTACCATTGCCGATGTCTATACTTAGGCAGGGCAGGCTGCACTTAAAGCAACCCTCCGAGCCTGGAGAATCAAAGATGGCCGCACCAGCTGCTCTGACTGTCTTATGTACCCTGTGTATTAGTATGCATCTTTAGTCTAAGACACTACACTTGCTTTGATTAACCAGTGATGTCCACATGATCAGTGCCGGCCAATCAGATCAGCATGTAGTGTCGTAGACTACCAATACATACTATGCACAGTGCGCATCAGGTAGTCACAGAAGCGGTTCGGCCATCTTTGTTTCTTAAGGCCTGGTGGGCTGCTTTAAATGCAGATACATTCCTTGTAGTGCTAAAAAGTTATGTTTTTCTTTCATCCTTCATTATTGAAATCACTTTTGATCTTTGATTGTAAAGGCAGAAACCCCCTTAATATCAATATTTTTGGAAACAGCTAATAATGCAATTTCTTCATTTAATATCTGTTGATAGTCGTATGACGTCTAGTTACCTCATCGTCGGGATGTGGACGTTTCCTTCGTGGGAGGGCTACATCTTCTTTGGGGCAGCTGTCAATCATCCAGTACGATCCCTGGAAATTAGATGCCGGAATTGAAATCCATCATTACACCCCACCTCTGTAATATTTTATGTCCTCGTTACCCTTCCGTTTCACTCAAATGGGTCTAAGATTATACTTATATATTGAACCGAAATAGATTTGGTTAAACTTCCACTGACGGGGTCTTGGGGTTATTGGTTGACAGATTTAAAGAGGTATTCCCATCTTGCAACTCCTACTTCAATAAGATGCTTCTTTCCAAAATGCTCCGTTCTCCAGATATTGGAGCTCTTGATTCCTCTGCACTCTGGTTGTTTACTGCTCGTTGCCAGGGAAACAGACCGCCTCTTCTATGGACAGAAATAGCAGAGCACAAAGGTAGCTCTAATTTAGATAAAAGTAGTGTGCAAGCACCGGGCTCCTCTGCTTTTTATCTATTTCTTTCCATAGAAGAGTTGGTCGGTTTCCCTGGCAACAAGCAGTAAACAATCAAAGTGCAGAGGAATCAAAACTTGCAATATCCGGAGAACAGAGCATTTTGGAAATAAATATTTATAAAATAAATAAAATTCATTGTTTTGCCGATTTGAACACATTGACATAGGATTCCTGAGATGGGAATACCCCTTTAACATTAGTAACTAGTATCAGGCAGCTGCTGCAAAGGCAAATAAAATCATAGGCATAAGTAATGGGAACATTTTAGCTCACCTTTCCCGGATCATCTCTGGGACGCGGCACTTTCCTGAAACATTTATTTAGTGACAGGTTATGGCGGATTGAGTTCTGCAGAGAAGAGATGAAAGGAAAAAAATATGCGTAAATGTCTATATAACCTGTAAATAAGTGCCCCCTGGACAAAAAGTAAATTCAATGCTCTTTCTTGATACAGGCTTATATATGTAGACAGGTGCTCACCTTCCATCCCACACCGGCATTGCGGTAATATGGAAAGTTGTCGCAGATCCAGCGGTAGATCTCGCTGAGGGTCATACGCCTGGCAGGTGCTGAGTTTATTGCATACTGGATGAGATTGGCGTAACTATATGGAGGTTTCCCATCACGATGTGCAGCTGCCTCCTCCTTAGTCAGCATGGCGTTTGGGTCGGTGGGTGATCCAGGTCCTTTTCTTCCTCCGCTACCCTGCTGAGACCCCTTCATTGCAGCCTGGATGGTCAGTTGCGGAAGCCAGTCTATAGAGGTCAAGCTGCTACCCAGGTCTGACGCCATCTTTAGGCTGAGGAAGACAAGAGCAGGTCAGTGTTTCTGTGCATGCAAACTCCAGATACCTATCTCAGAAGTGTCAATGATGCCCCCAGAGAATGTCCTGCAGGTCACACACCCTCCCAAGTTTGAGAAGTGGTCCGTATACCACCTAACTCATACATACTGTAGATATGCTACATAGCAAATAGTATATGCACCCTCTTCAATGAAGCTGAGATCAGAACTCTCTGCAATCAAGTTTTTCCACACCAATATGGACATCAACTTGCGCCCCCAAGCATTGTTTTACTGAAACCAGAAATTACCATCTCTAAACTGGTCCAAAGAAATACAGTCTCCGAACCACAATTTTACGTTCCTCTTAAGCAAGAAGTGTTCTGCATCCACGAAACCAGATTGACCCGTCGGAGAATATGTTTCTTTTTCGGTTTAATGGTGATGGCTTTACCCAACTCAGGCAGCTGCTTGGCATTGTGCATAAAGATCTCAGGTTGTGTGTTGCTCTCTGGCCATGAAGCTCTTTGTGCTTTTGATAGCTTCATGATAAAAGCCACAACCACAGATGATTGCCATCCACTTCAGGACTCGGCGGTCTAGTTCTGTGAGTTTGTGTGGTCACCCCTTGGCGGCTGCACTAACGTCATTTTTAGGCACCTCCACCTTCCCATAACTGCAATTAAAGGTGGCCAGACAAATCTAGCAAGATAGATATGTGTCAAGCTGACTTGTTGGCTGCACCATATGAAGGAGCCATGTTGCCAGTCATCACGTTCTTCAGTACGACCCTTCCTACAGCGAATGGTTCATGAATGGATTTTTTTATTAATTTACCTGGAAGTCACTGCAGCCTGCTAATAAGAAGGGGGTGCACATACTTTTGTCCATGTAGTGGATATATATCATAAGATTTTACAGTCCTCTCATTTACCATTCGTACAAAAAAGTACTTGAGATTATCCTCTCTAGATGTTGATGTAGTCTGCTGAAGCTGGTGACTGGCTGCAGTGGTCATGTGGGTATACGGGCACATCACCGCCACAGCCATGTAAAAACGGTGAGGGGGATAGAACTGGTGATGCAGAACTTGCTTTAAAAATTTTTTGAAGTGTAGAAAATGCAATAAATTAACAATGGTCTTGGACAACCCCTTAAAGTTGGGTGGTCCCCTGTCTGGGAACTTCTGCTGATGCCTTACCCTAGTGGATAGTCATAAAGTGCCTAATTATAAGTGAAGGCATGTCGGGTCACCCAGACTTCCTGGGAGACTTCAAGTTTCATGCCCTCTTGCCTAGTCACCCGTTTCAATCTGTGGCATCCAATCAACTATGCATTAAAGTTCAAAAATTAACTCTACTCACTTTTTTTGCTCCCCCCAACAATCAGCAGCTTCTGGGAAGCACAATCACATGCTCTGAGCATGTGACTGATGTGGCCAATCACTGGCTTCAGCAGTACGAATGTCATCGCACAAGGCCAGTTCCCAGGAGGTGAGCCGAGACCGGCAGAAAGGCAGCTGGAACAGCCAAGGGGAGCGAAAGAGGGGAGTATATAATTTTGTTTTTAAGTGCCATCAAAAATAGTGCCATATATTGTCCAAATAACACGCCATACAGTTACAATACTATATGCTGCCATTACCACCATACACGCAGAAATAACATACTGGGTGGGGCCTAAGTACCAGTGCCACACATTAGCTAAGTAAATACCACCATACAGCGCCCATTCAATACCAAAAACAGTGCAATGCAATAGTCTAAATACTACTGCCATACAAGACTGTGCAGGTCGTATGCCTCAGGTGCCACGGCTATACTTCTATCTGGGAAAGCTGCGTGACAACCAGTACCCACTCCTACAGGACTGTCACCCAGCTTTGTTACAGCCCTAAATGGCAAATCAACCTATTTATGCAATAGTTGCAGTTGCGTATACATGGTGATTTGTTATTCCGAAACTTGGGAAAGCTGTTTAACCCTTTCCAATCCACTGTCTGACGTCTTCCTACATTCTAATTGAAGCTTGTACAGCTCCAATATCAGAAGACTTCCGACAGGGTATTCTTACCGTCTATTGCCAGCCACTCTGCTGTCGGAGCCTCTCTGGCGCACACACACTGGCTTTAGCCAGCAGATGACACCGGTGTATAACAGCAAAAAAGGAAACCCTTAATCCAAAATTGGATTGGAAAGGGTTAAGGGTATGTTTACACAAGGCGGAAATGCTGCAGAATTTCCGCAGCGGCAAATTCCGCAGCGTTTCCGCATCTACAACAGAGTCAAAATTAGCTGGACAGCCATACTTCTGACTTCAGAAGATGCGCCGCTCCCCTCACCTCCGAAGTCTTTGCAGCTCTTCGACCGCTGGCTTGTAGTGGGCGCTGCACCGCTGGTCAGGTGATGTGGCAGTGGCACTCACTATAGGCTGCTGGGCACTGTGGATCGCTGACAGCGGGAAGTCTTTGGAGGTGAGAGGAGCACTGTATCTTCTGAAATCATCTGCAGATATTCAGCTGATTTCAAGTCAATATCTGCACCATTGCTGTGCGTTTTGATTCTGTTTTAGATTATGGAAATATTGCGGAATTTGCAGTGGAATTTTCTGCTGTGGAAATTGTGCAGCATTTCTTCTACGTGTAAGCATACCCTATAGGGCCACTCTAGTGAAAACAGCTGTGGCAGAGAAGAACGAAGTTCGCCCATTGAATTCAATGGAGCCGGCAATACAGCCGGCTCCATTGAAAGCAATAGGCTGCTGGCGAGCGCGGGATGAATTTTCGGGAAGGGCTTAAAAATATAAGCCCTTCCCTGAAAACCATCCTAAAATGTATAAAAAAAAAAAATTATTCTCGCCTTTTTCCTGCAGCCAGAGTTCTGCTGCATCCAGCCGGCAGTTCTCCTGAACTGCTCTGTGTGGTATTCAGCAGGCGGGGATTTAAAATCCCCGGCTGTTGAATGGGCTGCCTCTGATTGGTCACAGCCCTCACCAATCAGAGGCAGCTCTCACTCACCCATTCATGAATTCATGAATGGGTGAGTGAGTGCTGCCTCTGATTGGCTGAGCGCAGGGACCAATTAGAGGCAGCTCTCAGCTATTGAATGACAGCTGAGAGCTGCCTATGATTGTTCCCTGCGCTCCGTCATGCGATCCGCAAATCGCGCGAAAAAACGCCCCTTGTGACCGAGGCCTCAATCATAAAACCCATCGTCTGCAGCTGAGAACCATAGGCACCTACACAGAACGTTGCCTATGCACAAGAATATAA
Source organism: Eleutherodactylus coqui (assembly GCF_035609145.1). Lineage (NCBI taxonomy): Eukaryota > Metazoa > Chordata > Amphibia > Anura > Eleutherodactylidae > Eleutherodactylus > Eleutherodactylus coqui. Next base: position 265,574,820 of record NC_089840.1, on the reverse strand, counting down.
CTACTTCAGGGTGGTCCAAAGGTATGGAAACACCTGAAAAAAAATTAAGCGGTGGTTGGGAACGCCATCCTGTGTGTGGCATGTTGTTGAGGGGAAGGTGGCCATTTTGAAAGCCGCCATCTTGGAACCAAGTCAATATTTCAAATCTCTGCTTAAATGTCATGTGTCTTTATTCCTGCCAAAGTAAGCAACTTTCTCTTTGTTTGAGATACAGATACGGCTGCGAGATTAATGCTTGAGGAGAAGACCGAGATTGTGCTGAACTCCAGGAGAGCACAGAACCCGAGTCATTAGAGTGGACATCAATGGTTGGCACCCTAACAGACCAGCCATCCACCATGGCAGAGTTGGCAAATTGCTTGAGAAAATTTCTCCAAACAGGTTCTGTGTTGGAACTGCCAAAAAGTGGATGTAACAAAACTGCCACAGACGAAGCAACAACAATGGCCGTCCTGTCGTCCTTCTGCAAGAGCCCACATTGTAGCACCCGGCGTCTGTCACAGGAGAGCGAGGTGAGTCAAACCACCATCGAGCAGATACTGACTACACACAAATGGCACCCATAGAAGATCTAGTTGCTGCATCATCTCATGGAGGACAATCCCAATCACCATGTTGAATTTGTGGAATGGGTGTCACAGCAATTGCAATGTGACCCACATTTCACAGAGACGGTGCTGTTCAGTGATGGAGCAAACATGAACGGGCAGTTGAACAAGCAAAACGTTCACTGCTGGTCGGATACAATCCACTCTGGACGGATTCCTCGTAGATGGTTGGTGAACAGGACGTTTCTGCTGAGGTATTGTTCTCAGTGTATCGTCAAAGGGAGAAAAGGATAGCCTTGAATATTCGAAACAATGAAGAGCACATTGAGCATATCCCAATGTGGATCGTCGTTGTATTCCATGCTAGTTTTAGCAAGGATAAGGACACATGACAGATTTGAATTCCTCATCAAATTCTCTGTCAGATACATAAGTCACATGCATTACTTTCCCTTTTGAAAATATCGACTTGGTTCCAAGATGGCAGCCTTAAAAATGGCTGCCATGTTGGATATTTTCCCCTTAGCAACATGCCACACACAGAATGGCATTCCCAACCACCAGCGTTTTCTATTTATTCGAGTGTCTGTGTACCTTTGGACCACTCTGTATAATACTGCTAATATGTATAACAATATAACTACTATAATACCTCCCACTATCTACAAGAATATAACTACTATAATCCTGCCCCTATGAACAAGAATATACCTACTATAATACTGCCCTCTATGTACAAGAATATAACCACTATAATACTGCCCCCTATGTACAAGAATATAACCACTATAATACTGCCCCCTATGTACAAGAATATAACTACTATAATACTGCCCCCTTATGTACAAGAATATAACTACTATAATACTGCTCCCTATGTACAAGAATATAACTACTATAATACTGCCCCCTATGTACAAGACTATAACTACAATAATACTGCCCCCATGTAGAAGAATATAACTACTATAATACTGCCCTCTATGTATAAGAATATAACTACTATAATATCGGCCCCCATGTAGAAGAATATAGCTACTATAATAGTGCCCCTATGTACAAGAATATAACTACTATAATACTGCCCTCTATGTACAAGAATATAACTACTATAATACTGCTCCCTATGTACAAGAATACAACTACTATAATACTGCCTCCTATGTACAAGAATGTAACTACTATAATACTACCTCCTATGTACAAGAATATAACTACTATAATACTGCCCCCTATGTACAAGAATATAACTACTATAATACTGACCCCTATGTACAAGAATATAACTACTATAATACTGTCCTCTATGTACAAGAATATAACTACTATAATATCGGCCCCTTATGTATAAGAATATAACTAGTAAATTTTGCCCCCTATGTACTAGAATATAACTACTATAATGCTGCCCCCTATGTACAAGAATATAACTACTATAATACTGCCCTCTATGTACAAGAATATAACTACTATAATACTGCCTCCTATGTACAAGAATATAACTACTATAATACTGCTCCTATGTACAAGAATATAACTACTATAATACTACCCACTATGTACAAGAATATAACTACTATAATACTGCCCTCTATGTACAAGAATATAACTATTATAATACTGCCCCTATGTACAAGAATGTAACTACTATAATACTGCTCCTATATACAAGAATATAACTACTATAATACTGCTCCTATGTACAAGAATATAACTACTATAATACTGCCCCCTATGTACAAGAATATAACTACTATAATACTGCCTCCTATGTACAAGAATATAACTACTGTAATACTGCTCACTATGTACAAGAATATAACTACTATAATACTGCCCCTATGTACAAGAATATAACTACTATAATACTGTCCTCTATGTACAAGAATATAACAACTATAATACTACCCCCTATGTACAAGAATATAACTACTATAATACTGCCCTCTATGTACAAGAATGTAACTACTATAATACTGCTCCTATGTACAAGAATATAACTACTATAATACTGCCTCCTATGTACTACTACTATGATACTGCTTCCTATGTACAAGAATATAAGTACTATAATACTGTCCTCTATGTACAAGAATATAACTATTATAATACTGCCCCTATGTACAAATAAATAAATAAATCTTGGTATTTGTATAGCGCCAACTTATTCCGCAGCGCTTTCAGGTAATTATTACTTATTACCCCCCACCAAGCTGGGTTCTCATTTTACCGACCTCGGAAGGATGGAAGGCTGAGTCAGACTCACGCGGGGATCGAACTTGCAAACCTCAGGTCGTAGGTGAGAGCTTACACTCTGCACCACACGAGGCTCAAGAATATAACTACTATAATACTGCTCCTATATACAAGAATATAACTACTATAATACTGCTCCTATGTACAAGAATATAACTACTATAATACTTCCCCCTATGTACAAGAATATAACTACTATAATACTGCCTCCTATGTACAAGAATATAACTACTATAATACTGCCCCCTATGTACAAGAATATAACTACTATAATACTGTCCTCTATGTACAAGAATATAACAATTATAATACTGCTCCCTATGTACAAGAATATAACTACTATAATACTGCCTCCTATGTACAAGAATATAACTGCTATAATACTGCCCCCTATGTACAAGAATATAACTACTATAATACTGCTCCTATGTACAAGAATATAACTACTATAATACTGCCTCCTATGTACAAGAATATAACTACTATAATACTGCTCCCTATGTACAAGAATATAACTACTATAATACTGCCTCCTATGTACAAGAATATAACTACTATAATACTGCCTCCTATGTACAAGAATATAACTACTATAATACTGTCCTCTATGTACAAGAATATAACTACTATAATACTCATCCTGTGTACAAGAATATAACTACTATAATATTGCTCCTATGTACAAGAATATAACTACTATAATACTGCCCCCTATGTACAAGAATATATCTACTATAATACTGCCCCCTATGTACAAGAATATAACTACTATAATACTGCTCCTATGTACAAGAATATAACTACTATAATACTGCCTCCTATGTACAAGAATATAACTACTATAATACTGCCTCCTATGTACAAGAATATAACTACTATTATACTGCTTCCTATGTACAAGAATATAACTACTATAATACTGCCTCCTATGTACAAGAATATAACTACTATAATACTGCCTCCTATGTACAAGAATATAACTACTATAATACTGCCTCCTATGTACAAGAATATAACTACTATAATACTGCCTCCTATGTACAAGAATATAACTACTATTATACTGCTTCCTATGTACAAGAATATAACTACTATAATACTGCCTCCTATGTACAAGAATATAACTACTATAATACTGCCTCCTATGTACAAGAATATAACTACTATAATACTGCCTCCTATGTACAAGAATATAACTACTATAATACTGCCTCCTATGTACAAGAATATAACTACTATAATACTGCTCCTATGTACAAGAATATAACTACTATAATACTGCCTCCTATGTACAAGAATATAACTACTATAATACTGCCTCCTATGTACAAGAATATAACTACTATAATAATGCCCTCTATGTACAAGAATATAACTACTATTATACTGCTTCCTATGTACAAGAATATAACTACTATAATACTGCCCTCTATGTACAAGAATATAACTACTATAATACTGCCCCCTATGTACAAGAATATAACTACTATAATACTACCTCCTATGTACAAGAATATAACTACTATAATACTGCCCCCTATGTACAAGAATATAACTACTATAATAATGCCCTCTATGTACAAGAATATAACTACTATTATACTGCTTCCTATGTACAAGAATATAACTACTATAATACTGCTCCTATGTACAAGAATATAATTACTATAATACTGCCTCCTATGTACAAGAATATAACTACTATAATACTGCCCCCTATGTACAAGAATATAACTACTATAATACTGCTCCCATGTACAAGAATATACCTACTATAATACTGCCTCCTATGTACAAGTATATAACTACTATAATATTGCCCCCTATGTACAAGAATATAACTACTATAATACTGCCCACTATGTACAAGAATATAACTACTATAATACTGCCCTCTATGTACAAGAATATAATTACTATAATACTGCCCCCTATGTACAAGAATATAACTACTATAATACTGCCCCCTATGTACAAGAATATAACTACTATAATACTGCCCCTATGTACAAGAATATAACTACTATAGTACTGCCCCTATGTACAAGAATATAACTACTATAATACTGCCCCCTATGTACAAGAGTATAACTACTATAATACTGTCTCCTATGTACAAGAATATAACTACTATAATACTGCTCCCTATGTACAAGAATATAACTACTATAATACTGTCTCCTATGTACAAGAATATAACTACTATAATACTGCCCCCTATGTACAATAATATAGGTATTATATTATGGCTCCTATGTACACGAATATAATTATTATTATACTGCCCCCTATGTACAAGAATATAACTACTATAATACTGTCTCCTATGTACAAGAATATAACTACTATAATACTGCCCCCTATGTACAAGAGTATAACTACTATAATACTGCCCCCTATGTACAAGAATATAACTACTATAATACTGCCCTCTATGTACAAGAGTATAACTACTATAATACTGCCTCCTATGTACAATAATATAGGTATTATATTATGGCTCCTATGTACACGAATATAATTATTATTATACTGCCCCCTATGTACAATGCAGCTGAAATATGGACTGGCAGTAAAGTTGGACAAATCATCACGGTGGCAGTCATTCCTCTTCATTGCTATATAACACATTAAAGACATTGGATATCGGGTCTGCATCCTTTAACAATATGGATGCCAATCAGCAACTGAGATTTCTTACAACAGATCGCAGGCGGTTGTATTGTGACCTCACAGAGATCTCTGTTCGGTTTGAGAATGATTTTCCATAAGCACCAGTTTTTGCAAAGTTGTAGCCCAATCCCCCATGTTGTCATCACACAGAACACTCATTACTGTCCCTATGTGACTATCCGCTACATGGCACATAGATCTCACACGACAGGACCTGATTGTTCATACTGGATCAGGACAACAGACCATTATATGGATGTACCAATGAATTAGTCATAAGAGAATGTTGGACCTACAAACAACATGATAGTAAAAGGTGCAGGTTCACTTTAAGCTACCACTGGATTATTTTAACATACCCTTAAAACAAACAGGGGCCAGACAAAATCCCCCAGTTTACTAATACAGTCTACAGGCAGAGTCCGGCTTTGCCAACTACCCGGGTAAGGGCGCCTACCCACTGGCGTTTGCGATTTTCGTGCGTTTTTGGCGCGTTTTCCGCGCGTTTTTCGCGGCATTTTCGCGCCTTTTCCGTTAAATTCCATTGACATTCATGGGTGCATTAAGAGAAAAATAAGGACACATATGCAACTGACAGTTCCTATGTTAAAAATTGGAACGGACCGAAAAAAAAAAACGCAAGTGGACAGGAACACATTCTATCCTAATTGCTCTTCAGAAAAAACACAAAACGCAAAGGAAAAAAAATCGCAAGTGGGTAGGCGCCCTTACAGTGCATATTAGTAGCATTAACACAGACTCAATAGATACAATGTCACATTCCATCAATACTTGTCAGTCATTGTCATTGTGTCTGAAACTGCAACATTGTATCTACACATCTGTCAGTCTCTGTTCTGTTATGTTGTATCCACAAGTCTGTCTGTCCGTGCGGTCATATTTTAGGGTGACTACCCACTACAGTTTTTTTCCCTGCGAAATTCGCAGCGTTTTCTTTTCTTCAGGGGTCTATGGGACGTGTAATGTTAAAATCGCGATCGCGCAAAATCGCGATTTCGCGGTAAATTGCGATTTTGCGCGATCGCGATTTTAACATTACAAGTCCCATAGACCCCTGCAGAAAAAAAATGCTGCGAATTTTGCAGGGAAAAAAAACGCTAGTGGGTAGTCACCCTTATCAGCGAGTCAGTCTGTCTATGTGTTTTCACATTGTCACATCATATCTAGGAGTTTGTTCATCTGCCTGTCACATTGTATCAAGTCATCGGTGTGTCTGTGTTGTTCAGTTGTATGTTTGTTGTCACATTGTATCTGTCTGTCTGTGTTGTTACATTGTATCTACTCACCTGCCCATCTGTCTATTATGTTGTCTCTAGTCAACTGTCTGTATGTGTTGTTACATTGTATCTAGTCATGTGTCTGTGTGTTATGTTGTATCTAGTCACCTGTCTGTATGTGTTGTTACATTGTATCATCTAGTCATGTGTCAGTGTGTTATGTTGTATCTAGTCACCTGTCTGTATGTGTTGTTACATTGAATCTAGTCATGTGTCTGTGTGTTATGTTGTATCTAGTCACCTGTCTGTATGTGTTGTTACATTGTATCATCTAGTCATGTGTCTGTGTGTTATGTTGTATCTCGTCGCCTGTCTGTATGTGTTGTTACATTGTATCTAGTCATGTGTCAGTGTGTTATATTGTATCTAGTCACCTGTCTGTATGTGTTGTTACATTGTATCTAGTCATGTGTCTGTGTGTTATGTTGTATCTAGTCACCTGTCTATATGTGTTGTTACATTGTATCTAGTCATGTGTCTGTGTGTTATGTTGTATTTAGTCACCTGTCTGTATGTGTTGTTACATTGTATCTAGTCATGGGGTACTGATGATAAAGAGTGGACAAGCGGCACCAGCGCTCTTTCATAGCTCCATTGAGGAGGTTGTTATATACTCCCTCTGTGAATATTGTAGCGATTACCTCATTTAAAGAGAGTTTTTCTGGGTGACAAGTTCCTTTTATGGAGGCAAATAAAGTAAATGCCACCCATATATTACAGCCCCTCTGTTAGATTACCCCACATTTTCATTTTGGGTCATTTTCTATGTGCCTCCATTATAAACTCCCTGAGCTCCCTGCCCGACAATGCCATCTGACTACTACTATATTAGCACCTACCAGCCCTTTTGCCCCACATTTCTGTACCCAGCTGTCTTCCTGCCCCACATTGAAATGTCTTACTTTTCTGACATGTATTACTGGCACACGGCCTGTCTGCCTTCCTACCTGCCCATCCTGGCAGACCAGCATCTACTTACATGCTTAAGTAGGCCAACTGATATTTGCCTGCCCCCATATACTGCTTACCAGGCTCACCTTCATTACCAGCACCTGCCTGGCTTCCAATCCTGCTATACAAGCAAGAACTTACCTGCCTATTAAACCGGTAACTGTCTACCCAACTAGATTACACAAGCAGAACCAGACGGCATTAGCCGGATCTGCTCACCAGCCAGCCCCACATCATTAGAACTCACTCACCTTCCTCACACTTTATGCCAGCAGTTGCTTGCTTGCCTGCACCATGTAACCAACAGCTGATTGCTTGTCTACATCACATTGATAGTACTCGCTTACCTTTCTTGCATTCTCATCTTCTGCTCCCCTGCCTTACCCAAAATGCTTGCCCCAGTAAACACAGACCCAGTTTGCCTCCCTTCCCGCCTCCCCAGCCCCTGCTTGCCCTTTTATACATACAACTTTTCTGATTGTCTCACTATACCAGTAACTGCTTGTCTGTCCTTCATTACTAAGCACCCCTAGCTTGCTTATACCACTTTACCAACACCTGCTTGCCCGTCTTTCTTAAGTTCCCATCTTCTGCTCCCCTGCCAACCCAACATCACCGACACTTGCTTGCCTGCTCGCCCATTAAGCACAGACCCAGTTTGCTTGCCTTTCCACCTACCAGCACTACTCTATATGCAACAACTCCCTTGCCTGTTTCACTATATCGGTAACTGCTTGCTTGCCTGCCCTTCAGTACCAAGCACTTGCTTGCCTATAATGCCTTACCAGCAGCATCTTGTCTTTCCTTCATGCATCCTATCTTCTGCTCCCCTGCCAACCCCACACCAGCAGTACTTGCCTGCCCCATTAAACACAGACCCAGTTTGCTTGCCTACCTGCACCACTATACATGCAACAACTCAAGTTTGTTTCATTATGCCAGCAACTACTTATTTGCCTGCCCTTCAGTACCCACTTGCTTGCCAATAGCACATTACCAGCATCTGCTTGCCCATCTTCCTAACATTCGCAGCCTCTGCTTCCCTGCCAAACCACAATAGTACTTGCTTGCCCCATTAAATGCTGACCCAGTGTACCTACCTTTCTGCCTCCCCTGCTTGCATTATTATACATGGAACAACCTACCTGATTGTCTCACTACACCAGTAACTGCTTGTCTGTCCTTCAATACCTAGCACCCCCTAGCTTGCCTATACTACTTTGCCAACACCTGCTTGCCCATTTTTCTTGAGTTCCCATGTTCTGCTCTCCTGCCAACCCAATATCACCGACACTTGCTTGCCTGCTCGCCCATTAAACACAGACCCATTTTCCTAACATTCGCACCCTCTGCTTCCCTGCCAAACCACAACAGTACTTGCTTGCCCCATTAAATACAGACCCAGGTTGCCCACCTTTCTGACTCCCCAGCACCTGCTTGTCTTTCTTCCTTACGCTCCCAGCTCCTGCTCCCTTCCTAACCCCACATGACCAGCACTTGCCTGCCTGTCCCATTAAACCAAGACCCATTACCTTGCCTGCCTCCCCTCAACTTGCCTGCTTACCAACCTCGTGCAAAAAAGAACTTTACTGATTGTTCTTCTATACCAGCACTTGCTTGCCCACCTGCACCACTATACACGCAACACGTCCGTTGCCTGTCGTACTATATCAGCAATTGCTTGCTTGTCTGTTCCTCCTTGCCAAGCACTTGCTTGCTTATATCACATTCCTAACATCTGCTTGCCTGTCTTCCTTGCATTCCTATATTCTGCACCCCTACCAATCTCACATAACCAACATTTGCTTGCCCCATTAAACACAGACCCAGTTCGCATGACTTCCCGCTTCCCCTGCTTACCTACCTATAGCACACTACATGCAACAACTCCCCTGCTTGTCTCATTACACCAGCAACTGCTTGCTTGCCTGCCCTACATTACAAAGCACTTGCTCGCTTGCCAATACCACATTGCCAGTAGCTGCTTGCTCCCCTGCGAGCAACACATCACCAGTTTTTGCTTGCCTTATTAAACGCAGACCTAGTTTGCCTGCCTTACCGCCTCCCCATCCCCTGCTTGCCCACCTGCACCACTGTGCATACAACACATTGCCTGCCTGTGTTACTATACCAGCAACAGCTTCCTTGCCTGCCCTTCATTACCCACTTGCTTGCTTACACATTACTAGCACCTGCTTTCCTGCCTTCCTCACATTCCTATCTTCTGCTCCCCTGCCAACTCCACATATCCGACACTAACTTGCCCCCTTAAACACAAACCTAGTTTGCCTGCCTTCCTGCTTGCCTATCTGCGCTACTATGCATGCAACAATTCCTGCTTGTCTCACTATACCAGCAACTGCTTGCTTTCCTGCCCTTCAGACCAAAGCACCCACTAGCTTGCCTACTCCACAATCCCAACACCTGCCTGCCCGCTTGCCCCGTCAAACCAAGACCCATTACAGCAACTTGCCAGCCAACTTAACCCCACATACATGCAAAACCTCCCCTGCTTGTCCCGCTGTACATTTCGCTGCCCGTCTGCCCTATCGTTACCATCTCCATTACTTTGCTGTCGCCCACTTTTCCGGACTACCCATAGCCTGGCAGTCTCCGTACGTGTCTGCGCCGTATTGTCCGCCCTTATGCGCCTGCTCCGTGTTCTCATTGTCTGCCGGTGCCACACTGTCAGTGCCCGCCGTCACATTTTCAGTACATTTCAGTCTGCCAGTGTCTGCCTGTGCCAGACGTCTGAGTGCCTTCATCTCGCCTTGGCAGTGTTTGTACCGTCTGCCCGTTTACCCGTCAGTGCCAGACACGTCAGCTGCCCCCCGTCAGTCGTCCTTCTACCTGTAATGGCTATATGTTTGTGGCTCTAGAAGTGCTGTCACTGAGTACGGGCGTCAGTGCCCACACCTTGCCACCGTGCGGCGTGTGTTTAGCTGTCACCGTGCGGCGTGTACCTGCCCTGGCGTGTTGATATATGTACGTGTGTCTATAATTATCCGCATGTGAACACATCTGTCTGTATCTGTCACTTCTGTCTCTACGTCTCCCCTTTGCTCCCTCCTCACCCTGCTTCCCCTCCTGTTGTCTCTGACACTTTGCGCCTCCTCTCTTGGTCTCTTCTTGGGGGGTCGCCCCCTCTCCTCTGCACAGGCTGGGGAGGGGGGAGAGGCAGATTTCTGATGGAGGGGGTGGGGGGATCCAGACAGATAGAGGAGGACTTTCTGCTTCCTGCAGGGTTGGGTTTTCTTCCGGGCCATAAGTCTGAAAAAGGAGGGGAAGACGAGAAAGAGAGGAGGAAGGAGGGAGGAAGAGCGAGGGGAGGGGAGCGAGCAGGAAGACAGCAGCATGCACAGGCAATGCCAGACCGCTCGCTTCTGATGGCTCCTTTTAGCCGTCTTTTGACGATAAATGGCGGAGAAGGTTAAAGATACGGCCGTAATGACCAATAATTGCAAATTAGTACAGTCGTTGTCGAAAATGGCTGATACTGATGTAGCAGAGCTGGGTTTGTCACTGAACTGGTTCTTTTTGTGCATTGTGATAACTTTCTATAAGGGACCTCTCACATGGGACAGAATTGTCTGCGGCGCAAATGCGGATTTTGTCAATTAGTGCAGATTTTGTTGTGTTTTTGACTACGGAACTTCTTGCAATTTTTCCCGCAAACGTAAATTACAGAATTACTATTCCTCTATGTTAGAAATTACGTTTTTAATACCGCAGTAGAACGCTTTTCCTCAGCGGAATTTAATCTCGCGGTTTTGAAGTAAAGATGCGCAAAGTTTTTAACAGGCGCGGAATTCATAGGGATATTGTGACGCAGAAATATCTGCATGGACTAATTACGTCCTGTGCAAAACCCAATACGTCATGTGATAGCGGGTTGTGACAGATGACAAACTTGACTCTGCTACATGTCAGATTCCAAACTATAAGATGGCAATGTCTTACCATGCGTTGTTGACATACTCAGCTCTACTATATTTGACCCATCTACTAAAAATGATCACTTTTGACAAATTCTCCTTAGATTGGGGTGATGACAAAAGCGAGCTCTACTGCATGCAACAAACCTACCATACATTGTGCTAACTAACTAACTTCCCTCGCTTGACAAACTCACCATTAATTTAGCGAACTGACATTTTCGGCTCTACTACATTTGTCAAAATTACCATTAACTGCATCAGACCAACCTACCAGAAAATGGGGTAAATGTCAAACTCCACTCTGCTGCATCTGCCAATAAATTAGGCTAAGTGACAAATGCTCTGCAACATCTCATAAAAATGCTGTAAATCGTGCGTATTGACATACTCAGCTCTGCTGCATCTGACAAACCTACCAAATATTGTGCGGAATGACAAACCTCACTCTGCTGCAAAGCTTGATTTTGCTACACCTCAATGAAATTACATACTCAGCTCTGCTGCCTCTGACAAATTGCTCCAAGGCCTTATTCATATCAGTGTTTTTTCATGCGGCTATTTAGGCGCGTTTATACGTTGGTTTCCAATGTATTCGCTCAGATGACCGATTTTTTTTGCCACGTGACCGAAATCGGCGACCGAACTTATACGCTGCCGGAAAATATAGGTCTTGCCCTATCTTTTGACCGATATACGCTGGCGGCTCCCATAGACTCCTATGGGAGCTGCAAAAAAAGGGAGATTAGCAGCGTCCAACGCAGGGAAAAGCTTACAGGTGCCTCTATTTAGTCATTAGAAGTCATTCCGAGGATTTATGCCGCCTGAGACAATTGATCACCACGACACGCTCTCTAACAATCATGGTACTTACGGAACGAACATGAAATGACGTATGATAGCCGCAATCATCAGAAAATACGTAATATTGGTCAGACCGTGCTATGTGTGGTCACATTTATACAAAATGCATCTTCCTGTGATCGATCTGACAACATTTGCCCAAAGATGTGACGCCTTTACAGTTATTGTACTTTAGTAAAAGTTGCAGAGTGGCGCAAACGTACGAGGCAGCCATGTTACTGTTGCATTGAGTATCCATCCTGTTCTAGTATCACTAGCTGAGTGTTCGTACCCAAAGAGTGGTCATAAATGGCTGCACATCCAAGTGGAAGAATGTATCAAGTGGGAACCACAAGGCTCTGTCCTGGGCCCAGGGTTATAAATGTTCTGGAGGAGGGAATTGATGGGAAGCTGATCAAATTTGCCGACGACACAAAGAGGGATGGCTAAGGCTGCTTCCACACAGGCGACAAGATAACGCTGCGCAAAAATCAAAGCAATATCGCATCTGTGTTCTGTGCGATATTGTTGCGTTTTCGCGTGGCAATATCACTATTTCGTGTCGCTACAAAGTTGCACTAGCCAATCAGAGCCAGCACTCGATGAACCATTCACAACCATTCATTGAATGACTTAGCCAATGTCGCTCAGCCAATCAGAGTCAGTGCCCGATGAACCAATTACAGCCATTCATTAAATGACTGTGATTGGTTCATCGAGTGCTGTCGCTCAGCCAATAAGAACAGAGCTTCCTAGAGGCGGGGTTTTTCAAAATCCTGACCAGGAAGCTATGTATGCAGGAGAATTTCAATCAAGTCCCGGACAGCTTTGAGAGACATGCACTGGAGCTGGACAGCGGATCTTAGGTGATATATTTCTTTTAGTTTTTTTTAGGCAGCTAAGTCTTATTACAGTAGGATTTCCTACTGTAAACGTTGCATCGCACCGCACGAAAACCGCATTTTCATGCGATGCAACAGAAAGGAAGGGACAATAGGGAAACATTGGCCTCAAAACTTCACAAATCGTGGCTGTATAGAGCTTGCCGTGATTTTGTATTCTTGCAACGTAGCAGCCTGCAAAACACCGCTTGTGTGAAAGGACCCATTGTAAAGCATGGGCTTCACATACATGCAAGCTGTAGCACTGTCGTTTTGCGAGAAAGTCGTGCAATTTTGACGCCTGTGTGGAAGCGGCCTAACACTAGAGAAAAGAGAGAGAACATTCAAAATGATCTAGACAAGCTTGAACAGCGGGTGGCGACTAACAGAATGGTATAAAACAAGGGGAAATGCAAGGTTCTACATCTGGGCAAGAAAAATGAAAAAAAGCACATACAGAATGGGAGGAACTGGGCTAAGCAGCAGCACATGTGAAAAAGACTTGGGTATATTAATAGATCACAGACTGAGCATGAGTCAACAATGTGATGCAGCAGACAAAAAGGCAAACACAGCTCTGGGATGTATGAAGAGAAGCGTAGAGTCTAGATCACGTGAGGTAATTATCCCCTCTACTCTTCTTTAGTCAGACCTCATCTGGAATACTGTGTCCAGTTCTGGGCACCCCAATTGTAAAAAGCCAGACAACTTGGAGCAAGTTAAGGGAAGAGTTACCAAATCATGCAAATCATGTCCTATGAGGAACGGTTAAAGGATCTGTGAATGTTTAGGCTGAGAGGAGACATAATAGCTGTCTACAAATATCTGAAGGGCTGTCACAGGGCAAAGGAATTGTTAGGCTGTAATTTCTGCAAGGCCTGACATGTATTACAGCAGGGGTGTTAAACTTATTTTCACCGAGGGCCACATCAGCATTATGGTTGACTTCAAAGGGCAGTTTACAAGGGCTCATTGACTAAGGTGTACATAAGACATACAGCTGAATCCCCATTGATTTGCATTGGGGTATGCAGACACATATGAAAAAAATGCAACATGTCCTATTTTGGTCTGTATTATTGGCTAAAGTTGCCCACTAAAGTCAATGGGATCATGTAGTGTAGAGGTGCACTACAGAGAATGACCTGTAGGGGGCAACAGACAGTCTGGTGCCTGAGACAAGGGAAAAACACCCACAGGTGTGGTCAGTAAGTAGGATAAAGGTGTTTGTTCCTACTACAGTCAGGGGTGAAGTGGGCTGCAAGCAAGAGGCAGGTCCAGTGAGAGGGACCTGGGTTGTGAGCCAGAAGCAGGTCCAGTGAGAGGGACCTGGGTTGTGAGCCAGAGGCAGGTCCAGTGAGAGGGACCTGGGCTGTGAGCCAGAGGCAGGTCCAGTGAGAGGGCCCTGGGTTGTGAGGCAGAGGCAGGTCCAGTGAGAGGGCCCTGGGTTGTGAGCCAGAGGAAGGTCCAGTGAGAGGGACCTGGGTTGTGAGCCAGAGGCAGGTCCAGTGAGAGGGACCTGGGTTGTGAGCCAGAGGCAGGTCCAGTGAGAGGGGCCTGGGTTGTGAGCCAGAGGCAGGTCCAGTAAGAGGGGCCCGGGTTGTGAGCCAGAGGCAGGTCCAGTGAGAGGGGCCCGGGTTGTGAGCCAGAGGCAGGTCCAGGGAGAGGGACCCGGGTTGTGAGCCAGAGGCAGGTCCAGTGAGAGGGACCCGGGTTGTGAGCCAGAGGCAGGTCCAGGGAGAGGACTGTTATTGAACTTTATGAAACAAAAGGACATTTAAGTTTATTTGATGAAGTGCTGTGCTGGAGCAAGATGATATTGCTGTGAAAGTGAAAATAAATAGGAAATTGGAGTTTAACCCTTTGGTCTCTACCTGTGATGTGAGCGAATGATCTCTGGGTTGCTACAGTAGATATACACTGAATATGTGATATGTACATATTCATTGCATACTGACGCATGAAGGCAGAAGAAGTCTATGTGACCTTTTTCCATTTTTTCCCCTAAATGTAACGACTCCCTAACATGGCTTTGGCACTCTATGCACTATGATGGGGTTTCTCCCCTTCCACCTCTTTATCACTGAGCTTCCTAACTTGGCAGGTGGCTAGTGTGCTGGGTAGGGGTGGCAAAGGTGTGCCACCGCCTGTGAAGGGCTGCACAGAGCGGTGTGGAGGTGTGCCGGAGCTGAGAATCCAAGATGGCACCTGACCCATGTGCTGGAGCCCTCCCCTCTGCCAAGCGCTGGTTGTGTTCTCCGAGGAAAGAGGAGAGCTGGTCCTTCTTCATCCAGACGTCTTTGCGGGCCACATAAAATGACACAGTGGGTTGGAATTGGCCCGCGGGCCTTGAGTTTCATGCGTCTCTTATAGCATTCTTATGTAATATGACGCTAATTGTGGTAAAGTGCTATAAAGGGTTAATCATATTGCGGCAAACGGATTACATTTAGTTCGCCAAATTTCTTGGGTGCAAAAGTCACAATCTTGTCACAATGTTTAATGGTTGACCCTTTTACTCCCCCCTCCCCCCCCCTCAAAAAAGTGGGTGGGGCCTATCATATGAGGGTGTGACCTAGGCAATTTACAATTCTTTATGCCTCTGGCATAAATTATAGCTGCAGCCTACCACAATTTATAGCTGGGGTGGGTTTCAGCCTGGTACATGCAGGTGCAACCAAAAGCAGTACATTTATTAACCCCTTAAGGATGCAGCCCTTTTCTTTTTCTTTTTCGGTTTTTCCTCCCCACTTTCAAAACATCTGAACTCTTTTAATTATCCATCAACGTAGCCGTATGAGGGCTGGTTTTATTATTTTTGCGGGACGAGTTGTATTTTTCAGTGGTACTAAAAAACGTTGGAGTGAGATAGAAAAAAAAATGCAATTCTGCCAGCTTTGGGGTGGGGGTGGGGTCTTGTTTTCACAGCATACAAAGTGCGTCAAAAAAGACACTAACTTTTTTTTTTTTTTTAACGGGTATTTCCAATATCTTTTGGATGATTTTTCTTTTTTCTCCGTCGCTGTACTTCTGTGAGGGCTCCTGTGGTTTCTGCTGGTAACATTTTGGAGTTCATGTGACCTTTTTGATCAGCTTTTATTAAATTTTTCTTGGAGCCGAGGGGACAAAAAAAAAAAAGCGCAATTCTGGAGTTATGTTTTTTTTTTTTCTGACGACTTTCACCATGGCGGATAAATAATGCATTACTTTGATAGATCAGACTTTTACAGATGCAGCGATACCAAAAATGCTTTCATTTTTTCAAATAATCTATAAAAGTTTACTTTTTTTTTTTTTTTAGTCCTTATGAGGGACTTGAACTTGCAATCATTTGATTGTTCGTAGAGCATTATGCAATATCACAGTATTGCATTATATCGTGTTCTGACAGGCCACAGTTATGGCTTGATAGTCGTTAGCCAAGGAAGCCCTGGAGGACTTCAGAAGGCCTCCAGCTGCCATGGGAACAGAACAGCATAACAATTGGGGCATTTGGAGGGTTTACAGCCACGATCAGCATCAGCGCTGATCATGGCTGTTGTGGGTGGGTGTCTGCTATCACAGACAGCCGGCACCCACCTTATATGGAATGGGATCGGCTCACGATCCTGCTTCATATAAACCTGTAAACCCAGCTAGTATTGCAGCTCATCTCCCACTCACTTCAGTCCAGTTGAACTGCAATACCACACACAACCATATGGATAAGGGTGGCACTGTGTTTGCAAGAAATCAGCCATCTTTTTTAAGCCTGGACAACCCCTTTTAATATATTTTTGGGTACTGATATTTGCGCAAAATTTATTTGGATCAATGTACAAAATGGCGCTTTAAGTAAATATGCCCCAAGGACTGCATAAGTGGGCAGGGCCAAGGATTATGCATATTAATGGCAGATCTCTTTTAAGTTTGGCGCTTTTTTGGCAAGTTCAGACAATTTGTGACACAAGTAGGGGAAACAAAACAGTTACAGAAGTTATCCAATGTCGCCCTCAAGGGGCCACAAGTGTGAATTACATCACATCACATAAGATGAAACTATTATAACAGTATATAATATAGCTGCAGGTGGGCAAACTACAATATCCAGAGCCCAGCAGCAAAATACCGTCCTCAGGGGGTCCAGCATGATGGGTTCCCAGCGTTACCTGCTGACAAGAATCATACAGATGTAAGGTGACCCTGGATCGAAAAATAGGACCCTGAAAGGAACGCAAGGCAGTAAATCAGTACTAAAAAAGATATTGCCTGAAAAGGCAAAAAATAGCCCAAGAATATACATTCCTAGCTGGCGGTATACGAAAAATGAATATGGTTTATTGAAATGTAAGTAAGGAAAAACACACATACAGTAATGCTCGAAAGTTTGTGAACCCTTCAGTATTTACATGCATTTGTGCATCCCCATTGACTTCTATGGGGACTTGTGGTGCACAAATGCACAGGAGAATTGAGTGTGCTGCAGGTTTTTTTGCACTTATGGTTGGCATTGATTACTGTTTACAGCAGTAGAGTTTTCTTGCGCCCCGGCTGGTAAATCATGGGAAAGTGAGAACACAGAGGAGGGCGAGAAGAAAACCCAAAGAGCCGCATCGCTCTAACAATCGCTGCTTCTGCCTCACTTAACTCTGTAGTTGCTCTGTTAGGAATTGAAAGGCTTTTTGTGTAAAACTCGTACCAGAAGAATTGCACCAAATCCCAAATCTTGGGAACGTTTTCAGGACATTTTCTATTTTTTCATAGGGAATGATATTGTTGACCACATCTCTCCATTGGTCCACAGTTGGAGGCCGGCTGTCCATCCATTTCATCACCACCACCGCTTTGCGTGCCAAAAAAAGCGTTTTTCATAATAAAATCTGTGCAGAGTGTTGTCATTGTTTGGTGTCCAGAAGTGTCAGTAAACAAATCTCTGGGACTATCATTACCGGAACCCCACAACATTACTAAGCCAATCAGTCACTTCGCACCAAAAGGTTTGAATCTCAGTGCATCCCCAGATCATATGTATAAAATCAGCATCAGGTACAGAACACCTATGACATTGGGGATTGGTCTGACTACCCACCAACTACAAAACATGCATGACATTGGGCATTTGTCCGATTACCCACCAACTGCAGTCTTTTGGGAGTAATGTAGCACTGACTCCGGATTCTTACACTCTGCTTTTGAGGCGCTGGGGTCGGCTTATTTTTAAGTCGAGGGGAAACTGTAGTGGCCCAGTACATGCTTTTCTGGCCCCCTTCATAATGTCATACATGTAATGTCTTGTGTTGATGCGCTGTGAAAAACTGCCGTGTCATTCTGTTACGTGTGATGCACAGCTGCAGCAAATGAGAGGTTAAAGGGGTTGTCCCGCGGCAGCAAGTGGGTCTATACACTTCTGTATGGCCATATTAATGCACTTTGTAATGTACATTGTGCATTAATTATGAGCCATACAGAAGTTATAAGAAGTTTTTCACTTACCTGCTCCGTTGCTAGCGTCCTCGTTTCCATGGAGCCCGTCTAATTTTCGGCGTCTAATGGCCAAATTAGACACGCTTGCGCAGTCCGGGTCTTCTTCTTTTCTCAATGGGGCCGCTCGTGCAGGAGGCCGGCTCCGTGTAGCTCCGCCCCGTCACGTGCCGATTCCAGCCAATCAGGAGGCTGGAATCGGCAATGGACCGCACAGAAGCCCTGCGGTCCACCGAGAGAGAAGATCCCGGCGGCCATCTTCAGCAGGTAAGTAAGAAGTCACCGGAGCGCGGGGATTCAGGTAAGTGCTGTGCGGTGTTCTTTTTTAACCCCTGCATCGGGGTTGTCTCGCGCCGAACGGGGGGGGGGGGGGGGGGGGGGTTTGAAAAAAAAAAAAACCCGTTTCGGCGCGGGACAACCCCTTTAATGTCTGGTGTGAGCTGACTGGTGATAGAAATTTCTATCCTTTCACTTGGTATGAGTGAAGGTATAAATGTGGATTCTTGAGAGTGTGAAAGAGTCTTCCATCTTGAGTTCCATCTGATAGAGTAAAGCACAGAGGCACATGAGGGCACCTTCAGCCCTCGTGTATTGAAGATGGAGGAGGAGGACAAATTCCCCGGAGAGCCTGCTTCTATGAAGAGAGAGTGAGCCCCCCAGAGAGAGAGTGAGCAGCAAATGAATGCATTCTTTCAAGGCCTAGTGCAGAGGTACTCATTCATAATTGTTTCACACTCGAGTGTCCTGTAGTCTGGGACTGCCAGGTGGAGCTACTCTACTTTTATTGTTCACATTCCAGCGTCGTGAAGTCTGTGTCCTGCTGAATGGAGGTACGCGTATTTTTATTTAGTCACACACAGGCGTCCTGAAGTCTGAGCCTGCCATGTGGAGGTACTCTAGCTAATCAAATTCCTGCACTTCTCAAATCTGTAATCTGTGCCTTGTGTATTGCTGAAATTACATTAAGTAAAGTTGCTCCAGGCCTTGACCGCTCTTAGGGTCCCGAGGTACTTTATCACAGTCTATGGCTCAATTATTTCCCCGCCGATGTTCATGCTGGTGGGTACCGGAACGGTGGCGTCAGCCGTGAAAAACTCTTTCCCTGTTCTACCGTCTATTAGGCATCCCTATCCTAGGGGTGTCTGGAAGAGGCCCAGCGCTGCCCTGGCCTTGGCTGTGTGCGTTCCTCTAGGAGGGAGCGTGGTAAGTGCCGCCGTGACAAGCCAGCATCTTGCCCTCTCAGCTCCTCAGCATATGCCATGTGTTCGGGGTCACCCTACGGGACACTGCATAATTACCTGAAAGACTCCACCAAACCATTAGGGACCTAACATCTATGATTTGGAAGGAGAACCTCCTTTTGGCAACAATGGATGCTTCAATATTATATACAAATATAAGCCATGATTTAGGCATTGCATGCGTAGTACTCCAGAGTTGGGGTCCCACAGCAGTAGTATTGCTACCTCATGTAAAGTCTGTATATATTTCTATTTGTGCAAAATTATGTGTAATTATGTGTGTATATGACTTTAAGTAGTCAATAATGTGTTAATATATAGTGTTTCCACCACCTAACGTGGCATGACTGTGCATAGTGCACCATAACCTGCTTTCACGCGTGTCAATCACCCCTAGATAGCTTGAGGATTGGTCAGTTGGCTTGTCCATAGCTTACTATTGGCAGACAGGCAAGGTATAAAAGACAGACAGCAGGTGGGGTTAGCCAGTCTAATCCTGGAGTCCATGGAGAAAAGACAGCCAGAGATAGAGACTGAGCGTTACAAGGAGAACACCTTTACAAAGTCTTCTAGGAGTGTCTAGTCCAAGCCTGGAGAGAGTCTA
This sequence comes from Eleutherodactylus coqui, assembly GCF_035609145.1. Taxonomy (NCBI): domain Eukaryota; kingdom Metazoa; phylum Chordata; class Amphibia; order Anura; family Eleutherodactylidae; genus Eleutherodactylus; species Eleutherodactylus coqui. Next base: position 265,554,130 of record NC_089840.1, on the reverse strand, counting down.
GTCTAGAGCAACCTGAGATAGAAATCAGGGAGGAACAGGGAGACCATCTACAGTAGCCAGTGCTGTGGGAAGCTAGAACATCTAAGTGTGAGTACCTGGATACCAAGAATTGTTATGAGAGAAGACTGTATAGCAGAGAGAGACAGAGTTAACAAAGAAGAGAGAAAGGAAAAAAGCACAGAGGAGAAAAGGAAGAAAATCAAGGTTATGCTGACGTGTTAGTAGGGGAGACGAACAGTAGCGAGACACCAGTTAACCCTTTCTAGTCCCCGTTCACTAACTAAGTCTATAGTGAATGATGCACATGAAGTCTGTGATCTAAACAGGGTCACCGCAATGTGCTCGATGTAAATGAGACGAAGATTCTTCACTTAAAGTTTGGAATTGTTCTCATCTATAGTCTGCTTTCTGAAGGGCTTCTCACCACCTACAACTTTATTTCATGTTGTGCTCAATCACAGGATTACATCCAGAGAACGCGTTTCAGTTCAAAACGAACCTTGTTGACCTCGATACTACATCCTTCCAGCTTCCCTTAAAAACATACCCAATTAAAAAAACACCCAAGATTTAACCCCTTGGTATTCATTTGAGAGTGCTAACCGTCTGGCCCCTTCAGACTGAACAAAATGCGCTGCTTACAGCTTTCTATTAACTGATACATTGCATATAAATATTGCAGTCAAATTATTATGCATTGGTTATTCTTATACAATAAATACATAAGATTCAGAATTTATTCCTATAGTGATAAACAGCAACTTAATATATAGAAAAAAATTCATAAGAAAATTTCATAAAGAACATTCAATATGCCAGAACTTTTGCCATAATTAAGTCAATATACATATATTAAACTTATCACATTAAAACCTAGTTATTATCCACCAGGTCCCCCCCCAGGGACCGCGGGGATGAAGAAATCCTCTGCCACAGTTGTGATGCTATCCCATTTCTTTCAATCGGGCCGGTACCGCTGCAGCTCCATTGAAAGCAGTGGGTTGTAGGCAACCCCTACAGCAATGATTCTCGGGAAGGGATTAAAATATAAGCCCTTCCCTGAAAATAATGGCTAGCTGTAAAAAAAAAAGTAAAAAAATGTATATATATATACTCACCTAGAAGAGCTGTCTGGCAGTTCTCTTCTGTGTTCTGGAGGCCAGGGATTGAAAAATCCCTGCCTCCAGAAAGCACTGGTCTCATTGGCTGAGTGCTCAGCCAATCACAGGCAGCCCTCAGCCATTCATCAATGAAACTATCAGGTGTCATTATTATCATCACCGAAATCCAAGAAGGTGAATTTAAACAATCGCCCATGAGGTTGTAATACTAGACTTCATAGCTGGGCTCTTATAAGGAGGCCAGTATGAGAAATTAGGCAAAAATGGAAACATCCTTGAACATTACTATTTCTACTTTACAAATTGGAAGGAGCTGGAAGTTGTAAAATTGGCATCTCCAATCACCATCCAACAAGAGTCCTTGGAGTCAAACACAAACCAGACAACCCAAGTCTCTTATGGTGAGGCCTGTAGAGAGACGATTCTGGAGATGTTCCAGCAGGTCTTTTACGATGTGGATCCAGTAATCAACATCAAGATCTGAATCCAACTATTTCCCGATGAGGTCTTAATACTGATGCGTTCTGATCTTTCTAGATTTTCCATTAGTTTCATGATTGGTACAGTAATCGTTCCCTTGGAAATATCTTCAAGTAGAACATTCCCGTTACAATTGTTGATGCTGCTGATGACCATGTAAGTTCTTGTATGGGCAGGTCAAAGATCAGTTAAAAATGTCAGGGGTTGCATGAGCAGGTCAATTAGGTGAAAAGATGTCTATTCCCTCAGCAGTTGTCAAATTTGTTAAAATCCTTTAACATTGTTCAAATTTAGCCAGAGACCCCCTGTGTCTTGACTTTGTTTTTTACTAGAGATGAGCGAGCACCAAAATGCTCGGGTGCTCGTTACTCAGGACGAAATTATCGCGATGCTCGGGGGTTCGTTTCGAGTAACGAACCCCATTGAAGTCAATGGGCGACCCGAGCATTTTTGTATTTCGCCGATGCTCGCTAAGGTTTTCATGTGTGAAAATCTGGGCAATTCAAGAAAGTGATGGGAACGACACAGCAACGGATAGGGCAGGCGAGGGGCTACGTGTTGGGCTGCATCTCAAGTTCACAGGTCCCACTATTAAGCCACAATACCGGCAAGAGTGGGCCCCCCCCCCCTCCCAACAACTTTTACTTCTGAAAAGCCCTCATTAGCAATGCATACCTTAGCTAAGCACCACACTATCTCCAACAAAGCACAATCACTGCCTGCATGACACTCCACTGCCACTTCTCCTGGGTTACATGCTGCCCAACCCCCCCGCATGACCCAGTGTCCACAGCGCACACCAAAGTGTCCCTGCGCAGCCTTCAGCTGCCCTCATGCCACACCACCCTCATGTCTATTTATAAGTGCGTCTGCCATGAGGAGGAACCGCAGGCACACACTGCAGAGGGTTGGCACGGCTAGGCAGCGACCCTCTTTAAAAGGGGTGGGGCGATAGCCCACAATGCTGTACAGAAGCAATGAGAAATATAATCCTGTGCCACCGCCATCAGGAGCTGCACACGTGGGCATAGCAATGGGGAACCTATGTGCCACACACTATTCATTCTGTCAAGGTGTTTGCATGCCCCAGTCAGACCGGGCTTTTTAATTCATAGACACAGGCAGGTACAACTCCCTATTGTGAAGTCCCTGTGGACCGACAGCATGGGTGGCTCCCTGGAACCCACCGGCGGTACATAAAAATATCCCATTGCAGTGCCCATCACAGCGGAGGTAGTAATGTCATGTTTAATGCAGGTGGGCTTCGGCCCACACTGCATGCCCCAGTCAGACTGGGGTTCTTTAGAAGTGGAAACAGATGCATTTATAATTCCCTGTGGACCCACAGCATGGGTGGCTCCCTGGAACCCACCGGCGGTACATAAAAATATCTCATTGCATTGCCCAACACAGCTGAGGTAGTAATGTCGTGCTTAATGCAGGTGGGCTTCGGCCCACACTGCATGCCCCAGTCAGACTGGTAATATGTACCTTAACAGTAACCTCGTTGGTGGTAATGTGGTGGTGACTGCGGACCTGGTAGCGCGGTTTTATGTAGTTGGTTTTCGGAATGTGGCCAGGATTAAGTGGGCCGTGGTGGGGGGATGGTGGTGGTGCTCTCTTGTTGTGTCGTTAAAGGTGAAATTCTTGGACTGCCACCAGACGGACCAATGCAAAGGTATTTGCCAAGAATGTTTTCATTGTTGGAGGAGGAGGGGGATGTTTTGGAGGCACTATGTGTCCTCTACACGTGTCCGTGGTTATATGCACGTTAACAGTAACAGCGTTGGTGGGAAATGGCCTCGCCGCCATCATGTCTTTGTGAAGCCTCTGTTTCCACACCCCAGTGACATACCATTAGCAGCGGTATAGGCAGAGCCCAGAATTATTAACATTTCAGCGGTAGCATTAGAGACAGGCCCCACTAACATATCACTAGCAGCAGTATAGGGGGAGCGCAGTCTTAGTTCCATTTCAGTAATAGTAGCACTCAAGACAGGCCCCAGTAACATTCCCATTGCAGCAGTTTAGGGAGATAACAGTCTCTTTCACATTTCAGTAGCTGCAGTATAGACAAGGCCCCAGTTACATTTATGTAGCTAAAGTGTAGGCCAACCCCACACACCTTTCTGTACCATGAGTGCAGGCGAAGAACATAGAAATTACTATGATTACACTGTAGGTGAGGGCCCAAAAAAATTGGTGTACCAACAGTACTAATGTACCTTAGAAAAAATTGGCCATGCCCAACCGAGATGGCAGGTGAAACCCATTAATCGCTTTGGTTAATGTGGCTTAAGTGGTAACTAGGCCTGGAGGCAGCCCAGTTGAACGAAAAATTGGTTCAAGTTAAAGTTTCAACGCTTTTAAGAGCATTGAAACGTATAAAAATTGTTTAGAAAAATTATATGAGTGAGCCTTGTGGCCCTAAGAAAAATTGCCCGTTCGGCGTGATTACGTGAGGTTCCAGGGGGAGGAGCAGGAGGAGGAGGAGGAATATTATACACAGATTGATGAAGCAGAAATGTCCCCGTTTTGGATGGTGAGAGAGAACGATGCTTCCATCCGCGGGTGCAGCCTACGTATTGCTTAGGTATCGCTGCTGTCCGCTGGTGGAGAAGAGAAGTCTGGGGAAATCCAGGCTTTGTTCATCTTGATGAGTGTTAGCCTGTCGGCACTGTCGGTTGACAGGCGGGTACGCTTATCTGTGATGATTCCCCCAGCCGCACTAAACACCCTCTCTGACAAGACGCTTGCCGCAGGACAAGCAAGCACCTCCAGGGCATACAGCGCGAGTTCAGGCCAAGTGTCCAGCTTCGACACCCAGTAGTTGTAGGTGGCAGAGAGAGGCGTCACGGAGGACGGTCGTGCGATCGGCTACGTACTCCCTCACCATCCTTTTACAGTGCTCCCGCCGACTCAGCCGTGACTGGGGAGCGGTGACACAGTCTTGCTGGGGAGCCATAAAGCTGTCCAGGGCCTTAAAGACTGTTGCCCTGCCTGTGCTGTACATGCTGCTCGATCTCCGCACCTCCCCTGCTACCTGGCCCTCGGAACTGCGCCTTCTGCCACTAGCGCTGTCGGATGGGAATTTTACCATCAGCTTGTCCGCCAGGGTCCTGTGGTATAGCAACACTCTCGAACCCCTTTCCTCTTCGGGAATGAGAGTGGAAAGGTTCTCCTTATACCGTGGGTCGAGCAGTGTGTACACCCAGTAATCCGTAGTGGCCAGAATGCGTGTAACGTGAGGGTCACGAGAAAGGCATCCTAACATGAAGCCAGCCATGTGTGCCAGGGTACCTGTACGCAACACATGGCTGTCTTCACTAGGAAGATCACTTTCAGGATCCTCCTCCTCCTCCTCCTCCTCAGGCCATACATGCTGAAAGGATGACAGGCAAGCAGCATGGGTACCGTCAGCAGTGGGCCAAGCTGTCTCTTCCCCCTCCTCCTCATCCTCCTCATGCTCCTCCTCTTCCTCCTGAACGCGCTGAGATATAGACAGGAGGGTGCTCTGACTATCCAGCGACATACTGTCTTCCCCCGGCTCTGTTTCCGAGTGCAAAGCGTCTGCCTTTATGCTTTGCAGGGAACTTCTCAAGATGCATAGCAGAGGAATGGTGACGCTAATGATTGCAGCATCGCCGCTCACCACCTGGGTAGACTGCTCAAAGTTTCGAAGGACCTGGCAGATGTCTGCCAACCAGGCCCACTCTTCTGAAAATAATTGAAGAGGCTGACTCCCACTGCGCCGCCCATGTTGGAGTTGGTATTCCACTATAGCTCTACGCTGCTCATAGAGCCTGGCCAACATGTGGAGCGTAGAGTTCCACCGTGTGGGCACGTCGCACAGCAGTCGGTGCACTGGCAGATTAAACCGATGTTGCAGGGTCCGCAGGGTGGCAGCGTCCATGTGGGACTTGCGGAAATGTGCGCAGAGCCGGCGCACCTTTACCAGCAGGTCTGACAAGCGTGGGTAGCTTTTCAGAAAGCACTGAACCACCAAATTAAAGACGTGGGCCAGGCATGGCACGTGCGTGAGGCTGCCGAGCTGCAGAGCCGCCACCAGGTTACGGCCGTTGTCACACACGACCATGCCCGGTTGGAGGCTCAGCGGCGCAAGCCAGCGGTCGGTCTGCTCTGTCAGACCCTGCAGCAGTTCGTGGGCCGTGTGCCTCTTATCTCCTAAGCTGAGTAGTTTCAGCACGGCCTGCTGACGCTTGCCCACCGCTGTGCTGCCACGCCGCGCGACACCGACTGCTGGCGACGTGCTGCTGCTGCTGACACATCTTGATTGCGAGACAGAGGTTGCGTTGGAGGAGGAGGAGGAGGAGGGTGCTTTAGTGGAGGAAGCATACACCGCCGCAGATACCACCACCGAGCTGGGGCCCGCAATTCTGGGGGTGGGTAGGACGTGAACGGTCCCAGGCTCTGACTCTGTCCCAGCCTCCACTAAATTCACCCAATGTGCCGTCAGGGAGATGTAGTGGCCCTGCCCGCCTGTGCTTGTCCACGTGTCCGTTGTTAAGTGGACCTTGGCAGTAACCGCGTTGGTGAGGGCGCGTACAATGTTGCGGGAGATGTGGTCGTGCAGGGCTGGGACGGCACATCGGGAAAAGTAGTGGCGACTGGGAACTGAGCAGCGCGGGGCCGCCGCCGCCATCATACTTTTGAAGGACTCCGTTTCCACAACCCTATACGGCAGCATCTCAAGGCTGATAAATTTGGCTATGTGGACGGTTAACGCTTGAGCGTGCGGGTGCGTGGCGGCGTACTTGCGCTTGCGCTCAAACACTTGCGCTAGCGACGGCTGGACGGTGCGGTGCGAGACATTGGTGGATGGGGCCGAGGACAGCGGAGGTGAGGGTGTGGGTGCAGGCCAGGAGACGGTAGTGCCTGTGTCCTCAGAGCGGGGTTGGATCTCAGTGGCAGGTTGGGGCACAGGGGGAGAGGCAGCGGTGCAAACCGGAGGCGGTGAACGGCCTTCGTCCCACCTTGTGGGGTGCTTGGCCATCATATGTCTGCGCATGCTGGTGGTGGTGAGGCTGTTGGTGATGGCTCCCCGGCTGATCTTGGCGCGACAAAGGTTGCACACCACTGTTCGTCGGTCGTCAGGCGTCTCTGTGAAAAACTGCCAGACCTTAGAGCACCTTGGCCTCTGCAGGGTGGCATGGCGCGAGGGTGCGCTTTGGGAAACAGTTGGTGGATTATTCGGTCTGGCCCTGCCTCTACCCCTGGCCACCGCACTGCCTCTTGTAACCTGCCCTGCTGCTGCCCTTGCCTCCCCCTCTGAAGACCTGTCCTGAGTAGGCGTTGCAAACAAGGTGGGGTCAGTCACCTCATCGTCCTGCTGCTCTTCCTCCGAATCCTCTGTGCGCTCCTCCCTCGGACTTACTGCCCTTACTACTACCTCACCGATAGACAACTGTGTCTCATCGTCATCGTCCTCCTCACCCACTGAAAGGTCTTGAGACAGTTGCCGGAAGTCCCCAGCCTCATCCCCCGGACCCCGGGAACTTTCCAATGGTTGGGCATCAGTGACGATAAACTCCTCTGGTGGGAGAGGAACCACTGCTGCCCAATCTGAGCAGGGGCCCGAGAACAGTTCCTGGGAGTCTTCCCGCTCCTGAGCATGTGTCATTGTAGTGGAGTGAGGAGGCTGGGAGGAAGGAGGAGCAGCAGACAGAGGATTCGGAATTGCAGCAGTGGACGGCGCAGAACTGTGGGTGGACCATAGGTTGCTCGAAGCACTTTCTGCCATCCACGACAGGACCTGCTCACACTGCTCATTTTCTAATAAAGGTCTCCCGCGTGGACCCATTAATTGTGCGATGAATGTGGGGACGCCAGAAACGTGCCTCTCTCCTAATCGCGCAGCAGTCGGCTGCGATACACCTGGATCAGGAGTTCGGCCTGTGCCCACACCCTCACTTGGCCCTCCGCGTCCTCGGCCGCGTCCACGTCCTCTAGGCCTACCCCTACCCCTCAGCATGCTGTATTACCAGTGATTTGATTTCCCAGCCAGGAAATAAATTGGCGCAAGCCTGCTGTTAAACTTAGCTGGCTGCGTATGATTTTTGTTTACGTTCTCCACCCAGCACACACGTACCCAGAACGCTGAGGACTGTCAGAGGCAGGCCAAATAGAAATTTTTCCCTTTTTTTTCAAGGAAAGGCCCACTGCGTATATTCAATCAATAATAAATGTGTTGTGGTGGCCCTGCAAATGTGTCACAGAACTGCAGTGTTGCAGAGTTATTAACTACAGCAGAGCGGTGATTTCCCAGGCAGGAAATAAATTGGCGCAAGCCTGCAGGCCAAATAGAAATTTTTCCCTTTTTTTTCAAGGAAAGGCCCACTGCGTATATACAATCATTAATAAATGTGTTGTGGTGGCCCTGCAAATGTGTCACAGAACTGCAGTGTTGCAGAGTTATTAACTAAAGCAGAGCGGTGATTTCCCAGGCAGAAAATAAATTGGCGCAAGCCTGCTGTTAATCTTAGCTGGCTGCGTATGATTTTTGTTTACGTTCTCCACCCAGCACACACGTACCCAGAACACTGAGGACTGTCAGAGGCAGGCCAAATAGAAATTTTTCCCTTTTTTTTCAAGGAAAGGCCCACTGCGTATATTCAATCAATAATAAATGTGTTGTGGTGGCCCTGCAAATGTGTCACAGAACTGCAGTGTTGCAGAGTTATTAACTACAGCAGAGCGGTGATTTCCCAGGCAGGAAATAAATTGGCGCAAGCCTGCAGGCCAAATAGAAATTTTTCCCTTTTTTTTCAAGGAAAGGCCCACTGCGTATATTCAATCATTAATAAATGTGTTGTGGTGGCCCTGCAAATGTGTCACAGAACTGCAGTGTTGCAGAGTTATTAACTAAAGCAGAGCGGTGATTTCCCAGGCAGAAAATAAATTGGCGCAAGCCTGCTGTTAATCTTAGCTGGCTGCGTATGATTTTTGTTTACGTTCTCCACCCAGCACACACGTACCCAGAACACTGAGGACTGTCAGAGGCAGGCCAAATAGAAATTTTTCCCTTTTTTTTCAAGGAAAGGCCCACTGCGTATATTCAATCAATAATAAATGTGTTGTGGTGGCCCTGCAAATGTGTCACAGAACTGCAGTGTTGCAGAGTTATTAACTACAGCAGAGCGGTGATTTCCCAGGCAGGAAATAAATTGGCGCAAGCCTGCAGGCCAAATAGAAATTTTTCCCTTTTTTTTCAAGGAAAGGCCCACTGCGTATATTCAATCAATAATAAATGTGTTGTGGTCGCCCTGCAAATGTGTCACAGAACTGCAGTGTTGCAGAGTTATTAACCCCTTAGTGACGAAGCCTGTTTGCGCCTTAGTGACGGAGCCAAATTTTGGAAATCTGACATGCGTCGTTCAACGTAGCATAACTCCATAAAGGCTTTACATATCCAAGTGATTCTGACATTGTTTTTTCGCCACATGTTGTACTTCATTTAGGTTGTAAAAAGAGACCGATATAATTTGTGTATATTTATTAAAAGTACCAATATTGGAAAAATTTTGAAAAAATTGTCATTTTTTCACATTTTCAACCGTAATAGCTCAAATATGTCCAAACATACTGTACAAAATTTTGATAAGATATGTATTTCCATCTGTTTACTTTATTCTGAATGCACACTTGAAAAACTTTTGTGTTTTTTTAACCATTTAGAGGACATACAAATTTAACATTACTTTTCAGCATTTTGAGGAACACTTTGCTTTCCTGCACCAAACCAAGTTTGCAAAGGCTCATAAGTGTCAGAATAATAGATACCCCCTCAAATGACCCCATTTTAAAAACTACACCCCTTAGTGTATTCACTGAGGGGTGTCATGAGTATTTTGACCCCACCAGTTTTTTTCAGGAATTAATTCAATTTAGAGGAGAAAAAATAAAATTTCATATTTTTGCAAATATGTCATTTTAAAGACATATTTTTTTCCTATAGAGCCCATGAAAATGAGGATTTACACACCAAAATGGATACCCCCGTTTCTCCCGTGTTCAGAAACATACCCATTGTGGCCCTAATCTTATGTCTGGATGCACAACGGGACCCAAAATGAAAGGAGTAGTCGGTGTCTTTCAGAACATAAATTTTGCTTGAAGGCGTTTTAGGCCCCATAGCACTTTTGTAGAGCTCTTGAGCGGCCAAAACCAAAGAGAGCCCCCACCAGTGACTCCATTTTGAAAACTAGACCCCTTAACGAATTTATCTAGGGGTGTACTGCCCATTTTGACCCCACAGTTTTTGAATGAATTCAAGCCAAGCAAAAGGAAAAAATTGTGATTTTCGTTCTTTTGTCAATTCTGTCATTTTAAAAACAGCTTTTTTTGTACAGCACACACATGAATGAAGCCTTGCACCCCAAAATGGATACCCCTGTTTCTCCCGTGTTCAGAGACATACCCATTGTGGCCCTAATCTTATGTCTGGATGCACAACGGGGACCAAAACCAAAGGAGTAGTCGGTGTCTTTCAGAACATAAATTTTCCTTGAAGGCGTTTTAGGCCCCATAGCACATTTGTAGAGCTCTTGAGTGGCCAAAACCAAAGAGAACCCCCACAAATGACCCCATTTTGAAAACTAGACCCCTTAACGAATTTATCTAGGGGTGTACTGCCCATTTTGACCCCACAGTTTTTGAAAGAATTGAAGCAAAGCAAAAGGAAAAAATTGTGATTTTCGTTTTTTTGTCAATTCTGTCATTTTAAAAACAGCTTTTTTTGTACAGCACACACATGAATGAAGACTTGCAGCCCAAAATAGATACCCCAGTTTGTCCCGTGTTCAGAAAGATACCTATTGTGGCCCTAATCTTTTGTCTGGATGCACAACGGGGCCCAAAATGAAAGGAGTAATCGGTGGCTTTCAGAACAAAAATTTAGCATGAAGGTGATTTAGGCCCCATTGCCTACTTGTAGAGCCCTTGAGCGGCCAAAACGACAGAGAGCCCCCACAAATGACCCCATTTTGAAAACTAGACCCCCTAACGAATTTATCTAGGGGTGTACTGTGTATTTTTACACTACAATTTTTGAATAAATCTAAGCAAAGCAGTAGGAGAAAAATTACAATTTTCATTATTTCGGCAGTTGTATCAATTTAAAAACTGTTTTTTTTGTACAGCACACATAGGAATGAAGACTTTCACCCCAAAATGGATACCCCCGTTTGTCCCGTGTTCAGAACCATAACCCTTGTAACCCTAATCTACTTAAAGGACACATGGCTAGGCCTATAATGGATGGAGCACCCGTTGGATTTCAGGGTACAACGGTATAAATTCCAGGCCCCATTGCCCACTTATAGAGCCATTGAGCGTCCAAAACGATAAAACCCCCCCACAAATGACCCCATTTTAAAAACTAGACCCCTTAATGAATTCATCTAGGGGTGTATTGCGTATTTTGACCCCACAGTATTTGAATAAATCTAAGCAAAGCAGAAGGAAAAAATTACGATTTTCATTTTTTTGTCAATTTTGTCAATTTAAAAACTGTTTTTTTTTGTACAGTGTACATAGGAATGAAGACGTTCACCCCAAAATGGGTACCCCCGTTTGTCCCTTGTTCAGAAACATACCCATTGTGGCCCTAATCTACTTACAGGAAACATGGCAAGGCCTATAATGGAGGGAACACCCATTGGATTGCAGGGCACAACTGAATACATTCCAGGCCCCATTGCCCACTTGTACGGAATAAAAATTGACACCTTAAAAAAATATCCCCCCCCACACACACACACACACCCACCCCTACCGCTCCGCCCTTTTCGGCGTTACCCAAATCTTAGATAAAAGTAATAATGTGAACTGTGTAATATTTCCAAAGACAGGGGTAATTACAGAGGCTGGATGAGTACATGGGGCTATAAAACCGGGTATCCCCCCTCCTCTTATGCTTTTTGGGGGTCATTTCTTGACCTCAGTAGCTGGTATGGGGTGTAAAAAGTGGCGCTCTGTGAGTCTCCGTAAGCTTGATGAGGTGCGGCGGTCTCACACAGAAGGCGCTCAACAAGCTGCTCCTGGAACTGCAGGAAGGCGAACGTTCCTGGGACTCCTTGTAAAATACGTATTACAGGTAGCAGTCTGAATAACGCCGGGCTCACACAGCCGTAGGTGGAATCCGCTTGCGGAGGCCCGCAGAGGATCCCAGCTGTGAGCCCGGCTGTGACCCTGCGTACGGCTGCGTAATGTACTGCGCATAACTGCCTACTCACACAGGCGGTCATACGCAGTATATATATATATTTTTGTTTGTATTTTCCGCACCGTCGCTTAGCGATGACCCGGGTATCCGCAGCCCGTATACAAGGTAGTTGCGTATGGGCTGCGGGTATATCTGCGACCATGGAGCACAATGGGCTCTATGCTGCGGATATCCGCGGTAAAATAGAACCTGCTGCGTTCTCTTTTCTGCGAGTGGATTACGCAATTCCGACCCACTAATGTGAGCGGAATTGGGTAATCCAATGCGATTGATCTGCGTATTACCGCGGATCAGAAGCATGCGGAATCCGTAATTCCTATCCGGTCATGTGAGACCGACCTAAGGTAGATCGCTACCTTTTTTTCACGTGACCGGGGACCGCCCAACGAGGCCACCCGTAACTGCTCCAGGCTCTCGGCGACCGTTGGTCGCTGGGAGCAAGGAGATTTAAAATTTCCTGGGCTCCCCGACTCCTGCGCATGTGTCCGGTGTTTTGCCGGCGGTCGCATGCGCAGAATCCGGGAACGTTCACGGAAGAAGATTGTGTCGGGGCGCAAATACGGAGGCCTCCGGTAAAAAGTTTCATCTCCTCTCACCGATCGCATCAGTGAGGGGAGATGAAGCTTAACCTTTTTTTTACTTTTACGTGATCGCCATTATCCATTGGATAACGGCGAACACGTGATCAGGAACCGCTCACCGCGGCCCCCCGTGAAATCTCCAGGCTCTCGGCTAAGTTTTGTAGCCAGGAGCAGGGAGATTTTAAATTACCACAGCTTTTGCGCATGCACCTGCCATATTGGCGACGGGCGCGTGCGCAGAAGCTGGGGTGAGGTCCGCGGATAAATCCGCGGGCCTTAGGTACGTCATTTCATCCTCCCTCACGGATATGATCTGTGGGGGGAGATGAAACGCAAGTTTTTAAACTTTTTTAAACTTTTTTTATTTAACTTTTTGCACTTTTTTTTTTTACTTTTTACCCCTTTTTTTATTTTTATTTTTTAACTTTTTGCACTTTTTTTTTACTTTACATGATCACTGTCATCCATTGGATGACAGTGATCATGTCCCCAGTGACATCCCTCTGCTCTTGGCTACACATGGCAGCCAAGAGCAGAGGGATTTTAAATTTCCCGGGGCTCGAGCTCTCTGTGCACGCGCCCGATGTCAATCATCGGGCGCGCATGCGCAGACCGGGATTTCGGGTCCCGGGACATCGGGACATCGCAGAGGACCGGGGGTGAGTATTTTCACCTCCCCTCATGGATCCGATCCATGAGGGGAGGTGAAACCTTACTTTTTTTTTACTTTTTCAACTTTTTCGCGATCGCCGCTATCTAATCGATAGCGGCGATCGCGGGCCCGGGGACCGCTCACAGCGGTCCCCGGTAACACCTCCTGGCTCCCGGCTACCTTCAGGAGCCGGGAGCCAGGAGATTTTAAATTTGCCGGTGGCTCCCGGGCTTCTGCGCATGCGCGTGATGTCATCGTCTGGCGCGCATGCGCAGAAGGCCGCCGGCGGGTCCGGGAGGACGAGATCTCCGTGGGACACCGCTGACAAGCCGGGTAAGTAATTTCAGCTGCCCTGGTGGAGCCGATCCAGCAGGGCAGCTGAAGAACTAACTTTTTTGACAGTTTTCTTTACTTTTTTGCGATCGGCGCTAGCCATTGGCTAGCGCCGATCGCAATGCCGGGGGGGACTGCCCGCATCCTGGGATGACAGCTCCATGCTGTCGGCTACCTGCGGGCACCGACAGCATGGAGCTGTCACGTCCTCAGGCAAGTGGGCATCAATCCAAAGAGGATGCATAAAACTACGTCCTCTAGGATTAAGGCCCACTTTCTGAGGACGTAGTTTCCCGATGGGGCAGTCGTTAAGGGGTTAACTACAGCAGAGCGGTGATTTCCCAGGCAGGAAATAAATTGGCGCAAGCCTGCAGGCCAAATACAAATTTTTCCCTTTTTTTTCAAGGAAAGATCCACTGCGTATATTCAATCAATAATAAATGTGTTGTGGTGGCCCTGCAAATGTGTCACAGAACTGCAGTGTTGCAGAGTTATTAACTACAGCAGAGCGGTGATTTCCCAGGCAGAAAATAAATTGGCGCAAGCCTGCTGTTAAACTTAGCTGGCTGCGTATGATTTTTGTTTACGTTCTCCACCCAGCACACACGTACCCAGAACGCTGAGGACTGTCAGAGGCAGGCCAAATAGAAATTTTTCCCTTTTTTTTCAAGGAAAGGCCCACTGCGTATATTCAATCAATAAATGTGTTGTGGTGGCCCTGCAAATGTGTCACAGAACTGCAGTGTTGCAGAGTTATTAACTACAGCAGAGCGGTGATTTCCCAGGCAGGAAATAAATTGGCGCAAGCCTGCAGGCCAAATAGAAATTTTTCCCTTTTTTTTCAAGGAAAGGCCCACTGCGTATATTCAATCAATAATAAATGTGTCTTCTGGCCCTGCCTACACAATTCTGTCCCTGTAGTATTACTGCAGGGCGCAATGCTCTGCACGGCCGATTTGGAAAAAAAAAAATGTGCACCACTGCAAAAGGCAGCCTCCACAGTACTGCACACGGTTAGATGTGGCCCTAAGAAGGACCGTTGGGGTTCTTGAAGCCTACACTAACTCCTAACGCTCTCCCTACAGCTGCTCCGGCACCAGCAGCACTGTCCCTCAGCTATCTCACAAGGCATCTGAGGCGAGCCGCGGGAGGGGCCGACTTTTATACTCGGGTGACATCTGATCTCCCCAGCCACTCACAGCAGGGGGGTGGTATAGGGCTGGAACATCACAGGGGGAAGTTGTAATGCCTTCCCTGTCTTTCAATTGGCCAGAAAAGCGCGCTAACGTCTCAGAGAGGAAACTGAAAGTAACCCGAACATCGCGTGGTACTCGTTACGCGTAACGAGCATCCCGAACACCCTAATATTCGCCCGAGCATCAAGCTCGGACGAGTACGTTCGCTCATCTCTATTTTTTACTAAATTTAACTGTAGAAGGCCATAAACATTAATAGGCCAATTTCCACACAGATTGGCACAACGCTATGAGGGGAATACAGTTCTATATAGAAGCACAGGCTGGCACTAGTATATGAGGGCTATATAGCAGCACAGGGCTTCTGGTCTGGGGTCTGAATGTAATTATATTGTTAGTCAGGAATCATAGAATGGTAGAGTTGGAAGGGACCTCCAGGGTCATCGGGTCCAACCCCCTTCTCAGTGCAGGATTCACTAAATCATCCCACACAGATATCTGTCCAGCCTCTGTGTGAAGACTTCTGCAACACTCCAGAGGGCTGACCCTGTGCACCTGGCTAACGTGAAGAGCTGTGAGGGATAAGTGTTGTTTTTTCACAGCGGCACTTACCAGGCTCTGGTCCCGGAGGGATGAGACGCAGCAAAGGCTAGAGTAGGATTGCAGGCCAGCTTCGACACCCCTATGATAGGGAATGCTAATAAACAGGTTGATGGGGGTAGTAGTACTGATCACTCGTGATGCCACCGTTTCCACACACCAGTATGCTACGCAGCGGAGAAATGAACACAGAGACTTCTGATAGTACCTCTGGTCCCCCGGACCGGTTAGGGCCCAGTATAACTTTTACTTGAATAATTAACTTTTTATAACAAGTAATGCAGGTACAATTCACTGTAAAACATTAGCAGGCTATAGCTCAGAGATAGTGAGGATACACAGGATGAATACGGTCCTACAGTCCACGTTATCTGTATGTCACCGGGTCCTGGATTGGGAGAATTCCCGAGGAGGAAGGGGGGTAGGGGTCACTCCGCAAACTCTCTGGCAGACAATTATTAAAGAAGGCTTAGCCAATAAACACCCCGCACGGCAGGCGTGTGGGTGTGACAATAAGGTACCTCTGTGCGGTGATCCTAACTATGGACGGCCACACAGGAAAAGCCTGTAGTATGAACTGGTACCCTGTTTAGGACTTTTGGTAGGGCTCTCTCTGTTGGCGGGACTCACTCTTTCACATCCACACTCCAAATGCTACGGGATATTGCTACTCTTCCTCCATCTTCACCTACATGGAAGCTGAAGGTGCTTCCATGTGGCTCTATGTTAGCACTCTCTCAGGTAGACAAGATGGAAGACCGCTTCCCGCTCTTTAACACTCACATTTATAACCTCCCTTGTACCACATGACAAGACAAACTGATACATTTACATAAAGGCAATGATTTTATTACTGTTAACATCTCAAGCGCCGCAGCTGTGCAACGCACACACTCGATATGACAGGACAAGGTTTGCACAGCACATCCACATAGGACAAAACATGTATGACATTTATGGAGGGGACCAGGATGGTGATCTGGGCCACTACACTTCCAGTGAAGGAGAACTCAGCACCTCCCGTGGTAATCTGTTCCACTCATTGATCCTCCTCACTGTCAGAAAGTTTTTGTCTAATATCTAATCTGTGTCTCCTCCCTTTCAGTTTCATACCATTGCTTCTAGTCTTTCCTTGTGAAAATGAGAATAGGGCTGATCCCTCTGCACTGTGACAGCCCTTCAGATATTAGTAGACAGCTTTTAAGTCTCCTCTCAGCCTTCTTTTTAACAAGCGGTCCTTTAACCCTTTCTCATTTGCTCCAGTTTGTCTATGTCTTTTTTAAATCAGGGTGCCCAGAACTTGACACAGTATTCCAGATGAGGTCTGACTAAGAAAGAGTAGAGGGGAATAAATACCACACATGATGTAGACTCTATGCTTCTCTTAATTGTGTTTGCCTTTTTGCTGCTGCATCAAATTGTTGACTCATGTTCAGTCTATGATCTATTAGTATACACAAGTCTTTTTCACATGTGCTGCTGCTATCCCTCCTAGCTTTGTGTTGTGGGCAAATTTGATTCGTTTCCCCTTAATTCCCTCCTCCAGATTATTTATAAAAATGTTGAACACTGGGCCTAGGAAAGAGCCTTGTGGTACCCCACTTGATATATTCTTCCAATTGGATGTGCAGCTATTTATGACCACTCTTTGAGTATGATCACTCAGCCAGTTTTGAATCCACCTAACAGTTGCCTTGTCAATCCCATATTTTGGCTCAGCCAATTCATAAATCCTGCCTCCATAATGCGATGGCTGTTGATTGGCTGAGCCACAGCGCTGAAAGAACCAATCAATGTAGCGCTGGATGAACCAATTTGATGGCTGTCATTGGTTTATCAAGTGCTGCATTGATTGGCTGAGCCACGGTCGAAGCACCAATCACAGCCATCGCTTCCTGGAGGCAGGATTTATGAAACACGCAACCAGGAAGTAATGTTGTACAAATGGCTAGGACTGCGAGAACAACGTGGACCTCCGGAGAGCGTTATGAGGGACCTGGACGAGCCTGCTAGGTAAATAAAATAAAATATTCCCTGAAAATAATACCTAGTGCCTCTTTTGGGGCAAAAAGATAATATAAAGCAGGGTCTTATTTTGGGGGAAACACGGTATGTCGTGCTTTTTTGAGATCTTGGCCATCTGATGTAGAAAGAGTTCATCCATATCTTCTGCTTGTCCAGGAGGCCTATAGTAAATGCCTACAATCGTAGCCAGTTGTTCACCTCTAAAATCCTGTTACATTTTTTTTATTCCATGGCCATCCACTCTGATGGATTAGAAGACTACCACAGTGATGCCTCACTCTTCACAGAATGCGCAGGGAATATGCAAATTATTTTCCTGTAGCTCCAATCTCTGGTCAGTAAGTAAAGGCTGAAAGATGCCTTGACAGTAATCTCTTGTGTTTTACAGGAGAAGTCGTCATAGAGGTCTGGGCCAGAGAAAGGCCTTCACCAGACTGAATTCAACCAACCAGGTGGTCTCCACTGAACATCTACCATCAGGTGGCTCGTTTCCTGTGGTTAGGACTTCAGCACACTTTAATAAAATCGATTATTAATTTGAAAACAAATGAGCAACTGTCATTTTTTGTACTCATATTTCTGGCATAAAAAAGTGGTAATTTTGGTGTGCACACAAAAATTGCGACTTTTTACGGTGTTAACTGGGCCCTGGAGTCTCAAAGTTAGGATAAGTGTCTCATAGATGCTCTAGGAAGAGGAAGAGAAAGAAGGAGGAAAAGCCACCTTCTTGAAAGAAAAGAAGAATGAAAGGACATCATCACTAAGCAAAGAGCCATTGAAAGAGGCCAGGACCTACAAGAGGGATGTAGCCAGATGCTTGCAGGTAACCCAATCCCAGGGGACATTCTGCCACAGATTATGGTATATCTAAAACAGAACTAGAATCCCATCACAGCTAAAACAAGGGCCCGGACTGGATCAAGCAAAAGATCAGGAAGTGGCATTGAATGCCCTGAAAGGAAGTGGCAGAACCACCAGCCAAGCATAGAAGGACATGGTCATGGGAAGAGCAGCCTGGCAAAACTCTGCTCTGATTAACAATGGACAAGTTTACTTACCACTGTTCTCTAGAAGAAGGATATTTTGGCAAAGTGATGCCTGCAACGGACCTGGTACCAAGAGAAAATGTCATCATTAAAGAAGAAGAGAGTCCTGCTATATGCATCTAATGAGTTTGTGAAAGACAAAGCCTCAGAAGATCATCCTGTTGTATGAGCTAGAAGCTATCCATGCCAAAAATTACATCTATTGCGTGATGGTGCTCATCGCTGGTCGGACTCTCAGCGAATATCTAACTGAAGATCCACGGTCACCTCTGGAATGTGTTAGGTTTATTGGTGCCAAGTTGGTTTGCACATTGCAATTTGTACATTCTAAAAAAGAATCAACCATAGGGAGCTGAAGCCGGACAATACATTACTGACCAGTGACGGGCATGTGAAGACTGCAGATTTCAGGCTCTCATTCTATCTAGAAAAGTACTGGCCAGAGACGTGATGTCAACCTCTGGTTTAGCTGGCCCAGACATAATATTAAGCCTACCCTATGGCATTGGTGTGGACTGGTTTGCATTCAGTGCAGTAATGTATTTGATTATAGCAGGAGTGATGCTCTTCTGTGGAGAAAGTGGAGCAGAAATAAAGAGAAAAGTCTTAGAAGGTCGACTAGAGGTCATCAAACTTAGACCAGTTACTACAGACTTCATAGCCCGATTCCTATGTGGAGATTAAGTGAAAATGGAAACATCGGTGAACATCTGTATTCCTACTTAATAAACTGGGAAGAGCTGGAAGCTAGAGAAGCAGAATCTCCAATTGCCATCCACCAAGAGTCCTTGGAGTCCTACACATGCCAGACAATCCAATAGTGAGGCCTGTACCAAGCTGATCCCGGAGATGTTCCAGCAGGTCTTTGACAATGTACCATTTGTATGTTCTGCATGAGCAGAAAGTTATCAGAATGCCCCTATACATCTGAGCACTTAACCAGCAGATAGAGTCCAGCCCTAATTATCAAGATCTGGGACTCCAAGCCCGAGATTCCAACCAATCGCTAATGAGGACATGATTGTTGCAGTAATTGTTCCTCCGGAAATATAAACAGATAGAATATCCCCTGACAACTGCTGGCGACCATGTAAGGACCTGTATGGGCAGGTCAGAGATCTGTTAAGAATGGCAGGGCCTGCACGGGTAGGTCAACCAGGTGAAACGGTGTCGATCTCCTCAGCAGTTGCCAAACTTGTAAAAATTCTTTAATGTTGTTCAAATTAAGCCAGAGACCCCATGTCTTGGGTTTTTTACTAAATTAAACCATAGGGGGCTAGAAACACCAACAGGCCAATTTACAAAGAATGGCACTAGGCTATGAGGGGTATATAAAGGCACAGGCTGGAACTGAGGTATAAGGGTATTTCTGGTCTGGAGTCTAAATGTAATTATATGGTTATGAAGTGATCATATTGGCAGGAAGTGCGGGATGAAAGATGTCTCTATAGTAATCTCTTGTGTTATACAGGAGAAGTCGTCATAGAGGTCTGGGCCAGAGGAAGAGCTTCACCGGGCTGAATCCAACCAACCAGCTGTGTGGTCTCCACTGAACATGTACCATCAGGTTGCTCGTATATTGTACTCAGGACTTCAGCAGACAGAATGCAACGCCTCCATCAGTCTCTGAATTCATCATCCGTTCCATTACTGAATATTTAATAAAAATACTTTGTAATTAAAAAAAACTATCATCTTTAGTACACAGATTTCTAGTATATGACAATGGCAATTTTAGTGCAAACACCAAAATTGGGAATTTTTGCAGTGTTACACTGGACCCCCGGCCTTTTTCCAAAAGTGGGAGGGGCCATGTGTTAGGGGGTATGGCTACACACATTCCATCACAATTACTATAATGTACAGCAGAATCTGGTCTACATTATAACAGAAGCCTACTACAGCTTGGAGCTGATGTTGGTTTCCATCTGGTGCATGGAAGGTCTCTGCATTGTTTGCTTAGATTGGGGTATGAACCGAGGGTCTATGTAACTATGGCCCCAAAGAGTCATCAGTGATGATAGGAAGAGGCGAGGATGATGAGGGTAAATTATATAATAGGGGTCAATGTAGGGATTAGCTTCTTTTCAATAAAATGGAAGACAGAAGATGTTAACACAGAGGTGGAGATGTAATCTCTTTCCAAGACCTCTGATCCCAGGACTGACTGCAGTGAGGTGTTTTCTAGTATAGAGAACAGGGTCTTCCTCTTATCAGTCACGACGATTCTTACATAACTGCTTATAGCTGTTTTCAGACAGCTCTGTACGTTGCAGAATGGCCAGGGCTGGTACTGCAAGCCCAGTACCATTCATTTTAAAAGGATTCAGCATGCAGTACCGACTCAGGCCACTGTGCGATGTACAGAGCAGTGTGAAAACAGATATAAGTGGGACAACCCCTTTAAGTGACCACAAAACTCACCAAATGCACCATCCAAGAGGTAACATAAGGAAAAAAGTCTAATGTGTCTAGCAAAATCCATCAAATTTAATAAACAGCATATGCCACAGTGGTACATTTACCACAGCCCCCACCTGTCTGGCCTAATGTTATGCTGTATACATTTAGGGCAGTATTAATAAATCTGCACCAGTGGTTTTATGTTCTGTCACTAGATGGCGCTGTATCCAACCAATCTTGTAGGTTATACAAACATATAATGTACTACCAGTACCGTCTTTCCTTGATAATAAGACCTACTACGATTTTCGGAGAGGTGTGGGGTAAGCCTTAAAATATAAGCCCTCCTGCAAAAATAATCCCTAGCTAGGCTACTTGTAAAAAAATAAAGAACAATACTCGCCTAGCAGCCGGCGTTCGGGTCCCTGGCGATGGCCTGCAGCGCTGCTGCGGGCTGCCATGTCCTCTGGCACGCCGACAAAGCAGTTCTTCCTGGTACCGGGGCTTAAAATCCCGCTACCAACAAGCTAATGCTGTGATTGGTTAATCGAGCGCTGCGTCACTTGATGAAAGTTGGCGCTGGATTAACCAATCACAGCCATTCAATGATGTAATTCAATGAATGTCTGTGATTGGTTAATCGAGCACTGTCTGTTATTGGCTGACGTGGCGCTCAATTAACCAATCAGAGCATTAGCTTGCTGGAGATGGGGTATTCAAGCCACGCTTCCAGGAAGAACTGCTCTGTCAGCGTGAAGGAGGACACGGCAACCTGTAGCAGCGCAAGGCTGCTAGGTGAGTATTATTAGACACCCCCCGAAAATAAGACACTGTGCCTCTTTTGAGGAAAAATTAATATGACAGTGTGTTTCCTTGCTACCTTGCTTTCTGCTCATGCTCTGTGTCCTCCGTTCGTGTATCCTGCTGTCTGTTATCCTCGTGAGTCTACCTCTCTGTTTATTCTTGTCAGTCTGTACCTCCTTTGTTCCTGTACGCCCTGGTATTGTTCTGTCGTTTGTTTTATAATTGTTCTGTCCTGCTAGGGTCAGTCAGTCCTTAGAAGAAGACCATGGGGGTCATCCTTATTGGGACGAGTGCTCCACTTATAGGCAGGAGTTTCCCTCTCCTAGTTATTAGTTCAGGGCAAGATACTTTCCCTAGCTTCCATCTGCATACAGGGTTCGTACATCCGATATCTTACCTCCACTGGGATTGGCAGTCAACTGGACTGGATCAACACCTACCCGGAAGGTTGACACAGTGGTTCCACATCCACAGTAATTACAGAGGGGTTCAGAGTGCCCTGCTCTGATTGCTACCTCTTGTTTCTGCCTGATCCTGAGTCTAACCACCTGTGTAGCAAGCAAACACTTCAGTCCTGACTGCTCCTGTACCAAGTCATCTCAGGGTTTTGTTAGGAGTCCAGGACGAACGTAACACTGCCTCTGGGCATGGAGGCTCTAGAACGCTGCTGGGCAACCTCCAGTTTGGATACAGGGGTGTAACGATGGCTCCACCTGTCTCTGGATGGTGGACAATAAAATAGTTGGAGCTGCTGGTGCTTGTCAGATGATCAGACGCTCCTCTCTACTGGTGCTCTGGCGGCGGGGGTCCTGAGCCCAGTTGTCTTGTTTGCCTGTATCAAATCCACTGGCCCAACACCTCCTAACAGTCTGGTCAGAACAGCTGGTGGGGGACAATTCATCGATACGACCCTCCAGCTTCTCACACCCCAAAAATTCTGCTAATGGGGTGAGATCTCTTCTCTGCAGCGTAGAGGCTTCTAGTGGTCAACAAGCTCTACACAAGCGGAAGAAGAGGTCACTACACACAAGGAGCCTCCGAGAGCTTCTTGTAGGCCAAGGGAGAACCACATTTAGGGCCTCCGGTGACAAGACCGTTCATCTAATTGTAGTGGCCTGAAGTATATATATATCTGGCCCCTCGATAAATGTTTATATATGTGTCCCTAAATGTCTGTCATGTCTTTAGTGTGGATGCGTTGTGCAATTGTCTTTTCAGTCATTTATGTGTATTGCACAGCTGCAGCGCACAAGGGGTTAACGCCTAAATCTGTCTGGAAAATGTAACAGTTTGTGTGTAGTCTATGTTGAGCATGAATGATATATATGTGTTTGCAAGGTGTGGAAATGGGTTTGTCTGTCTTTGGTCTCTGGTCTTGTTAAGGAGAAAGTGGTGGAGTCTAGTCTGAGTGGGTGAAGAGTCAGCCATCTAGCAGGTAATGAGGGAGTCTGCAAGTCCACCCGTGAGCAAGAGATACCCTCACCTAGGCCTATCCAATATGGAGGAAGCGGAGCGATATATCTATATGCTGTGAATGAAGAATACCTCGTTAACCCCCAGTTGGAATAGAGGTTGAAAGCTGTCATGAAAGGACAGAAAAAGTGCCTTGTCAGACAACTAAACGGTGAGTGGGAGAGGTCATCCGGGAGAGGGATCCTACAGATAACGTGGCCTATATGTATCAAGATGCCTCCCTGCCTCCTCACAATTGTCTAATAACCAACCCTCCATGTCAAGGACTGTTGTATATTATCCCTGTTGGATGCTCTAGTAAAGAAAGGCTTCACCAACCGTTCCCGGTTTAGTCTATTTAAAGTACAGCCCTGTGTGTGGACTATTTATAGCACCATCGTCAGAGTTCACCGCAGTTGATGGAGCGGTGGCGTCACCCGTGACCAATACCAAAGTTTCACTACAGAGATTTATTCAGGTAACCGCACCACTAGCATTGCCTGGAAAGGCCTGCCAGGGCCTTGGGATAGGGTTGCCCGAGTCCCTCAGGGTAGGAGATAGTAGTGCCACCGTGACATACCTAACGGCTACCCTGCCATCTCTTCAGCTGTGGGCCCTGCGCCTTGGTCAGTGCATAATCACGCCACAACTCTAATCCTTGCATATCTGCCTGCGATGTAACTGCATCTGCATGTAACTTCTTCTAGGGGCGTGATTGTTATTGACAAAGTGTACATATTAGATATGAGGCAGGTATGTTCTCCCGTGTGGTACAGAAGTTATAATGCCACCCAAGCTTTGGAGCCAAGGAAAGGGGTGTCCGTGTGTCCTGCAGGATGCGATCAGTCCTGCATGTGGGATAGTTTGGGATTCTATACTGGGGCTGCAGGTGACCCCTCAGCAGTAATGGAAAGCAAAAGACAGAATTACTGACCTGATGGGTATTTTCCAAACTGCAGAAAATATTGTAATATTGCAGAAAAACAAGTAGGGCGCTTCCTCCGTGCTGGTACACGCTGCCAAAGCTGCCGCCACACAGACACCTAATTAGCAGTGTGCAAATGTAGGTCATTAAATGTAGATTTCAAAGATATATTTCAGCAACTTCCATGCAAAGAGGATAAAGTTAGGGGTGCGACTGGTAATCGGCCTCTTCTTGAGCCCCTGCTTACTTGGAGAAGACAGACATGAGATAGATAGATAGATAGATAGATAGATAGATAGATAGATAGATAGATAGATAGATAGATAGATAGATAGATAGATAGATAGATAGATAGATAGATAGATAGATAGATAGATAGATAGATAGATAGATAGATAGATAGATAGATAGATAGATAGATAGATAGATAGATAGATAGATAGATAGATAGATAGATAGATAGATAGATAGATAGATAGATAGATAGATAGATAGATAGATAGATAGATATACAGCCCAATGCTCGAAGCAACATGGGATTCTGGAATATCGCACTACAGCACTGAGTATGGGACTTCTTACAGAGGGAAAATCAGACTCTGAACCAGCAAGGGGTGTTGGAAGATGTGAGCTCAGAGGAAGCTGCAGAATTGTATGTGCAGCTCGGGAACTTTTCTCCAAAGCCAACTCTACCCAAGAGGAGGCCTGGGGGCCACAGATCTTTCCAGAACTTATATTTTTATATTATGGTTCTTAGGGATCAGCCATCAGTGGATGTTTCATAACGCGACGTCAGTCACCTCCTTACGACCTAAATGAGATTTGGCATATTTCCTCTTTTGTTTGTGGCCGCCTCTCTGCTGTAATCACAAGCACGGTTCTCAGCCCTATTCTCAGCTAGTGTTTTCTGACCCGCTCACTTTTGACCGCTCTGACATGTGGATTAATTTTCTTTTTGTTAGAGGATTAAAAAAAGAATGCAAATATATAAATCTTTTCTCAGGCAACCGGATTGCCGAGAAAATGTGTTTACCTGCAGAATTATCCGGATAAAGTGACCTTTTGTGAAACCCGTGATTCAGAATGTACCAAATCTGTCACAGATGATTGGGTATTTGCTATTGGTAATTTAGGCACTGTTGACATTGGGACTGTGTTAGCTTGATGTTTTGATTGGAAGAATAGTGTGGTCTGCAGGCTACATGAAAAGTACCGGAACTTCAATGGAAACCGGGTGGGTCCTATTCTAGGTAATTGGATTTGTCATACTTCTCATGACACCAATAGAACATTGTTGCCAATCTTCTTGAAGTGTCCAAGAGGCTCCTAGAAAAAGGAGAGACTTCCTGCAGTGCCACCACAGGAGAAATAAAGTATTACACGTTACGTAGTCACATCAATAGGATATTTGTATAATGGAGGACAGGACAGTCCTCCAGAGCAAGAGACGCTCTTTAAACTGCTTTTCGGTGTGGCCAAGACATGAGGACCCCATTGTATTAAAAGGATTGACCAGGACTTTACTATTGATGACCTTCCTCAGGATAGGTCATCAATAATTGCCGCTCAACTATACATCGGGATCACTGATGCTGTGGACAGAGCCAGAAGCAGATACCGTGTTTCCCCGAAAATAAGACAGTGTCTTATATTAATTTTTGTTCAAAAAGGTTTAAGTTTTTTACATGTATAGCTGCCTGGACACTATTTAAATTGACTATTTAGATTAACTGTTAGCAGGGCTTAATTTTGGAGTAGGGCTTATATTTCAAGCATCCTCAAAAAGCCTGAAAAATCATTTTGCATCCTCAAAAATTCTGGAAAATCATGCTATGTCTTATTTTCAGGGTATGTCTTATTTTCAGGGAAATGGGGTAGCAATGGCCTTCATTGGTATTGTATGGAATTCAATAAGAGCTGTGCTTGCAGTACCAACCCGCGCCACTGCAGTACGGACAAAGCTATCAGCTTCCGTAATGACAGCTGACCTTGCTGATTAACTATGGATTACCTATCCTGAGGATACAGCATCGATAATAAAGTTCTGAAGAAACCCTCATAATTGTCTAATAGTGTGTATGACAGTTTTCTAAGGTCGCTTTCTTGTGTCGGAGAAAATCGCATGAGATGTGTGCCTTGCGAGACGCACAAATCATGCATGAATATGAACCCCATTCTCTTGCGGCAAAATGGCGAGATGCACAAATCTTATTACGGCTATGAACCCCATTCTTTGGCGTCTAAACCGCAGCATGTCCTACCTTTGGGTGTTCTAAGGGTGTGATATGCGACGTGCATGTGAGTGCGATGCAAAGTTTCCCATTGGAAACACTTGTCGATCCTCTGACGTGGTTGAATGGTTACCTATTAAGATCTGCCTGTGCATGTCTTAATAGATGCAGTACTGTAATATTGAATTCTACTGTATAAGCAATTAAATGATCGCAAGTTCACGTCCCCCATAGGGGCCTAAAAAAAATAATTCTATATATAGAAACTGCGCATGACAACATATTTCACGCATGCTGTGAGATACAATGGGTTCTATCTCACGCATATACGCGGCAAAATAGAACACGCTGTGTTCTTTTTTGCGCTTGTGTATTACGCAATTCTGACACAATGAAGATGAAAGGCAAAGCGGGCCGCAGCGGGAAAGGGTTAAAGGCACTGGAAAAAATGTCTCTTCTGGTGTTAAAGAAAAAATAACAGAAGTGGCAGCATGAACCCATCGTCGCTGCCACCTAGCTACAGTACTAACAACCAACCGACTAACACAATACCCTCCATTCACTTGCAGCCTTTTGAGTTTAGAGTGCTGAGGGTGCTACACCCTGATAAGACTGAAGAAGGTGCAGCAGGTACAAACTTGTTGCCGTCTCTCACTGTCTCAAGGTGTTTGCATATTGTGGCGTTGCAAGGACAGTGCCAGCAAACTTGGCTTTATGTCAGCAACTTGGAGGTTCTGTGCCAACTTTTTCGATGCTGGATCATTTTATGTTTACCTCCGGACATCCGTCTCTGGTTTGTCTTTTACTGTACCTAGCTGGTATGGAAGAGTCATATGTTGTGAGCATGCATCAAGATTAGTATGCTGTGAGCATGCTCTGTAGGGTTAACCCTTCACATCAAGATTAGTATGTTGTGAGCATGCTCTGTAGGGTTAACCCTTCACATCCCGATAAGCATGTTGTGAGCGTGCTCTGTAGGGTTAACCCTTCACATCCTGGTAACCATGTTGTGAGCATGCTCTTTAGAGTTAACCCTTCACATCAAGATTAGTATGCTGTGAGCATGCTCTGTAGGGTTAACTCTTCACATCCCGATAAGCATGTTGTGAGCATGCTCTGTAGGGTTAACCCTTCACATCAAGATTAGTATGCTGTGAGCATGCTCTGTACAGTTAACCCTTCACATCAAGATTAGTATGCTGTGAGCCTGTTCTGTAGGGTTAACCCTTCACATCAAGATTAGTATGCGGTGAGTATGCTCTGTAGTGTTAACCCTTCACATCTCAATATGTATGTTGTGGGCATGCTCTGTAGGGTTAACCCTTCACATCAAGATTAGTATGCGGTGAGTATGCTCTGTAGTGTTAACCCTTCACATCAAGATTAGTATGCTGTGAGCATGCTCTGTAGAGTTAACCCTTCACATCAAGATTAGTACGCTGTGAGCATGCTCTGTAGAGTTAACCCTTCACATCAAGATTAGTATGCTGTGAGCATGCTCTGTAGGGTTAACCCTTCACATCAAGATTAGTATGCTGTGAGCATGCTCTGTAGGGTTAACCCTTCACATCCCAATAACTATGTTGGGAGCATGCTCTTTAGGGTTAACCCTTCACATCAAGATTAGTATGTTGTGAGCATGCTCTGTAGGGTTAACCCTTCACATCCCAGTAAGCATGCTGTGAGCATGCTCTGTAGAGTTAACTCTTTCATATCAAGATTAGTATTCTGTGAGCATGCTCTGTAGGGTTAACCCTTCACATCCGCTAAGTATGTTGTGAGCATGCTCTGTAGTTTTAACTCTTCATATCACAATAAGTAGGTTGTGAGCATGCTCTGTAGGGCTTATCCATCACATCAAGATTAGTATTTTGTGAGCATGCTCTATAGGGTTAACCCTTCACATCCCAATAAGCATGTTGTGAGCATGCTCTGTAGTCTTAACTCTTCATATGACGATAAGTAGGTTGTGAGCATACTCTGTAGGGCATATCCTTCACATCGAGATTAGTATTCTGTGAGCATGCACTGTAAGGCTAACCCTCACATCAAGATTATTATGCCATGCACATGCTCTGTAGGATAAACCCTTCACATCAAAATTTGTATGTTGTAAGCATGCTCTGTAGGGTTAAACGTTCACATCAAGATAAGTATTTTGTACTTTTCAAAAGTCATAATTTTTTATTTTCCTATTGACATAGTATGAAGGCTTGTTCTTTGTGTGGTAAGCTGTAGATTTTATTGGAACCATTTTGGGTTACATGTAATGTATAACTTTTATTCATTTTTGGGGGGAGGAAGGGTGAAAGAGTACATCAGTTCGGCCATTTTTTTCCATGGTGTCCACTATGCTGTATAAATGATATGATCATTTTTTTTCTGTGGGTCAGTACGATTACAAAGATACCAAAATTCAGTTTTTTTCTTCTACTCTTACAGTTTTTGTTTTCATAACTGCATTCATAAACCACAAAAGTAGTTTTTATTGATACCATTTTAGGGTGCAAATCACTTTTATTGTGTTTTTTTTATCGGATGCAAAATTAACAGAAAAAATTGGATCCATCTTTTGCTTGTTTGGGGTGTAGGATAAAAAATGTATTCAAATGTAATCCACACAACTCGCGTCTCGCACAGCGATGCTTCACTCTCTCCACACAGCTCGCGTCTTGCACAGCAATGCTTCACTCTCTCCACACAACTCGCGTCTCCGCACAGCAATGCTTCACTCTCTCCACACAACTCGTGTCTCGCACAGCGATGCTTTACTCTCTCCACACAACTCGCGTCTCACACAGCAATGCTTCACTCTCTTCACACAACTCGCGTCTCACACAGCGATGCTTCACTCTCTCCACACAACTCGCGTCTCGCACAGCGATGCTTCACACTCTCCACACAGCTCGCGTCTTGCACAGCAATGCTTCACTCTCTCCACACAACTCGCGTCTTGCACAGCGATGCTTTACTTTCTCCACACAGCTCGCGTCTCGCACAGCGATGCTTCACTCTCTCCACACAGCTCGCGTCTAGCACAGCAATGCTTCACTCTCTCCACACAACTCGCGTCTCGCACAGTAATGCTTCACTCTCTCCACACAACTTGCGTCTCGCTCAGCAATGCTTCACTCTCTCCACACAACTCGCGTCTCGCACAGCGATGCTTCACTCTCTCCACACAACTTGCGTCTCGCACAGCAATGCTTCACTCTCTCCACACAGCTCGCGTCTCGCACAGCGATGCTTCACTCTCTCCACACAACTCGCGTCTCGCACAGCAATGCTTCACTCTCTACACACAGCTCGCATCTCGCACAGCGATGCTTCACTCTCTCCACACAACTCGCGTCTCGCACAGCAATGCTTCACTCTCTCCACACAACTCGCGTCTCGCAAGCGATGCTTCACTCTCTCCACACAACTCGCGTCTCGCAAGCGATGCTTCACTCTCTCCACACAACTCGCATCTCGCACAGCGATGCTTCACTCTTTCCACACAACTCGCGTCTCGCACAGCGATGCTTCACTCTCTCCACACAACTCGCGTCTCGCACAGCGATGCTTCACTCTCTCCACACAACTCGCGTCTCGCACAGCGATGCTTCACTCTCTCCACACAACTCGCATCTCGCACAGCAATGCTTCACTCTCCCTAGCGGTGCATGCCCATTGACTTAACATAGGAACTTTGACCTCAGAATCTAATTTTCATGATTTTACGGTGGTGGTGAGGGTGTCACAAATCTAATGACACCAAAATCATCCACCAAAGATCACTCAAAGGGGTCAAAGTGGGCTGCAAGAACAAGCCTGCAGGCTTTTTTTTATGTTAGATTTGATTTATTGAAGTTACAGTTTCTCCTATACTGGGGACATACGTGATTTTCCAATGTCTCAGTATGGTAAGATTGAATATTTTGAAACCTTATATCCAAAATTTCATTGGGATTGCGTGTGTGTTAATATTTATCAAGGCTATGGATGGGGATACTACACAACCCACCAAAGAGGACAGCATTTGAGTCCCCATGTTGTTAGAGAAGTGGGCAGCTCCACCGGATGTGCAACAATGTTCCCCTATTACCACAATTTCCTTAACGGTTGACCGTACGGTTCGGACATCTGAGCTAATTGGGGTGGAGTATAATACCATCTCAGGCCAGTTTCAAATGGCCAAAAAACTCGTGTGAGATTGCAAGACGCCCAAATATTGCGCGAATATGAACCTTGGTGATGAGGGGAAAAATGCTGCATGTCCTAACTTTAACACATCGCCCGATAAGCATGTTGTGAGCATGCTCTGTAGGGTTAACCCTTCACATCCCGATAAGCATGCTGTTAGCATGCTCTGTAACGTTAACCCTTCACATCCCGATAAGCATGTTGTGAGCATGCTCTGTAAGATTAACAGGTTGACTTACAACATGCTTATCGGGCGATGTGTTAAAGTTAGGACATGCAGCATTTTTTCCCTCACCGCCAAGGTTCAACACATCGCCCATTGTTTTCAATGGGACTGTAAAACACATCACATACTGTGTGAGGTTCACACAAGTGCGATGCGGGGCTTCACATTGAAAACAATGGCAAACACTTGTTGTTCCTGTAACGCGGCTAACAGCCGCACCGGTGGATCGCTACTTCACAAAAGTGATGGGGGGCGTTTTTGACAGAAAAATGTCTTGCACTGGTGTGTAAGTGCACGCTGGCGAGCGCGATATTGGGCCGTGTTTCTTGGCCTGATATCGCGCTCACCAATGTATAGGTAGCCTCAGTGTGATTTTATTAATGCCTCCACATGTGAACTAGATTTAAGTGCTTTATGGATCAGATAAAAGGCTTGTTTCCATTCTTGATCACTGAGTTTTATGAGCTCTCCCGTTCTTTTGCAGACGAGCGTATTTATGCATAAATGAGTTATTTTTACAGTCTAATCTTGGCTAATGTGCCAATTTTTAAGCCGTTCAAACCCAGCGCTGGGCTACCCCCCGCCAGTGAGTCTCCTTGGCGCTCCTTAGACTCACTGCAGAAGGTGGCCAACGGTGTCGGGCTTTCTAACACAAGAGCAATGAGTAGTAGAGATGAGTGAGCTTACTCGCTAAGGGCAAATGCTTGAGCGAGTATTGCCTTTTGCGAGTACCTGCCCGCTCGTCTCAAAAGATTCGGGTGCCAGCGGGGTGGAGATCTCTCTCTCTCTCCCCCTTGCTCCCCCCTGCTCACTCCAGCAACTCCCGCCGGCACCCGAATCTTTTGAGACGAGCGGGCAGGTACTTGCAAAAGGCAATACTCGCTCGAGTATTTGCCCTTAGCGAGTACGCTCACTCATCTCTACTACTGATTGCTCTTGTTGAAGAACGCCCGACACCGTTGGCCACCTTCTGCAGTGAGTATAAGGAGCGCCAAGGAGACTCACTGGCGGGGGGTAGCCCAGCGGGCAAGTACTCGCAAAAGGCAATACTCGCTCGAATATTTGCCCTTAGCGAGTACGATCGCTCATCTCTAATCAGTAGTAACATTTCTATGCCCCTGGACATGATGGCAAAGAATAATGTTGACCTATTATAAATGTCTGCCATGGCTGCCTAGCAATTAGCAAGCGACTTTATAGTGTATGCACAGGGGGGTGCAGGTGTGGCCATAATTACACTTAATTGTTTTGCTAATTCTTTGTTGAATGAAGGCAATTTCATAGCTCCAAATACTACCAAAGGGGGAAACGAACAAGGATTCAGCTCAGCTCATGTATATGTTTGAAAATGGACACATATAATCCAAAAGGAGAAATTTAAAACCCTGGCCTTTTTTCATCAATACTACTAAAGGGGGCTTTTGGGGTGTAAAACGGACAAAGATAGGGCATGATCTATCTTTTCGCGGGCGTAGGATTTGTGCGCGAAAAAAATTCGCTTGTGAGAACAAAGCCATTGAAATCAATGGCTTCACTTTGTTGCGTTATGCAGGCGAGATTTATATGTCCGCAAATATGTTCGCCTGTTTAAGCCCTCAGTGGATATATTGTTTGGAAAATGACTCATGCAATAAGGCGTAGATAGGTTTGCAGGAGTGTCTGCGGCACCAATTGGCAGTGGGGAACTGGAAGCAGAGAGGCAGCAGTGCCCGCAATGGAGCAGACATTCGGCGGCCGCCATGCACTACTGAGGCGGCGGACGGGTGAGCGGGGTACCAGCCGACAGGGAGCAGACAGCAGGCGGCCACATGGGAGCAGACAGCTGCCGGGCAGCACGCACCACTGAGGCAGCGGACAGGTCACAGCCGTGATTCGCTGAACCCCTGGAATTAGGGACGATGTCACCTAAACAGCGAAGGGAATATCAGTTAACCCTTTGCAATCCAATTTTGGATTTAGGGTTTCCTAGGGGGCTTTCTCTTTATGCCATTATACAGCAGCGCTATCTGCTGGCTAGAGCCAGTACTGCGGTATGGGACATGCTAGAGAGGCTCCCGACAGCAGAGCAGCCAGTAATATACAGTAAGAATACCCTGCAGGACGTCCTCCGCCATCGGAGCTGTACAGCCTTCAATCAGAATGTCTTCAGACGGCAGACAGTGGATTGGAAATGGTTAAAGAAGAACCTTTGTTTATATTGCGGAGAGTCTGGTCATTGCATCGCTACCTGCGGGAAAAAACCTCGGCAGGAGAAACTTCCGCTCCTAGGCAGTTGTCTGGAGGACTGTCTAGGGGCTCAGGTACTCACTATTGTGTCTAAAATGTTCTTGACCTGCATTTTAGAGTTCCGTTCCTTCTCTCATGCAGGACAAGCTTTTGTTGATTCTGGGGCACTAGCAAACTTTGTGAATTTTGATTTTGTGGCTCAGATTTTTGGTTCCTTGCTACGTTTAGATCCTCCTATTCAGGTTGCAGGGGTAGACTCCATTCCCTTGCATGAATTCCTCGTCAATCTGGTTACCCCAGAGTTGACATTCACCATAGGAGCCCTGCATACTGAGACTTGCTCCTTCCTCGTTATGAAAGACTTGTCGGTGGACATAGTCTTAAGGCTCCCTTGGTTAAGGGAACACAATCCCATTATTAATTGGGACACGCTGGAGCTGGTCAAGTTGGGGTCCCACTGTACCAATCACATGAATCCAGTGGATCTGGATACTTCTGTTTTGGGGGGGGAAGTCGAGTTACCAGACTATATTGCTGAGTTTTCTGATGTTTTCTCCAAACAACTCTCTGAAGTATTGCCTCCTCATACAGAATTTGATTGTAAAATTGATCTGGTCCCAGGTGCTAAACTCCCTAAGGGTCGGATCTGCAACGTAACTGTTCCTGAGAGGGAGTCCATGAAGGACTATATTCAGGGCAGTTAGACCAAGGGATATATCACTACACCATGTGATATTCAGATGGATCCCGTTAAGGTGAAGGCTATCACTGAATGGGCTCAGCCAGTTACCCTAAAAGCTCTGCAGCGCTTCCTGGGGTTTGCTAATTATTATCGTAAGTTCATTAAAAACTTCTCCGTGGTGGCTAAGCCTTTAACGGATCTCACCAGAAAGGGGGCGGATGTGAGCAATTGGTCTCCAGATGCTCTTGCAGCCTTCTCTAGCCTGAAGGCTGCTTTCTCCTCAGCGCCCGTCCTCATCCAACCTGATCTATCCAATCTGTTCGTGGTGGAGGTAGACGCCTTCGAGTTTGGAGTTGGAGCGGTACAGTCCCAAGGTACCTCCACACTCACAAACCTTAGGCCTTGTGCCTACTTTTCCAGAAAATTCTCCTCCACAGAACGAAATTACGACGTAGGTAATCGGGAGTTACTAGCTATTAAATGGGCATTTGAGGAATGGAGGCACTTCCTGGAAGGAGCTCTCCATCAAATCACT
The DNA here is from genome assembly GCF_035609145.1 of Eleutherodactylus coqui. NCBI lineage: Eukaryota > Metazoa > Chordata > Amphibia > Anura > Eleutherodactylidae > Eleutherodactylus > Eleutherodactylus coqui. The sequence goes on along the minus strand of NC_089840.1, from coordinate 265,520,184 downwards.
GTACTTACAGACCACAAAAACCTCATGTATCCAGACTCCGTCAAGAGGTCGAACGCTTGACAAGCCCACTGGGCCCTGTTCTTTTCACGGTTCAATTTCTGCAGTGACTTACAGACCCGGCTCAAAGAATGTTAAAGCAGATGCCTTGTCTAGGAGTTTTGGTACTCCGGAACCTGCAGAATCTGAGACAGAGAGTATTCTCTCCCCCAGGGTGGTTCTCGCTGCTGTCTCCTCTGACCTTTCACCCCTGATACATGCTGCTCAACAATCTGCCCCTGAAGCCCTTCCGGAAGGCAAACTTTTTGTCCCTTTGTCCTTGAGGCTGAAAGTGCTAGAGGAGACTCATGCTTCTGTCCTAGCTGGGCACCCTGGTATCAGGGGTACGGGGGAATTACTGTCTAGAATTTATTGGTGGCCTCACTGGGCCAAGGATGTCCGGTCTTTTGTGATGGCATGTCCGGTTTGCGCCAGGGGGAAGAGTCTTAGGAGACGTCCTGAGGGTCCTCTTCTCCCTTTGCCCATTCCATCTAGGCCATGGTTCCATGTGTCCACTTTATAACTGATTTGCCTCCCTCGCTTGGGAACACTGTCATTTGAGTCATTGTCGATCGTTTCACCAAGATGGCACATTTCGTTCCGCTAGGCAAACTACCTAATGCCAAATTATTATCCGAAATATTTATCAAGGAGGTGGTTTGACTGCATGGGATTCCGGAGGATATTGTCTCGGATAGTTTGTTGCTCATTTCTGGCGAGCTTCCTGCAAAAACCTAAATATTAATTTGTCCTTTTCATCGGCATTCCATCCTGAGTCCAATGGACAAACTGAACGCATGAATCAAGAATTGATCCAGTACCTGCGACTTTTTGTTTCTGATAATCAGTTTCAGTGGACCAATTACTTATCTCTCGCTGAAGTTGCATTCAATAATCATGTCAATTCATCTTCCCAAGTTTCGCCGTTTTTCTGTAATTATGGTTTCCATCCTCCATTTGCATTCTCTACTCCTCCTGTTTCAAACACTCCATCCGCTGATACCGCTATTGATGAACTGTGCACAGTTTGGGCCCAGGTTTGTAAGAACCTTCAGGGTTCCCAGGAGAAGGTACTTAGTGCGTTTCTTATTACACTGCCTATCACTGCACCTTTTGTGGTGGGGGAGCAAGTCTTATTGTCTTCTAAGAATTTGAGATTGAAGGTTCCATCTTTAAAACTTGCACCGCGGTTTATTGGTCCTTTTTCGATTTCGCAAGTTATTAACCTGCTGGCTTATAGATTGTCTCTTCCGGGCTCTTGGAAGATTCATAATGTTTTTCATAAAAGCTTATTAAAATGATATGTGACTCCAGTTTTGCCCACCCGTGACCTGCCCTCTCCTACGCTGGTGCAAGGAGAATTAGACTTTGAGGTGGAGAGAATTGTTGACTCCAGGCGGGTTCGGGGCTCAATACAGTATCTGCTCCACTAGAGAGTGTTTGGCCCTGAGGAACGGACGTGGGTTCCTGCCAGAGATGTTCATGCCCCATGTCTGGTCCGATTATTCCAAAGGGCCTTTCCCCTTAAGCCCGCTCCTGGTCTTGGGGGTCCTGTGTCCCCCCGTAGAAGGGGGGGTACTGTTAGGACCGGCAGCTCTCGGGGTCTCCGCATCCGCCCCACCGGTCCTATCACCCGAGCTGATCGGGTGCGGCGCAGGGGAGCTCCGGTCTTGCTGACCTCCCCTGGCCATCGGGGTCCCGGACACTGGCTCCGGGCGCGTGCTCTTGTGATCAGGGGGCGGCGCCTGGGTGGTCGAGTTGCTGGGGATGTGGCTGATGCAGTATACGTTGCCATGACATCCTGACTAGCAGCATCTGCACTTGCTGCTGGATGTCTGGGATCTGCACTCGCTGCCACTTGACTGGGTCTGGCTGCTGACCGGCTCCCCGCCCCAATCTGCTACTGGGGCGGGAGTTCTGACAGCATTTAAACGTGCCTGTTTCTTTCCAGCAATGCCAGTGTATGTTTGTCTCCCGGCTACACCCGCGTTGTTCTCATCTGATTTCCCGTTGTGACCCTCTGCTTTTGGACCTGACTCTGACTTCGCCTGATCCCTGGTGCTTGCCTCTGTGTCTGTTTGTCTCGGTATTTGTTTGTAAGTCTGACCCCCTGCCCCGCTTCACTAGTGAGTATAGGGACCGTCGCCCAGTTGTCGCCCTGGGGCCTAGCCCAAGGGGGCAAGTAGGTAGGGACAGAGGTTGCGGGCTGCGTTTAGTGACTTCCAGTACCTGAACCTCAGTTCCGTGACAACTGCCTTCTATGCACAAGAATATAACTACTATAATACTGCTCATATGTACAAGACTATAATTACTATAATACTGCTCCTATGTACAAGAATATAACTACTATAATAGTGCCTCCTATGTACAAGAATATAACTACTATAATACTGCCCCCTATGTACAAGAATATAACTACTATAATACTGCCCCCTATGTACAAGAATATACCTACTATAATACTGCTCCCTATGTACAAGAATATAACTACTATAATACTGCCCCCTATGTACAAGAATATAAGTACTATAATACTGCCCCCTATCTACAAGAATATAACTACTATAATAGTGCCCCTATGCAGAAGAATATAACTACTATAATACTGCCCCCTATGTACAAGAATATAACTACTATAATACTGCCCCCTATGTACAAGAATATAACTACTATAATACTGCCTCCCATGTACAAGAATATAACTACTATAATACTGCCCCCTATGTACAAGAATATAACTACTATAATACTGCCTCCCATGTACAAGAATATAACTACTATAATACTGTTCCCTATGTACAAGAATATAACTACTATAATACTGCCCCTATGTACAAGAATATAACAACTATAATACTGCTCCCTGTGTACAAGAATATAACTACTATAATACTGCTCCCTATGTACAAGAATATAACTACTATAATACTGTCCCCTATGTACAAGACTATAGCTACTATAATACTGCTCCTGTGTACAAGAATATAACTACTATAATACTGCCTCCTATGTACAAGACTATAACTACTATAATACTCCCCCCTATGTACAAGAATATAACTACTATAATACTGCCCCCTTTGTACAAGAATATAACTACTATAATACTGCCTCCTATGTACAAGAATATAACTACTATAATACTGCTCCTATGTACAAGAATATAACTACTATAATACTGCCCCCTATGTACAAGAATATAACTACTATAATACTGCTTCCTATGTACAAGAATATAACTACTATAATGCTGCTCTTATGTACAAGAATATAACTACTATAATACTGCTCCCCTATGTACAAGAATATAACTACTATAATACTGCCCCCTATGTACAAGAATATAACTACTATAATACTGCCCCCTATGTACAAGAATATAACTACTATAATACTGCCTCCTATGTACAAGAATATAACTACTATAATACTGCCTCCTATGTACAAGAATATAACTACTATAATACTGCCTCCTATGTAAAGAATATAACTACTATAATACTGCCCCCTATGTACAAGAAAAATAAAACTACTATAATACTGCCCCTATGTACAAGAATATAACTACTATAATACTGCTCCTATGTACAAGTATATAACTACTATAATACTGCCCTCTATGTACAAGAATATAACTACTATAATACTGCTCATATGTACAAGAATATAAGTACTATAATACTGTCTCCCAGGTATAAACTGCTCACATGAGGTGATTAGGATCTCTTTAAACTTTTCCCATTTGTCAACTGTACTGTTATTTTTGAGGGTGTTGTCCCAATTCATGTTACTGATAGTAGTTCTGAGCTGATCAAATTTTTCTTTACTTAAGTTTAGTTTATTTGTCGCTCCCTGATAAGGCTTCCTATTGAATGACAGCTGGAAGTTGATTATATTGTGGTCACTGTTCCCCAAATGCCCCTCAACCTGCACCCCCATTGTTCGATCCGGTTTGTTAGTTAGTACTAAGTCCAGAGTGGGCCTCCCTCTAGTGGGCTCCTTATCTTTAATTGTTCTCAAGAACTTATCACCCCTGTGAGATTTGCAGGTCTCGTTATCCCATATTATATCCGGATAATTGAAGTCCCCATAATAAGCACTTTGTTGCGATTTGACACCTCTTCTATCTGCCCTAATAGTAAGGTTTCAGTATTTTGTTATTTTTTTCTTCCTATATTTCTACCCACAGAGATTCCACCTGTTCATCTCCTACAGCTATATCTTCCCGTAGCCTCGGCATTAAGTACGATTTAACGTAGAGACCTCCCCCTTTCTGGTTTCCACGGTCTCTTCTGAAGAGATTGTAACCTTGTAAATTCAGAGCCCAATCGCACTTATCATCAAGCCATGTTTCCGTTATCCCGACTATATCGTAGTTTCCATCAATCGTTCTCTTCTTCAAGCGCTCCCACTTTACCGATCAGACTTCTTGCATTCGTTGCCATTAGAGATGAGCGAACGTACTCGTCCGAGCTTGATACTCGTTCGAGTATTAGCGTGTTCGAGATGCTCGTTACTCGTGACGAGTACCACGCGATGTTCGAGTTACTTTCACTTTCATGTCTGAGACGTTAGCGCGCTTTTCTGGCCAATAGAAAGACAGGGAAGGCATTACAACTTCCCCCTGCGACGTTCAAGCCCTATACCACCCCCCTGCAGTGAGTGGCTGGCGAGATCAGGTGTCACCCGAGTATAAAAATCGGCCCCTCCTGCGGCTCGCCACAGATTTATTCTGACATAGAGGAGGGAAAGTGCTGCTGGTGCCGGAGCTGCTATAGGGAGAGCGTTAGGAGTATTTTAGGCTTCAAGAACCCCAACGGTCCTTCTTAGGGCCACATCTAACCATGTGCAGTAGTGTGGAGGCTGCTTTTTGCAGTGTTGCACATTTTTTTTTTTTGTATATCGGCCGTGCAGAGCATTGCGCCCTGCAGTAATTATACATAGTCCAGGGCCAGTAGTGGTGGTGAGGCAGGGACAGAAGACATATATTTATTGAATATAGGCAGTGGGCCTTTCCAAAAACATTTGGGAAAAAAAATCTATTTGGGCTGCCTGTGACTGTCCTCAGTGTACTGGGTCTGTGCTGGGTGTAGTTGTCCTCCTAATTCATACGCAGCCAGCTAACTGTTACAGCAGGCTTGCGCAAAATTATTTCCTGGCTCTGCTGTGCGTTCGGTAAGCGAAGTCAGCCTCCAACCACAGGCCAATAAGCGGCACATTTAATTACAGCGTTCTGTTTCTGCACTACTGGTAATACACCATGCTGAGGGGTACGGGTAGTCCTAGAGGATGTGGACGCGGGCGAGGACGTGGAGGCCCAAGTCAGGGTGTGGGCACAGGCCGAGCCAGTGCGGTGGCCAGGGGTAGAGGCAGGGCCAGACCGAATAATCCACCAACTGTTTCCCAAAGCGCCCCCTCGCGCCATGCCACCCTGCAGAGGTCAAGGTGCTCTACGGTGTGGCAGTTTTTCACAGAGACGCCTGACGACCGAGGAACAGTGGTGTGCAACCTTTGTCGTGCCAAGATCAGCTGGGGAGCCACCACCACCAGCATGCGCAGGCATATGATGGCCAAGCACCCCACAAGGTGGGACGAAGGCCGTTCACCGCCTCCGTTTGCACCACTGCCTCTCCCCCTGTGCCCCAACCTGCCACTGAGATCCAACCCCCCTCTGAGGACACAGGCACTACCGTCTCCTGGCCTGCACCCACACCCTCACCTCCGCTGTCCTCGGCCCCATCCAGCAATGTCTCTCAGCGCAGCGTCCAGACGTCGCTAGCGCCACTGTTTGAGCACAAGCGCAAGTACGCCGCCACGCACCCGCACGCTCAAGCGTTAAACGTGCACATTGCCAAATTGATCAGCCTGGAGATGCTGCCGTATGGGCTTGTGGAAACGGAGGCTTTCTAAAGCATGATGGCGGCGGCGGCCCCGCGCTACTCGGTTCCCAATTGCCACTACTTTTCCCGATGTGCCGTCCCAGCCCTGCACGACCACGTCTCCCGCAACATTGTACACGCCCTCACCAACGCGGTTACTGCCAAGGTCCACTTAACAATGGACACGTGGACAAGCACAGGCGGGCAGGGCCACTATATCTCCCTGACGGCACATTGGGTGAATTTAGTGGAGGCTGAGACCGAGTCAGAGCCTGGGACCGCTCACGTCCTACCCACCCCCAGAATTGCGGGCCCCAGCTCGGTGCTGGTATCTGCGGCGGTGTATGCTTCCTCCACTAAACCACCCTCCTCCTCCTCCAACGCAACCTCTGTCTCGCAATCAAGATGTGTCAGCAGCAGCAGCACGTCGCCAGCAGTCGGTGTCGCGCGGCGTGGCAGCACAGCGGTGGGCAAGCGTCAGCAGGCCGTGCTGAAACTACTCAGCTTAGGAGAGAAGAGGCACACGGCCCACGAACTGCTGCAGGGTCTGACAGAGCAGACCGACCGCTGGCTTGCGCCGCTGAGCCTCCAACCGGGCATGGTCGTATGTGACAACGGCCGTAACCTGGTGGCAGCTCTGCAGCTCGGCAGCCTCACGCACGTGCCATGCCTGGCCCATGTCTTTAATTTGGTGGTTCAGCGCTTTCTTAAAAGCTACCCACACTTGTCATACCTGCTCGGAAAGGTGCGCCGGGTCAGCGCACATTTCCGCAACTCCAAGACGGACGCTGCCACCCTGCGGACCCTGCAACATCGGTTTAATCTGCCAGTGCACCGACTGCTGTGCGACGTGCCCACGCGGTGGAACTCTACGCTCCACATATTGGCCAGGCTCTATGAGCAGCGTAGAGCTATAGTGGAATACCAACTCCAACATGGGCGGCGTAGTGGGAGTCAGCCTCCTCAATTCTTTACAAAAGAGTGGGCCTGGTTGGCAGACATCTGTCAGGTCCTTGGAAACTTTGAGGAGTCTACCCAGATGGTGAGCGGGGATGCTGCAATCATTAGCGTCACCATTCCTCTGCTATGCCTCTTGAGAAGTTCCTTGCAAAGCATAAAGGCAGACGCTTTGCACTCGGAAACGGAGGCGTGGGAAGACAGTATGTCGCTGGATAGTCAGAGCACCCTCATGTCTATATCTCAGCGCATTGAGGAGGAGGAGGAGGGGGAGGAGCATGAGGAGGAGGGGGAAGAGACAGCTTGGCCCACTGCTGAGGGTACACATGCTGCTTGCCTGTCATCCTTTCAGCGTGTATGGCCAGAGGAGGAGGAGGAGGATCCTGAAAGTGATATTCCGAGTGAGGACAGCCATGTGTTGCGTACAGGTACCCTGGCACACATGGCTGACTTCATGTTAGGATGCTTTTCTCGTGACCCTCGCGTTAGTGCGGCTGGGGGAATCATCACGGATAAGCGTACCCGCCTGCCAACCGACAGTGCCGACAGGCTTACACTCATCAAGATGAACAAAGCCTGGATTTCCCCAGACTTCTCTTCTTCACCAGCGGACAGCAGCGATACCTAAGCAATACGTAGGCTGCACCCGCGGATGGAAGCATCGTTCTCTATCACCATCAAAAACGGGGACATTTTTGCTTCATCAATCTGTGTATAATATTCCTCCTCCTCCTCCTGCTCCTCCTCCTGAAACCTCACATAATCACGCCGAACGGGCAATTTTTCTTAGGCCCACAAGGCTCAGTCATATAATTTTTCTAAACAATTTTTATACGTTTCAATGCTCATTAAAGCGTTGGAACTTGCACCTGAACCAATTTTTATTTTAACTGGGCTACCTCCAGGCCTAGTTACCAATTAAGCCACATTAACCAAAGCGATTAATGGGTTTCACCTGCCCTCTTGGTTGGGCATGGGCAATTTTTCTGAGGTACATTAGTACTGTTGGTACACCAATTTTTTGGGGCCCTCGCCTACAGTGTAATCCAATTAATTTTTGGCCCACCTGCATTACAGCTGACGTTACATCAGCTGTGCTGGGCACTGCAATGGGATATATTTATGTACCGCCGGTGGGTTCCAGGGAGCCACCCATGCCGTGGGTTCACATGGAGTTGTAACTACATGTGTCCACTTCTAAAGAACCCCAGTCTGACTGGGGCATGCCGTGTGGGCCGAAGCCCACCTTCATTAAACATGACATTACCTCAGCTGTGATGGGCACTGCAATGGGATACATTAATGTACAGCTGGTGGGTTCCAGGGAGCCACCCATGCTGTGGGTGCACACGGAATTCCCATTGCAGAGTTGTACCTGCCTGTGACTATTTATAAAAAAACGCGGTCTGACTGGGGCATGCAGACACCTTGACAGAATGAATAGTGTGTGGCACATAGGTTCCCCATTGCTATGCCCACGTGTGCAGCTCCTGATGGCGGTGGCACAGGATTATATTTCTCATTGCTTCTGTACAGCATTGTGGGCTATCGCCCCGCCCCTTTTAAAGAGGGTCGCTGCCTAGCCGTGCCAACCCTCTGCAGTGTGTGCCTGCGGTTCCTCTGGCAGACGCACTTATAAATAGACATGAGGGTGGTGTGGCATGAGTGCAGCTGAAGGCTGCGCAGGGACACTTTGGTGTGCGCTGTGGACACTGCGTCGTGCGGCGGGGGGTGGGGGGGGTTGAGCAGCATGTAACCCAGGAGAAGTGGCAGCGGAGTGTCATGCAGGCAGTGATTGTGCTTTGTTGGAGGTAGTGTGGTGCTTAGCTAAGGTATGCATTGCTAATGAGGGCTTTTCAGAAGTAAAAGTTGTTGGGGGGGGGGGCCCACTCTTGCCGCTATTGTGGCTTAATAATGGGACCTGGGAACTTGAGATGCAGCCCAACATGTAGCCCCTCGCCTGCCCTATCCGTTGCTGTGTCGTTCCCATCACTTTCTTGAATTGCCCCGATTTTCACAAATGGAAACCTTAGCGAGCAACGGCGATATACAAAAATGCTCGGGTCGCCCATTGACTTCAATGGGGTTCGTTACTCGAAACGAACCCTCGAGCATCGCGATAATTTCGTCCCGAGTAACGAGCACCCGAGCATTTTAGTGCTCGCTCATCTCTAGTTGCCATACAATTTCTACAGGTATTTCTGTTTTTTAAATTCATTTTGCTACTAATGGTACTATTGGCTGTTCAGTCCTAACTATACTAACCCCACCCCCTGCTCGACTCCCATTCCCATTACTTGGACCCAGGTCGCTAACTACACTGACTACCCCCGTGTTTCTCTTTTTGCCCACCCCCTGGTCCCTAGTTTAAACACTCATCCAGCCTTCTAACCATCTATATTACTAAGTTACTATAATACTGCCCTCTATATACAAGAATATAACTACTATAATACTGCTCCCTATGCACAAGAATATAACTACTATAATACTGCTCCCTATGCACAAGAATATAACTACTATAATACTGCTCGTATGTACAAGAATATAACTACTATATTACTGCCTCCTATGTACAAGAATATAAATACTATAATGCTGCCTCATATGTACAAGAATATAACTACTATAATACTGCCCCTATGTACAAGAATATAACTACTATAATACTGCCTCCCACGTACAAGAATATAACTACTATAATACTGCCCCTATATACTAGAATATAACAACTATAATACTGCTCCCTATGTACAAGAATATAACTACTATAATACTGACCCCTATGTACAAGAATATAACTACTATAATACTGCTCCTATGTACAAGAATATAACTACTGTAATACTGCTCCTATGTACAAGAATATAACTACTATAATACTGACCCCTATGTACAAGAATATAACTACTATAATACTGCCCCCTATGTACAAGAATATATCTACTATAATACTGCTCCCTATTTACAAGAATATAACTACTATAATATTGACCCCTATGTACAAGAATATAACTACTATAATACTGCTCCCTATGTACAAGAATATAACTACTATAATACTGCCTCCTATGTACAAGACTATAACTACTATAATACTCCCCCCTATGTACAAGAATATAACTACTATAATACTGCCCCCTTTGTACAAGAATATAACTACCATAATACTGCCTCCTATGTACAAGAATATAACTACTATAATACTGCCCCCTATGTACAAGAACATAACTACTATAATACTGCCCCCTATGTACAAGAATATAACTACTATAATACTGCTCCCTATGTACAAGAATATAAGTACTATAATACTTCCTCCTATGTACAAGAATATAACTAAAATAATACTACCCCCTATATACAAGAATATAACTACTATAATATGCCCCCTATGTACAACAATATAGGTACTATAATACTGCCCCTGTGTAGAAGAATATAACTACTATAATACTGCCCCTATGTACAAGAATATAACTACTATAATAATGCTCCTATATACAAGACTGTAACTACTATAATACTGCTCCCCTGTGTACAAGAATATAACTACTATAATACTGCCCCCTATGTACAAGAATATAACTACTATAATACTGCTCCCCTATGTACAAGAATATAACTACTATAATACTGCCCCTATGTACAAGAATATAACTACTATAATAATGCTCCTATATACAAGACTGTAACTACTATAATACTGCTCCCCTGTGTACAAGAATATAACTACTATAATACTGCCCCCTATGTACAAGAATATAACTACTATAATACTGCTCCCCTATGTACAAGAATATAACTACTATAATACTGCCCCCTATGTACAGGAATATAACTACTATAATACTGCCCCTATGTACAAGAATATAACTACTATAATACTGCCCCTATGTACAAGAATATAACTACTATAATACTGCTCCCCTATGTACAAGAATATAACTACTATAATACTGCTCCCCTATGTACAAGAATATAACTACTATAATACTGCCCCTATGTACAAGAATATAACTACTATAATACTACCCCCTGTGTACAAGAATATAACTACTATAATACTGCCCCCTATGTACAAGAATATAACTACTATAATATTGCCCCTATTACAAGAATATAACTACTATAATACTGCCCCTATGTACAAGAATATAACTACTATAATATTGCCCCTATTACAAGAATATAACTACTATAATACTGCCCCTATTACAAGAATATAACTACTATAATACTGCCCCTATTACAAGAATATAACTACTATAATACTTCCCCCATGTAGAAGAATATAACTACTATAATACTGCTCCCTTTGTACAAGAATAACATAGTAACATAGTATGTTAGGCTGAATGACGACAATGTCCATCTAGTTCAGCCTGTTTCAACCTCCCTGTTGATCCAGAGGAAGGCAAAAAAACCCCAAGAGGCTGAAGCCAATTAGCCCTTTCGGGGAAAAATACCTTCCTGACTCCATAATGGCAGTCAGAATAATCCCTGGATCAACCTCTGATAGTTCCTACCTGTCTGTAAGACCCGGATCAACAACCCGCTGGTCACCTAATGTCTATATCCTGGAATATCCTTCCGCTCTAGAAAGACATCTAGTCCCATCTTAAACTCCTCTATGGATTTTGCCATCACGACAACCTCAGGTAGAGAGTTCCACAGTCTCACTGCTCTTACAGTAAAGAACCCCCTCCTATGTTAGTGATGAAACCTGCTTTCTTCTAGACGTAGTGGATGCCCTCTTGTTACCGTCGCAGTCCTGAGTATAAACAGATCATGGGAGAGATCCTTGTATTGTTCCCTCATGTACTTATACATAGCTATTTGATCGCTCCATAACTGTCCTTTTTCCAGGGTAAATGATCCCAATTTTGATAGGCTCTCTGGGTATTCCAGTCCCTTCATTACGTTTATTAGTTTAGTTGCCCTTCTTTGAACCCCCTCCAGCACTGTAATATCTTTCCTGAGCACCGGTGACCAGAACTGTACGCAGTATTCCATGTGAGGCCTGACAAGTGCCTTATATAATGGAAGGATAATGTTCTCGTCCTTCACCCCTATACCTCTTATAATGCACCCTAAGACTTTATTTGCTTTTGCAGCAGCTGACTGGCATTGGTTACTCCAGTTAAATCTACAGTCAACTAGTACCCCCAGATCTTTTTCTATCTCACTTTTCCCTAGCAGTACCCCATTCAGTATATATTGGTGACATCCATTTCTCCTGCCCATGTGCATAATCTTACATTTATCAGCATTAAACTTCATTTGCCGTTTTTCTGCCCAAGTCCCCAGCTTATCTAGGTCCATTTGTAGCCACAGATTGTCCTCTGTTGTATTAACTATCTTTTACAATTTTGTATCATCTGCAATTATTGATATTTTGCTGTGCAGCCCCTCCATCAGGTCGTTGATAAATATATTGAACAGAATGGGGCCTAATACTGAACCCTGTGGCACCCCGCTAGCTACGGTGGCCCAATCAGAGTACGAACCATTTATTTTCACCCTCTGCTTTCTATCTCTGAGCCAATTCTTTACCCACATTCACACCTTTTCACCCAATCCGAGCTGCCTCATTTTGTATATCAACCTATTATGCTGCACGGTGTCAAATGCTTTAGAGAAATCCGGATATATGAGATCAATAGAATCTCCCAGGTCCAGCTTAGAACTTACTTCAACATAAAAACTGATCAGATTGGTCTGACATGATCGACTCCTCATGAACCCATGCTGGTGAGGAGTTATTGCATTGTTCTCCTTGAGGTATTCTAGGATGGCGTCTCTCAGAAACCCCTTGCATATTTCTCCAGTTATTGAAGTGAGACTTAGCGGCCTGTAGTTACCAGGCTCTCTTTTGGACCCCTTTTTGTATATTGGAACTACATTGGCAATGCGCCAATCCAGTGGTACAACCCTGGTCTTGATAGTATCCATAAATATTAGAAATAGCGACCTAGCTATCACATCACTCAGTTCCCTTAGAACCCTTGGGTGTATTCCATCTGGGCCCGGCGATTTATCAATTTTAATCCCCTTTAACCACCTCTGCACTTCCTCCTGTGTTAGGTATGTAATATTTTGCGAGTGGTTCATTTTATTCCCCTGCATCTCGTGTGACATTTCCTTTTCGTTTGTGAATACACTTGAAAAGAAACTATTTAATAGGTTTGCCTTTTCTCCATCATCTTCAATGATTTCTCCTGCATTATTTGTTAAAGGGTCAGTGCTTTCAGTGCAAATCCTTTTACTGTTAATATAATTGAAGAATAGTTTAGGGTTGTTTTTGCTCTCTTTGGCGATCAGTCTTTCTGCCTCCTCCTTAGCAATTTTGATCTTTTCTTTACCTACCATATTTAGTTTTTTTCTCCTCTGTGATTTTAGTTCTTCTTTGCTGCCTTCTTGCTTTAGTAGTTTAAACACTTTCTTTTTTTTTCCGTTTATTGCCCCCCCTTACAGTCTTGTCGAGCCACACTAGTTTCCTTCTACTTGTAGTTCTTTTATTTTTAAAGGGTATAAACTGCTCACATGAGGTGATTAGGATCTCTTCAAACTTTTCCCATTTGTCAACTGTACTGTTATTTTTGAGGGTGTTGTCCCAATTAATGTTACCGATAGTAGTTCTAAGCTGATCAAATTTTTCTTTACTTAAGTTTAGTTTATTTGTCGCTCCCTGATAAGGCTTCTTATTGAATGACAGCTGGAAGTTGATTATATTGTGGTCACTGTTCCCCAAGTGCCCCTCAACCTGCACCCCCATTGTTCGGTCTGGTTTGTTAGTTATTACTAAGTCCAGAGTGGCCCTCCATCTAGTGGGCTCCCGCACAAGTTGGGTAAGGTAGTTATCTTTAATTGTTCTCAAGAATTTATCACCCCTGAGAGATTTGCAGGTCTCGTTATCCCATATTATATTTTCTACCTGTATTTCTACCCACAGAGATTCCACCTGTTCATCTCCTACAGCTATATCTTCCCGTAGCCTCGGCATTAAGTACGATTTAACGTAGAGACCTACCCCTCCCCCTTTCTGGTTTCCACGGTCTCTTCTGAAGAGATTGTAACCCTGTAAATTCACCACCCAATCGCACTTATCATCAAGCCATGTTTCTGTTATCCCGACTATATCGTAGTTTTCATCAATCGTTCTCTCCTTCAAGCGCTCCCACTTTACCGATCAGACTTCTTGCATTCGTTGCCATACAATTTCTATGGGTATTTTTGATCTTAAAATCATTTTGCTTCTAATGGTACTATTGGCAGTTCTGTCAGTTCGAACTGAACTAACCCCACCCCCTGCTCGACTCCCATTCCCATTATTTGGACCCAGGTCGCTAACTACACTGACTACCCCCGTGTTTCTCTTTTTGCCCACCCCCCAGTCCCTAGTTTAAACACTCCTCCAGCCTTCTAACCATCTATATTACTAAGATACTATAATACTGCCCTCTATGTACAAGAATATAACTACTATAATACTGCCTTCTATGTACAAAAATATAACTACTATAATACTGCCCCCTATATACAAGAATATAACTACTATAATATTGCTCCCTATGTACAAGAATATAACTACTATAATACTGCTCCTATGTACAAGTATATAACTACTATAATACTGCTCCCTATGTACAAGAATATAACTACTATAATACTGTCTCCTATGTACAAGAATATAACTACTATAATACTGACCTCAATGTACAAGAATATAACTACTATAATACTGCCTCCTATGTACAAGAATATAACTACTATAATACTGCTCCCTATGTACAAGAATATAACTACTATAATACTGTCTCCTATGTACAAAAATATAACTACTATAATACTGCCCTCTATGTACAAGAATATAACTACTATAAAACTGCCCTCTATGTACAAGAATATAACTACTATAATACTGCCCCCTATGTACAAGAATATAACTACTGTAATACTGCTGCTATGTACAAGAATATAACTACTATAATACTGCCCTCTATATACAAGAATATAACTACTATAATACTGCCCTCTATATACAAGAATATAACTACTATAATACTGCCTCCTATGTACAAGGATATAACTACTATAATACTGCACCCTATGTACAAGAATATAACTACTATAATACTTCCCCTATGTACAAGAATATAACTACTATAATACTGCTCCCTATGTACAAGAATATAACTACTATAATACTGCTCCTATGTACAAGAATATAACTACTATAATACTGCCCCCTATGTACAAGAATATAACTACTATAATACTGCCCCTATGTACAAGAATATAACTACTATAATACTACCCCCTATGTACAAGAATATAACTACTATAATACTGCCCCCTATGTACAAGAATAGAACTACTATAATACTGCCCCCTATGTACAAGAATATAACTACTATAATACTGCTCCATGTACAAGAATATAACTACTATAATACTGCCCCTATGTACAAGAATATAACTACTATAATACTGCCCCTATGTACAAGAATATAACTACTATAATACTGCTCCATGTACAAGAATATAACTACTATAATACTGCTCTCTATGTACAAGAATATAACTACTATAATACTGGTATGAATAAGAACTCTGTTCGAAACATGTAAGCGCAAAAAAACTTTTTTTGGGAAGAGGTTTTTATTCATGATGTCAAAATAAAATATTGCTTTTATCCTGGTATCCACGGAAGTGCTGGAAGTTTTTTGTCTTCAATTAATCCATTTAGTTGTGTCCGACTCTCAGTGAAGTTTTAGGCGAACGTTCTCCATACGTCCCTGTCGAGCACGGCTTCTTAACTGCTTGATGCTCATATTGGTATCCATTTTGATGGCTTTGAACCGACGTGTTCTTTGTTGGATATTTCTTCTGTTTCCACTGGTCATTCCCAACATTACTGGCTTTTCTAACGAGTTTGTACGCATGACAATTTAGCTTCTAGCGATGTCCCTGGTTTTATATGATCAAACGCTTCTTTGTTTGTTACCCTGGCTTTCCATGGTATTCTTAATAATTTCCGTCAGCACTACATTTCAAATGCATGGATTCTTCTTCTGTCGGCCTTTCTTAATGTCCAACTCTCTCATCCATACATCATCATAAGAAAGACGATGGCTCCAACTAGTCTGCTATTGGTAATTAGAGTGATATCTTTGCTCTTCCAGATCTTATTCATGCCAACCATTGTAGAGCGTCCCAATGTCATCCTACGTTTGATTTCTGGCGTGGATTTGCCAACGCCGTTGATTTTTGATCCAAGGAAGAGGAATTCCTGAACTTCCTTAAATTCCTCAATTTCTTTGTTGTTAATTTTACGCTTCCATTCTCCATTAGCTGCTGTTGTCATGATCGTTATTATTTTGCTGTTAAGGTGCAATCTAATTTTTTCATTTTCTTAAGTTTCAAAATCATGTTTATCATGTCTTCCTCTCTTTCAAACATAGTCGTATTATTTGCATATCTCAACTTGTTGATATTCCTTCACTCCAATGTTGGGCGATTCCAGGTTTAATTTCCTCATAATCACCTTCAGCATAGAGAGCGAAGAAAAATATATTCTATGTACAAGAATGTAACTAATATATACAAGAATATATCTACTTTAATACTGCCCCTATGTGAAAGAATATAACTAGTATAATAATGCCCACTATGTACAAGAATATAATTACTATAATACTGCTCCTATGTACAAAAATATAACTGCTATAATACTGCCCCCTATGTACAAGAATATAACTGCTATAATACTGCCTCCTATGTACAAGAATATAACTACTATAATACTGCCCCCTATGTACAAGCATATAACTGCTATAATACTCCCCCTGTGTACAAAAATATAACAACTATAATACTGCTCCTTATGTACAAGAATATAACTACTATAATACTGCCCCCTATGTAAAAGAATATAACTACTATAATACTGCCCCCTATGTACAAGAATATAACTACTATAATACTGCTCCTTATGTACAAGAATATAACTACTATAATACTGCCCCCTATGTACAAGAATATAACTACTATAATACTGCCCCCTATGTACAAGAATATAACTACCATAATACTCCTCCTATGTACAAGAATATAACTACTATAATACTGCCCCCTATGTACAAGAATATAACTACTATAATACTGTCTCCAATGTACAAGAATATAACTACTATAATACTGCCCCCTATGTACAAGAATATAACTACTATAATACTGCCCCTATGTACAAGAATATAACTACTATAATGCTGCCCCCTGTGTACAAGAATATAACTACTATAATACTGTCCCCTGTGTACAAGAATATAACTACTATAATACTGCCCCTATGTACAAGAATATAACTACTATAATACTCCTCCTATGTACAAGAATATAACTACTATAATACTGCCCCCTATGTACAAGAATATAACTACTATAATACTGTCTCCAATGTACAAGAATATAACTCCTATAATACTGCCCCTATGTACAAGAATATAACTACTATAATACTGCCCCCTATGTACAAGAATATAACTACTATAATACTGCCTCCTATGTACAAGAATATAACTACTATAATAATGCCCCCTATATACAAGAATAAAATCACAGAGGTGAGGGAAAAAACCCCCCACATTATTCACAGAAAAAGCCAAAAATACAATACCTGAAGGTCTGCAAAGCAGACACGGTCACCATAGGCACGATTGCCATAAGGCAGGCACAATCGCCGCAGGGCAGGCGCAATGGCCATAAGCCCTGAAGATATGCAGTTAGCCAGACAATAATGTGGAGGAGCAGCTTGTTCCTGGCAGGCTAATATGCAGTCACCCACTCAACCCAGCCCAGATTGGGGAGGAGTGACTGCATATACTAATAGCTTGCACATGTGAACGATACCAAAGATGCCAGCCATAGATGGGTGGTGACCCACCACACAGGATATCAACCCTGGCTGATATGACAGCGGGTTGCCCTGTATCTCTAAAGTGGGCCACACTGGCTGACATCTTGGGCTCCCCCACCAACTAGCAAACTACATACAAAAGTACTAATGCATACTAATAAAATGCGGCTGTTGGTACTGCATTTTGGCCAAAACGCATAGGCTGACGGGCCGCGCCAAGGCCACACCGCTTCCGTCAGTACCTACGCTAACTCACGATAAATTACATAAAATCACAGAGGTGAGGGAAAAAAACAAACAAACACATTATTCACAGAAAAAGCCAAAAATACAATACCTAAAGCTCTGCAAAGCAGACACGGTCACCATAGGCACGATTGCCATAAGGCAGGCACAATCGCCGTAGGACAGGCGCAATGGCCATAAGCCCTGAAGATATGCAGTTAGCCAGACAATAATGTGGAGGAGCAGCTTGTTCCTGGCAGGCTAATATGCAGTCAGCCACTCAACCCAGCCCAGATTGGGGAGGAGTGACTGCATATACTAATAGCCTGCACATGTGAACGATACCAAAGATGTCAGCCATAGATGGATGGTGACCCACCATACAGGATATCAACCCTGGCTGATATAACCGCGGGTTGCCCTGTATCTCTATGGCGACCGTGTCTGCTTTGCAGACCTTCAGGTATTGTATTTTTGGCTTTTTCTGTGAATAATGTGTTTGTTTGTTTTTCCCCTCACCTCTGTGATTTTATGTAATTTATCGTGAGTTAGCGTAGGTACTGATGGAAGCGGTGTGGCATCAGCGCGGCCCGTCAGCCTATGCGTTTTGGCCAAAATGCAGTACCAACACCCGCATTTTATTAGTATGCATTAGTACTTTTGTATGTAGTTTGCTAGTTGGTGTGGGAGCCCAAGATGTCAGCCAGTGTGGCCCACTTTAGAGATACAGGGCAACCCGCTGTTATATCAGCCAGGGTTGATATCCTGTATGGTGGGTCACCACCCATCTATGGCTGGCATCTTTGGTATCGTTCACATGTGCAGGCTATTAGTATATACAGTCACTCCTCCCCAATCTGGGCTGGGTTGAGTGGGTGACTGCATATTAGCCTGCCAGGAACAAGCTGCTCCTCCACATTATTGTCTGGCTAACTGCATATCTTCAGGGCTTATGGCCATTGCGCCTGCCCTACGGCGATTGTGCCGGTGGCGATTGTGCCTGCCTTATGGCAATCGTGCCTATGGCGACCGTGTCTGCTTTGCAGAGCTTTAGGTATTGTATTTTTGGCTTTTTCTGTGAATAATGTGTTTTGTTTTTTTTCCCCTCACCTCTGTGATTTTATGTAATTTATCGTGAGTTAGCGTAGGTACTGACGGAAGCGGTGTGGCCTTGGCGCGGCCCGTCAGCCTATGCGTTTTGGCCAAAATGCAGTACCAGCACCCACATTTTATTAGTATGCATTAGTACTTTTGTATGTAGTTTGCTAGTTGGTGGGGGAGCCCAAGATGTCAGCCAGTGTGGCCCACTTTAGAGATACAGGGCAACCCGCTGTCATATCAGCCAGGGCTGACATCCTGTATGGTGGGTCACCACCCATCTATGGCGGGCATCTTTGGTATCGTTCACATGTGCAAGCTATTAGTATATGCAGTCACTCCTCCCCAATCTGGGCTGGGTTGAGTGGGTGACTGCATATTAGCCTGCCAGGAACAAGCTGCTCCTCCACATTATTGTCTGGCTAACTGCATATCTTCAGGGCTTATGGCCATTGCGCCTGCCCTACGGCGATTGTGCCGGTGGCAATTGTGCCTGCCTTATGGCGATCGTGCCTATGGCGACCATGTCTGCTTTGCAGACCTTCAGGTATTGTATTTTTGGCTTTTTCTGTGAATACTATGTACAAGAATATAGCTACTATAATACTGCTCCTATATACAAGAATATAACTACTATAATACTGCCCCCTATGTACAAGAATATAAATACTATAATACTGCTTCATTGTAGAAGAATAAAACTACTATAATACTGCCCCCTAAGTACAAACATATAACTACCATAATACTGCTCCCCTGTGTACAAGAATATACCTACTATAATACTGCCCCTTATGTACAAGAATATAACTACTATAATACTGCCCCCTATGTACAAGAATATAACTAATATATTACTGTCTATTAAGTGCAACAATTAGAGATGAGTGAGCATACTCGCTAAGGGCAATTACTCGATCGAGCATTGCCCTTAGCGAATACCTGCCTGCTCGGAAGAAAAGGTTCGGCTGCCGGTGGTGAGGGAGAGCAGGGAGAAACGGAGGGGAGATCTCTCTTCCTCTCTCTCCCCCGCTCCCCCCTGCTCACTGCTGCAACTTACCTCTCACCCGCAGCGGCAGCCGAACCTTTTATTCCAAACGGGCAGGTAGTCGCTAAGGACAATGCACAAGTAATTGTCCTTAGCGAGTATGCTCGCTCATCTCTAGCAACAATATAACTACTATAATACTGCTCCCTATGTACAAGAATATTACTATAATACTGTCTACTTTGTACTACAATATAACTACTATAATACTGCTCCTATGTACAAGAATATAACTACTATAATACTGCCCCTGTGTACAAGAATGTAACTACTATAATACTGCCCCCTATGTACAAGAATATAACTACCATACCGCCCCCTATGTACAAGAATATAACTAGTATAATACTGCCTAGTATGTACAAGATTATAACTACAATACCGCCCCCTATGTACAAGAATATAACTACTATAATACTGCCCCCTATGTACAAGAATATAACTACTATAATACTGCCCCCTATGTACAAGAATATAACTACTATAATACTGCTCCTATGTATAAGAATATAACTACTATAATACTGCCCCTGTGTACAAGAATACAACTACTATAATATTGCCCCCTATGTACAAGAATATAACTACTACAATTAGAGATGAGCGAGCACCAAAATGCTCGGGTGCTCGTTACTCGGGACGAAATTATCGCGATGCTCGAGGGTTCGTTTCGAGTAACGAACCCCATTGAAGTCAATGGGCGACCTGAGCATTTTTGTATATCGCCGATGCTCGCTAAGGTTTCCATTTGTGAAAATCGGGGCAATTCAAGAAAGTGATGGGAACGACACAGCAACGGATAGGGCAGGCGAGGGGCTACATGTTGGGCTGCATCTCAAGTTCACAGGTCCCACTATTAAGCCACAATACCGGCAAGAGTGCCCCCCCCCCCTCCCAACAATTTTTACTTCTTAAAAGCCCTCATTAGCAATGCATGCCTTAGCTAAGCACCACACTACCTCCAACAAAGCACAATCACTGCCTGCATGACACTCCGCTGCCACTTCTCCTGGGTTACATGCTGCCCAACCCCCCCCCCCCCCCGCACGACGCAGTGTCCACAGCGCACACCAAACTGTCCCTGCCCAGCCTTCAGCTGCCCTCATGCCACACCACCCTCATGTCTATTTATAAGTGCGTCTGCCAGAGGAACCGCAGGCACACACTGCAGAGGGTTGGCACGGCTAGGCAGCGACCCTCTTTAAAAGGGGCGGGGCGATAGCCCACAATGCTGTACAGAAGCAATGAGAACTATAATCCTGTGCCACCGCCATCAGGAGCTGCACACGTGGGCATAGCAATGGGGAACCTATGTGCCACACACTATTCATTCTGTCAAGGTGTCTGCATGCCCCAGTCAGACCGTGTTTTTTTATAAATAGTCACAGGCAGGTACAACTCCGCAATGGGAATTCCGTGTGCACCCACAGCATGGGTGGCTCCCTGGAACCCACCGGCTGTACATTAATGTATCCCATTGCAGTGCCCATCACAGCTGAGGTAACGTCCGATTAAATGCAGGTGGGCTTCGGCCCACACTGCATGCCCCAGTCAGACTGGGGTTCTTTAGAAGTGGACACATGCAGTTACAACTCCGTGTGGACCCACAGCATGGGTGGGTGCCAGGAAGCTACCGGCGGTACATAAATATATCCCATTGCATTGCCCATCACAGCTGAGGTAATGTCATGTTTAATGCAAGTGGGCTTGGGCCCACACTGCATGCCCCAGTCAGACTGGGGTTCTTTAGAAGTGGACACATGCAGTTACAACTCCGTGTGGACCCACGGCATGGGTGGCTCCCTGGAACCCACCGGCGGTACATAAATATATCCCATTGCAGTGCCCAACACAGCTGATATAACGTCAGCTGTAATGCAGGTGGGCAAAAAATTAATTGGATTACACTGTAGGCGAGGGCCCCCAAAAATTGGTGTACCAACAGTACTAATGTACCTCAGAAAAATTGCCCATGCCCAACCAAGAGGGCAGGTGAAACCCATTAATCGCTTTGATTAATGTGGCTTAATTGGTAACTAGGCCTGAAGGCAGCCCAGTTGAAACTTGCATCTGAACCAATTTTTATTTTAACGCTTTAATGAGCATTGAAACGTATAAAAATTGTTTACAAAAATTATATGACTGAGCCTTGTGGGCCTAAGAAAAATTGCCCGTTCTGCGTGATTATGTGAGGTTTCAGGAGGAGGAGCAGGAGGAGGAGGAGGAATATTATACACAGATTGATAAAGCTAAAAGGTCCACGTTTTTGATGGTGATAGAGAACGTAGCTCCCATCCGCGGGTGCAGCCTACGTATTGCTTAGCTATCGCTGCTGTCCGCTGGTGGAGAAGAGAAGTCTGGGGAAATCCAGGCTTTGTTCATCTTGATGAGTGTAAGCCTGTTGGCACTGTCGGTTGACAGGCGGGTACGCTTATCTGTGATGATTCCTCCAGCCGCACTAAACACCCTCTCTGACAAGACGCTAGCCGCAGGACAAGCAAGCACCTCCAGGGCATACAGCGCGAGTTCAGGCCACGTGTCCAGCTTCGACACCCAGTAGTTGTAGGTGGCAGAGGCGTCACGGAGGACGGTCGTGCGATCGGCTATGTACTCCCTCACCATGCTTTTACAGTGCTCCCACTGACTCAGCCTTGACTGGGGAGCGGTGACACAGTCTTGCTGGGGAGCCATAAAGCTGTCAAAGGCCTTGGAGAATGTTCCCCTGCCTGCGCTGTACATGCTGCCTGATCTCTGCGCCGCCCCTGCTACCTGGCCCTTGGAACTGCGCCTTCTGCCACTAGCGCTGTCGGATGGAAAGTTTACCATCAGTTTGTCCACCAGCGCCCTGTGGTATAGCATCATTCTCGAACCCCTTTCCTCTTCGGGAATGAGAGTGGAAAGGTTCTCCTTATACCGTGGGTCGAGCAGTGTGTACACCCAGTAATCCGTAGTGGCCAGAATGTGTGTAACGCGAGGGTCACGAGAAAGGCATCCTAACATGAAGTCAGCCATGTGTGCCAGGGTACCTGTACGCAACACATGGCTGTCCTCACTAGGAAGATCACTTTTAGGATCCTCCTCCTCCTCCTCCAGCCATACACGCTGAAAGGATGACAGGCAAGCAGCATGTGTACCCTCAGCAGTGGGCCAAGCTGTCTCTTCCCCCTCCTCCTCATGCTCCTCCACCTCCCTCCTCCTCAACTCACTGAGATATAGACATGAGGGTGCTCTGATTATCCAGCGACATACTGTCTTCCCACGCCTCCGTTTCCAAGTGCAAAGCGTCTGCCTTTATGCTTTGCAGGGAACTTCTCAAGAGGCATAGCAGAGGAATGGTGACGCTAATGATTGCAGCATCCCCGCTCACCATCTGGGTAGACTCCTCAAAGTTTCCAAGGACCTGGCAGATGTCTGCCAACCAGGCCCACTCTTCTGTAAAGAATTGAGGAGGCTGACTCCCACTACGCCGCCCATGTTGGAATTGGTATTCCACTATAGCTCTACGCTGCTCATAGAGCCTGGCCAACATGTGGAGCATAGAGTTCCACTGTGTGGGCACGTCGCACAGCAGTCGGTGCACTGGCAGATTAAACCGATGTTGCAGGGTCCGCAGGGTGGCAGCGTTCGTCTTGGAGTTGCGGAAATGTGCGCTGAACCGGCGCAGCTTTCCGAGCAGGTATGACAAGTGTGGGTAGCTTTTCAGAAAGCGCTGAACCACCAAATTAAAGACATGGGCCAGGCATGGCACGTGCATGAGGCTGCCGAGCTGCAGAGCCTCCACCAGGTTACGGCCGTTGTCACACACGACCATGCCCGGTTGGAGGCTCAGCGAGACAGAGGTTGCGTAGGAGGAGGAGGAGGAGGGTGGTTTAGTGGAGGAAACATACACCGCCGCAGATACCAGCACCGAGCTGGGGCCCGCAATTCTGGGGGTGGGTAGGATGTGAGCGGTCCCAGGCTCTGACTCTGTCCCAGCCTCCACTAAATTCACCCAATGTGCCGTCAGGGAGATATAGTGGCCCTGCCTGCCTGTGCTTGTCCACGTGTCCGTTGTTAAGTGGACCTTGGCAGTAACCGCGTTGGTGAGGGCGCGTACAATGTTGCGGGAGACGTGGTCGTGCAGGGCTGGGACGGCACATCGGGAAAAGTAGTGGCAACTGGGAACCGAGTAGCGCGGGGGCGCCGCCGCCATCATGCTTTTGAAAGCCTCTGTTTCCACAAGCCTATACGGCAGCATCTCCAGGCTGATCAATTTGGCAATGTGCACGTTTAACGCTTGAGCGTGCGGGTGCGTGGCGGCATACTTGCGCTTGCGCTCAAACAGTGGCGCTAGCGACGTCTGGACGCTGCGCTGAGAGACATTGCTGGATGGGGCTGAGGACAGCGGAGGTGAGGGTGTGGGTGCAGGCCATGAGACGGTAGTGCCTGTGTCCTCAGAGGGGGGTTGGATCTCAGTGGCAGGTTGGGGCACAGGGGAAGAGGCAGTGGTGCAAAGCGGACGCGGTGAACGGCCTTCGTCCCACCTTGTGGGGTGCTTGGCCATCATATGCCTGCGCATGCTGGTGGTGGTGGCTCCCCAGCTGATCTTGGCGCGAAAAAGGTTGCACACCACTGTTCGTCGGTCGTCAGGCGTCTCTGTGAAAAACTGCCACACCGTAGAGCACCTTGACCTGTGCAGGGTGGCATGGCGCGAGGGGGCGCTTTGGGAAACAGTTGGTGGATTATTCGGTCTGGCCCTGCCTCTACCCATGGCCACCGCACTGGCTCGGCCTGTGCCCACACCCTGACTTGGGCCTCTGCGTCCTCGCCCGCGTCCACGTTCTCTAGGCCTACCCCTACCCCTCAGCATGGCGTATTACCAGTAGTGCAGAAACAGAACGCTGTAATAAATGTGCCACTTATTGGCCTGTGGTTGGAGGCTGACTTCGCTTACGGAACGCACAGCAGAGCCAGGAAATAATTTTGCGCAAGCCTGCTGTAACACTTAGCTGGCTGCCTATGAATTAGGAGGACAACTACACCCAGCACAGACCCAGTACACTGAGGACAGTCACAGGCAGCCCAAATAGATTTTTTTTCCCAAATGTTTTTGGAAAGGCCCACTGCCTATATTCAATAAATATGTCTTCTGTCCCTGCGTCACCACTACTGGCCCTGGAGTATGTAAAATAACTGCAGACTGTTGCACTGTGGACTGGAATACAGCGGTGATGTAAGAGGCAACACAGAGCCAGGAAATAATTTTGCGCAAGCCTGCTGTAACACTTAGCTGGCTGCGTATGATTTAGGAGGACAACTACACCCAGCACAGACCCAGTACACTGAGGACAGTCACAGGCAGCCCAAATAGATTTTTTTCCCCAAATGTTTTTGGAAAGGCCCACTGCCTATATTCAATAAATATATGTCTTCTGTCCCTGCCTCACCACTACTGGCCCTGGAGTATGTATAATTACTGCAGGGTGCAATGCTCTGCACGGCCGATATACAAAAAAAAAAAAAAGTGCAACACTGCAAAAAGCAGCCTCCACACTACTGCACACGGTTAGATGTGGCCCTAAGAAGGACCGTTGGGGTTCTTGAAGCCTAAAATACTCCTAACGCTCTCCCTATAGCAGCTCCGGCACCAACAGCACTTTCCCTCCTCTATGGCCGCCTGCAGACGAGCGGGTCGGATCCGGCAGCGAGAAATCTCGCCGCGCGATCCGACCCCAGAGCCTGCAGGGACGAGCGCGTACTCACCCGCGCCTGGCGGCCCCGGCACTTTGATGTGTCGGCTGCCGCGCAGCCGGCGCATGCGCAGACCGGAGCCGGCGGCCAGCTGAGTGCGTGCCCCGCAGAAACTTAGAACATGCCGCGGTTTGTTTGCCGCGCGAGATTTCGCGCGGCCAAACCACGGCCGTCTGCATAGGAGTGCGTATTGTAATGCACTCCTATGCAGACTTTCAGCGGCGGAAATCCCGCGGGAAATCCCGCGGCGGGATTTCCGCTCGTCTGCAGGCGGCCTATGTCAGAATAAATCTGTGGCGAGCCGCGGGAGGGGCCGATTTTTATACTCGGGTGACACCTGATCTCGCCAGCCACTCACTGCAGGGGGGTGGTATAGGGCTTGAACGTCGCAGGGGGAAGTTGTAATGCCTTCCCTGTCTTTCTATTGGCCAGAAAAGCGCGCTAACGTCTCAGAGATGAAAGTTAAAGTAACTCAAACATCGCGTGGTACTCGTCACGAGTAACAAGCATCTCGAACACGCTAATATTCGAACGAGTATCAAGCTCGGACGAGTACGTTCGCTCATCTCTAACAAGAATATAACTACTATAATACTGCCCCTATGTACAAGAATATAACTACTGCAATACTGCCACCTATGTAAAAGAATATAGCTACTATAATACTGCCCATATGTACAAGAATATAACTACTATAATACTGCCTCCTATGTACAAGAATATAACTACTATAATACTGCCCCCTATGTACAAGAATATAACTACTATAATACTGCCCCCTATGTACAAGCATATAACTACTATAATACTGCCTGCTATGTACAGGAATATAACTACTATAATACTGCCCAATATGTACAAGAATATAAGTACTATAATACTGCCTCCTATGTACAAGAATATAACTACTATAATACTGCCCCCTATGTAGAAGAATATAACTACTATAATACTGCTCCCTATGTACAAGAGCATAACTACTATAATACTGCCTCCTATGTACAAGAATATCACTACTATAATACTGCCCCCTATGCACAAGAATATAACTACTATAATACTGCCTCCTATGTACAAGAATATAACTACTATAATACTGCCCCCTATGTACAAGAATATAACTACTATAATACTGCCCCCTATGTACAAGAATATAACTACTATAATACTGCTCCCTATGTACAAGAATATAACTACTATAATACTGCCCCCTAAGTATAAGAATATAACTACGATAATACTGCCCTCTAAGTATAAGAATATAACTACTATAATACTGCCTCCTATGTACAAGAATATAGCTACTATAATACTGCTCCCAATGTACAAGAATATAACTACTATAATACTGCCTCATATGTACAAGAATATAACTACTATAATCCTGCCCCCTATGTACAAGAATATAGCTACTATAATACTGCCCCCTATGTACAAGAATATAACTACTATAATACTGCCTCCTATGTACAAGCATATAACTACTATAATACTGCCTGCTATGTACAAGAATATAACTACTATAATACTGCCCTCTATGTACAAGAATATAACTACTATAATACCGCCTTCTATGTACAAGAATATAACTACTATAATACTGCCCTCTATGTACAAGAATATAACTACTATAATACTGCCCCCTATGTACAAGAACATAACTACTATAATACTGCCTCCTATGTACAAGAATATAACTACGATAATAGTGCCCCCTAAGTATAAGAATATAACTACTATAATACTGCCTCCTATGTACAAGAATATAACTACTATAATACTGCCCCCTATGTACAAGAATATAACTACTATAATACTGCCCCTATGTACAAGAATATAACTATTATAATACTGCCCCCTATGTACAAGAATATAACTACTATAATACTGCCCCTATGTACAAGAATAAAACTACTATAATACTGCCCATATGTATAAGAATATAACTACTATAATACTGCCCCCTATGTACAAGAATATAACCACTATAATACTGCCCCCTATGTACAATTATATAACTACTATAATACTGCCCCTATGTACAAGAATAAAACTACTATAATACTGCCCCCTATGTAGAAGAATATAACTACTATAATACTGCCCCCTAAGTATAAGAATATAACTACGATAATAGTGCCCCCTAAGTATAAGAATATAACCACTATAATACTGCCTCCTATGTACAAGAATATAACTACTGTAATACTGCCCCCTAAGTATAAGAATATAACTACGATAATAGTGCCCCCTAAGTATAAAAATATAACTACTATAATACTGCCTCCTATGTACAAGAATATAACTGCTATAATACTGCCCCTATGTACAAGAATATAACTATTATAATACTGCCCCCTATGTACAAGAATATAACTACTATAATACTGCCCCTATGTACAAGAATAAAACTACTATAATACTGCCCATATGTACAAGAATATAACTACTATGATACTGCCCCCTATGTACAAGAATATAACCACTATAATACTGCCCCCTATGTACAATTATATAACTACTATAATACTGCCCCTATGTACAAGAATATAACTACTATAATACTGCCCCCTAAGTATAAGAATATAACTACGATAATAGTGCCCCCTAAGTATAAGAATATAACTACTATAATACTGCCTCCTATGTACAAGAATATAACTACTATAATACTGCGCCCTATGTACAAGAATATAACTACTATAATACTGCTCCTATGTACAAGAATATAACTACTATAATCCTCCCCCTTATGTACAAGAATATAACTACTATAATACTGCCCCTATATACAAAAATATAACTACTATAATACTGCCCTCTATGTACAAGAATATAACTACTATAATACTGCCCCCTATGTACAAGAATATAACCACTATAATACTGCCCCTATGTACAAGACTATAACTACTATAATACCGCCCTTTAATTGATAGTATGAATTAGAATAAACTCCTTTTCTCTGTCCTTCCTCATGCTCTATCAGGTAGGTCACTCTGGCATCTATAAGTGCACATTGGCCCATTATTAACACATCAATCAGTGCCAGACTCAATATATGCACAGTGGGCAGTGCTGGTTATTAGTCACTCAGCGCTACTAAATAAACATTGTGTCCTTACTGGAATGAGATGTGCAATCAGTGTTACAGTGTATCAGTGCCAGGATCTTGTGAGCTGATGGAGAGTGAGCGGCATGATTTTACTCCATGGGTATAGAAGAGAACGCACGTCCCTGTTATGTCATAATCTGCTGCATGCTGAAACCAGCCTGTCAGGTGTGTGTATAACTTGCGCCCCGGTCATGGTCTTTTCGTCAGGGAAAATAAGTGAACCGCCCCTTACCCAATTACGTGTGTGACTAGATCTCAGCCTAATTAAAAATTTGAGAATAAACCCTTCTTTAATTACATGAACGAGCAAGGCACTTACGGAACTCATGCAACTCATCTTCATCTACCACTTAGGGGAAGTACTGTCAAAATTAAAGCGCTATTCCCAGTGCTAGTGGTATACACCACCTAGTGGAGAAAGTATATTTACCCCACCATGTTATTTAGGAAAAATCAATAGCTTTGGTCCTTGTGAGTTGCTAAGTCTATGAATAGAATGCCAGGACTACAGTGAACACTGACACCTGTTCAGCCATATTTTATCAATCCAATTTCCATTTAATGGCAACAAGACCATTGCTGCCACACTTGTCTATGGTTTGTGTCTGGTACTGTAGCTCAGTACCATCCATTTGAATAGTGCAATACCCATGAGCAAGAATGGTGGCACTGTTTTTAGCGCTCTTGTTTTACTGGCACTTGCTGGGCAATTAGCACTATTACACACTGTTAACGCTGGTGCAGCCTGACAGTTATCAGGAAAACGCTAGCGCTAGCTTCTGCCACTAAAGGTTCATTCACACACAAAGATTATCACTCAAAATTCGCCCAAAAGCCATCGTTTGAGTGATAATTGTTGTGTGTAAATGCTCCCATCTTTCACTCTTCAGCTGAAGGATGCTTTTTAGGTGAGCATAAAATCCATCGTTCAGTTGGAGAGAAAACAGACCGCATGTAGTGTTTGCTGTCCATGGTGCTGTATTATCCACGGGAGCGCTGATTACATTGTATTCAGCAGAAATCCCGCGGCAGAACAAAAGAGCTGAATACAGAAAACAGACCAGCAGCTGTTCTCTGCATACAGGTTCCAGAGGCTGATTTACATGCAAATGAAGGTGATAAGCTGCTAATAGACTTTAGCGTCCATTAGCAGTTTATGCAAAACAATTGCCCAAATCTTTTGAACGATTATCTTTGCATGCAAATGGGCTCTAACGCTCGTGTAATAGCAGCCGAGTGTGCAACGATACAATACAAGCACCCTGAAGCCTGTGAGTGGGAATTACGTAACCTACAGGACCCTCTACACCTTTGTGATGCTCTACATAAGGAGAAACACTATCACTCCCTCACCCTCAGACTCATATGGATGGCCTTTCACCCAGCTGACCAGAACCCTACTGTGTACTTATGAAGGGCAAAACCCACAATACAACTGTAAGTTAATGAGCATTCTTGTTTAATTAACATTCCTAGTCATGTTTCAAAGCCTGTAATATGCTTCCCTTCCAATAGGTGGCACTGTTGCGGATTATTCCATCACTTATTTGCATAGCTTTTTCCCAGGAAGCATAGCATTGCATGGCCTACAAGACGTCCTACAGTCTTGTGATGCTCTCTGCAGTGATAAACAATAGATAGATTAATTGGTTGATTGATACATAGTTTTTTTTCCCCCAGGGAGCATTGCATGACCTATAAATTCTCTATAGCGTAGTAATGGTCTCCACAAGCAGAATCATTACCCCAGACTCACACTGATGGTCTCTCAAGCAGCACCCTACTGTGTACTGAC
This sequence comes from Eleutherodactylus coqui, assembly GCF_035609145.1. Lineage (NCBI taxonomy): Eukaryota > Metazoa > Chordata > Amphibia > Anura > Eleutherodactylidae > Eleutherodactylus > Eleutherodactylus coqui. The sequence continues at coordinate 265,489,377 of NC_089840.1, read as the reverse complement.
TAGAGCGGTGAGAAATTAAATTATAAAGTATATTAAAAGTTGCAGAACTTTTCACTACCTGGCGATTAAGCCTTATTTGCATATAAGCACCTTACTACCTGCAGAGCCTGTTCTGAAATATCCCTTCCTCCAGTGTGCACTGGTTCCTGCACACACCTATGGGTGATCTGCATACAGCAAGCTGGTCTGCCCTGTATACTGACAGGAGAACAGACATTCTGCACTAATCCCACGCTGGCATGGAGCATGGGAGGTGTGATAATACCAGACTCCAGAGATGTCAAGCACAAAAACCTCTACAACAACAAGGGAGTAGAGCCAGTAAAGGATCTGATGCCTGCGCAGACGGCTGCATGCAGAGTACTCACTGTATTTGTGCTATGGAGCCACAGACATTCTGTGTGTTGCCATATTGTGCCCAATGGAGTGCCGTGTCTTGGAAATATGTTTTTGAGAATACCCCATGGCACGATTTTCTTTGTATGCCTCAGCATGAAATCATGTAAATTGACTCTATTTTATTTTGCATACCCCTTTTCCCAGGGGGCATTGCCTAGAGGTCTCCCTACTTCAGCTTCGCTGGTCTCCACAAGGAGAAACAGTGTCCCTCAAGATTTGTATGAAGTCAGTCATGTAGTTCTTATGGTGGGGTATTTGTTAAATGAGTTGTGAGAAGATGCATGATCCTTCCCAGAATTGAGGGTCAGTGGCAAACAGCTGGTTACCATTGGCAGTCACAGCAATCAGGGTTCATGAACAGGATTTGTGTTCTTGGGACAATGTTTTGAAGACAGTACCCCAAAAATAAGCTTATCATATTGATTATGTGACTTCCCCCCCAAAAAAAATACATTAAGCTGTAATCAGTGAGAATACCCAGTAAAAGGAATGCTACTTCCCTACAGTGCCTCCACTGGAGAAATGAGGTATCACATGGTGATCATTGAAATAAATAGCCTGTCCATGCATGGTACTCAGAGACATTCCTTGTAGTTGCTCATGGACTTAAGAAGTGATTTTGTACATTTTGCGCAGTTGTCCACCCACCTAAGGTTCAGGACTAGAGCTGCAGCCTGAGTCTCATGATTCACAGCAATGGAGTTTCTTTACTCCACTTGACTTTTCCCTATACAACTCCTTGGCAATATTTATAAATTGTTGGCCCACTTTCTATTGACACCAATGGAGTGAGGCATTGATTTCACTCACATGAAAGAGTCACTAAACAGCCCCCACGATCCTGTGATCGACCCCAGAGAAACTAATGACTAACCAGAAACTCCAAACTCAGATGTCCTCATATAAGAGGAGGCTGACTCCCTTTTATTAGGACATCTTGAAAAACAGTGGATGACATCTCCACCCAAACCTACAAATTAAAGTTTGATTGGAGCTAAAGTTAATATCCTACTCTGTCGCAATTCTTCATGCTGCATGAAGGCTCTTTGCCCTGAAAGTCTGGTTTCGTAGCCTTTTGCTTATCTGTGATGTGAAGGCACTAAAAAGTTGTCACCACTAAATTTAAGCCTTTCCAATCCAATTTGTATTCTGGTTTTCCTAGGGGGCTTACTCTTTTTCTGCCATTATACAATGGCGCTATCTGCTGGCTAAAGCCAGTACTGCATGAGGTGACACATTGGATAGGCTCCGACAGCAGAGAGGCTGGCAATATACAGTAAGAGAACCCCGACGGATGTCTTCCAACATCAGAGCTGTACAGCCTTAAATCATAATGTCTTCAGAGGTCAGACAGTGGATTGGAAAGGGTTATGGGTTGTGCCAGAGCTGATTTTTATCACCCATCCATAGGATAAATGATAAAAGTCTGATGGGTGGAGGTCTTACCTGACCTATAGATAGATGATAAAAGTCTGATGGGTGGAGGTCTTACCTGACCTATAGGTAGATGATAAAAGTCTGATGGGTGGAGGTCTTACCTGACCTATAGGTAGATGATAAAAGTCTATCTGGGATAACCCCTTTAACTCCTCAGTATCAAATCCTTAATGACCAACTAATTTTTCAGTTTTTTTTGTCGCATTCCTAGAGTAATAATTCTCCGTCGCCGCAGCCGTATGAGGGTTTGTTTTTTGCAGAACAAGTTATATATTTTTTTATGGCATCATTTTTGGGTACATATATTGTATAACTTTGATTAATTTTTTTTTAATGGGATTGCTGGGAAAAAATGAAATTCTGCCATTTGTTTTTTGGATTTCATTTTTACAGCATTCAGTGTGCAAAGTGAATAATGGGATAACATTACTCTCTGGGCCAGCGCGATTCAGGCAATACAAAGTTTATGGAGTTTTCTTTTTAATGTTTACCTATTTTTGTACAGAAAAACCACTTTTTAAAAAAAAGATTTGCTTTTGTGTTGCCGCATTCTAAGAGCCATAGCACTTTTAGGCCTGGTTCACACAGGGTGGATTTGCCGCGGAATTTCGCTGCGGCAAATCCGCATGCGGCTGCTAAGCCCGGGATTAGCCAGCCATGTGGACGAGATTTCTCAGAAATCTCATCCACATGGGACGGCAAATCCGCTGCGGTAAGTCCGGCAGAAGCCGCCGCTGCGGTGCGGATTTGCCAACCGCAGCATGTTCATTTTTTTTTTCACTGCAGGAGCGTCGGCCGCAGTGGAAGAGCGAGCGGCCGGGCCACTTAAAAACCGTCGCGGGTTTTGAAGCAGCGGTTCTCCTGGTGGACATCTCGTGGTTTTTCGCTGAGCCAATCAGGGGGCAGGTCTGACTCACACCCCCTTCACACCCACTGCAGGCCGGCCGCGCGGAACTCCGGCTGCCGGGAGCAGGTAAGTATATATATATTCTTTATTTTAACACATTTCTGGATGAATTGCAGGGAAGGGCTTATATATTTAAGCCCTTCCCGACAATTCATCCCACACTCGCCCGCAGCGCATTGCTTTCAATGGAGCGGGCTGTATTGCCGCTCCATTGAATGCAATGCGCTGGACAGCTCCGGCCCGTTTCTAATGAAACGCGGCTAGGAGCAGATTTTCGGGCGATTTTCGGGCACCGGTCACGCGATTTGCGGATGCGCATCCGTCATGCGATCCGCAAATCGTGCGAAAAAACGCCTGTCTGACTAAGGCCTCAGGGTGACTACCCACTAGCAATTTTTTTACTGCAAAATTCGCAGCGTTTTTTTTTTCTGCAGGGGACTTTGGGCTATGGGACTTGTAAAGCTAAAATCGCAATCGCGCAAAATCACGATTTTGCGTAATCGCGATTTTAACAGTACAAGTCCCATAGACCCCTGCACAAAAAAACCCCCTGCGAATTTCGCTGTGAAAAAAACGCTAGTGGGTAGTCACCCTTATTTTTCCATCGACGGAGCCGTATGAGGGCTTGGTTTTTGTAGCAGACGCCCTTACGCTGATACCAAATTTATATAGGAGTTTTCTTTTCACACTATCAAAATAAAATCAATTTTTTTCAATCACTCCATTCAAAGACCCCTAACATTTTTATTCCTTTGCTAGCGGTGCTGTGCCAAAGGGTTTTTTTTCACGAGACGTTTTGATCGCTTTCTATTCCTTTTTTTTGTAACGCAAGATAGGCACAATTAGCTATTTTCACCATATTTCTTTTTCATGGTGCGCACTCAGCGGGATATATAATGGACTAACTTTTTTTTCTCTCGGTCATTATGAACGTAGTGATAACAGATATGTGTTTTGTTTTTTTACATAGTAAAAGGAGAAGGTGAGGTTTGGGCATTTTGATTTTTATTATTTTTACTATTTTTTGAATACTTTTTTAATGTTTTATTTTTGTCCCTCTAGGGGAATTGGATATCACTATCTTTATCATTCTTATAATACACTGCTATACTCCAATATAGCAGTGTATCATAAAGTCTATGAAGCCTAGCCGGAGGCTGGTGCTCATAGGCCAACTTGACTGGCTGATCCGGAGGCTAAATTCAAGCTTCTGGGTACCATAGAAACCCATTGAGACCCTGCAATAAAAGCGCAGGGGTCCAATTGATGACAGAAGCAGCCCCCTCCCTCTGTCAGCCCATTACATGACTACAGCACATAAAGGGTTAAACATCAGGGATCGGTGGTTTCTCTGGTCCTCGCTGTTTGAGCAAGTACCAGTCTCTTATCCAACAGCCAAATCATGTCACAGGAGACCCGTGCTAAGCTTCTGATGCATGCATCATTAATGGTCGCTGTAGTATTATCTTATAACCTTGCATACAGCAGCCAATATCTCTGCTTCCTGGACAATTTGGAACATCATTTGGAATAGACAGAGGGCTTTAAAGGGGTTGTCCCGCGCCGAAACGGGTTTTTTTTTTTTTTACCCCCCCCCGTTCGGTGCGAGACAACCCCGATGCAGGGGTTAAAAAAACAAACCGGAGAGTGCTTACCTGAATCCCGGCGGTCCGGCGTCTTCATACTCACCTGCTGAAGATGGCCGCCGGGGTCTGCTCCCTCCGTGGACCGCAGCTCTTCTGTGCGGTCCATTGCCGATTCCAGCCTCCTGATTGGCTGGAATCGGCACGTGACGGGGCGGAGCTACACGGAGGCGACATTCTGCACGAGCGGCCCCATTGAAGACAGCAGAAGACCCGGACTGCGCAAGCGCGGCTAATTTGGCCATCGGAGGCCGAAAATTAGTCGGCACCATGGAGACGAGGACGCCAGCAACGGAGCAGGTAAGTATAAAACTTTTGATAACTTCTGTATGGCTCATAATTAATGCACAATGTACATTACAAAGTGCATTAATATGGCCATACAGAAGTGTATAGACCCGCTTGCTGCCGCGGGACAACCCCTTTAATTGTGACAAACAAGGTTCATGTTGCACTGGAGGCATCTCCGGACACGAGACCTCTATGGCAAATCTTTTATGGTATTTCGGGAAATGGATGTAAGCTTCCTGTGTGTTACAGTAAATGTGGTTAAGGCTTGAGAAGAGATTAAGAAATTCAGTGTTGAATCGTGCAGCATGCAGAAGATGGTCATATAGTTCCTATGTATGCACAATTAACTATGCAATGGGGGCGATTTGTGGATACCGGTGCAAAAGCACCTCACTCCCAAAAGTGGCGATGCCCATATTGATTGGATTAAGCGTCATTCAGACTAGCATTAAAGGGGTTGTCCCGAGAAAGCAAGTGGGGTTATGCACTTCTGTATGGCCATATTAATGCACTTTGTAATATACATCGTGCATTAAATATGAGCCATACAGAAGTTATTCACTCACTTGTCTCCGTCCTCGCGCTGTCTCTGCGTCCCTGTCGCCATGGAGCCGTCTAATTTCTTCCTCAGCAGTCTGTTTTAGACGTCCTTGCGCAATCTGTACTCTCCCCGCTGTGAACGAGCCGCTCCAGCGTGCCCGCGCGATACAGCTCGTCTGCGCATGCGCAGACGAGCTATCACTGCACGGGAGCGGCGTTTCATTCATTACAAGTGCACGCCTCCACCGATGACGTCAGTCACCTGCTCACGTGACCGGCGTCTCGGGAGCGCGCATGAAAGCCTCCTGGAAGCGCGGTGCACCGTGGAACGCACCCTGGGACATCACAGGCGCCATCTTGGAAGAAGAACTTTATGTTATTATTTCTTCAAAATGGTAAGTAGGAAGTGGTTTATAACCACTTTAAAGGGCTGCTTTATGCCGGGGGGTGACAGGGGGAATGGGCTAATTGAAAATTTTAGGTTTTGGCTCGGGACAACCCCTTTAATCAATGAAGTAACTTTAAAACAGTTTGGGCAGAACTGAGGAAAGAAAGAATGAGGGTGGAATTAAAGGAGTTTTCCGGGAGCTTTACTATTACTTAATCAGGATAGGTCATCAATAGTTGATCAGTAGGGGTCTACCACCCAGGGTCCTTGCCAATCTGCAGATCGCCAGTCAAACTGACAGCGCTGGAAGCAGATAGCGCTGTCTGTGTTGCAGTGGGCTGCTTTGGAACTACAGACCAGTTTTGTAGTTTAGGTGCAATTCCCACTGAAAACCCTCCAAAAATACAGGAATATGGCAAAAATAATATAATGTATATAATACACTTTATAATAGAAAATTAACATACTTTTTTAGATACAATTCATCATAAAAATATATCAAATATTGAGAGAAGAAGAAAAAGGGTGCGTCGGTGGCAAGTGTTCTATCATGACTGGCATTTCTGGATTAAGGACCCCAATATTAGTCAGGGTAAGCATGAGCCATGTTGTTAATGTTTATGAAAGCAGATCAATATAGTCAGAGGCGTAACTAAAGGCTATTTGGCCCGGATGCAAAAGTTCAGGCACGGAGCCCTCACTTTGGGTCTCTTAAGAAGCGCATTAATGCAAGACTAGCAGAATCTTAAAAGATTAGATAGAATTTAGGGGGCCCAAATTCAAAATTTGTAGGAGTATAATGACTACAAAGGCCTCAAGAAAAAAATCACCTTGTAAGAGGGCAGGGCTGTGACAACCTCTGTGTCTGTTATGATTGATGATCAGTTGTCACACTTGATAGTTGCAGTAATATGTGAGCATGGTAGAGCTCATGAACACAGAAAAGGCAATGGTGGTGATCCAAGAATAACCTAAAAAATCAGTAGGGACGCTAGGCATTTTGGATGAAGTTACCCTTTTAAGGGGCTGTTCCCTTTGAACCATGCTATTTTGTCAGAAACGTCCCATGACAATAGACTGATCTCATGGTGTCCTGCTGCTAAGAGCCTGGATGATCAGTGTGAAAAACCAGTAGGAAGTGTTCAATTTGCCTGCAGTGCCCCCATAGGGCAAATAAGGAATTACACAGTTCTCATTAAATACAATGGGTTGCTCATGTAGGGCACATCATGGGTCCTTCTGGGCGATGTTCTTTGGAGTCAATCATTCTACACTATAAATGAGGGTCCTGAATGAATTCCACTGCTCTGTGATAACGTTTTCACTCCTATGGCCTCTAGAGTCTCGCCTTTATGTTTCTCAGACACATAATAGCACTAAAGCTGGTCGCCTGCTGTTATAGCCCATCCATGGAGCACCAGCGTTGCATTTGGCTGCTCTTGACGGTGCAACACCTGTTGATTGGAATGATTGTAAACTTCCTCCCTCAATCCTTTTTTATGACGAGTTGTTTATGTCCTCAGGATCCCCTTTCGCTGAATGTTTTCCCTCCATCGCGCCATTCTCAGTATACTTTCCACTCTGCTACATGAGAAAGCCCCATATGATTGGCAGTGACATCCCGGCCCCGGCTAGTCTAGCACCGATGACCCGGCCTCGTTGGAAGCCGCTGAGATCGGTGGATTTTCCCATCTAATGTGGATTCACGCTCTAACTGATCCATGTAAAACTGGTCACGTGATTTTATGCTGCACTCCGGGGTCACCGGGAGAATTTCCACATAGAGAAATTGTGAAAGGGTGTGGTCCGTAAATTATTCTGGATGACTGATTCTGAATTGGTATCCTTTGAACATTACGCGGATGTGGGTATAATGGAGAAATGTATTTCTGTCAGGTGCTTCCCTTTTCAGAATTTCTTTGATACAACGTTAATCATCCCGCAATTATAAAAGAGTTCGGAGGAAAGGAAGCGGACAAAAAAAGCAACATCTGTAACTCTGAGCGGAGTTTGATATTTCACAATGTGTCATCTGTAGTAAGAAGACTTTCAAAATGTAATTTCAACATAGAGTTATCATGATGCACCAACTATACAGTCCTAGAATGACACCTGACAAACTCACCTCTGCTACAGCTTCCAATGTTAAAAATACACTTTTACAACTACTGGTAACTTTTTTAAACTCCTTCCATGCATCTAACATAAGTAAATGAAGCAACTTTGCCAAGAGTTTCGATTAAAAATCTGCTCCCATTTTGTGTCCACAGCTCCACTGCTGTCCTACGTGTCTCCGTGATCACAAAACACAATATAAGGTGTCTCAGAAGTGTGGAAATAGCCATATAGGATGAAAACGGTCTGGTAGATCCTGTATAACGGATTCTTTACTCCCTCTCTCCTTACTAATCTATTAGCTGCCGAAGGTACGATGTCCTAGAATATATTGGCTGTTACTGGAGCTCAGAGTGTAAAGACAATATTCAGATTCACTTGTCCTTATCCTCATGGTGTAGCTCCGCATGATGCATCATATGTCAATAACGCATATTGGGAATTACTAGACCACATGCTGATTGCATCTCCTTATTTTGTATCGTTTCCTCATTCAACCACACAAGAAACTGTGACACACACTTCAGAAAAAAGTTTGGTACTATGTTAGCAAGTACCACACTTCAGAATTACAGTTTAACATATTTATGTGTTTTTACTGAAAGATTTAATGCAGCATACCGTCATAAGAAATGTGTAATCATAAAAATACACAAACATAACCACTATAATACTGCCCCTATGTACAAGAATATAACTACTATAATACTGCCTACTATGGACAAGAATATAACTACTATAATACTGCCCCCTATGTACAAGAATATAACTACTATAATACTGCCCCTTATGTACAAGAATATAACTACTATAATACTGCTCCTATGTGCAAGAATATAACTACTATAATACTGCCCCCTGTGTACAAGAATATAACTACTATAATACTGCCCCCTGTGTACAAGAATATAACTACTATAATACTGCCCCTATGTACAAGAATATAACTAGTATAATACTGCCCCCTATGTACAAGAATATAACTACTATAATACTGCCCCTATGTACAAGAATATAATTATTATAATACTGCCTCCTATGTACAAGAATATAACTACTATAATACTGCCCATATGTACAAGAATATAACTACTATAATACTGCCCCTATGTACAAGAATATAACTACTATTATAATGCCCCTATGTACAAGAATATAACTAGTATAATACTGCCTCCTATGTACAAGAATATAACTACTATAATACTGCCCCTATGTACAAGAATATAACTACTATAATACTGCCCCCTATGTACAAGAATATAACTACTATAATACTGCCCCTATGTACAAGAATATAACTAGTATAATACTGCCTCCTATGTACAAGAATATAACTACTATAATACTGCCCCTATGTACAAGAATATAACTACTATAATACTGCCCCCTATGTACAAGAATATAACTACTATAATACTGCCCCTATGTACAAGAATATAACTACTATAATACTGCCCCTATCTACAAGAATATAACTACTATAATACTGCCCCCTATGTACAAGAATATAACTACTATAATACTGCTCCTATGTACAAGTATATAACTACTATAATACTGCCCCCTGTGTACAAGAATATAACTACTATAGTACTGCCCCTATGTACAAGAATATAACTACTATAATACTGCTCCTATGTGCAAGAATATAACTACTATAATACTGCCCCCTGTGTACAAGAATATAACTACTATAATACTGCCCCCCGTGTACAAGAATATAACTACTATAATACTGCTCCTATGTACAAGAATATAACTACTATAATACTGCTCCTATGTACAAGAATATAACTACTATAATACTGCCCCTATCTACAAGAATATAACTACTATAATACTGCCCCCTATGTACAAGAATATAACTACTATAATACTGCTCCTATGTACAAGTATATAACTACTATAATACTGCCCCCTGTGTACAAGAATATAACTACTATAATACTGCCCCTATGTACAAGAATATAACTACTATAATACTGCCCCCTATGTACAAGAATATAACTACTATAATACTGCCTCCTATGTACAAGAAAATAACTACTATAATACTGCCCCCTATGTACAAGAATATAACTACTATAATACTGCCCCTATTTACAAGAATATAACTACTATAAAACTGCTCCTATGTTCAAGAATATAACTACTATAATACTGCCTCATATGTACAAGAAAATAACTACTATTACACTGCTCCTATGTACAAGAATATAACTACTATAATACTGCTCCCTATGTACAAGAATATAACTACTATAATACTGCTCCCCATGTACAAGAATATAACTACTATAATACTGCTCCCTCTGTACAAGAATATAAATACTATAATACTGCCCTCTATGTAACAAGAATATAACTGCTATATTACTGTCCCTATGTACAAGAGGATAACTACTATAATACTGCCCCCTATATACAAGAATATAACTACTATAATACTGCTCCTATGTACAAGAATATAACAACTATAATACTGCCTCCTATGTACAAGAATATAACTACTATAATACTGCCCCCTATGTACAAGAATATAACTACTATAATACTGCCCCTATGTACAAGAATATAACTACTATAATAATGCCCCCTGTGTACAAGAATATAACTACTATAATACTGCCCCTATGTACAAGAATATAACTACTATAAAACTGCTTCTATGTTCAAGAATATAACTACTATAATACTGCCTCATATGTACAAGAAAATAACTACTATTATACTGCTCCCTATGTACAAGAATATAACTACTATAATACTGCCTCCTATGTACAAGAATATAACTACTATAATACTGCTCCCTATGTACAAGAATATAACTACTATAATACTGCTCCCCATGTACAAGAATATAACTACTATAATACTGCTCCCTATGTACAAGAATATAGCTACTATAATACTGCTCCTATGTACAAGAATATAACTACTATAATACTGCCCCTATGTACAAGAATATAACTACTATAATACTGCCCCCTATGTGCAAGAATATAACTACTATAATACTGCCCCCTATGTACAAGAATATAACTACTATAATACTCCTCCTATGTACAAGTATATAACTACTATAATACTGCCCCCTGTGTACAAGAATATAACTACTATAATACTGCCCCTATGTACAAGAATATATCTACTATAATACTGCCCCTATGTACAAGAATATAACCACTATAATACTGCCCTTAAGTACAAGAATATAACTACTATAATACTGCCCCTATGTACAAGAATATAACTACTATAATACTGCCCCCTATGTACAAGAATATAACTACTATAATACTGCCTCCTATGTACAAGAAAATAACTACTATAATACTGCCCCCTATGTATAAGAATATAACTACTATAATACTGCCCCTATGTACAAGAATATAACGACTATAAAACTGCTCCTATGTTCAAGAATATAACTACTATAATACTGCCTCATATGTACAAGAAAATAACTACTATTATACTGCTCCTATGTAGAAGAATATAACTACTATAATACTGCTCCCTATGTACAAGAATATAACTACTATAATACTGCTCCCCATGTACAAGAATATAACTACTATAATACTGCTCCCTCTGTACAAGAATATAAATACTATAATACTGCCCTCTATGTAACAAGAATATAACTGCTATATTACTGTCCCTATGTACAAGAGGATAACTACTATAATACTGCCCCCTATATACAAGAATATAACTACTATAATACTGCTCCTATGTACAAGAATATAACAACTATAATACTGCCTCCTATGTACAAGAATATAACTACTATAATACTGCCCCCTATGTACAAGAATATAACTGCTATAATACTGCTCCCAATGTACAAGAATATAACTACTATAATAATGCCCCCTGTGTACAAGAATATAACTACTATAATACTGCCACTATGTACAAGAATATAACTACTATAAAACTGCTCCTATGTTCAAGAATATAACTACTATAATACTGCCTCATATGTACAAGAAAATAACTACTATTATACTGCTCCCTATGTACAAGAATATAACTACTATAATACTGCCTCCTATGTACAAGAATATAACTACTATAATACTGCTCCCTATGTACAAGAATATAACTACTATAATACTGCTCCCTATGTACAAGAATATAACTACTATAATACTGCTCCCCATGTACAAGAATATAACTACTATAATACTGCTCCCTATGTACAAGAATATAACTACTATAATACTGCTCCCCATGTACAAGAATATAACTACTATAATACTGCTCCCTATGTACAAGAATATAACTACTATAATACTGCTCCTATGTACAAGAATATAACTACTATAATACTGCCCCTATGTACAAGAATATAACTACTATAATACTGCCCCCTATGTACAAGAATATAACTACTATAAAACTGCTCCTATGTTCAAGAATATAACTACTATAATACTGCCTCATATGTACAAGAAAATAACTACTATTATACTGCTCCTATGTACAAGAATATAACTACTATAATACTGCCCCCTATGTACAAGAATATAGCTACTATAATACTGTCTTCTATGTAGAAGAATCTAACTACTATAATACTGTCCCCTATGTACAAAAATAGAACTACTATAATACTGCTCCTATGTACAAGAATATAATTACTATATTACTGCCCAATATGTAACAAGAATATAACTACTATAGTACTGCTCCTTATGTACAAGAATATAACTACTATAATACTGCCCCCTCTGTACAAGAATATAAATACTATAATACTGCCCTCTATGTAACAAGATTATAACTGCTATATTACTGTCCCTATGTACAAGAGGATAACTACTATAATACTGCCCCCTATATACAAGAATATAACTACTATAATACTGCTCCTATGTACAAGAATATAACAACTATAATACAGCCTCCTATGTACAAGAATATAACTACTATAATACTGCCCCCTATGTAGAAGAACTACTGTGTTTCCCCGATAATATGCCCTTCCCTGATTTTCAGCGGAAGCTTGAAATATAACCCTCTCTCCGAAACGAATCCCTAGTTACACTTTATGAAAAAACAAAACTCACTTAGTAGCCGGCGTTCAGGTTCCCAAGCGCACTGGTCTCTGAAGCTGCTGCAGGCTTCTGTGTAATCTTCGGCAGTGAGAGAGCATTACTTCCTGGTAGCGGGGCTTGAATACCTCGCTTACAGCAAGCGATAGCTCTAATTGTTTTATTGAGCGCCGAGTCAGCGCTCGATTAACCAATCACAGCCGTTCAATGATGTCATTCAATGAATGGCTGTGATTGGTTATCGAGTGCCAGCTCTGATTGGCTGATGCGGCGCTCGATTAACCTATCAGAGCAATCACTTGCTGGAGGCGGGGTATTTAAGCCCTGCTAGCAGGAAGAAATGCTCTGTTACCGCCAAAGACTACATAAAAGCTTGCAGCAGCGATGGAGACCAACGCGAGGGACCCCGAATTCCGGCTAGTAGGTGAGTATTACAAGACACCCCCCGAAAATAACACAGTGTGCCTCTTTTGGGGAAAAAAATTATATAAGACAGTGTCTTATTTTCAGGGAAACATGGTATACTATAGCTACATAAAAATATATTACACAAGGAGAAAAGAAAAATGGAAGTAATATGAGGTTGTTACAGATAGATGAAAAAATAATGTATATCTAATATGAAAAAGCCTACATGCTTTTTCGTGCACCACACTTTGAGCCGATTGCTTAAACTTTGGTGAATGATTTTGATGTCATTACATTTGTTACATCTTCACCGCCGCTGTAAAATGTTACAATTAGAGTTTGATAAATTCAGGGTGATTTCACATCGGTGATAAAATCGCACGATTTTTGCACGATCGGAGAGTGAGTGGAAATGCAAAATTACGAAACCAATGATTTACAATAGTTTCCTTCACATTTGCGATAGAGCGAAAGACGCAGCTCTGCTGCACGCAGATAGACACACTCAGTTCTGCTGTACTCAGCTCTGCTACATGCAGGTAGAACCACTCAGCTCCAATACACGCAGGTACACACTCAGCTCTAATACACGCAGGTAGAACCACTCAGCTCTAATACACGCAGGTACACACTCAGCTCTGCTACACGCAGGTAGACACACTCAGTTCTGCTATATTCAGCTCTGCTACATGCAGGTAGAACCACTCAGCTCTAATACACGCAGGTAGACACTCAGCTCTAATACACGCAGGTAGAACCACTCAGCTCTAATACACACAGGTACACACTCAGCTCTGCTACACGCAGGTAGACACACTCCGTTCTGCTATACTCAGCTCTGCTACATGCACGTAGAACGACTCAGCTCTAATACACGCAGGTACACACTCAGCTCTAATACACGCAGATACACACTCAGCTCTAATACACGCAGGTACACACTCAGCTCTAATACACACAGGTAGAACCACTAAGCTCTAATACACGCAGGTACACACTCAGCTCTAATACACGCAGGTATGTACACTTGGCTCTGCTACACGCAAGAAGACACAAGCAGGAAGCAGGTATGCTACGTGCAGGTAGACTCTTTGTGGAAAGAGGACATGCTTGAGGTGATTGGAGTTCTGCGGTAAAGCAAAGCGGTGCTTTTGTTTGCTCATTAGTGTTTTACTTATTTTAGTTGCTAGAGTTATTGGCCGAGGCACGAGTCATGGGGCCAACTTTATCGAGTCGATAACCTTGCTTTTAGGAAGAGCGGTTTTTGTCCTAGTAGTCAGGGTGAGGTTGTCCCTTCCTCCTTTTGTTTACTCCCTTCTGCTGTCTACCCCCTGTGTGAACAAAACCTTACATTCTTTCTGGGTGTGATGCGTCGTACACTCAGGGGCGAACATGACATGCAGCACCTGATTAGAATAATTCTGAACATCCTCCTATGACCCTTTTTAGTGACAAGACATTTCTGTCCACAGGATCCCCTTCTGCTCGATGCTTTTTCTTGATCACACCATTCTCCACACTGCTGTATGAGAAAACCACACGCGCTTCGCACTGAAATCCTGGCCCCGGCTAGTTTATCACCGATGACCCGGCCTCATTGCAAGTCACATTAGATTACTGGAATTTCCTATTAAATGTGCATTCACACTGAAAATGATCCACGGAAAATGTGTCACGTGACTTTATGCTGCACTCCGGCGTCACGGGGAGAATTTCCAGAAAGGGAAATCGTGAAAGGGTTGTGGTCCCTCATAAAGTGACCAGTCAGTGTATAACAGTACAAGTCAGCACGCAGCGGGAAGCCTTGGTAAGTCACGTAGATTATTCTGGGCATGATGGAGCAATAGATGTTTGATCAGATGCTTCCCTTTTCATAGGTTTTATTAATATAATTAGCCTTAATCAGAGTTCTGAAGAAAGAAAGCCGATACAAAAGCAACATCTGTAACTCTGAGCGGAGTTTGATATTTCACAATGTGCCATCTGTAATAAAAAGACTATCAAAATATAATTTCAACATAGAGTTATCATGATGCACCAACTATACAGTCCCACAATGACACCTGACTAATTCCTCTCTGCTAAAGCTTCCAATGTAAAAAAAAACAAAACATTTTTGCTTTTACAACTACCAGTAACTTTTTTAAATTCCTTCTGTGCATCTAACATGAGAGTCCAAAGAGTCCAGATTAAACATCTGCTCCCATTTTGTGTCTACAGCTCCACTGCTGTCCTATGTGTCTCCGTGATCACAAAACACAATATACAGTGCGGAAAAAAAAGTATTTAGTCAGATACCAATTGTACAAGTTCTCCCACTTAAAAAGATGAGAGAGGCCTGTAATGGACATCATAGGTAGACCTCAACTCTGAGAGACAACATGAGAAAACATCCAGAAAATCACATTGTCTGATTTTTAATGAAATTATTTGCAAATTATGGTGGAAAATAAGTATTTGGTCAATAACAAAAGTTCATCCCAATACTTTGTTATATATCCTTTATTGGCAATGACAGAGGTGAAACGTTTTCTGTAAGTACTCACAAGCTTGGCACACACTGTTGCTGGTATGTTGGCCCATTCCTCCATGCAGATCTCCTCAAGAGCAGTGATGTTTTGGGGCTGTCGCTGGGCAACACGGACTGTCAACTCCCTCCAAAGGTTTTCTATAGTGTTGAGACCTGGAGACTGGCTAGGCCACTCCAGGACCTTGAAATGCTTCTTACGAAGCCACTCCTTAGTTGCCCTGGTGGTGTGCTTGGGATCATTAGTAGAGATGAGCGAACGTACTCGTCCGAGCTTGATATTCGTTCGAGTATTAGGGTGTTCGAGATGCTCGTTACTAGAGGCGAGCACCACGCGATGTTCGAGTTACTTTCACTTTCATCTCTGAGACGTTAGCGCGCTTTTCTGGCCAATAGAAAGACAGGGAAGGCATTACAACTTCCCCCTGCGACGTTCAAGCCCTATACCACCCCCCTGCAGTGAGTGGCTGGCGAGATCAGGTGTCACCCGAGTATATAAACCGGCCCCTCCCACGGCTCGCCACAGATGCATTCTGACAGAGATCAGGGAAAGTGCTGCTGATGCCGGAGCTGCTATAGGGAGAGCGTTAGGATTGATTTTAGGCTTCAAGAACCCCAATGGTCCTTCTTAGGGCCACATCTGACCGTGTGCAGTACTGTTGAGGCTGTTTTTTGCAGTGTTGCACATTATTATTTTTTTTTTGTATATCGGCCGTGCAGAGCATTGCGTCCAGAGCATTGCGTCCTGCAGTAATTTTACATAGTCCACGGCCAGTAGTGGTGGTGAGGCAGGGACAGTGAAAGACATATCCAGTCTATATAGGCAGTGGGCTTTTCCAAAAAAATTTGGGAAAAAAAATCTATTTGGGCTGCCTGTGACCGTCCTGACTATACTGCGTCTCTGCTGGGGGTAGTTGTCCTAATTCATACGCAGCCAGCTAAGTGTTACAGCAGGCTTGCGCAAAATTCTTTCCTGCCTCTGCTGTGCGTTCCGTAAGCGAAGTCAGCCTCCAACCACAGGCCAATAAGCGGCACATTTAATTACAGCGTTCTGTTTCTGCACTACTGGTAATACAGCATGCTGAGGGGTAGGGGTAGGCCTAGAGGACGTGGACGCGGGCGAGGACGCTGAGGCCCAAGTCAGGGTGTGGGCACAGGCCGAGCTCCTGATCCAGGTGTATCGTAGCCGACTGCTGCGGGATTAGGAGAGGCACGTTTCTGGCGTCCCCACATTCATCTCACAATTAATGGGTCCACGCGGTAGACCTTTATTAGAAAATGAGCAGTGTGAGCAGGTCCTGTCGTGGATGGCAGAAAGTGCATCCAGCAATCTATCGACCACCCAGAATTCTGCGCCGTCCACTGCTGCAACTCTGAATCCTCTTGCTGCTGCTCCTCCTTCCTCCCAGCCTCCTCACTCCATTACAATGACACATTCTGAGGAGCAGGCAGACTCCCAGGAGGAGTTTGTCGTAACCGATGCCCAACATTTGGAAAGTTCCCGGGGTCCGGGGGATGAGGCTGGGGACTTCCGGCAACTGTCTCAAGAGCTTTCAGTGGGTGAGGAGGACGATGACGATGAGACACTGTTGTCTATCACTCAGGTAGTAGTAATTGGAGTAAGTCCGAGGGAGGAGCGCACAGAGGATTCGGAGGAAGAGCAGCAGGACGATGAGGTGACTGACCCCACCTGGTTTGCTACGCCTACTGAGGATAGGTCTTCAGAGGGGTAGGCAAGTGCAGCAGCAGGGCAGGTTGGAAGAGGCAGTGCGGTGGCCAGGGGTAGAGGCAGGGCAAGACCCAATAATCCACCAACTGTTTCCCAAAGCGCCCCCTCGCGCCATGCCACCCTGCAGAGGCCGAAATGCTCAAAGGTCTGGCAGTTTTTCACTGAGAGTGCAGACGACCGACGAACAGTGGTGTGCAACCTTTGTCGCGCCAAGATCAGCCGGGGAGCCACCACCACCAGCCTCACCACCACCAGCATGCGCAGACATATGATGGCCAAGCACCCCACAAGGTGGGACAAAGGCCGTTCACCGCCTCCGGTTTGCACCGCTGCCTCTCCCCCTGTGCCCCAACCTGCCACTGAGATCCAACCCCCCTCTCAGGACACAGGCACTACCGTCTCCTGGCCTGCACCCACACCCTCAACTCCGCTGACCTTGGCCCCATCCACCAATGTCTCTCAGCGCACCGTCCAGCCGTCGTTAGTGCAAGTGTTGGAGCACAAGCGCAAGTACGCCGCCCCGCACCCGCATGCTCAAGCGTTAAACGTGCACATAGCCAAATTTATCAGCCTGGAGATGCTGCCGTATAGGGTTGTGGAAACGGAGGCTTTCAAAGGTATGATGGCGGCGGCGGCCCCGCGCTACTCAGTTCCCAGTCGCCACTACTTTTCCCGATGTGCCGTCCCAGCCCTGCACGACCACGTCTCCCGCAACATTGTACGCGCCCTCACCAACGTGGTTACTGCCAAGGTCCACTTAACAACGGACACGTGGACAAGCACAGGCGGGCAGGGCCACTATATCTCCCTGACGGCACATTGGGTGAATTTAGTGGAGGCTGGGACAGAGTCAGAGCCTGGGACCGCTCACGTCCTACCCACCCCCAGAATTGCGGGCCCCAGCTTGGTGGTGGTATCTGCGGCGGTGTATGCTTCCTCCACTAAACCACCCTCCTCCTCCTCCTCCTCCTCCTACGCAACCTCTGTCTCGCAATCAAGATGTGTCAGCAGCAGCACATCGCCAGCAGTCGGTGTCGCGCGGCGTGGCAGCACAGCGGTGGGCAAGCGTCAGCAGGCCGTGCTGAAACTACTCAGCTTAGGAGAGAAGAGGCACATGGCCCACGAACTGCTGCAGGGTCTGACAGAGCAGACCGACCGCTGACTTGCGCCGCTGAGCCTCCAACCGGGCATGGTCGTGTGTGACAACGGCCGTAACCTGGTGGCGGCTATGCAGCTCGGCAGCCTCACGCATGTGCCATGCCTGGCCCACGTCTTTAATTTGGTGGTTCAGCGCTTTCTGAAAAGCTACCCACACTTGTCAGACCTGCTCGGAAAGGTGCGCCGGCTCTGCGCACATTTCCGCAAGTCCCACACGGACGCTGCCACCCTGCGCACCCTGCAACATCGGTTTCATCTGTCAGTGCACCGACTGCTGTGCGACGTGCCCACGCGGTGGAACTCTATGCTCCACATGTTGGCCAGGCTCTATGAGCAGCGTAGAGCTATAGTGGAATACCAACTCCAACATGGGCAGCGCAGTGGGAGTCAGCCTCCTCAATTCTTTACAGAAGAGTGGGCCTGGTTGGCAGACATCTGCCAGGTCCTTGGAAACTTTGAGGAGTCTACCCAGATGGTGAGCGGCGATGCTGCAATCATTAGCGTCACCATTCCTCTGCTATGCCTCTTGAGAAGTTCCCTGCAAAGCATAAAGGCAGACGCTTTGCGCTCGGAAACAGAGGCGTGGGAAGACAGTATGTCGCTGGATAGTCAGAGCACCCTCCTGTCTATATCTCAGCGCATTGAGGAGGAGGAGGAGGAGCATGAGGAGGATGAGGAGGAGAGGGAAGAGACAGCTTGGCCCACTGCTGAGGGTACCCATGCTGCTTGCCTGTCATCCTTTCAGCATGTATGGCCTGAGGAGGAGGAGGAGGATCCTGAAAGTGATCTTCCTAGTGAGGACACTTTGGTGTGCGCTGTGGACACTGGGTCGTGAGGGGGGGGGGGGGGTTGGGCAGCATGTAACCCAGGAGAAGTGGCAGCGGAGTGTCATGCAGGCAGTGATTGTGCTTTGTTGGAGGTAGTGTGGTGCTTAGCTAAGGTATGCATTGCTAATGAGGGCTTTTCAGAAGTAAAAATTGTTGGGAGGGGGGGGGGCCCACTCTTGCCGCTATTGTGGCTTAATAGTGGGACCTGGGAACTTGAGATGCAGCCCAACATGTAGCCCCTCGCCTGCCCTATCCGTTGCTGTGTCGTTCCCATCACTTTCTTGAATTGCCCCGATTTTCACAAATGAAAACCTTAGCGAGCATCGGCGATATACAAAAATGCTCGGGTCGCCCATTGACTTCAATGGGGTTCGTTATTCGAAACGAACCCTCGAGCATTGCGAAAATTTCGTCCCGAGTAACGAGCACCCGAACATTTTTGTGCTCGCTCATCTCTAATCATTAGCATGCTGAAAGACCCAGCCACGATTCATCTTCAGTTCCCTTGCTGATGGAAGGAGGTTTGCACTCAAAATCTCATGATACATGGCCCCATTTATTCTTTCATGCATACGGATCAGTCGTCCTGGTCCCTTTGAAGAGAAACAGCCCCAAAGCATGATGTTGGCACCCCCATGCTTCACAGTAGGTATGGTGCTCTTTGGATACAACTCAGCATTCTTTCTCCTCCAAACACGACGAGTTGTGTTTCTGCCAAACAGTTCTACTTTGGTTTCATCTGACTATATGACATTCTCCCAATACTCTTCTGGATCATCCAAATGCTCTCTAGCAAACTTCAGTCGGCCCCCGGATACGTACTGGCTTAAGCAGGGGGACACGTCTGACACTGCAGGATCTGAGTCCCTGGCAGCGTAGTGTGTTACTGATGGTAGACCCAGATCGAGGGAGATCATCAGTGGTCTTGTATTTCTTCCATTTTCTAATTATTGCTCCCACAGTTGATTTCTTCACAACAAGCTGCTTGCCTATTGCAGATTCAGTCTTCCCAGTCTGGTGCAGGGCTACAATTTTGTTTCTGGTGTCATTCTACAGCTCTTTGGTCTTCACCATAGTGGAGTTTGGAGTGTGACTGCTTGAGGTTGTGGACAGGTGTCTTTTATACTGATAACAAGTTCAAACAGGTGCCATTACTACAGGTAATGAGTGAAGGACAGAGGAGCCTCTTAAAAAGGAAGTTACCGGTCTGTGAGACCTAGCTAGCAACAAAGCGCATAGCGAGGGAGCGAGGGACTGGGGGGCGGGTAAGGATAGGAAAGGGTTAAGGAAGAAGTTACCTAAGGGGTAGGAGGGGCTAGAGCAAGGAAGAGGAGAGAGGAAGAGGAGGAGCGGTCAGTCCACGAGGAAGAAAGAAGAGAGAAGACGTGCCGAGGACATCAGGAGAAGAAACCGATATGTAGCAGCTTATCCAGCAAATTAAAGAGGCGGTTGCCAGCCAAGGACCACAATGGCTGATGAGAATGGCCGCCGAAATGGGGACAGCGTCGTCAGGAGAAGCCGGGGCTGGAAGGGACCCTCCAGAACAGGCCGTGAGTATCGAGCCCCGCGGAAGACCCCAGAGGAGAAGACTCCCCCTGCCAGGTTGAGCCTAAGTCCAGCCGCGAAGAAGGGGGGGCGAAATACCAGCACGAGACCGGCAAGAGCAAGTCAGGGTGCGGCCGGAAGCGGTGCTGAAGCGAACGCGGAGGATGATCGGGGACTTACCAGGAGCAGTGTTGCAGCGTCCGGGAAGGGTAAGTCCAGCGTGGGAAGGGGAGGCCCCGTGGCTGTCCGCCAATCAGTAGAAGGAGAGGCAGAGCAGCCCTCGCGCTGCTCCGGTGGAGGGCGGATGGATCCGCGGGCCGGAAAGAGTTCCGGCCCC
The DNA here is from genome assembly GCF_035609145.1 of Eleutherodactylus coqui. Lineage (NCBI taxonomy): Eukaryota > Metazoa > Chordata > Amphibia > Anura > Eleutherodactylidae > Eleutherodactylus > Eleutherodactylus coqui. The sequence goes on along the minus strand of NC_089840.1, from coordinate 265,468,060 downwards.
GGGACTCTTTTTCGGCCAGATAGAAGCGAGAGCTGTGGGAGCGAGTCCCCCGGCAGCCGAGGAGGCAGCAGCGAGCAAGACATGGGGCAAAAAAGAAAGAGGGCCAGGAGGAGAGTGGGCAGGGACCTTAGGCTAGCGGCGGTAGAGCAGAGTGGAGCGAGGGGGGAAGGGGGGTGATGAGGAGAGATGCGCGGGAAGCGCAGGCAGCGCTGCTTTAAACTCGCCCCGGGGATCATGCCTGGAGATAAGGGGCAACTCACCCCGTCTTTATGAGGCCGCCAAAGGGCGGCACAGGGAGCGCGCATCAGCACAAAGAGGGGATGTTCGCGAGTGGCCAGTAAGGGGGGAAGGGGCTAGCCGCATGCATAGAATCCCTAGGTCTAGCAATAGGCCAACTAGTGGCATAGAGCACAGACATATTGAACGCGCAGTAGCGGGCAGGTGCAGCGCGATTAGGCAGGATAGTTCGTCGTCAACGGAATCCGGGGACATTTGCGCCAGCCGCGAGGAGACCCCCCTTACGAGAGACGCGGGCGATCGGGAGCGGTGTAAAGGAGCAACAGGCATAGCAGCCAAGTGGCGACTACTTGGGCTTCGTGGTACGCTTTACAATCTTCACCGGCTTCCTCCGCAGATGACAGGCGAGCCGACCGCAGCAGCAGGCAGAGCGAACCGGTCGCGGCCTTCGGAGCTTCAAGCGCAAATAGCCCGAGGCGCCGGGGTGTCACCCACCGTAGGGTCGCGGCACGACATGCGGCGGGGAGTCCATTTCGGCGTCAAACGAGACCAATCATGTGGTAGAGTTTGGGGCGATGCATCGCCCGGGAATATGAATCATTTTATGGTAGCGCTGAGAGCGCTGGTGGAAAAATTTGATAAAGAAAAAGGACTACCAGTGTCCTATGTTAATCCGGGGAGCCGAGGCTCGCCCGAGGTTGGTAATTTGGCTCACACACCCGGGTACTCGCCTGCAGGGGCGAGCGGGAGAGGCGAAGAGCTTGGTAAAGATGGTTTAAGGTATTCGGATTCTTTATTTTGTGGCATAGCCCTCTTAGGTGTGGGCCTCGTGGAGGACACGGTGGAGAAAATAAAGAACGGATGTTATGTTGATATTTGGTCGCTCCTGTCGGTGGAGCAGATATAGATAAAAAAACAAAAAAAGAAAAAACTTTTAGTAATTGGCTACAAGCCATGTTGACCTTGGCTCATGTTATATGCCAGCACCAGCTGCAGAAAGGCCCGGAGTTGCTGGTATATATAAACACAATTCACAGCGCCTACAAGTTGCACGGCGGTTCAGCATCGTGGCGCTACGACGAGGATTTTCGTCATCGCATCTCGGGAATAAAAGACTTTAGCTGGGCAACTAAGGCGGCGGACGCTTGGATTCAGTTAATCCTGACGCAAAAACCGGCGAAGCCGTTTTTTCAGAGTAGTACCACGGGAGCCGGAGTTGGGCAGCAGGCACCCCATGGCGCACAAGCCCTCGGGGTCCTGTTGGTCATTTAATGAAGGGCACTGCCGGTTCTTTGCCGCTTGAAAATTCCGGCATGAATGTTCCTTTTGCGGTGGATCGCACGCAGCAGTTCGTTGCTTCCGACGTCAAAGACCGAATGCGCCTCCTGGCGCCTCCTGGCAACCCCCAGTGAACGCCCAGTTCCTGGAGGGGTGGTTCGCCAAGTACCACAGGAAACAGGAAGCAAGCCTGCTTAAAACAGGTTTCGCTGATACCCCAAGTTCTGCTTTGATGCTTAGTCGTAATTTAAAATCCGCATACGAAAATAAGGATTTAGTGATGGATAAGCTGCTGAAGGAGGTAGAACTGGGTCGGATGGCGGGTCCTTTTCAGGAGCCGCCATTCGAGAACTTGCGAGTTTTGCCGTTGGGCTTGGTACCAAAGAAGGAACTAGGCAAGTTTCGGCTCATCCATCACTTATCCTATCCGACGGGCGAATCAGTCAACGACGGAATTTCAAAGGAACAGACGGCCGTATCGTATACTTCTTTCGATAGGGCGGTCTGTCTGGTCCGTCAGGTGGGTAGCGGAGCGCTATTGGCGAAGGCTGACTTCCTGGAATGGATGCTGCGATGCGAGACGGGCATGCGATCGGTTTTGCATTATTTGGATGACTTTCTGTTCGTCGGGTTCCTCAGATTCTAACGTATGCGGGTTTTTACTTTCCTCCTTCCAAGCGTTGATGGAGAAAACGGGAGTGCCGCTATCGTGCGAAAAAACGGTCGGTCCAGTTACATGCCTAACTTTTTTGGGTATCGAAATCGATACGAACGAGATGGTTTTCCGTTTACCGGGGGAGAAAGTGGCGCGACTTCATCAAGAGGTGAAACTGGTTGGCAGTTCAAGAAAGGTTACGCTGCACCAGCTACAAGTGCTACTAGGCTTGTTAAATTTTTCATGCCGGGTCATTCCCATGGGCCGCCCATTCGCTAGGCGTCTGCCGTTGGCAACGGCAGGAGTCAGAGAGCAGCATCACTTTGTCAGAGTGACAAGGGGCATGCGGGCGGACTTACATGTATGGCAAGTCTTCCTCCGGGCTTTCAATGGACAGGTTGTTTGTCAGGTAGTGGAAGTAGCAAACGAGGAGCTTTGCCTCTTTGCCGACGCGTCGGGTTCGTGGGGTTTCGGAGTAATGTTGGAGAACAGTTGGTGCAATGCACCATGGCCGGTAAAATGGGTCGAGAAACGGTGGGTTAAAAACATCGCGCTGTTGGAAATTTTTTCCCTGATGGTGGCTGTCGAGATCTGGGGTTCAGTCTTGCAAAACAAAAGTATTTGCTTCTGGTCATATAAGCAATCGGTGGTAAGAGCGGTGAATAAACAATCTTCCAACTCGCCTTTGGTTCTGGCGGCAATATGCCATTTGGTGTTAAGATGCTTGCAGAATAATATCAAGCTGAAAGCAAGACATGTTCCCGCAACTATGAACAATACTGCTGACGCTCTTTCTCGTTTCCAGATGGAGAGATTCAGGGAACTGCACCCGACAGCGGATGTCGAGGGGGTATGTTGCCCGTCGTTCTTACGGGAAATAATAGAAGAGAGCTCCTAACTCTGATTCGCAATTCGGTTGCGGAATCGATGTGGAAACGTTATAATTCCATCTGGAAAGTATGGATGGCGGCCGCAGGGTTATTTTCCTGAAGAAGCGCAAGCGAAATCGGTGACGCTTGACACGTTAGCGGAGCTGCGAAAACAGGGCGCATCGGCGGACGCGGCACGAAAACATCTATCGGCAATTGCCTTTTTGTTGCGCCTGCACGGGTCCCGCGATGTGACCAAGGAATTTGTCTTTGGACAGATTATAAAAGGATGGAAAAAGGAGAAGTTGTCAAAAGATGACAGGCGGCCGATAACGTTTGAATTACTGAACGCTATGCTGAGTGTTTTGGAGTCGGTTTGCAACGAAGAAGGAGAGGTGTTGCTTTTTCGGTTGCGTTTTCGCTAGCCTTTTTTGCGGCGCTAAGGCTGGGAGAATTAGTAGCTCCCAACAGAAGAAAACTCGGCGGATTGCTTCTTGCGGATGTCTTGTGCGGTGTGTATCCGGAAGTCAAAAATGGACGTGTACGGCGCAGGGGAATGGCTGCGCATAGCAGCTTTGGGGTCAGCATGGTGCCCGGTTCTATTGTTAAAAAAGTTCTTGGCGAGACACAGCGGCACCGGTGTGCATTCTTCCGGTTCCCCGCTAACTAAGTTTCAGTTCGGGGCGGTCATGCGCGCATGCCTCTAGAGGTTAGGTTTCGAGCCTAGCGAGTTCAGCACCCATTCCTTTAGGATTGGAGCAGCGACGTCGGCGTTCGCATGCGGTTTGAAGGTAGAGGAAGTAAAACGTGTAGGCCGCTGGAGGTCGGAGGTGTACAAGTCGTACGTCCGACCTGATTTGCGAGTATTATAAGAGGATGTTAATTAAGCTAACGGCCGTTTGTGTGCGTTGTTGTTCTTTGTACTTTACAGGTTCGGAATGGACAGTATGGGTGGTGGGACATTCATATGTACACTGGGCTGAAAAAAGAGCCGGGGCCAGGCCTATCGGCAGGAACCAGGGTTTGAAAGACTTTCAAGTGAGATGGCATGGCATAAGAGGACTGCAGTGGGCCAGGCTGCTTCACGAAATTCTGTGTATCAGCAGGTGGTCACAAGGCAAGGTGGTTTTAGTCATCCATGCTGGAGGTAACGATCTGGATAGGGTAAAAGTCGCGGAATTGGTGGCCCTGATAAAAAGTTCTTCGATAAGACTATTTTGGTCTGGTCTGACATAGTAGCCAGGAGAATTTGGAAGGAGGCGAGGGATGTAGAGGCCATCGAGAGGGTTAGAAAAAGTGTGAACTTCAAAATATCAAAATTTGTCAAGTCTATAGGTGGGGTAGCTATTAGACACTGGGAATTAGAGAAGAAGGTTCCAGGTATGTGGAGGAAGGATGGGGTTCACCTAAGCGATATAGGAATGGATACATTCCTATCAGGGCTGCAGGACGGGGTTGAGGCGGCTCTGTCGCTGGCATGTGGGGGGCGGAATGCAGCGTAGTTACGCTGCATCCTTCGTGGCGGTAAAAGTGGACTTTCCATGCCAGCTGGGGAATTGAGGGCGTTTACAGGCCATTATGGGCTTTCTCACGCCTTGCTAAAAAATTAAAACTTTATCGAGTTAAATAAGAAGTTTGATAGGCATGGGAAGAAGAAAAGAATATGTTAATGTTATAATTATAAACGGTTAAAATAAAGCTGTGGCCTTCCCACAAAGTTTATGCCAGCAAGAAAATGGTCTGTTGTCATTATTATAAGGGGAGCAGAAAAAGGGGTGTAAGTCCCCACAGTCCAGAAATCTTGCTACTTTGTAGGTGACCAAATACTTATTTTCCATCATAATTTGCAAATAAATTCGTTAAAAATCAGACAATGTGCTTTTCTGGATGTTTTCTCATGTTGTCTCTCAGAGTTGAGGTCTACCTATGATGTCAATTACAGGCCTCTCTCATCTTTTTAAGTGGGAGAACTTAGGGACCAAACCTTACATTCTTTCTGGGTGTGATGCATCGTACACTCAGGGGCGAACATGACATGCAGCACCTGATTAGAATAATTCTGGACATCCGCCTATGACCCTTTTTAGTGACAAGACATTCCTGTCCACAGGATCCCCTTCTGCTGGATGCTTTTTCTTGATCACACCATTCTCCACACTGCTGTATGAGAAAACCACACGCGCTTCGCACTGAAATCCTGGCCCCGGCTAGTTTATCACCGATGACCCGGCCTCATTGGAAGTCACATTAGATTACTGGAATTTCCAATTAAATGTGCATTCACACTGAAAATGATCCACGGAAAATGTGTCACGTGATTTTATGCTGCACTCCGGGGTCATGGGGAGAATTTCCAGAAAGGGAAATCGTGAAAGGGTTGTGGTCCCTCATAAAGTGACCAGTCAGTGTATAGCATTACAAGTCAGCACGCAGCGGGAAGCCTTGGTAAGTCACGTAGATTATTCTGGGCATGATGGAGCAATGTATGTTTGATCAGATGCTTCCCTTTTCATAGGTTTTATTAATATAATTAGCCTTAATCAGAGTTCTGAAGAAAGAAAGCCGATACAAAAGCAACATCTGTAACTCTGAGCGGAGTTTGATATTTCACAATGTGCCATCTGTAATAAAAAGACTATCAAAATATAATTTCAACATAGAGTTATCATGATGCACCAACTATAGAGTCCCACAATGACACCTGACTAATTCCTCTGTTAAAAAAAAAAAACATTTTGGCTTTTACAACTACCGGTAACTTTTTTTAAATTCCTTCTGTGCATCTAACATGAGAGTCCAAAGAGTCCAGATTAAAAATCTGCTCCCATTTTGTGTCTACAGCTCCACTGCTGTCCTATGTGTCTCCGTGATCACAAAACACAATATACAGTGCGGAAAAAAAGTATTTAGTCAGATACCAATTGTACAAGTTCTCCCACTTAGGCCTCATGTCCACGGGGAAAATCGGGCCCGCTACGGATTCTACATGTAGAATCTGCAGCGGGTCCCTCCTGCCCCGCGGACATGAGGGCTGAAAATACGAATAAATAAGAATTTACCTATCCGTAGCGGGCGGCGAAGCTCTGCTCTTCCTCACGGCCGGATCTTCATTTTCGGCCGGCGGAGGAATTCCTGACGCTGGCGGCACGTCGTCGACGTGCCGTGCGCATGCGCCGGGCACATCCGCCGAGCCGAAGCAAGGGAGATGCGGCCGTGAGGAAGAGAAGACCTTTCCGGCCCGCTGCGGGTGAGTAAATTCTTTAAATTCCTATTTTAGGTCTCCCGCGGATCCGGACGGCTTCCACAGGCTTCAATAGAAGCCCGCGGGAGCCGTCCCCGTGGGAGACCCGCACGAAAATGGAGCATGGTCCAGATTTTTTCATGCTCCATTTTTTTTTAAATCCCTTTTATTGACGATCCGCGGGTATTTATCTACCCGCGAGTGGTCAATGCACCCCTATGGGGTGCGGATCCGCGTGCAGGTAATCCGCTGCGGATCCTAAATCATATTTTCCCCGTGGACATGAGGCCTTAAAAGGATGAGAGAGGCCTGTAATGGACATCATAGGTAGACCTCAACTCTGAGAGACAACATGAGAAAACACATCCAGAAAATCACATTGTCTGATTTTTAATGAAATTATTTGCAAATTATGGTGGAAAATAAGTATTTGGTCAATAACAAAAGTTCATCCCAATACTTTGTTATATATCCTTTATTGGCAATGACAGAGGTCAAACGTTTTCTGTAAGTCCTCACAAGGTTGGCACACACTGTTGCTGGTATGTTGGCCCATTCCTCCATGCAGATCTCCTCAAGAGCAGTGATGTTTTGGGGCTGTCGCCGGGCAACACCGACTTTCAACTCCGTCCAAAGGTTTTCTATAGTGTTGAGACCTGGAGACTGGCTAGGCCACTCCAGGACCTTGAAATGCTTCTTACGAAGCCACTCCTTAGTTGCCCTGGTGGTGTGCTTGGGATCATTAGTAGAGATAAGCGAACGTACTCGTTCGAGCTTGATACTCGTTCGAGTATTAGCGTGTTCGAGATGCTTGTTACAAGAGGCGAGCACCACGCGATGTTTGAGTTACTTTCACTTTCATCTCTGAGACGTTAGCGCGCTTTTCTGGCCAATAGAAAGACAGGGAAGGCATTACAACTTCCCCCTGCGACGTTCAAGCCCTATACCACCCCCCTGCAGTGAGTGGCTGCCGAGATCAGGTGTCACCCGAGTATATAAATCGGCCCCTCCCGCGGCTCGCCACAGATGCATTCTGACAGAGATCAGGGAAAGTGCTGCTGATGCCGGAGCTGCTATAGGGAGAGTGTTAGGATTGATTTTAGGCTTCAAGAACCCCAACGGTCCTTCTTAGGGCCACATCTGACCGTGTGCAGTACTGTTGAGGCTGCTTTTGCAGTGTTGCACATTTATTTATTTTTTTTGTATATCGGCCGTGCAGAGCATTGCGTCCTGCAGTAATTTTACATAGTCCACGGCCAGTAGTGGTGGTGAGGCAGGGACAGTGAAAGACATATCCAGTCTATATAGGCAGTGGGCTTTTCCAAAAAAATTTGGGAAAAAAAATCTATTTGGGCTGCCTGTGACCGTCCTGACTGTACTGCGTCTCTGCTGGGGGTAGTTGTCCTAATTCATACGCAGCCAGCTAAGTGTTACAGCAGGCTTGCGCAAAATTCTTTCCTGCCTCTGCGTTGCCTCTTACATCACCGCTGTCATCCTGTCCAGAGTGAAACAGTCTGCAGTAATTTTACATAGTCCACGGCCAGTAGTGGTGGTGAGGCAGGGACAGTGAAAGACATATCCAGTCTATATAGGCAGTGGGCTTTTCCAAAAAAATTTGGAAAAAAAATCTATTTGGGCCGCCTGTGACCGTCCTGACTGTACTGCGTCTCTGCTGGGGGTAGTTGTCCTAATTCATACACAGCCAGCTAAGTGTTACAGCAGGCTTGCGCAAAATTCTTTCCTGCCTCTGCTGTGCGTTCCGTAAGCGAAGTCAGCCTCCAACCACAGGCCAATAAGCGGCACATTTAATTACAGCGTTCTGTTTCTGCACTACTGGTAATACAGCATGCTACGGGGTAGGGGTAGGCCTAGAGGACGTGGACGCGGGCGAGGACGCGGAGGCCCAAGTCAGGGTGTGGGCACAGGCCGAGCTCCTGATCCAGGTGTATCGCAGCCGACTGCTGCGGGATTAGGAGAGAGGCACGTTTCTGGCGTCCCCACATTCATCTCACAATTAATGGGTCCACGCGGTAGACCTTTATTAGAAAATGAGCAGTGTGAGCAGGTTCTGTCGTGGATGGCAGAAAGTGCATCCAGCAATCTATCGACCACCCAGAATTCTGCGCCGTCCACTGCTGCAACTCTGAATCCTCTGGCTGCTGCTCCTCCTTCCTCCCAGCCTCCTCACTCCATTACAATGACACATTCTGAGGAGCAGGCAGACTCCCAGGAACTGTTCTCGGGCCCCTGCCCAGAATGGGCAGCAATGGTTCCGAATCCTCTCCCACTGGAGGAGTTTGTCGTGACCGATGCTCAACCTTTGGAAAGTTCCCGGGGTCCGGGGGATGAGGCTGGGGACTTCTGGCAACTGTCTCAAGAGCTTTCAGTGGGTGAGGAGGACGATGACGATGAGACACAGTTGTCTATCACTCAGGTAGTAGTAATTGGAGTAAGTCCGAGGGAGGAGCGCACAGAGGATTCGGAGGAAGAGCAGCAGGACGATGAGGTGACTGACCCCACCTGGTTTGCTACGCCTACTGAGGACAGGTCTTCAGAGGGGGAGGCAAGTGCAGCAGCAGGGCAGGTTGGAAGAGGCAGTGCGGTGGCCAGGGGTAGAGGCAGGGCCAGACCGAATAATCCACCAACTGTTTCCCAAAGCGCCCCCTCGCACCATGCCACCCTGCAGAGGCCGAGGTGCTCAAAGGTCTGGCAGTTTTTCACTGAAAGTGCAGACGACCGATGAACAGTGGTGTGCAACCTTTGTCGCACCAAGATCAGCCGGGGAGCCACCACCACCAGCATGTGCAAACATATGATGGCCAAGCACCCCACAAGGTGGGACGAAGGCCGTTCACCGCCTCCGGTTTGCACCGCTGCCTCTCCCCCTGTGCCCCAACCTGCCACTGAGATCCAACCCCCCTCTCAGGACACAGGCACTACCGTCTCCTGGCCTGCACCCACACCCTCAACTCCGCTGACCTCGGCCCCATCCACCAATGTCTCTCAGCGCACCGTCCAGCTGTCGCTAGCGCAAGAGTTGGAGCGCAAGCGCAAGTACGCCACCACGCACCCGCATGCTCAAGCGTTAAACGTGCACATAGCCAAATTTATCAGCCTGGAGATGCTGCCGTATAGGGTTGTGGAAACGGAGGCTGTTAAAGGTATGATGGCGGCGGCCCCGCGCTACTCAGTTCCCAGTCGCCACTACTTTTCCCGATGTGCCGTCCCAGCCCTGCACGACCACGTCTCCCGCAACATTGTACGCGCCCTCACCAACGCGGTTACTGCCAAGGTCCACTTAACGGACACGTGGACAAGCACAAGCGGGCAGGGCCACTATATCTCCCTGATGGCACATTGGGTGAATTTAGTGGAGGCTAGGACAGAGTCAGAGCCTGGGACCGCTCACGTCCTACCCACCCCCAGAATTGCGGGCCTCAGCTCGGTGGTGGTATCTGCGGCGGTGTATGCTTCCTCCACTAAACCACCCTCCTCCTACGCAACCTCTGTCTCGCAATCAAGATGTGTCAGCAGCAGCACGTCGCCAGCAGTCGGTGTCGCGCGGCACGGCAGCACAGCGGTGGGCAAGCGTCAGCAGGCCGTGCTGAAACTACTCAGCTTAGGAGAGAAGAGGCACACGGCCCACGAACTGTTGCAGGGTCTGACAGAGCAGACCGACCGCTGGCTTGCGCCGCTGAGCCTCCAACCGGGCATGGTCGTGTGTGACAACGGCCGTAACCTGGTGGCGGCTATGCCGCTCGGCAGTCTCACGCACGTGCCATGCCTGGCCCACGTCTTTAATTTGGTGGTTCAGCGCTTTCTGAAAAGCTACCCACGCTTGTCAGACCTGCTCGGAAAGGTGCGCCGGCTCTGCGCACATTTCCGCAAGTCCCACACGGACGCTGCCACCCTGCGCACCCTGCAACATCGGTTTAATCTGCCAGTGCACCGACTGCTGTGCGACATGCTTACACGGTGGAACTCTACGCTCCACATGTTGGCCAGGCTCTATGAGCAGCGTAGAGCTATAGTGGAATACCAACTCCAACATGGGCGGCGCAGTGGGAGTCAGGCTCCTCAATTCTTTACAGAAGAGTGGGCCTGGTTGGCAGACATCTGCCAGGTCCTTGGAAACTTTGAGGAGTCTACCCAGATGGTGAGCGGCGATGCTGCAATCATTAGCGTCACCATTCCTCTGCTATGCCTCTTGAGAAGTTCCCTGCAAAGCATAAAGGCAGACGCTTTGCGCTCGGAACCAAATGTCGCTGGATAGTCAGAGCACCCTCCTGTCTATATCTCAGCGCGTTGAGGAGGAGGAGGAGGAGCATGAGGAGGATGAGGAGGAGGGGGAAGAGACAGCTTGGCCCACTGCTGAGGGTACCCATGCTGCTTGCCTGTCATCCTTTCAGCGTGTATGGCCTGAGAAGGAGGAGGAGGATCCTGAAAGTGATCTTCCTAGTGAGGACAGCCACGTGTTGCGTACAGGTACCCTGGCACACATGGCTGACTTCATGTTAGGATGCCTTTCTCGTGACCCTCGCGTTACACGCATTCTGGCCACTACGGATTACTGGGTGTACACACTGCTCGACCCACGGTATAAGGAGAACCTTTCCACTCTCATACCCGAAGAGGAAAGGGGTTCGAGCGTGATGCTATACCACAGGACCCTGGCGGACAAACTGATGGTAAAATTCCCATCCGACAGCGCTAGTGGCCGAAGGCGCAGTTCCGAGGGCCAGGTAGCAGGGGAGGCGCGGAGATCAGGCAGCATGTACAGCGCAGGCAGGGGAACACTCTCTAAGGCCTTTGACAGCTTTCTGGCTCCCCAGCAAGACTGTGTCACCGCTCCCCAGTCAAGGCTGAGTTGGCGGGAGCACTGTAAAAGGATGGTGAGGGAGTACGTAGCCGATCGCACGACCGTCCTCCGTGACGCCTCTGCCCCCTACAACTACTGGGTGTCGAAGCTGGACACGTGGCCTGAACTCGCGCTGTATGCCCTGGAGGTGCTTGCTTGTCCTGCGGCTAGCGTCTTGTCAGAGAGGGTGTTTAGTGCGGCTGGGGGAATCATCACAGATAAGCGTACCCGCCTGTCAACCGACAGTGCCGACAGGCTTACACTCATCAAGATGAACAAAGTTTGGATTTCACCAGACTTCTCTTCTCCACCAGCGGACAGCAGCGATACCTAAACAATATGTAGGCTGCACCCGCGGATGGAAGCATTGTTCTCTATCACCATCAAAAACATGGACCTTTTAACTTCATCAATCTGTGTATAATATTCATCCTCCTCCTCCTGCTCCTCCTCCTGAAACCTCATGTAATCACGCCGAACGGGCAATTTTTCTTAGGCCCACAAGGCTCAGTCATATAATTTTTGTAACAATTTTTATACGTTTCAATGCTCATTAAAGCGTTGAAACTTGCACCTGAACCAATTTTTATTTTAACTGGGCTGCCTCCAGGCTTAGTTACAAATTAAGCCACATTAACCAAAGCGATTAATGGGTTTCACCTGCCCTCTTGGTTGGGCATGGGCAATTTTTCTGACGTACATTAGTACACCAATTTTTTGGGGCCCTTGCCTACAGTGTAATCCAATAAATTTTTTGCCCACCTGCATTAAAGCTGACGTTACATCAGCTGTGCTGGGCACTGCAATGGGATATATTTATGTACCGCCGGTGGCTTCCTGGCACCCACCCATGCTGTCGGTCCACACGGAGTTGTAACTGCATGTGTCCACTTCTAAAGAACCCCAGTCTGACTGGGGCATGCAGTGTGGGCCGAAGCCCACCTGCATTAAACATGACATTACCTCAGCTGTGCTGGGCAATGCAATGGGATTTATTTATGTACCGCCTGTGGCTTCCTGGGACCCTCCCATGCTGTCGGTCCACACGGACTTCACAATAGGGAGTTGTACCTGCCTGTGTCTATGAATTAAAAACCCCGGTCAGGTTGGGGCATGCAGTGTGGGCCGAAGCCCACCTGCATTTAATCTGACGTTAGCTCTGCTGTCCAGGGCACTGCAATGGGATACATTTATGTACAGCCGGTGGGTTCCAGGGAGCCACCCATGGGTGCACACGGAATTCCCATTGCGGAGTTGTACCTGCCTGTGACTATTTATAAAAAACCGTGGTCTGACTGGGGCATGCAGACACCTTGACAGAATGAATAGTGTGTGGCACATAGGTTCCCCATTGCTATGCCCACGTGTGCAGCTCCTGATGGCGGTGGCACAGGATTATATTTCTCATTGCTTCTGTACAGCATTGTGGGCTATCGCCCCGCCCCTTTTAAAGAGGGTCGCTGCCTAGCCATGCCAACCCTCTGCAGTGTGTGCCTGCGGTTCCTCCTCATGGCAGACGCACTTATAAATAGACATGAGGGTGGTGTGGCATGAGGGCAGCTGAAGGCTGCGCAGGGACACTTTGGTGTGCGCTGTGGACACTGGGTCGTGCGGGGGGGGGGGGGTGTTGGGCAGCATGTAACCCAGGAGAAGTGGCAGCGGAGTGTCATGCAGGCAGTGATTGTGCTTTGTTGGAGGTAGTGTGGTGCTTAGCTAAGGTATGCATTGCTAATGAGGGCTTTTCAGAAGTAAAAATTGTTGGGAGGGGGGGGCACTCTTGCCGCTATTGTGGCTTAATAGTGGGACCTGGGAACTTGAGATGCAGCCCAACATGTTGCCCATCGCCTGCCCTATCCGTTGCTGTGTCATTCCCATCACTTTCTTGAATTGCCCAGATTTTCACAAATGGAAACCTTAGCGAGCATCGGCGATATAGAAAATGCTCGGGTCGCCCATTCACTGCAATGGGGTTCGTTATTCGAAACGAACCGTCGAGCATCGCGAAAATTTCGTCCCGAGTAACGAGCACCCGAGCATTTTGGTGCTCGCTCATCTCTAATCATTAGCATGCTGAAAGACCCAGCCACGATTCATCTTCAGTTCCCTTGCTGATGGAAGGAGGTTTGCACTCAAAATCTCACGTTACATGGCCCCATTTATTCTTTCATGCATACGGATCAGTCGTCCTGGTCCCTTTGCAGAGAAACAGCCCCAAAGCATGATGTTGGCACCCCCATGCTTCACAGTAGGTATGGTGCTCTTTGGATACAACTCAGCATTCTTTCTCCTCCAAACACGACGAGTTGTGTTTCTGCCAAACAGTTCTACTTTGGTTTCATCTGACTATATGACATTCTCCCAATACTCTTCTGGATCATCCAAATGCTCTCTAGCAAACTTCAGTCGGCCCCCGGACACGTACTGGCTTAAGCAGGGGGACACGTCTGGCACTGCAGGATCTGAGTCCCTGGCAGCGTAGTGTGTTACTGATGGTAGACCCAGATCGAGGGAGATCATCACTGGTCTTGTATTTCTTCCATTTTCTAATTATTGCTCCCACAGTTGATTTCTTCACAACAAGCTGCTTGCCTATTGCAGATTCAGTCTTCTCAGTCTGGTGCAGGGCTACAATTTTGTTTCTGGTGTCATTCTACAGCTCTTTGGTCTTCACCATAGTGGAGTTTGGAGTGTGACTGCTTGAGGTTGTGGACAGGTGTCTTTTATACTGATAACAAGTTCAAACAGGTGCCATTACTACAGGTAATGAGTGAAGGACAGAGGAGCCTCTTAAAGAGGAAGTTACCGGTCTGTGAGTCCTAGCTAGCAACAAAGCGCATAGCGAGGGAGCGAGGGACAGGGGGGCGGGTAAGGATAGGAAAGGGTTAAGGAAGAAGTGACCTAAGGGGTAGGAGGGGCTAGAGCAAGGAAGAGGAGAGAGGAAGAGGAGGAGCGGTCAGTCCACGAGGAAGAAAGAAGAGAGAAGACGTACCAAGGACATCAGGAGAAGAAACCGATATGGAGCAGCTTATCCAGCAAATTAAAGAGGCGGTTGCCAGCCAAGGACCACAATGGCTGATGAGAATGTCCGCCGAAATGGGGACAGCGTCGTCAGGAGAAGCCGGGGCTGGAAGGGACCCTCCAGAACAGGCCGTGAGTATCAAGCCCCGCGGAAGATCCCAGAGGAGAAGACTCCCCCTGCCAGGTTGAGCCTAAGTCCAGCCGCGAAGAAGGGGGGCTGAAATACCAGCACGAGACCGGCAAGAGCAAGTGGCAGCGGCGTAGCGCAGTCGCAGCGCAGGACAGCGGGACGCGGCCAGGGTGCGGCCGGAAGCGGTGCTGAAGCGAACGCGGAGGATGATCGGGGACTTACCAAGAGCGGTGTTGCAGCGTCCGGCAAGGGTAAGCCCAGCGCGGGAAGGGGAAGCCCCATGGCTGTCCGCCAATCAGTGGAAGGAGAGGCAGAGCAGCCCTCACGCTGCTCCGGTGGAGGGCGGATGGATCCGCTGGCCGGAAAGAGTTCCGGCCCCGAGACTCTTTTTCGGCCAGATAGAAGTGAGAGCTGTGGGAGCGAGTCCCTCGGCAGCCCAGGAGGCAGCAGCGAGCAAGACATGGGGCAAAAAAGAAAGAGGGCCAGGAGGAGAGTGGGCAGGGACCTTAGGCTAGCAGCGGTAGAGCAGAGTGGAGCGAGGGGGGGAAGGGGGGGCGATGAGGAGAGATGCGCGGGAAGCGCAGGCAGCGCTGCTTTAAACTCGCCCCGGGGATCATGCCCGGAGATAAGGGGCAACTCACCCCGCCTTTATGAGGCTGCCAAAGGGCGGCACAGGGAGCGCGCATCAGCACAAAGAGGGGATGTTCGCGAGTGGCCAGTAAGGGGGGAAGGGGCTAGCCGCATGCATAGAATCCCTAGGTCTAGCAATAGGCCAACTAGTGGCATAGAGCACAGACATACTGAACGCGCAGTAGCGGGCAGGTGCAGCGCGATTAGGCAGGATAGTTCGTCGTCAACGGGATCCGGGGACATTTGCGCCAGCCGCGAGGAGACCCCCCCTTACGAAAGACGCGGGCCATCGGGAGCGGTGTAAAGGAGCAACAGGCGTAGCAGCCAAGTGGCGACTACTTGGGCTTCGCGGTACGCTTTACAATCTTCACCGGCTTCCTCTGCAGATGACAGGCGGGCCGACCGCAGCAGCAGGCAGAGCGAACCGGTCGCGGCCTTCGGAGCTTCAAGCGCAAATAGCCCGAGGCGCCGGGGTGTCACCCACCGTAGGGTCGCAGCACGACATGCGGCAGGGAGTCCATTTCGGCGTCAAACGAGACCAATTGCCCCGTCCTTTCCCTTGGCAGGGCCGGAGGACGACCGAGAGGGTGAGTCATCATGTGGTAGAGTTTGGGGCGACGCATCGCCCGGGAATATGAATCATTTTATGGTAGCGCTGAGGGCGCTGGTGGAAAAATTTGATAAAGAAAAAGGACTACCAGTGTCCTATGTTAATCCGGGGAGCCGAGGCTCGCCCGAGGTTGGTAATTTGGCTCACACACCCGGGTACTCGCCTGCAGGGGCGAGCGGGAGAGGCGAAGAGCTTGGTAAAGATGGTTTAAGGTATTCGGATTCTTTATTTTGTGGCATAGCCCTCTTGGGTGTGGGCCTCGTGGAGGACATGGTGGAGAAAATAAAGAACGGATGTTATGTTGATATTTGGTCGCTCCTGTCGGTGGAGCAGATATAGATAAAAAAACAAAAATAGAAAAAACTTTTAGTAATTGGCTACAAGCCATGTTGACCTTGGCTCATGTTATATGCCAGCACCAGCTGCAGAAAGGCCTGGAGTTTCTGGTATATATAAACACAATTCACAGCGCCTACAAGTTGCACGGCGGTTCAGCATCGTGGCGCTACGACGAGGATTTTCGTCATCACATCTCGGGAATAAAAGACTTTAGCTGAGCAACTAAGGCGACGGACGCTTGGATTCAGTTAATCCTGACGCAAAAACCGGCGAAGCCGTTTTTTCAGAGTAGTACCACGGGAGCCGGAGTTGGGCAGCAGGCACCCCATGGCGCACAAGCCCTCGGGGTCCTGTTGGTCATTTAATGAAGGGCACTGCTGGTTCTTTGCCGCTTGAAATTCCGGCATGAATGTTCCTTTTGCGGTGGAGCGCACGCAGCGGTTCGTTGCTTCCGACGTCAAAGACCGAATGCGCCTCCTGGCAACCCCCAGTGAACGCCCAGTTCCTGGAGGGGTGGTTCGCCAAGTACCACAGGAAACAGGATGCAAGCCTGCTTAAATCAGGTTTCGCTTCGGGTTTCGTAATTCCGCATACCCCAAGTTTTCCTTTATTGCTTAGTCGTAATTTAAAATCCGCATACGAAAATAAGGATTTAGTGATGGATAAGCTGCTGAAGGAGGTAGAACTGGGTCGGATGGCGGGTCCTTTTCAGGAGCCGCCATTCGAGAACTTGCGAGTTTCGCCGTTGGGCTTGGTACCAAAGAAGGAACTAGGCAAGTTTCGGCTCATCCATCACTTATCCTATCCGACGGGCGAATCAGTCAACGACGGAATTTCACAGGAACAGACGGCCGTATCGTATACTTCTTTCGATAGGGCGGTCTGTCTGGTCCGTCAGACGGGTAGCAGAGCGCTATTGGCGAAGGCTGACGTCCTGGAATGGATGCTGCGATGCGAGACGGGCATGCGATCGGTTTTGCATTATTTGGATGACTTTCTGTTCGTCGGGCCCTCAGATTCTAACTTATGCGGGTTTTTACTTTCCTCCTTCTAAGCGTTGATGGAAAAAACGGGAGTGCCGCTATCGTGCGAAAAAACGGTCGGTCCGGTTACATGCCTAACTTTTTTGGGTATCGAAATCGATACGAACGAGATGGTTTTCCGTTTACCGGGGGAGAAAGTGGCGCGACTTCATCAAGAGGTGAAACTGTTTGGCAGTTCAAGAAAGGTTACGCTGCACCAGCTACAAGTGCTACTAGGCTTGTTAAATTTTGCGTGCCGGGTCATTCCCATGGGCCGCCCATTCGCTAGGCATCTGTCGTTGGCAACGGCAGGAGTCAGAGAGCAGCATCACTTTGTCAGAGTGACAAGGGGCATGCGGGCGGACTTACATGTATGGCAAGTCTTCCTCCGGGCTTTCAACGGACAGGTTGTTTGTCAGGTAGCGGAAGTAGCAAACGAGGAGCTTTGCCTCTTTGCCGACGCGTCGGGTTCGTGGGGTTTCGGAGTAATGTTGGAGAACAGTTGGTGCAATGCACCATGGCCGGTAAAATGGGTTGAGAAACGGTGAGTTAAAAACATCGCGCTGTTGGAAATTTTTTCCCTGATGGGGGCTGTCGAGATCTGGGGTTCAGTCTTGCAAAACAAAAGTATTTGCTTCTGGTCATATAACCAATCGGTGGTAAGAGCAGTGAATAAACAATCTTCCAACTCACCTTTGGTTCTGGCGGCAATACGCCATTTGGTGTTAAGAATGCTTGCAGAATAATATCAAGCTGAAAGCAAGACATGTTCCCGGAACTATGAACAATACTGCTGACGCTCTTTCTCGTTTCCAGATGGAGAGATTCAGGGAACTGCACCCGACAGCGGATGTCGAGGGGGTATGTTGCCCGTCGTTCTTATGGGAAATAATAGAAGAGAGCTCCTAACTCTGATTCGCAATTCGGTTGCGGAATCGATGTGGAAACGTTATAATTCCATCTGGAAAGTATGGATGGCGGCCACAGGGTTATTTTCCTGAAGAAGCGCAAGCGAGATCGGTGACGCTTGACACGTTAGCGGAGCTGCGAAAACGGGGCGCATCGGCGGACGCGGTACGAAAACATCTATTGGCAATTGCCTTTTTGTTGCGCCTGCACGGGTCCCGCGACATGACCAAGGAATTTGTCTTTGGACAGATTATAAAAAGATGGAAAAAGGAGAAGTTGTCAAAAGACGACAGGCGGCCGATAACGTTTGAATTACTGAACGCTGTGCTGAGTGTTTTGGAGTCGGTTTGCAACGAAGAAGGAGAGGTGTTGCTTTTTCGGGTTGCGTTTTCGCTAGCCTTTTTTGCGGCGCTAAGGCTGGGAGAACTAGTAGCTCCCAGCAGAAGAAAACTCGGCGGATTGCTTCTTGTGGATGTCTTGTGCGGCGAGGAAGTGTGTCCGGAAGTCAAAAATGGACGTGTACGGCGCAGGGGAATGGCTGCGCATAGCAGCTTTGGGGTCAGCATGGTGCCCGGTTCTATTGTTAAAAAAGTTCTTGGCGAGACACAGCGGCACAGGTCAGCTGCTGGTGCATTCTTCCGGTTCCCCGCTAACTAAGTTTCAGTTCGGGGCGGTCATGCGCGCATGCCTCCAGAGGTTAGGTTTCGAGCCTAGCGAGTTCAGCACCCATTCCTTTAGGATTGGAGCAGCGACGTCGGCGTTCGCATGCGGTTTGAAGGTAGAGGAAGTAAAACGTGTAGGCCGCTGGAGGTCGGAGGTGTACAAGTCATACGTCCGACCTGATTTGCGAGTATTATAAGAGGATGTTAATTAAGCTAACGGTCGGTTGTGTGCGTTGTTGTTCTTTGTACTTTACAGGTTCGGAATGGACAGTATGGGTGGTGGGACATTCATATGTACACTGGGCTGAAAAAAGAGCCGGGGCCAGGCCTATCGGCAGGAACCAGGGTTTGAAAGACTTTCAAGTGAGATGGCATGGCATAAGAGGACTGCAGTGGGCCAGGCTGCTTCACGAAATTCTGTGTATCAGCAGGTGGTCACAAGGCAAGGTGGTTTTAGTCATCCATGCTGGAGGTAACGATCTGGGTAGGGTAAAAGTCGCAGAATTAGTGGCCCTGATAAAAAGTTCTTCGATAAGACTATTTTGGTCTGGTCTGACATAGTAGCCAGGAGAATTTGGAAGGAGGCGAGGGATGTAGAGGCCATCGAGAGGGTTAGAAAAAGTGTGAACTTCAAAATATCAAAATTTGTCAAGTCTATAGGTGGGGTAGCTATTAGACATTGGGAATTAGAGAAGAAGGTTCCAGGTATGTGGAGGAAGGATGGGGTTCACCTAAGCGATATAGGAATGGATACATTCCTATCAGGGCTGCAGGACGGGGTTGAGGCGGCTCTGTCGCTGGCATGTGGGGGGCAGAATGCAGCGTAGTTACGCTGCATCCTTCGTGGCGGTAAAAGTGGACTTTCCATGCCAGCTGGGGAATTGAGGGCGTTTACAGGCCATTATGGGCTTTCTCACGCCTTGCTAAAAAAATTAAAACTTTATCGAGTTAAATAAGAAGTTTGATAGGCATGGGAAGAAGAAAAGAATATGTTAATGTTATAATTATAAACGGTTAAAATAAAGCTGTGGCCTTCCCACAAAGTTTATGCCAGCAAGAAAATGGTCTGTTGTCATTATTATAAGGGGAGCAGAAAAAGGGGTGTAAGTCCCCACAGTCCAGAAATCTTGCTACTTTGTAGGTGACCAAATACTTATTTTCCACCATAATTTGCAAATAAATTTGTTAAAAATCAGACAATGTGCTTTTCTGGATGTGTTTTCTCATGTTGTCTCTCATAGTTGAGGTCTACCTATGATGTCAATTACAGGCCTCTCTCATCTTTTTAAGTGGGAGAACTTAGGGACCAAACCTTTACATTCTTTCTGGGTGTGATGCATCGTACACTCAGGGGCGAACATGACATGCAGCACCTGATTAGAATAATTCTGGACATCCTTCTATGACCCTTTTTAGTGACAAGACATTCCTGTCCACAGGATCCCCTTCCGCTGGATGCTTTTTCTTGATCACACCATTCTCCACACTGCTGTATGAGAAAACCACACGCGCTTCGCACTCAAATCCTGGCCCCGGCTAGTTTATCACCGATGACCCGGCCTCATTGGAAGTCACATTAGATTACTGGAATTTCCTATTAAATGTGCATTCACACTGAAAATGATCCACGGAAAATGTGTCACGTGATTTTATGCTGCACTCCGGGGTCATGGGGAGAATTTCCAGAAAGGGAAATCGTGAAAGGGTTGTGGTCCCTCATAAAGTGACCAGTCAGTGTATAACAGTACAAGTCAGCACGCAGCGGGAAGCCTTGGTAAGTCACGTAGATTATTCTGGGCATGATGGAGCAATAGATGTTTGATCAGATGCTTCCCTTTTCATAGGTTTTATTAATATAATTAGCCTTAATCAGAGTTCTGAAGAAAGAAAGCCGATACAAAAGCAACATCTGTAACTCTGAGCGGAGTTTGATATTTCACAATGTGCCATCTGTAATAAAAAGACTATCAAAATTAGAGATGAGCGAGCACCAAAATGCTCGGGTGCTCGTTACTCGGGACGAAATTATCACGATGCTCGAGGGTTCGTTTCGCGTAACGAACCCCATTGAAGTCAATGGGCGACCCGAGCATTTTTGTATATCACCGATGCTCGCTAAAGTTTCCATTTGTGAAAATCGGGGCAATTCAAGAAAGTGATGGGAACGACACAGCAGCGGATAGGGCAGGCGAGGGGCTACATGTTGGGCTGCATCTCAAGTTCCCAGGTCCCACTATTAAGCCACTATAGCGGCAAGAGTGGGCCCCCCCCAACAACTTTTACTTCTGAAAAGCCCTCATTAGCAATGCATACCTTAGCTAACAATCACTGCCTGCATGACACTCCGCTGCCACTTCTCCTGGGTTACATGCTGCCCAACCCCCCCCTGCACGACCCAGTGTCCACAGCGCACACCAAATTGTCCCTGCGCAGCCTTCAGCTGCCCTCATGCCACGCCACACTCATGTCTATTTATAAGTGCGTCTGCCATGAGAAGGAACCGCAGGCACACACTGCAGAGGGTTGGCACGGCTAGGCAGCGACCCTCTTTAAAAGGGGCGAGGCGATAGCCCACAATGCTGTACAGAAGCAATGAGAAATATAATCCTGTGCCACCGCCATCAGGAGCTGCACACGTGGGCATAGCAATGGGGAACCTATGTGCCACACACTATTCATTCTGTCAAGGTGTCTGCATGCCCCAGTCAGACCACGTTTTTTTATAAATAGTCACAGGCAGGTACAACTCCGCAATGGGAATTCCGTGAGCACCCACAGCATGGGTGGCTCCCTGGAACCCACTGGCGGTACATAAATATATCCCATTGCAGTGCCCAGCACAGCTGATGTAACGTCAGCTGTAATGCAGGTGGGCAAAAAATTAATTGGATTACACTGTAGGCGAGGGCCCCAAAAAATTGGTGTACCAACAGTACTAATGTACCTCAGAAAAATTGCCCATGCCCAACCAAGAGGGCAGGTGAAACCCATTAATCGCTTTGGTTAATGTGGCTTAATTGGTAACTAGGCCTGGAGGCAGCCCAGTTAAAATAAAAATTGGTTCAGGTGCAAGTTTCAACGCTTTAATGAGCATTGAAACGTATAAAAATTGTTTACAAAAATTATATGACTGAGCCTTGTGGGCCTAAGAAAAATTGCCCGTTCAGCGTGATTATGTGAGGTTTCAGGAGAAGGAGCAGGAGGAGGAGGAGGAATATTATACACAGATTGATGAAGCTAAAAGGTCCACGTTTTTGATGGTGATAGAGAACAATGCTTCCATCCGCGGGTGCAGCCTACGTATTGCTTAGGTATCGCTGCTGTCCGCTGGTGAAGAAGAGAAGTCTGGGGAAATCCAGGCTTTGTTCATCTTGATGAGTGTAAGCCTGTCGGCACTGTCGGTTGTCAGGCGGGTACGCTTATCCGTGATGATTCCCCCAGCTGCACTAAACACCCTCTCTGACAAGACGCTAGCCGCAGGACAAGCAAGCACCTCCAGGGCATACAGCGCAAGTTCAGGCCACGTGTCCAGCTTTGACACCCAGTAGTTGTAGGGGGCAGAGGCGTCACCGAGGACGGTCGTGCGATCGGCTACGTACTCCCTCACCATCCTTTTACAGTGCTCCCGCCAACTCAGCCTTGACTGGGGAGTGGTGACACAGTCTTGCTGGGGAGCCATAAAGCTGGCAAAGGCCTTGGAGAATGTTCCCCTGCCTGCGCTGTACATGCTGCCTGATCTCTGCGCCTCCCCTGCTATCTGGCCCTCGGAACTGCGCCTTCTGCCACTAGCGCTGTCGGATGGGAAGTTTACCATCAGTTTGTCCACCAGCGCGACATACTGTCTTCCCACGCCTCCGTTTCCGAGTGCAAAGCGTCTGCCTTTATGCTTTGCAGGGAACTTCTCAAGAGGCATAGCAGAGGAATGGTGACGCTAATGATTGCAGCATCCCCACTCAGCATCTGGGTAGACTCCTCAAAGTTTCCAAGGACCTGGCAGATGTCTGCCAACCAGGCCCACTCTTCTGTAAAGAATTGAGGAGGCTGACTCCCACTACGCCGCCCATGTTGGAGTTGGTATTCCACTATAGCTCTATGCTGCTCATAGAGCCTGGCCAACATGTGGAGCGTAGAGTTCCACCGCGTGGGCACGTCGCACAGCAGTCGGTGCACTGGCAGATTAAACCGATGTTGCCGGGTCCGCAGGGTGGCAGCGTCCGTCTTGGAGTTGCGGAAATGCGCGCTGACCCGGCGCACCTTCCGAGCAGGTATGACAAGTGTGGGTAGCTTTTCAGAAAGCGCTGAACCACCAAATTAAAGACATGGGCCAGGCATGGCACGTGCGTGAGGCTGCCAAGCTGCAGAGCCGCCACTAAGTTACGGCCGTTGTCACACACGACCATGCCCGGTTGGAGGCTCAGCGGCGCAAGCCAGCGGTCGGTCTGCTGTGTCAGACCCTGCAGCAGTTCGTGGGCCATGTGCCTCTTCTCTCCTAAGCTGAGTAGTTTCAGCACGGCCTGCTGACGCTTGCCCACTGCTGTGCTGCCACGCCGCGCAACACCGACTGCTGGTGACGTGCTGCTGCTGCTGACACATCTTGATTGCGAGACAGAGGTTGCGTTGGAGGAGGAGGAGGAGGGTGCTTTAGTGGAGGAAGCATACACCGCCGCAGATACCAGCACCGAGCTGGGGCCCGCAATTCTGGGGGTGGGTAGGACGTGAGCGGTCCCAGGCTCTGACTCTGTCCCAGCCTCCACTAAATTCACCCAATGTGCCGTCAGGGAGATATAGTGGCCCTGCCCGCCTGTGCTTGTCCACTTGTCCGTTGTTAAGTGGACCTTGGCAGTAACCGCGTTGGTGAGGGCGCGTACAATGTTGCGGGAGACGTGGTTGTGCAGGGCTGGGACGGCACATCGGGAAAAGTAGTGCCGCCGCCACCATGCTTTTGAAAGCCTCCGTTTCCACAAGCCTATATGGCAGCATCTCCAGGCTGATCAGTTTGGCAATGTGCACGTTTAACGCTTGAGCGTGCGGGTGCGTGGCGGCGTACTTGTGCTTGTGCTCAAACAGTGGCGCTAGCGACGGATGCTGGATGGGGCCGAGGACAGCGGAGGTGAGGGTGTGGGTGCAGGCCAGGAGACGGTAGTGCCTGTGTCCTCAGAGGGGGGTTGGATCTCAGTGGCAGGTTGGGGCACAGGGGGGGAGGCAGTGGTGCAAACCGGATGCGGTGAACAGCCTTCCTCCCACCTTGTGGGGTGCTTGGCCATCATATACCTGCGCATGCTGGTGGTGGTGGCTCCCCAGCTGATCTTGGCGCGACAAAGTTTGCACACCACTGTTCGTCGGTCGTCAGGCGTCTCTGTGAAAAACTGCCACACCGTAGAGCACCTTGACCTTTGCAGGGTGGCATGGCGCGAGGGGGCGCTTTGGGAAACAGTTGGTGGATTATTCGGTCTGGCCCTGCCTCTACCCCTGGCCACCGCACTGGCTCGGCCTGTGCCCACACCCTGACTTGGGCCTCTGCGTCCTCACCCGCGTCCACGTCCTTTAGGCCTACCCCTACCCCTCAGCATGGTGTATTACCAGTTGTGCAGAAACAGAATGCTGTAATTAAATGTGCCGCTTATTGGCCTGTGGTTGGAGGCTGACTTCGCTTACCGAACGCACAGCAGAGCCAGAAAATAATTTTGCGCAAGCCTGCTGTAACACTTAGCTGGCTGCGTATGAATTAGGAGGACAACTACACCCAGCACAGACCCAGTACACTGAGGACAGTCACAGGCAGCCCAAATAGATTTTTTTCCCAAATGTTTTTGGAAAGGCCCACTGCCTATATTCAATAAATATATGTCTTCTGTCCCTGCCTCACCACTACTGGCCCTGGAGTATGTAAAATAACTGCAGACTGTTGCACTGTGGACTGGAATACAGCGGTGATGTAACAGCCAACACAGAGCCAGGAAATAATTTTGCGCAAGCCTGCTGTAACACTTAGCTGGCTGCGTATGAATTAGGAGGACAACTACACCCAGCACAGACCCAGTACACTGAGGACAGTCACAGGCAGCCCAAATAGATTTTTTTCCCAAATGTTTTTGGAAAGGCCCACTGCCTATATTCAATAAATATATGTCTTCTGTTCCTGCCTCACCACCACTACTGGCCCTGGAGTATGTATAATTACTGCAGGGCGCAATGCTCTGCACGGCCGATATACAAAAAAAAAAAAGTGCAACACTGCAAAAAGCAGCCTCCACACTACTGCACACGGTTAGATGTGGCCCTAAGAAGGACCGTTGGGGTTCTTGAAGCCTAAAATACTCCTAACGCTCTCCCTATAGCAGCTCCGGCACCAACAGCACTTTCCCTCCTCTATGTCAGAATAAATCTGTGGCGAGCCGCGGGAGGGGCCGATTTTTATACTCGGGTGACACCTGATCTCGCCAGCCACTCACTGCAGGGGGGTGGTATAGGGCTTGAACGTCGCAGGGGGAAGTTGTAATGCCTTCCCTGTCTTTCTATTGGCCAGAAAAGCGCGCTAACGTCTCAGAGATGAAAGTGAAAGTAACTCGAACATCGCGTGGTACTCGTCACGAGTAACGAGCATCTCGAACACGCTAATACTCGAACGAGTATCAAGCTCAGACGAGTATGTTCGCTCATCTCTAATCAAAATGTAATTTCAACATAGAGTTATCATGATGCACCAA
Source organism: Eleutherodactylus coqui (assembly GCF_035609145.1). Lineage (NCBI taxonomy): Eukaryota > Metazoa > Chordata > Amphibia > Anura > Eleutherodactylidae > Eleutherodactylus > Eleutherodactylus coqui. The sequence goes on along the minus strand of NC_089840.1, from coordinate 265,442,895 downwards.
CTATACAGTCCCACAATGACACCTGACTAATTCCTCTCTGCTAAAGCTTCCAATGTTAAAAAAACAAAAAAACATTTTTGCTTTTACAACTACCGGTAACTTTTTTTTATTCCTTCTGTGCATCTAACATAAGAGTCCAAAGAGTCCAGATTAAACATCTGCTCCCATTTTGTGTCTGCAGCTCCACTGCTGTCCTATGTGTCTCCGTGATCACAAAACACAATATACAGTGGGGTAAAAAGTATTTAGTCAGCTACCAATTGTACAAGTTCTCCCACTTAAAAAGATGAGAGAGGCCTGTAATGGACATCATAGGTAGACCTCAACTCTGAGAGACAACATGAGAAAACACATCCAGAAAATCACATTGTCTGATTTTTAATGAAATTATTTGCAAATTATGGTGGAAAATAAGTATTTGGTCAATAACAAAAGTTCATCCCAATACTTTGTTATATATCCTTTATTGGCAATGACAGAGGTCAGACGTTTTCTGTAAGTCCTCACAAGGTTGGCACACACTGTGGCTGGTATGTTGGCCCATTCCTCCATGCAGATCTCCTCAAAAGCAGTGATGTTTTGGGGCTGTCGCCGGGCAACACTGACTTTCAACTCCCTCCAAAGGTTTTCTATAGTGTTGAGACCTGGAGACTGGCTAGGCCACTCCAGGACCTTGAAATGCTTCTTAGCATACAGGTGCTGCTAAATCAGTAACTGGCGAAAAACAACATATGGCCATCCAGTTCAGCCAACTGCCCCTCAATGTTGATCCTGAGGAAGGAAAAATCTGGCAATCGGAATAATACCTGGATCACCGACCCTTCTGAAGTTATTAATGATGCGTCCAGGCCCCTCATGTACTGTTGTAGTGAGTTCCCCATCACCACATCCTCCAGCAGAGAGTTCCATAGCCTCACTACTCTTACAGTAAAGAACCCCCTTCTATGTCAGTGTGGAAACCTTCTTTCCTCTATATGTAGAGGGTGCCCCCTTGTTAAGTCACAGTCCTGGGTACACACAGATCATGGGAGAGATCTCTGTATTGTCCCCTGATATATTTATGCATAGTTATTAGGTCACCCATACAGACATCTTTTTTCTAAACGAAATAATCCCAATTTTAGTAACCTCTCTGGGTATTGTAGTCCGCCCATTCTATTCATTAATTCAGTTGCCCGCCTTTGTACTTGCTCAAGCTCTGATATGTCCTTCTTGAGTACAGGTGCCGAAAACTGTCCACAATATTCCATGTGTGGTCTGACCAGTGACTTGTAAAGAGGAAGAACAATGTTCTTGTCATGTGTCCCTAGACCTCTTTTGATGCACCCCATGATTCTATTTGGCTTGGCAGCAGCTGCCTGCCACTGGTTACTCCAGTTAAGTTCACAGTTAATTGAAATTCCCAAGTCCATCTGCATGTCAGTTTTGCCCAGAGGTTTCTCTCTAGTGTGTAATGGTGACAAGTATTTCCTGCCCATGTGCAGAACCTCACATTTATCAATGTTAAACCTCATTTGCCACTTTTCTGCCTCCAACTTATCCAGATCCTCTTGAAACCGCCTTGTATCCTCTCTTGTTAATTTCTTTAGATAGTTTTGTATCGTCTGCAAATATTGATATTTTACTGCACAATCCTTCTACCAGGTCATTAATATATATATATATATATGTGTATATATATATATATATATATATATATATATATGTATATATATAGAATAGGGCCCAAAACCGACCCCTGTGCTACCCCACTAGTAACAGTGACCCAATCATTCTATGCACCATTTATAACCACCCTCTCTCTGCTTTCTATCACTGCCCAGTTACTTACCCCTTACACACATTCTCACCCAGACCAAGCATTCTCATTTTATATACACCAACCTTTTATATTGCACAGTATCCAAGACTTTGGAAAGGTCCAAATATACAAGATCCAGTGTCTCTCCTCGGTCCAGTCTAAAACTTACCTCCTTGTAGAAGCTGATCAGGTTACTTTGACAGGAGAGATCTCTCATAAAACTGTGCAGATACAGAGTTATACAGCTATTTTCCTTGAGGTCCTCCAGGATAGCATCTCTTAAAAACCTGTCAAACATTTTACCCACAACAGTAAGTAAGACTTTCCGACCTGTAGTTTTCAATTTCACTTTTTGACCCCTTTTTGAATTTCAGCATCATATTGGCTATGCACCAATCTGGTGGAACAGACCCTGTCACTATAGAGTCCTTAAATATAAGAAACAAGGGTCTGTGTATCACATTACTTAATTCCCTTAGAACCTGAGGACATATGCCATTGGGACCCGATAATTTGTCTATTTTAAGCTTTTTTTTAAGACCGCACTTCTTCCTTTGTTAAGGCCCCTTTACACGGAGCGATGATCGCTCAAAACCGATCTTTTGAACGACAATCGTTGCGTCTAAACGCACGGCCATTGTCCGCTTTTCGTGCAATGCTCAGTGATCGTTAAATTCAAGCCAGCCTAAAAATCATTGTGCAGTCTTATCAGGACCACACGCTGAGTTCTCCACGGGTAGTGTTGATAGTATTGTTTCCGCTATTTAACCCACCAAAGAACAAAGGAACTGAATGCAGATAAGAGCCCTCCGGATATTAACTGCATTCAGCTAAAGACTTCATTTGCATGCTAATAAGCTGTTAAGTAGCTGAGTAGCTACTTAATAGTTTATGCGAAATGATCGCTCAAAACTGTCGCTCAAACTGTCGTTTAAACGATTTTTGAGCGATCATCGCTCCATATAAATGGCCCTTTAGACTAGTGCAATTCAATAGAGAGTTTACATTACCACTCTGCATTTCATCTGACATTTCATTTTCCTCTGTGAATACACTGGAGAAAAAGCTATTTAATAGATTTGCTTTCTTCTCATCACCCTCTACAATTTCTCCTACATTATTTGTTAAAGGGCCAAAACTCTAAAGTATAACTCTTTTTACTATTTATATAGCTGAAGAACAGGTTATGATTACTTTTATTCTCCTTAGCAATAAGTCGTTCTGTCCCCATCTTTGCTGCTTTTATCTGATTTTTACATAATTTACCGCGATGTGTCGAACTTGAGCGCCAGGAAGATAACACGCCGTTCGACAATGCTGGTCTTTGTGGCAGATTGCCTTCTCTGTCCCCCTAATAATTGAGTCCCCCACTACCAAGACCTGTCTAGCCTGCCCTGCGCTCTCATTCCTTCTTACAGGAGCAGACATTCCCTGGTGGTCAGAGAGCATGTCGTGCTGTAGCGGTGCTTTTCCTGTAATGGCACCCCCTCATCTGCCAACTTTGCAAACTTGTTAAGGGTGTGCGAGGACTAGCCTTCCTGTAGCTCTGATAAACCAAAATCTGGCCAATAAGAAACGTCACTGATGAAGCTTAAGCAACCATTGTTCTGGCCTCATTCATCAGTAACAGTTTTGGTAATACAGATAAGTTTGGCCCCTGCACTGTGGGAAATGGGAGGTCTGGTTGGATGGAGTTGATTAAAATCTTTGGCGATGACACATGCTTCGTTCACCCGACATAAGGATGATCACAACACGTTCTGCTTCAGATAGTGACATCATTCACATTGTCTGTAATGGAAAAAAACACTTTGTTAAGATGAGAATAAATAAAGTTATATTAAAGGGGTTGTCCCGCGAAACAAAGTGGGGGTATACACTTCTGTATGGCCATATTAATGCACTTTGTAATGTACATTGTGCATTAATTATGAGCCATACAGAAGTTATTCACTTACCTGCTCCGTTGCTAGCGTCCTCGTCTCCATGGTGCCGTCTAATTTTCAGCGTCTAATCGCCCGATTAGACGCGCTTGCGCAGTCCGGTCTTCTTCTTTTCTGAATGGGGCCGCTCGTGCCGGAGAGCGGCTCCTCGTAGCTCCGCCCCGTCACGTGCCGATTCCAGCCAATCAGGAGGCTGGAATTGGCAATGGACCGCACAGAAGACCTGCGGTCCACCGAGGGTGAAGATCCCGGCGGTCATCTTCACAAGGTAAGTAAGAAGTCACCGGAGCGCGTGGATTCAGGTAAGCCCTATCCGGTTTTCTTTTTTAACCCCTGCATCGGGTTTGTCTCGCGCCGAACGGGGGGGCTATTGAAAAAAAAAAAAACGTTTCGGCGCGGGACAACCCCTTTAAGATGAAGCACATCATTGTTTTTCTGGTGAAATTCTCCAACAGTTTCATATATCACACACCTATCTTACCACTGGAGAAATCAGAGATCAATCCAAATGGTGGCTTTTAAAACATCCTGACTAGAGATGAGCGAGCGTACTCGCTAAGGCAAATTACTCGAGCGAGTATTGCCATTTTCGAGTACATGCCCGCTCGTGCCAAAAGATTCGGGGGCCGGCGGGGGTGAGCGGTGAGTTGCGGGAGTGAGTATGAGGGAGCGGGGGCGGAGAGAGAGATAGATTTCCCTCCGCGTTTCTCCCCCGCCGCCCCCCGAATCTTTTGGCACGAGTGGGCATGTACTCGAAAATGGCAATACTCGCTCAAGTCATTTGCCTTAGCGAGTACGCTCGCTCATCTCTAATCCTGACAGGTTCCCCCCTCCCTCACAGCTTGCATGCGAAATTGCATCACAGTCTGCAATACTATTTTATTCTATATGGGTGTTTTCACACTTTAGAGACACCCTATGTAACTGATTCTTTACTTCCTATCTCCTTTCTAATCTGTTGATGCTTATCAGCTGCAGAAGGTTCTAAAGGCCCATTTACACAGAACCTTTATTGCTCAAAATGTGTTCAAATGCACAAATTTCCGATTACACACCAGCCAACCCCCAACTCAGTCACAAGTCGGCGTGTCTCCAGTGGGACTAAAGAAAAGGCAAAGCGCATCGAAATGCTTTCAGCGTTTTATGCTGGATTTTATCCAAATAAAAGTACTCGTTTTTTATTCAAACATGTGCACATGTTTCCTAAAATAGGTTGCGCCACCCTATCAGTTTTTTGTCCTACTTCTCTCTCTCATTTTTTGGCTGTCCAACCAATTAGGTTGCACAGTTACTGATTTGGCAGCACCTGAAGCTGTATGCACGTATCTCGCTCTACTGCACACGATAAAACCATCTCTTGAAAAAAACTGAAAAGAGATCTTGTTTTTTCCTCACTGGAGTAGCTCCACCTCCTCCTCCTTTTCCACCCCCGTCTTTTCTACTACGTACAAGAATATAACTGCGATAATACTGCCTACAATGTACAATAATACAACTACTATAATGCAGCCTCCTATGTACAAGAATATAACTACTGTAATGCAGCCTCCTATGTACAGGAATATAACTATCATAATACTGCCCCCTATGTACAAGAATATAACTACTATAATACTGCCTCCTATGTACAAGAATATAACTACTATAATACTGCCCCCTATGTACAAGAATATAACTACTATAATAATGCCCCCTATGTACAAGAATATAACTACTATAATACTGCCCCCTATGTACAAGAATATAACTACTATAATACTGTTCCTATGTACAAGAATATAACTACTATAATATTGCCCCCTATGTACAAGAATATAACTACTATAATACTGCTCCTTATGTACAAGAATATAACTACTATAATACTGCCCCCTATGTACAAGAATATAACTATCATAATACTGCCCCCTATGTACAAGAATATAACTACTATAATACTGGCCCTATGTACAAGTATATAACTACTATAATACTGCCCCCTATGAACAAGAATATAACTACTATAATACTGATCCTCTGTACAAGAATATAACTACTATAATACTGCCTCCTATGTACAAGAATATAACTACTATAATACTGCCCCCTATGTACAAGAATATAACTACTATAATACTGTCCCTATGTACAAGAATATAACTACTATAATACTGCCCCCTATGTACAAGAATATAACTACTATAATACTGCCCCCTATGTACAAGAATATAACTACTATAATACTGCCCTCTATGTACAAGAATATAACTACTATAATACTGCTCCCTATGTACAAGAATATATCTACTATAATACTGCTCCTATGTGCAACAATATAGCTTCTATAATACTGCCCCCTATGTACAAGAATATAACTACTATAATACTGCCCCTATGTACAAGAATATAACTACTATAATACTGCCCCCTATGTACAAGAATATAACTACTATAATACTGCCCCTATGTACAAGAATATAACTACTATAATACTGCCCCCTATGTACAAGAATATAACTACTATAATACTGCCCTCTATGTACAAGAATATAACTACTATAATACTGCTCCCTATGTACAAGAATATATCTACTATAATACTGCTCCTATGTGCAACAATATAGCTTCTATAATACTGCCCCCTATGTACAAGAATATAACTACTATAATACTGCCCCTATGTACAAGAATATAACTACTATAATACTGCCCCCTATGTACAAGAATATAACTACTATAATACTGCCCCTATGTACAAGAATATAACTACTATAATACTGCCCCCTATGTACAAGAATATAACTACTATAGTACTGTCTCCTATGTACAAGAATGTAAAAAGACAAGGATTGCCCATGCACAATGATCTATTGCTGTCAAGCACACAAGATGTACATGAGGTTCTTAGTACACCCTGTGATTATACTCTATAGGCCCTCTTGCCCCTTATGATGACGTCTTTTTTATATGTCCCTTAGGCTATTGAATGCAGCACATGGCTTATCTTGTTATCATCTCTGCTACATATAAAAGCTGTATCGGTCAGCTGTTTGAAGTATTTTCAACCTCATTTGCATATCTAAATCTTTATTATCTAGATTTGGAGTATTAAGTGTTGGCACTTCTGTGCTCTCTACATAGTTGACATTCATTTTTCACATTGCTGTTTGTTTGTGGATTAAAAATGCTGGCAAGTAAAGATGTGTGAATCAGGTCAGGACATAGAATGTATTAAAAGGCAATAAGTATAATTATATAATAGTATGTTATGATCTTCTTATAATACTTCAGAAGATTAGGAATGCATGGCTATTTTGATCTATAAATAGCACCACACTTGTCCACAGGTCTTACATAGTATTGCAACCTAGCCCCATTCACTGCATTGCAGATACGCTGTAATAGCAGACATAACTAATGGAGAGGGGTGGCTCTGCTTCAGGAAGGGGCAGTCATGTTTTCCTTAGGGACCATTACACAGGACGAAATATTCCACATTTTTGCAGAATATGTCCTCTTATGGAATATTCAGCACCAAACTCTGCACTGCTCATGTAAGGATTTGAGTGCAGAATTGAAAATAGCTTAATCCTGCTGGCAATTCCATATTAAAACCCACAGTTAGCAGTGCAGATTTTGGTGCGGAATTCAGGGACAGCATACTCCGCAACACTATTGTGGAATATTCTATCCAATGGGAAAGGTGCCTAATAGAGATGAGTGAGTATACTCGCTAAAGGCAATTGCTCGAGCGAGCATTGCCTTTAGCGAGTACCTGCCCGCTCGAGACTGAAGGTTTGGGTGCCGGCGCGGGGAAGTGGTGAGTAGCGGCAGTCAGCAGGAGGGAGCGGGGGGGGGGGGGGGATGGGGAGAGAGGGAGAGAGAGATCTCCCCTCCGTTCCTCCCCGCTCTCCCCCGCAGCTCCCTGCCTGCCGCCGGCACCCGAACCTTCAGTCTCGAGCGGGCAGGTACTCGCTAAAGGCAGTGCTCGCTCGCTCATCTCTAGTGCCTAACCTACAAAACAAGCTGTGATTGTTCCCAGCAAGAGGAGCCAAGTAATCTTGTAGATATGATACCTTTTAATGGCTAACAAAAATACATGATGTTAATGCCAGCTTCCGAAGAGGCATGCAATTTCATTCAGCCTGAAGAAGAACCCTACGTTGGTTCGGAAGCTCGCTATAACATCATGTAGTTTTGTTAGCCATTAAAAGGTATCACATCTACAAGATTACTTGGTTTCTCTTGCTGGGAACAATCACATTTTGCTCTACTGGCTAACACATGACCAAACCTTTGTTTTCATTATACAAAACAAAGTGACCCGTGGAGCTCCTTAGACAAGACAATGACAAGAAAGTTGGGCAAAATTTCAAATCAATGTTAGGTTCTTAGAAGACACCTTTCCTTAGCTGGGTATAGATGTCCATAGAAGCCTATGTGTCTGTGTTCAGCTACTGAGAAGAGCTGACAAGGAACAATGACAGCCAAAGGGGCACAGCGCTCTGGAAAGGACTTTTTAACCCCTTAGGCCTCCTTCCCACGAGCGTGACGGGCTCCGCAGCGTAATATTCCGCTGTGAAGCCCGTCACGGCGCCCCCCAGAGCCCCTATACTTACCTGCGGGAGATAGCGTGAAATCGCTTCCCCGCCCACCGCCGCGCGTCACCGCCCGTCACCGCCCACCACCGCCGCGTCACCGAGCGTGTCACGTGCACGGCCGGCCGTGTCACGTGACGCGGCCGGACCGCGTCATTTGGCGTCATATGACGCTCGGCGGTGGGCGGGAAAGCGTTTTTTCACGCTATCTCCCGCTGGTTACAGCGGGAGATAGCGTGAATGGACGGCTTCCATTGACTGCAATGGAAGCCGTCAGTGCGTACAGCCCGTCCTCACCCGCAGAAAATAGAGCATGCTGCGGGTGAGGACGGGAGAAATCGCGGTGCGTAATTCCGCGGTGGAATTACGCATCGTGAGCATTGTGCTATTAGGTTCAATAGAACCTAATAGCTGCGTGCAACGCAGCGGATTTTCGCCGCGAATTACGCGGCGGAAATCCGTTCGTGGGAAGGAGGCCTTAATGACCCAGGCTGTAAAGTTACGTCCTGCACGTTCGGGGTATGTATAATACCTTATTTACCCTGCATGGTGAATTCGTTAGAAAAAAAAAGACAGAAGGCCAGAAATGCGCTTTTTTGGTCACCCCATCTCCATGAAAAAATGTAATAAAAAACGATCAAAAAGTTCTATGTACTCCAGAAATACACCAACGGAAACTACAGGACGTCCCATACAACATTAGCTGTCGCACAACTTTGGCGATGAAGTTATATCTTTCAGAAAATGGCAGCAGAAAATAATTTTAAAAAATTAGGTATCTTTGAAAAAAAATAAAAGTAGTACAGCAAAAAAAAAAGCGATGTAAATTTGGTAGCATAGTAATATTCATAGTGACCCATAGAATAAAGTTATCAGGTCATTTTTGTTACAGTATGTACGCCGTAAAAAGAAGACACACCCAAAGATGGCAGAATTTAGTTTTTTTTTCTATTACGCTCTACTAAGAATATTTTACAAGTTTATCAGTACATTATATGGTACCATTGAAAAATACAACTTGGCCCGTAAAAACAAGCCCTCAGACAGCTATGTTGATAGATAAATAAATAAAAGAGCTATGATTTTTAAAGGGGGACGGAGGAAAAAACGAAAATGGAAAAAAAGGGGGACGGTCCTTAAGAGGTTAAAAGTACACTACCCTTTAAATGACACTACTGGTCAAAAAGTTTAGAACAGCTCAATTTTTTCAGATTTTATTGATATTTACAGTTTAATGTGTCAAATGTACTTTGAAATGAGAACAAATGAACAAGTTAAAATGAATAAAAATAATGGGTTATCTTTGTTTCACCAAAATAAAACTAGATTTTTGACTCTCCAAAGTCGCCCCCTCTAACTGGTATAACACAATCAAGGCTTTCCTTCTACAATTGCATTCAGATATTGTTTTCAGAAATGCCTTCCCAACATTGTTGCAGAAGTTCCCACAAATGTGCTGCACTTGTAGGTTGCTTTGCTTTCATCTTTCTGTCCAGTTCATCTCAAACAAGCTCAATGGGGTTTAAGTCTGGAGACTCTGCAGGCCATTTAATTCTTTGAAGTCTACCTTCTTCTTCTTGTCTTCTTAAGTAGTTCTGGAGGAAACTGACAGGGAGAGGTCTGGTGTAGTGGCCCAGAACACCATCTTGGTCCCCTCCATAAATGTCATACATGTTTTGTCCTATGTAGATGCACTATGTAAAGCTTGTCTTGTCATATCCAGTGTGTGTGTTGCACAGCTGCGGCGCTTGAGAGGTTAACAGTAATAAAATCACTGCCTGCATGTAGATGTATCAGTTTGTCTTGTCATGTGGTACAAGTGAGGTTATAAATGTGAGTGTTAGAGAGTGAGAAAGGAGTCCATCTTCAGGAGCTCCAACAGAGTGCTAATACAGAGCCGCATGGAAGCACCTTCAGCTTCCATGTAGGTGAAGATGAAGGAAGAGGAGAGATATCCCATAGCGTTTGGAGTCTGGATGTGAGAGGAGTGAGTCCTGTTAGAAAGAGAGAGCGAGCACTAACAAAGTTCAAAACAGGTACCCGTTCGCACTACAGGTGTTTCCTGTGCGGTCGTCCATTGTTAGGATCACCGCACAGAGGTACCTTATTGTGACACCCACATGTCTGCCGTGCGGGGTGTTTATTGGCTAAGCCTTCTTTAGTCATTGTCTGCCAAAGAGTTTGCAGAGTGACCCCTTCCCCCCTTCCTCCTCTGGAGTGCTCCCAATCCAGGACCCGGTGACATACAGATAACGTGAACTGTAGGACCTTATTCATCCTGTGTGTCTTCCCTACCTCTGAGCTATAGCATGCTAATGTTCTAAAGTGAATTGTACCTGCATTACGTATTATACAAGTTATTCTTCAGTAAAAGTTATACCGGGCCCTATCCATTCCTGGGGACCCGAGGTACTATACACAAGTCTGTGTGTTCATTTCTCCACTGCATAGAATACTGGTGTGTGGGAATGGTGGCGAAACAAGTAATTTGTACTACTACTTCCCCCATCCCGTTTGGGTGTTGTAGCTAGCCTGCTTTGGCCTTGGCTATGTGTCATCCCTCCTGGACCAGAGCCTGTTAAATGCTGAGAAAGCATTTATCCCTCTAAGCTCTTCACATTAGCCAGGTGCCCAGGGCCACCTCTCTGGGGTGTTGCACTGGCATACCAGTTTCCAGGTGTCTTTTGATGGTATAGGAAGCTGTACTGACTGGCGCCACGGCTTTCTTGCCACTTTTGTTGTAGAACAGACCTACACTTCTAAGGGTTATAATTGTCTGTCTTCTTTGGTTAATTGCCCCTTTCTTGCCATTATGATAATAATGTACTCTGTCCTGAGGAGCAAAACTGTCCAAACCTTGCTCTAGAGGTGGTTGTGATGCAATCTGTTCCAACACTGCTTATATAGAATTAGCGCAGGAGCATAGCTATAGGGGATGTAGGGGTAGCAGTCACTACCGGGCCCTGGAGTTTTAGGGGGCCTATATAAGAAGACACCAATATTACAAATAGCAAATGGTAGGTAGGGGGCCTGTTACAGATTTTGCATTGGGGCCGAAGACCTTCTAGTTATGTTTCTGAATTAGAGGGTTTGAAAGTAATCTACAAACGTTGAGACACCTGCGGGATTAGTAGTAGTACAAAAGCAGCAGGATTTTTGAATAAAGGGTCCAGGCACATTCACCACTATAAATCAATGCTCCCATTCCCTAATAATAATAATCAATGTAAGGCTACTTGAACACGTAATATCAATACAAAAAGAAAAAGGAGCCTGATGCCAACATATTAGGACTTCCTGAAATGGGTAGAT